>NC_091499.1:25500493-26750493 GCF_947461875.1 Haliaeetus albicilla | reverse complement strand
AGGACAATTTTGGACTTTTTTTTTTTTTTTCTAAGAGATACTTTTTTCTTTGCACTTCATCTAATGACAGTTTTGTTCTTAAGCTGCTATTAAAGGGCACTTTATATTTGGCAATCTGGATATCAGAGGTGAGGACATGGCATTATTCCTTCATTTTGCCCGAATGTTTTAACCTTCAGTTTTTTAGCCTTCAATAGTGCTTACAAAGTAAAGGGGGAGGGGAGCACATGCATACTTTAATCAAGTTTGATTTAGACCACATAGAATAACACATTAGAGAAAAAAGGCAATTACTTAAAAATAGTTGTATTTATATTCCACAATTTGCTCAAATACTGTTTGTTTGGTTTTTGGTTTTTTTTTTGTTTGTTTGTTTTTTTATAAACTTTCTACAGGATGTTTTAAAACAAGTTCTTCACATTGCTTGTCAACTATGTACTTATGGAATTTGAGGGAAATAGTTCTGGTTGTTTTTACAGTTTAACACATGTACAGTACCAAAATGATGGTGGTTAGTCACATGCAGTCCATATGAGATTCTAACATAACATTTAATGAATTTTCTGATGTTGACCACCCCTTTGATGCTGAAGGTAATGCATCTGTAGAAAGCAGTGACTGTAGATTTGGGTTACTGCTCTCTGCGTCTTCCAGTTTTTCAGTGTTGTCCTCCCAATTAATGTGGAATCTTGTGACTCTGGGATTAGATGCCAAAATATTCCTTTGAAGCTAGGAGAGAAGAAAATACATGGATTATGTAATGTATACATCTCAAACTAGAGTTCACGTGCATATAGATTTTCTTCGTTTTACTCCCCATAGCCCTGTATGTGTAAAACAATTTGTTTAAAAAGGTAATTCATATAAATGTGAATCTATAGCTACTATCTACGGATCAGAAACATGCTTACAGAAATGCACCACTCGTTCATTTACTCTAATATCCTACTCGGCAAAATAACTGCTTTCTTGAGAGGATATTTTTGGTAACTGTTCCATGAGTTAGTTCAAGGCTGTACGAGAACTCTGCAAGTGAAGTGCAAGTGTTTATTATTTTAGCCAGCTTTTAGTAAAGCAAATTACTACCCACACAAAGATTTTGCAAACCACAGTACATCATAAAATTTTTGCATCAACTTTATGGTGTTTGCAATAATTGTATCAATTCCATCAACTGTCTGTCTTCATTTAAGAGTACGACCTATCATTACCTTACATTACATTACCATGCTTTAGATTGATTTCACTAACTGAATTTTAATTTGTCTACTGAAGTTTTAAAGTAAAAACATTACTTGGATTTGGAAGTTATTAGTATTGTGGCCTAGACATTAGTCATATATTTTAGTCTCATGGCTGGCCTTCACTTTCCTTTGAAAACATGTTGTATTTGTTTATGTATGCAGCAAAAAAAGAAAATGCTAACTTTTTCTTAATCTTTCACCATTTTCAAGACAATACATAGTTAAGTGGAGGATGGCAACTTACCGCCATTGGCCACTCATAATGAAAGTTAAGACTGATCACAGGAAAAGTTTGCTTTGGTAGTAATGCTGATTTTGTTCTCCAAGGAAGTGCACTCTCATGAAATATTTCCCAACCCCTTATGCAAACTAACAAGACTATTTATTTTTTTGAACCTACTAGGGTCTATTACCCATCAATCAATCAATTTAATAACCTTCTACTTGTACGTTTAAATTCTGTCCCAAAGTAGTATAAAAAGTCCTTACTGCAAATACATGATAGCTTTTGCTGTTATTTTTCAAAGAAGGAGAGCTAGCTTTTTATATAAGCAGACAATTAAGACAACTAGTTCTAGGCATTTCTAAATTCAAATGCTTAAAGAAAGTCAACATTCTGACATTCACCCCCAAAATAACAAATATGTTTTAAATGCAAGAAAAAAGAAAGGAACAGATTATAAATTTAAGAATCCTCAAATTAGCCATAATTTTGAATTTTGAGAACATGCTGAGCGTCTGATCCCTGAAAATTAAGTGTAGAAAATCATTAGCGACTTCTAAAAACCAGTTTACATACCAATTCAGTTTAGTTACATTTGAAGATCAGTTTCAGGGACTATGGGGATTATCTCTGTACTAGTCATTACAATACATGCATTATCCCATTTATTTCTCCATATATCCAGTCACATAGTTCATGCAAACTTGAGAAATGACAAAATTTTCACCATCACACAACTTTGGAACATAAGTGTGTACACTATATGTCAGCTTTCATAAAGAGAAAACCCAACTCCACAAAATCTTCCATGAAAACAAAGCCGGATGCTGTGTAGAACCTTGTTGGTTTGTACAGTCTGCCTCAGGAGAGTACTTCACAGGATTTTAACTAGTTTTTGATGTTTAATTGATTCTTCTCCTCAAATAATTTTATTTCACATCACCTTTTAATTCTAGTATTGGTCTTGGTTTAATTTTTACCAAGAAGGATATATATATTTTTAAACTTAATCTGTGTACTTCCTTGGTCAAATTGTACATTGATAGGATAATCATCCAACCTGCTCTTACCAGGTTACCCATCTTCTCTCATTTTGTACGCAACTTTTTCTTCAGTTTGTTTGTTACTGTTTTGCAGAAACTGCAGCTCTAACACTAGAACAGCTGGATAACAACTGTGTTTAATTAATACCCAAAGCTTAGTTCCAGGTTGACTGTCCTAGAAAAAAAACCATTATTCTGCTTTTCTGAAGAACAGAGCCACTTTGTCAACAGTGCTGCAGGTAGAGGGAACCCAACAGTTTATTTCATACGGACAGTGTAAAATAATAATGAAGTCCAGCTAAGGCTTCAAGCTGGTGGAAACCACTGCAGGTTTCTCAGTGTTCTCTGAATTTATGGCAACTACATGGCACTTGTAGTTTGTCCACCCCAGGTCTCTCCCATTATTTGATGCCTCGTTCCACGCACTTTATGGAATCACTTGGAGTTTGGTTTTGTTTCTTAAAAACCTCTTTCTATAAGCGTAACTTTGACATAGGACTAGAACAAAACGTGCCTTACCTTAGAAAAATCTGGCTTTACTGGTGGATTCTCTCTCAGTTCTGTTTCGGTATATTCATTGTTTACATAGTAGCCGACTCTAATAAATTCTTGACCTCGATAGGTGCATGTAATTAGCACAACTGTTACACCTACTGCATCTGCATCTGGAATAAGCCCTGGGTTAGGTGCATCAGCCTAAATGTGAAAGGAAAAGAAGGGATTAAAATTGATACCACATGACAATCTAGCAGGGGAATCTTAAGTAGCATGTCTTTAGCAGCCGAGTAGTGACTATTTAAAATTGTTCTTCAAGTTAACCAGAAAATATACCTGCCTTCACAACAATATCAACCCTGATTTTAGGACCCTATCCTCTAGAGACAGAATTACTTAGAATACAATAATACTGTGTGCTGACATTTCTCATGGGTGGTTAGACAGCTTTGATCCAAAACTGCTTTTAAATATATGATCAGCTAAACTGTTGTTCGAGCAAGTGTACTAACATCCCTCCAGTCCTACAATGCCATTGTTCTCTAGCCCACCTTGGTATTAGTAGAGTGTGTGGGGGGGGTGGGGGTTGGTTTTTGGTGTTTTTTTTAACCTGAGGTTGAATTGGTCTCTATGTGTGTTCTTAATAAGACTAAGCCCTTAAAAATACAGACTGCAATTTATACTTCAGCAAGAAGAGCAGGGACAGGGTACAGTGAGGTTTGAGCTGTCCCACAGATTTCTAGGAAAGGAATAAACTACTCTCTTGCCTCCTTCCACATGCCTACGTTTGTTAAAATGTACGCAGTTAAATGTATCATTGCTCTAAGACATCCAACATATTTTCAGCCAGGATGCAATCCTAATTAATAGGCAACTCTTATCATCCTCCTCAATGTCCTTACTTACCATGGCTCTGCAGTTATTAATAATCAATAAAATTTGCCTCGTAAAACGTGGCTCACGTAAGTCCCTTGAAATGCTTCCTAACTACACATTTATTGATAAAATGTGATGCTTCATTCTGCTGTAGGATTTAAACAGCAATCTAAGCATAAATGAAGCAGCTTCATATTTACAATTTTACATGAAGATCTGAAGCCAACAACGAACACCTGTGTTGCGAGTACAAGCTGGCATTAACAATGTATGTTAGGCAAGAACACCTGAACCATTCTAAGGACAGAGGACAAATGAGATTAATTCCTGCTGTCCCTCTCATCCCTACTTCTCTGTAGTATTTATACACTTCAGTACTCTGAAATTTGGGAGCTAGTGGTCATGCAGCTTTGGCTTCTGCTCTTTAGCTACTTCAATTCTAAGCCTTCAAACCAGTCTGGCTTTTTATAGGAAGCTGTAGGCACTTTGCAGAAAAATTAGATGAGTCAGACCTCTCAGGTACAAATATACCAGGGCGAAGAGAAGCAACCAGAGAATCAGGTAGAACACAACTTCCTCCAGCCCTGAAGGGAACAGAAAATGACCAAATGGCTTTACAACTCCCACAGAAGGGAAAAGATGACCAAAGAATAGGACAACTGTAAAAGCTTGAAGAAGTCACAAGAACTGCCAATACAGATGAAATCACTACTTTAATTCAGTAGTCTTGTTCTAACAGTGCCCAGGACCATTTGATCACTTTAAATTCCACATTGGGCAGTTATAGACTAATACATTGCAAAAGGATGCTGTTCATTTAACCTCCCGTGAAACTCAACTCACACCCTAATGTGGGATTTTAGTTCTTCTAGGCTCCCGTTGTCATTTTGTGTCCTGCAATATCCTATGATACAGTTGTGAACCCAAGGAAATACTCTGTTTTAATCCTACTTAACTCTAAAGCATTGTTTTGCTGAGTGGAAAAGACACTGAACACTGTGTAAAACCACTTTCTTTTCTCAAATTTTGAACTTCCTGCCTTGGATGTCAAACCTCTTAATTGCCTGGGAAACAAATCACACACAGGTGGAAGAAAAAAAGAAGAGCTTGGTGTGATCAAATGATACGGGAGCAGCTGCAGATACTTTGGGTAGGCTAAAAGAGGCAGTAGATTAACTTTTGAGTAAAAATCACTATCTTAATATGCCATTCTTATGCTAGAAATTACTTAAGAATTTTATGAAATCACTTAAGAATTTTATGAAATTACTTAAGAATTTTATACATCATCAATGTATATGTTGTCTTGAATTATCTTGCTTTTCCATATGATACATTTATTCACATAGCTATTACTGCAGAGTAGGTAGCTAAGGTCATATCCCCACTTAAAGATAGTAAATTATTTATGTGCTTATATTCTCAAAAAGAAGTTTCTGTGAATTTATTATAAATCCCCAAGTGCACAGAGAGAAGGAATCAGGTTTCACTACTTTATCTTGGTATTTAGAACCAAACAGGCCAAGCTGTGGGCCTTTAATTTTGAAACCTTCTTAAATGTTAAAAAAAAAAAAAAGGCCGATTGCGTAAATCTGAAAAGCACAATCGTTTTCCATCTTTCAGTATGTAAGGCTGACTTCCCAACCTGATACACAGCTTCTTTTCAACAAAGGTAATTTTATCATCCTTGGTATTTTATCTGTGTGGTACTCCATTTTACTTCCTATTTCAGCCATTTTCCTATTTAGAAAAATCTACAGCATATTATTAGCTGAAAAAAGTTATACACCTCCACAAAGGTCCTTTCAATGTGGTGTCCCTAGTGAACACAGTCTCTTTTCTTTATATTATATGCCTCCTGCAGTTCTGTGCTTTGCCCCATTCTGGCCTTCCCTTGCTAGTTCTCTCCATCTCCCAGGCTGCTTCAGTGTGGTGAATAAAATAGCTTCAGTCATCAGCAAAGGCTTATTGCAGCACTTTGGTTTTTGGTGGTCTGCTGTGTACACGTTAGCCAAGTCCTACCCTCACCTGAAATCCAGTGCTTTTGAAGTCTAATATACTTCGACCAACAGTACTTCCATAAGAAATGGAATTTATTATAACACAGGAGTACTGACTCTTTTACAGGACCTATTCCAATCTAAGCAAAATTAGCTCCTAATTTAGCTGTAGTGTCAGTTATAACCAGGATACAATTGATGAGTCCATCCTACAGAAACTGCAAGACCAGTAAATTTAATTTTCAAGGCCTTCCTAATCATACAGTCAAAACATGCCTTTTCAGACACCTGCCTCCTGCTCCTTCCCATCACCATGAACAATGAATCTTTGTAACTTAACAGAGAACAGTGCATCTTTTAAATTAGAAATGTAAACAGCAGCCGATTTCTCTGGATATAGTGCTACAAGGTAGCCCCTTTGAGGGCAACATGGGATCATCTATTTCTGACTAATTAATGACATAAGGTGTAATAGCTTGAGAATGGAAGAACTGTTTTATTTGTAGTGTGGAAGAATTAGGCCCAGCTTCAAAACCAAACAGAAATGTTTCAAGACTAATTTGCACATATGTGGTCAATAAATGTAACCTCCAGCCTAATCTTATTCCTTTAGCCTGTCCTGTAAGAAAAAAAAAAAAAAAAAAGTGTCCTGGAACTTACAGGATTAATCAAGATGCCTCACAAATTTTGGTATTATTTTAACAGTTACAGTAAGTGTGAGAAATAAGCAAGTGTATTCGTTAGCACTTTTTTTTTTTAATGCTCATACTCCAGCATGCAATTGCCATTAAATGGTTAAGTGAATTTATAGTATTTGGGAAAGTAGCATGGTTCTTATACAATAAGCCATACTCAGTTTCAGTCCGATTCTTCTGCTGATGGATTTTACTCTCAGGTTACAAGACAAATACTAGTATTTGATAAATAGAGAAAAAAGTGAGCTAAATCATAGTTTTGATTAAAAAAAAGAAACAAACCCCCAAAAACTTCTGTAAGACTTTAGGCAAGTTTGCTTTAGGTTCCCCCCCCACGCACACCCCCCTTGCTGACTTTAAATGGAAACCAGAATAGGCTAGTAAGCCATCTTAGCTCTGTTCTTTGCCTGTTTTCCTTCCCTTAATGATTCCTTCTTAGTAACTTTCGGCTTTAACAGCAGTATTTTATAGGACTGTGCCATGCTCCAGAGTTTGTTGGACACTCTTGATCTACACACTTGCGTCCCAAATGCCTGCTGTCAGCCATTGGAATTCTGTCTTACTTTACAAATTGCTGTATTTTGTTGTGATTTAGCATGCTTAGCCAAACATCACAGTTGAACATCTATCCTGCCAAGCAGAAATGAACTCTTGACTGTTCTGGCAGAGTTTTACAATGAATTTGTTGGCCTGATCTTCTGAAGACGTTGTCTACATTAACCTAGTGCTCCTGATTGTCTGAAACTGCCACCAACTGCAGCAGAGTTAAGCTTGATGGTGCTAGTGTAAACCAGGTGACTGGCACTCTTGATTACCGAGTGATCTAGAATATATTTATAAACCAGACTGGTTAAAATTATCAGTAGCTACAGGAGCAGTGCTTCTATCATTATGTCTAATTATTGATACCACAAGTGAAAATATTACCATGGAGATATCAGGGGCAAGAAATATCAGCTCATGAACAGACTTTAAAGGAGGGCATATCATACCTGAAAAGCTGACTGAAATATTTTTCTAGCTTACCATTATTTTTCAAGCGCCTCTTAGTTTGATACCATCATCTTTAAACTAATTAACACAACCCTTTTAGAAACAGTTAAATCAAACTTACCTGAAATACAAACATGTGTCTGCCCGCAGGAACAGGTCCTACTAAAACAGAGTCTAACACCTGATCATACTCTTCACTTTCAGCTGAACCCACATAAATTATTTTCCATTCCAAATCTACAGCAAAACAAAAATAAATTAAAAAACCACAAACATTATTTATCATTACAGTTAAGGGTCTTCCACTCCTGCCTACCTACAGTTTTGCATAGCCTAAAATTGCTTCTTTGGCAACAGGCCTAAAATAACAAGGACCTGTCTTCACTGGGGAAATTTATTGATGCCTGCCCCAGTCCTCGTGAACCAGACCCTCCCACCATCTTTCTCTAGTCGGTCTGTACCACAGGAATCCCTCTATTTTCATAGGTTAATTTTCAAATTTTATACAGAGGACAGGGCCCATTTACTTGTTGGGCGCTGTGTTCAGCATTTTCTCCATCTGTTGGAGTGGCTGCAGCACAGGGACGATGCCCATATACGCCTAGAACGCATCGCACACCTTGAATACTGACTCACCTCCCAAAAAGAAATTCCCACCTTGCACATACACACCTCACAGCTTAAATTACACAGATCATGGAAGGTAGTTAATTGAATAAGAAAACCCATTGTGTAAGCACCAGGCACACTAACTGTATTCCCCCATTCCTTCACATGTAACTGGTGTAACCCAAGAAGTATGTAAAGTTGTGATAGCGTGATTAGATCACATTCTCATTGAAGATATTGGTGCTCGGATTTTAGCCACATCCTGAAATGGAACTACAGGCAAAAAAATTTAAACGTAGCATTTTGCTTCTTAAAATAATGCACCAAAATAAAACATTTCTTACGACTCAGTTTTTTTCTAACTCACCCTCTCTACCACAGGTGTTTGAAAGTTGAAACTGCAAATTAGCACACATTAGCTCTTCCTGGGGCAGCTTTTCACTTTCACTTTTTGATTCAAAAACACGTGTAAAGACATACAGAACTAACCTTAAAAGAGATCTTTTTGGTTTTTTTAAACAAGAGGGAAGAAAGATCACCATTATAAAAAGTTAGTCATAGTTTTCTTTTTTTTTTTTAGTTCAGCGAGACTGGTGCTTCAAAACTGTACCTTAAAAACTTACATGGTATATTTCATATTTTTTTTCCTTATGAACAGTGCCCTTATTGTCTATGCAAAAGCACAAACCTGTACCCTATTACATCTACTTTATTACTGTGCTTTGCAAAATCCAAAGGTCTACATTATGGCTTCTTGGTGCAGGAGTGGAACTTAAGCATAGAAAAAACTTAGTACTGTAACAGAAACTGGCTGCCTTAGGATTGCAACTCTCTTTCCTCATTAATGAATTCTTCTTGCTTACCATGTTTAGCATCAATGCAGGTTCGGGGGGTTTAAGTAACATAATTTACAGGGCTTAGAAAGGGATTTTACTCCTCAATTGGCCAGGTGTTGTATCAGAGGTTTTAGTCACCTTTTAAGCATGTAGTACTAGTTACTGCCAGTACTGCAGGCTATTCATCCAGGACAATTAAGGATCTCTTTTGTCAGCATCTGAGTGTAAGTTACTACTTAGAAGAAGTGAGGACTTTTAGGCTAAACTACTTAAGGTTATCACACCATCCTGTGCCATTATTCTAGGAGAACAGTATGAAGTTCAGTCTAAACCAGGAGTATTTATTACTAAAAAATGGACTTTTAAAAATTAAGTTGTAGATTATACATTTAATAGGTTGATCCAAGTGCTGTTTAGGTTATCTTGCTACAGAGTAACAACTTTAAAAAAAAAAACAAAAAACAAGAGGGCTGGAGTTAACGAATTTAAGATCAGTGGTGCACAGGACTGGCTGAAGAGAAAACAGCACAGTAGATAGACATATTAGCACGTGAAAGCTAAGGCAACGACAGCAAATTTTTCATCAAGTGTAGGAAGGCTATGCTTCATCTTATTCTTAAATGCGAAAGATAGCAGTGCTCCTCCTGAATACATCCTAGTCTAACTTGCATTTAGGTGGGGGAAGGGAACTGAGAATTTTGCATTAGACCATCTATAATTCTTCTCATCCCGACTGTCCCGGATTAACTCCCACGTAAATCCAGAGAGCGAGGAGCGCGCCACGTACAGCCGCGCACAACGGGAAGGAAAGGCGCGACGCCTCGCGCCGAGCCCCTTCGACAGGCACCGCTGCCGTCGACGGCTGCGACGCCGCGTCTCAGGCGATGCCAGGCTGACTGGAGAGATCCACTCAGCGACCTGGCGACGGGCACGGAGCGCAGCCTGCTACGGGCAGCTCCAGCTAACGCCTCGGTCCGTCGTGGAAGGGTAGGAGACTAATGGCAGAGGCCTAGAGGAGACCCCAGGCTCGGAGGAGACTGCCTGCCTGCCTCCGAACTTCCCGCCAGCGCGACCGTCCCTCCCAGCGGCGGTGGCGTAGAGCAAGCCAAGCCGCCCGCGCTGTCCCCAGGCCGCCGGCACGCACGAGTAAAAAACAAACAAACAAAAAACCCCAGAAAACTGCTAGCGGAGCAGGCAGGGTGAGGCAAGTTTAACCGCAGCGACAGAGAGCCTGCCAGGCGTTATCGCCCACCAATTCCGGTTCGCCTTTCGCCTTTCCCTCGCCCCTCAGGCCGCTGGCGAGCAAGGCGGCGCCGGTCTCCGCCGGGGGCCAGGCGGCTGTCCCTCTCTCCGCTCACAGGCAGCCCCAGCCGAGCGGCCTCCCTCCTCCTCCTCCTCCTCCTCCTCCTGCTGCTGCTGCCGGCGGGCAGGAGCTCCCCGCTTCCCTTCCTCGCCCCTGAGCCGCGGGGCGTTCAAAACTCCCGCCCGAGGGGCGACGCGCGGCCTCTCGGGGCGACTCCCGCAGAGAGCCGCGGCGCGGCCTGCCGGCGGCCCGGCGGGCGGCGCTGCGGAGCTCCGGCGAGGCGAAAGGCGGTTCGCGGCCCGCCCGGCTGAGGGGAAGGCGGGAGCCCGCCGGCGCGGCGCGCCCCTCGGCGGGGAGCTCGGCCGGCGACCCCCGACTCAAGAAGGGGGGGTCCCCGCGGGGCGGCTGCAGGGCGGCGGCGGCGGCGGCGCCGGGGCCACCCCGCCCCCGGCGGCTGCCGGTAACTTTCGAGTGACTTCCAAAAATAGTGGCTTGGCGGCCGGCCCCCCTCCCCCCACCGGCAGGGCTCCCGCAGCGGCCGCGCCGCCGGCCTCGCGTACCCACCGCGCCGCACCCCGCCGCGGCAGGCAGCCGGGGGCGAGCGCGCCCGGCCCTGCCTCCCGCAGCGATTTTTTTTTTTTTTTTTTTTAATCCCCTTCTAAGTCTTAAAATGGAGCACGAGGCCAACGAAACGCTGGCCGCGGAGTTTTCCGCGCTCCGAGGAACGCCTGGGCGTAGGGACGCCGGCCGCGCAACAGCCCGTCTCCCCGCGGGGATGCGCGGCAGCCGAGCCCGGTTAACCCTCACCCCCTCCACACACACACACACACACCCCCCCCCGCCGCCTCCCCACGCACACACAAAGCTGGCAACATGGCTACCACCACTCAAACAAGTTCCTCGCAACTTGAAGCTCGCCTCGCCGATGGCGCGGCGGGGAGAAGCGGCCCCGGTTCGGCGGCCAGGGCGGGCGAACGCCGCCAACTTTCCCCGCCGGGCTGGGCGAGAGCGGTTTTTCCGCCGGCGGCTCGGGCGCCGGCGAGCACATCCCTTCGCCTCGGCACGGCGATGCGGTGAAGGAGAAACTGTTAAATTGTAGGAGCAGGCCTGTGCAAAGTTTAAGCCTTAAAAGCCTTGCAACTAAGAGCCCGGGGTTACAAAATCCGTATCGGGAAAAAATCTACTCACCTTCCGACAGGTCCTCTATGCACTCAAATGTGATTTCGAATTGGAAAGGATTGTAGAAAGGAGAAGGATTATCCAACACCACTACATTGTTCACCTGAACCTTTGCCATATTTTGAAAAAAACACAAACAATAGGAAGAGCGTGTTAACGCAGCACAGTAAAGTCCCGTGTGTTGGTTTTTGGCGACGCACAAGCCCCCGTGCCAGCGTCTGAGCGAGGCCGCAGAGCTGCGACTTGCAGAAACTTTTTTTTTTTCCCCCCTTTTATTTACACCAGGCACACTCCACACTGTTCGCAGCTTTCCTATTTCACTAAACTACAGCCCATTCTGCCCTGCTCGCCGCCAGCGCCCGCCCGGATTGGCCGCACGCCGGCCTAGGGCCCTCCTCCCCGAACGCGGCCGCCGAGCGGCAGCAAGATGGGCTCCGCCGCTCCCGCTCCACCGACGGCGCCTGGCCGCGGCGCCCCCGCCCGGCCCGAGGTGGAAACGGGCTGCCAACGGCCGGGGCGGGGCCGAGGCCGGGCGGGCGGGCGGGAGCGCGGCCGAGGCCCCCGCCTCCGGAGGGCTTCGCCCCTCTTTTGGCCGTGGGGCTGCAGCCATGTGCCGTGGGGGGGTCTAGTTGGGGAGGAGGGGGGGAGTTAGGCTTTTTGTGGTTTGGTTTGTTATTTCTTTTTCTTTTGCTGCGGACAAGGGTGGTCGGGGTGAGGCGGTTTCGCTGGGGCTGGGTGCTGATGGGGTCCTGGGTGTCGGGGCCAGCCCGGCTCGGGGCTGCGATGGGGGTATTGGGCTCGCAAGAGGGCAACACTACCGGGGAGCCGCAGCGTCCCCCCGGTCGGCCCCACGGCACTGACCTCTTGGCCAAAGGCAGCGCGTCAACTTGGAGCCCGGCCGGTGCCTCGCTGGCTGGGGTGCTCCCTGAATAAAGGGTGGTTTGCTGGCGGGGTGCTGACAGGCTGTGCACCCAGGCCCGAACTCTGCCACGAATCCGCCTCGCTGCTCCTAGAGAGGCGGCGTGCAGAGGGATCGGAGCGTGTCTTTTACACAGCCCTGCTGTCAAGAAGCTATCCCATTCCTCTCTTTGTAAAGAAGGCCGTAGGTATCAGGCTGTGAAACAGCACGTGTCCCTCTGCAGCGGCAGGAAGCCGAGAGAGGAGGCCATCTTGTGCAGCTGCAAGAGGCCTGGAGAGGAGGCCATCTTGTGTGGCAGGAGGAGGACCAGACAGGAGGCCATCTTGTGGCTGCCGCACACCAGGGATAGGGAGGAGCGACGTAGCACTGTAGCGCTAGTTTACGTGCTCGGGGCTTGGGGGCTGCGAGTTGGGTGTACCCCTCGCTACAAGAGGAGATTCTCTGTGGAAATAAATACACAGCCAGGCTCTAGCAATGTCTGCAGGTTGGCCCTGGAATGCAGTGAAGGCATGTAGGAGCCATCTTCCCACCTGCGTGGAAAGGCCAAGCCCTGCTGGAAGGAGCAGAGTGCTGCCAGAGCTGCAGCGGGCGAGAGCGCAGCGCCGAGGCACGGAGGCCCTTGGCCTTCAGCAAATCTCCAAGCCCGTGCAAGGTTTGGAAAGTAGGTGACACTTTTGGTTTGTAGTTTCGAAGCAATGTCGTCGTCTGATATTTGCCTGATGTGTTGCTCGCTCCACTTTTTAATAGCATTCTCCACGTCTGACACAAGGCTAGAGGTTATTTTGCTTTTTTTATAATTCTGCCATATGATCGACTGCCCGAGTTGTTCAGTGCAGAGTCCAGGAAACCAGGAAGGATTGGACACAATGGAGGATATTCCTCACAACAAACTAAAGTACACGTTATGTTAACAGGAAACATATATTTCCAATAAATTTTTACTGGCCATTTGGGAAAAAATGGCTGCTGTGGTGGGCTGACAGCGATAAGAAGGCCTCAGCAGCCTCTCCTACCTTAACCAAGGGAAGTTGAGGGGGGATTCTTGGGCACATTTTGCCGTAGCATTCCAGGAGATTTTAGGCTGGTAGCAGCTTGTCGTCTACTAGGATATTTTGAGCTGAACACTGGAGAGAAAAAGGAGGGCTAAAGACCGAGAAGAATCTGGGAAATAGGGAATAGAAGGTTTGAAGGGATCTGCACGTGCTTGATAATGAGTGGCTGTTTTCACAGTTGCACAGTTTCTGACCTGCCATGCTCCCGGTGTTGTATCATGTGTAGATTTACTGGGAACCTCCCCCCACCCCATTTCATCTTTGGGCATCTTCGGATTTTCATTTTTGCTTAATGCTTAGAGGAACTCAAAATCTCATAAAGAAATTTAATTGCCTTAGTTTAAGGTAAGAATTTGTATCCGCTTCCTGGCACCAGGAGTTAAAAGACACTTGAAATAATAACTTTTTTTTTCCAAACTTTGTGTTGTAGCTCCAAAATTTTTGTCTGTTTTAGTAGTTGATGGCGAGGAGGAGCTGAATGGGTCCATTCCATAATTTTGCAATCTTTGCATTTGCCCTAATTTTCAATTTAATATGGCAAATTTAGTCTTCTTACCCTAATCTCTTTTGTTCAATTAATGAAATGTCCCAAACTAAGTCACTATCTAATATGGGAAGCTTAACAGAATCTGCTCTGTAGATCCAGGCTAACCTGCCGAACACTAGTGGGATTTTTTGCCAGTAGGTGTAAAGCGAGTCCCATGGCAGAAGTACGTGGTGGAGCTAACCTGCTGTTTTGCCTTCTGTCCTTGGCACAAGCCAGTGCACCAGGTCCCTTCTTTTCACTCACGTGCGCTCCTGTGTTTTAAGAAAAAGACTGACTGAAGTAATTGATTCTTCAGGTTTGACAGTGACTGCTGTGAAGGAGTTTGGGGAGTGGAACTTGGAAGCTGGAGCACTGGTACTTGCAGATGGAGGCCTTTGTTGCATTGATGAGTTCAACAGTATTAAAGAACATGACAGAACCAGTATTCATGAAGCAATGGAGCAACAAACCATCAGTGTTGCAAAGGCAGGGTAAGTGGCATGTTAAGGTAGATGATAAAGCAATGTAAGATGTTAATCTTGTCGGTACAAGTTGGAGGGAGGTTTGTCATGCTGATTAAATGTGTCTGTTTTCTTTGCTGTACTTAACAGTTTTGTTCTCAGCAGTACTCTTAAACTACATGAGTCAGCTTTTCAAAGGACAGTGCACTGGACCAGAGGTTGCAAGCAATGTAGGCCAGGGCACTTTCCTAAGAAGACTTGGTATTCTTTTTCTTGTCCTTTGCTGTGAGTGGTCATAATAATCATATGTGAAATGAGGAACTTTGTGAATTTTTTATTGAAACTCAGAAAGCGGGACTTCATTTCTCCAAAATCCAGTAATACTGCATGGTAACAAAAGAAGACCAGGAGATTTCCAGGCTGCTGAATTTTATATGTTGGGCATGGCATAAATATAAACTCCTCGCTTTCTTTTTCAAAGTCGTGTGTGTTCAAATCTGCTATTTCCTATCCCACCCCTTGCCACTTTGGTCTTTGAGCTCATATTTCATTCTGTCAGTCATATGCGGCTCTTGTGCAGGCCTAAATAATTTCCTGGCTGGTATTGCTGAAATCTCTACTGCTCAAAAGGCATCAGCCTTTCGACATTCCTCCTTGTCGCCTTCAACGCAGCTCTTGTTCCAATCACATCTTCTTGGATTCTCTAACTGATCATGTCCTTTCTTTACTCTGAGCATCTCCACTGAAGCTCTCTTTACCCTCTTGGGCAGACAGTGGACAAGTAATGTCGCTTTTACCTGGGAGATTACTAGTCTCTGGCAGTAATGCAGCTGGGGACAAATATTTGGAATCAATGTGGTCCTACCTACTTAGTAAGATAGTGACATATTTTAGCCAGGTTCCTTGTTGCAGTTTGTTGCATTTTAGACCCCAAAGCACAGTTTACTAACTTGCACATATAGCCTCAGTTGCCCACTTTTAAGGACTACATATAATGAGGATTTTTTGAGTAGTAACTTGGCACAGATAGGTTACGCACTTTGCTAATTTAAGGCCTTATTTTGGTGCATGGGACATAAGGATTTTTTCCCATCGGGCGTAAGCTAATAGAAGATCTGTGGTCCTTCCTCTCAGTTACAGCAGAATTTTGGATGGGAGGCAGCAGTTAGTCAGGAGCTGACTAGAAATAGCTCAGTGACAAACCAAAGTTAGAATACTTCTGCTGCTGCCTTAACCGAAAAGATTACATTTGGACTGCTGGAATAAAAATAATCTCTCCCCACATCTGAAAACACATGCCAGGATAGCATGGTTAAGAGAGAAAAATGGCTATTCCCTGGAGAAACAGTTGATATGTCTGCCATTGTTGTTTGGTTGGATTCATATTCATAACATGTTTACACACAGGTATAAAACGTGTTTATATTACATTTTATTTTGCTTTCTTAAAATGTGAATTAAGCTAAGATGTTACTTTCCGTCATAAAAAAAAGTGTTTCTATACTGTATAAATCAGCAAAGTAATATTAATTTCTGAAAAGTTGTGTTGGTTTTCACCATTTAAGGACCTAGCTGTATATAGCTATTGCCATTACTCATGGCAATATTGCTTAATTTTTTGGTATCCTGATCAGTGTCTTTCTGTCTAGTTGTTATTCTCTGACTGAGAAATGCTGTGTATGTAATATGTATTAGTACAATAATTGTGTACATTTTATAACTCCTATGGTCTTTCAAGGTAAGATGTGCTTTTTGTAACATAAAAATGTGATAATTTTTAACACTTTGGAATAATTTCCTCTACCCAATTTAATTCAACCATTATGTTCACCATACTTTTCTCTAGCTTGGTGTGCAAACTTAATACAAGGACAACTATCCTGGCAGCAACAAACCCAAAAGGCCATTATGACCCTAATGAGTCTGTCTCTGTCAACATAGCCCTTGGCAGTCCACTGTTGAGCAGATTTGACCTGGTCTTAGTATTGTTAGATACAAAGAATGAGGAATGGGACCGCATCATTTCATCCTTCATCTTGCAAAATAAAGGTAAGAGTAGTCTTTTTAAATTATCAGGTGGGTTTTTTTGTTTGGTTGGGTTTGGTTTTTTTTAATTTCCCCACCTTTCAGTTTAGTTTGTTATTCTTGAGTCTTTCATGTTAATCAGTGTTTACATTTTTGCTATGGTAGTTTCCTGCAGTATGGTTGTTTTTCAAGCAGGAGTAAGATTGAGATCACTAATTAATTAACAGGGGTGAGCTGAGAACACTATACTTTTACTATATTAACATTTACAAGAGATTTTAGCCCAGACTGCTCAGTAAGTGGATAGTTTCCATCTTGTGTCTTTACATTGCTTGATATGCAGATCCTACACACAATTGTACATGCTGTTAATGGGAAACTTAATTCAGACGGAACAAATCTGAGCTGTATGTGCTGCAGGGCTCAAAGAATGAACAACGGTGTTCCCTATTTGGAGCTCTGTGCCCTAGAATTTGATTTTAACCAGGCCCTTCTCCATCCACTTCAGGAACGTGGCTTTGGATCTCCATTAGGGAAGAAGTGGTTAGAGGAAACTTCTCCAGCTAGCTTCCTTCCCTTCTCAAAATGTTGCCCTGCAAAAATTGTGCAGAATATGACAGGTAGCTTTTGGCTCCTACAAAGTAGGTAAAACAGCCAGAGGAGGTACATACATTCATGTAGCATTTTACATTTTAAGGAACACTAGAGCACTTGGTATTGACTGTACCATCTGGTGGGCAGTGAGTCTGACAGCAGTTCTGTTGAAATTACTGGAGGCTTCACTGTGGATTTTGATTGGGGAGGGAATGGATGGTGAGTAAAATTCCACACTGGAATTTGACCAAGTCCTTGAGGACTAGTGTACAGACAACCCAGTATGCCCCAAAAATAGAGTAATGAGTCTTCTATAGTCACTGGTCTATTTAACAGGACTTCTTAGGAAAAAGCTTGATGTCTGTTGTTATAGAATTACTGACAAGGCAGTTGTAACACAGGTTGCCCAAGCAAATCAGAAAAGCTCTGGAGCATGGAAAAGATGAAAACCTACTTCTGCGTTATAAAAAGTATACAGCCAAAATTGTCTGATGAGAGCAACCTGATCCTTGTACGCTACTATCAAATGCAGCGTCAGAGTGACTGCAGAAATGCTGCCCGAACTACCATTCGCTTATTAGAGAGTTTGATACGCCTTGCAGAAGGTAAGGCCATGACAATTTTATTTTTAGGCTAACAATTAACCTTCTAAAATGAATAGATCAGGAGCATAATTATAGCCAGTAAGCAGAGTAGGAGCTTTTCCATAGGGGTAGGGATAGGTGATTCTTGTATTGTATTCTTTCTAATCTAAAGAGACTTGGGGTTGGAGATACTCAATGTGGGAAAAGATGTTACATTTAGATTATCAGTTTTAATTTTGCCGTTCTCACACCCATAATAAAAACTAAAACCACTAGAAGAAATCACATCTGAGAGAAAAATCTCAGAAGTTATGTGTCTTTATGACAAGCAATCTCAGGATTTACTTTACTTCATTTGAGTCCTGGGTTGCCATCCTACTCAGCCTGAGGAAAGGTGTCAAGTATTTGCTTCTATCCTAATATCAATATAATATCAAACCCCACATTTTTGTTTCCTTAAGTATCAATAATCGAGTCTGTATTTTGCAATATGACTTCAACATTTCCAGCTCTGAGTTCAAATCATATTTCATTTATAAGAACAAAACCAAAGGAAGCAGTAGGTCTCTGTCTTAACATGATTTTGTTTTAGAAAATGGCATATCAAATATTTTCGGGATGAATTTAAAAGAATGTACTGTATTTTTGTGTAACAATCATAAATGGTCATTATGCTGTTATATGCCAGTCAGCAATGTAGTGCTTCCTGCATCAGATGTTTATATTTTGTTCTCCATTTTGGGGGAAAAATTACTTAAGTGAAAGATGTTGCTGACTTCTAGGGATTCACATGTTATTTTCACATTCAGTGTTTCTTCCATTCTTACACGTTCACCTGATTGGGGCTTTTAGTAGCATTTTGTTCTTTTGAAGTATTATATAGATGGTATTAATTAACCTGCCTTTCTCGCTGAATAATAACTGTGTGTGTTTCCACCGCCAATTAGGAAGAGAGCTTTACGTGGTAAATTATTTGCATTATATCATCTTACAAAAATCAGTTTTGTTTTGCTGACTTAAGAAAGGGAAGGAAGAAAAAATAAAGGTATTGTCGAGAAAAGCATTTTGAATAATACTAAATTTGTGACACAGACCAGTTAGAGGAAATAAAATCTTTTCTGACCTGTGATGAAAATTAGACTTAATTTTTTACTTTATGGTGATGATATGTGCCTATATAGATAGGGATGTTTCGTATCACACTCTTTGCTGTGATATCCAGGACTTTACATTTTTTTAACTCTAGCATTTTGAGCAACTTTATTTGCACTGTCACTGTAACTGTAATCCAGAAGTCCCATTACATTCTTTACTAGTAAAACTAAGCCTTCCAATTCCTGTTGAAATTGACATTAAAATCAAAAGGATTATATTCATGTTTAAATCAGGCCCATACACAAGTGTTAGAAGAGCTGAAGAAATTTGAAGAAATATCCTGTCCCTTCTAGTACAAAAAATTGCTTTTTCACTTTGGTAACACTTACTTTCAACGCCCATTTGTTTTTGATAGCTCATGCCCGGTTGATGTTTAGGGATACTGTGACTTTGGAAGATGCTGTAACTGTGGTATCGGTGATGGAATCTTCTATGCAGGTAAGGTTTCTTGCAGACATTGCCATTGCTGCAGTACCACATTGAAGGGATTCAGTTTATCATGTAGATATATGCCAGCTCCCTTCATTTCTTTGGAGAGGGTTTCAGGGACTCAGGGAAAGTAGGTCATCAGAGACCTTGACAAGTCATTTTTAGTCTCATCTTGATTATTAAAATCCTTAAACAGAGATTATACTGAAAAATCTGGATTGGTGATAAAGGCCTGGTACCTTTTTTTTATAGACTTTGAAGTCTAAGTGAAGTTTCGGCGTACTATTGACTTTTGGTAATCTACATTTTAAAGACCTTCTGAGCCAGAAATTGTGTCTGTATTGCTGTGTTTAATAGCCTCTGATGGTTTTTTCTTCCATGATGTTATCTTTTCACTTGTTAACTAGGTATGAAAGAACCAAATTATTTTTTTGGAGCAAGTTTCGAACAGTTGCCAAGACGTACACTTTATTTTGCCATTAGATCATTCTAAAATACATTGGTGGTGATACTAAAACTCAGGACTTTTGGAAGACTAATTATGCTCTGAGAAACCTTAAAAGTCCAAAACTTTGGCTGCACTGAAAATTGTGCATTCCAATTCTTGCATGGATTTGTGTAAAAAGGCATTGAAAAAAGGTGGGAGGCTAGATTTTAGTTTACTGTAACATAATTAGGATGTTGGATGTAAAGAAAAAGCAATGCATTTAGAATTAGTAAAAGGAATGTGAATCTGATAGAGGCTTTTTTAAATGGAAATGTGGAAAATAATATAGACACTATTACTTCAGATGATAGAGTATTTTTAAGGGAAATAAATCTTCATGCTTTGGAGTAAAAGAAAAATTACCATAAGCAGATTATCCAAAGTTTTATGTATGGGGGTTTTTAGCACATCTGAAATACTTGGTTTTGGCTCTGTCAGAGATGGTGTACTCCACTGCACAGATGACTGGTCTGATCCAAAATGGCATTTCCTATGTTTCTGTATAGGTTGATATGAATATATTCAAATTTAAACAATTTTATATAGCACCCATTAGCTCAATGGACCTTAAAGACCTTTGCAGGAGTAGATACGCTCCTTTTTTGGAGACAAAGCTCTTCAGGATAGATGCACAAAGTCACATATGGCAGGTAGGCACTTGTAATCTCCCTTGTTCTTTCAATGAGGCTTGAAAGGCTACTTGCAGTTTGTGCCACGGATAGTCTACTGCAGTGTTGCAAATGAAATTTGTCTCAAAAATACTACAAGGCCTGACCTTATTAAGTAGCAAAAGATTATTTCGCTGTCTGCTGCAATTCATCTTGCACTGTTTTGAAGAGCTCAGCTTTTCAATGACAGCACTAAGTTAAAATAAGAAGCTGTACTAATATATCCAGTTGAAACAGCAGAAGATATCATGTAAGTGTTCATTAACTGTAATTAAACCTGTAATTAACTAGATGGGAATTTGATGGGACAGTGGTTTCAAAGCAATATGGTTTTGGATGTAGGAAATCTGAAATACTAAATTTTTTTTTCATAACAGATCAAAAAGTGGAATTTATGTATATAATGATAATGAATGTGTATTGTCATCTGTATATCTCTCTACCTCATCAGCATGAATAAACGTAAAAGAATTGTTTTAACTGTGGGTCACTTTTTCATATTTATGCAGCCCTGCCCTCAAGGGCTGCAGTTTGCACAACAAGGATCTATCTAATAAGTCAGTGAGAAATTTGTCTGAATTATGACTGCAGAAGATTACCTGGGAGTAGTTGGTAAGCTCATCATACTTGCTCCACTCGCCACTTCTTATAAGCAAGTAGGCAAATGTTTTCTTTTTTGCTAGGAATCTGCAAATTTGAGATCTGCTATTTAAGGCCAAATTTTACTTTCCTCTGGGAAAGTATAAATGAAGCACTGAAACAGTTTCTTTTTGAAGGAAGTGATTTATTTGTTTTATTAAAAAAATAGAAGTAACATGCAAAAGTTTGTTTTCAGAAATTGATTCCTTCTCTAGAAAAAAAAAAACTTTATGTGTAAATAAATCCTGTGTTTCCTGCCTAATTAATTGTCAGTCTGTAGAGTGAGGTAGTAAATGTGGAGGTACCGGTGTCATTCTTGAAGGACTGGCTGCCACCTTTCAGCTCAGCAAACTCTGTCTTCAACACTGTCTTTGCAACTTCTACAAAAGCTCATATTCTTGCCAGTATAAAGTCAAAGTTCATAGTTCTGAGGCCAGTGTTCAGATATTTCTTGTGAGCCATCTTGGGAAGGAGGACTATCACATTTTCATCACCAGCCTAGTTCATTGGGGCTTTTTGTTTGTTTTGTCCTCTAATTCACCCTTATTTTTCTCTTTCCTACTTTGTAAGCATATTCTAATCTCCCCCTGGCTTGATCTTTTCTTTGCCTTGTTTCATTTTTGTTAACATTGTCTCCCCCCTTCTCTTGGTCATGTTTTCATCCTTCTTTTATTCACTTTCCAATCCCTCTCCTTTTACTCCCGTTTTACGTTTTGTCTTCCCATCCTTAGGCACTTTTACACCCTTCCTTTCTGCTAACTTTCCCTGTAATACTTTCTTTTTTCTCTCTCTGTTCTAGATCCTCTGCCCTCACTTCCACAGCGTATGGATTTGTCATATGTCTACCTTCCTCTACTCAAAATGTCATATGTCCACCTTCCTCTACTCAAAATGATATCTCAAGAGTCTCAGAGGGGCAGGTATCTCAGAGGCGTAAGCACCAGCACAGGAATGAAACTTCACACATATCTTAAATTCAGTCTCATCTCACTTAGAATTTCTCACACACACACACACAAAATAACATTTAAAAGAAGCTTGTTGTGATGGCCAAGTAAAGCACTGAAAAGTCAGTGAGGGCAAGACATAATTGTACCTCTTGGGCATATATCTTAAGATGCATAATCATGTATTCCTTTTTTTAACATCAGATCCTTAGGTCACAGGTTGACAGTACTCGAGGCAAAAGCAACTATCCTTTGTCAGTGTTTTGCTCAATGTTTTGTTTATTACCTACTGTTCTAAAGGTAGAATTCTTAATTTCTTCATGTGTTTTTTCTGTGGAATTCATCTGCGGTGTATTTGAGTATTTCAGAAATACCAATTTACTTATCTTCACGCAGTCCTTGTGAAGTGATGGGGTGGTGCTACTCCTGTTCTCTGATCTGGAGCTGACTTATGCACGATCCAGAAGAAATTGTCCACTGGAGCATATCCCATGAGAGATGGTTAGGGCCCCAGTTTCAGAGTAGTAGCACTTTGAGTGTTTAAGCACATTCCCTGTTGACTGCTGTTTCCTTCTGTGCACACACCACATCAGGATCCCAGTTACAGATTTATCGCCTTTCAAAACTTTTGCTTAACTGGCTCATTCTTAATGACAAGAACTGGAACTTAGCATCAGAGATAGAATTCAGTTCTCCTTGGCTGTTTTAACTGTCCTGACCAAGAAATTGGACTTTCCTTTCTACAGTCCCTGCCTCATTAACTATGAACCTTCCAGTCCTTGAAACAAATACGGCAGAGAGGTTCTGCAACAAGCTTTTCCATTACTACAGACTAATGCTTCTATGTGGAACAGATCTATCATGTTCCTGAAGTGATACGCAAAAAAAACCAACAAGTGATAACTTCAGTGGGATGCATTAATGGTTGCATGGACAGCCTTAGTTTCAGCACTGCGTAGTTTTAGAGAGCTTTAATTAGCCACCAGAATTAAGTTTTTTTCAATGTAAATTTTTTTTTAATACAAAATTTCAAAAAAATTTAAAATGGAAGAACCAGAAATTGCCACAAATGAAAAATGTGTGGTCCATGTGATGCCATATGTAGCAATTTCTGGTTCTAGAGACTCCGTTGACTTTTGCTATTGCTCTCACAGCACTTGATACGCATCTTGTTCATTAGTTGTATTGAGCTTTATAGGTTAGACAGGAGTGGTAAATGCTAGCTAATCTGTGGCAAAACAGAGAGTTTGTGGTGTGGGGTTTTTTTTCTAAAGAGCAATTAACTACAGAGCTATTCTAGATTATTTGTTGTGGAACAAATCACTGTGCAGATGCTCTGTTCCAAATAAAAACTGCTTCATTTTCACAAGACACAGCAAAATCGTTCCAGATTAAAATCACTTGCTCTCTGGAATTATTCCCAAATAGTTAGTTACTCTTAAAGAGCTATTCAGAAATATTTTTGCTGGTCAATTTACCCTGTGTTGACAAGCCTTAATATCCAGGTCTTTCCATTTAAATAACTAGGCAAAGCTAATGAAACCTTTTAGTGGTCAGAACTTCCTCAGTTATAAAAGTGCTCACATGGGCAGAATTTTTACAAGGTATTTGGAAAACTTCTTTAATGTTAATTTCCATTTTTAGTTATGAAGTTCTCAAGCCTTGGGTGGACTTTCCATTTTTTGTAGAAATAAAAATAAACCAGTACAAGTAAACTGCAGGCTTGATCATATAATTGCTTTATGTGTATGAGCAGCTTTGCCTGTGTGAGCAGATCTAATAAGATTATTTGTGTGAATACAGTTACTCAGTAAATATTTGCTACCTTAAGCTTTAAAATATCTAAGGGAGAATTTTGTATAAAATGGTCTCTGCTGTTTAAATTTGGTCCTGAATAATAAAGATGCCTTCCTATTTTTTTCTCTCTCTCTTTGGTGACGTAGGGGGGTGCACTTCTCGGAGGCATCAATGCCTTACACACCTCATTTCCAGAAAATCCAATGGCGCAGTACCAAACACAGTGTGAACTCATATTGGAGCGACTGGGGCTGCAAGATCTTCTACAGAAAGAGCTACAAAGACTTGACAGGTTATAATATGCAAAGTAACAAAATAATTCAATAGCAAAAAAGAATTGTTTGACAATAATATCTGGAGAAGGTCTAAAAATAGCATCTGACATTGGGAAGGGACTTGTTCTTTAGAGGACATGGATAAGCAGGGTGATTGTTTTAAAGTGCGCTCTGAGATCATCACAAGATCATTTCTCCCTCTGGGTCATGCAATTTACAAAGAATTTAAGAACACTTTAATCAGTTCCCAACTCGTATCTCAATTCTATGCTCAGATAAGTTTCAGCGGAGCTTCTTAGGGTCAAAACGCCAGATTTTATAGCTGAGCAAATAATTTTATATAACCTTTTGTTACTTGCTTGGTAAAATACAGCAGCTCTGCTTTGTATTTTTTAAGCCTAATTTTGTGTTGGGCTGTCAGGATCCTTCCCTTTCTGTTAATGGAGAATATAAGCCTGAATCAAAGTTCTGTACTTTTGAGTGATTTTTCTTTTTTACACACTGGAATTTTCACTGTGTCTTCTCTAGCTTTCAGCTCACTGCAATAGTCTTTGGAAAGTCTGTTTGCTGGTATTAATAGAAAACTTTTCATGTACTGAGGCTGAGAGGAAAACACTAGGATTGGAAGGAAATAAAATAACAAAAAAATAACATTTGTTTCCTGAAATGAGATTAGGCTCTAAAGAAACTCATACTTTCTTATTGTTAAAGGAAGACAAAAGATTAATGTTATCGAAACTAATGGAAACAGCTGGGAAGATACATTTATTCCTTTAAATATTTTTCAGACTTATTTTGTAACTCATAGTAAGGACATCTTAAATAACTACAGAGGCAATAAAAGCAGGTGAAAGTGGAGTATCTCCAACAGACAGACAAAAGCTAGTTTTAAAACAGAGATGTTCATAAGGGATCATAGAAATGTAGGATGGGATGGGAGATCAAATACAAAGACAGGATCAGGTCTGTGTTTGACCTTCCTGGCAGGGGCTCGTGTTATCTGCTATAAAGGCTTTCTAATGAAGAGGATTTTCCATTGCCATTGGGTAGTCTGTTCCATTATTGCTCCATCCTAATGCTCATAAAGGTTTTCCCAATATCCCACTGAATCCCCCGTGCTGCAAATTAAGCTGATTTCTTCTTCCCGCTTTTAAGCAGCTTAGAGAATACTAAATGAATGTCCTCTTTAAAACAACCTATTCTGTGTTAGACTTGTCCCATGCATTCCCCTAAACTATATTTCAATAAAACAAGCATGTATCTTTCAGGCCTTCTTGATGGGTCAGATAATTGCTGCTACTTTCCATCAAAATTTTAAGAATAAGCATATTCATAAATAATGATAATGATGATTCTAAAACATACATGTCAATACAGTGTTTTCTCTCTCATATAGCAGAGGAACTCTTTATAATGCATAGGAATCATTTCACTTACACTAATGCAGTCACTTTGGGGATGGAATGTAGCTGCTCTTCATTCATGGTTAGAATCACTATTTAGCAAAAAGTAGAATGCTGTCTCCCTTGGAAATTATATGTTTAGGTACAATAGACAGAATATCAGCTGTACTGAGATTGAAGGGAACCCTCATTCTAGCACCTCTGTTGTTTTGGAGGGCCCTGAGGATATTAATAGCCACGGACAGTGATAATTAAGTTTTATAGTGATCTGAGATGCTTTCACTCTATTATGTGAAGTTTTTGACATATTGAGTCCATAGTGATTGTGAGAGAAAACCACCAGCAACCACTATTCCAAGTAATACTTAGATTTTCCATTCTGATAACTTGTTTGAGGCTTTGCCTTGGTCAGGATAAAATCTAATGAGGTTCCTGTTCTAGAAGATACACTTACAGAATATGTAATGCTTAAGGGACTCTAGCAATGGGTGTAAGTAATGCAAAGCTGTTTGTGTGGGGGGGGGGTTCTGTTTGGTTTCCCAAGGAAATTAAGTTTAGGCGGTTGCTTTCTCTGTCCATCTGCCTATCTTCTACTGGGGACACTAAATTCTTCCACTTACTGTGAAAGCTGCTGAAAGATCACAGACTGCACCACCAGCTCTCGGAGCTATATGTGAAACTTAATAATGCAGTTTTGTGACCTACATTATTTGTAGCTTTTCACCATTCATACATATTAAGCATCACTAATGCAATAAAGAAAGAAAAAAAAAAGAAAAATAAATTACTATTGCCTTTTTTTTTTTCATTCCATAGATTACAAAAGGAAAATTCATGCCAGCTGCAGCCTGAAGAGACAAGTTTCAGTACTACTACAAGATGCTTGAACAAGGATGCATTTGGGCAGTCAAAGCAACTGTCTCAGTCAGAACCTTCAAATCAACAAGAGGATAACTCCAGTCCACAGCCTTCTTTGCCCGAAAGCATCTGTGAAGAGGATATACATCTGGAACCCTTGTGCAACCCAGCACATGGTAATAACAAAAATACAAAACACTTGATGAAACATAGAAAGAGAGGTGATGATGGCAGCCTGGCATGGTTTGACAGCCTGGAAGAGAGCAACACTGATGCTGAAGAAACTTTTCAGAAGAAGTCTCCGGTGCCCAAGATATCTCCAAATAACTTGGCTTCAAAAACCCTGTGTAAAACATCCTGTTCTGAAGAAAGAAGTGCTTCAATACCAAGGAAGGAAAATGCAATGAGAGAGTCACTAACAACTGTGAATCTACATGCTTCTTTGGAACAGGACAAAGTTTCCAAGATAAGCAGGAAAAGGCCTGAAGAAGACAACTGTTTTTCTTCAGAAGCAAATATTCAAGATCCAGCATCACCAAGTGCTAGTGTGCAGGATTCAGTTATTACACAACGGGTGTCTAAAAGCTGGCAGAGACTGCACACGAAGAAATCACGTAGATTCTTTACAAGTACACAGGACCCCGAGGCAAAGGCCCTTCCTTCAGTATTGCCTGCATCTGGCCTGTCAGATCTTTCAAGTGATGCAGATTCTGTGCTAGGGGAGGAAAAGAAAAGCGTATCTGTAGCAGCAAAACCTGCAACAATTTCCATGAGAAAACAAAGTAAAGGTCAAGTCGTGAAGGAAACAAAGGTAGTAAGTTCCCATGAGCCAGAAATCCTTGACAGTGAAAGTCCTCCAGCAGCTAAACTAGCTAAATTTTCTTTCAGACCAAGGACAAAACTTGATCATTCTTCAGAGAAGAAAAATGAAGAATTTTCTCTTTTTCAGAGTGAAACTATTTTTAAGCCTGGAGAGCAGCTCCAGGGAGAGCAGCTGCCAGAAGAATGCTGCCCCCCTGAGAAATGCAAGATGACATTGACTCGCTTAGGAAAAAACAGTTTGGAAAAACGATCAGTTGATAATAAAGGGAGAGAAGAGCAACAGAGTCAGGCCTTAGGGAAAGAGATTAGAGGAAGTGCAACAATACGCTCTGATGTCAGTTTTGATGCTGTGTCATCTCCACCCACTGAAAAGAAAAGGGAGGGAGAGGAGAAGCTTGGCGGCCCGAGCACAGGGAGGGTGCGCTCCACCACATTAGCCAAACTGTCAACATTCTCCTTTGCATCACGTCCTGAGTCAAAATTGGAAACCATTAAGATTGACACTAGCAAGGAAAGCCATAGCCCATTGCTGAAGGTGCATGTGAGCAATCCTAGCAGAAGGAAGAGTTTTGCATTGGGAAATGCTAGTAAAGCCAGTGTCGTCACACAGAAATCTCTCTTCTCGATAGCAGAGCTAGATGATGCTACATTAGATTTTGACTGGGATGAAGAGGTTAGGAAAAATCCAAGCACATAACACGTATATCCTCCAAATTACTTAACATGCAGTTCTGAATCTCCATCCTTCTGTCAATTGTATCCATAGTTTACAAAGCATTTAAAACCAATCATCCTGGACCTCTGTTGATACCAATGAACATACTTTAAGGGCAGTATATACTTTACATAAGCTAAGGACTGCACATACTGCAGGCCTGATGTGGTGTTTAGTTTTCTAAACTCTTCCCAAGACTGCTTGTATCAGTTGACTGTTCTGATTGACCTGATGTAACCTGAAGACTTGTATGGTTATGTTCATGTATCCAGAGTATAGTGAATCTTGCAGAAGAGCAGATTTAATTGACTGTTACCCTTTATTTCATGTAACAGTTAGAACTATACGTGATTCAGATTGTCCTTCCAAATGACTGTGCCACTTTAGAAAAATGATGATGCTAAAACTATGTCATTATATTTTGTTCATCCTTATATGCTGTTTGTCTCAGCGTAGTTAGCAATATTGTGATTTATCATCATGCTATAGTAAGTATTTCTGTATTATCAGTATCATGGCAATTTTGCTGCATCTCTGGTTACTGTGCTCCTTGTCGCGCTGCTGATGTTGAAGACATGGATCAAGAGCTTTTTGTTTCTCTTTTTTTAATTTCCATTTTAAATACACTGGTTCAGGTATCTGTGTCTGTATTCTGGGTCATTTTATCAAAACCCAACTCGGTAATAAACAAGACAGTTCTCCACCGCAGAGAGAACAAATTTCGGGTGATTGAATGGGAGTCCTCAGTAACCAGGGTAACTTTAATGCAGGCATTAAGCCCTGGCATATAAGCTACACTTCAAACCTAGCAGCATGGTGAAGAGCTACCCTACTGTAGCTTGATTCTGACTCAGATAATGTTTACTTGACTATTTTAATTGTGATTAGAGTTTTACTGCATCTGATATGCAGTTCATCTTCTGTAGCATGCTGCATCCTATGTCATTCATTTGTCTAATGGGAAATTAATCTACTAATGCATTACATGTTTACAGAGAAAGGTAAGCCTTCAATTTCTTTCAGTCATTTGCCTGGTATGTTTCTTCTGTATTTAAATTCTCCACAGAATATTCTTGTTATTACCTGCAAGGTAAACAGAGAATGGAGTGGTTGCTTACAGCACAGTAAATCCTTTGAGAGGCTTGCTAGCACAAAGAAGATCTGATTCTCTCTTGATTTGCTTAAATTTAGAAGTAGCTCCCTTGAAACCAGGTGAGTTAAAATACTGCAAAATTTTGGAGAATGAGGGAGTGTGAGGCCCAAGTACTTCGGTGTGATACAGTGAAATCATGAGAACAGTAACTGTAGTAGTTGGCTTACTGTTAAGAGTTTGGGAAAATGACAGAAACATTACTGTCCAGACTGATTGTGTGGTAGTTCCTCCACTGGAAACATGACATCAATCCAAAGAAGTGGAGTTTATCCACCTCCCTCCCAGAGCACAGACCCACCTCTTCGAGTCCACAAAGACCTACACCAGGGTAAGGATGACCTGCATGCATGATCCTACTGCCCATGAAAATCAGACATTTCCTACAGGATGCTGTCTACACTGAAACTGGAGAACGGTCAAGAATCCTGGAGCTATTAACATTTATGATGGTCTTCCTACTTGAATTGTCAGAGGCCAGATAAAGGCATAGTTTTTCATCACCACTGGAGCTGCATCAGCCCGTTGGGTGGTGGTCTCATTTAACAATCAAAAATCCTTGCTAGCTGTTTGGTTTGATGGATGTTACTAGCTGGCTAGTGCAAAGCCAGAACATAGCTATGGGATCCACACAGTCAGGCATCACAAGCTTTTTTTACCATGCAAAATGATGAAAATACTAGTCGAGAAATTTCATCCACCTATGCTGGAAGTAATGTTTTATTCATCACTTCCCTATCAATCAGTAGCTCAGGCCTCATCTAATGTAATATGCTATGTAAAGTTATGTGAGGAGCTGCTCCCAAGAACTGCAAGACCTTTTGCTAAATATTCTTTTGTGGGAGGCTGGTTGACTTTTCTTCCGTCTGCCTAGTGGAAATTAGAACTCTTGAAATCAGCAGAGTCATAGTGGCACAAAATTGAGGTGAAAGTCAAGCTCAAAATTTCCTTCATATTCTCCATGCTTGTGCTGTGTTTGAGAAGGTTCTGTTTTTTATATTCTGCTTGTTTAAAAGTTGTTGCACTGTAAGATCTGCCTTGAGGGCCAGGGAAACTACACTGTGAAGCAGAGCAGCCGTGTTTCAGGAAAGCTGAAATGCCAGGTAATGCAGTTATCTATCTTCCTTACTAATGAAACATGCAAAGTCTGATGAAGCAAGGGAATGCCCAGTTAGCAACAACTGTGAGAAGTGGGCACTCACATTCCCGTGGTGTCCTCAAACCTGTGCACAGATCGTTGCAGCTGAGTACATGGAAGATAATTAAACCAAGTTTATTTTTTCATAGATGAAAAATGTTTCCTCTGATCCAGTAAAACTCAGCCTGGAATACTGGGGTACTGGGTGTCCCACAGCTTTTCCAGTCATACAGTACAAATCACATTTGTGGTCCAGTTCAGCAGTTTGGCTGATAAAATACTGCTAGATTCCTTTTTTTTTTTTTAATTAATCTGTTTTGAATTGAAATCTACAGTTTAACTGTTATTTAAAAGTACAGTCAGCAGAGCCGTGAGCAAGCTGGCAACTTGCTGGAGACTGGATCTCTTAGGATAGGCTGCCTGATGTGTCCAGCGCCTGGTGGACTCAACCAGCTCAGTACACTGCCAGACCTTTGGGATATATCCTTTCATTGCCTTACAGCAGTACAACCAAGCAAGGTATGTTTATTGAGGTATCTGAACTTAGAGGAGGCTAAATCTATGAGCTCTTCCACAGGCTTGCTGAAATTCCCTGACAGCAAGAGGAAAATTGCAGCAGCTTCCATTAGAGCATGCCTAGAAAGGGCCCCCGATGCTTAGCAGAGAACAGAACCAGGAAGGATAAAGAAATACCACGGCATCTGAGCTCCTGCTTAACATGGACAAAATGGCCCACCTAAACCAAGGTTTTCACTAGTGAGTGCGAACTCCGTACGTTCATTTTTTAATGGGCGCCATTTGTAAGGCCTGATTTGGAGATGTCCTGAGTACTTAACAGCTGAAGCTTAAATCAATGAGATGTGTAAGGTGCAGTGTAATTATAATCTTGCTCTTCTGTCTTCATCTCTGTCATATTTTTGGTTGTGAAATGGCCCCTTCAAGAAGAAATGGTAGTGAGTGGTCTCACTTAAGATACCCTGTGCTCTGGAGGTAGAGGAAACAAGAAAGTGATAGAGGTTCACTGCTCTTCTTGCTGAGGGCACCTGAGAACCCAAGACCTCCCACATTTGAGCATCTGTCTTTACTAGATTGCAAGTCAAGCTTGCATCCCTCAAAACAATACCTTTGAGCAGATCAGGACAAATTTGGTAAGGCCCAGGAGACTTTTCCAGATCAGTGAAGACATTCTGTCTGTAGAGCTGTGCAGCCCTGGAAGGAGCATGGCTGGGTTGCTATCTACCACTTAGATATGTTTTAGGTATCTAAATCCAAACACATACTGTAGATTTTAGGCAGAGTGTATTCTGTCATTCTTTGTAGTGTCTTAACGGTCAATAATTTTGGAGGGATAATACGTTAGATGACAGTATATCAGTAAAAAGAAAGTTGTTGCTTCAGAATCCCCAGATTAGAAGTAGTCAGTGTATTACTTTATGAAATGGAACTGTGCTTCTTTATTGAGAAGAGCTTTTTTTGATCTGAGGGATCTGCTTCTCCCTTTCATATAATGTGAGAAATGGAAGGAAAGCCAAAAGGAATCAAGGAAGGATACTGCAATCTCCAGTCACTCTGAAGTCACTCTGCCTGGAAGGCTACTTGGGTGGCTTTGTTTCCCAGTTGGAAGCAAAGAGGCGGCACAGGGACATGCTATTCAGCTTGCAGAAAAGCCCGTCTTGTCTATATTAGCAGAAGAAAAGCACTGTTGGCCTTTCAGACTGACTGCAAAGAGGTCCTAGTCACCCAAATGTGTCGGGTAAGTAACCAAAGAATAAATTTGGAAGAGCAGATACTGCTGAGATCTTTCTTTACCGGACCAGTTGAAATACTACTGTTGTGGTATTGCTTCTGATTCATAGCATGAATTCAGAGCATTCAAGATAAATGAGAAGCACACAGTAATAAGAAAATGATACCTGCTGTTGATTTACTCTCTCCCTCACCATTGCCATTGCTACAGAACCCATTTATCAGTGCCTTGGCAGGGAGCATGGCTAACTTCTTTCCTTTCCCTTTTTAAACTAACTTCCTCCACAAACACTCATATGTTTTCACGGTTTTTGAGTGCTGCAACAGCCCAATGATGGGAGGATTTAATCCATTATGGCAGTGACAGTCTGCTGGGCTAACCTACAGATGAATTTCCTCTACGTTGTGCAGTCAATGGGCAGATGAGTCACTTCCTGCCAGCCTGCCTTCCTGGCCAGGCACAGAGCCAGTATCTCCTTCGTGTTTTAACACTTGCCTCTCTGAGTTTGTCTATCTAAGACTATAAGATCTGAGGATATAAAAACATGTCCAATGTGTCTTCTCAGGGTGACTGAATATATGAAAATATATATGAAACCAACTATTATGTTGAATACACTAGTATTTTATTAAGCTGTGTTTTATCTTTATGAGTCTGGTTCATTAAAGGTGAATATATACGTTGCTGCCTTAAAATCCAGTTGAACCAAACCTCAGAAGTCATTGGTTCTAGCAGCACATTGATCAGGTCCTCGTTTGTGAGCAGCAATGAAATGCTGTTGTTAGATATTCAGTGCCCAGACCCCATTGCCTTGGTTGAAACCAGATTGTGTCATGTCAGTGTGGGACAAGATCATGGTTTTACTGGCAGCTGTCCCACAGTAGTGTTCTCCTGGATGGCCCATGCAGACATGCTGATGAGTCAGTGAGAAAGCAAAAACCCCAACCATGTAATTATATTTTTATATTGTTTAATTATATTTTTGTGTAAAAAAATGCTTCATCATAATTCTTTTAATCTTCCTGCATGGCAGTTTTGCTGAGGAAGGCACAGCCTTGGCTGAAATGAGACCAGACTTAGGTGAGACCCATGCTTCTCCGAATTAGGAGCCCAGGTAAGATATTCTAGACTGTCATGAGGTGGCTCTGCTTAGTGCCTGAATCGCTCCCCGTTTGCCAGTACTTGGGAAGGGGGAGCTGTGAGTAATTGTTCTCTGTGGTTACATTACATCACTGGTTGTTTTACAGACCTCTCTGATGGCCTGTCTCCTCACTTCTTTCGTAGCTGAAAAATCCTGCTGAAAGAGGCTTCCTAAAGAGTCTTCCTCTCTACTTCCCATTTACAGAAACAGGACATGCCCAGCGCTTATTTTCTGAGTTAGATGCTATTGAAAGCAGTCTTCACAAGGTGAAGACAAACTAAAAAGCTGTGCCTGGTTATACAGCCACAGGTTATTTCCAGACCTCTAGTAAGGTCTTTACTTGTTGTTGGGTTTTTAAAATTCCTTTAATTTTTAAAATCTTTTTAGTGATTTTTTAATTTCACTTTAATTCATCTCTTCATTTACTGAGTGCTACTCACTTGCAGATGAGTCTCAGCATGCTACATACAGCAATCTAGTATTTGTCACCCGTTCATTGTAGGCATCACTGCAAAAGTGACATTTAAGACAAACAGTGCAATCTATAGACGTTTAGGTGAAACTTCCCTGAAACGAAAAGGCAGTAAGGCAGAAAAGAGCCATTTTTCTATCCAATTTGCTTCTAATGTTTTTGACCTCTCTAACTCAAACAGTTACACTATTAAGTTACACTTAATAATCAGTTCCCATCCTTCAGGATCACCTGAAATTCTTCCTAGAGACAGCAGGATGTGTGGGTATTTGTTACCTTTCAGGATCTTAAAGCCCTTACGAGGACAAAGCTGTGGTTCGTGACCTTCTTATAGTCCAGTCTTGCTGGAGACCATTGGCAATGCTTTATCAGACGTGGCCTGCGACTGCTGCCACTGGTTCCTTACCGTCCCCTTGAGGTGCCTCCTCACCTCCTTCCCTTCCTCCCAGACCCTTGTTGCTTCTTTCTCTGCAACTCAGGACTGTTGTCACTGCCTGGTCCTGCAATGTCAGTGCAGCTCTCCTCAAAACTCCCCTGGGAAGTATTGCCCATCTTATTTAAGGCACTTCTGGGGCACATACCGAGTTCTTAGGCTTGTAAAACAACCTGTAATAAGAATCACTTGCCATGTAAACATCTTACAAAACCAGCCTTCAGTTCTTCCCGGCATTATGAAAATTTTAGACATGACACAAAAAATGTGGCAGAAGACAAACTGAAAAAGGCAGTATGCGTCATGTGTATGAGCTACTCTGCTAACACATTTCTTGCGCCAACTGCCAGCTAGTCTTACTCCAGTTTATATACCGCTTTTCATTCTAAATAACTAGTAAACAGGAAAAAACCCTACATGGCTGAATTTGCTTGTTGCTCATGTTATTCTCAGGACGGTAGTTTGAATGTCATGATTCTTGTCAGATACATGGATTAATGTGTTAAATATCATAATGTGCACCAGGGTTACAAAACCAAGTGAACTAAAGCCAAAGGCAAGGCAAAGTTAATATAAACTGAACTGAAACTTCTAATTAGTGGATTCAATGTGAACAGATCTCCCAAGTGAGGACATGTAACCGCATTCTAGAGGGAATGTATTTATTGATGGGAAGATGAGGTAAACAGAGTATTAAGTGCTCTGTATTTCATGTGAATGAGGCAATAGCTTCATTAATAATGAATGCTAATTATGTCATCTCCCTTAGGTAGCTGGTATGCCTTCACTTATCAATACTTTCCTTCCTGTTAGAAGAATGTTAATAGTTCCAAGGAAAAACATTGTCCTTTACTGAGTAAAGAGCACAGCTATTTTAGAAAAGACTGAAAATATGTTTCTTATCAAGTTTGGTTATTCTGAACAAATAAGTGTAATTACAATTGCACACATAATAATTATATGTGCAGTTGTATAACCATATGTGCAATAAAATAGGCATATCAAATGCATATTGTGTAATAATGCAAATATTATTGTACAAATAAAATGTATTATTGCAATGCAGCTTAGGAAGAGATATCCTTTGGAGTAATGACTTTTCAATCAGTGACATTTCCTAACTTGAACTCAGTAGTCACGAGACAGTTACAATAAGATTATGTAAAAAGGCAAGGAAAGAAGTGTATGTGTCATCACAGTCCCCAACAGAAAAGCCAATACAGGCAATACCTACATGACTGTGATCGCTCACAAGGTGTTCAGCATCTTCTAAATAGCTGGTACCATGTCCCAGATCATCCTGTTGCTACTGTCAACATTATTATAACTCTGTACTTCCTGGCACTGGAAAACAGGGGTGAAGAACAGTGGGAGCTGCAAGTTCCCACATGTGGTCATCTTCCACATTCAGCGGCATCCTTATGTTTTTCATCTTCACTGCCAAATACTAGGTGAGTGCACCACATATTTCCAGAATTGTTATTTGCCTTTGTCCTGAAGTGTTTTCCTTCTCCATTCAAGGCACCTACTTGCCACAAGCCGTTGTTCATCTCTCAGAACAAAATGTCACACAGAAGAGAAGCAACACCTCTATCTTCAGCGTGAGAGAGACTAGTCAGCAATTTGAGCAGCTGCACCTGCAGTTCTGCTTCTAGCCCAGCTCTGTGGTCTGGAAGCAATGGTCTAGTTCAAGGAAACATGCAGCTTCACTCCCACTCTACACTACTAGTAGGACAGCGGCTTTACTCCATTCCCTCTTTCATGGAGATACAGAGGTGTAAAAATGCATGCCTTTTGAGTGCAAAGGTGTCTTTGCACTACAGCAATGATGTTTTAAGAGGTTCTTTCAGGTCACAGATTGACCTCAGAAACAGAAGGCCAGCTGCTAGGAGAGAGCGCTACCCACTAACAGCTTCAAAATTCAATGGGGTGAGCATCCCACAGTGGAGAGGAACCCAAAGCAGTGCGGGATGCCAGTTGACATAGCCACTCGCACATCAGCATAAGCATTAAGTGATGTTCTCCATCCCAGTCCGTGGATCTGGATCGACACTGTGCTGCCAAGTAAGCAGGTGTGCACACATCTGTGCTGAGGACCACGGCAGTGCAGCCTTGCTGCAGCTGGCGCTCTTTTCTCAGTCATAGATACCGTACTTGCGCAAGAGATCTCAACTTTCATCTTAACAACACCTAGAGCTAATTATGACCACAGGAAACCTCAGAAATATTAAACATGAAGGCTAAAAGCTAGAAATGCTGAGTCACCTAGTCTATTCTTGTATTCCGAGGTAGGATAAACTCCCCTTAAACTATGGAAAGGTGACTTTTTTTGGTAAAAAATACTTTTTACGGTGTCTGGTTTACAGTTTATGAATATTTATGACTGACAGCTCTGCTCTACAATATAGCTAGTGATTAACAGCATCACTGAAAGATCTTTCCTTGTTTAAATAAATAACAAGGACTGAAGCCAAAATAATTTTAAATATACCATAAAATGTTAGGAAGATTGAAAACTTTAAAGTCACTAGTGGGCCATTCCAGTTTCTGCAAGAACCAGAAAGAATATTTCCAGTGACTTCAGTGGGATAATTTTCTAATGACCTTCACAAGATTCAGCTTAGCAGCATATATTTATGGGTCCATTATCCAGTTATCAATATTCAGAACTAAGCAGCCTTCTAATCTTTTGAAAGAAACCTCTTCTTCAACCAAACTGGAACTAAAAATATACTGTTCTCTCAGTGAACATAGAGGAAATAAAAGGGTTTTTTTCTATGTTAGTGATTAAAAAATGTAAATTAAATTGTTCAGAAGTTGAAAGTTAAAGTTCCATCTCTAATCACCTCTCAGTGGTGTCACTGAAATGATGATATAATCTAATGTAATCATTAGATTTGAAATGATCTTATTCTGTTAAGTGCCATCTTTATTTAATCAGCTGTTCCTGTGATTACATTGTGGCTCTCCCATTAGTATTTTATCAACCTCATTGAGGGCTGTATACCTCCACTATTAAAATTTTTTATAGGCTACAATTTGATGCGCAGACTTCAGATTGGTTGGAATTTATTGCAACTTAACTGCAAAAACAGTGGGTTGGCTACAAGAAAATGGGAGGAAAAGTTCTATAATCTATTTTCAGACCCCTTTAATCCATTCAGAAAGTACTTGAACATAATGAAATTTTACCTTTTAAAGTTAAAGCTATTTGATACTAATCACAAAAAAAGTTGGAGTAGAAAACTCATTTTTGCAGGGGAGATTGTTGCATGCAGAGCAAAAGCATGTCCCAGAAAGGTTTGTGTCTCAGGTTTGATCCTATGCACTTTGGAGGCTATTTTGCAAACTTACCTGTAATGGCATCCTTGCTGCAAGGCAATAGGAGATGAGCTGCTGCCTATCAAAATGGAGAGGTTCATTTTAATCACTGAGGATTTGGGTTAACAGCCCTAAAGTTATAAGAAAAGTGAGCCAATTGATAGAAAAAAAACAAACCCTGAGCTCTCTTTGAAGGGAACGAAAACAATGAAACTTGAGCAATACCTTGGACATACACCGTTTCTGATGTCTGACTGTGTTCTCTCTTGCTTGTTTGGTTGTTTTTGAAGAGATGCACCTGAAATATCCATGTGATTGCGTTGTGTTGCACATCGAGCCTGGTTACAGCTTAGAATAGCAAACTCAGAAAATCTGTAGTGCCATTTACAGACGTGACAGTAAGAAAATACTTTGAATAAAAACGAGGGAAGTTCTAGACCACGTGGCACTTAAATAAGCTGTATAGAGGACAAGTATAAAACCCTATACCCAGTTTCTTGGTGGTGTGTGCTTGCGCTATTTTGCGCAGCATTTTCACAGTGTCTTCTTCCTGGTTTACTTTGTTTATACTTAGTAAGGCAGACTCTAACATACATTAAAGTAGTCACAGAACATGAGTGCACACATATTAGGAATTCCTGGAAGAATGGAGTGATAGGGGCATATGCTTCCATTAAATACTTGCGTGCATGCACTACGCAGTTGCAAGTCCTGAAACTAGATTTAGAAGAAGAAACCTTTCCTCTCCTTGTTAGAGGAATGCCGGATTTTTCTCCAATGTAGTATCAACTATCACAGACACGTGCTCTGATAAGCAATGTAGTAACTTCTTTTTTTAATACAATACATGAAAAGAATTGTTGAAGTGATAATGAGCGGTCGGAGAGAAGGGGAAGCAGTTGTGAGTGAAAGAACCAGCAGAGGGAGCTCCAAAATTTGAATTCTTTTTTGCAGCGAGAAACGTCCTTGGGAGCTGACTGTTCTGAAAATTACTCGTCGGTCACTGAACACGGTGGGTGTCTGCACTGCTTCTTCCCTGGTCTCAGGAATCACAACAGCAAAATGATATCACATTTCTTCGGGTAGGATTACTCTCCTGACATGCTTAAAATGTAATTTAAAAGGTCTTCGTAGTACCACTGTTGGAAGAAATAATCGTAGTATAATTGTAAGATCTTTCACTTATTGAATGATATGCTAAACTCTTTCTTAATGTATTACATGTCTGCACTGTTGCCCTTAGTACCTGAATCCATTGCACTTAACAGTAAGCCACGATGAAGAGCCCGACTGTGACATTAAATGCTCTTTTCCAAACTAAGACATACGATATCTCAACAGTGACCTGGGTCACAACACTTTTTCTTATTTTTAGAATTAGTTCCAGTATGATGGGTGCCAGGACACTGAATGGTCATGGAGCATGGAGTCAGCTATGGATTGCTTTCTTCATTATCAGGTCAGCAAACTTGATATGCCTCAGCAGTCCTCCCTGGCATGGACTCACACAGACCTGGACCCTTTTGGCATTACATCTCGCTCAGATCAGGGTAAGAAACTGTCCTGGCCAAGGAGAAATGTTACTGAAAATCATTTCACTGTTGAAATCTCAGACTGAAAACCAGCACAGTTGTGGAATGAGCTGGTCAGGTGTTCTTCAGATCTCTCTGCTAAATGCAGTCAGGGACTGCTTCTACCTTTAATTCTTTCTTTCAGCAAAAGGATCTAGAGAGAAATTGAATACCCTCTCAGTGCAATGTATTATTATTTGAGAGCTGCGCAATTGAAAGTTCCTTGTCAGCAGCGTCCAAGGCAGGGATGGCTTTGGTACCTCTCATCCTTTCCTCAATAATATGCTTATGCATTAGCATGAGCACTAAGCTGATTAACATTAGCTTAATTGGTAGCAAACCAGGTTTGAGCTGAACACTCTTGAAAACTCCTTGAGTGTTATTGTGAGAGTCGTCTTCTCTCTCTGTGAAACAGGAAAAAATGTTTTATTCTCATTCTCTTTTAGTGATAGCAACACACAAATCTTTCTGAATTCTAAGCAAACAAAAAACCAAACAGGTTTGACCAGTACTATAACACCAGTAATGACCAATATCTGCTAAAAAGATCTTTTGGGGATTTCTCTCTCTTCTGTTTCTCTGATCTTTAGAGTGGTATTGTGAACTTCCCTGTATCATATGCATTTACTAACCTCCTTTCTTCCAAATTAAGACAATAGTAACATGCTTTCTGTAATTGGCAACATTTGCATTGCTTTACTCCTGGTTTCTAATGAAGCATCTACCAGTCCCCAGCTTTTTCCAGTGGCCCATGAATGTTCTGACTAAGGAGACTGTTATTTCACCCTAATGCTTCCCTGCCTTTCAAATGCTTGTTTGGTGAGTGATTAAAACTTCACAGGATTCAGGCACTTCGCTCCCTCCCTCCTTTATCTAACACATCTGGTAGTGATGAGTCAGCTCATCAGCAAGACTGGTCTTGGACCTATGAGATTTGGGGACAGAATTATCAAAGCTTTTGTCATGCACCGATACTAGGTTTAAACTGAAACTTCAGCATCTATCTGTATACAATCCTTGACAGCTTTTAACATCAGTCAGCAGTTTCTTAATCAGTGGGCCTTCACAGTTTTGTTTGCAGTTCCTCCCAACACACACCTCTACTTTGTTGGCTGAGCCTGGGTCTCCAGCTGTGCTGGGGACCAGCTCTGCTGGTTATGGTGGTCTGGGCAGCACGTGCTTGGGTGCAGCCCAAAGCAGGAGCAGGGCCTGGGCAGCCCACCTGTATCTGATGCTTCAGCACAGGTTCCAGCCAGCTTGATGTCACGTCCAGGAGCAAGCCTGAGGGCAGTGGAGACCTGCCCACCCGCAGATACCTAAGCAAAGCTTGGTGCAGGTGCTTTGAGCCCAGAGTTCAGCAGTTGGTGACCATAGAGAGACTGTGGAAGCTTCATTGCTGAAGGTCTTGAAGACAAAAAAACATTATCCTGGCTTGGGACAGAACAGTGCACCACTGGGGTCACTCCTAAGATTCCCTTCCTCTGGCACTACGATGAGGGCAGAAAGCACGCGTGTCACAGGTGTCTACAGATACAGAGCTAAGCAAGTGCAGATATAACTACAGGTCTTGTATCTCCTAGTGCTGCGTATTTGCCAGCTGCGTGCCTCATACAAAGTAAAGACACACAACTTGCAGATTTTAAACAGTTTATTATCCATTCACTGAACAATTCCCATTCTGAGTAAAGGAACTCTGTTTCTGCTCACTGTTCAGGACTCAAGATAGCATGGTTTCTTTTGAGAATGTGAGTAAAATAAAGTGCTTTATTTTAAACACATTCCCCATATATCTAAGTTAAAATTATGTTTCCAAAAGGCTTTGTTATTAGAAGTGATGGATATGTTAATTTCAGATCTATAACTAATTTTGAAAGATGAAGTCTAGAAAACACCTTATTCAGTTTACTAACAAATTTCAGGGCTTTAATCTAAACATCATGCAGCTGCTTGGGAAAAAAAAAAATCCAGATAGAACCTTTATTTTTACTGCTAGCATGCTAAACTTGTATCAGTTAACCTAAACTAAGCAAAAACATTTGCTTCGTGAACTCAGGGTTCCCAAACTGATACTGTTGATAGACTCTCAGTCCAATTTAATTTTACTTCTTCATCCAAACTGCCACTGTCGAAGCATCTTAACTGTTCTATTTGAGATGTCTAGAACAGGCAAACAATACAAGAAATATCTGGTTCCTATTACTGCCACAGAACCACCACCCTCCCTAAGCTGAGAGTGTTTGTGGTGCCAAAAAGCTAATTAGGTCAGTGTGTCAATTTAAATTGTACAGGAGATAAGCATTAAATGTTTACTAAATTTAACTTGTCTGTTTCTGGATCTGGAATGTCTGTTTGCTAGGATAGAGCAGGAGCAGAGCCACTGGGCTTTAAATTAATCAAAACCAGTATACTGAAATGCATGCAGAAAATGAAGTGGCAGTCAGAATTACAGTGTTTATTGTATTATCTAAATTATAAGGCCAAGAAAAAGCTGAAGAAGGGGATGGCTTTCAGAATGGATATTCTGCAAGCATTTAGGTGGTTCTTCTGGCTGAAATTTGGAGCAACTGCCTAGATAAATCATCAAAAAAGTCATGTGAAGGAACACTTTTGAAGTGTGTGAAACATGAATTTGCAGGCGTTAGTTAGATACCTTCAGTTGTGTCTAAATTATGGCACGTGGGGGCACTTTCTAGGTCCTGGGTCTAGGTGCATGCCCCAAAGGCATCTTTGTCCTGCATAGGCTTTAACATGCACCATCCCTTTTCCCTAGGCCATATGCTTACTTCCATGGGAAAAATCCGGGTGCACACCCCAGAAGGCAGCACTGCAAGCTTCTGGCAGGAACTCAGCTGTGAAATCAGGAGAGCAGGATATGCTGTAGAGCATACCTGGCCCAGAGCCTAGATAACATCCTCTTTGCAACTGGGATTCACAGCCTGAAGTGATTTTAGGTTTTTAGGTTATCATTATGTGCACAGGGCACAAGCTCACCTTTCTTCTAAGAGAAGTTATGTGCTCCTCCTGCAACATAGGGATTAGAGCACTCCCTTGTAAAGTGAGATCTGGATTAATAATATTCATCCTTAAGATTATTCTTATTCTTATACAATCACTGACATTATTTTTTGCTTTTGGGGGAGGTAAGTTTGACACCTAACAGTGAATTGCTTTTCCTCCCCAGTATGGCTGAAGTCAGATGAGCCCATTGAGGGGAAAGCAACTCTACTAGGAACCTTCTGGCTCATGATATTGTAAGGAGAGGTCGTGGACAACCCATTTCCTTCACTGCAGCCTGTAATATCTTGGGATGTGACAAGTTTATGCTTTCACTGTTGGCTCAGGTTGCAGAATGTTCTGGTGACAAAGCTGGTCATCTTCTGGGGAGAGAACACAGGACAACTTGTGAGAAATAGGCTGGAAAGGAAATGTACCTCAAAACCAGCTAAGTTTAGTTTTAAAACTTGACAGAATCAGTAAGAGCAGCAGTTGATATGTTTTTCCTGCACTAAATAAATGGATTTTTTTTCTGGTACTAAAAACTGTGTATGAGCTTATTTTTAGAAGGCATTGTGCAGTTTATGCTCATTCAAACAATAAGCACTGGTGAGTTGATGTAAAAATATGGTTGGAGTAAAAATAGATGTTTTTCTCTATACTCTTTCAGCTTCTTGGGACTGGATGTTTCTTAAAGTACTGGTGTGAAAGTAAACACTGGCAAAACGAAGAGGACAGAAAATACCATCTGTGTTCCATGTGAGCTAATAACCTGCCCACGGTGGACTCTCTGTTATGTTTTCTTCCAAATGTAGTCTTTCAAGACTTGTAATCAAACAGAAGCTGCTGAAATACCAGTATCCAATATCAGCTTCCTTCTTTTAAGAGCTGTTGTCACTTATTGTCACATGTACTGTCACACTCTTTCTGTATAATCCTTACTTCTGTTAGTCAATACCTAGTGTGAAAGTAGGTACCCTTTTGTTCCAGGTGTCTACAGAACAGAAAGGGAACTGATGGTAAGAAAGAAGTCAACTTTAGCTGTTGTTGTTTAATATGGCTATCAGGAATTTACCCCCCAGACATGATAACAACATCTACCATTGAAGACCACAATCTCTGTTTGCCTCCTGTGGCCTTTCAGAAATTAACAGTGTTGGCCTCGATCTGTTAGGAGTTTGCACAGCTAACACCATCAGCAGAACTTGGAAATAAGGCATCCTTCCCATGCCATGGCCTCTCTGAAGAATGTCCCCCAAAAATTAAAAAAAAAGAAAAAAGAAAAGGCAGCAAAGTAAAAGAATATGGAGCCACATACAGGCACCTGGATAGGTTTAATGGCCAGGCCATCAATCAAAGCTCCAGATCGGTTTCCTGGGCTATCCCACCCACAGGTTTGATTGAACAGGGCAAAATAACTACAAAAGCTAGATGTAATGGAAATGGTCATGCAACAAAGGTGGCAGCAACAGCAAAAAATATACTTTCCAAGCAAAACTCTCTGAACCAAGCTTCTATGTTGGAAATACAACTCGGAGACAGGAGGTTAGGGAAAAACCACCTGTTTGAGAACAGCAGCCCTCTGTTCCTCAAGGCTTGCTCCTGGCCATGCTGTGGTGCTCAAGCTCCAGTCTGCCCAGGCAGCTGCTGGCAGCTGCAGCCACCAGCTGTATCCAAGGGGATCCTGAGAACGGACCCAACTCAGAAGCCTTGAAAATAGTACCCTGAAGACATGAAGCAATTGGTCTGCATGTCGTCAAGCTCCAGGGAGAATAAGTCCTGAATAAAGGGAAGAATAATCTCTTCTCTTGTCTTTTGACTCACTTTATCTATTCTGTTCTCCCTATTAGATCTCTCTCTTCTCCTGTGATTAATTCTCAGCATGGTATTTTTAATAGTTGTAGATTTCATTTGCATTTGATACTTAAAGAGGGAAGAAGGATAAAAGGATGAAACTCCTAGAATTAATGCACATTGACCCCTAACCTTAAACAGTGGTATTACCCCTCTGTAAGCCTCTCCTCTGTCAAGTAACTGGATGCAGGAAATAAATATTAGTGTCTTAACAGCTGTCCTGGAGACTACATCTTTATTACTCCTCTTCTTGAACGGAGTAAACTAAATAAAGTTAAATGAAGTTATCAGACATGATCTCATATTCAAAGAACCAATGTCACTAAAATAACATTCTAAATTCAACAGTCTAATGTAATTATTAAAGTGGAATGTGATCTGTTTAGTACTGTATTGATTTAAGCCACTCTCTCTTAATTTGTAGCAGCAGTGCCACTGCTGGCACTGGGTTAGCCCTGCTGGTATCTTTACATCTTGGACAATATTTACAATATAGTAGTGAATAATGTTAATGACCAAAATTTATCATATAGAATTTAAGATTTTCAGCAATGTATTTAAACCTAATGTTAAAAGGGGAGGGCTTGTACTTACAGGAATAAAAGATGAAAAGTAACAAGAAACTAGAAAACATAAGACACTTCTTTTTCCTATCTAGGAAAAAAAAAAAAGTGACTTCTCATGTTGCTTTCTGTGTAGGTTGATGCTGGAGATGAAGGGGGAGTTCTCAGAAAAAGGAGTGTGAGATGTGGTGGCACTTTTTCTTTGTCCCTACAATAGTGTCCTTCTCCCCAGCCTGTGATGTTGAGCCTTCCTGCCTCCTTTGCTCTCCCACCTTTTATTCCTTCTCAGTGGCCCCATTCTTTCTCATTTTTCACTTTCTTCAGTGCTGACCTCACAACCTCAATCTCTCATTTTTACATAGCTCTTTTCACCGCCACATCTCAGTCTCCTGAAAGCGCACACACACACACACATGCATGCACACACACTCCCACACACCCATATCCCCAGGAACGCTCTTTGACTTCTTAACTCTTCTACCGTGAGTTTGTTTCCATCATATATGAATAGAATGCATACATATATCTGTATATAACTGACTCTATGTGCAACTTGTGAATGCTGGATCTTGGACTATGAATGTATCTTTTTTTAAATATGTCTGTGAAATCGTGCGTATCCAGGCTTGCCAATAAGCTGTGCCAAGCATGTTCCACACTAGCCTGGTTAGGCAGTCGCTGAACTAAATGATCGTACTATGAGCAGAGCAGCTGATATGCTCGAGTAGCTGAAGCCAGGGCCTTTCCTGTCTGCAGACAAAAGGCTGGAAGAATAAAGGAACAGAGGTGATAAAAACTGACAAAAGGCCCCTTTGAGGAAGGCATTTAAATGCATTTTATGGTCGGTAAAGAAAGAAATCTCCTTCCACTGTGGCGTGCTTCGTCCCATCCTAAGATGGCTGTTTAAAGCGGCACACTGCCTGAGCTGACACACTTTTGACGTGCTCCAAGCTCTCATCCCAAAATGTCAGTCTTGCAGGGCACTAAGAACTAAACCAGACATTTGGGGCACTGCCCAATTACACTTACAGATACATTTTTAGGTGTGAATTTATCATAACTGTGTCAGCTCTGCTGCATGTGTGTCGTGAGTAATACAGTATTTGGCACTACCTTTAAGGCTTGTTCCTGCAGCAATGTTATTGAGAATGCCCTTTTTTATTTTTTAAACAGAAATTTATTGATTCCCTGTTGATTTGGTAGAGAGAAAAAAGATAACAAGGCAGGGAAGCTTTTTAAGTGTGAATTCCCATGCTCAAAAAAGAGAGGCAAAATAGCAAAAGAAATCCCACGCATAGTACAGTCAATCTTTAAACCCCACTTGTGATTTTTTTCCATTTGTAGAGCAAGCAGTACTGGTTTACTTGCATTTGCTCTTCTTATGCAGTGGAAAAAACCTCTCTTCTTCCTTATATCACATGTTCACGTGAAATGTGCAGTTTAGTGCTGAAAAGATTGTGGGTCAGCAGAGGGAGCTCCAAAATCTGATTTTTTTTGTGGGGGTGACAGATGGTGCTTTTCTTTGAAATAGATGATCTCTAGTAGAATCCTGTTTGTTAACATATAAATCCTTTGATGAATTTCATTCCCTTCTGTTAGGAATTCCTGTCTTTCTCACAATCTTCAACACTAAAATTATATCAGAATTTGTCTATGCATTAGGGTATTTTGAGGCTCTCCTAACACTTTAAAACAATTTTTATATGTTTAAGTTAATTTCAACTTAAATTTTAATGCAGCAGTTGGCATATTTTTTTCATAGCATTTATTTAAAATACTTGTTCAGCTTTTCTAGAAAAAAAAATCATAGCATAGGAATTATTTATGTGCATTTTCCTAAATTTCCACATGCAAACTCTTTCGGCTCAGCAAATGAGCAAAGTTTTTTCCATTATATATAACATATATCTATAAATGGCCATGTGTTTAATCTCTGGTTAAGTCAGCCAGTCCCAGGTGAAGCAGATTATATGAGTTTTAAGCTCTCACCTTTACCATCAGCACCTGCTCTTCCCTCATTATTCAAATTTATTAAAGAATGGCTGCAGATCCTGATGCCACTTTGTTGCTTCTGATAATATTTTACTACTAATCTAATAGGTATTCATCTAATTTGAGGTGTGAAGGGTGACGTGCATATGCTATTGCCCTCCCAAATGACATCTAGTAAGTATGCTTTATTTGAGTTAACATGAAAAAAATCACTGCCTGTCTCTTGTTCACAGTACTTAAACCTTTGTTTCTGTGAAGAAGTGGAACCTAGCCTTCACTGGCCTAGTGGCAGAAATGCTGCGCAAGTGAAGTGTTGAAAGCAAAACCATGCTTAGCTCTCCCTTTTGGCTTCCTTTTAATTTTAAATTTCCTGAGGCTCAAAAGCCTCAGGAACTTGTAACAAGCCATGTCTGCTGCCCTCCACTTTTATTCTTACAATGAAGACAGAAAACATATGGCATTTAGCTCCTGGTCATGTCATGCCACTAAAATATCCAGTCTACTGGGGCTTTTTCTTTTTCTTTGGCTTGGAGGAGAAAGAGACATAATGGGAGCAAGCTTCAGAGGAATAGCTGTGCAGTCCTTTAGCAGCTGCTCTGTGTGCACAAGGGGTCCCGACAGTTGTGTGTGGGATGAACGCCCTTCTGAAACAGTGTGGTATTGCCCTTGATGTAACTCCTTGTTCTGCCAAAGAATTAATGTCATGATGTACTCCCTCCCATCTCTGCTCATGCTGTGGCAGCCCCCAGATGCAGGAGAGTGTGTCATTGCTCATTTTGCAGACAAGAAGGCGGTAAAGTTTGTTTGCTGCTGTCTGTTGATTTCTGCGTACTCTGCTCTACAGACAAAAGAGAGCTGGAAGCCATTTGTGTAATTTGGAGCTTCCTGACACCAATTCCTGGGTGTGTTGTGGCTGCATTGGGGCCAAATAATCAGAAAGCAGGATCTGGCTCCACAATCTGTTTTGTTCCCCTCTTCCCCTCCTCTTTTTGATCTGCTTCCAAGAGCTTCTTCTGGAGTCAGTGATGATGGCTGGGCACCTTAGATATCTGAAAAACAAGCCACTAATTTAGGTGCAAAAATAGTGCTTTAGGCTTATTTTTTAAGAAGTTTACTGATGCCTGGGCATGCAAATATTGAAACATTATTTGTCACACTGCAAAGAATAGTTACTAAACAGTTAGGTTCAGATTTATTTGTGCATTTTAAATGTGTTAAAGTTGCGTCACAAACTATTGCTTATAAATACGGTGCTTTCCCAAGTCAGCCCGTCTCACAGAGGATGGAGAAGCAAAACTTCCATGTGATACCTTCAGCTCAAAACCTGCTCACCTCTCAGCTTCTCTCCCTCTGGCATGGTGCCAAGCAGAGGTAGGAGATCAGATTAATTCCTGGAAATCCTTGCACTCTCAAACCACAGCCGAATTTCCTCTTCAAGTACTTTTCAGCAAGGCTAATTTCAGGGATCGGTTCCTCAAGCTCACTCTGTCTTATGTCATGCCTACTGAAAGGAATATTCTCTTTCTTAAAAATCAAGGTGTTCTTAAGATCATTTTTTTCTGTAAGTTTTTCCTCTCTCCTGCTTCCACCATCCAGAGTCTCACGTCAAAGATCAGTGTTAAACAGGTAAATGTGTTCACTGCATTAAGCATCTGGTTTCTCCGTCTCTTGTTCCTCTTTTTCAGCAGTTCAGAACTCTGTGCCTGATTCTTACTTGATTTGCAGCTGTGTAACCTCCAGTGCTGCTACCCTCCAACGTGCTCTATCCGAAATACATACTCCAACAAGCTTGACCTCCGAGCATGAGATCTGAGAGAGAAACAAACAGCAGAAACCCCGTTTTTGACCTGGCTCCTCTTCTTTTACATTCCCACGGCCTGACCTCAGCGTGTGACAAATGCGGGCTTCACGCTCGGCCCACGCAGGCAGAATAGGAGCCCTGTGTCTCCAAATGCCATCGCGCCTCTGCGCGCAGCCCCGGCCTGCTCCCCCGGTCCCCGATGGCTTCCGCTGCCCTGGCTGGGTGCTGCCACCGCCCCCGCCTCAGAGAGTGGCTGGAGCGAGGGAAATACCGGGAGATGTGGGTCCAGTTGCCTCCGCAAAGGAAAGCGCCTTCGAGATTTTAAACAAATCACCTGTCTTCAGCTCTCTTTCTTAGAGATGATCCTCTGGGTGTTCCATCCCCTGAGGAGGATGGAAGGGCGAGCAGCCAGTTTGCCCAGTTCCCATGAGTCAAAATGGCCGCCATCTTAGGCCAACACCTGTGAAGCTGGTACCCACAAAATGGCCGCTCCAGCGTCCTGCAGCACCTGGCCGTGAGTCTCCTCCTCACAAAGGTGGCTGCTGTCTCCCAGCCGTGAGGCAAGGCTGTGCATGCTGGAGGGCTGCCTGGGTTCTGGGGTGCGAGGAGCGGAAGAAACCCAGTGCAAGGCAGGGAGGAGGAGGAGGCCGAGTTGGCAGGGAATGGACGGGAAGGCTGAACGGCTGTGGAGGTACGTGCTGGCTTGTGTTAGTGGGCAGAGATCCCTGTGGTGAGAATCACTGTCTGTAGGATATCAGGGCAGCAGGAAATTTAATTCAGATTGACACTGGTGTTCCATATACTTCAGACGGAGTATTTTCTGATTTTTCTCCCCTATTTCCTTTTTTTTTTTTTCCATGCACACCCTCTTACTCTGGAAACATGTATTTTAAAAGCTTTCAGCAACCCACAGAGCATTGCACTTACGTGCATCAGGCCTTTCAGTGGAGAAGTGATTGCCCTTCCTGAGGGGATATGAGTTGTGCCTGTGGCATTGGTGCTGGTATCATCAAATCCTAATTGAATTGTACAGCTTTTTCCAACGGAAATCAAAAGGTAGATTCAAAACTGAGCTGACCCTTAATAAATGCAATTAGGCACATAGTTTTTCTATTATTGTTCTCACTGTTTTTAAGCACTAAGTCCAAGAAGCCCAAAGCTTCATAGATGTTGAGGTTTTCAAAATGTGCATGTCAATAGTTATGACACTGAGGCCATTTTCTTTGTGTTGAAGCTCCTTTTGAATTCAGCGAGTTTTGGATCCAGTCTGCAGTGCGTATGTTAGCAATAAAACCAGGAGAATGAGAGAACTGTATTTTAGCCATACTTATTTCTGGTCTGGAGAAGCACAGAAAGCTGACAATTCAGAAATATTTCAGGTTTTTTATTTGGTTTGCATATAACTTTTTACAGCTTATAGGACTATGCTATTGCAAATGGTGATAAAAAACACACGCACAACAACCTTGGTACATCTTTCTAACAAGCAGCATCACCTAATATCACAGAGAGGGAATCTGCCCTTTGTTAAACATGTCTGGGTTGAACAACACCAACTGGGGGGGCACCTGCCATATCCCTGGAAGGAATGGGGGAACGGGGCAGGGTGTCTCTGCTGGGGCTCATCATTATGAGGAGTCTTTGCTGTAACAAACATGTTAACATCCTCACCTCAGGATCCACTGGGGACTGTTCCCCAAAATTATCCCATTTACCTCTTCCAGTTCCTTCTCATTTCCAAATCCTCTCACAAACTAGGCAGCCATGGTTATTAGTTTTGTTTTCTAATATAGGTTCTTCTTTGGTTGTTTGACATGGCTTATGTGTGACACTATTAGAAATGTTCATGGCTCAGTGTTTCCAAATGAAAGAAGCCCTTTATTTATTTATAAGTGAGATGCAGAGCACTGCTATTTTACTCAAGCAAGGCCTGAGGAGCCATTGGGGTGAGCAGCTAAAACTGATAAAACTGGGGTGGCCCCAGAAAGCCTTTTAAAAGCCTTTAGAAGGCCACTACCCATAGGCTACATCTATACTAGAAAGTAGAACAGGACCAGGGCACTGGTCTGCAATCACGCGTCTTGTTTCATTGTTACAGTGCTGTGCTCCATGGCGCTGATTTGGTCTATGCCAGCTAGCAATATTGCAGGAAACAAAAAGGACTGAACGCCACAGACCTTTCCTAATGGGTGGTTCAGATATGACCATCATGTCTGGAGGCAAAGGGGAACAGTTTAGCTTTGTGTACATGTGCCAGGCCATGTTGCATTGCTTCAGGCTACAGAAAAATATCTAGCCTGTTTTATTTAGCAGAATGGACGTAGCTTTACAGGTTCATCCTTAGTGCTGCCACTGATTTTACAGAATAGCATCAGTCTGGGGCTCTGCACATCTATGATGCTGACCCTAGGCTGCTGGCAACTTTTAATGTCAGGTTAGATGTGTCTGCAGAAGATACAATCACAGCAATGCCTGTGGTGTGGACTTAGCCTGCGAGTAATCTTTAAAAAGTCACTTTATTTTTTTCTGCATTATTTTTCTTTATTTTAGATGTCCTTGGAACAGTAATTTCCTTGGTAGCACTGTATTGTAATTCAGTCAGGCTGGTGAAGAGATTCTCTGGGTAAGAACAGCAAGTCTGCAGACAACAATGCAGCCTCCACCTTTTGTTCTAGACAGACCTGCCAGAAATCAGTCAGTTTGTTCTTGTTTCTTCCTGTAGCTTTACCAAAAATCAGGGAAATCTGTTAAATAGTTTATACTAGTAAAAAACTGTTAACTACTCACTCATCTTTTCACTAGTAGTGAAGGAAAAATACCCTTCCTAACTGAGCTGCTGCAGAGACAACGATAGTCACATTGGAGTCTCCCTGATTCACAATATTGAGATTTCTGGTTTGTGAAATATAGCTAGGTTAACACTCAGCTTTATTCTCCCTTCAGGGCCTCATAGGAAAGGTTTTAGAAACTGTTACATCAGTGTTATTGTGAATAAGATTTTATTGTATGCCTCAGGAGAGACAAGGACGTTTGATTTTAAAAATATACAGACAGGGCATGAATCTCTTAGACCCTGCTGACCGGTGGGTTATTCCCTGGGAGAGAGATGTCCAAGTAGCACTCTTTGGCAGAGCGGTGTTTCCCTGCAGAGTTCTGGGCTCCATCTCCTGCAATGCCACTGCATTCAGGGCTGCCGGTCACGTGGCTGTGGCCCTTGTTGGAATCCTCAGCAGTGATAAAAGAGGCTTAAGAGGGAGGTTTTCAGCCTTGCCCGGCCACGCTCCTTGGCACACGTCCCTTCCTCCTGGGGAAGGGCAGCCAACTGGATCCCCAACAAAAGCACCACTTACAGAGTGGCTTATAGGAGTGCCGAAGAGAAGGACAGCTTTTAGCAGATGTGCTGGGAGACACCAAAGAAAACAGGCCAGAATTTGTGTACGCTTTCTTTTCTTGTTTTAACTGCTTGCAGGTATGCAGGTTTTAGGGGAGAATGAAGGGACATGGAAGGGTCAGGACAGATACACATTAAAGCAGTGATAGAGGGTCTGACCAAAGGCCTATCTAGCCCAGGTTTTGCATATCGCTGAGCTGAACAAGGCTATTACAGAATGAGTAGATGCTGCAGGAAACTGGAAAACAGCGAGGGGGGGAAATGTTGTAAGACATCAACAAAAGCAAGGTCCTGAGGCAGTAGTAAGAGGTCTCTAGCAGGCAGAGACAAAGGCAAAGATGCTGTGGGAGGACTGGAAAGGGCAGGACTCTGAAATGGATGCTGCTTAGTCCAGGAGAGAGTCCTGCTGTGGCAGGAAGCAAATGAACTGGAGGTACTGCTCTAGAGAGAAGCAGATGAGAGGTTCTTGAGTTCTCAAACAATGGACTGGGCCAAGTGTGAGTCCTGGAGCAAAGGCTCCATCAGATGCTGAATATGCCTAAGACCAATAAGGAAATGCAGCAGAAGGTCAGAGAGGAAGTGCCAAGCATCCCTGGCATGGTGCAGCCAGCTCCAAGGAGCTCCAGGGCATGCAGAATTACTTGGAACTGCAGCCTGCTAGTGGCCGAAATGCGTGAGGGAGTCAATGGCAGGTGTAAAATCCTGCTGATTGTTTAATTATTTATTTAGCAAAGATAGGTTGGAAAAAAGGGAAGAAGTAGCTGCTGATGGAAGACCATGGCAGCAGGTCACATGTGTATGATACTTCTCCCTAATGGTCCCCAGCCTTCCTACTTATTTGATAACCTTCTGTGGATTTGCCATCCACTAATTTGTCCCTAAACACGTGTAGACACAAAAAGAGGGAAGGGCACACAATGGTAATGTGGAACTGGTGGCATGAGGAGTTAGAGATAGCTACAGGAGTGGGAGGAGCAGGATGTGAAGGTGATTAAGATGATGAGATTTGAATACCTGAGAGCCTTGGTCACCATCAGCAACAGTGAGAGTACATCATGTGCTGGCTGAGGGGATCCATCAGATCTTTGACTGAGGGTCCTTGTGACATGCACATGCATTAGAAAAGAGATGCTGTAACTGTATTGCATGCACATGCAGCCGTGCTGCGCAGGTGGGGAAGTTCTAACACTAGACGGCACACCAAGCACATCAACTTACTTTTTTAAGGTTAAATGCCATCATTTAAGCTTACCTCATTGATTTTGAGGCATGGGCCTGACTCGTACCAGCAATAGTCTGCTGGAAAGTCAGAGTGGAGTAGAAATGAAACCGCATTTGCCTGCTTTTTATTTCTTGCCCAAGCAGAGTAATGTGAGGATGATTACAGGGAGGTGGAGGTGGGAATCAGGACTTCCAGCCCCATACTCTTGTAGCGTTGGTAGGAATGAATAATTAGATAGTATTCATGATAAAACCGTAGACCTGCTTTTGGCAACAATATCTTTGAAAGCTTTTTTTAATATAGACGCTGTGTTGGCCTTGTTAATCACTGCCTTTTAGAAATCCCTTGCATTTGGAATCTCTGCAAGAAATATAATTGCTCTTGTGATTAAAAGAAACTTTGGACCATGGATAAGAAACCTGATGTGTGGAAAAAAATTCTACCTAATATTTTTTGGCATTTATTTGTAATGGCTTAATGACCATCTGCTTCCCAGAACCTGTAAAAAAGATTTCGGTGCACCTGTTTTTATTGCAATGAAGGTCAATATGTTGCCTTTCCTGTTATCACAGCATCGGGCTCTGTTATCTGTTACTACTGCAAACTGATTTGTTCCTAATAATAGAAAATAGGTCATAAATGAATGTCCTAGTTTTTTGCCGAATTGGGCCCCCCAAAAGTGGAGCAGATTTAAAGATACACATGAGGTTTATATACTGCAGGGAAAGATGGTGATTATTATTTTTTAGACCAAAGCCTTCTTAAAGTGCTTGTGAGCATGTGAAGTTTTTCAGTCCTACTAATAAAAGGCTAAAAATTATGTTTCCCCTTGTTTAAAGTAAGGAAACAAAGCAAAAAGTGGTACAAGTTTTAGGCTGATTGAATGGCTGTAGTCACCAGGCTGTCAGCAAGGCTTTACTTATTTCACAGATATCAAGACCTAACTGACACACAGCAAAGTAGCAGCCTCAGAAGCCCAGTTGAATTTTTGTACATGAAGAAGCACTAAATTGTTCAAGGCTTTGCGCTCTCTCACTGCTGTCTCTGAATTGATGTGAAATAGCAGTCCACTGCTCAGCAAGGGTTTTGTTGAGCATTATCATAGTTTTTAATAAAGTGGAAATCTACTTTTTAGAAAATCAATAATGATAATTGTCAAGTGGCCACCCCAGCATTTCAGGCTCTCCTTCTCCTGTGCTGATGCAGAGGCAAGGAAAGTAACAGACAACTTGCAGCAGCTGAAGCCCAATTAAAGTGAGTATTTGTACGTGGAGAAGTATCACTGTTAAGCAGAACAAATGTTTGTGCCCACCTTCATTTAAAATCACAGAGCAGGGACAACATTTCTGTTCCTCTCAGTGCCCACAGGCACAGAGTACAGTGGAGGTGTCTGTGAAGAGCCAGGAGGCTGCTGCGGTGCAGCTCTGTGTTGAAGTTCAGCACAAGAACCTTGCTGGTTTGGTACGGTCACTTTGAAAAGGTATCTGGGATGAATGGTTTCCTTTTCACAAGCCCCTTTACCTGCCCATATTTCACAGGCAGGTTTTTGAGGCCATTTGCATTACTCTGGAGCTGTGTCTTGCTCCTTGGTTTCCTTCCAAGTATGATTCTCTGAAAGCTCTTCACTAGCTCACATTTGTAGGCTGTGAAATGCATGGTAGGTAGCAGGGAGAACAGGAAGTTTCAACGTAATTCCCAGAGGTTATGTGCGGGATTGAAACCAAAAACTGTTTTATGTTTGTTTTGGCCCACATAGCTGGAACCTAGTGCTGTGGAGTTATTAATGTTTAGCAAAACATACCAGTGGGTATGTACCCATGAACCTGCTGACTTCTTGTTACTGTATTTAAAGAGATGCTGTAGAAAATAAAACCTAGTTTATCCAGTGAGCTTTAACAGCACTGCATCTGTTCAGATGACGTGGTTTCTAAGAATATGCTTTTTTTAGAGCTCCTGTTACTTTTCTGATCACTCCTTGGGCCAGGACACAGAATCCTTCATGCAAATATAGTCCATCTCCTACATTATCTGTGACTTGTTCATCTGTGAGGAGGAAAAGGAAGAGAAACAACTCCTCCACTGTGAATTTGCCCCTGTTCAGTACACTGAAGGTTTTTCTCCGTGGAGTCCTTCATGGAGTTACTTCCTGCAGTGCCGCAGAGGCTGCTCTCCAGCACAGGTGGAATTTTGTCTATGTCCCTTCGTTCATTTTGGGCCTCTCTCCTTGCAAATGCTGTCTCACCTTCTTTTGACCTGTACACTAACTTCTGGCTTTGGTCTGGAAATAATTCTACACCAGAAGACAGGAGTCAGTATCATGCATGTGTTCAGTGATCAACTCTGTGGCCAGTGTGAGAAAAACAAGGTTGGGGGAAAAAAAAAAAGTACATTAGCCAACAATGAAAGCAGAACTCACTCTGATTTGTAATGAAATAATCTCTGGAAGTTCCCTCCATTCCCACAGTTAGAGGCTGGACTGTGTTCTAAAGCAGGAGGAGAACAAGATATCCTAACAGTTGTTATGATGCTATGGTGATTTAGGGTCTACCTGGAATTGCACAGTGCATTTCAGCAGTTTGTTCCCCTGGCAGAGTGGCAATGTTTTGTGCCTGTCAAATGGAATTTTTAAAACCTCGTACTGGATTTAATTAACACCCTCACTGGCCAGCACCAGCTTCTGTGAAAGTGCTTCTCATGTGGGTCTTTGTCCTGGTTTTGGCCAGAATAGAGTTAATTTTCTTCCTAGTAGCTGCTACAGTGCTGTGTTTTGGATTTAGTGTGAGAACAATGTTGATAACACCCTGATGTTTTAGTTGTTGCTAAGTAGCGCTTATCCCAAGTCAAGGATTTTTCAGTTTCCCATGCTCTGCCAGCAAGCAGGTGCACAAGAAGCTGGGAGGGACCATGGCCAGGACCGCTGACCTGAACTAGCCAAAGGGATATTCCATACCATAGAACGTCATGCTCCGTATATAAACTGGGGGGAGTTGGCCAGGAGAGGTGGATCGCTGCTCAGGCATCGGTCAGCGGGTGGTGAGCAATTGCATTGTGCATCACTTCTCTTTTCTTGGGTTTTATTTCTCTCTCTTTTTTTGGTTATATTCCTTTTCATTACAGTTATTATTATTGCTATTATATTTGCATTATTATTATGATTATTATTATAATATTTTATTTTACTTTAGTTATTAGACTGTTCTTATCTCAACCCACAAGTTTTACTTTTTTTTCCCTGATTCTCCTCCCCATCCCACTGGGAGGGGGTAGGAGTGAGTGAGTGGCTGCGTGATGCCTAGTTGCTGGCTGGGGTTAAACCACGACAGTCTTGCAATTACATCTCAGTGTATCTGTAAACACCATGTACTGTGGAATGCTACTATTATATAGCTAACAGCTTGCCCTTTTAACTCCAGTATGTCTTGCTCTCATAACACAAGATAAGTTTAATGATAAAATAAACATTGTTGAAGCAACATTTCGGGTCAGGTTTTTAGCTACTGGATTGGAATTAACCATCTACAAGAAAAACAGATATAAAACCCAATCCTTGCCTGCTTTAGCAACTAAATATTGTTTAGTTGCTTAGCTTTTCAATTTATTTTGTCACTTCTGAATGCATTTGTTTTGTTTCACATGCCGACCCCTTTCTCTTGTGCAATGCGACAAGAGAAATAAACTGACCTTTTTTACACCTCTAATCACTTCTAACAATTCTTTCAGCAATGATCACATGAAACTGTACCCATTATGTATAATAACTTGCACTCATTGTACTACCCTCTCATGCATTTAGAGCTGGAAGCTCATACTAGAACCCACCAGCCCAGTTGGAACGACAGCAATGCATTATGGAAGGATGCATTTTCATGTTTCTTTCCCTCAGCTCAGCCCTATGCTAGTGCCCTGGAAACGTGTGGGAGATAATTGCTTTTTGGTAGGAGGTGGCTAGAAATTGTGTGTGTGTGGAGGGATTCTTTCATCTTCGCTGTACACTGAACAAATATAGACAATAATTTGTATGAGCAGTTCAGGCTACAAAAATATATGCCCTACCACAGCTTACCTTAAGGTTTTTACCTACAAATTGAAATCTGTCTTCCACTTAACTGCCTTTCAAAGTTAATAGCATTGTTCAGCTGCAGAAATAGCTAAATCATAACTGAGACTGGTGGACATAAGAGACAAACAAAAGAAGCAATCAAGCTCTCTTTGGTAACTGAATACCCCAGGCATGTAGCAAAGTTTAAATACATGCTGGGCTATGTCATCTAATGCTGGCTGAAGAAAATGTCTAATATTACTCTGATTCCTGCTGTGTAAAGGGCAACAGGACTTTTTATGTTCTGTGTAAATAAGCAGGGTAATGTCAAAAGGTAAATAAGCAGGACTGTGACAAAATACATTGTTATTACAATTAACGTAGGCATACCATCTTAAAACTAATAGTTTGACAACTTACTGAGATTCTCGGTAGATGTTGCAGCACACATTGGTTTCCGTACTTCCACAGCTGTCCTGCTAAGAGCATGCAAGTATCTAGTTTAAAACCAGCTTTGTCATGGCCATGCAACTCAAACTTGGAATACAAACACAGTGCTAGTTTCCCCAGATAACTAAAATGACCCACTAAACCTTCAAAACTAGCTTACAGGTTGGGGCAGAAAGGGGTTCCTGGCCGTATGCATAATGACTGTGGGCTCTCTTCCTGCTCCCACCAAAAGTGGGAGCTCCATACCAGATTGACTAAGCCTTCCCTTAGCATTGCTATGTATTTTTAAGAGAAAAGCCCCCATGGTGTAGCTTGCCAAAGGCATAGAATGTCACAGCTGCTTCTGGACCGGCAGGACACAACACTGATATGTCCCATCCTTTATTCCTATCGTGAGCCTGGGCCTGGGTCAGAGAGTTCGTCCTATCAGTTGCTCATGATAGTGAGACCCAATTTCCTCATGTGGGCGCTCAGGGAATCCAGTCCAGAGGTGGACCCAGGCTGCAGCACTTCTGAGTGTCTCCAATGCCACTCTCTCTATTTTTCCAGTTCAGTGAGTCTAGCCTCGGAGCACACATCATTTCTAAAAGTCATAAAATACTTGTTCATGGATGTGCAGGTAGCACCTGGCTTGCTATAAGGATACCTACTTTCTGTCTTTCTACCAGGGAATCTCTTAAACTACTGCAGAGGCTGTAGTTTGAGGACTTCAGTTTGCTTACAAAAAGCTGAGAGTGGGGGCTGGTGGTGTAGAAGTTACTATTTTTGCTCCAGAACAGGAAACCAAGCTTTTCTCTGTAGTCTGATTCCATCCAGTTGGCCTTGCTGCTGTCCTCATCTTATTGCAGGCTTGTCTGAATAACCTCAGTTCTTGTCCTTGTTAGATATTTCCTCATAGTTGCTGTCACCTGTTAACAACTCAGGGCATAGCCACATTGGAAACGTCAGTGGAGGCAGAACACAGGCAGCTGCTGGTATGTTATGTACAGTCTCATCTAGCTGTGCTCCAAGACCAGTGCTTCTGCCACAGCTCCCACCAACGGATCTGAACAGCAGCATTAATTTGTACCACTGGCATATGGTTTCTATGGTGGTTTTAGTCCTCTCTTCTTTCTTTCTCTTTTGTTCATATTCTCCCTTCATTTGTTCATACTTTTTTACTTGTTTCGGGCATGCCAGTGCAGTAATGATCTACATAAAAGAATTTTTAGACTGCGAGCTCCCCAAATGTTGGTGAAAGTTTTGCTGCAACATACATGTTTCAGTGAGACCCATCTGGGAATTCACTAACAAAAATGTATGCGTTATTTAAACACTCAGCTCAGTTTCCTGCATTTTACCTGTAGATCTTGCACTATTATAGCATCTTTTCTCCTCTCCAGCACTTTTTTCCTATATTTAGGATGATATCTGACAGCAAACTGTGCTTGGCTGATGAGTTGAAGGAGGAAATGAAAGAGCAGAATGGGAGTCATTTTTGTGGGTTCAGATTACTTACAGCACTTGCCTTGAATAATCTGGGCTCATAGATGCTTCCAACATAACCCTTCTTGCTCTGTCCCACTAAATTGAACAGGAGAAAAAATGCAACTTTATAATGTAATTACTGATATGTGGTTGAGTCATTAAAGGATTAAAGTTGCAATACACTTTGCATCACTAGCATCTTCCTATCTGAGGAACAAAGTCTATTTATACAGCCTCATTTACAAAACCTGTGGATCGCAATAAATAGCACTCGTAAAGGAACTTTAAAGCTGTACACCAAATTTGGCTCCCATGTAAATATGTGTGAATCCTTCCAAAGTTCCAGAGGATGGACTTACCTACAAGCAAACCCTGTCCCTATAAGGCTGAATTTGGCCAGAGATTTCTGCATCTCTCAGCTCATTAGTTCAGGTTGCGCAGAGCCTTTTGGAGATCACTTCAGTGAAGCGTGAGCAGCAGCAACCAACTCCATGCTCCAGTTTTACACAGCCACATAAAGCAGCAGGGGAGGCAAAGATGACAGATCACACTTGCTGTCACTTCAGTGAAAAGATTAGTATTAATGGATTAGGAATCCAATTAGCCACTCCTCTTCTTTTAGCAAAAGCTGGTGTGTCAAAGGTTGCTGTTTCTCAAGAGAATAGTGGGGCGCAGATGGCTGAAAATCCTGACGTGTTTTGATGCAAAATAAGATTTTGGCCCCCTCATTTTATTTCCGACTTTGGAGCTCCTGAGGAAAGCAACCCTGTCACTGCTTGGCTGGGCTCCTCCACACAGCCACTTCCATCTGTAGCCATCTTTCCACTTGAATCGAACAGATTTCTTACCCAGATTGGTAGCAGTTTGCCAGACAGTGTTACGGGACTGTCAACAAATGGACTGCAAATCACTTTTATATTTGTTTAAATGAAGTTTCTTCTCTTGTCTTTCACTCATCTTCAGTGAAGCTCAAGGTCAGCAGTTAGAGGCTTTTTTAAAAGAAAAAAAATTGTGTTTCTTTTCCACTTTGTGTCTGTTTGTAGGAATTTATTGGGGTTTTTTTCAAATGCAATTTAATGCTGGACTTATTTCAATATTGTATCCTTTATATAGCAGTGTTTCTTATTCATCTTTTCTGAGAATTCACTTGTACCTTTTACTGAGGTATTCAGAAGGCTTTGTGTATTTTTATTTGTTAGACCAATATCGACTAGAAAATTTGCAAAATTCCTAGATATTAATCTGGCCTCTCCTGGGCTTCAAAGCAATTGCAGAGGGATTTGTCAGAGTAGATTAGTGCTTTAGTCCATCACACACAGTGCCTGTGGTATTTTGGTACTCCAGAAGATGATAGACATCTCCCCACTGTAGATCAAGTCCCATTCCACAAAATGCCCAGTTCATTCCAGATTTTAATTCAGGTCTTAAGGGTGATCAGCAATGATATTTTGTGGTGGGAGGGAAGAAGCTTGCTTTCCCATTCCCTCTTTTTTTCCTCTTACACATATTGCTCAGACACTACAGTCTTCGCAGAGTATCCATCTAGTTTTGTCAGCTGTTGCCAAAGCACTTTGAATCATGGCTTGTGTGACATTACTGATATATTGGGGTATAGGAAGTAATCTAGAGAAATCTAGATGAGTCCTTTTTAATGCCTCTAGTCCTCCTCTACAGAGAAGGAAATTTGTGGCGTTTTCCAGGAGTTCAGGAGGGAGTTGGTAGGCATATCACAATAGCACTTCACAGGAAAAAAAATATCCCAAACTTGTCATGGAAGATGACCAAATATTTACTGTTACTTTAACCTCAGATCCAGGTATGAAATAGGGTCTCTAGCACCGTCCTTGATGACTCAGCTGACACCAGCTCACCAAGGAGATCAGCTTTCAGATTCTCTGATTGACCTTTTTATATACAACTTTTTGCTTGCTGAAGAATTTAGTATGGTGTATAATTCAGTCCTCATTTGAGAGCAAGGATGAATAAATTGTAGACTGAATAGGGAAGGGTAGGCGTAACTAAATATTCTTTAAAATATCTCTAGAGTAGAAATTTAGTTTAATTCACACACAAACCCATTTCTGAAAAGTATGGAGGGACCAGCATTTCCATGGGCTTTTTGTATAGCTTGTTGCAAATGGTTGCTTCTTGAAAGCATTTTTTGCCAATTATTTTGCCCGTTAAGAAGCAAAGGCATTTCTATTAAGGTAAAAGGGAAACCCCAAACAGTGTTTCAGTAGACCGGTAGCTTGGTTCCTCACCCGCTAGTACAAATTATCTTCAGGCCTTTATCACATCCCATCCCCATCTGCTGAGCCCTGCTCATGGCATAGTGCCAGTCAAGCTCCAGGAGCCTCAAGTGCCCTTGAGACAGCCTCTCTCCTGTCCCCTCTTCCTAGCTCCTCTTTGTCTGCGTAGCCCGGGGCCACCTTGCTCATGTCAGGACTCGGCCCTCAGCACACACAGTGCTCTGGGACAGCTGTTGCACATCTGGTAGCTGGCCAGTCAAGAGGCGTAACTGGCCGCTCCATGGGGCAGAGCCGCAGGCTGCCCCTTCCCCAGCACCCAGCAGTGAAGCTGTTACTGTCCTCACTATCTTTTGCCACCTCTCTCTGTGTTCAGCTCCGTTACCCTGGGTGTAAAAGGGAAGAACCCGGGGAATCTCTGCAGAAAGTGGCCAGGAGGAGGTCTGTGTGGATGACGCTTTCTCTACAGGCTTGGTACTCCCTGACACCAGGGGCTCGGGAAAAAGTTGAGCCCTCCATCCTGAGTTATAGCTATGTTGCTTGTGCAAGTTGGCTGGACAACCTTCTCCGCCAGAAGATGGAAGGAGAGAATTCTTGAACCTCTAGGCTTTCAGGCTTGCATGAAAAATTAAAATAACAGTTATGTACCTCACAGCAGGACTTTTAAGGGACAATCCATTATTTTTGACACAGAATGGGTCAAACTATTTTGGTTTAAGTAGAAACCAGCACCATTAAAAATAAGATGTAAAGCAGCTGACAGAGCAAAGCCAAACTTCCAATTCAAAGGAGCAGACTCATTTCAACAACTCAGATGGCCCTAGCAATGTGAATAAAGCTCTAGTAAACATCCATCATTTATCAGAATACCTTCCTAACCTTTGGAGGCTTACGTCCTTAGTGGATAACTGATATTTTTATTGTAACTATTTATTGTAATTATGATAGGACAGGGGAACTTAAAGAAAAGCATGTGGTACAAAATTTTTGTATCTTGTAGGACAGCATATGGTTGACTTTTTGTTTAGCCTAAATGAAAGACAATGTCAGAGGGCACTGTTCTTGGGAGCAGTTACAGCACCTTTATTCTCTTTCCATTTTCTCAGTCTCTGAAGAACATAAAGCATTGAAAACTGAATCTTCTGAATGTCTCATTTGTTCTGAGCTTTGACTGTACTATAATGAAAGGTTTAAGAATTACACAGGTTTGATCAGTACGTTTCCTGTACCTGATATGAATACTGACATTGACTTTTGTGGAAGCAGATGCAGGCTGCTGTTGGTCTCCCTCAAAATGCAATAAATTTAATGCCATTAAAAAGAGAGATATGTTAATTAAAATGGGATCCATTTTCTAAATACCAGCCATCCAGGTACTCCAGAAAGATCTATGACTATGAAAGTGCTACAGAGCAGAATGGATCCACACAAGCTGTGCTACCTGAAACTTCCTAGGCCCTGACCATCAGTATCCGGAGACCTAACGATGTCTTTTTCCCGATGGTCATGACAAAAGACAGTTCATCAGACTGTAAAATTGGCAGAAAAATAAATCTTCACAATGCTTGGAAACACGTAAACAGCCCCTCAAAGGTAGTTAAAAATGAAAAGCAATAAACAGAATAAGTTAGGATAAAAGATAATATTTTATACCATTTTCTATTTTACTGTTTTGGTTATATAAACTATGCTGTAAATTGGACAAATTCTACATTGAACAGCCAACATATCCTTCTTACGGTTTCTAAAATTGATATAATTATATATTCTTGTAATTATAATTCAATATCTGTTAGCTTGTTACACTGTCTTTGGACAACCCAGACAAGAAATAAATAATGTATATTTCAAGCCTAATTTAATTTTCAGTGATTAAAAAGTAATTAACACCAGTTCAGGCAATCTGCACAATCAGGTTTCTTGCCATCACTTTAGTTTTCTTGGAACTGAGAAAACTAACAGCTTTTTAAATTAAACAAAACAAATGTTGTTTTGGTCTTTCCAGACTGTTCACGGTAAATCCCGCTATCCTCATGCCTGTAAGTAGTTGTAATAGTTTCAGTGAAATCCCTCACTTAGTATTTAAGTGGAAATGAAACACAGGCCTTGAGCTGCAAGGGTAAGTCCAAAGGAGGCCGTTTCAGAACCGTTGCTGGGTCTGGCACAGCAGGTAATCCCGCCAGCCGTGCTGCTGCACCACTGCAGTCCCATGCTCTGCACGGGGTCGTGGGCTCCTCCTGGGTAGAGCCCGGCAGCCGCAAGACCCAGACACACAAGCTCAAAATTGATATTTTTGCCCTTTTTACAAGCAGAGCGCTTGGTTGGTTTCTGGTTTATCTTTTTGATTGCTTTCTTGTCTGGCTCCGGTGTTTCCTACTTTCAAAGACATGGGTTATGATGACCAGGGGTTTTTTATGTATGTCTCCTTCCTTCCTTCTTTTCTCTTTCTTCCTCTCTCTCTTTCTCTCTGTTTTTCTGTTTAGGCTATCTGTGATTGCAACCAAGCTTCTGCTTACGATGCTTGCATTAAGTCACCCTGCTACCCCACGCATCGCTCCAATTTACTGCAAAAGCTGAATTCTGACTTTGAAGTGTGCCTTTGATTCTAGCAGGCTTAATGTGCTTCTCATATATACGGGAGGGGAGTTCTGTGGCTGCCCCAGCAGCCTCGTACCCTGAAATCCCCAGGGCAGCAAGCAGTGTCCTGCAGAGCCCTTTCACACTAGAACGACAACATAGACCATGAGAGCAGAACTGGGCAGTTGCTACCAGACCCTCTGGAGATAATTTTTTTTCATTTTGTGTCATACAGATTTAACTATTTTCTATAGCACACAGTTGGTACATTTTAAGCAGCTGATACATTTTCTAAGAGAGTCACCACTGTTTGTCATTGTAATAATGTGTATACTTGTTGAGTATTGTATCAGTACTAAAGTAGGTTATTGCAGCTTATCTTTTCAGAACACTTGGAAGCATTAATATTTATCTATCTATTACTGTGTCTATATGTAATTAATTGGTTTTGTCAGGTTTTTTAAATTTATCAGTTGTTCTGTAAAGGTCTAAAAGGGAATAAAGAGTATAGTAATACAAAAAGATCATTAAAGAGGGAGTTGTAAACATTCATTCACCAGTTCCTGAAGTGATAATATTTGCTCTACAAGCAAATATCTTTGGTAATAAATCTTTCCATTCATGTGCTCTAGGAAACAGACAACGAAAGGGACCAACAGACCTGATTCCTGTCACAGCTGTTTTTATCACTGCCCTGCTAAATTCATCCCCGGTAAGTTGTTTCACAGATCTTTTCTGACCAAATCTTTGTCAGCGTAGAACAAGAATTCCCAAATGGCACTATTTTACTTATAACACTGCTAGTAAAATTGTTTACAGAGAAGGTCCTCAGATTCAGACGATTCATTAAGCACCAAGTATGGCTTTTATAGCTGTTAGGTATGGGCTTTTTATTCTCTGGTTGTTAACCCAGATGATGAAAGGAGTTCATCAATGTGTGACTCTCTTTAGAAGTTGTTTGCCTTTTAGTTTGGTGGTCTTCCTTGGCCTAATACATAACATAGAAGTGGGTCTGTTTGGAAATGCCAAGTGAATATATTGTAGAAATCTGACTACCAAAACACGAAAGTAAATGTCCATTTAATACCAAGTATGCGGAAAGCAGTTATTTTTCCTGTCTTTCTTTATATCTATAATTAGGCTTTGAGGACTTTATTACCCTCAGGCAGAATGCCTGGTCTCTAGTGGTTGCACACGCACATTTCTTACTGTTTCCATATCCTGCACTTTGTATTTTCTTTTCATGGCCCATTGCTTAGCAATTGATTTTACTTCACACAGTGAATTCTCCATAAATAAAAGGTTGGGAATAACACTTTAACAGTCAGTTATTGTAATTCTCTGATTATTCACTCGATCAATAGCTTACAGTTGGTAAAAAAATACATTGGCTCGAAGACAACAGGAAATTCATGCACTCCCAACCTGAATCCTTTCCCGGCAGTTGCAAAAAGACCCTACAGTAAAGTGTTAGCAATTGGAGTTATTGGTGGATGTCACAGCACCCTGTGTTTCTTTTGTGCTGAATTACTTCTACCTTGAAACATCAACTGGTAGGCCCAAAATGAGTTGGCCTGGATAAGTGTTTCGGTATTCATTTATATAGATACCAGGGAAATTGTTATTTCAAAAGTCAGTCTCTTACTCATGCAAAAATAACGCAGTGGACAATACTGGCATACCATATACTGAGGTGCTGGCACAGAGAAGCTGCTTCAGTCTGCAGCAAGATTGCTTTTTAAGTTAATTGCTTCATCGTTGTCATTGCAGGATCATGCATATGCATAGCAATTTATGTAGTCATTTTATGTTGGTTATTATTACTAAAACTTTTTGTCACTTTAATTAATAAATTTCATTTCATGGAAAGCATATTTTAATGAGTTTGAAATGCAAAGTGTATATTAAAAATCAGAAATTACTGTTGCTGAGAGTTAGTGGATGAGGGAGGCAGGCTATTAGTGCCAAAATTCCAGTGATCTGTGCTTTAAATCCTTGGTGTGATCACTTGTTGGTACTCAACATACCTTACTCAGTTCTGAAGCAGTATTGTCCAATGCTAAGTAGAATCTCAGGAAACAGTGATTAAGAGAATGTGACTGAGAAACTGGGATAAAAGATAACAAGAGAAACATCATAATAGTTTATAAGTGTATGATTTAGGGGAGGAAATTTTATCTGATACTGTTAACTGGCAAAAAGGTATCTGAAGCCCTGATTCTGCAAAGGCCATGTAACGCCTAAATAGAAAAGAGAAATACAGAATATGCCTGGATTTAGAAATACAAAATGTATTTTTTAAGGTTTGAAATAGATCTTAGTGTTTAGATTCTCTATGCCTGTAAACATTTTTGGTATGTTTCTTCAGTGACCTAAGTTCTGACAAAAGAAGTGGGTTGAGAGATGATTTAACCAGAGGCTAAGTTTTCACATTAAATTCACCTTTCACATTAAATTCTGCATTTGTTAGAAAGAAGTTTTTAGATATATGATAATAAATTCTATGTATATTTTCATGGGGTGTCCTGCATTGTAAAAAAATTCCAATACCTAGATATGTCTTATAGGTAACATTTTGTCATTACCTAAAGCAGATATGCATGATGAAACAAATTTGATGAGAATGCCTGATGTTACATTTACTGTATCAATGCAATGCCATTTCGTAAGTCCCTAAGGAGACCCATCTGTAAAAAAATTCACTTATATGAATAAAAGTGCTGCTTAAAATGCATGTCTTCTCTGAATCATTACTCTACATTTTTAGGTTCTATGTTTGCCTCCCACTAAAAGGGATTTCCTTTTACTAAATCAGATATTCTAGGTTTACATATAGGAAGAAACACAAGGTTGGGCTGCCAAACTTGTAAAATCAATTTGGTACCTGAATTTTCAATGAGTTTTTACAAATTGCTGATAATCAACAAAAGATGTCTTTCAAGTGAAGTTGTACTCAAAAGAAGCTTGGGGAATGCCATGACTTGCACTGTTTTCTGTAAATTGCAAGTGAATAGGACCAAATTAAGAATTTTTTTATCACACACAATGTGGAGTAGGATCAATAGTTCCTTCTCTCTCATGTCATCTCTGCAAGTCTCAAGGAACTTAGAAACACACAGAAACTTATGTTGTCAGTGAAAACAGTAAGCCTAACAGAAAGTCTGCAAAGAGCAAACTACAGAAGTGTGACCCTTCCTGTCCACTTTCTGAGTAAAGACACATTTTAAATCAATGGATTTTGAACTTGTGCATAGGCTGCATAAGGTCAAAATAAACAGATATGGAACTGACAAAGGGAAATAAAATAACTGTATTCTACAGTTAAGTAAGTGCCCTGAGCGCTGACAGGAGTTACAGCCATGTGAGACCACAGCTGGAAATGCTGGAAATATGGCAGTCTGACAGGGATTCCGTATTTTGTGTTCTTGCTGAGGTAAATAAAAGAAATGGGATTTATTTTGTTTGTATTGTACACATTTTTGCAGCACAATGTTAATATGGCCACATTTCTAAAACTCACCTTAGATTGCTAACCATTCCTTTACAATGGTTTGAGTCAATCTAGTGGGTCAGGAATAGTCTTTTTTTTTTTCTTTTCCTTTTTTCCTGTAAGATGCACTGTGGGGATTCCTGCTGAATGAGTGATTATTTCCAGCTGTGTTAATAAATTTTCTGAAAAGATGACAAGGAATTGTTTCAATGTTGTCTTTTAACTGGCTAAAATCAATTTTTAATTTTAAAAGGAAGTGTCTAGTATTGATTTCAGACATACAGCTTGCAAAGAACTAGCAAACATACTGTGGGGAACAAATCTTTACGAGGAGTGGAGGAGAAGCGGTCCTGAAACATTCTGTGATTCAGATATTTTTCAGAGGTTCTTCCTTAAAAATAGCACTTTGAAATGAAAATGCTTTCCTTTTTAAAAAAGAGGGGGATTTGATGCCATGCTTGGTTTTAAACTTACTCTTGTCTGTTCTGACACAGTGAAGCCACATAGTGTGAACTAGAGAAACAAAGTAAGAAGCAATAACCATATTTTTAAAATGTTGCTCAGGAATGTGTCCATTAATGAGAATAGCTAATGTGAAGAAAGAGTTTTGTGTAAAAAAAAAAAAGGTTGAACTCCAAAACAACTCCTTATTCATTCAGAAAATAAACTTCCATAAGTACCTATTTAGTATAGATGGTACTATCAATCAGCTCTAGAGAACCACGATTTTAATATGAATTACTGTGGTTTGTTTTTGTTTCAGGCAGTGGTTATCAAAACAGACCATTCAGAGTAATTATTTAGCCCACAGGTATTTGTGTCTCCACCCAGTGAACTTCTACAGTCTTTGTTTTCAGACCTAAATTACAGATCTGGTTTAGCAGATCTGATCATTCTGAGAATGTTAGAATTTGTTCCAAAGAGAAAATGGCTGTATTTGCAGTTATCTTTGTTTGGGTGAGGACAGCAAGATGTCTCACCAAGTGAAAATGGTTGCATAAATGCAGTGGAGGGATTTGCCCATTGGCAGGTAATGGCTTAACATTACCCAAATGCAATCAGTGGTAGCAAGATCAATATTTATCTCACCAATATTTATCTGAACATTTACCTGGATCCCAAAAGAAAATGGCAGTGGGTAAACCCCATTAATCCAGCGAGGAGATATATCTCCTAGCAAGGAAAAATACTTCAGTGTTTCAGTTAGCCACAAGAGTATTGCATCAGAAAAACAAAGACTTGGGCATCTGAGTTAAAAATGCATATCTTCAAAACCCCTGCAGTACTTCTGCACAAGACAAATGGGAGTTTCTCCATGCCAACTTTCCAGCAGTAAAGTTCCCTCAGGAGTTGAGTGTATGTTTTGTGTACAGTCTGTTGCTACCTAGTATACGTAGCTAAGCTACATTGAGATCTTTATTTTAAGCAAATGTCTACTGAGCTCATTGTTAAGACTAGGTACTTTTGGTATTCAATGAATCTGGTTCAATGTACAAGATATTGTCCCCATTAAACAGTAGTTCAAACACTTGTGTAAGTTCAAGTCCATCTTCTGTTCATGAGTTTTTGACCTCAGGTCTACTATGGATGCTTAAATTAACTACATAATACTATAGGATGAGGCAGCTTTAATCTTTTCTGTTGCAAAATGTAACAGTTTTATGAAATAATTAGAGAAAGACAGTAACTTCATGACTAGACCACTTGTCTAGATTGGGGGAGGGAAAGAAGACTTGGTTCTTCCTTCCACTTTTGTGAATATTTAACATTAAATATCCTACCAACAAATGGGTTTCCTGAAACCTAGGTGAATGCTTAAACCTCAAGGCCAAGGAGACACTCAGTGTAAATGTCAGTATTCAATGCAAAGAGTGATACTTTCAACATGAGGAATCAAGAGAACCCCATCCCACACTGAGGTCGAAGTTGGTAGCTCCTTCGGGGCTGTGTTGGCATCTCTTCCCGGTGAACAGGACTGCTTCCAGAGAAGTTCTTAGTATGTGACTTGCTCTCAGCCAAATGAAAATTTTAATGCACATTTAAGGCCAGCAATGTCTTTTTCCATAATCTGACAGTTAAAGCCTCTAGATAGGAAAACATAGGTTTGCAATGCTCTATAAGGAGGTAAAAATGGAATCTGGACCTTCCACATACTGGTCTGAGCAGTGGATTATTAACAGTTGGAGGTCTGATGGTAGCGACTGCGGCAATGTGTGTGAAAAAGCACTGGCACAGGTGCCTAGTTTCAGGACAGAGTTCATGTCTGTGAGCATAGAGAGGATGGAAGTGCTTGCCTGCAATGAAGAGCGAGGTGCATAACACTCATTGTCTCAAAGGGATCTTACTGGCATCTAGTCAGATGACCAACCACCAGAACCTGCATTTGAGCCCCTCACAGAACTCGGGTTGAAAGCATTTCTTGCTAGTAACAGTTCAGGTGCCTCTCTTAGCTGTTGTGGGTTTCATACAAGGATTAGGGCTCTGAAGTTAAATAAAAAGCCAGTCACTTAAGAGCCAGGTGTTGCAACATGCACATTCATTTTGTGAAGCTGGTCCCTAGCATGTAGCAGCTGGGTCCTCCTCCTGCTCTCACACTGCTGTTCAGTTACATGCATGCAGTACAGCTCAAAATAATTGGTGATCCTTGGCGAGAGTGCTGGGCTAAGAGAGAGAGGGCAGGACAGCTGGATGAACTTCCACAGTGGAGTTAGCAATGTTAAACTGAAGAAAAAGAAATGATGGCTATACCTGAAAAAGCTGGGGGCAGCGGGGCAGGGAGAGAAGGGAGAGAGAGCAATCCCAAAGGGTTGCGTTATATAGTCTGGACTGAAGGGAAGAAGAGGGGGGAGAAAGGGAAACAATCAAGACATAAAAAAGCCTTTAATTTTAATTTAAGTCATTACTTATTAGAAATCTTTTTAGTAAGAGGGGGGCATGGAGACAAACTTTTTAGCAGACCCTGCTGCGATAGAACAAGGGGTAATGGTTTTAAACTAAAAGAAGGTAGATTCAGACTAGATATGAGGAAGAAATTTTTTACAATGAAGGTGGTGAAACACTGGCCCAGGTTGCCCAGAGAGGTGGTAGGTGCCCCATCTCTGGAAACATTCAAGGTCAGGCTGGATGGGGCTTTGAGCAACCTGATCTAGTTGAAGATGTCCCTGCTCATTGCAGGGGTTTGGACTAGATGACCTTTAAAGGTCCCTTCCAACCCAAACCATTCCATGATTCTAGAAGTAAGAGAGAAGTTAGGAAGCTAGAAAGTGAAGAGTTGCTTGAAAAGGAAACAGTAAGAGGGTTAAGGCAATAAGAGGAACCCAGAGAGGAAATAGAAGATGAAACTCAAGGGCAAAACGGCCTTTAGCTCTGGATCAATTGCAGAGACATCTGACTTGTCAGGGGACAGCCTTTTCACTTCAGTCAGCTAGTAATATCCACCATTCTTGTCAAATCATCTAGTGCAGTCATCTGCTGATAAGATGACAGTGGTGGTAGCAGCAGGGGCGGGGGGGCAAGGTGCTACTTTTTGTCTACATTCGCAGGTTCTTCCAAAAGTGGCAAAGTTACCTAGGGTATCAAATAACCCACATGGCAGGTGCATTTGGTGCCCGCAGGTATTCTATGGAAATTCAAACTATGTGTTTCCAGACACTGCTACTCAGACTGTCTGCAGATGCAGTGAGGAAAGACTGGATATGTTTAATAGGAAAAATGCAAAGAAACCAGATGCATTTCACTGAAGCTAGGTAAAACTTTTCCTTCAGGGAGTCTCTATGCCCTTTTACTTGTTTTATGCAAGACAGCATTGCTATCTTGCTTTAGTTGCTGGCACAGATGTTTCCTTTTAGATGTGCATCTCCAGTGTTTTTTTAGTCTGACAAGTAGCTGCGTAAGCAGGACCTCCTGGAGTCTATGTGATGGAGCTGACTCAGCTTACAAATACTTTTCCCCAGACACTAACTCTGCAGGGCCAGACTGAGATCCTAAAGGCATTCTGCAAGTTTCTTGACTTGTGCCTAGAAACACAGGTTCCCTTGGCTAGATCTGCCCTTCAGCAATCCTGTACAACTGCTCTTTTCTGTAATTCTGCTGTCTTTTCCAACCACACCATCCCTGCAAGATTTTTCAGGTGTCATAGCAGTCAGAATCTGTTCCTGCAGTTACAACTTAGTTAACAGCATTTCATCCACTTGCATGAATATTTCATTGCTCTGCTGCTAGTCTTTACCTTATCTAACCATCCAGTAGGTTCTAAACTGACTTTGACAAAATGCAGGTTTGAAAGTATAAACCTTGGTGAGGCAATCCAGTTATTAAAGACATGCCAAACTGCCTGCAGTATCTGATGTTATCAGAGCTTTGCCATGAGTTCACAGTCTTACGTACATATTTCTGTGAGCTGGGTATTAATGGCAGCTCTCTGCATCTGTCAGATGCTAATTCAGAAACAAAAAAGAGATTGTATTTCCTGTCTTAAAGGCTGTGGGATGCTGGCACAGTTTCAGCTAGCTGTCTGCCCTACTATGAAACCTTGTTGTAAGAAGAAGGTAGGAGCAGGGTCCTGATTCACTACAAGGTTCTGCCTCAGCCGAGAATGCAAGGGCATGTGGAGTTGTCTTTGGACCTACTCAACCCATGAGTGTTCACAGCTCTTCTCAGCACTCTCTCTACCACACTGCACCAAAAGACAGGGCAAGAGAGGTCCAAGTTCATCCCTATGTGACAAAGAGGAAGTAAAAGGTCAATATTGCCTTTAATAAAGACAGTGAACACCTGTCCACGTAAAATCAGTAATAAATGATAGCACACCTAAGATGCTTTTCATCTGTAGGTCTCAGAGCACTTCACAGAGGTAAGTGTTGCTATTCCGAGCATAGAGCTATCATGAGTAATAAAGCCTTTTCGCAGACGTTATTTCACGGGGATCTTTGTTAAAGTCACTTCTCTCTACATGGCGTCTGTTTAAGATTTACATGCAAAGTACAAGAAGAAGGGGAGGTGTCTGTCAGTTGCTGCTTACCAGTCCAGTGCTGACTGCCTTTGCACTTTGCAGTGGGTGGTTTGAGCTGCAGATGCGTAGCTTACCCGTAATTACCACGATTTCCTGTTACACTCATTTGAAAAGACAATGTTCCTGAGGAAGTTATGAAGACGGCAAGTAAGTTGCTGCCTTAATTTCTGCGTGTTTAAGACAGCTGTCTTAATTATGCCTGTTAGAGCTTATTTACAGTGCTTCTCAAACGGTGCTATCTTTTGGAGGGATGAGAAGGCTCGTGCTTCCAGATAACATATGGGTGAATTCATGTATTCTGCAGTCCTCTCAGCATGTTGCTCAGAAACAGCTGCAGAAGATTCAAGGCAACTCTTTCTTTTACTGATGCTGAAACTGTGAGGAAAGTAGCTTAAATATTTAGTTGCAAGATGCTGCTGCAGCTGGGATGTCAGATAAGAAAATGTAACTATTAGTAGATCTACTGTATGACTGTAAATGTTCCTTAAAGGCAGTAACTAAAAAAGCAATTTCACGTGTTCAAACCAGCACGTTTTTTTAACGTACTGAATTATTTATGCCTTCAGACGGACTCTCCCAACGGTTGTGAAGTGTGTGCTAAAGATTTCCCTCGCTGTTCACAAAACAGGGTTTTCAATAGGAAGGATATCTGTACCTTTTTGCTAACAGCCATGGCTTCCTGCCTTTGTTGGGGGAAATATGGTGGAGGGAAGCAGCAAGTTTGCTGTCTGTCTGATGCACAGATAACCTGCTCAGGGCGCACAGTTACTGCACAGCTTGGAGCACAGATAGGACTGGTTTGACTTTGCCTGTGCTGTCTGTCACGACAGCAGTTGCCTTGCTAGTTGCAGCTCCAATGTGTACAGAGCGCTGAATATAGCTCTCAAATAAGGGGATTATCCAGAGAGAATATTAGGTGCTGTACTTTTTTTCTGGGCACAGAACGTGTGCGAGGAAATGTTGTGGGAAAAGCTGGGTTGCTAGGCAGTTGTTTTGCTGGTAATGTGGGAACTGAGCCAACGCAGAGCAAGCCATGGAGGCTGTTCTTTTCAGGCCACAGAAGAGCAGAGAGCCTCAGCGTGTTCTTTGCGCTCTGAGTTTTCCTCTGTGTTTTAATGTTTGGAAACCATTGATGCCATGTACCACTGCTCTTTGAAACTGATAAACTGCCTGCGACATGCTTCTCTCCACTCACCCAAAAAGTTTTCATTTCTTTAATACATCTCTGATCAGTTTTAAAATTCCAGTTTACTCAAGCAAAACTTCTATTCTCACCTCTGGAAAGAGTGAGATTTAGAAAAGGAAAGAAAGCTACTAACTTGAAAAGTAGCAAATGCAAAAAATGAGAGCAAAAATTATCATGGTTTAGTGTGTGAAATGAATAATAGAGAAAATAAATTATTTAGCTGTATGCTCATCAGTGACACTTTGGGTTTCTTTGCATCGTCACTTTAAAGATTCATTCTGCTTAAGGTTAAGCAAACTACAGTAGTCCCCTATACACTTACACTAACTTAAAACTTCATTAACTGGATATGAAGTGACATGTGATGGCCCAAAAAGATCCCTGTAGTTTACGTGAAGAACCACAAGATCCAGAGACTTATGATGGTAGCCTTAGTAATAGGGACTAATCTCCATTTCTGAGATAAAGTAGAGGGAAAAGTACAGCCCTTGGGCATTACACTGCATTTCAGTGAGTTGTGCAAGGCAATCTTAGGTACTTCAGTTGCAGAATTGGAAATTCAACGCCAGACAGCAGGAAGCCAGAGAGCTGCTCTCTGGGAGAGTCACGGATACTGTACAACACTCTGACTCTGATTTAAAGAAGAGAGAGGATATTTTTCAGTGCTGTTATTCAGCTTGTCTCCATTGCCTCCCGTGAGTCTGCAAAGGGCTTCATGTCAGAGAAACTACCATGAGACTTGGTGCTCATGGGCATCACCACTGACAGTGCCAGCAGGGTGTCACGTCCAGACAAGTGTGGAGAACAGGATCTTGGATTCTGAGTCACCTTCCTGCTGTCTGGTGGCAAATTTTATTTTAAAGGATTATTGTAGCTTAGTGTTGGTGGTGCCAATCCAAATCTCTGTCAGTGCCAAGCCTGGCAATGGTGTGAATGGTCTGCCATGAATGCTCAGGAGGAGGATGAGTTTCATGCCAAGGGGAGCTCTCGTTGCTGCTGCCTATAACACACAAGCTCTTTGGTGGCCTGAGAAACTAGAAGCTGGGTATCATCTTTCACAGTTACTATATGCACCTTCTTTCATTTGCTTTGACGTATTTCAGTTAATATTTCCCAAGTTGTGGCTAAGAACATAATGGCGTCTTTTCAGCTCACGTTTGTTAGTTTCAATTTTAGCTAGTACATTAGCTGAATATAAAACCTTGTTTTCTTCACACACGAGTTCAATTTCTTTCTTACTGCACTTCATAAATAAGTCAATGTACAGAATTGTATTACAGAAGCTCTACTAAATAATTAATAATGCATTTGGTTTGCCATATGATTCTGTGCTTGTTTCTCTGCCTGGTGCTCCTCTAATTCACAGAATGTTTTTTTATCATAGGATATGTAACTTAAGATTAGATTTTTTGTTGTACCTTTCATAAAACTCATGCCTATTCTGAACTAGATGCTTCTGCAAAGAGTTTATACAGAGCAGTATTATACAGAGCAAAAATCTTTATTTGTTTTATAATGCCTCTCTGAAGTTTTAGTTGTGGGGTTTTTTAATTTATGTTTTTGTTATGAGTTAGTGAAGTTTGGAGTTGATAAGCAGAGCATTCTCCTAAAAGCCAATGACTGTCACATACAGCTTCTGTTTTTAAAGATCTTCCAAAGGTGCTAGAGGAGCTCCGAGGCTAGGTATTCTGTGTCTGTTGTGTACTTCACCTATATAAACCCCATTCATTATCTGTATACTTCAGGAGACCAATGTTTCTGTTATGAGGACAAGGGTCTACAGAGCAGTTTGAGAGAAATGTTTGTGTATTGAGTGCTGACTGGACTATCCAGGTGCTGATAGCTTGCAGGAGTAAGTGCAAATGTGGAGCCAAAAACTAAGAAGTGAATGATTGTTTCTCTTCAAAAGCTTCTACTGCAGCATCTACATGTGCATTGTAATGTTCAAGCTAAATAGAAAATTGACCTAAGATATGCCACCTGGTATTGACAGTATCATGAGTGATTCTTCCCTGAAAACTCACTTGCTCCTTGTTTATCTCAGTGACAAAGTTTCCAGCAAATCTCCTGTTGCTTCATAGCAACACGAGCAGTGAAGGCAAATCAAGATATTAATAGAAGATGCCAGAAAGACCTATGACAAAACTGGACTGTGAGAAGATGGTGAGCCACAGCCTTTTGGCACAAGTCCAGAACAAAGTGAAGAGGAATATCTACAGGCAATTAAATTAGTCCTGAAAAGCTCTGCCTTGAATATGCTACGAAAGTGGCTAAGGTACCCTTGATACTAGAAGATATACCCTGGCCTGTGAAAAGGCAGAGGCAGTGGGACACTGTGAATGGGCATAAGCACTATGAATAGGAGAACCCCCAAATCTTTGCAGAAAATGCAAGCAAACAGGTAAGGTGGAAATAAACCAATTTGCCAGGAACTTTGAAGCTGCAGAATTATCTTCAGATTTTTCAAGTGGAGAGAGGTATTCAAAACAATAGGGACTAAGAAGAAAGTACTACAAGGCAGACTCTGAGCAAGATGATCCAGAGGAGGAGGAGCTGGTTTGTTCAGGAAGTCACATGTGCTATATAATAGGCAGAAAGAAAAAAAAGATTCTTAAATAAAGAATGAGGGAAGTCAATTCAGCAAATAGTGCCTAAGAAAGGTGAGTTGCTAAGCTGCACAAGTCACCATTGATGGCTGATCAGTGAAATTAAGTCCTTCTCAAAAGATTCACAGTACAGAGTAGTGTGTCTGAGGAACAGGCCACTGCTCAGTGTCTGGAACTGACAAGACTTGACAGTTGTGAGCTGTTTGGTCTGCCTTAGTAAAGCACTTGGTGGTTCACAAAGCACCACTCTGGAATCGCTGGAGGTAGGCAAGGTTGGCTCCCAAAAATATCCCAGGTGTGGCAAGATCAGTGGTCTTGACAAACAGCACAGGCTAAGCAACTGGATCAAGGTGATAACTGGCAGTAGATAGGATATCTGTTATCTCCCAGTGCTTTCCTAGCCTTCCTGGAGAAACTCATTAATGGAGTTATAATGGCAGAAAGGGCCACAACATGATTTGTTTTGAAAACACAGAGAGTCAACAGCTTCCTCAGACTGGTGAATTACTTGAACTGCTGCTCGGTGTGTAGAAGGCATGGCAAAAACAGTGGCCTTCTGCAGTAAAGAGGACAAGAATTACATGGATATTAACAAGGCCGTGCTGTTGCTGATGCGCATCATACTCTGTGCAAAGGCAGCCTGATCACACAGGATAGCAATTTTTTAAGGAAACTGTGAGGGATTGCACAGTGGAGGTGGTCTTGGCTTGTGCAAGGTCTCTACAGAACGGGAGCTTAACAATTTTCAACCTGTGGTTTACAAGTCCCTGGGAATGTATGGACTAAGTCCATGAAACACCATGCGAAAAAGCATGCTTTGCTGTCAGTGAACTCAGTGAACAAATATTCACTTATTTGTGAATAGTGTTGAGAGAGCAGAGAAGAGGATTAGCAAAAAGGACAGAAAGAGTGGCATGTGTTGCAATTTAGTTCCACCTATAAATGACTGGATGTCCTGGTTTCAGCTGGGATAGAGTTAATTTGCTTCCTAGTAGCTGCTACAGTGCTGTGTTTTGGATTTAGTGTGAGAACAATGTTGATAACACACTGATGTTTCAGTTGTTGCTAAGTAGCGCTTATCCCAAGTCAAGGATTTTTCAGTTTCCCATGCTCTGCCAGCAAGCAGGTGCACAAGAAGCTGGGAGGGACCATGGCCAGGACCGCTGACCTGAACTAGCCAAAGGGATATTCCATACCATAGAACGTCATGCTCCGTATATAAACTGGGGGGAGTTGGCCAGGAGGGGCGGATCGCTGCTCAGGCATCGGTCAGCGGGTAGTGAGCAATTGCATTGTGCATCACTTCTCTTTTCTTGGGTCTAATTTCTCTCTTTTTTTGGTTATATTCCTTTTCATTACCGTTATTATTATTGTTATTATATTTGCATTATTATTATGATTATTATTATAATATTTTATTTTACTTTAGTTATTAGACTGTTCTTATCTCAACCCACAAGTTTTACTTTTTTTCCCTGATTTTCCTCCCCATCCCACTGGGAGGGGGTAGGAGTGAGTGAGTGGCTGCATGATGCCTAGTTGCTGGCTGGGGTTAAACCACAGCACTGGATCAGATATGATAAATCTTGCAGCTCTCCCTGACCCTGTAAAGTTGCTCTAATAATATAGACCTAGCATTTGCCTTGAATCTAAAATGTTGCTACCAAAGCTTTTAAAGAGAAAATATTTTCCAATGTGCATCGTCAGTACCTAAATTGAGGCTGGTCTACACAGTGCCTTCACCATCCTCTGAGTCACTTCAGGCATGGGTCATGCCTCCATCTCCTTCTCAACAGTCTGTCAGGAGACAGAGGATCTTATCCAAAGATTATTGCATCTGCTGCTGACTCTGATGGAAATACAATAGTGTTATCTTTAAAATACTAGTGAGTTGTGTGGCGGGATAGCATTTGTTAAAGTATTCCTCTGCCTTGTTTAATTAATTTGTATCGCTTACTGTCTTCATAGTTTTAATTTTTCCATCTGCTGCCCTTAGATTTAGGGGTGACAGCATGGTATCCCTTCTGAAAGAATTCCTTGGAATAGTTTGTGCAGTGATGTCTTGTGAGGTACAAGGACACAGGGTGCTGAAATCTTATTAGCCCTCACATAAGCTGAACTCCTTTCTGAGATGTTCTTAAAAGCATGTCAATAAAATGTCCATAAAGCAGATTGATAGGAGGAGCATATACTGCAATGGGAAGAAAAGGTTGTACATCGAGGATCTCAGTAAAAGTTCTAAGAAGTAAGTAGATGTAGCTACCTTCCTTTTAAGCTCTTCACCTTTATAACCTCCTCTTCTAGCAAAGGTGTAGTTTTGCCCACTTTGTCCATTACCATATACATTCAGAGCTGCTTGCTGGTTATTAGTTCCATACCATCCTTTTCAAATTCTAATGACGAATTTCTGTTCTCATTTCCTCCTCTGCACACACACATATGTCACACAAACACCATAGAGTCATATTCTGGTCAACACTATGAGATAAAAATAATAGGAGCTACCTGAGGGAAGTGATGAAGTAAATGGCTCAGAGGACTGGAGCCTAAAGTTTTAAACAACAGTAGGAATTAAGAAACTGATGCTATAGGGAAGTAAAGGCATTTTAGAAAACAAAAAATTGAGCCTTAATTTCTGACTGTGGCTTTCAAAGCAATAATGATTTCCTTCCCCTACTCCTCCTAGCACATACGCACATCTTTCCCTCAAAATAGCAAATTATGATGACTACAGTACAGTGAGAGTGCCAAAAGATTTGCTAATATATATTCTACACATAGCAGTGGTGGCTACGTCATACAGAAGAAATGCATGGGATTTTTTTTCCCATTTTTAATAGCAATAGCCAACAGAGGTCAGGGCATTTCCAAAAGATTTATTGACTGTTTGGAGTTAATATCCTTCACCTTACTTATGGACCACCATTTGCTCCCATCCAGCCATTAATCTGCAGGAAACACTCTGCACCATAGTCACCATTTCCTACGTAACAGCAGTGCAAATCAGTAGAAACAGTGTTTGAAGAGTGGGTAGAAGTGCTACCCTGTACCTAAAATGCATGTCACATGCAAGAATAAGGGCAGGAAAGGAAAGCCTCCTGGGCACAGGACCAGGCTGATTCTTGTAGGTCACAGCACTGTCCTTCTGCTGGACATTCAGGGAAATAGGTTGACCTCTTCTGACCCTCTTTTACACAGTAGCCTCATCACCCACAACAAAGTTCCAGCAGGAAACATTACCCAACACGGCAGCACCTCAAGATGTTATGGCATAGACATAGGGTCTTTTCTGTCACCGCTGAGTTTTTCTGCATTTTTTTACCCCTCTCTGGTATCAGATGTTATAATTAGCTAAATGTGTCATCTTTAATGAGTGAGATTTCTTCATGCTTGCAGTTTGTTCAGTCTATGAATGAAATTACACTCCCTTAATCTCTGAAAAATTACAGGCTAAAAGTAAGTGCAGCGTAAGGAGGACGGTCTCTGGGAAAGCACAGATGGAGTCTGACAGAGCAGAGCCACGGAAACGATATAAATAAAAGCAGAATTGTTTATAAATATTTCCCTTTTTTGGGTGCGGGTGTGAGCAATTGCATTATTTGAAGACACTTTCCTTCATAACATTTTTTTTTTATCCCCGCCGCTGCAGTAGGTTCCTAGGGAAATGCACAGCAGTGGGCAGGATGGCTGTGGGAGCTGTGGGACCCCCCCCCCCCAGGGAACGCAGCACCGCCGAGGAGTCGTGGGAGCCCCCGAGCTGGATCTGCAGTGGGATCCCGGGTGTGGGGCAGAGCTCTGCCTTGCCAAGTGCGCTCTGCTGAGCAGCAAAGCCAGGAAGCTTGGACAGCCCCTCCGCTAATGTGACTTAGCCGCTTCCAGCAACCAAAATAATCCTCGTACTGCCGCCAGCTGACTTTGTAGCCAGTCCTGTCCTGTCACTCAAGTGGTTGCAATTGGAGCTTTCAGCACGTAATTCAAAGCTGGTGTGATGAGGAGGGTGTTTCAGTTCCACATAATAAAGTTTGGTTTTACTTTAATTTACAAAACAGAGCACTGCAAGCGCTTAGGCACAAAAACTCTCCTAAAAGAGCTTTGCTTTACTCCTGCGGTGGCTTTGATCCTGTAAAAATGCATCTTTCCATCTTACATAAACTGCCTCACGCCTTTCAAAATGATGCCGTTCATGCTCATTAATTCAGCTTTCCAAAGCTCCTGGGGGCAAAGCTGGGGGGCAGCACCATGGAGGGAAGCGGAGGGGAGTGGAGGGGACTGGGACCACCAGTGCGGAGGTCCCATAGCAAGGGGAAGCTTCTCCTCTGAGCAAACACCCAAGCAAGGCAGATGGTGAGGAGGCAAAGGCATGACCCCAGAAGGGGACATACAAGTAGAGCGAGGAGGAAGCTGAGAAGAGGATGTGATTGACCAGAGAGGGGCAGGGCACACGGAAATAACAGCCAGGCTCATGAGAGAAACTCAGCAGAAAAAATACGAGCAAAGAGTTAGTCTCAAAAAAACCTGTAAAATATGTGCCCAAATGACAGAACTGCTGGTGTGTGTCTGAATATTTTTAGCAGTTATTTCTTACGGTTCTGAATAGATATTTCTAAAACATAGTAGTATGAATTTACTGTATTGTCTTATTATTTAAAAAGCTTTTGTTTAGTTCTTCTGGACAGTATCCAAATAAGAATAGTAATGTGTATTTAGATCCTTTGTTTTGGAAATCTTTTTTATGAAAGAAACACGTCTCTGGTGAGCAATATTGCTAGAGATGATGAGGATGAGTAACCCTCCTGCATTGGTATTCCTCTAGTGGGTCCCAGCCAAGAGACTGAGGTTATACAGACACGTGGTGACAGAAAGCTTCTGCTTTGGAGAACTCTCGAGGGTTTTATTCTCCTTTTATTCCCTGCTTTTAAGCCTGGGAAGCAGAGTAGATGTCACGAAGGCCACGCTTACTGCATCGGGACCCATGGCCTGGCACTGGCTGGCATCAGGAGGGGCACACGTCCCAGGGCGGAGGCCAAGCGATGGCTAACGAACACCCACGGGGGGTCTGCGGCTCAGCTCAGGGCACCCATCTCACCCTCCTCCCGCAGAGCCAGGAGCTAGGGAGATCTTATGGCTGTGGCTTGGGGAGGTGGGGAAAATGGCATATCTTGAATTAAAATCTGGGAGAAAATAGCGTTCTGAAAACTTTGAGCAGCATGCTTAAACACGGCAATGTTTTCCAGGACTGTCCTGGCTGGTCGCTCTATCTGTGTCTCCAGCCAGGCCAAATGTCCACTCAGACTTTCCTCAGGTTTAACTGATGATTTCCTGGAAATTCCCATTAGTTGCACCAGGAGGAAAAAGCATTTGACAGGACTTAAATCAAAGACAATTAAGTTCACCAAACTGGAAATCCCTTTATTTGTCTAACTGTGATCATCATGGGGCAGTTCAGGGGAAAGTCAGGAGGCACGTGGGAAACAGGCTGTTCTGCTGGTCCACGGCTGGGGCTGTCACCAGGCTGCAGTAAGCCCTGGAGAAATAGGGAAGTGGGTGACCAAACCAGGGTGCAGAGCTGGACACCGGAGCTACAGGGCAGGACACTGAGCTTTGGTGCAGAGGAGAGCAGGATGGAGAAGCTGGGTTGGAGAAGGGCTGAGCGATGACCTTCGTATGGATTACTGGGGTACAGGTCCCTCCTCTCCTGTTCCTGCCTTAACCTACTAGTGCTTCTGGTTTTAGTTTTGCTGAAGAACAAAAGGACACATGGGTCGTACCAACTCATGCGGTTTCTAATTTCGGTTGTACATTGATGCATGGAAGAAATTACTGCATGCTTAGCCTGGATGTGGATATACAGTTCATTAGCTACTTTGTACTATATTCTTTATGGGTGTCCGTAATATACAATAAATGTTACAGTAACTTACACTGCTTTCACGGTGACCATGCAAAAGCCTAGTGCAGACTAGCTTGTGGGCTGTAAATTCACATTCTAGCTACTGCACTTACTCACTGTAGACAGACCCCAACTTAAAGCAGCATCACTTCTCTGCATAGATGAGGTTTATTTGTTTGTGCTTGTAGTTCCTATATGATCAGGCATCAGCTGCAGCTGGAGCCTCTAAGTGGTTTTGTAATAGAAGCAGAATAATAATAATAACAACTAACTGAAATGGAGTAATTTGGTCATGTCATTGTAAGCATGCTGTCAGATGAGGTAAAGAAATCCCTTAATCTGTAAGATGTCAAATGGAGACACACAAAGGCCCAGTTCCAGTCTTTAATTTCTTAACTGACTTGCAAGAGAATGGTTGTGGGTATTTCTTTTGCTTCCAACCTGTCACAAGTGAGGCACAGTTCTCTCACCGGTATTCAAGCAGTACGTCGTGTTTTGGCTGGAGGAATCTGCCATTTATGTTTCCTAAGCCCTGCTTGCTTCTTGTATATCAGGGAGCTTTTGCCTCACACCGCCGGGACTTATGGAAGTAACTGCGAAGCCAGGTGATGAGATGGGAAGCATCTTTCTTCAGTCTATTCTGTGTTCAGCCTAGGCTGCTGTATTTGGAGGACTTGCAGAGCTATTTGTAAACCCAGGTGATGAGAAGCCAGGAATGCTGCTGTGAAGACAGCAGGTCCCTCTTTCCCCAAGCTATGGGAGAACCATTCCTTGGAGGCATTGTTCAGGGGGAGCAGTTTTAATGGGATAAACAAGCACCCCAAATAGTTCCCTGTATTGGACATGGAAGAGAGGTAAAGGTTAACTTGTTGTAATTAATCAAGGCTATAAAGGCAAAGATAATTAATTCTGTGTTTAATTAGGAGATCATAGCTGTGAAAAGGGATGTTCCATGGGTTAATAGTTTCCTATGGTGTATAAATGCCAAGACCAAATTAAATAGCTTGGTAAAAGCAAATGCTGAGGTGAAGGGGTAAAAACACGCTGTATGTAATGCACATGGTCTTGTAGTAGCATGATTTTAGTTTGTCATGGAAAAAGACTGAAAGGGCTTGAATATTATTATCCGAGGCTGGTAAGTGACACTTAACCACTCTACCATTTGTCAAGTGCCACATTTTGAGTTCTTTTTTAAAAGGCCATTTCTTTCTCTATAGCCTTACAGTCATAAAAATCTCCTTTTTTTTATTTAAGAATCAGCAAGTTTTAAAAGAATGTTGCTTGTAAATAATGCTAGCTCTCTAGCAGCCCGACAGACAGGACGACACTCTGGTGTCACTGCAAGGTAACATCAGAGAACTGGGTCTTTTCACAGGTCCTGCTGATAGATAAATATTCTGACATCTATGGAAAAATATATGTCAAGGCAAAGGCAATATGTTCATGTTCACAGGCAAAGGCAACGTGTTCATGTTCACAGCAAATATTTTCTAAAGCAATGTATAATTGTGTGCTTTGGGAAAAGTCCTCATTTATACAAAGTCTTCTTCCTTCTTCTGAATGACCCCAGTGTAAATGAAGATGAGGCTTTTTATGCAGTAGCTGCTGGTGAAGCCGCGAGTGGGTTGCTTTCTGTGGCACTACAAACCGTGTGCATTCTGAATGATGCTCTTCTCTTCAGTTAAAACATAAAGTTATCTAGAAAAATAAAGATGCTGTAGCACTCAACAAATGTTACCTTACTTAAGCTATCACTCTTTCTCATTCTAACTCCCCTCGTCTGTAGTGGCAACCCCTGGGGACTAGAGACCTGCTGCTACCACTGTCCCTAACAGCGTATCTGCCACAGTCTCTCCTCCTGATGCATATGCAAATTTGCTTTATTGGCTTCCCATCCTAATTTTTATCACCATTGAAAATGCATCCCTATTTGACCTAGTCCTTTTCAGTGGTCTGCTCAGTTTGCTGTGAGCTTTAGCACGTAACTTTACAGAACAGAGACATAGTTTATGTGGTGTTCAAATGAAAAGCACTTACAGGTACTATTTCAGGGCTTTGTAAGTTCCATTTTTTATTTGCCTATTTTTTGTTAATATAATAGATGATAGAGCAATGTATCCCAACTGCAGGTTCAGTTGATAATGTGAGATACACTGCAGAAAAGCAGTTTTGACTATCTGTAGATTGACAGGAAGCCTAATCTTTGCAAGAGAAGGTTTATAAGGTGACTTGTTCCTCACCTGCGTACTACTAGTCACAGCCCTTTAGGGCAGAAAAAGTATAGTTAAGGCAGGAGGGACTTTTGGGGAAGGGCCTCAGTTGCACTGCGTGCAAGAGACACACCGAGGTGGTATCTAAACTGTGGGACCCAAGGTGAGCCTGCCAGCTCCCTGTTGAGGTTCAGCATGGGCACCTGCCAATGCCCTCTCTGTGCCCCTTGCACCCCGGGTCCTCCCCCCAGGAGCCGTGAGGGTGTTCAGACCATATTCCTCATGGGAGAAACGGGGCTGAAATGGGCATTACAGTCTGCCTGGCCATTGCTGGATAAAAAATGTATCTGTTCCTACCCGCTCATTCCCTTCCTCGAGCTAGAGCTACATGCCAGCTCACTGAAAGCAGGCTCAGGCTTAGTCTCACTCAGCAGAAGAAAAAAGTACTGAGACATGAGTTTTTAAGGTCAGTTCCTGTTTTTTTATGAACCAATACTGAACTTCACAGACTTTAAACAGGCTTTCTTGCAGGGGTGAATCTTTGCTTAACTTCTCCCAAACATGTGAGTGTTGGCCTACCTTTGTGGTGAGGACAGTTTCATGTTCTGTGACTCTGTAAATACAGCACGGGTGATGGAAAGGCTTTAACACAATTGTACAAAGTCCTGCAAAATTTTATGGGGAGGAAACCAAAGTAGTGCCTTATTAGAAAGCAGGGGGGTTGTAGATGCTACATTAAATAGGGTCAGATATTCCACTCTATCATCATTTATATCCAGCCAAAGTATATGCAAAATGTGAGTATGAATATGTGAAATTCACATTTTGAAATTTTAAATTTTCAAAACGTGAAAATAAGATAAGGATTAATGCAGTATACAACTACACAGGTGCAGCAGATTGTGAGTCAGTGCCATAAAACTTTTTTTTTTTTTAAGATGGAAAAGTATAGTTGTCCTGCAAAAATATCTAGGTTTTTACTCTTACTAAATACAGTTAATGCTCTGCTATTTGGTTTTTTAGATGGAAGAGGTCTGTTGCTGTTACTCTGGTGAGTCAAGCTTGATCACTAGAATGAAAGGAAGTGTAACACAGGTAGTAATTCCTTTTCCATGTAGCCGAAAGGAATTCCTAAATTCAAAGTATGTTCCATGCAGATTAGAAAATTGCTACTGATAACTGACCAGAAAGAGAACAAGAGAATCAGAATGTGCAGTATGTATTTACACCTATGAATTAATGATCTTTCTTGTCTCCATTCTTTATATCCATGTTGCAAACTTTGTGCTATGCAGCTTCTGTTTGAATGAGCCACACTGGTGCAATTATGCTGCTACTGCAAACCTCCACATCAGAACAGCTCCCAGTCGTGAATGAGTTGTGCAGGTATGGTGTCAAAAATAAGCCAGGTTTCAGGAGCCATCTTTCGTGTTAGGAATGTTGTGTTGGGCTCTCATGTCATCAAGTGAAGCTCTGAGAGGGATACATTGCTCCATGACAGAGGCTATGGAGAGTGCTTTCTAGAGGGAAAACATCTGGGGTAGTGCAAAGCAATAAATTTGCGGAAGCATTTGGTAGTATTGTCTCAGCTATGTGTCAAGGGCCTGGTCTTGGTTTAGGGTTTGGGGTTTTTTTTATTCCATTCCTACTTTTTTCTAAGCACGTCAGATACTACTCTGGACTAGGCTGTTATTTCACAGTCCCGAGGTCAGCATACTCACTCTGCCCGAGATCATGGCAAGAATGTAGACTAGTTTCCTGAAAAGTGCTAGAAGCTGTATTGTTCGGGACATTTAAGAGGATGCTGGAGAAAATAATCTTAAATAAAGAAAAATCATGATATTTTGCAGGGGGTGAACTATGTCACCGAGTAAGTTTCTTCTAGATGTACCTTTTGTGATTCTCTGAGCTACAGAACAGGATCAGAAACCAAGATAATATTGTAGCACTTTCAAAAAAGAAAAATCTCTTTTTTGGTTTCAGCAATATGAGAGAAGATTGAAGAAGGAGAAACTGTAATTGCTGCTATCATTGTTTTTTAACTGAAGTCACATATTGTAGCTAGCAAGACGCTTATGTAACACTGTCTAAAATGTCTTTGTGCTCAGAAAAGGTCATAAGTAAATGACTTTGAAGCTTAATCAGTGAAAGTACAGGACAATTTTTGTATTTCATTATAAATCCAGTTTAAATCCAGTGAGGTCAGCAGAGTTACTTGGGATTTACAGTAGAATGTGTGCAGAATATGGCTCCATGATTTTAACTGTGCTTTATTTCCACTGTGCAGATATTATACATTTACAACTGGCACAGAATAATTTTAAAGAAAAGACTTGGTATGCAAAACCATAAAATAATAGCTATAGGACAAAAAGTAAGAAGTTTAACATTGTTTAATATACAAAATGTTTTCTAGTGTTTCTACAACAGTCTATAAAACTAGTGAACACTTTATGTAGGGATTACAGTGATGAGTTTTTTATGTAGGACATTTTAGAACAGGATTTAGTAGTACAGCCTTGCTGTTTTTATAGTTGTGTTTGTCTTCTTGATCCATTATATATTTTTGTGACCTGTAGGCAAAGCCATAAATCCTCTGGAAGAAGTAGCAGCTCTCCAGAGGAGCCTAGTTTGGTAAGTTTGTTTTGAGCTTGTTTAGATCCCTGGGTTTGTTGGGTTTGGTTTTTGGCACTTAGAGAGCACTTTCACCATCTCAGATCACACAGAGGAATCAGCAGGGCCCTTTGCTTCAGGACATAAATATGCTGTTGGCAGTGCTGGGGAAGCAAAGGCAGCACGAGAAGACTTTCAGCACAAGTGGTCTGCCCATTTTCTGAAGCAGCCAAGAGTGAAATTTGATTTGAACCTATGAAACAAATCCTGCACTTCTGTATAATTGCTTATGAAGAATACAGTAAAAGGTGAGACTTAAACAGAAAATAAAAATCAGAAGTAATAGGATAGAAATCACATTTGGATTCACAAGGTTTATATGCAGGTCTGGGTCAAAACTTTCACAGAAGTCCCTGGATTTAGATCTTAAGGCTGAAGTCATTTCAGTACTAAGAGAAATGATGTAAAACAGAGAAGAGGGGAGGGCAACCAGAAAGCTACTGGTAGAAGGTAGATGTAGCCCACCTAAAACAATCCATCTTTCCTGGGATTCCTGTGTGGCTTTTTGTAGATGGGACCTATAGAGACTTACCACTATTGAGCAGACTGCAGCTACCGTCTGCTGCCAGAGCCAGTGCGCTTTCTGCAGCTGCGACTCTTTTCACTGACTGTGTACAAAAAGAGCTCTGAACCTGGCCCTGGAAGTAAAAGATAAAATAACAGGAAGGTTTTGTTCAGTCCTCTTATTTGGGGGGATGCATTAGTCTGTGGAAAATTCAGAGGGGTGGGGTTTCCTGTTTCTTTTCTAATGATGATTTTTACAGTGTGCAAATATAGGAGGTGCACATACCTGTGGTCATTTTTCCTGCAGAAGCATCATGGAGCAGACAGATAAAATGATACAGCTAATTAACTTAGGAGTGTTATTTAAAGGTAAAGAGTTTAACAACACAACTGACTGTTAAATTCATTGCCAAATACAACAGCTTTTGTGAGTGCTCTAGAAAAATAACCATAAATGTGTTTGTATAAAATCTCTTCTGTTTGTATGCTTTGCTGTGTCACTATAAATAAAAAAATGCCCATCCTCCTGGGAAAATTTAGTGTGATAATCGCTTTTTGAGCCAGACCAGTTCAGAAGACAAGGTGCAGCTGCGCTATCACAGGAGGAAAAGACAGTGTTCCCGGGCATTTCCCACCCCAGGAGGAGCATGGCTCCCGTCAAAAAGCCTGCTGCTCTGAGGGTAAAGCTTGTACCTCTTTTGGCCGGACACTTTGCTACATCGCGGTGGCTCTCTGCCAGGCGGCAGGAGCAGTGCTTGTGTGTTTTCTGGCAGGCCTCTCCAGCAGAAGACTGCTTGATGCACTAGAATCGAGGCTTTCCGCAGCAAGATGTCCATTTAGCTTTCAAGTTCAGCAAAGAAGCCAGTGGGGAGGCAGCCTGGCTGAGAGGTGACTTCACAAGTGATGTGGCTCGTTGCCTGCTGCCTCGGTGTGCCGTCGGGCAGGACAGGGGGTAACCATCTCCCCAAGAGATGAGCTTGGGGAAGCTTCGGGGACAGGGGCCCGGGAGCCAGGCTTCCTGGGACCCTGGGCAGCTCAGGGAACAGGTTATCTGTTTGGAGAGCCAGGGATCTGCCTATCTCAACTGAGAACACGGCCACATCTAAACTGATCTTCATTTATTCCCCCCAGGAAAAAAAAGGTTATCCTGCTGATGCTAGGCATCAGTAAGGGCACTAATAATGCCAATCTAGGAATGGAGGGTGGAACATTCATACCTTTATTCTCTAAGCTTAGTCTAGTCCCATGCATGCAATGCTTTCTATCAGTTACTTGATAACCTATCATTATGAATTACCCAGTGATTTGTTGATTTGGGACATATGCGGTGATTCGTCTGGTAAAGCAAGCCAAGATAATTTATATTTGACAACAAGTTTCTGAATAACTAGAGATGGAGTGTTGTTAGAGATATATTCAGATTGTGAAACGGGCAGATACATTTTAAAACATCTTATTTTAATAGGCTTAATACTGTAGTGCTGATGTAGTTTGTGGAAATCAGTTTACATTTAATGTAAATGTCTGAGTGAGAGACTTGTTGATAGTGATTCTTTGTTTTAATTACAAGAACATCAATCTACATAGTATTTAAAATTTAATGAAAACAAAATAAATCATAACACCACCAGACACTTGGGTCTTGTCCACATGTTGTGGTGGCAGGGCTGGGTATAGCGTGAAGAACATGACCAGAGCAGCTGGTTTCCATCAAATGGAATCATGATGGTATAAAGGAAGGTAAACTGGGCCCTGCTGGCTCTATTGTTTATGCTCTGCAGATCAGCTGATGTAATTTTCTCTGATGGATCTCTCTCCCTCTCTGTAGTGTCCTGGGGAGCTGCACTGCAGTTGCCTATTCATGCTGTACTTGACAGATAGCTAAGTGAACAGAAGTGCACCATCCAAAAAGGCAGCAGTGCCAGCTTCCCATTAATATTCCTGTGTGTTCTTTTGGAGTGTTCTAGGGGCAAATAAACATCAAGTCTGGAATCTTTTACCTATTAAGTAGTTGTTACCTTACACACATGGCAATATTGACCTAAGGTCTTGTGATATAATGGGTTTTGCGAAATAATGCCATCTGTCTGCTGGAAATCAGACTAGGATTATATACATCTCTCTTTATAGACCAGTGACTATGTGTCAATGGCAACATCTTCTGTTCAGTGACCTGGAACCTGATTTGTAAATGCATTTGTCTGGTTTTATGTTCCTGTGCATCCTTTGTGTTTTTTAGTATAGTAGTACCGATGTAAACATGCTTCACGAAGCAAGCACCTTCATTAGAGGGCTTGTGTAAATATTTTATCTATCCTAAATTACTTCTTCCAGATAACCACATTTTCTTGCTTGTCCAATATAAAAGCTTGCCAAGTGCCTCACAGTCTGTTGCTCCAGCGCCAAATTACTACGGCTTTAACTCTCCCACAGAAACATTTGTGTGCAGTAGTGTTTTTGTCCATGTTTTAAAATTGCATTGTGTAGTAAACACACTGTTCAGTGACTACTAGAATCTGTTTAGTAAAAATGTGATGAAAAAAATGTAAATAATCATTATATTTCATTTAAGAGCCAAAGCCATACCTCATCATGATTCACCAGAAAAATTTTGTCTGACAAAAAGCTCATATGTAATGATAAGCTGTAATAATGACATAAAAGAAAGAGAGAAGCTTTTCCTCCTTCCCAAAATAAATACAGTAACAATTTCTGGAAGTCAAATCCTTGATAGCTTCTGCTTAAGTTTAGTCTTCTTTAAGAGCTGCAAAAAAAGTCACTAAATCCCTCCCTCCCCTTCCCTGGTTTCTTGAAACCATGTAGGAAACAGCTTTTAGATATGTTGTCAGATCATTTTTCTATAGCCAAATAATTATATATTTTTTTTAGAATCTGTAAACAGCTAAAATGTGGATTCTTCTTTAATCTACATTGCCAGCAAGGACAAAGTTAAATACAAATACTGTAAGTAACATTTATAATGGATGGTATTCCAAAAAGAGCAAAACTTTGAGTGTCATCTTAACCGGCTGGTTATATTCTCTATTTTTCAATATGAAGAAAATGAGAAAATACAGGGCATCAATGCTCAACACGTCTTTTAGGCAGCAGCTTTCAATCTAATTGCATGAAGAATGATATGCAAAAGATCATTAGACAACACAGTCAAAAGAGTGTCATCCTCACTGCATAGCTGAGGGCAGGGAGATTACAACAACTGTCTTGTGCCTTGGCCAAGCTCTTTCTTTTTATTTGGCCTCTGGCTTGAAAGAGGTACAAATTCTAGGTTAGAAATCCAGTGTATTACACGCTTTTGTGAGTAATCCAGGTTAGTTTTAAATGACTTGTGTTCTATGGCTTATTCATGTTCTGTATGTCCTCAGATGGTTACCTACAAAGCCACTGCCTGGAAAGAGCTGTGGACCCCTACGCACTTGTCAGATCGTGAGGCGTTCTGCGCCAGGCAGGGTTTGGAGTTGGCTCTGGTCCCCTCGCGGTGCCAGGCTGCACGCACAACGGCCGGGCACACACACAGCATTTGGAATGCAAAGTGCTCTGTGATTTACTTTTTAAAAGGTTGCATGGTGCTTCAGCTGGGAAAGGGTTTTCTGTCTCTCTACAGAGGACACTGATGAAGACAGACAGAAAACATCCTCTGGTGAAGTCTGCAAGTGATACAAAACCTGGTGAAATAGTAAGTGAATGCAACACCTTAGAGCTGTGCCTGCACAAAGAACTGTGTTGGCTCCTTGGGAACTTACTCTTGTATGCGGAAAACTGTATGTTTCCCAGACAAACCCCAGCTGGGTTGCTGGGACTTTGGTGTCAGGAAGGTTTTCATTGGTGTGCACTGAAAATCTGGAGCCTGTCATGCTCTGTTTTAAAGCAGGGTTGTTCTTTCTTCAGCCAGAGCTGGGAACACTGACATTCACCCAGTGTGTTTCCTCTGTGCCGAATTCCTCTACGTTGAATGACTAACAAGAGACCAAGGAACGCTGTGAAGATATCTTTTCATTGCTAGTGCTCAGATTTTCTATTCACTGCCAAGACACAGCATCCATTTCCAGCAGTAAATGTCGCACACAATAGCTCTGCTGTCGGTGTGAAAACCTAGCTTAACTAGAGGAGGAGGCATAAAAGATCAGTGCACATCCTCTGTGTGCAAAACTGTATAGTCCAAAATATGTCTCATGCTGGCAATTCAAAATAGATTGGTTAGACAGGGTTGTATCCTAAGGCTTCATTGTCTGCCTGCATCAAATGTTACTTTTTTTTTACCTGAATCATCTTTACATGCCTAGGCACTAAAAATGATTAGGGTGCTTACTTGGCCAAAAGAAGGCAGCATTTGGAGGAAGGCTTGCAGACTACAGACCTGACTACGTGTGGTCTCTACCTGGGTGAACAGTGGTTGGGTGAGCATCAGGAGATACTGGGGCTGTTCGTCTTTATCCTTCCTGGAGCAGACAATATTCCAGAGGTCATGTTTAAGCAAGCAGGAGATGTGAGGGACGCAAGGGAAGATGGTAAAAGACAAAAGAAAGCAGAGCCAGCAATGTCTCAGTGCAAGGCAGTGTTACAAAACAAATGCTAGGGAACGCGTTTGAGGTCAGTTTTTGAACCAGGAGCAAGACTCAAATCAAAATGTGAATCTTCTGCCTTGTAGTTTGACCTTCACTGCATAGTCTGTAAATTGATTTAAAAGCAGTATAATTCCTCAGTGCAGAAGTGTTTCATGTGTGTGAGAATATTTCTCCAGCTTTATATAGTAAGGGACACATACAATCTGATTTGAAAAATAATATAGCGTGCAATGAATAAATGATATGCTCTGACATTTGGTGGTGTTTGTGAGATATAAGTCTATTTCTAGTGCAGTGTAGGCTTAAATAGCCAAGTGGTGTTTATAGGAGATGGGCTGCTGCATTCCTTTTCAGTTTGCTAATATGCGCTAGTCTACTGAAGTAAGCCAGCCCTGCATGAATAAACACGTGGGACTCTGTTCATCCATAGGACAATGTGAATAAACCATCACACCTTCACTGGAGATCTATGCATACATCATGTCTTAAACTGTGAAAAAATCAAACAATTTAAACTAATTGACTATGCTCACTGGATGCACTCTCAGCCTATATGCCTTAGCTTGCCTGGTTGAAACTTGAACGAAAAATAATCCATAGCTGGAAAATCTTAGTGATGGACACTGTAAAATTCCAGCAAGATGGCTGTGAAGCATAGTTTATTCTTGTAAAACACTTCAGGATCTTTTTCTTAAGTGTGTTTAAACCATGAATGCTATTAAGTGTTTGTTTTACTGCTGTTCAGTTCTTTCAGTGTTACATCATTACATTAAGAAATGGGGGCATGTCATTTTGACTGGATTACCATGGAAAACTTTGTTCTTTACAGTCCTCCAGCTGGAGCACAGAAACATGAGTTCTCTTGTACTAGTGAATATACTAGAGAGGTGGGGATACCAAGCTGTTGAGTGCCACCACCAAGTAGTAGAGTTAGGGAAAAAATCATCTTTTATGACTAGACTGACATTCAGCCACTGGAAAAAAAATAAAGCTAAGATAATCAGGCAAATGTTAATGATTCTTCCTTTTCAAGGTAATTTTGGCTTGTTACAAAGTGATTCTAAATCCAAAGTACTTTCGGAGATTGTGAGAAAGATTTGAATTTGAATGTAGATTCTGCTCTCAGTTTTACACTGGTTCTCTTTCTCTGCAGTGACCTGAACAACCCCCCAAAAACAAAGTCTGAACTTTTCTAGACTCAGTTGGTGCAGCACTGGGAGGTATCAGGCTTTATTCAGAATCCTGCTTTCAGCCTCCAAAAATTCAAATCCCATCTAGTTTAGGAAGGTGCTGAGCCAAAGTCCCTGATCCTTTCTTCTTGGATCTTGCTTAGGTGGTAGCTAAGTGAAAAGCTTCACCCAGTTCTGCTAAAGCAGCTCCCTCCTACCCTTTTACTGAGAATCATTTTAGCTGAGATTATTGCTGTGATCAGTTAATTAAGCCAGATAGAAGCATGCAGAGAGCCAAGGCAGGATTTTCACTTGTAGCCTCTAGGTCTTGAGAAGGAAAATGTTAACATGTGGCACTATCCTGCCACTTGCAAATATGTAATTGTGTTTGAACACTGTTTCACTACAGAGGGGGACTCTGTAAGTGGAATTGCAAACGTTCCTAATGGGAACAAGGACAGATCATGAACAAGGTAACTAAAGTAGCTGCTTGACTGATTATATTAAGGCCCAGAAGGGAATATGTCCATTACATTTTTCCCATGACTTTCTATTGTATCTTCCTCTCATTTAACAATGATCCATATACAAGGAAGGGTAAGGACAATGCAAATTGGAGGAGGGAAATAATTGTCTTTAAGCAATGTCTTTTTGCTTTCAGACTAGCTGGGATTGTTTTCCCTCTCTCTTAGAAAGCCCTGTGTATAGCCAGTGAGAAGGGTCAGCTGCTTGGTTTGAATTTCTTTTTGTCTGTTTACTGTGACAAAAAAGCCCTCAGCTTGTAAGCAAACTGCAAAGCTTTGAGCAAGGATGTGTTGTGAAGGACAGGAACAGCTGAGCCTTCTGGAGGCTCTACAGTGTGCTGGTTAGTGTGGTCTCCAGGCCGATTAGCTGCATATCCAATTTTATAAATTACTCCAAAAAGGAATCGGTATAATGCTGCTCTCCAAACTTCCCTCTCCCCCTCTCCAAGATGAAGAAATTGCCTCTCCAAAACTGCATGTTATCAGAGCTTTTTTCTCACCCTTTCATTCCTTCTCTCCTTTTTTTCTTGCTTGCTTGCTTCCTTCCCTTTCCCTTTCTTTCCTTCTTTCCTTCCTTCCTTCCGTCTTTCCTTCCTTCCTTCTTTCTTTTTCTTTCTCTCTTTCTTTCTTGCTCTTTCCTTCTTACCTTCTCTTCCTTTTTTCTTTCACTTTCTTCCTAAGTCACTCTGCTCCTTTGTCTCATTTTTTGCCTTCTTTTTTGTTTTCTCCCCCTTCTCTTGTTCTGTCTCATTCTGTCTTTCTCTCTCTCGTTCTTTCTCTCGTTCTGTTTTTTATTCTCTTTCTGAAAGTGACTACATTCTCATGGAGGGGACAAGTAACCCTAATTATGTTCTGTTTACTGCTTTCTTAAACACTTTGTATGAAGACAGCTCACGATATAAATGCCTATCTTGCTGATGGTTCTTTTGACCCTATGTGAGTCTAGTAAATCACTCATCAGCTTAATTGGGAACAGGATTGGGCCCCCAAGATGGATTTCAGTTCTGACTGCCCAGTCTTCATGAAAGCAAGCAAGAAAAGGCTAATCAATCTACTTATTTGTCTGCCTAAAACTTTTACATCAAAGAAAGCTTGAACAGTTTCTGAACTAAAGAGTTTTTGAGGAGAACATGAAAACTCTAGAAGCTGATAACTGACATATTTCTGAAAAGGCATTACTTCATAATAGAGATATATGTTTCTTTGTAGCATCCAGAAAATTATATTTGACTGTTGCGATTTAGTGAGAACCGACAGCGCACTTCATGCTGTTGAAGAGGCAAATGAAAATTCAGGGCCTCCTACCAGGAGCCTGTTTCTTATTTCTGAAAAGCTAACTATGCTTTAATTGTGGTCTGGAAGTTAATGTTATTTCAGAATTGTCTTCTTAATTCCCATCATTCCTATTCTGCAGATGTGGAAAATCACCCTCTTTGCTATATTGCCCATGACTTTCTTCATTACCATCTGCTAAGGGTCCAAAATATGTTATGAGCTCGCTGCTAATTTCAACTTCCTTTCCTTTTTTTGGGGGGGTGGGGAGAGGAAACCCCAACCCACAACAGAAAACAACCCATCTGTATAGCTACTGAACAACTTAGCCTGCTGTAATAAAGAACTCCTTTCAGAGACATAACTCAATACTTCTGCTTGGGTCAGCCAACAGGAATTGTCTTTTCTTGGGTACATCCTATACCTGTCTCTTCTTTCCAAGGGAAAACAGTTTTCACCAGGCAAGCTGATACTCTGCCTGCCAGAAAAACCTGTGGTGTTTGAAAAATTAAAGCTGTCTTTAATAAAAACCTCTTTTCTAGTACAACTGTTCTTTCTCTACTAGCAAGCTATGTAGTATTAAAGTGTTCAGAAAATAGTATTTAAAAGCATTATGAAAGCAGTAATTTTCTAAAAAGTGCATTCATTTTAAATTTTATCCATTCTTTGTCACTTTTCCTAATAGCTATGCACAGTATGGAAGTAATTGGACTGTTTGGATTCTCCCTCTATATTTTTAAAGGTATTTAATTTAAACGACAGACTTGAAACTAGTTAGTAATAATGACATCACTGTTACAACAAAATCAATTTTAAACAAAAACTCAGCTTACTAAACAATGAATAAACAATTCTACAGGTAGTAATTACATTTAGCATAGGACAACAGAGAAACCTTAAAAACAGAGCGCCCTGAACTCCCTTCCCAACTCTATGGTGGATTGTTGTGCGCCCAGTTTTCATCGTCTTTGAAATGGCCACAATAGGACTCACTCCCAGTGGTTTGGAGTTATGTCTGAAACTGCAAGGCTGAGTAAGAGTGAGATTTTGAGGAGGGGCTATATGCCATGAAGGCCTGGAGGGACAGATACTTTACACCATCTCTTTGAAAGCCTCAACACACACATGTATACACAGACTCAAATGTGTTATCACAAATAACTCTTATGACGCATTTGCCAGTTACTGCTGCAGATACTAGCAACCCACTAAATGAGTTGCCTACTCATTTGCAGTAGTTGAACAGGACTGAAGCTGTCGGCAGTGCCTGCATCGAAGCTGAAATACGAGGAAAGGATTTGTGTCGTGTACTGAAAGGGAGCACACCTGCACCACGCTCATTTCTTGTCCAGCTAATGCTACTTCCCAACACCGTGACATGTTTGCAGGGGCAGGTCTTTCTTTTTTCTGTGCTGAGAAATAAACGCAGCCAAGTCTGCCACTCTTCTGTTAAATTTATAACAGTGTGACTGACTGTCAAATCTCAGGAAATTATATGGAGCAGTTTTGTACTTAAAAATAGAGCTGATGAGGGTGGGTGGGGGAAGAGCACATTCAGAAATCTGGCTTTTTGTTCATTGCCAAACAGTCCCACTCTCTCTCAGGCAGGTTTTGCAAAGAGCTCACCATATGGGAGGATGAGGTCTTGGGAAAACCTGGCCCCAAGTTCTCTCGAAACTGTGGTCTTCTGGGATGGTAAACTATGTGATTAAGTTGCACAACTAATTAGATAATTTGTTCTACAGTCCTAATGTGCTTATTTGCCCTGCATACACTCATTAGAGCCAGTACTGAGGTTCAGTCAGTCACGTTACTTTTCAAGCATTTGCAGGTGGGTTTGGGGACCCTGCAGGTGCATCAAGCAGAGCTTCCCCACAGACCAGAGCCACAGGGACCCCGAGCCCTTGTCCTCTTCTGCACTGAACTAATAACTCTCGTCTCTGCCCTTTTTTTGGTAAATCCAACCACAGCACATCAGGGAGCTTGTAAGTCTGCATTGTGCTGCTCTGTATGGAATTGCCATCAGGCAGGGAGGACCTGCTGTATGCACCCCGCGCTGTGTGCTGTGGAAATCTTTGAAGTGGCTGAGGTCCAGGGGCAGTAAAACCCTATCCTGCAGTCACTACGTGGGAAAGCAAAAAGGATTTCTGTGAGAAATCCTTGCAGCTGTAGATATGGTTGATCAGGACTCTGCAAGAAAGTCCATTTCAGTGACTGCTCGCTTGTATTTTAAATGAATGGGTCTTTAGCAAACTAGTCTCTTACTGTATCGTCCAGTTTGAGTACCTATATATACTTTATGTAAAATTATATTTGAAAATCATATGAAAGATTATGCTAAAAAACCCAGTGAGGGAAAATTAGGGACTTCATTAGATAAGGAAACACAATTCACAGCCTCTCAAACTAGGTAGTTGGATCTGATTGATCCAGCTTGGCTCACAAATTGACTTGCTAGCCCAGTGGAGGTTACTGTATTTGCTAACTTACCTGCTTTTTTGAAAGAAGGAACTAATCTGCCAACATTTTCTTTTCATCTGTGTTCATCCAAATTTGAATTTGCAATAGGTCATGTTTAGTTTGTGACGGTGAGTTTCAAGAGGGTTATCTGAGGGAAAAAAAGTTGATAATTCATCTGCATTTTAGCACTTTTTTGTGCTTCAGAACTGATGTGTAAGTCTTGCAAGGTGAAGCTTTGTTCTGAACATTCAATGTGCCTCATGAAGACACGATGAAAAAAACCCCCATTTTTTCCAGTGATTTTCTAATTCTCCTGTAGAGGCAGTTTCAGCAATTGAAGCACAACGCAGCAAATGCTAAATATAGACTCAAGTAAAATGGTTGGTAGTTTTTGTTTTACACAGCTCAGTTTTCTTATCTCTGTGCAAGGGAGACTGGTTTACTTAAACTGAAATATATAAGCTCAAGGATATATAGCACTGAGTAGATATTATTGTTTGATTATGTTCTGCTTTTTGAGTTTGTTACATGCTTCTAGGGTTTTAGACCTTTCAGATTACTTTAGAGGTCAACTTTCAGAGGTCACATTTTTATGCTTTAAACTTATGTGTTCTTGCATATTGGTAACATCTGAAAGCAGTAACATATAAATGCAGCAAATGTGGTTTTGGAATATGTGATTCAATTTATCATTTTTAACATTTGTTCTCGAGTTCTACCCTTAGTACAACACAAAATACATGGTTTTCTTGTGTTTTTAATCCAAATTTTGTGAGCTTATCCTTGCAGCTATTATCTTCAAACATAGAAGCGAAAGACAAGTCATATTTGCATGTATTTAAAGATACTTTATTACAGCTGTCTGCTTCCTTTTGATTTCTTTCTCATTTTTCTGTTCTATCTTTTAACTGCAGTGGCTGTGCTAAGTAAAGATCTTGTCATGGGGACTCCAGGGGATGCGTTTCAGTAGGGCCAGCATGGTGAAAGTCTCATGTAATGTAAGCTGAGTTGTGTCTTTGAGCGAGGACTTTCGTGAATGAACTGACTGCCCGGAGCATTTGCTGGAGTAGTTTGCAGATGGGAGTCTTGTGTATGTCTGCCTCTTGGACTTTCTTAATGCATATTTGTTGCTATCCATTTTAGCTTCCTGCACTGCTTGTCATGTCCTGTTTCAGTATATTTTTTGTTCTTTGTAATTTTCACATTGGGAGCATATACATAATGTTGTTTTGTAAGGATGAAGCCAGTTCTGAACTTTTAGATAGGCTATTTATCTCTTCCCATTAATGCATTTCATTTGGGTGGTTCAAGCTACTTACCTTGTGAAGAGATGGCAATCAGTCTTCCTTCAGAAGCTGGATTGATCCCATGGTCTGGATTGATCTTCTGATGCTTGGCTCAGAAGATAGTAAAACTGAGAACTAAATGGCCAAAGTAGAGAGCGTATTTGTACCACACTGTCCTGCATTAACCAGAAAATTGGAATTATGATTCTTCAATTTAATTTTAATTGATTTAACCAGATTTGAGGTATTAGAATGGTACACCGGTGGACAACATGATGTGCAATTCTTAAACCATGGGATTCCTAAATTAGTGGGACAGTCCCCAACAATTTAAGCAGCAATACTTAAACTTCTATGCTTCTTTTATTTATGTGCATTTAAAGTTACACGCTCACTTAGAAGCTCAATTTCTTGTTGTTTTCTCTGTGAGCAAAGATCAGGTTGCATGTTTACTAAAACGCTTCCTGGATCAATTTGGTCACTGAAGCAATGTGTTAAATGTGGAATCCTAGAGACCAATCCTACAGCCGAGCCAGAGTCGCAAAGTTACTTTTAATAAACACTCTTGTCTGTGTTAATTTTAAGTCAAAAGCAAAACAGGCTAAGGATACTGTGGTGGATTCATACATATGTCATATACTAACCCTGAGGTCCCATGAAACACATCTGATGGGCACTGTGGTCAGTACAAACTAGTACAGTCCACTTCTTGCATTTCAGTCATTTTCTGTCCTCTTGGGTGAACTGGGTTTGTCTAAAAAAGTGTGGGCTAATATATATGCTTATTAGTTTAATGTGAGAACGCTACTGAAAAGACCGAAGGATATGAAGCACAAGATATAAGCAGACTGTGCTTTGTAGTCTCAGGCATAACAAAACCAGAGTGTTTTCTAAGGCTGCCTGTCCTGCGCACGGGGAAGTTCCCAGCAGCGCCGCGACCGAATGCTGGTTCCGAGACATCTGCAGGGGCTCTGCTGGGTGGGGCTAAAAGTGTCCTTTTAAACTGGATTTTATTCTACCAGCATAGAATACCCCCTCATTTTAGGCATGGACCTCTCACTGCTGAGAGAAAACAAAGTACTATAATATTGATACATTATTATAGTATATAGTAGATACATTATTGTAGTATATAGTAGTGAATTATTGTAGAATCAATGCCAGTGATTTTTGTAGAACAGCAGTCAGTGGAGAAAAAAATGGGGTGGGGAGCTTCATGAAGTTAATTGTATTTATAGTTAAAGCATGAAATAAATTTTTCCATCCAACTTTTACATATGGGCATATGACAGCACTGAGCTGACTAAACTGAGCACTGGCATAACTCCATTGACTTTACTGAAATTTCATCCGTTTGCAGCAATACTGGGTTTGGCTCAAACACAAGTGACCAGATAATTTTCTGACTGGTAATGTTCATAGGTTGTATTTCTGACTTGGAGTAAACAAACTACATATTTCAGGCTATAAGCAGACAATGATGGCCACTTGGAAGAAATTTCCATTTCCAAGAATTCATACGATGTTGCATCGCTGGCTGGTTGTGCTGTAGTGTGTTTGGCCTTCCTGTATATAGTCACTTGTAATTTTAAATCCTGTATTTCTCAAAAGTTCTATAATTCAGCGGGGATGTTTGTTGCAAAAGGAAAACAGGATTTACTCCTTTCTGCACCAAGGTGGAGATGGAGCAAGGAAGCTCACTGCACAGCCTGATCCTTTGTTTCAGTGACTGCATACAAGGGGGGTGCTTTTTGATTAACCTTTAAAGCAGGTAGGTTTTAAACAGGTCAGGCTAAATGCCATCTTGTGCTTCTAATATGACAGTTACTTCACATCTGAGGTGGAGTTTAACCTACATAAAGAAGCTTAAAAGATCTGCAAGTTATCGTATAGCGATATCATCTGTATAGCTTTATCCTTCTGCACTCATTTGTCTGTGTATAACATGAAGTCAAACAAGACTGCCTTGAAGTAATGTCAACTGTAAAAACTCAAGCATTGCCAGTGGCAGTCAGATTGAAAATCTGAACTGCAGCACTGCTGAGGCTTCTTAGGCTTTAGCATAAGTTTTAGCACAGAAAAGTAAATACAAAAAGTTCAGTATTTTGATAATCCCAAATTGAAAGGTTTTTGGTATAGCCATTTTGGAACTGAATCGTGCGTGCCTGGTCTGATGACTGGTAGCACAGTTATCTCATGCCTTCATTTTCTTCATCTTGCTGGTCTTTCTCTCTGAAGAATACCAAAGAATACTATGAAGCACCAAATTAACATTTTTTATTAATTATTACAAAGAAGCCTCTAGACTGCACCAGGTCCCAAATACAGTCTTCATCAGATATTTCAGCATCATAACAGATGTAGAATATCATCAAGAGGTGTCAGTCCTATGTCTCAAGAGGATTTACAGCTTGCTATGTCTTTTTGTCTTAGACCTACCAGAAAAGAAAAGGATGGGTGCCCCTAAAAGCAGATAGTGTGTTCATCGAAGGTGAAGCTGACGTGAGGCGGCTCAAGAACAAGAGAACTGGGGAGACTGTAAAAAAGTCATGCAATGTGAGTAGGAGAAACAATTTTTAAAAATATTTTTCTGTTGAAGTATTATGTCCTGAAAGGAAGTTAGATATGCTAGTGAGTCCCACCAGGGCTAGGGGAAGAGGCTTGCTGCTCCTGTACAGGCAGTCTGGCTCCTAAATGTCTTAGGAACCAACCCTGGACGCCTGGGAGAAGGCAGCCTGCTTGCAGCCTGTAGGTTTTTACATATTCTCTCCATCTCCTCACAGGTCATTTGTATTTCCCCTTCTTTCCCACTGCCTTTGGGAGAGGAGGGGATGGAGAAAAGGGCAGGTAGAATAGCAGAACTCAAAATTTTCCCCTTGAGAAAAACACACCTGGGAAATTCCTGATTATCTTCACAAGTTACTGGTTAGATGTCACTGGATCCCACCCCCTGCATATGTTCTTCTTCCTGCGGTATCAGAGTTGATGACACAGAGTTGATCTGAATCTCTCAGACATGCACTCTCATTTGCTTGTAGAAAAGGCAAAAATAGAAACATTGCATACACCATATTATTTCATGATGCTTGCTTGGCAGATATTGGGTGACATAGTTTATTGTTAATGCTATGCAGTCTATGCAATGTACTTTTAGTGGAACATTTCAGTCTTTTGTAGGCCAACCTGCCCCTACCAGCAGGGGTGCAGTTTATTAGGTAAGCTAATCTGTTCTTAATTATAGTGCCACCTAATAGAGTTTAACATCTCGCTTTGTAACATACATAGTTATTTTTTGCAAAGCAGGAGGAATTGCTTCTAGGCTTCTTAAAGGCTGCCTTGACTTTGCTAGGATACAGTGTTCAACTGAAAAAGTTGTGGGTGGAGGAAAAGGATTTCTGTACTTAGTGAAGCAACTCAATAACTGAAGATTTGTGATTTTAATTTCAAACTCATTTACAATATAGATGTGCTTGCAGAAATGCCGCTGTTGCTTTTTCATAGAATGCACGCATGCCTGATGTCTTAATTAGATAGGGGAAATAATCTGCATTCTATTGGAACAACGTTTAGCTATTTAGCGTTCAGGTTTTTTTAATAATCTTTTAATTCTATTAAATGTGAAAGCAAATGTGTAGAATAAATATTGAACGCATTTCTGGCTTTAATCAAAGAAAAGGCATCTGCCTAGTACCAGTGTTTAAGCTGTTACTTTCTATTGTTATTTTTCTTTGTTGATTCTGCCAAGAGGGTGGAATTTGTGTCAGAAGAAAGAGGTGGGGAGAAGGCTTTTCAGACAATAAGAACTTGAGTCCATTCATTGTGTGGAGCATGACATTTCACAATAATTACCCGGGGATGCAGGCTGTTACCACTTACCGTTGGTTCACGTGTAAGGTTACATGAGTTCTCGCTGGTACCACACTGCCGTTTTCTACGAGTATCAGGACCTTTATACCCCTCTTGAGTGGGGCAGTACTGGAACACAGATTGCCATGCTCCTAATCTTTATCAATGCAAGAGATGTAAGAGGTGATAAGCCACTGCAAGTTATTTTAGTGTAGGTACGCTCCATTAGGCAGAGAGGGACAAATGCACGTAGAATGGGAGCCAGTACTACCCACCACCTCTGCATGGCTGGGCCTCCTAGGTGGGACAACAGACGCTGGGTAAGAAGAGGGGCTGGCGATGTCCTCAGGGCACGCTGCCTTGGCACATTGAGATCTGCGTGTCTCCTGGTTTCGGCTGGGATACAGTTAATTTTCTTTCTAGTAGCTGGTATAGAGCTATGTTATGGGTTCAGTATGAGAAGAATGCTGATAACACACTGATGTTTTCAGTTGTTGCTAAGTAGTGTTTAGACTAAGTCAAGGGTTTTTCAGCTTCTCATGGCCAGCCAGCAAGAAGGCTGGAGGGGCACAAGAAGTTGGGAGGGGACACAGCCAGGACAGCTGACCAAAGGGGTATTCCATACCATGGGACGACATGCCCAGTATATAAACTGGGGGGGGAGTTGGCCGGGGGGGCAGATTGCTGCTTGGGAACTAACTGGGGATCAGTTGGTGGTGAGCAATTGCGTTGTGCATCACTTGTTTTGTATATTCCAATTCTTTTATTATTATTATTGTCATTTTATTATTGTTATTATTACCATTATTACCATTATTAGTTTCTTCCTTTCTGTTCTATTAAATTGTTCTTATCTCAACCCACAAGCTTTACTTTTTTTTCTCCGATTTTCTCCCCCATCCCACTAGGTGGGGGAGAAATGAGTGAGTAGCTACATGGTGCCTAGTTGCTGGCTGGGGTTAAACCATGACATTTATTTACAGAGTAGAAGTACTGGCCTCAGTTTGGCCCAGTTTCCAGACAGATACACTGAGGTTATTCGTAGCAAAAAAGCTTTACTAATTACATTCGGTTTCTATAAAAATAACTTAAAATCCAATCAAAAGGATGAACATGTTTCAGGTTCTGTTACCTGACTGCTTAAATTTAAGCATGTTTTTTTGGTTTCTGCTCTGAGCACTACCACTGTCAAAGCACAGATGCCTCAGCAGGGACACCTCGGAAGACATGGCATTGCTGTCAGAGGTGATTCAGCCACACTACCTGGTTCTGTTCTGCCACCCTCATCTTGGCCTTTTAATCTGTTTTTTTCCTCTGTGGTATTGTTCATGAGTAGGCACGAGATACATAGGAAATTGTAAAACTTCCATGAATGGCAATACCAAGGTACATAAAAACACTGCAGTGACATTTATTAGGAGATGGAAGAACTGTTATCAGACCTTTTCCAGGCATGCAGCTTTCTGGGGTCATGATACGCCTCTGGATTCTTGCAGCTGCTTTACAGGACAGCATCACAAACTCCAGAGCTCAGCAGTGATGAGGTAATTTTTCTCCTCACCTGCTGCTAGATGCCTTCCCCTTCTTGATATTCAGCTTCCTCACAGCTCACTGCATCCTCCTGTAAATATGCTACATACACATGCTTATCCAACAAAACAGCATGCAACAAATGTCACATGCAGACAAGTCCTTTAAAGAGGTCTTGACCTAAGCTGCTTACATGTTTCTTAGTTTGAGTGTTTTGCAAGATACTTTTAACTTTTATTCTTCCTTTTTACATTTGTGTTTACCTACCATGCTCTCTCTCGCAAACATTCTTCAATACTGAAGTTGGATTCAGTGTTGAAAGGCTGGACAATTTCATTGAGGTGTTATCAAGAATAATTTAGTTTCCTGCATTGGTCTTCTACTGTAAGCCAGTATTTGTGGCCTCTTGAAAATGCTTCTGACCTCTTATCATTCAGAGGACCTCTAGCAACAGTCTGAAGATTGTGACAGGATCTCCTGGAGTTTTAGTATTTGGGGTTTTTATTCAGTATTTACTGTTTTAAAGCCTGTGTTTCTACAACTCTACCTACAAAACACCTAGTGACAGTTATGCTCTATAGTTAAAATGAGCTGGTGAAGAATGCACATCGTGTCAGGTCTTCAGTGAGTACATAAGGGCTTTATATGGATAAGAGGATGAAATAACAACATGCACCATTTCTACATGCTCATGCCAGTACTTCTGAGGCCTCTCTTTTACAGAGTACATTATAAATACCTAGCTAGGCATAAATAAAACATGACTTGTGCTGAAATATAACATATAACTTTCCAAAGAGTTAAAAGCTGTTCTGTGATCATCAGCTACTAATTAAAAATGCATCGGTTCAGCAGGAAGTGTTTGAACGCAGATTTTATTTATCGATTGTGAATGTTTCCACACTAACACAGGACGGCTCCTGTTTCACCTCACCTCCCTAAGCCGCCACGTCCATCGTACTCTGCAATGCTGCCTAAAGTACTGCTTTTCTTCTCTCGGTGGTGGCGGGTTTTGTAATTTCAGGGTGGTTACACTGAAGTTAGAAGCTGTCAAAGTATCTTCTCTTTCTATTTTTGTCTGACAATGTGGATTGCTGATCGAGTCAGGGTACGCTTGTTCAGAAGGTGGTTTACAATGGGGACCACTGGGCTGCAGTTGCAAACAGCAGTAACACCAAGGCTGCTGTTGCAGAAGGATGTCTCCAAGTATTTGGAGCAGACTCAAAGCAGCTGGGGGAAGCCTCTTACTGGGTTTGAATTATTGCTGACAGGAGCATTTTGTTTCCAGTCCTGCGGCTTAAAGTTGATGACGATACTGAGGATCTTCCGGTGGAACTGATTGTTCAACCGACCGTTACGATTCTTCTATGTTTTCTTACTGAAAAAGTACAGGAAAATGGTGATTTTATTACAAACTCTTATAAGTCTGCACGCACCGGCCTTGGGTATTTCGAACGCCGTAATTCTGGAGTAAGGCATTTCACTCCTCTTCACCAATTCCCTTACACCAAATTAAGCCTTCTCCCCGACGACAGTTACACGCCGTTGCCCGCTGCCCCCTCCCTCGGTCCCAGGTTAAGCGGGCAGGAGGGCGGCTCACCGCGGCACGGGCAGCCTCGGGGGGGGGGCGGCCGGCCGGCCCAGGCAGTTTAACAGACCCCGGGCCCACGGCAGCGCCCGAACCCCCCTCTGCGGCCCTCGGCGGGGCCTGCGGCGGGGCGCGGGGGCCGCCTTGGCCGGGCGCTGCGGGCCTGCGGGCCGGGCCGGGCCGGGCGGACTCTTCCCCCGGGTCCCGGCGCTGCCTGGCAGCCGGCTCGCCCCGCGCCCCCTCCCCGTGGGCCGGGTTATGCGAGCGGCTCGTTCCCCCCCCCCCCCCGCCCCAGCAGCGGCCGCAGCAGCATCTGCGGGGCTCCCGCCCCTGTCTCCGCCCCGCTCGCAGCGCCCGAGAGAGGCAGGCGGTCGGCGGCGGCAGCGCGATAAAGCAAGTTTTGTCTGCTGCCAGGGGGGGCGGCCAGGTCCCACCGCCCTCCGCGGTCGCGGCCCCGGCACCATGGCCGCGGCGCCTCTGGGGCAGGCGGCGGCCCCCGCCGCGGCGACAGCCCCCCGCTAAACCTCTCCTCGGCAGCGGGAGCGGCCGCGGCCGCCTCCCCCCCCCGGCCATCCGGGCCGCCACCGCCCGCCGGAGAGCGCCCAGCTCCGCGCCGCTGCTCCACCGACCGACCGACCGACCGCCGAGGAGCGGCGGCCCCCCCCGGCCCGGCCCGGCACCATGTGGGGCGGGCTGCACCCCCAGCTCGGCTTGCGCGGCTTTAAGGCGGGTAAGGAACCCGGCGGGGCGGGAGGGGGTGAAGGCAGGAGGGCCCCGCCGCTTCCCTCCCCTCGGCCCGGCTCCTCACAGACGCGTCTGAGGAAGCGGCTCCCTCCCCGCGGCGGGCGGGAAGCGCTACGGGCACCCCCCGGCTCCCTGAGGGGGAACGTGGCGGCGGGGCCTCCCGGAGAGGGCGCGGGGGCCGGCCCGTCCGCCGCTGCCTCGGCCCGGGGTCGGCCGGCCCTGGGGGGGGGCTCGGTGTTGACTTAGCTGGACCTTGTAGCGGATGATGAAAGCTGAGCTTAACCCACATAATCCGCTTCCTTGTCTTGGGCTTCCCCCCCTCCCCGTTTTGTCAGTGTGCCCTCAGGCAGAGGCTGGAAGCGTGCTTTCCTGTACGCTTTTGGTTTTAGACTTAGACGGCAACAAATCGGTCGAGTCCTATTTTTTTTTTTTTGCACCACTTTTCTGTCTCTGGGTTAATTAGAGCCTAGTTCCTGCGGGTTGGCAGGGATACGTTGAAATTTTACGCTCGGCGTTGGGTTGTTACTGGGGAGACATCCTATCTGTAAGCGGTGGGCTCACTTTCCACCGTCAAGGCTGTCAAAACCGGCGGAGGAAAATAGGTGAATTGATTGCAGAGCCGTACGAGCGTTACTTTTGGGCAGGTAAGGCTAGGTACCGACTCTTTTGGATGCCCTTTTCGGGATTTGAAAACACTGCCAACTCTATCACCTGCTTTACTCTGGCAGAGTTCCTGCAGACATTTCGTGATATTTTGACTTACTGAAGTAATTGATCACCGTGAAGCCCTGCCGTTGCAAGTGTTGGAATAATTTTTTAAGTGTTGCAATAATTCTTTTTCCTTCAGAAATTTGGATTCGTGTTTTAATTTTGGGATTGCAAAATGTGACTGCATAATGCATATACAGTTAGTTGACATATTTAAATGGCAGGATTGTTTTGCTTTCGACTGATAGGGCTTGTCTTGCAAATACAAGAGCTGCTAAGAGGTTCTCGGCAGCTGCCTGAATCTCTATCAAGTAGTCTTATGTTCAGTCCCTATAATGTGAAAGAAGACATTCTTCCCTTTTTCTGTACTATTATTAAATTATTCATTTTTATGTATAACGCCTTTGCCTTGCTGAAGTGTTGTGATTTTTGGTTTTGTGTGTGTTTTTTTGTTTTTTTTTTAAATGCTTCCCGCAAAAGAATGGAGTTACCTTATCTTTGTGCTACAGCTTGCAAAGATACTGGGTATTGTGAACACTAGGTTGCAGAGATTTCGGTTAATTTGATGGAAACTGCAGGAATTTAGGGTGTTTTAATTCTTGATTATTTGTGTTTGGGGCAGGAATATTAGAAGATTATACCACAAGCACACCCTGGCACTAACTTCAGACTGTTACAAAGATTGTTGGTGTTCATTTTGCATTTGTTTCAGAAAACTTTGGATTGTGCCATTTGTTACAGCATCTTCCCTTTGGTTTGGGTCAAATAAAAGTGTTTTAGTACTATGTTGCATTTGTCAGCAATTCTGATCAGTCAATTATTGGATGAATGTTTTGTTTGTTTGTCAGAATTGTCTTTAAGATTTGAGAACTAAGTCTGTGTATTGCTTTTCTTTCCTCCTCCATCCCCTCTTTTCTTTAAATACTCAAGGTTAATATGAAGTTCGAAATGTACGTTTTATCTATAAGCAGTAGAAATGTAATGTAGCAAAACTTCTCTAATTTGAAAAATCTCTTAATTTGAGATAAGATAGACTAACAGAAGGTGGTGGTTAATTAGAAAGTGGATAAAGGTTTAACCTTGAGATATGATCTGTGCACTGTAATTTCCAACATAGTAGTCCCTTCCTTCATCAGTCTTACTTTGAAAGAGTCGAGGAGCTGTTTCGCGAGGTCCGCAATCCCTCTAAAGAAGAGGAAGTTAATTAACTCCATGCAGGTATTTTAATGAAGGGATGATGGCTACTAAGATCCTGTGCTGTTATATTATTGCCAGGTTAGGTATTTGGTGTGTTTTTTTGGCTTGTTTGGGGTTTGTTTTGTTTTTTTTTTTGTTTGGTTTTTTTTTTTTGAGAAGGAAGCTGTCCATGGGAAAAGCATTTTGTCATGGAATGGTAGCGTCCAACTAGGAAGCAGAAGTTTAAGGTTTTCTTTTTCAAGCTGAAGGAGTTTTCTTTTTGCCAAAATATGTTTAATTCTTTTAACAGCAACTACTTGCTATGGATTCTGATTGTCTTTTAAATATTGGTGTGGCAGCATAACAGTTTATGACTTGTTAATTCTTCTTAAGCTGTGTTTTTACTGAAAAGCGTTCTATTTTGCTAGTTGTATTTTGGTTATCTATGGATATGGGTATTTAGAAGTCCTATTTCTGTTGAAAATCTTACAATACCCTTACAAAGCTAGGTGCCTACTGAAGAATTCTAACTATTTACACAGGGGAATTATCAGATTTTCAGTAATAAATGCAAATTAATTCTGTTTTTCTTAAAATGTAACCAGCAAGGACACTTCTTAGGGAGTATTTAATTTGTGGCCTCCAGTTTTATTCCCTCTTGTAACTCCCACATTGTTCTTACTTTTCAGTTCTATAGGAGTGCATTCTCTGAAAAAAATACACTGTCTTGTTTGCATGCCGCTGAGATTTTTTTCTTTTTTTTAGATAGGTGCTTCTTGTTTAACCAGTGGATTTAATGACAAAGTTTGCCGCCCATGCAAGATAAATTCAGCTTCTTACAGTCTCAGTACCTGTCCTGAAAAATTAAATTGCTATTTTTGGAATGTATATGATTGACTTACAGTCTTTCAGCCTTCTTGTACACATTTAACTGTTTATGAAAACCTTGCAGTATAGTTTATACTTCTATAAAGACAGCAGTTACCCACTATGCTGCAGGAATTTAAATAACTGCAGTGAAGGGCATACAGCATTGCGAGCCCTTTGCTTATTCATCTAGACCATCCTTTGAAATGCACAGTTGGTTAATAACTCTTTTAAGACTGTGAAAGTGTTCATCGAGATGTGTTATTCCCCTGGGATTCAGAGTCATTCAGTTAGGCTATGTGTGTTCGACAGATGCCTGTGGAAACAAACACACTTTAAAATGAAAAATAAAGTATTTATTACCTTCAGTAAACTGTACCACCTGTAGTCAAGCTTCTCTCTGTTGTCCAATATTACCAATGGTTGACCACTACTGAAATCTGGCTGGTAAGAGCTGTTCACATGACAAAAGCAAGAAGTGGTGAAAACTAGAAGTAAGGTGCTCAAAAGGATGTGATTGACGCTCCCTAAAAATAGCAGCCTGCATCCCTCTGTTTCTAGAGCCCTGGCAATGTGATCTGTTCATAAGGCAAATCCCAGAAGTTGCCCGTGTTCTCATACTTAACCCTTGTTGGCAGCGAGCGTGACACACGTGGGTCTGAAAGATTATTTAATGATGTCATAATCAAAGTGTCAGCAGCAATAAGGTCACAACACATTGTAAGGCCTGCGAGGTGCTGCGTCCTTGGATTACCCATGGACTTCACAGGCAGCTTCACAACACAGCCAGGGTGGGGAGGACGGGGCCGATGACACTCTTTTTTTCATCCTTTCTGTGTGGAGGGGGGACAGAAATCCAATGGTTTCATTTCTGTACCAAGTTTTATTGGTCTGCTGTTAGAGGTCTGCAGCTGGGGATGTGACAGCTCTCGGGACATCTTGAGAAGGCAGGTTTATCTTTGCAGGCTAGGCAAGGCACTAAGTGGTGAGTTAGTGTGGCCAAGGGTGGACTTCAGATTGTTTACCAGTTGTAAGTGTGCGTGTATATATATACACGCATATGTATATGGTGCATTCTAATGATTGATTACTCAAGCTTTAAAAATGTAATGCTCCAGCTGCAACACTGGCTGCTAGAATGGCCTTTGCCATCTTTCACAGATCACAATGACATGAAATGGCATTCTGTGTTTGAGTGGTGGTGAATGGGAGTTACTTACTTCCCTTCAAAAACAATGCCTTTTTTTTTTTTTTTTCCCCCTCCCTCCCTCCAGGCAATTCACTTTTATGGACATAGTATCCACTCTTTTAATGTGTACAAAACATGGATGTCATAACTGCTTAGTAAGAAAAGAGTGATAGATGTAAAGGTGTATTATGTTGTTGGTCTTAGGGGTTAGCAATTGTTCTAATCTCTTGTATGTTAACTGTATGTTAAACATTTACTGACTGAATATAGACTTGTGGTTTCAGTAATTCTATGCTTTTAAAACTTTAATTAAAGGAAGTAGTAATTAGTTTAATGATTTTGAGAAGAATGCATTAATTCTAAACAGTTGTACAGACTAAGTATATGGTAAAAAGCGGCCTGAGCCATCATGTCTGCACTAGGGGATGGTGGTGAAGGAAGTGCTAGTTAGGATACGAGCACCTGTAGTTTCTTCAAAAAATGCCTCGGATTTATGTCTGCCAAATATTGCCTGTTACAGTTGCAAATTATTTAAACTAAGATTTTGCCAGGCATTTAATACCTGTTAAAGAACCCGTTAAAGACCCCATGCATTTCAAAATATAGAAAAGTTGCCAAATGCAATAACAACGCATAGTGGTAAGAATAGCTGAAAGCCTCCTAAATCAAATAGTTCTTGCGTGACTTGAGGTTGTAGGTGAACATCTGCCATTGTTGGAAGCAAAGCCTGTTTGTTGTAGACAGGTTCGTTAAGGGGGATAGTAACTACACGTGTTCAATATCTACTGCTTTGCTTCCTGTACTCTTTGGATGCCTGTTTTTATTATATAACTTGCCTGGGGCTTAATAGTTGGAGAGTTAAACTAATTGTCGATTCCTGTGCTGGTTGTTTTTTGGCTGAAAAAGTGCTGACTTGGTTATAGTTGTCAGTAGTCTCTCAGATGCCCAAATTGTGTCTTGGAGTTGTACACTGACAATGAAACAGTCTCATTGTGGTTGTGATTAGCATTTAAAACATGTTCAGTGTGTTTGCTATGTGATTTCAAAAAGTGGCTTTCTTGCTGACTTCTGTGGTGGGTTAAACTTAGCTCGCTGCCAGATGCCCACCCAGCCGCTCATTCCCCCTCCTCAGCAAGACAGGAGAGAAGATAGGATGGAAAAGCTTGTGAGTTGAGATGAAGACAGAGAGATTGCGTACCAGTTACCATCATGGGAGAAAGAGACTTGGCCGCGGGGTCGGGCCATGGCAGCTCCTCTCCACGCTCCTTCCTGCTGTTCCCCTGCTCGAGCCTGGTCTCTGTAGGGGCTGATGGGGAATCTCTGCTCAGGTGCCTGGAGCTCCCGCTCCTCCTCTCCTCCTGCTCTCACCTCTGGGCTCGCAGAGCCGTTTCTCACACTTCTTTTCCCCCTCACTCATTGCTCACAGGCAGTGTTTTGCCCTTCCTTACACACGTATTCCCTGAGGTGCCACCATCTTGGCTGTGGGGCTCAGCCGTGCCCTGTGGTGGGTGCACTGGAACCCGCCGTGTCCGGCACGGGGCAGCCCCAGCCTCTCCTCACAGAGGTCCCCCTCCAGCCCCCCACTACCAAAACCTTGGCACCTGTACCCGCTACAACTTCTGAAGAAGGAAGCCATTATGTTTTGAGTATTTCTTTTGGTAGACCTGGAATAATACTGTATATGGCCCTGAAGTTTATTCCTGCCAGCACTGGGGGAAGGTGTGGGAAGGTGTACTGAAGTATAATAAGGTTCTGGTTTCTGTCATAGGCTTCCACATGGGAGTGTCTTGCTGTCTAGGGCAAGTTGAGGAGGTTCTAAACGTGGCACATGGGAGACTGCAGATTGGGTGCAGAGGCCCAGAGGTGGCTGGCTGGAGGAGAACATGCAGCAGGGAATAATTTGTGTAAATATGCTCACAAGTGTGCTTAGGTCTGTGTTAGTCCTGACCCATCATCCCTCACGTGCTCTGAAACTGCTGAGCCCTGTGGAATCGCCCCTGAGGATGCTAGGTTTCCCCGGGCACCATTCTCCACAGCATCTGGCTTGGTTGCCTGAGCTTGAACATCTTATTGATTGCACAGCTACGCTCAAGTGACCTATTTCTCCGCAGCCAGCCATGCTGTAAGTGGCACTGCATCTTTCTGTCCTCATTCTCCAGGGATCTTTGCTGTTTTTTGAGAATCGAATGGCCCCTCTGTAAAAGGAGGCATTAACACAAATAAAAGAAGGGCAAGTGTTGAGATTTTTTTTTTTCTTTTTTCTTTCAAGGTATGATAGTCCCTGAAATGTCGGAAAATGTGACAGGTAGACTCCTCCTTTTGCCTGAAGGGTTGTATGTGGGTGGATTGCAGGGCATGATTTCATTTTACAGCTAAAATAATCTAGTGGGTAGTTGCTGTACCCACTGGTACCTTCTGGGTACCTCTGCTCATGTATCCTTACTGCTTCCCCTGGGCCCACTGTAGCACTTGTTCAGCCTTATTGCAAGCTAATTTGGGGAGCTGGACCAGGAGAATACTAAAGTTCAATAAATACTGAAGGGGTTTTATACAGTTGCCTGACCCTGGTGTGAGACATTGCTGCAGGAGGCGTCTCTGCTGGTATCAGGCGGGTGCACAATATCTGGAGTCAAATGGGTTGGCTCTTCAGTCAGCTGATGGATAGTTGAAAAATGTCCTAGCACAATCCTGCTTCATTGCTGATGACATCAGGAAGTATACAGTTAATCCTCAGACTTACTGTGAAGGCCGAGAAAGATTAAGAGAGAGGATCAGGAAAAAGTGACATTAATTCCACTGGACAGTGTAGCTTCCACCAATTAGTGGACTTGCATACAGGTTGAAACGGGTCCAGAATAATGGATAATGACTGGAGAGGTAGTGGGGGCCTATCTCAGTCTTGCTGAGGAAGGGCAGTGCAAGTAGTGCCAAGGAAAGGTCATGCTGCTTCTTCATTGATTAAAATACCTAAAGTAGACTTAGCAAATGCAAGTAGAAAATGATGCTTTTCAAACTTTCAGCTTCCTAATATGTTAAGAGACTGGTGGTGTAGGATTCAGACAAGAAGCATTCTTGAATCGTCCTGGAGTCAGATCTGAGATTCCTTATAAGGTATCCTTATGTTTTTAATGTCTGCTTTACTCCTTTTGTAGCCTAGTTTCCAGATGGTGTGGAAAGCTGCAACTTTTTCAAATGTTTCAGAATAAATAAGACTTTTTTTCAAGTCTGTATTTCTTTAAAATATGCTATCTTCTCTCCTGAATGCCTACCCTACAGCAAAGCTATTTATACCTTTTGGCAATTCTGAACCTTTGGAGACATTCTTCCCGTTGAGAATTAATGCTTTGTATAAAAGTTCAGTGACTAGCACTGATCAAAGGCCTGATAGTTCTGTGGGTAATAAGAAAACAAAATGGGAGTATAGTGACCCAGCTAGAAGCACTAAAAGGCATTGAAAATACCATTACTTAAAATTTTATCGCTTTTGCTATAGACTTTATGGGAAACAAAGCTAACAGTTGCGATCTTAACCTCTTTCTGTTCACTTCATCATCCAAAATACCAAACCGATTGAATAAGGGCTTTTTCTGTGGTCAGTAGAATTATTGCAATGCAAAGTTTTACCTCAAAAGTGATTGTAGTTGTGAAGATGGAAACGCAAGAAGTACTGATTTTGACTGGAAGTATCCTAGGTAGGGTTGATGGTGTACAGTGTGAAAGTTTGTTTGGTTTGGTTTTTTTTAACTACTGCTCTTTTAAATTTCAGCGTAGTGTCCTTGCTTATATTGAATAGGTGTGAGTGGAAGCTGAGAAGCTGAGTTTGGGGAAAAGTTGTGCCTTGTGACATAAGCATTGGAAGTTTTAAGGAAAATCTCCTAATGACTTAAGTGAAGCCAGAATTTCATCCTTTTAACCCAAATATAACAACGTGGGAACTCCCTTACATGATGTGCATACTTCCGTTAGCACGCGCTAAAACTGTCGTCTGGAGGCTTGGTCTCTGGTAAGGCCATGTTAAAGTATATTTTGTTGTGTGTATAATGCACATTAGACCTCTGAAAAATGATGGAAAAAATCCTAGCATTGTTATACTTGGGCAAAATGTTTCAGTGAATATTTTTTTGGGGGGGTCTCTGTCTTCATTTATTTTAGCATCAAGGATCTCTTTAGATCTGATATCTGATTACAAGGAGAGAGATTATGCTCTTTTTTGAAAAAAGTAAGACTGCTAGACTCCTTTATTTGATCCACTTTGCTAAGTGTGGGAATTGCTTAAAACCATTTAGTATTTTTTGACTCATTGTAGCAGCTGTGATTACTTCACTTTTCCCCATGCATAGAGGGGATTGAATTAACTCTTTAAACAGAAAGAGGGAGGACAAAGGTAATTTGGTAAGAAAAATGTTGAAATGACAAACAATTTGGAGAAAAACTTGCCTGATTATGATTTTGAATACCAATAAAGCTAAGCTGCAAGAAGGGCTGAAACAGATGATAATCTGTGATCATTAGCTTTTTTTGATCAAAGGATTCAGCTGATCACCTACATGTGCACAGCTTTTTAACAGGCTCTAGGAGCTGACTGCATGTCCTGAGGGCTGTTTGAAGTTTGTATTAACTGTAAGCATAACTTAATGTGTTTATTTTCCTAGACGTTCCCCTCTTCATATTATAAGTGATATACTTTCCAAGTTTAAAAGGTAGCCTTCTCCTCTGCAGTTAGTATATGGAAGTGAATGGAAACTAAGAATATCATTTTGTGTTTCTATGGGGTGAATAGTGCATTGAGTCCAAAGACAAAGGGGCAAGCCAGCATAGCAGGCATGAGGTAATACATGTAGTCTGTGTGCCAAATGTGAAATAAGAAACATCTGCAGTTTGTATTTTGAAGTTCTGTTTTATGCAAATACTCTATCTGGAAGTGGAAAACTCACAGGAGTGCCATCAACAATTGGACTGAATTCCTGGTCTTGCTCCTGTCAGTGATGAAATGAAAGCAAACCTCTTCCTTTCCTGACAAGGGTAGGAATTTCATCATTGGGTTGATATCAAATAACTACAGGTAAATGCTACCTGTATGAAAATTATAAAGTGTGTTACAAATTTGAGTTCTTGTTTTACATACATACTTTCTAGAATAGAAGTCAGGGATACTGAGTCCATTATTACATACTGTGTCAGTCTAAGGATTTTGTTACCTTTTTAGCTAGCAGAATGCTGTGTTGAACGTGGCTTTCTGCTAGTTGAACAGATTTTGTCCTCCACAGTGAAGCCAGCGGAGACTTATGCCTATCTTGCTGCAGTTTAGAATCTGCCTTAATGTGCAATTTGGCAGTAGGGATAAGCCTAGTTACTAGCTGGTTGCTGGTAGGCATCAGAAGTGTGCCTGGACGTTCCCACTCCCTCCTTGGCACTGCTTCTAGTCTGACTCCTTGCTGAGCCAGCTTAGGAAATCAAATTAGCAGATAACCTTTTTTGTAAGCAGGGACAGTTTGTTCCTGAACCACTTTCTGTGGGGTCTGGAGTGGCAGGGCTTATGCTGGGGAAGCAAAAGCGAGTATGTGGCTGAGAAAGGTGACCAGCCTTTGCGTAGCAGCTGACCACTAGATCTGATTAGCTTTAATGTCAAACAGCATTCTTGGCTCAAACCCATTTTAACCAGCGGCATAAGCTTGCCAGCTGGACTCTTTGATGGAAGGACAGACCTGGGCACCTCTTACTTTCTGTTCTGGCGTGGGGGGTTGGTAGAGTGTGAGCTACCTGATTATGTCTTCAACTGCCATGGCAAGATTCTCTAAAGCTCATCTGTCAAACTGATGTATTTATTGTCCTTAGTTCCCATTCTGTCTTCTAGGTTGCGTACTTCCCTGCATGAGAAACTTTGTAACTTGTTGCACAGTGCCATACACATTTGTGAAGTCATAAAAAATTGTAACTTGTGAAAGTTCACACTGAAATACTGTTGTGTATAGAAGACAAATGTTTTATAGCTATAACTATCTGTGATGAGAGATTGTACATTTAGGCACTTCGGGGGGGGACGGGATGGGGAGCGGGAAACTAACATTTTAACTTTTATTAAGGAATTCCAGAGGCAAAAGAAGCCAGAGGTTTGGTGACGTAGTCTACTTAAAATTTAGCTCTCTTAAGAAATTGGAGCACAAGTTTATATTTCTTAAAATAAGACCCTAATCAGGTTCTTCTAATTGATACTGCCGGTCAGGCTTATGTTTACTTTGAGGATTGTATTTTGAGGATTTTCTTCTTTGGGTTTCTCTCTTCTACTTTCATTTTTCTCCGTTACTTTTTAATGATGTTTTTCTCTCTCTAATAAGTGGTTTCTTTTGCATGTGAATAGTACAGAGGACAGGCATGGGCCTTTCTATGCCAGGCAGTATGTTATCAGACTGTACAAGTAAAAATGCCAGTAAAAAGGTGTCTCTCAATGTTCTTCTGCTTAAACTCTTGTGTTACTGTTTCTCTTTCCCTGCTTCCCTCTATATCTGTACATTTTTATCTTTCTTCATATTTAGGATTACTCAGTTTCCAACTGAAAAACTACGAGATCTTAATTAAATAGCTTGCAGGCTCTGTCAAGAAAGCACACTAATAAAGGATATGAGTCCTCAGGATGAGTCATACTTTAGCTATCTGACATTGTAAAGTGCTTTTGAGAAACCAGCATGTAAAAATTCAGTAGTTGGGGCTGTCATTTCATCCCACTTTGCCCTGCTCCTCTTTGCACTTAGATTAAGCTGTATCATCCACCTACTCTCAACTGCACTGATGTGAGAGGAGGGACTAGAATCTTCTGGTACCTCAGTTCATGGCCAGCTGGAAGAGCCATGAGCTCCCACCACGTCCAGAGTGTTTGTGAAAAGGGTCCTGAAACTGTCGTCTGGCCACCTTCCCTGAAAGCATTAGAAATGCTCTCTTACCAGTGTACTGCTCACCTCGGAAGAGAAGATGTTGCATTGTAGACTTGGAACTTGTTTTGGATGTTTGTCTTAATAAAAGTTGCATTGTGTTTTGTGGAAGGATCCTAGAGATTAAGTGCACCTAGTAAATATTTTTCTAGGTGTCAGGGTTGGGATGCCAGTTTTTTAATGTTATTTTGAAGAGTATTTATTTATCCATGTAAGTTTATTTTTGCCTGTGTCTGCAAGGAACCCTTACGTGCCTGGTTCTCTTTATTGTGTCAGGATATCAGATTGAATGAATCCAGCTTATCTTTTGCTTCACCTTTGATTGAAGGAGGCTGCTGTTGCACCATTCTATCAGCTGTCAGCTTTTTTTTAAAACCTATATAAATATGTTAAAGTATGACATCTGCTCTTGTGTCTATTTTTCGGAAAGAGTTTTTTTGCATTTTAAATTTCCCTGCCTCCATTTCCTTTTCTCACTATTTGTGTTGTTTTTCCAGCAGTTGAAAAAAATAGAGTATTTATTGGCAAGGAATTGTTGTGCATGAAACACACACCAAAGTGAGGTTTTCTTTAATCTTTCAGCAGTAATGATGTTGCAGCTATGATGAGTAAACATAAACGTTTTCCAACTGAAGCAAGTTTATTCCTACAATACAGCAAACAGTTCACTGAGAGACCATTTGTGGGTTTGTTTGTAGACTTTTCCTTTTGAAGAGCTGTGTGGTTACTTAGCCCTGTGGGACAGAGAGAAAGTGCAAAAGAGAGGCTGTGAAACCTTGAAGGATTCGGGGTGGGGGGAAGAAGTTGCAACTGGGATAAATTCAGCAATGTCAGAGGACTGTATGAGTAGGCATGGGGGAACGGGGTAGAAGGTGGGTTGACTTCTTTCAAAATATTATTGTATGATCTTCTAGCATAATTAGTAGGGTTTTGGGTAAAGTTGTTGATGGTGAGGGTGAACCAAATAACTTTGGCAGTGTGTTTGGGCTGAAATGCTGACTTGCTTTCCTTGAAAGAGCTTCAGGCAGGCTTCAGTGCCCTCGTGGCATGAAACATTATTGTACAGCGTGGTCACATCTGTGATGACTAGAATGAGCTTTGCGTAGCTGTCAGTTTTGATAGTACTGTAGTGAGATGTCCCCTTCAGAATCCTTCGACTGTATAAATTTACACTGGCTGTCATGGGCGATTCACTGCTGGTCACAATCTTATGCCAAAGTCATGGTGTGGAATAGAAAAATCAGTATCCTTAAAGTTAGGATGTATCTGCTGTGGAACCCAGTTAAGTCTTTTGCTGTTGCTTTCCATTCAGCATCTAGGTAAAATAACAGTATCATAGCTGTCACTTAAAATAATACTTTTTACATCCAAGCATGTTAGAGGTATTTTAGGAACCAAATATAAAGATGGTGGTGGTATTATTTTGTATATGTAGATCATGTGGGATCTGTGCATGCCACTGAAATTAGGAGTGGTAATGATCCAGAATTATCTAGGTGCCGTCTTGCCAGCAGTAGCTGACGGCATTCTGTAATACACAGAAAAAGATACATGTTTTTGTGGAGTGAAATTTCAACAACTGTTATCTTTTAATAAATAATCTACTTCCTGCACTTTATATACTTAGTTGTTAACTGATCTGTTTTAAATGCTTAGGCTGGAGAAACAGCACTATGTCGGTATATTTAACTGGCCGAATTCAAGGATGCAGTCAACTGTTTGTATAAACAAGGCTCCTTCTGAGACTTGTTTGGGATTTTGCATGTATTTTATTTGTCATGTTTGTTGTTGGAAATTATAGGCAGGTGGGATGACACTACTTTTGTTTCTCTTCTATTAAATCCTATGAAAGGCAGATTTTCCTGACCCAGTAAGGAATGATCATAGTCAGATGGTAATATGCAATTTAGCAGCACAAGTATCTATTAGAAATTTTTCCTTACTTTTCTTGCCCCAGTCTGTATTTTGGGCAGATGGTTGGTAGCTGTTGATTGGCAGGTTTGAGATTAGAGCAGCAGGGTAAAGCAGGTGTGCTAGCTGAGCGACATGGGGACTCCTGTGTATCTTCTCCCTGTTTTAAGCTTGTTCTTTCAGTGTAGGCTGTTTGCTGCATGAAAGATCATGTATTCACAGAAAGCTGTTGAAAAGGAGATGGGGAGCATGGAACAGGGTGCATAGCAATTGGTGATTCTTCAGGACTTGGCTCAGAAGGTCAGTTTCAAATAATGAAACTAATAAATGAATTTTAAAGTAATGGCTTGGACTGGTGAGGTTTGTAAGGTCTTATTTTATGGGTTATGTTTCCTTATTGCAACTTGGATAATTACCTTCCCTCAGCAATGGGAAGGGGGTCTGCTCTCTGGCACTTTGAACTGGGTACACGTGACTTTCTGTTGAGACTTAATTATTGAGTCTGTTTCTGCTATCTCATTGCTTTTATTTGGCCATTTATTGGAGTGGGTTCAATTAGTTTTGAAAAGCTCTTTTTCATGTAGACAGTTTATTTTTGTAATGGCCTTCTAGTGTACAGAATCACCGTTAGGTCAGCAAGGTAAAACAATGAGGCGGATACTCCATGAAACATTAAAAAGTGTAGTCTCGTGGAATATGTCATTAGCTATCTTTTTAAAAAAATGCAGCACATGTAATGTCAGTCAGGACCTCTCTGGGCAGCAAAGAGAACGCTTTTCTTGAAGTGGTCACGTGCAACCATGTTCTGTTGGCACATCTAAAATAGGTTAAAAAGCGCATACTGTTCACCTATTCAAATTCTAAACCAATACTCCTTCTTGGGACATGTGCCTTTTGAATGCAGAGGCTGCTCCTGAACGGTAAAAGCCCAGTGGGTGAGAAAACGAGACCATTCCACCCCATCCCAGCCCCCATCCCTGCCTGTGCGTAGAGGATGGCTGGAAGGGGAAGGTGCGATCCCAGTGACAGCACTGGGGGCCCGCTCCTGCTGCGCGCAGCCGGCTGTGGGTTACGAGGGGTGCTGAGCAGGAGTGCCCGAGTGAAGGGACCCTTCTGGAGCCCAGAGCATCGTCCAGAGAGACTTGAGTATTTCCCTGGAGAGCCAGATGGGATCTGGCAGGCCCGTGCTGAGCCAAAGCTAATAAACTCTTGCTGGCCTCATGCTGATCTGTGTGTAGCTATGGCTGTGTACCAGCACTTACCTCTTCAGGGCTTAGCGGCTCAAGAATCAGGCTTCGTGTGTTAACTTGGAAATGCTGAACTGCCCCTGGATGCAAAGGTGCCCCGGGAAGTGTTGCATTCATTCTGCGTTCTGCCAGCAAGGTCTCCTGGACCTGTGCTTCAGCACCACACTTGGGGCTTGGTGTGTCCCCAGGCTGTCTGCGTGTAGGTGTAAAATTGGGAATATAGTAGGGTGTTTTGTGATGCTTTTTATTTCCTCAACTTACAGTACCTATAGAGATCCCAATGGGGATGACTGACTGACCCGTCTAGTAAGTTAACCCTTTTTGCCAAGTCTTGCACTGTATAGTTGCATCTTTTGGGGTATATTGCAACAATTGGAACATGAGAGAGACGGAGATGTTAGGATAATCTTTGCACGGACTTTGCACGGAGAGTGGTTAAATGCTGGAACAGGCTGCCCAGGGAGGCTGTGGAATATGTGTCCCTGGAGGTGTTCAAGACTCAGCTGGACGGGGCCCTGAGCAGTCTGATCTAATTAGCCTTGCTTTGAGCTGGGGGTTAGAGTAGATAACCTCTGAATGTCCTTTCCTAAGTTACTCTCGTTCTGTGGTATTTTTAGCTTTTATTCCTCAAAGTTCCACCGAAGTGAAAAGTATCTCTCCCTTTTAGGGGGCTGCATATGGATGGTAATAGGTCCACATACTAAATATTTGTCTAACCAAGAGATCTGAAGAGTTTGACACTTAATACTCTGTTGATTTAATGTGCAGTAGTGGTAGCATTATCTGCTGCATTTCTTTTAACACTTGTTTAATGCCATAAAAGCTGAAATGTCACCAAAGAGTTGTATTGTAGAGAACAGCATAATATAATAAAGGGTAAATGAAACTAAATTTCTCTTCTATAAATGTATTTTAAATGTCTCCTAAATCAGAACTGTCTCTGACTTAATTAGCTTGGGTTCCCATAAGTCAACTTTACTCTGGCTGGAATAACTAGATGCAGCTTGAGAAGTGTGAAGTGGAACCCTTGCGGAAAGTAGACCTATTTTGAGGGAGGGATGAAAAAATCATTGCTCCCAAAGCAGCCAGAGTGTTTAGTGAAAAATGTGCTGGATGGTAGGAGAGGCAGAAATGTCCCAATTTCCCAATAGCTGTATGCAAAACTATCACATTTCAGTATGTTAGATGATGATACAGAGAGGATGGTTTGAAGAATGACACCTGGAGTGGTATTCGCTTAGGATCTTGTCTGGGACCTCCCTACAGGGTGTGATGGGTGAGCCATGGCCAGTCACGTTCACGTCTGGCTCCTCTGGTCTTCTGTTCTGCTGCCTCACCCTTGGACTTGAAAGCTACTCAATGGCATAATTAAGAGTTAAGAGGCTTTGGGACAGGAAAAGCAAAAAGTTTAAGGAAGAGAAGGAAATATATTGCACAAGGTATGGCTAAAGTAGAATGAAGGGGAAGGAGAATGGGGTGATTCTGAAGACGGTGAGAAAAGATAGAATGTGTTAAAGGGAAGAAGATGCAGTAACCTCAAAGGAGAATGAAGTTGAGACAAATGAGATGGACAGGCATATTTAAGACCTCCAAGAACCTACTGATGTCTTAGATGTCCTGTTACAGTTAAAAGTGCATACAGTAAGGAAGCATGTACTGTATTCCTCAATTCACAAGTGGCTTGGTGAGCAGCTGTTATCACTCTGGCTAGTAGGTCTAGTGATTTGGCTGCTATATGGGGAGTATGTATGTATCCATATATTTGTGGGGGAGGTTATATATGTATATACACATGCATATACGTATTGTTACATTCTTTTCTAAACTATTTAATTTACTGGGAAACAAGTACAGCTAGAAATAGCAATGATCTGCAGATGTCATTACAGAGGCAAATTGCTGTTATGACTTTGGATGGACATTGCTGAAAAGTGTTTAAATGACCTAAAAATAACCACATGTAGCATAAGAGACATTGTATGTGAACTGATACTTCTTCATGAGTCATTTCCTGCTGAAAGTGTTATGCAAAGCTAACTGCTAGAGGGGGTGTATGTATGTGATTATATATAAAAACCAAGAGCAGGCAGTGCTTTTTTCCCAAAGTTCTTTATGTGGCTCTGCTGGTTTGGCGTGCGAACATGGTGATCAGTATTCTGCCTATAAACAATGCTCAGATTTAGATACTGGTTATTGGAAATTCTGATGGCCCTCTGGGGTTGTACCCTGTAGTGTATTTTCCCTTGAGACTGACTATAAAGTAGGCCACAAGTTCTCAAAAATTCCTTGAACAGAGGAACTATTTGCTGCTCTGAGTTGTGATTTAAAATTTAATATTTTAACGATTATTTAAATAAAAACCAACAAATGAAACAAACCACTAGATGGATAGATGTCTCACAGAGACCGCTTGTGTGCAGCTGCTCTGTGCCTGCTTGAGTTGGTAGTCTGTCTTTTGATAACTGAAAACTACTGGTAACAATGAAACATAATGAATTACTTTAGATATCAGTGTTAACAATTTCATTGCTGGCTTGATTTTATCACTTTCATCGTGTGGTTTATGCACAGTTGGAAATGACTGTGTTTCACTGGCCAGTTTTTCAACTGGTTTCTGTCCTAAAATTTGTTAATCTTTGATTGTATTTAAATGCTTGCAATGCAAAATTCTGCTGTGAGTTGAGAATCAGTTCTAGGATAGGAATCGTATGATAAATGTCTTGTTAAAGTTAGTGCAAGAACAGTTTAAGGGTCATGTTTTTAAATAGTAAAAATGTATTTACTGGAACTTTTGGGGAAGCTTCTACCTAGCAAAAAGATTTTAAAACAAACAAACAAAAAACCCCAACCAAACCAAACCAAAAAACCACCACCAAAAAACCAAAACAAACAAAACCCCCAAACATTAGCACAGAGTCTGGCTCAAACCTGAACTATCAAACATAGGATTCAGTTTTCATCTTGACCAATATTTTGTTGTTGACTTCTGTACTGTATCTGTAATGACAGACTTCTGGCTTCCTTCTTTATAGGCTCAGATTATTCCTCAGTGGGATGGTTACCTGGTACTGAATCCCTGTGGCAGTCCACAACTATTTCATCAAGCAGTCAAAGCAATCCTGTCAGAAGACACAGTATAGCTTCCGACAGCGGGGACACTGGGATTGGTACCTCCTGTTCTGATAGTGTGGAAGGTGAGTTGACGCTTAAGTTTTGGATGTTTCTGAGAGAGGAACGATCCAAAAATGTTGTAAAGGTATGTTTCCCAAAATAACAGTACTTTTCCAAAGCTGTTGAGCGCATGCATTTTTTTGTTTTCCTGGCTGGCCCAAGTAATTATTTTGGTGAGGTTTAATTAATTTACTTCTGCATGAGTTGTGTGCATTAACTTGCATTTCTGCCACAAAGCTGGTACTTGTGTTAGATCTTTTGATAATTGCAGTTACAAGAAGTGCCAGATTTATACCGAGAAGTAATATCCTGTACTGTAAACAAGTGGTAAAAGCAGAAAAAACTTTTGAGGGAGTTGATGAAAAGACAATGCTTTCTGGTATTCATTGTGTGTTTCAGCAAAGAAAGGTTACTCATTGGGGCTGGGAGGAAAAAGGGGTGTGTTGTCTTCTCATTTCTTTCTTCTGGTGGGAAATATGTTTACATGTTATTGCATGGCATTTGACAGATAGTCAGTGATCTTTAAGGAGAATCAACAGTATCTAAAGGTTGTTAAAACTCAGTTTGGACTAACTCATGATTACTGAAAGCTGATCTTATCAGGGAGGGGTTCAGCCTCTAGGGTAGCAGCATCTCCATAACGTTGGCACCCTCCCTATGGAATGTGTCACTGTAATTAAGCCTGAATGAGAGAGAGATGAGGCAGTAATAAGGCTTGAGGTTTTCTTCTTGCACAGCCTTATTTCCCAGTAAGATTGTCAAGACTGAGGTAAGGACAGTGGGACTGTGATATATTTTTATCTAGTGCCTTTCTGTGCCTGGTAAATTTTTCAGGAGGGGTAGCTGAAATAAGGAAGAACAGGAAGAACTGGTAGAAATGAAGTAAGGAATGCTGGATCAATGTAAGAGACAGAAGTCTCTATAGCGGGGCTGAACATTCCTGAGAGTCCTGAATGCCTCAGAGTTAAGTCTGTCAGGCCTCTTTGCACATGAGGAAATCCTTTCCACCCTCTTCCTGTTGCATCTGTCAGTTGGAAAGGAACTCCCCAGGAGAGTCCTCATAGCTTTCCTTCTGCTTACTTTCATTTCTAAACCTTCATTGGCTCTGGCAAAATAAAGGTTTTACTCAAATACGCAAATGCATGGGTGTAAAACTGAAATAGTAAATGGTTATTAATGCAGAAGCCTTACTGCTTTTTCTTTTCTTTTTTTTAAGAGATGCAGGGAGAATAAAGCACTCTCATGGTGTATATATATAGATTTACAATCAGACTCACCCACGTGTTGTCCAACAGTATTTTCAGATGCAGCATTTGAATTAAAAACACGCTCTTCCCTCCCCCCTCTTCGAGGGCTTCCCCATTTGAGGGGTGAGAGGAAATGAAACAGCACCTCGTCATCAGATGTCCTCCTGGCTCCAGAGGAGACCAGAACAACTGTTCTGGGGGGGGCAGGGGGACGTATGGCACACTGATACAATCACAAGTTTGATAGGCATTTGTTACCAGTTAACTAATAGCTCTGTCCATTTGCATGCTTTTAATAGATCAGTTACAGCTGCTTTTGGGGTTTCTCAAAGTAAAATAAAGAAGGGAAAAGTTGCAACAACAGATAGTTCATGAAGTTTGTGCCTCTGGCAATGCTTGACAAGGGTCAGTTCTATTGTATCCTTAATGTTACTGATTTTTCCGCCACCTTGTTTGAAAAACTTCCAGTGGCAGAAAAGAAAATGTTGGGGGGGGGGGGGGGGAGGGGGGAAACCTAAATGTAAAATGAAAGTTAATGGAAGGAGCATATGACAGGTTTGGAAATTGAACCTATACATACATTTTTAGTGGAAAGTGCTGTTGCTTATGATACCTAGTTGTCTGCATCTCTCAAGCTGCCCCCTCCCCACATCCATGAAAAGAAGAGAGTATCATCATGATCTGTGGGACTGGTAATTGCAGACTTGATGCTGGCCATCTGCTCTCAGTGTGGTGCTTGGGAAGAAGCCCTTGGGGATTTTTCAGAGGGGGATTTTTTTCACAATTTAAAAATTGTAATGATTTGCTGACAATGCTCAGAGAATGAAATGTGGCCTTGCTATTTCCTTTCTATTACGCCTACTAAAAATTAAAAACTTAATTTCAGAGTTAACAACTGCTTTAATTCTGGAAGTTGCAAGTGAACTCATTTGTACAGATGTGTTGTTACTCGTAAATATGCTGGTGCAGGGAATGGAGCTCTGATGCATTTAAAATCTGTTTTTACTGGTTTTCCTTGCTTCTTAAATGTTCCTTCACATTTACCTTCTTAGTCATATGTCATTTCAGGAGGACTCCTTCTTTTTGAAAGTGCAGGGTTTAAAGAATAGTTCCAAGGAGCTCTTGTGTTTGGCTCAACCCTATATGGTTTGGAGGGGAGATGGGTTTTGACAAAGACAAGAGGAAGAGCAATCTTGTATGTTAAAATGTATTCTGTTGGTTGTCTGCATATTATGTTGTGCAAAGGCAGGAAAACTAGGAAATGAAATAACTAGTGGAGTTTCACTGTTGAAGTTGAGCAATGCTGATGTGCACTGGGGGAAGCTGAGGAGAGAAATTTAGAAACCTTAAATGTGGGGATGTTAGTTTGGGTAGAATAGATCTAAAACTTTTAATTGAGTGCTCTTCATTTAAGGATAAAAAGGCATTTTATCTCTGTAAACTGCAGTTAATGTGGTTGGATTTTTTTGTTTGTTTGTTTCCTGTCAGTAACTGGTTCTGCATTCAGATCAGCTTTTGAGTGAGATAAAAATAATTACTGTATTCTGTATGGAGCAGGAGGAAAAGATTTTGATATGGTCATTTCCAGGTTCTTTTCTTTTTAAACTTACCTCTACTTGTAAGTCAACTCTGTTATTACTATTTTCAACTTACCCTGCACAAGTCTGACTGAATAGCTTACTATTTGGCACTGATTGTAGCTAAGTCTTCAGAAAAATCTCATACTCTTTGTTAAGAAATATGGTGGAAGTGAAATGTAGAGCCCTATGAAACTGTTGAAAAGTTCCTGCATTTCTGGTAGAGTAGGAGGTTGTGTTCAGGATGAATTGTGTGGAAGAAAAGGTTTTAGTTGGTGGCCAACAGCTGATCAACTATCAGTGAAGACTCTCTGAATAGGCTTGTTCTTGTTTTCCTTCTCACTGGCAACTCTGAAATCGGCAGACATAACATTTGTGGCTTGTGCTTACAGGGACAAAAGATAGCTCCCAACATAAAACAGCTAACAGCTGTGATACATGTAGGTCTTTAGATTTAGGTTGTCTTTTAAACTTCAGACTTTGACCAAAAGATTGTTGTGACTATTTCACATCTGAAGCAAAAAGAGGAAACGAGGTCAAGGGGAGATGGGCGGCAGAAAAAAGCCTCTCTTGTAATGGAGAAATGCAGATATAAAGTTCTGAAAACTTTCAGTTACAGGATCTTGTGTCTTATCTTTGTGCAACTCAGAAGTCTTTCAAATGTTAGCAGATTGTGGTAAGCTTCTAAATTGTGACTTCTCTAATTCTCTGTCTACATTAAATGAATAGTCTAGATTAAAGTGCTTCTCTTGCAACTTAGAGTGTCTGTTAGGAAAAAAGCATGGGATACTGTATGGAAATGTGCAGTGCATTCATGAAGCATGTTGTTTCCTATTCTCCATCAGCAATAATAGCATTTATACTTTTACAGTTTTTAATAACCATAGTGACACTGTGCCAGTCATCCTTCAGTCTCCGTATAACCTTTCTTTCAGTACCATTTACAGAAGAAACATAGACTTCATGCTTTAAGCATTTTTGAGACTACACCCCTGGTAGAAATGCTGATTTAAGATGGATGGGTAATAGTGTCTCTTTTTTTATAGAAATCTGAAAAAGCATGGTCTGTTCACAATTTAAAAGGCTGTTCCATAGCTATGTGTAGAGGTTGCCTTTGGGAGAGGAGTTTTACAAGTTGTGGTTCAGGGAGTATTGTGGACTAGATGCAGCATACTTGATATATTGTCACTGCATTTTATGTATATATGACTTCTCTGGAACATGTAACTGGTAGAATAGGAACTTGTTTTAATGTTACGGACTCAGAGGAGTCTCTTGTCTCTCATTTTGAACGGCATATGTTACCTTTCCAATGGATTAAAAAAAATCTAATTAGTTCAGTTTAATTGTAGCGTTTCTTGATACGCCAGGGAACATGGTACAGCCAGCTCCAAAGGTATTTGATTTTGCTATTTCAAGCACTCTTCTTCCAGCAGGTCCAGAGCATGGTGTTTTAACACTTGTTTTTTTTTTCTTTTTTGCTGAAGGAAAAAAGGAAAAACTAATAAATACAGCTATTGAGTATAGTGTAAAGGTAGGATTGAATTTCAGGAGACAAAAAAACCTAATTATGAGTATCTTGGGGGTGTGTGGTTCTTTTGTTTAGTTTAGCATGCTGCTAAAGATAATGGGATTGAGAATGTGTACAGGTCATATACTGGTTTGCATTATCAGTTTTGATGTCAGGAGGGTGCAATAGCACAAGGATCCTAGATCTTGAGAGGTGGCAGTGTACTTTGTGCTCATTGTCTACTGTGCTCTGTAGTTTTGGAAGATGATGGATTTTCAGAGAAGTCCCTGAACTTAATTGAGTTGAGGTTAATCTCTATGCCTTTGGATCCTGGCAAGTATTGGCATAACTTTGGTGAAGTAGCTTAGTTATTTGGAGGGCAGAAAATAATTATGTTCAAGACATTCTTCCTTGGTTTCCTTCTTCCCTGATTACCAAGCTCACGTTGTGAAGTAGTGTCCTGCCCATTGTGAGTTAGCCTTATTGTGTTACTTGGGTATTATCTATCCTGACAATCAGAAATGTGCATTTCACTTAAGCCTGTACTAGACCCTCTTCCTTGTAGAAGAGGTACTGTCATCCCATGCTAGAATGAAGTGTCTGTTTTTCTGAGGGGAACATAAATATTAATGCTCAGGCTTGGCTGTTTATTTTCTGAGGTGGTTTTTTGGTAGGATTTGAACAAAGTTTAAACATGGGTTATTTCAGAATTCTAGTACCCTATTTCCAGGATTTAATGGATAGGAAAAAATGATGCTAATAAATTTCCACTAAAATAAGACATGGAGAATTTGCTTAAATGGTAATAGCATACTCCCTGTGTGAACCTGTGTACTCTGAATTTGAAATTGGCTTGAACTAAACTAAAGGCACTCACTAGTTCCACCTGTGAATGTTCTGCAGAGAGAAACAGAGGCTGCTTTAACTCGATACTTTGCCTTATTTTGTGATAGTTTCTTCATAGAAACAAGCTCATAGTACGCACATGCTCAGTTTGCCTCACATAAAAAATTTTTCTCCAGCTAGTGGGAGTGTCCTGCCCAATGAACTTGGTGAATTTTGCCTTCAGCTAACATCAGTACTTGGTTTTTAGAAAAACGACTTCTGTTTGTTCTAATCTGAAATAGCACAGTGAAAATAAATTGTGCTTACTTAGGGTTTGGCAGCATTCACTGTGATACTGTGCAGAAAGTTATCTCTATCATATATATTTTGGAAGCTATGTCACTGAGTTATATCAGAATGAATGTGTTTAAGATGGTGTGGGGGGTTGTTCCCCACAGGCAGGTAAGCCCCCACATAGTCTGTCTCTCTCACTCTCCCCCAGTGGGATGGGGGAAAGGATCAGAAGAGCAAAAACAAGGAAAAAACCCTAAACTTTTGGGTTGAGATAAAGATGGTTTAATAAGTGAAAGAAAAAAACCAAACAAAAATCAAGTGGTGCAAAAGCACCACCAGCAGACTGATGCCCAGCCAGATTCCGAGCAATAAATACTTTGGGAAAAAACTGCCCCCCCCCCATTTTATTGCTGAGCATGGCATTATATAGTATGGAATCTCTTTGGTATTTCAGGTCAGCTGTCCCAGCTGTGTCCTTTTCCACCCTTCTTCTGCACCCCCTCGCTGGGGTGGCAGAGGCCTTGATGCTGTGAAAGCACTGTTCAGCAAAAGACACTGCTCTGTTATCAATACTGGTTTTGGTCACCAGTGTAAAACACAGCACCATAGGAGCTGTTATGAAGAAAATTAACTCTGTCACAGCCAAACCCAGTACAATCTCTGCCCCTTATTCCATACCATTTGTATCATGCTCAGGTGAAATCTCAGGGAGTTGTTTTTAATATGTCCTGTAATCTGTATTTTTGGAGTATGATGGATATCTGGGAATCCCAGACAGGAAACAAGGAGCATCATGCGATGATCTTCTCTATATTTAGGTTAGTATCATGAGACCTGGGCATGCCAAGCATCATACATCTTTGAGAGATTTCATGGAGGACGTTGCACTTTTCCTTGCTACTGTTACATCAAAGAAAACTTTTTGGCCTGCGTTCATCTGCTCTGTAACTCAGGATTCATCTGCTCTCTAACTCAGGATCTCATGAAGCAAACAGGATTGAGATCAGAGAACAGCAAAAGAGAGGAATGTTTTGAGCCTTAACCTAAATTTGTATGAATACTGGAAACATATTCTGTAACTACTCAATATTTAATGTACATATTCAATTAGCATTTGCAGCCTTATCTGAAAAAAATCACAGGACTGCTTTTTAATCCTTTCCACTATGGACAAAGTAGTGCACTTAGTGCTAGACTGTAGTGATTTGGGATGTAGGCAGTGAGTTGCTTACAGCCTTCTGCTAAGCAAGAAAAGACCTGTTGCTGCTGCCTGGAGTTCTAGCTCAGGACTTGACAGAGAAGACTGGTTGTATCCTCCATAGAAAGGTTTGCCAGAGTCTGTTTTTTAACAGTTTTACACCACTACCTATTTCTGGAGGGCTTATGTTTTGCTCTTAGTCTTTGTTCAACAGACCTGTTTCTACCTTAATGTATGCTCAGATAAAACCTTGGGGTTTTTTTTTTTTTTTTTTTTTTTTTAGTGTAAAGTCCAGTTAGTGTGTTTTAATGTCATCCTTCATTTTAGCTGTGATTTCAGTGTACTGATGATAAGGATTTTTTGTAAAAAACCTTTGAAGTGGAATGTAAAAGCTCTCTGTTAAAGAGAACCTTCTTCAGGGCCTCACATGTGTTTCTGTGAGCTTCTGTGATAAGTCAGATGGACTTTTTACATTAGTTTTGGCAGTATAAAGGCAGCAGTGAGAAAGAACAATGTGTGGAGACCACTCTTATATGAAGCATAGTTACTCCATCTCACTTCCTTAATCACTGACTTTTCAGGTTAGAGGAATTAAGCGTCTGTATGGGAAATACACAGCAAATGACAAATCTGACTCGCTAGCCCAGGTTTTGGGTGAAATGAAACACTTTGAGTTGTGGGGACTGGTAAGAGGGGGGGAAAAAAGCCTGCAAGAACCTGTCTGCTCATGGGGATTTGTTTGCAGTAACCTCACCTGAGTTGGTAACAGCTGGCCTGTTAATTTTCAGGCAGAATAGGTGCAGGTTTGTTGCTTTTGATATGTTAAATTCCCTGGAGAACTGTGACTGGTTTGTTTTTAAAGTGATTATTATTGTCACTGTGGTTTTTTTTCTTTTCATGGTCTTAAAATGCTTCTTACCCAGTCAAACTTAGAAGGAGAATTAGTGTGGGTTTTTCTCAGTGCAAACATGGTAAAAGAAATCTTTGGAGTTTTTTCTTCTTCCTTTTAAAGGGCTGACAGATAAGATTTTGTTATGGCAATGATTGCATTTGTGTCAGCTGCAGTCATGGAAGGCTGTACTGTAGAAGTGTAGTCGGCTACACAGAGGTCACTTCTTTGGTGCTGAAAGGGAACAACCCCTCATTCTGGAAAGTGTCTTTTAAATGTGCACTTCGCAAATTAGAATGTATGAAAACTATGAATTGAGATGACAACGGAGTTGATCTGGTTTTTTTTATGTTATATTGAGCTGTCAACAGCTATTGGCAGTCTTTCAGTTAATTACAGAGTTTTTTTGCTTCCTTACTGGTCCTTTGATTTTTTTTTTTAGGGGTTGTTTTTTTTTTTTTTTTGGAATTGTGTTAAGTTATACACATATATTTTTTTCATTCATTCAGATTGAAGAGATAACGAGGACATGTAATTTGAGATGAGCTGAGGTTGGAATAAACCTAGAAAAACAAGGGCCATCTAGTTTAAAAGGTTCTGTTAAACCAAGATTATTCTTCTAGATTATTCTTTTAATAAGTTATTCCAGTTTTAGGTAATATTACAGTAATTAAAGTTCTCCTAAGTATTTTATTTAAATGTAGATGTTAGTTTTTGTGAGTATTGTAGCCCTTAGAAAGTGTTCAGTAAACATAATCTCATCTTCCTGCTGTGTTGAGGAAATTGCAGATGAAACCTGAGTCACCTATGTGCTGTGGCATTAAACACTTTCTCTGCTCTATGTTTTTGTTGTCCTTAGACACTTTTAAAGCTCCTGGAGCTGATGGTCATATTCTCACACCATAACATTGCGTTCTCGGGTTGCTTGTAAAGGTTGCTTCTTGTTTATCTCCACAGTACCTAGAATGTGTGACCCTTTTTCACAGCCTCATACTGAGTGCTACAATGTAATTTTACTGAAGTTTTGGAGACTTGAGGATTTGTGTCTTACTTTAGGTGCACTTACTGGTAATAGCTGATTTACCCAGGTTTACAATTCTTTTGTATTTTCAGCTAAAAATACAAATGTAAAAGTAGCATGTCATTAATTCATTGTAAATACAAGTGTTTGAAGAAAATTGATGACTGGGTGCTAAAGTGAATTCAGCATTAATATTGTGTCTTAATGGAAGAAAAAAAGACTTTCCAATGCAGAAGTGTGTAAGTGAATTCAATTTCTTTGACAGCTCATAATTTTACTGTTCTTTGTTCTTACCAGTAGCAAGGTTTTAGGGATGTGGTGAAAGAAGAAGGTTCTTAATTCAAAATCTACTTGTGTTTAAGAGGAATTGGCATGAAATCTACCAGGATAGTGCAGGTGAGAACATCTCCCAAGTAGATGTTTTTCCATTTGAAATTTAGCTTTACAGCTGTGTACAAAAGATAATATTGCAGATGCTATTTTAAAATAACCTAGAAGAAGTCTGTACATACTCTGAAGAAGGTCTTGGCTATACAAAACAGAGACAGATCTCTTGTCCAGTTTTTGCCGACACCGTATGAACTCTTTACTGCATTCATTTGGATGTGCCATCTAGCACCAGGTGACCTGTTGTGAGGATCGGCAGTTGATATTTGAGTTGAGAGCTGCACTGAATTTGGAACTGGGTTGAAATGAACTTGTTGCTTAAGATTTGTTGTGGTTCTGTTGTTAAGATCTAGACAATATCAATACTGTTGGTACTGCCAGGAAAAAAAAAAAAAAGCCAAAAAACTGGAGGCCCTGTGTTCCCTTCTGGCTGCAGGATGGTCATTGAAATGTAGCAGTAGACAGCCTTTTGATTGCAGAGTGAGAGTTGGGACCCTTGTCCGTTTCTTCCTGTTTCATTTGAGGGAAACTATTTTTATCTCTGTAATTTAACAATAAAAGAGCAAAAGTGTCATGCAACAGATAGGACATCTGAATATGCTGCAGTTTTAAGCCAGTTGCTAAGAAAACCTTAGGATATGTCTCAAGTTAAAAAGTACCTTTTTTTGCTTTGTGTTGTGATGACTTGACAGTGATACTGAAAAAAACGTTTAGGCTTTGAAAGAGTAGGTTTTAAAATGTGGATTTTTTTTTTAAATACATTTTTATTTGTCTAATAAGTCTTGGCTACTGCTCTTTGAACTCCTCAGTTTTCTGCCTGTGATGATCTTTTTATTTCACTTAAAGTTAGATCCATTTTGTCTGTATATAGATCCCGGACTTGCTTTTGTCCAGAATGACATGTACTTAGAAGGCAGAAGTTGAGCCTCATCCTGTGGATGGCAGAATATTGGCCCTTTGAGAGGAAACTGGTGTCTTGATTTGACTTAGGGTCCCCCCCACTGTTGTTAGTGGTGGAGGCTTTTTTTTTTTTTTTATACAACCCCCAGGCAAAACCCACAGCTCTTCTTTTTACTGTGAAATGCCCCCATGTTCCCCACTGCCACAGTGATAGCAAATCCTGTCATGAAGTGGCCACATGGAGGCTTTGTGAAGGTTTGCTGGTTTATTTTAGTACCATCTATTGATAATAAACCTCTTAAAGTATGTTCTTGCCTCTTGACTACTTTGAAATTGTTGGAGGGGAAAAAGCTTCCATTAAAGATGACTTTTCCACTGCAGTTTTATGTTCTTGTATTGTAGTTATCCTGTGTAATTGGTTGAAAAGTTTATGACTCATTCGGCTTATGAAAACAAATACGACTTACATAATGAATAGCTTTGTAGTGCATATTCAGGATTTTTCTGCAGAAAAAAGCTTTGAGGCAACCCTGGTCAGAAATGTTAGTTGCATAGATCTAAAGAGTATCTTCTCTGTATGTGTGTATTGTTTTAAAAATGTCTATTAACTAGCAAGATCAGAAAAAAAAATATCAAGGCAATTTATGGGTATATGTAAGAATAAAATTCTGTATGTTCTTAGAGGGAGAAAGATGATTGGCAAGAAAAAACAGAATGTGTTTTATTCCCTCTAATGCAAAGACTTTCTCTCAGACAGCAGTCCTCTGTGCAGCTTTTTCTAAGTTTCTGAAAACCAGAATGATGTTTTTCATAGATTGGGTTTGCTGCTTTTTTTTTTTTTTTTTTAAATCTCAGGCAGAGTCAATGTAGTTCTAAGAGAAATTAATTTGGTTTTGTAAACCAGGATAGCAGTGTTATGGTGGTGGAAGACTAGATCAAAGACTGTGTTGGTGGTCTGTTTCTGTTGGATTAGTAGGAACCCAAGGGTTCTTGTAAAAGATATAGGAGTAACTTCTCTAAATTTAGGTCAATTTCTTCTTGTTTAGTGTATGTCTGGTATTCCTGTGGTGTTCAGGAATTGCATCCTCTTCTGTGTACTGTTATCTGGGCTGCTGTTCCTCCAGACGCTTACTCCTTGGAATAGAAGAAGTGGTAAAAATAAAACATACTTGGCAGATGTTAGTAATTTGTTACCTTTCCATAAACATAAATTACCATCTCCCTCCTTGTTAATTGTCTTTACAATATACTTCTTGTTCCTCAAGATGACTGGATGGATATTTATTTTACTTTTTTATTCTTGTGGCATTGAACACACAGTTTGTAAGGGCGTTGCTAACAAATTCAGCAGATTGCAGAAGTCCTTTTCTTTCCCTGTGAACTTACTGTCCCGGAAGAAATCACATTCCAGTTTTGAGATCACAACATACTCTCCTTGACAGTATGGCTCTGAAAAAGGAAGGGAAGTGGAAAAAAACTTGCTTTCATCTTACGAGATAATAATGTAGCTGTGACATGACGATCACCTCTTAAATGTATGACACACCTGGCATTGAATGTCTGTGACAAATTCTGCCTGGGTGTAGGTTGGCTCCTTGAAACTCACCTGATGTTTAATAATTTAAATGCCACAGTCTAGCTCATCTGAAAAGAAAATAGGAAACAAATAGTTTAATTCAGACTTTTTTTTTCTTTAAAATGCAAAATTAATAAGGATTTTGGTCTCCTTGAGAAAGCATTTGCACTGGCTATTTTCATGCGGTAGAATCACAAATGTGGTTTAGAAAAGACTGCTGGAGGTCACTGTTTCCAGCCCTGTGCTCAGAGCAGGACTATCAGCAGCACAGACCAGATCAGCCATGACTTTGGCTGATTTTCTTGAAAACCTTGACAGGTTCCTCAGCCTCTTTGGGTAACCTGTTCCAGTGCTGTAGGATATCCCTGTGAAGAATTTTTCCCTAATGTCCAGCCTGAACCTACCAAGCCACAGTTTTTGGTTGTTGGCCCTTATTTTGTCTGCTACTATGGAGAAAAGCATGACCAATACATTTAACTATCTGCCATTTATGTATTTATGTTTTTGGGGAGGTGGGGTTGGTGGGTTGTCGGTTATGTTTTGGGTTTTTTTGGTGTTTTGTTTTTTGGTTTTGTTTTGGTTGGTTGTGGTTTTTTTTGTTTTTTTTTTTTTCCCCTGGCCAAAACTGTGTGCTGGCTTAGCATTACCTTTGGTAGCTTTTAGCAAGTCTAGATATTATAAAACAGCATTTGTATATATCTATGTGTGTATTTTTGACGTATCTTGCTTTAACAACAGTGCATGACTCCCTGTGTTTGGGCTGCTCTTCTTAAATACACAGGATAATTTTATTCTTGATGTTGGTCAGTGAATCAGAAGACTGAACACGCTGTACATGTTTATTAAATTGTATGAACTATGATAAACTCTTAGTGGCACATCCTTTTCCATCAGGGATTAGTCTACCACTGTCAAAGGCTAAATATATCTTGGATTTTCAAAAATAGATCAATCTTTCTAGGCTGATTTAAACAATGGCATTTTTTGTATGAAGCAGCAGGAAGTTTTCAGTTTTGCCATTTACATGTTTTACCATAGGAGCATCTAGAGTTTCTGGACAGGATTATAGTTTATTGTTCTATTTTATACACAAATTCTAAAGAACAGACACTTAATTTTTAACTGGGCGAGGGATGTTTTCAGAGTAAGTTTTCCTTTGAGAAGTGATGTGGTTAGAAATACTCCTTTCTCACTGCGTCAGCTGTCTGTATGCACTTACACTTTGCTGTTGACAGTGATGGCAAGGTTTTAATTCTAATTGGCTCAGCTTGAAAAGTGAATTAAAAGTATGTTCCGAGAGCATAGAAAGGGAGTTGGATTCACTGGGACACCGATAATCATCAGTTGTGGCTCTCCTCATGTGTTAGAGAAATCTTAGTAGCTGAAAGAAGTCTAGTTGAAAAAATTTGAGAGACTATTAAGAATTCAAAGGAGATGGGTTTTTCTTTTTTTTGGCTTTTGGCAGTAGTAAAATAAGACCTGGCAAGTTCATGGTGCAGATATTTAGTAAAGGGACCATGCAGATAAAAGGTTGTCTAGTGTATTGTAATCTCTTTATTTAACTTTGTGTTTTAATGGCATTCTTAAAAGTGATAATTTTAAAATGAGCCTTTATTTATTACTGTGCCAAATGCGTGTGTAATGCACACTAGTGGTTTGTCTAGATTATCTAAGTTTCATGATGTAGAATTAATCTGAGTAGGTACTAAGCTGTGAATTAGGATGTTTAAACTTTATATAACTTTCTACTTTATACCAGCAGGACTTTCATATACATTAAAGTGTAGCTATTTTCCATCTGGGAGGGGAAGTTAAAAAAAAAAAAAAAAAGTCTTCAGAGTATAAAGATCCGCCCCCAAAACGTGCTTATTTTCATCCTTATGTGAATCTCTTCTTATAGATCCACGAAGGGTCATTCTGGATTGGAACTGAATGGAGGGCCAGGCTATTTGCAGGTTTGATGGGCATGGGGTGTTGGAAATCATGGGTTTTCTCTAAGTTTGTAAGCTACACTGGAAAAGTTTGTTCTGTTGGGTGATACTGCTTGTGGAAGAACAATTCTTTTGTGGAAGAAAACTCTTTTGCCCTATCTAGACTGGCAGAAAAAATACTCATGATGAAAAAAAAATCCCTTGTGAAGAAAACAATAGCACTCTTTGTGGAGGTTGCTTAGATATCTGTTGTCTAATATAGCTTCTAAAAAAACCTGAGTGAAGTGATTCATGGCTCCTGTAGAACTGGAAATGTGCTGTCCCTGTGACACTTGGTCTGAACTTGATCTTATGTTCCTTTCTCTCTCCTTTCAACTCCTATCAGTGTCACCAGCTTCAGCGGTCCCGGTCAGGTCTCATTACTGCCCCATCTTCTCTCTCCTGATGGGGTTGAGGGAGAAGAGAGGGAAAACAAATCTGACTTGAAGTAGTCCACAGGATAGGTGTGCTTTCCACATTCAGCCCTTTCCATGAAACCTCTCTCGCCTCCACCAGCCATTCATATGATCTTACTCCTTGATGCTGAGGTGACTGTGGTAGAGGACTTCAGTACAGGATGCTCAGCTAGATTACTTTACTTACACAACTGCTCCAGTTTGTTACTTTCTAGTCTTTCAGTGTCAGTTCCTTAAATAAAAGGAAAGTGGTGAAAGGTTGGTTCTGGCCCGACTTCCTGTTTTATGGTCTTTGTTGTAATTTCTGATGTTATGAATGGCTCGGTTCTTGTAAAACTTGGGTCTTGAGAATCATTTTTTGGCTTTAAAAGAATATATGTGATATACATAAGAGAAGAAACAGGCCTTGATTTATACTGGTGAGATTTCTGCTTTTAGAATATCTTTGAGATGGTGCAGTAATACTTTTGTCCTTCTCTTCTTGCTGACTTGTAAAATGAGGTCTGGGAGAATTGCATTGTTTTTTTACATGTTAAGACTAATATCAGTAAGTGATATAATCAAACTCTTGCAGGATATGAAGATGCAGTATATATAGAGAGATAATGAATGAACAGCAAAAATTGCAGGGTTTGTATTTACCCATGAGTTTAATTTTTTAATGGAAATCAAAATGTATTTAATCCTTAATAGAAATTGGGGTGGAATATTCTGGAAGGAGATGGGGAACGTGAAAAATTCAGAAGCTCTAAAATAAGTACTTCTGAAGTTTTGGAATGAAATGGGAATTTGAGAGTAGGTAAGAATATTATGAATATATATGAATATTTATTTTAGTTAGGTCTGGCAGGTAGCATAGTCTAGTAGAATTAATAAAACATGTGACTTAATGCCAAGAGTTCATGTTTATATGGGACTGGGAGTACTACACTCCCATGGGAGTAGTATACTCTTAATTTACAGTAAAAGTTTAAGAACATTAGACTGTTGCTTACATGAGTGGGTATTATTCTAGCTGTCGAGAGGTGGGTGTGGGACTTGATGGAGAGCATGACACTTGTAATGGACTTCTGTGTTTCAGAAGTCACATATCAGACTTAGAGAAGCATGGATTCCCCCCCTCCCCTGCAAACATACTGATTTGTGAGGCTGGTTAAATAATTTAATTTATCTTTTATATGTGCTTATATAGACAGTTTCATTAATATGCATTATATGAGAGTTTGTATCTGTGTATATACGTACAAAACAGTTACCATGCTTGTTTGTCTAGCATCATTAATCTTTTTGGCCTGTAGTAAGTGAGAATATAAATTAAAATCTAAAAAGTAAAGTCCAGTACAGAAAGACAGGATAACAGAAACCCCAAATATTTTTTTTAAGAAGCTGTTCTTGCATTCAGTGTTGGTGTTATTGATACAGTTCTGTTTCCACTGCTCCATCATTTCAGTATTTGTAATTGTGCCTAATCTGCCTACAAATGCTAGCCCAAGATGCAAAAGGCAATTTAGCAGTGGTTGATTATAAAAATATTTTATGGAATATGAAGCACCGTAGTTTTGACTTATCAAAAATCATTTGTGTCAATGTCTCTTCTAAAGCTTAAGTGCATTAATAGCCTTCTACCACTTGAGTGGTGATGTGAAGATATATGTAGCTTCTAAAAGTGCTACCCTTTGCAGAGTTTCAGATTTCATCCTGGTAGCTTGGATGTGGGCTGAATGCCATTACAATTTGCTATGTTAGGGATTTACTGGTACTATTAGGTAACACTGGAGAACACATTAGATACTGCATTGTGCAAAATAGCTCTCTTGTGTTTCTCTGGGGTGAAAGATGACTTCAATTATTAACATCATTAGACAAATTTTTTTTATTTAAATACTTGCTGTAAGTAGACAATTCAGACTCTCTAAGCTAGTGGTTATGGAGCTGACTTTATTTCAGAGCTAGAGAGCAGGTCCTGGTAAGCTGTTTTCTCCGGCACCGGCTTTTATGGTATACTTTGTTCCCTGCTTGTTTTGATCAAAAAGTAAGATCTGAAGTTGAGTCTAGCTTTTTAAGAGTCCTATTTTTAATTTCTGGAACATGCTGTGCTAGTAATACCACAACTGAGGTGTTTCTTAATAGGTTGGAGAGCGGAGAAGAAACAGTTTTTTATTGTTTTGCGTGGGTCAAAGCGCTGCTAATGTGCTTGGATACCATAGTGATGAGTACTATAAATATCCAAATATATGCGCCAACAACTGGAAATAAATTTATAAACTAAATTCTTTCCATTATCAAAGGCAGCAATAGAAACATTCTCTGCTCTCCCACCTCTGGCTCTGTACTTGTGACCGCACATTGGAAAACAAAATGGACATACAAACTCTCTGTCTCCTAATTTTCATGGGGTGCGGAGAGAAGTGATCACGAAACTCTGAAGAAAAATGTAATTCTGATTGTTTGTGTTCAAGCTTGTTAGCTGTTTGTAAACAGAAAACCCCTCTTCTGTTTTAATATTGTCTAGGAGTTAGTGCTCAGAAGACTGGGTAGCATTACAGGTAGCAGCACTTAAAATAACTCTGCAATTCTTATGTCATATCATATGCTTTGTTTAAACATGAAGGCCGTGGTCAGTGCTGCTGGCGATTCAGTGGGTACTCAGGGAGGCGTGTTGGCATTCAACCAGCATCCCACTTAGGTGCTGGGTAAACCATGCTGTTGGGAATTAAGATGCCAAACTGATTTTTAGAATTATGGTGATCAACCCCCAAAACTTTACCAAGGGAGGATTTTGTGTGTGTGTGTGTGTTGTCATCTCTTTGTTTTGAATGCTTTAGCATGTTTTATCGTGAATGACTACAGAAATTATCTCAAATATGCAAGTTGGAGTTTGGTTACAGTTCTGTTCTTTACAGTGGATCAAGTCTTTTAATCTGAGACTGTTTCTATCATTTGTAGCAAGTGTTGTGTTTCATACCAGGGAGAGTGGATTTGGTGGACCAAATGGTGCCTGACATTACATATAAAGTGGCAAAGGAACTTTTGGTCTTTCAGGATGAGAAACATTCTTTTAAAGCATTTATCATAATTAATGACTTATATTTTCTTGCTCTTATGATTTAGTTAGTTGGATTTGTCACTTTCATTTTAGTAGAGTCCTAATTAATAAAATTTTCTGCATCATGGAAACATCAGGGCACTAAACTATCTTCTCTCTGGCATAGGCCATGGGGGGAGAAACAATAACTTTTTTAGAAATGAATTGCCAGTGAAAGAATGCAGAAGTAATAAACTGCTGTTAATGTTTTTTGGTTTGGTTTGGTTTTTTTTTTTTTTTTTTTTAGAAATTATTTGCAAAGCTAAATATTTTCATTAGGAAAAGCTGGGGTAAAAGGCACTATTGGGTGTTATACATTTCTCTCCTAATTTGATATCTGTTTGTTTAAGCGTGGGTGATAGTTAAAATCAGATCTTTTGGCCAGCCTTTTCAAAGGACACAAATGGCCTTCAATTTTCAGAATATTTCTAAAAAAAAGTGACATACAGGTTTAGATGAACAGTATATAACTATCATTACTTAACAGACAGACTACTAGCAGGTGAGGGAACACTGGTTAGCATTAAGATCTGCATATATATTCTAGGAAGACTTAAGAGTTTAGTATTATTCAGATTGTTACATGCATGAGTTGTTTTTTGTTTTTTTTTTCTTTTTTTTTTTTTTTTTCCCTCCAGCCTTTAAAATTATCTTTCGTGGCTTCTTTGATGGTGGATGTATAAGGAAGTATAGTTCTCTTCTGGAGGGGAGGCTTTTTTTTTTTTTTTTTTTTTACAATACAGAAATCCTCCTTTAAGAGTGTGAGATTTAGTTCTGAATATAGCCTCTGAATTAACACTGCTAATTTTACTAGTGTATTATTCACATTTGCTCAAACTTTCAACTGTCCTGCAAAAAAAAGCAAAATTAAGTCTTTGGAGTGTGTGTGGGGAAGGTGGAGGTCTTGAAGGGAGGGTTGTTCATGGGTGTTACAGAAATGTGAATCCCTCTCTTTTGTTTCATGCTGTAGAGGAATTATGTATTAGAAATGGAACAACATTCAGTTATTATCAGTCTTAGTATCATGGCTTCACAGGTGTGTCCAAAAAAAGAAAATATTAGAAACGAGAGTCAAAATGGTGAAAGCCAGGTGGTGCAGGAGAACTGAGGTTTTTCCACATCTGTTTATTGTAATCAGTTTTATAGGATGGAATTCGGTAACTTTTCCGTATCTTCTTGCTGCTGTTGCTTTCAGAAATGTTTCTGTTAGTAATAGGAGTGTCAGATTCCTTTGGCAAGTACCAAGTTTTTGGCTGCTATAGGGAAATGCTGAGAATTCCAGGTGGGTCTTCCGCCGCCTCCCCACTAGTTTATTCCTTCTTTTTGTTCTGCTTGAATCTGTGAAGTCATACATCATACCAGGGTAGCCAGTATTGCTTGATGTAGAGAGCAATGGGTGGAAGCAGGTAAGGCTTACGAAGTGACATTAGGCTAGTTGTAACACTTTTGCCTTCTGTTCGTCATTTGGGAAATAAGGATAATTGTACTTAATTTTTGAAGTATAAAAAGTGACTTCTGTAGGATATAGAGCTATGCTCAATTCCAATTTAAGGTTAATCCTCCATGACCTAAACTGGGTTCCAGATGGTGACCTACATGTGGAGAAAGACCTTTAATGGAAGGAAGAAACTTTAATGGAAGGAGACAGTTGTGTATAGTAAATGAAGGGTAGAGTAACAAAGCTAAGAATTTAAAAGTTAGAAAGTAGAGAGCTAGATTTACTTCAGCAATATTGTATTTTGCTCTTTTGTGTATTTATTTTAAGCTTTTTTTTTAATAAGTGCTTTTTGTTGTTGTTGTTTTCTTTTTTAGTATCTTGCTTTCTCCCAAGTCTTGGTAAGTAATTATGTAGACCAGGACTGCTAGGTCCTCAGCAGACCTATTCTGGTTGAATCTAAGCTACTGTTAACATATTATTCTGTTACCATTTGGGGATCAGCATCTGAAGGGGAGAGGCTTCTCCAGAGAGCTAAATTATTCTTGAGCAGCAGTTGAATTTCTGGGATTCCTGGGGATGATTTCTGGCCCTTGGAAGGGATTACCGCTTGATGCAGGCATTGCCAAAGCGTATTAAGTCAATCGCTTGTGGTGCGTTAACCACTCGACGTGGTACGTAGCAGTGGCAGTGCTGCAGCAAGCTGGCTGTGTTTGGCAACCTGGCCCGACCTGTGTCTGCAGCAGGAGGAAGGAGATGGACAGGGACATCTATGAAGCGGCGTGAAAGCCATCAGGCAGGTCCTCTTGCCTCGCCGGACCCGTGGCAGCCTCACTGCTGTGGCTGCTTACAGCACCTGCTTCTGCCTGGGAAAGGACTTCTTTTTGCATCTGGGTGCAAGCTCATACACGTGCTCTTATTGCAGAGGAGCCCGTGTGATACGTGGAAGGGTCACCCATTAAAGGGTTGTCAAGTGTTGGCACAGGCTGCCAGGGAAGCGGTGGAGTCACCATCCCTGGAGGTATTTAAGACATGTAGATGTGGTGCTTAGGGACATGGTGTGGTGGTGGGCTTGGCAGTGTCAGGTTAATGGATGGGCTCGATGATCTTAAGGGTCTTTTCCAACCTAAATGATTCTATTCTATGATTATGTGTTTGGGCTGGGGCTCCCAAAGTGAGAATGCAGAGGTAAACTGGGAAGATGACTGCTGTGTGTAAAGCTCAACTAGGGGAAATCAGTAGAGGAAATAGGGTTGGAATATGAGGTTAGGAGACAAAATGAAGATGAAGGTACGTCTCCTCTTTCATACTTGTGTAGCCTGGCATGAAGCTGAAAGCTGCTGCTCCTGTTAGAAAGAGCTATTCTTGGTGGGCTGTGAACCAAGATAAGAGATCCACTGCTTAGTGGTGAGCAGAATGGGTACCAGATGAGTCTAAATAAGATACTTCTAAGCTAAAGACCGTTTTAGTAGGAGCAGGGATTAAACTTTCAGTAATGGATAATGATCTCAAAAATGTAGCCAGGAACTCCAGTCTCCTTGGAAGCTGAAAGTGGGATTTAACCTTCTAAAGTTACTTGACATTAAATTGTAGGCTCTGTTTCTGCCTGTATTTATGAATAAAACGTAAGGGATTGATATACACGTTGGTCAACAACACAGTTTTAACTGCATGGAATGGTAGTGCTCAGTGAGAACCCTCAGGTTTTGCTTTAGTCCCTTGGGTTAGAGGAAGTCTCTTAACTCTCCTCGCCTGAGTCTCTCCTCAGATACATCTCCTTTTCCCTTCATGTCTTAGCTCAGGTGGTTTTGCTGCTGAAGGGCATCAGCCTAGCTAATCTGGGAATGCTGTTGTTGGAGATGGCACCTGGAGTAAGTTAGAGAGTTAGGATAATACAAATAAGTTTCCTTTGGAGCCTGGAAAGTACAACTTCTGTCTGTCTTGGTATAGGAAAGTGGAGGGGTAAGTATGTTTCTGCTGCTGGATGTTCTCTTACAGAGAATGAAAATACCTAGGATTTTCCCTCTCTGGAGGGTAGGCGAGGATTTCTGTTCTGGTGGGCCAAGTTACTCCTTTAGGGGTTCTTTGTTGGTTTTTTTTGTTTGTTTGTTTGCTGTTTTGTTGGAGTCATCTGTAGCTGAGGATGAAGTAATGCAGCAAGAGGCAGTATCTGGTGGCTGTTGAAGTAGGTGGTATTTGTGGCATGGGTATCTTGCAGATTAAGAAAGGAAGGAAGACAGATATATTGGCATCCGTGGTGTTTTTTTTTTTTTTTCCTTTAGTCATTACTTTTAATGAAGGTCCTAGGGGGATATTTGATTTCTGCATGTCTTCACTGTTAAGTGCTTGTTGTTGGAAAATGGAATTGGAAGCTGTAGATGGCCTTCATAAAAAGGCAAATGCAAGTTAAGATCTAGACTTTTTTAAAAAAAAGAAACAACCAACCACAAAGGGAAAAAAAAATCCCTGTGGCGGTGTAAGTTTTCACTCATACTTTTATTTCAGCAAAATGAAGTTGCCTGATTACGTGACTGCTGTTCCGGAATATTGCTTTATCGTCTTATCTGGGGGGAAAAAATAGAACCTGTTAATCTAAAAATTGTTCTACAGTTATATAACTGTTTCTTAAAAATAGCTCCAGAATGGTGGAAAAGAAAGATAGATTCTACAGGGTACAAAATTTCTGTTTTGTTCAATTTCTGCCTTTTTTTACATAGAGCATCCACATATTATACATAGTATTTTTTACTATTTTGTGGTGGCCAGTTGCATGTTACTTACATGTACTCATACAGCAGCTTATGAACATCCTGTAGCACAGTTCTCTATCAGATACTGTATATGTACGGCAGTAATAATAGCACCAAAGCTGAATGCTGAGGAGCTGGTAGAGAGGTACACAAAGAGAAAGCATTGAGGATGGGGTATCTCTTTGTGTGTGTGGCAGTTACTGCTGTGAAAGTTTAACTTTGAAATTGATTGTTCAGAACATCCTTTATTATGTTGTGTTCTAAAAATCACAATTATATTTGACTGTGGGTGTGTGATATTCTTGGGATAAGGAGGCAAAATGCATAAATCAAAAGGTTTATTGTGTTCTGGTAAAATGAGTTCATTCTTTTTAAGATATACTTCTATCTTAACATGCTCACTTTTCTCATCTAAAGAGATTTTATGTAAGTTAGGTTAGCCTTTGTCTTTGTAGATTAATTAAGCAGATGGCCACTGTAAGCTTGGACCAATAGCAGTATAACTAACTTGTTTCCAGTGACCGATACGAGTAGAAATTTGCTCTTGGCCTTACCTGCTGTTTACTTTAGACTCTGATCAGATACAGTCTGTGAAATCTTTTCTGCTTCAGTTAAATACCCCATAGTATTGTATTTACCACTTGTGCTTTTAATGAATCTGTACTTTCACATTTCTCTAACACTGGCATCTGGAATGTTGAGTACAGTAAGGAAAAAGTAGTTGACTGCTGTAATTATTTTTCTCTGCTGAATAATCTTTTCCTGTAAAACATATTTCACCTGCTGCTTTTTGAACTGTGTGCTACTTCATTAAAGCTCTTCTTGTTGCATAGGACTGATACCTGACTTTATTGTGGGAGTGGCAGCATCCCACAGTCTGTACAGTGCTACCCTTCTTTTTGGTGCCCTGTTAAATCATCATCTGAATGTGGGCTTCATGTGAGCCAGCTAATTTGACCCAGATCTGGCTCAAGAGTAGGAAGTTGTTAAATTTGTTTGAAGATGTTTCTCTTCTGGAGTTGTAGATTCCCCATATGAGTATTATTAGCCTAGATATTGCTGGGCAAATTGTCACTTCACAGAAGTATTAGTAGGCAGTACTATTTTACATTAAATCTTAAAATATTGGTTATGTTAAGATCCCTTAACCATGATGGCAGTACTTGGTGTGTATGTGATATGTTGGGGGCTTAGGGGTTTTCTTCTCTTTTTTCTCTCTGCCTGTATATACCTGGTGCCTGTTAAAACCTCAGTTTTATCACAGCAAATCCCAGGAGCAAAACCACTTAAGTGTTTTGCCTTTTTTGTTCGCTTGTGGAGTTTGTATTTTTTCCTTTGTCAAAAATTGTTGCGCTGGCTTGGTACAATCTCCCTGAAGTCAACTGTTGCAAAGCACGAACTGTTGTTAGAAGTTTTTGTTAAGCTTTATTTGTTGAAATATACTGTAAAGTTTTTATTATTTGAGACTTGTGATAATTGATATTGCCAAACAGCTAGTTTACAGGAACATTTTTTTAAGCAGGATTTGGATCATTTTACCTGATATCTTCTTGCACAAAAAAAATCAGCTATATATTTCAGGGATATGTGTATTAATTTTTAATGAGGGATGGTTTGGATGACAGGTAGTTCTACCAAATGTCTTTTAACTTCGGTTGATATTGGGAACTTTAACTTCAAACCTGACTGCAATGGAACATAGGAGAAAACACTTTCTACTGAGCTAGTCTTTTTCCTGGTTTTTAAACTGATAATGTATAATCTTCAAAAAATCAAATGTATGATCTCCATTGTGTGCTTTATTTTTGCACTGATTCCGGTTTGATGACCCACGTGCAATTCTGTAGGAAGATATTCAGATTGTCTCTTGTCAACTAACTTAAGTGATGGAATTAGGAATTTTGGCTCTTGAAATGGCCACTGGCATGCAGAGATTGATTTGTAGTGCTAAGGGGAGATCATACGACGATGCTGTCTTTCCATGTGGTCCACTGTATCATTTAATTGTGTGTCCTTGTTGCTGGAAGTTTGCCAAAAGGGTTGTGGAAATGAGTGACATGTTGCAAATGGAAAAAAGGAAAGTCATTAACTGTAGCAGAGGAGGATAATGAAGATGATACCAAATGGCCAGTTCATAGTAAGTTAGATGGGATATGTTAGGCAAGTTTCTGTTAAAGAATTTCATACGTACGTAGTATTCCTTTTGTTTGTAAGGGTGTCTGAGAAGCTGTTTAACATTTGCTGGATTAACTAGATTAACTCAGTGTTACCTCTGAGTTTACTTCCTTGGATAAGTGTGTATGCTACCCTGGTACTTCTGCATACAGCTTTTACTCTTTCCAGCACTGCTTTCTGCTCTGTTTACTAAAAATGCTTTAAACTCTTCTTGTAGTATTGTTTGATTTTTGTAGGCTGTTGGAGGCCTGTGAGGCTGACCTACCATTTGTTCCTTCTTCCATCTCTCTACAATAACATTGCTTAGGGGTAGTAGCTTTACCAATATTTCATCACACATCTTACTCTGTGATGATGCTGTTTGAAGGGAAGTAAGAAAAGCAACAAAATTGCTTCGGTTTCTGAAAATTCTGTCTCAGCTGCAACCTCTTAAGTTTGCATTTGCATTATTCAGGGTTGTACTGTTTGTACTCTGTGAATTATGTAGATTTTAAAGGACTTCAACTTTTAAAACTATTGTACAACTTGCATTCTTTTGGTATGCAGCACAGCAGATTACAGAAGATTCTACAGGAATTAGTTTGAAATAAAGTAGAACTGACTTGGAGTTTGCTATCCACTTCTTACGTAAAACAGTTCTGAATGACACTGCCAGTATGGTAACTGGTGATGGTGGAAGCCAGTGAACTTGCTTCTTTTTTCCAAATAACATTAATTGACCTTGCTTCTGAACACTACATGACTGGTTTTACTTTGAAGGCATAGATGTGACACAGGCAACTCAGTTTACTGGCAGCAAGTATTTTAGTATTTAGTATTGTCTTATTTTAAATTAGTATTAATTAATTATAGTATTAAATTGTATTTTCCCTCTAGTAAGTTTTTTGTTAATTTGTTTTGTTTTAGTCCCTTGATGTTTAAACACAGCATTTCTAACCATTATTTGTTTATAAATTGTATGAGGATTTTGGGCCCACTTCCTCATACAGAACTTGTTCAGTGTCTGAACAGTTCTCTCCTATGTCTGCAGCGCTTCCTTTTCTGGTACAGCTTTCTGTGATGCATGCTTGTATTTATTTATTCTTTGGAAGAGATTTATTTGCAGAGATTTCCTCCATTCATTCACCTCATATTTTGACATAATAAACTTGAAGTAATATGAACAGGGCTTGTAAAAATGGCGAGTGAAGATTTCTAGACAGTGTAAAAAAAAAACAAAACCCAACAACAAAAAAACCAAAAACCACCCCAAAAAAAACCAACAAAAAAAACCCCGACCCGCAAAAAACCCCCCTCCAGCCAAAATGAACCAACCAAACCCAAACTGTTCCGTGACTGCTACTGCACCCTGGAAAGGCGTGCTTTTGCTTCTGGAGGTTGATGATTCAGTCAGTCTCTTCAGGGCTTTTTGCTAGGGTTGGCCTCCTGCCGGTCCATTTTGAAATTTCTCAGTTGGCTCATCTGATTATCTATGCTGCATTAAGTCTAGTCCGATGTGTAAGTAGGTAGATAGGGAGGAACTCACGTGTAGCATAAATGCTGCTGTCATGGCACATCATCCGTGGTCTTTGTTTTTTGAACAGCTCCCAGGAGAGTTAGACACTGCTGCTGTTGAAAGCAGCTTTTTTGGACAAGGTTTCTGGGGGGCAGCCACATGCTTGCATGGTAGAGTGAAGACTCGTGGTCCCTTCAGTAAGTCATATGTTGGACGCTGGAATTGTTTGTGGCTTGTTGCTGGGGTCCATGCAGTTAAGAGTTACAGAACAGTTCAGAGAAGCATTCAGAAGAACTGACATCCTATAACAAATGTAAGAACTTCTGTACACTAAACTGCGGCCAGATTCAAGACCTTCAATTTGTATAATAGAGGCTTGACTTGCCCCATTTATCTTCTGCTCAGTTATTAAGAATAATTCAATTTATTTTCCTGGATTGGGGTAATCTGTGTCAGTGTTTTGGGGGGGTGGGAGGAGAGGGCAGAAAGAGAAGGTCAGCTGTTTTTAATACTGGTGTTTTTCTCCATGGTCAGGACTTTCTAATTATACCCTGGATAAAATATCAAATTTCAAAGTCTTTCACACAACGAAGGTTCTCTGTTTTCAGTGGCATTAGGTACACATGCATCCCATAAACATAGGCATCATGTGCATTTTGGTTTTGATTAGCATTGGGTAACTGTATTACCTGATTGCTCTGCTGTTGTTTGATAATATCTTACTGGGAGCAGTGAAGAAATTGTCACATACACATGAATATCTTGTAGATGAGGGTTCTTATAGTTGTTCTTATAAGTTGTTCAGGGTTACAGTGAACCTTCTCTGTTTCTTATATATTATGACTGACCATTGGGCAACAGATAAGGATTTTAAGTAGCTGAATGATGGTGGTGTGTATCTGGGCTGAGAAATGGCTTCAGAGATTTTCTTCTAGTTATGATAAACGTAGTTGGCACTGGTGATTTAAAAAGCATAGCACAGGAAAATGTAAATGAGTAGGAGGAGTTCATGAACTTTATATTGGAGGGTTTCTTTCTTCTCCCCTTTCTTCAGAAGAAAGTGTCTGCTATGCTCTCTTCCTGTGATTAGGTTTTTATTAAGACAAAAATCGGTGCTGGTACATTATTTTCTATGCCAGATATGCAGTAATGAAATAGTTCAGAAGTGTAACACAAGGTCGTAAGAAAGCCACATGAAATGCTCTTCACTTTTATTCCATCTGCTGTTATTACGTGGTAGAAATCTTGTAGCACGTTTCTAAAATAGAATTTTTTGAGTTTTCTAATTTATGTGGCTTGGGAAGTATTGGACCAGGTATTAATATGTCATGCCTATTAGAAAAGTGCTCTAGGGAGCTTTGTGGTGGGCCCCCCAAAAATTTATTAGGTTAATTGAAAAGCAAAATTTGACATACAAGCCTGATGCTGTTCAAAAGAAAGCCAGTAGCAATTAGCTATATGTATATATTTTTTTTCTTTCTCCTGTCTCATTAAGTTTTCATTAATGAGAGCAGTCTTAAGCATTGAAAGACTCTGGAGTCACACAAGCCATGTTTAAGAGTGTTTGTAATCTTCAGATAAATACTAGTTCAATGAAGTAAAAATTGAGTAATGCTGAAAAGAGAGCACTTCTAATTCTGAACCAGGCATTTGCCTACCCTGACTGTATGGAAGGGAAAAACCCACTGCTTGCATAAAATATTCTTTGGCAGGATTTGGCCCAACGGAGCTTATTCCCACGACTACAGAAGTAATGTCTCTTAAGTTCTATGGTGCTTTCTGAATTCTCTCCTATTTTCAATGAAATTTCCGAATTTCATGGGTTTTTGTGTTGTGAGGAGATGTTTCAGAATGCAGATGGGCTCCCTTTCCAGCTGAGCCTGCAGTCAAGGCAGACTGAAGCAATATGCTCTAAGAAAAAGTGTGAATTTTCTCATATGTTTCAGTGAGCATTAATTGGAAGACTAATTAGGACAACTTGAAGCCAAAATTGCTGTGTTTCACTTTGAGACAAATTATCAGAGACACCCATCAGCTGTAGTTGGATGTAGGTGGCATTCCAAGTTTAAATCTGCTTGAAGAGTTTAGAATCAAAAGTGAGGAAAAGAAGTTTAAATCTAACTCAGGGCTTAAATTTAGAGTAGAACAAGGAAGAATAAAAATTACCACATATGAGTAACTGTACCGTAATAAAAACAGGTGAAGGAGATCGTATGCTTCTAATTATTATTGTTTTCTAGTTTGAAGATGGCATGTAGGCAACATTAAGTCAGTATTCCAGACTGAAAATGCTATATTAAATACTACTATAACTTTTTTATTATGGAACTGTATTTAACTTTTACAGATACGTGCATACAGATAGGGTTTCTTTTCTTACCTTTCTCTTGCAGATGTGACATTTCTACTCATAGAAGTATGCATAGCCTAAAACATAGGTACCCACAGTCAGTTGTTTTTGAATCCTCATATACTCTTATTTTCTTTGGATACAAAAAAGCCTGTGGCTGCTTCCTTTGCAGGACTGACTTTGTGCTGTGTCAGCTTCAGCTTCTGGGTAAGGTACAATACAAAAGTTAGTTTGCTTGAGTGTTAGACAGGCAGCAGCCTCTGGCTAAGGAGTACCTGTACAAGAAGAGGTGCATTTCTTTCTACTGTGTGTTTTCCTTCCTACTCTCCCTAGGAGAGCAGGAGGAGAGCACGAGTCTCTTCTCCCTGCTCTTCTGCTGCATGCTCCCAGAAAGCAGGACTCTTAACTCTGTGCTTTCAATCTCACAATATATATGCTTGAGACTCCAGCTCCATCATGTCATATACACCTCTTTCACCTTCTTGTCACTGCTCTGACATCCTCAGCCAGAGACGACCGAGTACCTTTATTTCTGTTGCAGAGCAGGGCTGGAAGCTGGCAGCCCCTGCTACACGTTGTAGCACGATGTACCTGATTTGTAGTGGCTATCTGTGCGAGCATCCACTGTGCTGTGAGAGAAGACAGGAAGGCAAAGCTGAGAGAATTTGATAACTGCACCTGACACAGGCAGATTGGTTACATGTGACGGGCATATCACAATTTTGGGAACTTGTAGTGTTGCATATCACTGTCTCCACTGCTGCAATAGCTGTGGGCACAAATGTGCTTGGTCGGAAGACCATGATTCCTTCCACTTGAAATGGGTTGTGTGGCCTTCTGTCTTCCTCTTTAACATGTCCCACCTCTTGAGCAGTATCAAGACAGAGAAAACTGCCTCGGAAAATGTTTCTCTCTGCAGTATAGAGTTTTTAAGGAAGAAGTGCAGGGTGGAGGGAAGGTCTTTCAACTTGCATGTAAAAAAATGGTACCTCACATTTATTAGCAACATGATCCATCAGATAATGAGCTGGTAGTATTCTACTCTCCATTTCACTAATGTGAGCATCTGTGTGTATTTTATGGCCATCATCAGCACCCTATGAATAACTCTTAAGCTGGTGGTCCGTTTCAGCCAGCTCTGGCAGTTTGGTCAAGTCTTAAAGATGACTATGTTCTGTAACTGCTGGGAACGTAGGTGGCTGGGTAGAGGCAAGAGACAATGTGGTGTGAGCTTATGCATTGAAACGGGAGGGTATATGGTGGGGCAGTAGTGACTCATTAGGAGGCAGGAAGGCTTCAGCAAGAATATCTGTCTTCTTAGGAGCCAGAAGACAAGCAAGTAATAAACAGCTATCAATCAAGGAACTGGCTATTATTTTGTGGGCTATAATGCATTTTTCTCATGAGGAGTGTGGCTGTAGGGCTACATTCTTTTGTGTTGTGCTGTAAGTGCAAGGAATGAGGAAATCTGGTCCCAAATAGGGAGGAGTATTCAAGTTGGGGGTAAGGATATCGTTATTTGGATACGTCAAAAAAGAAGCGCTACCATTTTTAAAAGTTGTTGCAACATTGGAAGTGCTCTTCTTTTTCCTATCTGTGGCATGATATATTGAGTCAAATATATCCTTTGAAAGTGTGTCCAATTAATGTGTTCTGACTTTCACCAAATCATATTAACCTAGTGTAGCTGTCAAGCTGGGTATGCCAGTTGTACTCCTACAGCAATTTTTTTTCTTTTTAATTGTCCCACTGTGAACTCTTGTACCAGATGACAAATCCCAAAGAAATAAGTTCTCTCTAGGTTAGCATGAGAGAAATAAGAAGAGTGTTATCTGTCTTGCTTTTGGCAAAAAGGACCCCAAAAGAATCTTTTAATTAGAGCAATTTCATTGTGTCTATCTGCCATGAACCTAACGAGCAATATGAGCTTGCTAAGGTGCAGCCACGTGACTTGGTGGGAGCTGATCCTCTAATGAGAGGATTAGGTGTTTATTTCTGGTTGTCCATAGCCTGTGATGCTAAGCACATGTCGCTGGGCGTGAGAGCTCTCAGCCAGTCCCCAGTAACCTCTCCTTTACCTCTCTCATCTTTGCTTTTCCATCCCCTCCCAAATATCAGCTCACTGATTTCTCTGTTCTTGATACTTCAGCTTGGGATAGATTTCATAAATTATGCTACGCACAGTTTCTGTGTGATGTTGTATTTGGGTCTGTAAATAACACAAAACCTAAATGGGTCTGGAAGTTTTTCAGAATCTTGTTTTTTAGCAAGTCACCTGGGGAAGTGTCGTGGTTTAACGCTAGCTGGCCACTAAGCACCACACAGCTGCTCACTCACTCCTCTCCCCCCACCGCCAATGGGATGGGGGAGAGTACTGGAAGTGTAAAAGTGAAAAAACTCCTTGGTTGAGATAAAAACAGTTTAATAATTAAGAAAAAAAATTGTAAGGAAAAGGAAAATAACAGAAATAAAACCCAAGAAAGACAAGTGATGCAAGTGAAAACATTTGCTCGTGACCGACTGACCGATGCCCAGCCGGTCCTCAAGCAATGGCCCCCCTGCCAACATCCCTCTAGTTTTATTGCTGAGCATGACATCCCATGGTCTGGGATATCCCTTAGGTCAGTCGGGGTCGGCTGTCCCGGCTGTGTCCCCTCCAACCCCTTGTACCCCCCCAGCCTGCTCGCTGGTGGGGTGGGGTGAGGAGCAGAACAGCCCTTGGCTCTGGGTAGGCACTGCTCAGCAGGAACCAAAACATCCCTGGGTTATCAACACTGTTTTCAGCACAAATACACAACACAGCCCCATACCAGCTACTGTGAAGAAAATTAACTCTATCCCAGCCAAAACTAGCACAGGAAATGTAGTTTGACATCAGTGAGATCCAAAAGGGATGAATAGTTCTGTCCAAGAGGCCGTCATTAAACTGGCTCATCTCCAGCACTGCCATTTTAAAAAGTGCATTTAGTGGATTGTTTTGCCTTTAAAAAAATGAAAAGAGGGGTGTTGGAAAGAGGAACCAGTCCTGGCGCTCCTGAATTGTGGTATCTCTACCACTTGTGATGTGGAAGCTACTTAATATTATGTGGGGTAGGGGAGAAATCCAGCCTGCCACTTTAAAGCTGGGGAATGAACACTGCCTTCTGCTCGCAGCCTGAGAATTGTATCTGGAGCTGCTGTTGCCACTGCTTAGTACAGTTCTCTTTTTCTAATGATGGCACCTGAGCAAAATAAATTTGAAAATCTCCCGCTTTAATAGGTTTACATTCTCATAATCTTGAATGATTTAGAAGACCATATTTTGTCAAGAAACCTGGTTCCTTCTATTTTTGTATTTCACCTTGAATTTGATGTTTTATTCTCTGGGCAGTGATGTTAATGTGAGTTCTGTATCGTACTTAATTACGTGATAAATCTCTCTCCCCAGATCATTCAACTTCAAGTGGTACATCCTCGTTTAAGCCCAGCCGATCACTGGTTTCTATTCCCACTGCCCATGTGATGCCGTCTAATGCCAGCTCTTCGCTTTCCAAACACAGGGAAGCTTTCAAGTCTGATGGCTCAAAATGGAGTACAAGCTTTGTACGGTCAGGAGGAGGCCGAAATCAGGGTGCCCTGGACAATTCTCTTGACATGAAAGATGCAAGACCTGTAAGAAAATGGTCCTCCTTGTCTAAACTCAGCTCACCAAATACCTTCAGCCAAGATGGTAGTAGTCACTCAGCGGACTCCAGAGCTAGTACAGACAAAGCTGTGTCACCACAATTGAGGACAAACGGGCCAGGTTGTTTGCACGATAGCATGGAGTTGCTAAAAATTGAGGACAAAGAAATTGGGAAAAAGCGATCTTCTCTACTGGACTGCAAATACAAATTTGAAACGTGCAGCAAAGACGATTTTGTTTCAGATTCCTCAAGTAGGAGACATGCCTTAGACTTGACCTACAGTGCCTTACCTGAAAGCAAACCTACGGCAGCCGGTTGTGAAGCCTTCGGACAGAGATATGCAACTCTCGGACAACAGGCTGTGAGCGGAGCTCCCATACAGCCAGCAGTGAGGACTCAAATGTGGCTTAAAGAACAGTTACGTGCAAATCCCCTGGACTGCAGGAGTGCTGAGGAGCCCTACGGTGTAGCTGCATGGCATGTGCAGCAGCTTGAAGATTTTAGAACAGGTGACCAGCCTGTGCAGGTAAGGCCAAAGCTTGGTGTTTGCTGCCATCATGTGGCATCATGTGTTATACCTGAGGAATAATATCGGGCAGTTTTTAATAAAACAGGAAAGGGAACAGGTCCTCTTAGCCAGGTGATGATGTTTTTAAACTTTGATTAGGGATGCTGCTGCTTGTTTCTCAGTATGACTGCCAACAAGTGCCTCTCTGCATGAGACTAGCATCTTTTTTCTGAAGCTGGACGCAGTTAAGAGGTTCATCAAGGAACATTTTCAGTAGTTCTTAAGAGAGTCTTTGGTCACAGTGTGGTGGAGGAAATGTGAATGCATTTTGATCTTAATGGGTTTACTAAGAAGGCTGCATTTTTGCATTCAGCAAAATAAGAATGACTCCTGTGTACTGCAAGGATGAATGCTCAGTTTCACTATGCCTAGCACTTAAACCGAATTCAGTTTGATATTACTGCTTATTTTTTAACTAATGAAATTAACTAGAATCAACTAATAGTAGTCAATGAATATGTTTTATTTAAATAAAATAAAATGTGGGCTTTATGTGTCATACTTGAAGTATTTTCATATAGAAAACGTCAAACACGTGGTTTTAAGAGACAGATAACCTATTCTAACATGGTAATTCGCAGTCTGTGTTTCCAGCTCTTCCCCTAATGGGAAAAGATAGCTTGTGAAGGAAGGCAGTATTAAAAATCTAAAACTCCAGGTTTACCCATGTAGGTAAACTTGGCTTGCCAAAAAAATCCCAAGCAGATTACAGTATGTAAATTTTCCTGAAAGGCATTTTAAGGCTAGGATGTTATCTGAGCAGATATAATCTAGCTGTATGTGCAAATTCCCTGTTTTCTCCAGCCTAAAGATATATTAAGTAATTTTCAAAGTGTTGTGCTCAAATTTTTTTGTGTCTTGCATTGTATATTCAAGGAAAGACTGACAACTTTAATGATTCTCAAGATCCAGTTTAGCTCTTAACGGTGGTCTGGATTTTTTTTTTAAGCTTAAAAAAATTGAAGCCAATTAGTATGGTCAAACCAGTAGTAATCCTTAAGGGTCTCTCTAAAAACCTGACATTGTTGCAGGTAGCCACCCTTTACATTACCCTTATTACTGCAGAAACACTAATCTTTCTCTAAACTTTTTGAAGATTTTGATGGCGAGAAATTACCCAGGTTGTCCGTGAGGTTTGCGTGCAGATTCCTGTGCCTGGTGGTTCTCCTTTTGGATTTAAATATCTATTCAGAGTAAGCTTTATTTACTTTGTTCCTTCATTTAGGTATATGTCTCTTCATCATCTTTTACGTACCTTTCACAACACTTTGTTTAGGATGGGTGTTTTAGAAACTCTTACTTTTGTTGAGGTCAAAACAACTTCCAGCTTCTGTTTTTCATGTCTTATAAGTGTTTTCTCACTCTGATTGTCATTAAATACAGTGTCTCCTTTTTGTATGAAGGGAAAGTTTCGTGTTTGAAACAGATCTATGTAGTATTATGGTTATTCAAAAACTTGTGTTCATGCAGGCGTCGATGCCGCACTGTGTTTTGAGGGCAGAGCCAACAGAGGGAGCACAAGCATTAGTTATCTTTTTGGCTGAATTCATAAAATGGTGCTGCACCTTTGCAGGTTTTTGAGATCATAAGATTATAGGGTGAAGTTTTGCCTAAACCTGTTGTGTGGTGTTTTTGTTTTGGTTTTTTTTTTTTTCCTTTTCTTGCTCCTGTCATTTTTATATCTGTATCGGTATTGATATATACGTCGGAGGATCCATCTAGCCCCTGGCTTAGGAAGCAATAGTCCTATCTACTGTCTGGTTAGCCCTGGAAAACAGGGGAAGTCCTTGAAGCTGCGGCGTTTGCTCTCCTTGCCCTGACTTCCCACTTGCTTGGGAGGGTGGCACAGAGAGCCTGACAGTAATTAAGGGCACGAGGGTGTGGAGGAGGTTCCTGGTGCCCTTGGAAAGCGCTTTCATTGGGTCTGATTTGGAGTTGTGCCGATGGGCCTGGAAATGCGATCTGTTCCATTTCTTCAAGTGAGAAGATGTGGTGGTGAAATAGGACCCAGAGAAACAGAAAGTTAAAGCGTTGTGCGAGAGCGGTGAGCCTTTGGGCTCTCAGGGGCATCCTCTGCTGGCCCACCCAGCCTGCCCCGTCCTTCTGCCCAGAGGCTACAGCGGTGAGGAGGAGGGATGCCCGAAGAGGTAAAAGGAGAATGGTTCTCCTGTCTTGACACCTGTTCGTTGAAGAAACCTCAGCATAATTGTGCTATGGGTTTTTTCAAAGGATCACCATGTGCGCGCACCTGGGAACTGATACGCTGCTACTTCTGAGAAACCAAGAAAACTGTAATCCTAAGTGGAATATATACCTAGGAAAGAGAGAGAGCAGAAAGCATACGATTTTGCTAGAGGAAGCTGATGATTTGTAAAAGGGAAAAAAGCCACACCTCTATAGAAACGTCTTTATTTTTCTTTTCCTCTTAGTGGGGACTATTTTTGCTATTTTGCTTTTAATAATTATGTATGCTGATGGAAAGGCAGTGGTTTTTAAGGACTGAAAAAATTACAGTTTATCATCATTTTACTTTAAAACTACCATTGCCGTGAACAGAAAACTAAATGAACTTTGTTTTTAACTGACAATCTAGAGCAGCTTTGTGTATCTTTCAGGTAGACTGGTAAAAGGAGAGACTATAGAGGGCAACTATCACTAATGAAGTAAGAATAGACTGCAGCAATTTTCTGAGTTGATTTTGGGGACTGGTCATTCAGGAACAGCTGTTGGATTTAATAATACAGTCTGCAAATAAATTTTCATGCCCTCACAGACTAGTATAGACAGTTTACCCCCCCAAAACTATGAATTGGAGTTTATTTTTATAAAATCAGACAAGCTTTGAGTTTAAGTAAAGGATAATGTATTACAGCCCTTAAAAGCTGTTCCAGTTAATTACTCTCAAATTAAGATTCTCTGCCTCCTTAATAGTCTAAATTTGACTGAACTCCGCATCTACCTGTTGGTTTTTTGCTACACTTTGCTCCCCAAATTAAAAAGCCTATAATGTAGCTTTTCCATTCCAATTGTAAACCATGATTTTTAAGATAAAATATGTACTGTGCATTGTAAGGGAAGCTCAGAGTGTTGGGTAGAAGACCTACAGCTATGTTGAGATTATCTTCCAGGACACAGTCAGGTTCACAACTGCAGAAAAGATGCTGTGGATCAACAGAACACGTCTTCAGAGAAAGTGCATTGTTCAGCTGAGGGTGTGATGTTTGTACATTTTGGAAATAAATCTCCAAGGAGGATCTGGTCTATGGTTATTTTGCAACATCATGGAGTTGTATATGAAGATTGTTTTCTCTAGCCAGTGTGTACTATTTAATGTATGCTTTTTGAAGATAAACATTCCCCTAGACATTTCCAAGGAAGATATTTTAACAGTACTTCAATGAAAATAATTTCCATGCAGTATTTATATTTCATCATACACTTAATTATTTTCAATGTACAGCTGATCTTTCAGCAGACATGACCATTGTAATACCTTTTTTTCTTTTTAACCTCCAAAGTAAGGAAGTATGTGATTAAGCCTGTGTTAAGGGAAAAATTGCTTATTAATACGCAACAGCGGTTCCCACTTACTGAACTGGGAGGCCATATAAATCTGGATAAAAAGGCTGTATGCTTTCATGTAAAGGCACTTCTTAAAGACTGATCCTATTCTATCTGATTATCTGAATGCATCTAGGTACATCCTGTTTGCTAGTCCAGAAATTGGCTTTAAAATGAAAGCACGCCTTTAAAATTGTGGGAGATAATACAATAAGAAGGAAGGTTTCAAAGGTCACATATCTACTTCTTAGCTCTGTACAATGTTGTAGGCATCACAAGATTAAGCTCTTGTTTTTTCCAGTGTATGGGACATCTGTATGATTTCTTCATGGTGTGCTAACTGTGTCACAATATAGCAGAGATAATAGATGGAAAATGCTTAAGTACATCTTTCCTTTAATGTATCTGGCTTACTGTTTTTTCTTTAATGAGGAAAACACTGCCTTGTTCATACCATGTATGTAAAAGTTAATGGAAGTTAAATTTTAATGCACTGAGAAATTTAGAGATACTACAACAATCTTCATTTCAAAATAGAGAAGGAAGAAAGTAAACTGCATGCATACCTAAACATTGGTGAACAAAAGTTGTAAAACTTTAATTAAAGTTATAACATTCTTCAAATAACATTGTTGGCACAGAAAACTTTATTCTTAAATGTCAACTCAAAGCTTGTTTTTCTTATGATCCTGGCAGATCAGAAAACTAAAAACTATTAATATCAACATTTTTCCTGTGTCACATTTTGATGAAATGATACTCTTTAGCAAGATAAAACTTTTTAACATGAAGAGGTATCACCTTTAGTTAGCAGAGTGGACTCTTTCAGTGTGAGCCACAATTAAGCTTTTATATTCTGTTCCTTTTGCTGTGAAGTTGGTAGTCCAACAACTGGGATTCCGTTTGTTATAGTGCATGTGTGGGCTCAGTCTGGAGTAAGCACTGGCAGACGATGGGAAACCAAACTTGGACCATGCTTGATTGCAAAAAGAGACTTGGCATTGGTTAACTAATAACTTTGCCAATTTTGTATGTCATCTTGGGAAGATGCATGTTTCAGTTTCAGCAGCATATTTCAACATTTGTTGAAGATTCTGTAGTTTTCGTTAATGGCTGAGAGGAGGCTGCTGGGGTTGTTTCTTGGGGTTGTTTCTACATGCTAATGGTAGAGTTTCTTATAGTCTTCCTTTGTATGTAATTTTGGATCTAGAAATACATGATTGTTGGTGGCAGTAGACTCATCTTTCTCCTTTTATTAAAAAGGAACATATGATTTTTATTTTTTTGTCAGGGCTAACTCATTTATGTAATTTTAGCTATTAAACTGTCACATTGCTTTCCGTAAGATAGGGAAACTTTTGAATATACAGAAGAGCATACAGACAATAAGCTTTGTACAGTCCCGAGCGGTGTATCAGTGAATAGTCATTTTGTTGGGAAAACCATTTTTATTCTTCTTTAGACTAGACTGGGCTTCATATCCTTTTTTGTGGTTTTGGTACGCTTTGAGCCATCTGTGTCAAGGATCAGCAGAAATCCTCCAAGATAATATGTAACTATGTAGCTGTTACAACATATATCCCTTGTATATAAATTTACAGATTTTTTTTTTTTAAAAAGCAGAATATTTCGAGATTATCAAAGTAAGTGATAAAGTGCTTACAGTGATGCAGCTGTGCAAAGTTTTCTGCTTTAAATGCAAACAGACAGGAATTGGTATTGCTATATCAACATAAAGCTATAGATATGTCGTTTGCAGAAGCTATTTTAAATGTTTGTTGTACGTATTTCAGAGCAGGTGAGAGAAAAGCTTTCATTTTAACTATCCGTGCTGCCTTAGCTAATGCTGCCTAAGCTTTTGGAGCAGGCAGCACAGAGTGGAACGTGGATGCCTGTTAATGGTAGGACTTAGAAACCTTCTGTTTCGCTAGGCGTACTGCCTTTTCCTGTGAAAAGTATTTTTGTAGATTCAATTTAGATGGGTCTCTTCCAGATAACTGAACCACCCCACAACAACAGTAATCATCTGGAAATCCTGGGTGAGAACATGGGAGTAGGTCAGCTCTGTAATACACGTGGCACTTGTGAGGAGTGCTGAATCAGGGATGTGCTGTTGTCAATAGAAAGCTGGAAGCTGGGGTTTCCCCCACTCTATGAGCAACATCTGCCTCTTTTGCATGCATGCAAAAGACTATTAATACATGCACGTATGGCACTCGGTTTACTGTACAGTGTTGGTGCACTTTGTTCCCACGTTGTACTTGGGAAAGAGAGATGCTAAGAGCAGGCTGGTTGGCCCCAGTGTAATGGATGAAATCTACTTCAGGCCACCTTCTTTCCCAGCGTATCTCAGGTACGTAGAGCTACTTTCTGGGCAAATAATTCCAGCAAGAAGTGAGCTCTTCTTGGTCACTGTCCTTCCCAGTGACCTGTGGGGAAAGTACATCATCCTGTAAAGGGCCACAGAAGAAGGTCCTGTAAGAAGCTGATGTTGCATGCTTAAAGTGAGGACAAGCTGTGGACTGGATGATTGCACTGGCAAGTAACAAGTGGTGTGTCAAATACGGCTGCAGGGCTCCCACGCTGCACACTTGACCTGTGCCTAAGTGGTAAACGTGGCTTATTGAGGCAGTAGCACCCTTCCTGCGATTGTGCAGATGCACCTACCGCTCGTGTACGTGTCAGCGTTAAGGGCCTCCTAGGCAGAGTTATGATAACCTGTGTTAGTGGTCGTCTTTTTTCGGTTGTTTTGACAGCTTCTTTTTTTGATACTGCTGGGTAACACTAATGGCTTCTGGCTTTTAAGGTGTTGCTGTGAGCCACAGGTGGTCAAAAAAGGTATAACTATGTAATTATGTTTTCATATTTAAACTTATCCCCGTCTCAACTGCTGCAAGCTGCTTTTCATGGATATCCTTGTTTCCACCTACAGCATCTGTGCTTTTGCTCTCCGCAGGTAATTTGATGCGTGCTGTCAGGCCGTTGTTGGTGTTTTGTTCTGCCTTCCTGCTCTATCCATGTCATTTCCCATGAAGTACGTGTTCTCCGGAAATCCCATTTTAAAAATTTGATTTCTGCTGTCCCTTTTTGCAGAAGTGATGTTCCTTGAAGGCTGCAGATGTTTTGTAGATCTTTAAATACAAGTCAGCTGTAGCAGTGGGAAAACTACAGTAACTGCTGATGCATACTTGCATTTCTTCATGTACTCAGCAAGGCTCTAGATGTTCTTTACTCAATGGCAGGTAGAGAATTGTGCACAGCTCTTAGGATTGTTTTCTGATAATATAGGTATGTGAACACTTTCTCTAACTGTCAGATATTTCTCTGCAGTCTTTGCATATTTATATTCAGATAGCTTGAAGTGTCTACATTATTACTGCAAACCCCTTGAAACGAGATTTGAGAAGGAAGCAGAGCCTCAGAGAGGTTCACATCAGCTTCACAAGGATAAATGCGAGCACCAGAACCAAGACAATAAGGAGAAAATTGAGTAGCAGGTTGAGACCTCTGTTGTTGGCAAGATCCATAATGTGCGTCCGTCTGCCCTCTTGTGCTTGCAGCAGACTCTTGATTGTAGCTTTGCGTTGCTCCTTCAGTAGCAAGCAATGTAGATTCACATGAATTTCATTGTGTCCTCAGCTGTTTACCTGGTTTTAGTTTACCTGGTTTTAGTTTCTGCCACTTAAGAAAAAAAATGTTTGTTTACAATAACTAGAATCTCCCCCCCCCCCCGCGCCCCCCCCCCCCCCCCCCAAAAAAAGGAATCTGGATGCTCCTGCAAGCCTTTTTTCCAAATACCTTAAAAATAATTAAAAAAAAAAAAAAAGGTTAATGGTAGCTTTCATTTTACTACTGAAGAACTCCTGAAGAACTAATTAATGGAGAAAGGACTTGAATTTTATACAGTTTGGCTCTTTAGTTTGTTTTGGTTTTTTTTTTTAATGTGTATGGTACTTTTCAGGCCCATTTGGTTTTTAAAAGAATGGCCACTCTCAAGACTTGTTCTGTTCCAGCAGTAGACTGTTGAAAATTTACTTTTAGAAGATTTCTGTAGATGCAAAAAGAAAACTTTCTCATCTGGGCAAATTGTACCTCTGTTAATAGGAGTATTTCCTACCCTTCTAGGGTTTGGCATCGTGCAGTGCGGTAGTTAGCATTTTGCCAGCAGTGTGCTGCGTAGGATTCATTGCAGCTTTGCAAATGCCTTATTAAGAATCTAGATTGGGCTGGCAGAGGATGCATCCTTAGTGCTTTTAACCGCACATACACAATAGCTTATTTTAAGATAGTATTAATAACTTAGCAGTTGTGTTTCTATATATAGAAATATACATATATATAAATGAAAGAAACAAATAGGACCGCTCAGCCCTACCAGTGAATGTTGCCAGAACTTCCTTTTAATAACCAGCTAAGTTTTTAGGGAAGATCACAAGAGGGCAGTGTTTTATAGTTTTATATTTTATACAAAAATACACTTTTGGCATACTTTTATCTTAAAACAAACCCCAGACAACCACGGGCTTATAAAGCAATCAGTTCCACTAAACTAACTGTCAGATATTACAATAAATCTAGGGCCTGTTTTAAATAATTTAAATTACCAGGGTTCTTACTGACATGAGCATCAGTTTTTAAAGGAATCCTTATAAATATGTTGTTCTGTTTTTAATCCTTGCAATGAACAAGAGGTGTTCACTCACCTCCTTCCATAACCAAAACGGATTTATTACACCCCCCCCCCCCCCAGTTTTTAACATCTAGGTCGAAGCTAAAAGGACTATATTGTTAAATAAAAGATATCTATGGATCTTGTAGGACTTCACAAATATTTTCTAATTGTATTCTGACAGACACTATTAATAACCATACAGATGCAGGTATCTGGTCAGTAATCTATAGTGTATTAGTATGCTTCCAGGTAGGAACAAGAATACTCTGCTCTAATTTCAGCAGAGAGGATATAAGTAAAGAACATCTCAGCATGGGTGCATGTGTCTGACACGATAATTGTTCTGTTTGTAGTTGTAGCAAAACTCACATAAAAGTTACTTGTTACGGGGAGCAAATGTTTTGTGAAAGATTTTTTTTTTAAGCCTATTTTACAGTTGTCTTTCCACCAAGTGGTTCAGTTTTGCTAGCAAGGGCAGTTGTTGCTAAACTGATGCAGAAAAGTTAATAAAGAAATGCAAGTACCTGCTGCCCTCTAAAGTGCCTTACTGACTAGTCTTGATCAGAGCAAAATTTCAATTCTGAAATGGGTCATGTCTTCACCTAGAGAAAAATGGGTAGATATATCAATTTTTGCTGAAGAGCTGGCTGAGGAGGCACATGTTTAAAACCAGCATATTCTTGCTCCTGATTAAGCTATTTCCCAGTGTAAAATTGCTATGGAAGTTTGTAATTTGTTTTTTGGAGGAAGAGTAATAGCCTGTTTAGCTGTCTTTGTTCACCATCAGTGTGTAAGATGAACTTAGTAAAAAGACATAGCCTTGGGTGGAGCGGACCAGAGAATTGAAAACTTAATCCAAGCTACATGCTGTGTTTTGAAATTTTTATTACAGCTCATAAAAGTAGTCAACTTTTTGACTACACTTTCAGAAATTCGTTAGGATCACATATGTATACTAGTTAGTGAGTGTAAATTAAGTATGTGTAAAGTGATCTGGACATCACAAAATAGGCAAGATTACTGTTGAAAACCAAAACAGAATAAATAGCGGTATAAAGAATTAGAAAGCTGTGTGATGACTAGCTCTTTTTCACATAACTTTAATAAGTAGAGGATAGAATGGATGCTTCTTTCTAAACAGAAATGTATGTAAATATCTTATTTTATGCATTAATATTTTTTTCAAGCAGTCATTTTAATAAATAAAAATACAGTAGCTGTTAGTGTTAAAGCCCATATAAGTATACAAAAAAAGATTGTACTATGTACAAAGGGTTTTATTTTTTTAATCCCTGGGTTCAGTTGACATTAAGTTATATAGAGGATGGTAGCAGATTTTCTGATCAGCAGAATCCCAAGACACAAATGAACCATACAGTACATGCAATTTATCTGCATTGCTTTAAAATAACAGTAGGCCTTCCAGTTTATTTATACTTTGTTTTTGTTCTTGTTTATTGTTTTTTAAATAAATAATGGCTTTTCAGGTACATAAGAAGAAAGTAGTGCGTTTGTTTTTTATGAGGAGGGGTGGGGGTTTTATTTTTTTTTAGCAATACTTTACTTGGATTTCTGTATATTACTGGCTTGTGAAATCTACAATCCCAATGTGTCCTCACAATGCGTGTGTTGATACTTTGCTCTTGACACCTTTTTTTCTTCAGGAAGTTTACAGTACTGTAAAACTGTTGTCTACTTCCAATTCAAGTCTCTTGAAACACCTCCAAAGCAAACTAAAACTGGAAACCCTATCCATCACAAAAATACAGTTTTAAAAAGAGAAGAAAGCAACTTTAGATTTTTCTGTTTCCTCCCCCCACCCACCCCTGAAGTGCACTGTGTTTGTGGCTTTTCTTAAGAAGAAGGATTAATGGGGAAAGAAAGTATGCTTAATAAAATCTCATGCATTTGTGAGAGTGGTCAGAATGCATGAAATGGAAATTGAGATTTACATTGACAGTTCAAATCGGTAATGCTCATATACTAACTTGCAGGTGGGGGTGTGTGTTGCCGATCTCATCAGTGCTTGCCCTAATCCTCATACAGTAGCTAACTAATTCCCTTTAGTGATTAACCTTATCTCAAGAGGTCTGGTCTTAGCATATCTATTTGCCAGATAGGCAGTGCATTGCCACTGGACTTGCTTGCATTCCATTGAATACAGAGTTTTTTCAAAGATTTCTTCCCTTCCTGCTCAACTGTTCATTGTCAACGTCTGCTCGTGGAGTATTAAGTCTTAAAGGCAGAATACAAGATTAAGATAAACTTGTTTTGATTTTCTGTATTCATCAATAGGAGTGCTGACATAGAGTGGTATAGAAAGATGCCTGTTTAAAAAAAAAAAAGGATGTCTGTTTGACCTCTGTCTACTGATTCTTGAGCTTTCTTTAAATTTGAAAACTGTATAAAGTTCCTAGGAATTTAGCTTAATACCAGCAACACTGCTCAGTCCTGTTACTGAGAACTGCTGGACTAGAAACTTCATCTTTTATGTGTATAGACTGTGGTTTACATGTTGAAAAGATATATCTGCAATGCTTTCCCTCCTGTGCATAATTGTTTATAAATTTTTTTTTTTAATGTATCGTTTCTTTTAGGAAAATACTTGCTCATTCTCTTAACAGGCAGTTGCAGTTGAAGGTGGTGATGTTATTTGTACTTCTATGATACACTTAAATCACAGCAGTAAGGGTGACCTAGACCTTTTTCTTTACCACCACAGATACAAGCCACCTTGTGTGACATTGGCAAGTACCAAGTTTTCTGTAGTTTTAAACTCAGGAAATTATTACATAAATTATAGCAGGCCATAATAAAGCTGTCTGAAGCCAAATATTAAGAACTCGAGAGTTATTTCTGAATTGTGCCAATTGTCATGTCAGTTAAAGAGTGTAGAAAATTCTATCTTTGATACCAGTGTGGTAGTGTCATTCTTTTTTCTGCAACATAGTGAAAAAACTTTCCAGATGTCACTTAGTTCTCTAAGGATGTATCTAGTGAAAAATACTTTAAATGAGGTTGCTTTTGTTTTTCCCCCCCCCCCCGCCCTGCCCTGATCTGAGCTGTGTGTATATATATATATGTATGTAAGATCCCTTATATGAGGAGAAAAGAAATAGTTTTTATTTCTGGGCTATAAGAGACTTTTGGTTTATTCCCATATTCCCTTAAAACCCACTAAAAGGATCTGAATGCCTTCAGTTGATAATGCAGAGATGCAGCGCCTAGAAGTAAGCAGAGCAGAAATTTTCCTAGGATGTATTGAGGGCTCTGTGCCAGTAGCTCTTCTTTGGGCAGATGCAGGCCAGATTTGGAACCCCTCCAAGGGCTTAAGGATTTTCAGAGAAACCTAAAAACAATCAGGCCCCCAAAAAGCGATGTTGCTGTTTGTGTGATCTAGCTAAAACACTGAGGAACTTACCAACTCCATGAAGAGCCAGTACTTTACCCCATTCAGAAAAGACATCTCTTGACTGAGACAGACAGATTAGGTCATGCACAGCTTTACAACAGGCTCTAAACACCGTTCTGCACAGAAGAAGTGTGTTTTTAATACATGTAGCAGGTAGTAAGAGAATAGTGCGATGGTTGGCATACAGCTCTAGTCCAAGTGCTAGCCCCTCTCGCGAGAGGATCCTTGCATTGGGAGTTGCAGGTGTAGGTGTCTCTTCCCTCTGGGGTCACTTTCCTAGAGGACAGTGCAGAGAAGTGCTGGAACTTCAGAGGAGCATCACAATGATACAGATCAGCAAGAGGCAAATTAAAATCAGGCAGAAATTCACAAACAGCTCTTGGAGCCTTTGGCGTGCTTGTGGGTTGACCTCAATAGTTGAGGCTCTCCTCAGAGCAGAGCGGGTTATGTATTGGACCTTCTCCATGGCAACAAGAAAGCAGAGGGCACAAATCAGAGGTTTTAGGAGTGCAGGAAAGAAGAGAAGTTGTCAGGAACAGTGCAAAGAGCCTATTATCTTCTCTTTTGGTTTTAGACAGCCTTTGTGGAGCTGGGAAAGCAGGAAAGTGAAGAGTTAGAAATGCAGAAGTAAAGTGTTTTGATGAGTGCAAACGGTGATTGTTTTAAAGTTCTAAAAAGCCTGAAGTAAATAGATTGCCTTTACAGTGTCTTTACTTTAAAACAGGATTTTTAAAATTTTGTTTTTCAAGTTTAGGTTTGTGCTGTATTGTGCTTCTCCTCCTGAAGGCTACCAAGCACCTGCTTCTTAGCAGTGGTGAGGAATTGTAAAATGGAAATTGTGGATGTGTGGGTTTTACCCCCATCATTGCTTTAGATCCTAATCTCTCTATCCTTTACAGTCTGGGAAAAGGTCATGGCTGATTTCCACCCCCTAACCCCCCTTTATTTGTTTAAGCACACGTGAAAGCCTGACGATATGACTAGAATCACAGACCTTTCAGCCATGAGATCTGGATATTGCTGCTGCTTGTTACTGACCCAGGCAGATAATCTGATTTACCATTACCTTATTCTGGAAGGCAGGAAAAGGAATCTTGTTGAAGCATTTCCATTCCAAGTAAAAATTCTTTATGGTGTGTAATTAAAAGCTGATGTATCACTGTTATAGGGAATTTTAGTAATATATTTCTCAACAGACAAAACAGAGTAAGGACTAAAGACTTTTTTAAAAAAAAAAATACATGTAGAACTGTGTTAAAAATGTAGGTGCAAAGGCAGAGAACCACTATGAGGAATAAAACAAAGCATGTATATAACTTACTTTTATAGTGACTATAATTTTTCAGCTTTGTTTGACTTTATGCTGTACCTGTTTTCATCTATTTAAGCAGTTAAACTGCTTGCCAAGTATATTCTGCTTAGCCCTTTGCTGATAACTGTCTGCCTGCCCCAAGTGCAGTAAAAGCAAGACATGCACAGGAATTCTCAAGTGACCTGGCTGAAGGCGCATTCGTTCTCCCAGCCCAATACAGGCTGGGGTGTGTTAGGCTGTTTATCCCCTTCTAGACAAGGCACAGTAGATGAACCACTAATGGATTTACACCAATACAGAAAAGTTTGCGTAACCAGCTTGTGCAACAGACACTGCACAGAGAACAGTATTTCCTGCAGATGACTTCTTCGCAACTTGTTAAAGTCATTTTTTTAATGCAGGGTGCGTGCAACCTGTGGTCTTTGGGCCGTGTGCGACCTGCTACAGCAAGATATCTGTCTTCTTCGTGGCTGCTGTTTTTCTTGGGGCCCTCGGATTGGAACAGCATGAGTTTTTACCTGCATATACGCACACTAAGTCCATTTCCGTGTACGGCTTTAGATTTAACTGCACACATGCTGGCACCTGCACTGCTGTGTCGCTGCATGTGTTTCACCTGCATCACTCAAGGGGCTTTGAAGCGCTTCTGCAAAAAGCAGTATTAGCTGGTTGGGCATCACAGATGCAAGGCCAACACAGGTGAAGGGGGGATGGTGAGATCTCTCTGGGAGGGGGGGGAAAAAAAGATATTCTTCCCTTAGGAAAGCGTGAGGGATGTTGCCGAGAGAGCAGGCGGTAGGTCAGAAGGCTCAGTTGCGTTGAGTCAGCATTAACTGTTTGGACATACATGACTAGACAGGTGATACAAAAGGATCTTAAAAAAAGGAAGGTAGCGTAAGTTAAAATGTATACCTTTTACAGCTAGAAAATGTTTGTAGAGAAGGGATGAGGAAAGGTTAAAATAGAGTAACTTGGTTTTCTTCATTTAAAAGCTTATACAGTTTTGGAAATTTTTGAAACACCTGTGTGTTGTTTTACCTACCAAGCCTGCCTGTGGGAGAAGTTTTCTTGTAAGCAAAGGAAGTAAATTCTGTGTCTGTATTTCAACAAGTTTGGCTTTACAAGTGCATGGCTTTAACTAATAAACACATACCTTGCTTGTTAATCCTCCATGGTGCTGTCACCCACCTAAAGTGTGCATAAAGAGAAACAGATTCAGTAACACAGCTGCATATGGGTGGCTATCAAGGTCAAAATGGACAGCCTGAAAAATAATTACACTGAAATGAAGGCTGGTCATTGCCACAAATAGTAGCTGTTCTCTGCCGTTCAGTCCCCTGACGGTGTTTTAGGTCAATGTTAAGAAGCGTTATGCATGCACACACCACTTCTTGAAAGTGCAGCAACAGGGCAAACTATATTTGACTTTTTTTTTTAAGTCAAAAAGTGTTACTTATGTGTGACAAGACTGCGTACTGCGCAAGAGAAACTGTTGGCTGCATTGCTATGCAGTTGTGTGTTTAATCCAGTGTTACTAATGAATGTGAAAGGCTTGTCTTATGCACAGTGTGAATCTGCAGGAAGAGGTTATGTGGCGGACCCTGTATGTTACTATGTAGGGGATCCCCTACACCTGGTGCCCTAGAATGAGTCACAGATCACAATTACTGCTTCCTTCTTCACTGATATGTGACCGTTTCCCTAATTTGTATTAGGTTATTTTTATCTTTGTTCCTGGGTGCCCTTCACAATGAGAGGAGGTATGTGACCAAAGTGAAAACTGTGGGCCACGCTCGTTCCTGGTGCAACTGCATTTTCATTGAAGTCACACGGGATAAATTTGGCTCCTTTGGAAATGCCACAGCAATTTTAGACACAGCCTGTTTCCTGTCATATGTTTACTAAATGCAGCAGTGATATCAGTGGAATAGCAGAGGTTTGACGTATTTGATTTGTTGCTGTCGCATACGACCAAGTGAAGCCCTGAAAGGGCATTGTTAAAAAGTGATGTTGCGTAACAGTCTACTGCATGGATCTTAATGATGAGATGTCCCCAAAACCCAGTAATTCAGTTTCAACCATTGAAAATAAATGCCTTAATCGCCATAAACATAGTGATGCAAAAAGTACCGTCAAGTTATATGATCCTTGGTCTAATACATGTTTAGAACTGTTACCAAAAATTACCTGGCCTAAGACGTTCCTATAGCTATTTGTGTGAGGAGTATGATACTCCTAGGCAGGAGGAGGCATCCTCTGCGTGTTCAGAGGAGGTAAGTTTAAAGATCTGTGTGTAGTGCCAAAGCAAAGAAGAACCCTGCATGCAGGACTAAATCCTGCGAGTTGAACTGAACCTGGAGCCCTTTGTCACCATTGTCTGTGGATTGCGTGGCCCCCAGAGGAGGAGATTTTGCAGAGTTTTAAAGCTCTGCCTGTGCACAGCAGCTGCAGTTGATGCGTAGGCATGGTTTTTGTCTTCTCTGGCTGTCCTATGTTGATGTATATGTCTTATTCCAAGTTGCATTGATTTTTTTTTTTTGAACCCTGCTGTAAAATAGCTCCTCACTGGCAGTGTGGAGTAACAGCAGTTGAGATCTCCAAGTCTGAAAAATCTCCTTTTTTGTATGAGGAAGATGAGGGGTGAGAAGGGAGTGAAGAAGGATGCAGTCTGACTTAACTTTGGAGACCTCTAGAGGGTCTCACTACTGTCAATTTACTTCAGCAATTAAGTTTCCAACAATAAAACAAGTTGCTTACAGGTTTTCAAGTACAGAAGTGATTTATAAAGGTATGTCATAATTTTAATTTTCATTCTCTTACAAAAAATAAATAGTATGGAGGTGACTTGCTAGGATTTACCCCAGCAGCTGAGTTTTGTATTTACCTAGGCTAGGGGTGCAGAATTCTATTGCTTATTCTGATTTTAGTCTGAGAGTTGCACTACGCAGTTGTGTCAGTGAAGAAGGGTATTAAGGATATTAGCCAATTCAACAGCTGGACTGCAGAAAAAGGAAAATCGATTTTTTAATTTTTTTTTTTTTTTTAAGAAGAAAGCATAAAATGGGAAAGAAAGAGCTGGAGGTTGAAAACAAAGACTGGGATGGGTGAAGACAAGAATACAGACAATAGTGCAGGAGAGCACAAATTGAGGGAGGAAAGTAGAAGAAAATGAGCAGAGGAAGAGAGTGGGAGTGTAGAAAAAGCAAGGAGTTGCGCAAGGGAAAAGAGAAGACTGCAGCTGGAGTACATGAAGTCATTGAAGAGAGCTAGACACTGACTTGTGGCATATGATGTCATTTTTTCAATCACATGCAGAACACATTTCCTTGGGATGGGGTAAGAAGCAACAAATTGTCTCATAGAGTTTGGGAAGTGCTGGTAACAGGAAAAACAAACTCATTTTATCCTTTTTATCTTTTTTAAAGTCTGTTTTGTACTGAAGTGTCAAATGTTTTTCATGTGTTTGGGAGAGGATAGGGGAAGGCTCACACTTTGGATTCTTTTTTTTTTCCCTCCACCTCTTATTAATTCATTCCTCTTAGAATCTTTCTTTTGACTAGCTTTGATGTTCTCAGTGTTCTAGAAGCAAGATTGTCAGTAAGAGCGTTTAACTGTATTTCAAGTCCATGAGGATGCGAAATGTGTAGATACCAAGAAATTACACTGATGCATAGTTGAACACACCAGGCTTGGCATTTTGGTTTTTGGAAGTTGTGCACATACCTTGTGGGTAACTGGGACTTGTATTTGTGTGCTAGTCCATTAGAGTAGCCTGGGAGCTAATGTTATGGGCTAGTTTTTAACTCTGGGTTAAATTCCCTGCAACTGCTACAGGACCATGCAGTGGGATCTTGGGCAGGTGCTTCATCCTCCGTACTCATCAGTTCCCCTAATCAAAATAAGACATATAATAATGGTATACTTTTTCCCATCTGTTGGTATGATTTGCCTTTTCCTTCTCTTAGGAAATGAACTGCTTCCTCCACTGTGCGCACTACCTAATACCTTGTTGTTTCAAGTTGGGTTTTAGGTTCTGGTGGTTCATACATCACTACTTAATAATAGGAAATGGGATAAGTGAAATTTGAATTGAAGTAAAAATTGTAATACATCTAGCATGTATAAAAGGTCGAAATGGAAGGGGATGTTGCATGTTGTGTTTCTATCCTTTTTAGAAACTCGGGGGACCATGATATGGCATTGATTGAAAGAAGAATATAGTAGGTAAATTCAGTTTCTGAGAAGTAACTTGATGCCAGGAAAGTCCTCTTAAGCCATGTACCAATCTCTAGAAAGCAAAAGCAGTCTTCTAGTTTTAAAGTGTCTTGTAGTTTAGGGAACATAACATTACTTTCCTGTGGGATTTTTTGTTTCTCCAGTTGGGCTACTTTTTCTATTCCTAAATCAAGTTATTCTTAAAGCAAATAAAAAGCTGCTCTTGTAGCTGTGGAGGTGTATCCCGTACATTTTTGTTTGCTGATGGTCTGAAAAAATCAGTGAAAATCACCTTTACACTATCTGGTTACAAACTGATATTGGTGAGTTTCATATTGTAAAAAGAAGACAGTACGTTCTTAACCTCTTCAGAGGATGAGAAATAAATGCAACTTATTAAAATAGAAATGTGGTATACACATAAATCTGAATCTCTCTAAATACAAATAACATAGTTGTCTTGACAAATGAGTGGCAAAAAAAAAAAGCAGAAAACTGTTACTTACTGTAAATTAAATGCAGTATTTCACATCTGATTTGTAACATTTATCACCTGCTATGTAGCACATGCTTCTGTCATGACTGTCAGCTGTTGTTATTCAGGGTTTGGATGTCTGTGACATGGGATTTTATTGGTGTGAAATTTTTAGATTTAACTTAACAGCAGAGCCACACTGTCATCTACTTTAAATTACCTAACTCTGTGGCAGGATAGAATTCAGATGAATGGGCGTCTAACCTGCTGTAGCTATGGATGCATTCCAGTAAAGAGCTGCCTACACCAATTGAGTTTCTATGTGTGTGTTCAATTTGTGTGTGTATGCATAAACTCTGTATTTTTAAAGGTGCATGTATGCAGCGTTTGTGTTAGGAGAGAAAGATTCTCTGCATGGTAGAATAACCCCAAATTTCTCTCTTCACTTGAAAATACATTTTATTTAACTTTAGCCTTGGAAAAAAATCTCAGAATCTTCTTGCTCATTGTATGCATTGGTTTGAAGGCCCTGGGAGGTCTGAAGTGCTGCTTCTGCTTGCTGGAAATAGCTTCTAGAGAACTTCATAACAGATTGTTTGCCTTAGGAGTAACAGGATGTCCGGACACTTCCAGTACTTGCCGATTCAAAACTGGCACAAGGCTGCTGAGCACAAACCCAAGCACCTGCCTTGATGCCTAGCAGTCGGTAATAGGGAAAGGAATTAGGTGTGTCTGTTCAGTAACGGGGAAAACATGCCTCATGAAATTAAGGTCTATATTAAGCCTGTCTTTTCTAAAAGCAGAACCTGAAGTAAACGTAAGTAGTAAGGTGTGAATTGATGGAAGAAGCGGACATGATTGTAAGGAGAAGAAATTCTTTAGAGACCTACATATTCATGAATCATATTACTTTTTAAAATATTTGTATATCTAAATATTAAATGTCCTTTATGTGACATATTTCTGTTCGAGATGCACGCTTTTTTGTTTGCAGTGATTTTAAAGCTGGGGTTGTATTTTGTTGTACAGTGTGTATGTGCTTCCCTTAGTTGGAAATAAATGGATTACTTTCTGCATTTGAAATTCAGTTCATGATGTTACAAATCCTAGCTAAATTATTTACCTGTTATTGTAAGCATTCTAGCACAAGTTTGGTAGTTACAATGACCAGCAGGAGAAAATTAACCTTTAAAGGAATTCACAGCCGAAACGCTATATGAATTCTGTAGCTTGAACTGCAGGTTGAATAACATGATGTAATTTCAGTTCTAGTACTGCTATAAACTGCTTAAGTTTTTAAATTAAGTGTACGTTTTCATCATACAGCAAAAAAATGTTTGCTCTCTCAATGTGTTAGCTCATAAAAATGCTTTTCTGAGTTAAATGGTGAAAGAGCTTTACCTTTGCTGGGCTGTGGGTAGGCAGCTTTGGGGAAACAAAAGTGTCCCTACAAAACTTAAGTGAATTACTCTCTTTGTGGATTTTATATTAAAAAACAAGAATCAAACCAAATGTATTAAAAGGAGAGGCAAAGGTTTGAGGAAAATGATGAAAGCTTGTCACCTTCTAGTGTAATACCACCTGTATAAATCATCTACCCAAAGACAGCTAGTGTCCCACCAGCATGTAGAAAAATCTCAGTTGCCTTTATTGTTGCTAAAATATGTTGTCCCCCACAGCATTATACTTCTGACTTGGAGCTGTAATGCCTCCACGTCCATATTTTTGATAAACAGTTATAACCAACTGTTAATTTGAGTAGAGGAGTTTTTGTAACAAACCACAGCTACAGTGCTTTGCTGTAAGAATTAAAAGCATAAAAGAGAGGTTTCTTACCTCTGGTGTGTCTGTTAGTGAAGCACAGAGGAGCCTGCTCGGGGCTGTGGGAAGCGTCTGTAGATCTCTGGCAACTTGTCCGAGTCTGTGACCAAGTTGTGGGAACAATTGAAGTACGTTATGTTGAGGGGAAAAAATAACAAAAGTTTCAGAGGCAGGACTCCCGGCGTCATTCAGCAGCTCACAAGTTGTGATTGGTCCCATTTCTGCCTTCTGACACAGGCAGTTGCTCCTCTAAACTTGTTCACAGCAGTAATATATTAAACATGGGCAACATCTTTTTGTCTCGTGAAGGGAACCGTGTGCCAGGGAGACCACCTGCGCGGCCCCAGGATGAAGGAATCTGGGAAGCGGCACGCTTCAGCGGGGTAGCGAAGGGAGCCACTTGCTTACAGCCTGCCTTTTCTTAAACAAGAACTTAAATGGGAATTTGTTCAGGGAGCTGTTTTCGGATGAGTTACTTTTGCTACAGCAATGTTTCTTTTTCTTCATCATAAAACCCCCTAAATATCTAGTGTGGATGATCACATTTCATATAGGGTTTTGACTTGGAATGATTTGGTTTTGTACAAGGGGTTTCTTAAACTACAGTTTCAGTATATATAGTTTTGATAATTCTGTTACACAGCTGGTATTCAGTTTACAGTGCATGATGTGTGTTTTCCAATGTCATCTTTCTTCTGGCAATGCTTGAACCGAAGTAATTTTTCTGTATTTCAAGTCTCTTCCAACCTCTAAGTTAATTTGTGGGTTAGAGGATTTGTTTTCTCCAAATAAAATCCAGCATATATAAGTTCCTCTCCAAAATTTATCATTCCTGTATGATTTGAAGTATTTACCTTTCCTTTAAAACACCCACCCACCTTTTTTCTCCCCCTCCCTCTTTTTGTGGCTGGAAACTATCCAAGAGATTTTTGAGAACCTGTTCTGTTTGTTTGGGTAGGAGCAGCAGCTGGATGCTACCTTGCAGGTTATCTTATGTGTATTATCCTGTGCTGGGAAGTGACAAATGAGACCACAGTGCATATATGGAGCAGGTTTTGTGCATCCGGGAAGTGGAGGATTTACTGGATGTGGAAGGACTGAACCGTTGAGTGTGCAAGCATCCAACATCAGGCTTCGTATGTGGATGCTACTTACAGCATATGCCTTTTCCTGATTTGGAAACTGCAGGCAAAAATACAGAAGCTCAGCCTAACTCTGAACACTTACAGATCCGGTTTTGACAATAATTGTTTAGCATAGATTAGTGCTTGTCTTTTGAGCAGGAAACCAGACATGGTGAGGGTTTTTTTTTTAGTTTGGCTTTTTCAGTCCCTATAAGCCCTGCTGTGATACATGCTGCAAACCAGAGACAAAAAGACCTTGGAGGTGATGTACCACCTTGTTTCAAATTGAGCTCTATTTTTATTTTTGTAAATAAGGTTTAGCTCTTCTGCAAAATTGGTTATAATATGGTTGAAGTTAGCAACTCAGTTTTAATACAATAAATCTGCCTGCCTTCTGTTATCCTTTGATATCAGACCCAGGAATTTTAGGGTCACATACTTCAGTTGAAAGTTAATTGAGTATCTCCACAGTGAGGAGTGATAGTTCTTTACCACCGCAAAGGGTTTCATAATTTACTTATGGCATTATTAACATTATAAATCTCTTTATAAATCTCAGTCAAGAAAACTATATTTGGTCTTTTAATGAGGGAAGTTTCATGGGTTTAGTGCATGCTGTCATCCAGCAAAAGTACTGCTATCATTGCATTGTTTGCTTTTTGTAAGGTGTAATACGAAACTTGCACTATTGAAATTCACCTCTGTACTTTGTTGAACACCCAGCACTGCAGTAGCTGTGATGCCAGTTCCTCCCTTTACCAAGTCACTCATGTTATTTAGTTACTGTACACCAAATTCTCAGCTTTTTTTGTTAGTGAATTGGACCTAATCATAATTTTGGAGTTTTTGGAAATGATATGCCTTAAAAGAATGCTGGCTTTGTTTGTGAGCTGCTGACACAGTCATAGCTTGGCTGTCTTTTTAAAGAATGACAGTTAAATGTGCAAGGTAAGGTATTAATAAAAATAGTACTATCTCATCAGAAATATAATACATGCCTTCTGTAAATGTCTAACTCGGATAAGAAATTTTTAAATTGAAAATATATTTGTTAAATAACATAACTTGCACAAATTCAGACCACATGGATGTTGTAGAACTTGTATTGATGTTGTTTCTTTGACAACAAGCTTGTTTGGGTACCCTCTCTGGAGAACATTTTTCTAGTTCAGTTTAGTATTGCTTTTTTGTGTAGCTCACGGGGATTTTGGTGGGGTTCTGAGGCAGATGCCAAAGTGCTGCTCATGGGACGTGTCAGTCTGACAGATACAGACAGTATATGTGAGCACACCATTGTCCTGTTTGATTCACCCCTGGGTGAATGGGTCCAGACATCCGTGGATATCAGAAAGGAAAAGCTTTAAAAAAGGAATCTGTGTTGGAGGTTCTGGTCTGCTTTATTTTGTTCTGGGGAACAAAAATGCGCAGCTGTTGCTTGCTTGACCTTAAATGGAGATGATCTGGGCTTTCTCCAGTGGGATTAGAAATCTGCCACCAGAGCATGTTTCCTCTCATAAATTTATTTAGAGATCCGGTTGGTGTTTGGGATAATGTCCAAAAAGAGACGTGTTATACTACAGCATACCAGCTCCTTTATTTAAATAATAATAATACTAATACTTTTATTCACATTGGCAATAATTTCCTGGGCTATTTTTGCCTTTCATGTGCTAGTTTTAAAATTCCAGCTGTAGACACTGGCTACCTGTATAATCTGTGTATGGAGTTTGAAATGTCAGTATCTGGTCTGTTGATAATCCATGAATCTGCATAGAAATGAACTGTAACCCAAGCCCAATTACTTATAATATACAAGTAAAGAAATCCAGCAGTAAGTCTGAGTACTCAGCTTAGTGCATAATTTCATGGTGCTGCTGCAGTTTTCTTTCTTACTGCAAGTGTACCTCTACAATATCACACCGCTAAGGTTCTTGTGTTGCCTGTATTTGGTTTAAAAGTAGCTAAAAACGAAGAGAAGGGAGAAGCGGATGCTCCCACAGATGCGCACTGGTTTGTTTGTATAAGCGGGACAGAACAGCAGATTTTGGTATTGAAGCTGAACACTAAAACGAAATCTTTCCTTTTTGTAACCAGTGTTTTTCTGGCCTGATTCTGAGATGCTTCCTGCATCATATGTAATTGCTTGTAGCCATCCAGGTATCATCAAATGTGGCTTACAAGACACTTTTTGCTGATCCCTGCAAAGGGAAAGGACCCAGCTAACATATCCTTCAGTTACATTAGCACTGCAGGCCAAATACAACCTGAAGGGAGATGAGAGGTTTTTTTCCTTCTAGAAATATGGGAAAAGCAGTATTTTCAGCTGGTTTGAACAGCATTCCAGATTTACACCAGGTAAGGAGATAGCCTAATCAATTCGGAGACAGTAAGATTTTTTTATGCCTTTGAGTTTTCTTGCTTGAATTTGATGGATTTATGACCCATGCGGTTTTATGTTTTACCTGATACCTACTTTAATGCTTATCTGACTTCAGTGATTCTCATTCACATCTGGAATCTCAATGTTTTTTGGATGTATGTGGACGAAGTTGCCTTTCTGAGGCTGCAGATTTTCCTGCTTCTATGGTGAGACTTAGTCTCTGTTAGCATTATAGGAAACAGCTCTGCTGAGAAATCTAGGCTTTGCGTCGTGTTATTCTCCTCTGGGACAAGAAGTATTTACTTTTCCTAAGCACTGGACAGTCATTAAATTAGTTTGATCTTCACATTTTGTTCTTCATTATAAACAAGGTGAACTTAATTTTGTGAAGCTGCAGCTTGTGAAGCATACCATTGCAAAGTGATTAAAAAAACCTGTACAAAATAAATTAATAGAAAACTATACAACTTGGGCTGAAATAGTTCTTATTTTGGGAATGCTGAAGGCTCTGGCAGGACTAGTCATCTGATTTGTTACTAACCGAAGACATTTTCAGAAAGGTCAGCTTGAATGTTTTCATTTCAGTTGCTGTTACTGGCATGAACTTTTAACCATTAAAGTAGATCACAGGGCTCAGAAGTGTGTAACGCCTGTTTATTGTCTTTGGTGCTTTGACCCAATGTTAGGAGAGAAGTAGGGGAACAAGAAATTTTGACTGGCTCTTGCTCTGAAAATCCACAGTGGCCTTCCTCCTGCCATACCCCCATAGGGAGCACTTATTTCACTTGGAGGCAACACAATTAGCACAGACTTGAGCCATGTAGCTTTTTTATTTTGCCACAGAGTACTGACAGCACCAAAAAAGTGCTCTTTCAAATACCTGGTTGTTTTCGTATCAGCAAAGTGTACTTTTTTACTAGATTAATGAAGGTCAAATAATTGAATAGTAGCAATTTATTGCAGTGGTGCACAGTGTCTTCAAAATAGCAACATGATACCGAATAGGAAGTTTGGTGATCCTCATTACAGTGGAAGGTTTTTTAATTTCTATGAAATGCCTGGGAGAACTGTATTTTGATGTTACTGGTGTCCTCAATTGGTTAAGCTGAACAACGTGCTTTAGGTGGTGTGCTGAGACCCTTGTACCTAAGAAGCTGTGTTGAGTGTCTTTGAGATAAACTGTTCTAGGAAGCACAGAGATTAGTTGTGTTATTTGACATGTTATGAGTGATGGATGAACGGCGGGACAAAGGCATATGAAGGAGAGATAAAGTTGGAAGACCATGTTCCAGTTGCCAAGTGGTGGTGCTGGATTACCTCCACTTAAACATTAGTAACTGCAGAATGGAGGAGAAACGATTGGGGTTTAGATTCAGCTGCTACCTATCTTCAGCCAAAGGTTGTCCTAACAGAAGTACATAAACATTCCCCAAATGATGAACGCATTAGCAGCACTTAGAAGCAGAAGGACTCTCGTGCAGAGTACTACGGTAACCGCCCTCACGTACTGTGGAGGGGGAGCTTGCAGACCGGTGGCCTCAACATCTTGCCTCCCTGGGATCTTCATTCAGATCGACGTGGAGATAGTGTAGAGTGGACATTTAAAGGGTTTTCAGGCTAATTTTCAGTTGGTCCTAGTTTGAGATGTGCATATGGGAAATGTGAACGAGAAACACCTTTCTTTCTCTTGGTTGATGTTACAGAATGGCGTCTGTCTTTTCATCGCTTATTTCTTCTGCCCATTGCTCTGCCTTTTTTTTTTTTCTTCTTTTTTTTTTCTTCTGTGGAGTGGCTATACACAAGACTAGCACAATTCCCATGGTGAATGTCAGCTATTTATCACTTTCTTTCTTACGTGCAATTCATAGCTAAAACAGTAAGGTAACTTTTTTTTTTACTTCATTAGAAATCATTGAAGTTTATTTAAACAACACAGTGTCTTTTTCCTCTTCAGAAATGAAGTGCTGTTTCACAATTACATATACAGGAAAAAAAATCCTTTATTTTAAAAATAAAATTTTGTTTCACTCCTAGCACCCCAGAAAATTAAGATCCCAAACGTTATTACTTGAGAATTTGAGGTACAAAACTGCATATTTTTCTTTATTCTGTTGTAGAATGTGCCAAAATAAAAATGTTGCTCTATTCCTCTAGTTCAGACCATCTCTGAGTAGCAAGAACAGATTTCCCGGTCTTGCAAGTATTTTCTGACTACGTATTTTGCTACAGGCAGCTGCTTCCTGGTGGAAGTTCTGTTGTCGCTCACTAGAGTGTGGAAACTTTGTCATGTATAGTCTCACAGGTCCTTTGGACTGTAGCTGCCTGGCCACTGAGATGATGTGGAGAGCTTTTCTACCTCCTTTTATGACTTTCTTTTTACAGAAGAAACTATTTGCTTTCCTCTTTTTGTGGCCTCTACTGAAAATTAATTTGTCCTATGGTTTTGAAATACAGTCCTTTGTATCAGTTGGTTATAGGAATATTTGGTATAAAAATACTGTTGACGTCTCTGTGAATTAGAAAATGAAAATAAAGGCGGTTCTTTCTGAAACATGAACTTTGCCACCTTCTAGATGAGCCTCCTTCTTCTGTCTTAAAATACAGTTGCCTAATTCACGTTATATTGGATTACTCTAGTACTAGTTTTAAAAGAAGAGACTAAATGTGTATCTATAGTTTGGGGTTTTTTCTTTCAATAAACTGCAGCATTTACATTAAATCTGAAACTCTTCAGACTGCAATAACTCCTGTGTGGATTAAGAAGTATACAGATGAAGGTTATACTGTTTTGCTTGATTAGTTTAATTTATTAGCTACCACTGTGAACAGAGGATGAGCATACTTGATGAGGGGAAGGGAAAGGAAAAAAGGGGACATTTCAGTGTAAAAAGGGTCTTCAAATATGTTTAGAAGGTTGTATAGCTGAAAAACACACCTGCTTGAATGAATATTCAGTATGAATTTTTCAGTGTGTAGGACTACAGAGGCAAAATTAGAGAGCATCTCCTAAGTTCTCTACAGACCACCTGAGCTTCCTTGTGCTTCCTTCCACCTATGGAGGATTTTGCAGGTTTCCATTGATCTAAAATACATTAGTAACAACAGTGCAGAAAGGTGACTTGAGAATTAGCAAGCCTTTTGAATTTGACTAGTGGATAGAGTATAGCTTAATGGAAGTAGCAGTGGACTGGAATTTGGAAAATGATGATTTCGAATCTCATCCGCGTTACCAGATTAGCACATGTTTATTTCTGTTTTCTTCCAAAGACTGTAAGAAAGCTATTTTGAGCTTCAATCACAGAGATACTAGGTAAAGAGGTGTGCATACAGCTTTGAACTAGTTGTTATTGAACCAGCTTTTACTTCTTCCCAGATGCACTATTAGACAGTATACTAGGAAGGTTTTGCTGCAGGTACCCCACTTCTAGCAGAGTGGCTCACCACTACTCTGGGAATCATTTTCCCCTCTCATTCTTTCACTATTAGACACAAAAGGGAGTCTCCAGCTGGAGCATCAGGAGACCTGCCTTTGTGTGTGACATTTTCTAGCATGATGAAAAATAGATTCAGATCCCGTCGAACAGAATATGCAGCTTCATCTCCATTTTGGCTCCAAGAATGTTCTGGATGGATAAGATCTTGCTTTTCTTTTTAATTCAGTCAATAACTTGATTCAACACATGTTTATTTCTTTTCAGGCAGAGATAGTCTCATTTGTATCTGTTAAAACCAGTATTTTGGTTATAAAATGGTTTCAACGCTAGAGAACCTGCTGTGTTCTGGTGCTCTTTGGAGAGCCTTGGACAAATTGTCTTTGCTGTTGTCTGTTCCCTTTCTGTAGAATGAGAATTATACGGCTAGTTTCTTTTTAACATACTTTGAGACCTACAAGTGACAAGTACTAATTGCTGGTGATGCAAGTGATATTTATTTTTTTACTGTGAACTTCTTCTACTCTTTCTGCTTATATTAAGAAGGTACTAGGGCTACCCCCCCGCCAGTTTATCTCCTAAGGAAAGAAAACACCTTCACACACTGACACGGATGTTCAAATGCACCCTTACATCATGCTGCTACTTTTGTTAGAGACAAGTGCGTTTCAAGTACCCCTCATAAACTCAAGTGGGAAAGGTTCATAATCTGGATTGAAGCCAAACAGTTTAAATATCTGTCACTTATTCCACACACAAATTGTGTGACTACCTTCCGTGCTTGTGTGGTTCCCAGTTTCATAGACAGTCCAGTGTTAAACTGGCTGCATTTCTTCTGTTTGTCAGTGATGCAGAAGTTTCAGGCCAGGATTTTCAAGTGTCTGACTTTTGAGATTCCAGGATCTGATTTGTCAGAGGTGCAAAGCCTCTGTAATTACCTCTGAAATTTAGAAAGTCACACAGGTACATGGTGTCTTCCATGTGAGTTTAAATTTTTTTAATTTTTTTCCCCAAAAATTCTGGGGTGACTGAGTAATTGTTGTTTACTTGATGATATGTGATGTATGTGATGCTGTACAGGGATGGTGGTGGAATCCCTGCCCAAAGCAATGGAAATCTTTTCACAGTAGGTCCATATGCTGTCCTGCTTGGTCTGCTGGGTGAAACACAGCTAGTTCCTTCAAGGGAGAATTCCTGCAGTGGGGGCAGAAAACATGAGGATGCCTCTAGTTTTTCCATCTGCTGAAGTTCTTCAAGGTAGTCATCAACAGAGCTCTGACATCCATAGATCTTACTAACTCTGCATGAGGCTGTTTTTGTTGAGAACTTGGTTTTGTCTTCCAATCGTCAGTAAGGTGGCTTTACTAAATCCCCCACTTGCTGCTGTTTATAGAATATCCTTGTATTTTTTCCTTGTATTTTTTAAATCTTTGTTCATGGTAATGAGAGCTGGAGGAGAACAAAGGGGGTGGTGGTAAGTTTCTGTTTACTATTTTGGTTTATCAGCCTAAAAGGGAGTGGAAAACTGTGTTACCTAATCATTCCTTCCCCATGTGCTATCAGTTGTAACGTACAGAAGTTGCATCTGCAAAACTTGAAATCCACAGGTTCCAGTAATTTGGCTAGACTCCCATTCTTTCTGCAAGTGCCCATAGAGACCAGTTCTGGACTGCCATTTTAAAATGAAGTGTGCTATTATGAGTTTATGTGAATACTTGGGTTTGTTATCATATAAATATTTTGAACGTTTCTGCTTTATTTTTGTGGGAGTTTTTTCTTTTTAATTTCACTTAAATCTGGTGCATACTACACTCATGGCTCATGTTTCTTTTAAAGTCATGAAAAGCTAAAATGGAATGCAGAAGAGAGGCTCAGTTTTCTGGTTCGGGGGCCAACACCCTTCACAGAATCTAAAGATCTTCCATTTGAAAAATTGGGACCCTTGATAAAGAATTTGCAGAGCATCAGTTTTCCCCAAATGCATACCCCTGCTTCACGTTAGATTTAGTGACTTAACTCTCTTTCAATATGTTTGCATGCTTTGTTAAGAGAAACTGATGCTCTGTGCATATTAGGTTCTTTTAAATTTTCTTCTCCAATTACTGCACAGCAAGTATTTTTTCCTCCCCCTTCTAATATTTGCCACTCTCTTTGGTGAAAGTCGCACTCTCTTTTCATTACCCTCTTGTTAACAGAAGGGCTCCTGTCTGTTTCTGTGCAAGACTGGTGGCCAGCTTTGCTCATCCTTCCAGAGTTCATGCAGGCTGGCAAAAAATACAACACCTTTTTGCTTGCTTTCTAGGTCACTTTTTGCATCAACACTGGCCCTCAGAAAACTGGTATTTGTAAATATTAGCAATGTGCATTTAACATAAAGGTTTTTATAAACGATTGGAACATGGTTGAGGATGCCTGAGTGCAAATGACTGAGATATTTTACTTTTAGGGGTGCTTCCATTCATGACCAATTTGGGCCTTATCTTGTCTTCCCAACTATTCCTTTTTTCTAATCTATTTCTGTCTTACTTGTACAGTTCATAAATTTTGTAGGAAATAACATATGTCCTACATTTGTGCAGCACTTCAAACAATGGTCTTTTTGTGGGCTTTGAATAGCTGTAATCACTTTTTGGTCATGGTGCTTTCCAGGCCAGAATAGGAAACAAAACAAAACAAAAAAATCAATTTAACAGTTGTTTAAAGTTGTTCTCCTTGTGGAAGCTCCCTTTCATCTCCAGATTTGTTAATTATTTTTGTTTTAGTAAAGAATATTTGAATTTAAATGTAATGGGAAGATAAAATGAACACTTAATAAAACAAGTGTTTCTATACTTAGGAAAGACCCAATTGTTATCAGTGGAAAATTCCAGGCACTGTTGCTTTTAGCGTCATATTAAGTGGCACCTAGAAGTGTTTTGTGTTCATAACATTTGCCAGAATATAAATGGCAAGGATTTCTGACAAAAATAATATTGGTGTTGCATGGAGTATAAAGGAATGTTATAACAACACATAAAAGCAAGAGAAGTGTAATTGTTCCTAGGAAGATAAACAGAAGAGGGCATGTAATCTAGGCTGCAGCTCTGGGAGTGCCGGTTTCACTCTACGAACGCAGTCGCTTAAGGTGGCAGCGGTGGGAGTCCCGGAGGGCTGCTGAGTGGCTCCTGTAATGAGACGGTCCTTGACTCATACAGTAACAACGTCCATCTGTAGGGATCTTGCAGAGTCTTTTCGGAGTTAACATATTGACTTCTTAGCTTGTTGTTTGAGGCTTTCGCACAATACTATCAAGGATGCTAGAGGGAATGAAACCATGCCAGTTAAGCGGTGGCCAGCATTCCGGTTCACTTCCCTTACTAATCCCCTGTTATATTCCTGTTTTATTCAGGAACCCCTGCTGGATGCATGTTCTGAGCACGTACAGACCTTTCACACGTACACTCTCTGACTGTAGGCTAGGACTGTGCTCTTGGTCCTGTGTGTGCTCTTGTAATTCAGATAACCAGCACAGGCAGGACTATTTCGAAAGATAAGAAAGTGCAGGAGGTTTTTGTTTTTATTTTCTTATGCCACTTTCATGTGGAAGTTCCTTTTCTTGAATTGATAGCATAGCTAAACACACCAGGTCTTGGCCAGTAACTTGACAGTGTCACAGCAGCTGCATAGTAGTATTTTTTTCAGAAGCTTATAAAATACTCAGTCCATTAACTGATACTTTTGGAGGGTTTGGCACTGTCTGGAGTTGAGATAATTCAACTTGTGGTTGTGTGTTTGTACTAATCCAGCACAAAGCTGTGCCACTGCAAAACGTGCTGTCTTGTATGCTGCTTTTCCACTTAACAGTGTGTGCCAGCGCTAGATTTCACATGGCCTTGTACAATGAATCTGATAGGAACCTGACCTAGATACAAATAACCTTCATGTGTATGGATGGAGGGAGAGTGTAGGACTAGGGCTGTCAGGAGGGAGCTGAAAGGTATGAATGTTTGAAGTGGTGAGAAGGGGCAGGAGAACAGGCCCCCCCTCTCTTTGATAGCAGTGTAAATTTACACTGTGTTTAAGTGACCATGTGGTTGCTATCAAAACCCTGTAACTATGCCATCAGTAGCAAATCTCTGCTTTTTTAAAATTTTTTTTTTTCTCTCTATGGTGAATAGCGTACCTGACCTTAGCATTTGTTTTCTCCCATCTCTCTTAGTAAATCCAAAACACAACACTATACCACCTACTAGGAAGAAAATTTAACTTTATCCCAGCTGAAACCAGGACACCCAGCAACCATATACTTGCTGGACTTTGCTCTGATGTCATTTGTAAGCTGTCATGGTAAGGGATCATGTCTTCCTCTCTTGCTGTGGTTATCAAACCTGAGTTCAGAAGCCTCAGCTGCAGTATAAACAATGCTGGGGAAGAAGTAAATGTACAAATAACAGTAACTTGTAGGACAGTCAAATTCCTCCCTGGCTTATGTGGGTCAAGTCTGTGAGGTCTCTATCTAATAAGTGTGCAATGCCTCGTGTCCAATGGGGATTTCATTTGTGAAGGAGGCTTTGACAAGTGTTCTTGAAACAAGTCTAATGGCTAGAGGGAGTGCTGCTTTTAGGAGGCATTTTAATGCTGTAACTGTTTATTCTTTTCCTTTTGAAAGCTTTCCATTTTCTAAAAGATACGATGATAGTGGTGGTGTCTATAAATAGTCAGCATTAGCTTTTTAATTTTTTATTGGAAAAGCTTTAAAAAGTCATACAACGGACGCAATGATGCGGTTTCTCTAATCAGAGAGAGGCACGTTGCCCGCCACCACCCCGCTCCCCGCTTGAAGAACAGAACAACTCATGATCGCGATTTTGAACACTGTATGATATTGCAATGCCAAACTGAATGGATCTGATTCTATAATAGCAGAAAACCCACATGAAAATGGTGGAAGGGGTGGGAATTGTCCTTTTTTTCTTGTATTGTTTAGCCAATTTTGAGATTCCAAATTACCAACACTAATTTAGGCTACTGCAAACTGGGATAACAATTAGTGCATCTGTCATGCTGGCTGCTTATTCTGTAGAAATCCTTTGTGTAACATCCATGTAGTTCAGCTGTGGCTATATATTTTTAAGGTGAGCCCTTTCTTAAATTAGTTTTGATCTTGTTTTTCAGTCTATGAGGTTGGAGCCTAAATGATTTTCCTCTCAGCGTAGTGTAGTCAGTTCTGTCCTGAGTCACACATACTTGGTTGCAGCATAATTTAACCCTAACACTGAGAAGAAGTCCTAACGTGTCATCAAGTAAGGACTAGCTTGCCCTTTAGTTCCTAAACTTTATTCAGTGTAGATCCTAAAACCTTAAAATCTGAATCTTCTTTCAATTGTTTGTGAGATGCTTTTGCTACTTTTCTCTTTCTAGTTTGTTTGGGTTTTTTGGTTTGGTGGTTTTGTTGTTGTTGGGGGTGTTTTTGGTTTTGTTTTGTTTTGTTTTTTCCTCCTGATAGTCTTATCCCAAATTGTCATATCTCAATTTTCGTTCCATCAGCCTTGGTTTGTATGGACTCTCAGCCTAGGAAACCAAGTATTTGCTGGCTGATACCATGTCTCTTCAGCCCTTGTGGTATTTGGCTCTTTACTCATAAATCACTCTTTCTAAGCTTTTTAGTCATTAGAGTTCCTCTTCTTCGAACATGTTCTACCATTTCAGTGACTTTCTGGTAGTATGATGCCCAGAACCGAATATGTTCTTCCAGCTGGGTTTATGCCAGAGCTATTTAAAGTCACTGCCTTATTCCTTCCCTCGCCCCCTTTCTGTGTGACCTGACATATCATATATAGGCAATCCAGACTTGCATTAAGCCGATTTTTGGGCAGGTTAAATTGTGAACTCCCGTCAAGTTTATTCTCCTTGTTAGTTGTGGTCCCTCTTACATTAATTGCTTTGCAGGTTGCATGTCTGTCTAAAGTATGTGTCTGGGAACTTTTTCCAAGCCTTACTGATTTTTTTATAATTTTTTTTTCGTGCTGGATTTCACCACTTACTGTTGGCAAAGCTAACATCTCTATGATATGTCTGTATTTCTCAGTACCTCACAATTTGATGATGTTTCAATCTTGATTTTAATTATGTCCTCCTCCTCTTTAAAAATTCCCCAAAGAACGCCACGTCTACCATGGCTGGAATAAGGGTGCAAGGGCATGATTAGATGTTCTCTCCCCCACGACTGCTGGAGATTTGTGAAAGTATAGCAAAATGTGATACAGCCTAGGTGTTGCTGCCAAGAATTGTAGGGATTATATCCTGCTGAGCAGAAACACCGTCTTCCCTAAATGGCAAAGATGGAGCAGAGTGGAGTGGTAAGTAGGTGGTGGTGAAATACGGACACCACAAGTGAGGATTTCTTGAATCAGTCCATCACCTTGGTTTTTATCCATCTGGGAATGTGTCATAGTGCTTCTTTGTGGCTGTTCTTTCTAGTGTGTTTCAGCGAGGCACAGTCTTTTTTCTATAGAAACGATTCTTTGCCTTGCTTTTAAAGTGATTTAAAATTAGGACCTGATTCCATGGTTGCAGCCTCTTCTTCCTTTTCCTGCATGAGAGCCACTAGCCTTGCCATGTTTTGCTGGCAAAAAAGATGTATGATCCACCGGGATTGTCTGAATTAAGGGAGCTGTTGTGAGCTGAAACACTCAGCCTGATGTTAGGAAGAAATCTGGGTGGGGAGGAAGGGATGGGTAAATCCTTCTTTCCTTACCCAGGGTGGGGAGCAGTTGCAGAGCTCATCAGTGACCACTTCTCTGCCTTTACAGATCTAATCCTTTTCTCATCACAGGGGAACAAAGAGCAAGAGGCGTCTCTGTGATAACAGTGCATTTGGGCTTGCTGCTGCCACATCCACCTCTTCTTTCTCCCTCATCGCCCAGTGAGGTGGTAGGGCAAGTGCCATGTCACGGCGGCACAGTCCGTGGGGACACTCAGATTTGTTTCCTCCACTGTCAGTCAAACAGAAGGAACAGTTTGTACGCCTGCTGACATTGGTTGTGCCAGTGCTTTGCCTTGGATTAGCTGTGGATGCAAGGAATTCTCATTCTCCTGAATAATGAATGCCTGTAAAATGCAGCGAGAGAAGAATGATACCTACAGAGGGGGGTTTATGATAGCCTAGGGCAGTGTGAGCAGTTGGCCAAAAGGGATCATTCACTTGGCATAACTTTTGGCGCTGTGCTAGCTGTTAGTAATGGGCTGTGAAAACTTTACAGTTGTAGTATAGACAGTTCTAAATTATTTAAACTGCAACTTTCAGGAAAAAACCGCTTTACAATCCATTCCTGTTTTTGAGATTAGCTATCATTTTGACATTTTTGGCCTCCACCTTTACTTTGCGATACAGCCTGTTACGTGGAATGCTGTGCTAGTCTGTGTGCTGAGACACTGAATTGCTCCAGGCAGAAACTACGAGCGTGTTTGGAGAAGATAATTTTAATTAGTGCAATTAAAAATGCAGCCATTATTGGCCTCAGTTATCCAAATGTTGTTACCGTCTAGTCCAGAGAAAAATTATTTTTCCCACTGTTAAGAAACATGATGGAATCAGTCAGCAATGTGTGTTCCAGCAATAAATATTTGCATATAGGCTAGTACAGCAAAGATTTTTTTTTTTTTTTTTTTTTTATTTATTTTTTCCCAGCAGCTAGCTGTGCCTCAGCAGTGACTTGAAGGCTTGCCAGGTCGTGAAAGTCAAGGCCAAGCCCTTGTCAAAAAACAAGCCAGTGAGGACCTTTGGACGCCACTGTGCAAAGGATACTGTTTAACTCAACAGATGTTCTCAGTCCGAGGCTGATACTCTTGGAAGAGGTGCCAGGCGACAAAAATAGTTGTGTTTTCTAGGGCAGATGGAAAAGAATGCTGTGTGTTTCAAGCTGGTATTTTATTTTGTAGTTGCATAGGATCCAAGTTGAGGACTTGGAGCTGTGGATGGCTTTCTGTATATGAGTCCTAAAAGAGTATCTTGCTCTCACTATTTGGTTTGATGTCCTTAGGAGCCAAAATACTTGAATGTAAGTGGACCACCTGTGTATTACCACACCATTCAGAGCAGCTAGAAAGCTGTTTGGAGCAGTCAACACCATGTGCTCCTAAATGAGTGAAGTGTCTTGTTATTCTGGGCAGTGCGAAGAAGTATTTTTAGCATATTCTTGTTTTTTAAAATTGGCTGAAACGTGATATCAGAAACAAATATTTTTTGTTGTTGTTTTCATCTGTTCAGAGTGACAAATTGAAGCACAGTTACAATACAAAATAATACTTTATTTGTTTTACATATGTATATACAGCAGGTGTATACTCCATAAGATTAAATACATTCCAAAGCCAAAAGCATCTTGGTCAGTCAGCTAAGGAGGCCTTATATATATTAGATTTAAAAAAAAAAACCAACCCTACCCATTACCTTGCTTTTCAGCAGCCTTAATGTTTGACTTCTTGTATAGTCACTTATATATTGTACCAAAGTTGAAGGGTTTCTTTCTAATTTTAGTGCAAACTATTAAGTTTGCAAAGGTGCTAGATTGAAGTAATGGGCTTGCTTTGAAGAATCTTGCTAGAGAAACCACTGGTGGCTTTCAAAATGTTTTCAGTTAAGATGGGCTCATATTTAAAGAGTTGTCTTTAATATCTTCATTTTTATAGTTCAGTCTTAAAGACAAAATTCACCTTGCTCAATAAATGGGTAGATTTGGCTTTATAAAGCTATATATTTCCTGTTTATCATGTCAAACTGTTGTGGGTTGTTTCTTTTGGGTAGAGATGGAATTTCTGGCTCTGAAAAGTAAGGTTCTAATCCCGACTGCATTAAGGACGGTTTCTTTCTCTTTTTTTGACTGTACCATAATGGTACTGAGGTGGATATAGAAAAGCATTCTTCAGCACTGTAGTGGGAGAAGCGAAGGAGAAATCTTCATGACACACAGTACAGTGATAGTTCCTGATGTTGTCACTTTATACTGCCTAACATGGCATGTGTGACTAAAAGACTTTCACTGAAATAGTTCTGTGCTGGTGCCTGTTAATTCAGCCAGTCATGTGGATAATCGTAATACGGAACGATACGTGACAATCTGAAGGTATTCTGTAAGCATCAAAGACGACTTTTGAAGTTACCTGGTCTGGATTGAGCAACCCAGGCAAAATTAATTTTATATTCATTGATCCTTAAAGACTCTGCATGTGTATTACTTACAGGAAGAATCATGACTTGGTATCTTTCCTAAGCTTCATTAGACCTCTGCCCAGACCAAAAAAAGCCAAGGTGATATCACCAATTTAGGATTTTTTAATGCATATTGATCGTTGTGCATGAAAAATGAAGCAAGACAACTGTTAAATTGATCGCAAATGTTAACAAATGGATGGTAGGTCTTAATCCAAGCAGCAGTTAACTTTGCCATTCCTTGCCTCCCAGTAGAGTGCAGTGCCATCTTTAATATAACTTCCTTGAACAAGCATACGTTTCGTGGACTGACTTACTAGAAATTGCAGATGTGACAAATTTTATTCCCACAAAAATTTCAAAGCTAGAATATGCTTCAGTAAGCAGTTGTATGAGGCACTTTTTTTAGGTGCTACAGTTGAGAGAATTTTCAGATGTTTTCTGTGTTTTTTATTGCTTGTGGGATGTACTCATGAGGCAGCATGGGACAAGAAATATTAACCATAGTCATAAATCAGTGAACCGTTTTAAAATAAAATTTAATTTTAATGTTATTTCACATTTTACTTTTCCTTGAAAAGCACTGTTTATCCAGTCAATATGGCCATTTCAATAAAGATACAATACTTGATACTGTCCAACAGGGAACACAGTTTCAGTGTGTCTTTGGCCAGAAATTGGCATCAAGTGTTTAATGTGTAGAATTGTTGTTGTTTTTTTAAAAAGAATTCATAACTAATTTTACTGTTGAAGCTATCCAGTTGGTTAAGCAAAGGAAATATTCCCTGAAAATTAATTTTAATTGTTGATGATATATCTTGGTCTTAATACAGTTTATTGTAATTTCAAATGAAATTTAAAACATTTTAGAGCAATACTAGTAAAAAGATCCTAAAATCTATTTAAACTTAAAAAATTAGCCATATTTTCACTTTTTTTTTTTCCTCCTGCTCTCTTCCAAAAACATAAAAAGGCAGCGTAGTCCAGGATGCCTCCCAGCTATTAAAAGAGAAATCTTTTTTTCAGTGCTTAAAAAACTGGTGGAAGATTAGATCGATACCTCATGGCAGCTGATGGTGGGATCCTTCAGTCTGGTTACAGAAGTTCTAACTTAAACTTTCCCTTATGTAAATTCCTGATACAAGTATTTGTAATACTTTTTATATTCTGAGTATAAACGTGTATTAAACATCCCAGTTAGTTGTTTGCTTTTCTTCCAAGCCATAATGTTGTTGGTTCATATTCAGTTCAACTGTTGTCCTCAGTTTATTGTGGACAAAGCTGGCTTTTGAGAAGATGAATGGAAAACCTGAAACCTCTTACTCATGATTCTTGGAAACAGTTAGAATTTAACCAGAATTATATTCCCATGTTTTATATTTTAAATGCACACATATCTAGGGGAATTTCTCTATATGCCAAAGTTACAGGTGGAAGTTGAACAAGTGAAAGGAATGGTAACTGTTGTCTGCAGTTACCAGCAGGTCTAAAGCTATCAAGCGATCTCATTTGTAGTACTACGAGAATTGCAGCAGGATATGACCATTTTGTGGTGTTTGTCTTAATTACGTACTTAAATTCTAGATGAGGTTTTCATCTTAAACTGCTTTCAGAGCTATGAATTCTTTAGTAGAGAAATGATAAAATAAGTTTTATATCACTGATACTGGACTGAAGTGTATTTCAAGAAACTTGTTTATAAACATCTGATTGTTTTATATAAAGCAAATCTGAATTAAACTGAAAAACAACTATTAGGTTCTGAAACAACAAACCACTTTGTAAATGCCCTAGTACCTAGGATACTACTTACCTTTACTGTTTTGGAGGCTAATTCTACAGTTATTTTATGCAGGTTCCGACTGGAACATCTCGTCAAAGTTACCCAGCTACCAGCTATCAGGACTTCAGCAACTGGGAATCTCTAATGAAAATTAAAGAGGGGCTGCTGAGACAGAAGGAAATTGTGATTGATCGGTGAGTAACCTGCTCCTGCTTGCATTGATTAGATTACATGATGTAAAAGCTATGATGTAGAAACTGACTTTCAGGAGAGCTGCTTACTCAGTAAAGTTGTTACGTTCCAGCAAATATTTATGTGCAAATATGTGGGAGCTAATCCTTGCTAGGAGAGAAGACTGGCTGCTGGCTAAAAGTTTTTCACAGGTTTAGAAATTCACTTAGGGTTTAATGCCTCTGCAATGGAAAAGGGAGAGTGAGACCAACAGCCAGTTCTGCTGTCAGCTTCCCCATCTTAGCTTCTTACCAGTGTGGGGCTTTGCATCAGACATCTTTCCACTTGTACAGGTCTTGGAAGTGACTTGCAAGGTGACAATTGGTAAACTGCATTGCCCTGATTTTCTTTTCCATGACAAGTACAGAAATGCAATATACTTGAAGCCAGTAGATAAAGCTTTGAGAAATTGGCCTTTGCAGTAACATTCAGTGGTAAAATCCTATTCAAATGCTCATACAAATTATTCAGATAGTAAAATATTAAATCTAGGATCTATATGTCAGTAAATCCCTCACTTCTTATTAAAATTGCTATCAATCTGAAACAGGCCTTGGCATCAACTCACTGCTGTTAAGTTTCTAGTATATCTGAAGTAATTTCTGGACTTCTTGATGTTTGGATAAAATGAAGCCTTAAAGAGGAAAATGTGCTTTTAATGAAGGGCTTAAGCTTAATGAAGCTTACATTAAATTAGCAGATGTCATCAGGAGCTGCAGAGTTTGGATGTAGGACATTTAAGAAGGGCATTTTTATATTTGACATAATTATCATTTGGCTTAGTCTGGGTTTTAATAATAAACTCTTGGCTCGTGTCTGAAAGAGGAGTGGTTGTTCTGATCTTGAAATAGTTGTGCCCTCTTATTGATACTTTGCTCCACAGCACGAGGAGAACTGTGTAAAGCAGGTGTGTGTTGACCATAGGAATGTCAGGCATCCATTAGGAATGTTTTTATATTTCATCTAGCAGTTCCTGTCTTTTAATGGGTGGAGATAGACAACTTGGACATAATTTACTTTGGGACCAGGAGAATTATGCTTGTGCAAGATCTGTTCCTTCCTCTGTTGCAACAGAGCAAGGGATTGCAGTGGTTTAAGGTGTTTGTCCCCTAGCAGTCTGGCCAGTACCTCTGCTGGCATTGTAGCGATGAAGGTTGGCATCAGCTTCCCCAGTTTGATGTGGCATGTTAGCGTGCATTTGCCTGCCTCTGCAGCTGAAAAGGGTACACAAAAGTTCCGAACTGCGGGGCACGGGCACACCGTCCCACTCTGCCAGCTTTCCTGCAGAGACGGTGATCTCTCAAGGGGATAAGCAGTTGAGATGGAGACATCCCTAACTGTTGCTTAGGTCTTCTCTGTCAGAGCCTTTTGATCAGCTGCTTGAAGGCTGTCTAAACGACAGGAGTTTTTTTCAGGCTTGCTGTATCAGTAGTGATGCTGTATAATCTGCAGCCCACCTCTCGGGGCCCAAGGTGTCCGCGGCGTTTGTAAGTGCCCCTGATGGCTACGGGGGGTGTTTGGTGCTTCTGCTGAGCATGTCATCCTCTGCACTCTACATCAACTCTTCTTGCACGATGGCAACTAAAAAGGCAGTTCACCTTACTCTTCTCACACTGGAAATGTGTTTACAGTCAAGGGTGAGGTTTCTGAAGTGGCAGTTTGTAACCTAGCTGCCTGCTAATGTTATCTGATACTGTCCACGTCGAGGAAGAAAAGCTCTTTCTTGGTATCCGATGGCAGTGCGCAGGTTCTTTTTTTGTACGAGTCATGCTTTTGTGTGACTTAAGGATAATGAATACAGTCCTTTCTGGATTTCTGACCAGAAGTCAGTTGAGATGATTCCTTTTCGTTCAGCTGAAAAGGCAAAATACACCCTGGAAGCTATTGAAATGAAACAAAAACCATTTAGTGATGTTAAAGTAATTTCCTTTAAGGAGACACTTGGTGTTACAGTTAAGCATGTTGTAAATTATAATAATGCAGTATAATAATACATCACAGAAAAGACACTTTTTTTTTTTTTTAAATATTGAGCCTCCATTTGGGCAAAATATTTGCCTTAAAAATTACTATTTTAAAATGAAATAAAATTATTTAAAATAGATTATTTGTATTCTTTAAAATTAGTACAAAGTGATTTTGCATGTTTAGAAAGATTTTACAACAGTTTTTTTGTTGTTTTTTTTTTTTAAGAGGAGGTAGTGTTTTCTATGACAAACAAAGCTATTTTTGGTTTAACTCATGGAGAAAATGGTACATAGCTGCTGTCCAAAATCCTAGAAATAGAACTCCATTATAAAGCACTAATGTTATATTTCTTACTAGATGCGGTATTAGTAAGACTTAAGTGTGAATAATACCTTTCTTCAAGGCACTAAGTGAAAACTCGATATTATCCATATTTAATGCGTGGGGACATAAGGCCTTGCACTGAGAGTCTGATGTTTGGGAGTAAACCTAAGTCTTCCAGCTCCTGGTCTTCCTGAGCTTACTTTAAACTTCTCTTCAGAATTTGAATTTACTTCGGAATAGTGACCTAAATTAAATACATAAAGTTTTCTAAAGTGTGGTTAATTAGGATTCAGGGTGGTGGTAGTTAATTACAGAATTTAGGCTTTCGGGAAGTGGAGGAGGAATTCTTTTGTTGACTGAGGTTTGGTAGTAGGTGTTTGCTGAGAAAGGCCCTTCGTACCTGTGTTTCTCAAGGAGTTTTAAAAGGTGTAGTCTCCTTAAGTCATGTCTCATGCTGAATCTACAAACTGGTAACTGGAAGATGCCAGCGAGACTTGTTTAATTCTGGGGGGACAGAAGCTTGGGACAGACAGGTTAAACCTCCTGCTGTCTGGAAGCCGGAGGAGTGGGATAGCAGCCTGGCATGGTGCTCCAGACCCAGATGTTTTGCTGCTGACAGGTACAAGGAACAGCTGGATGAAAAGCAGCACACTGGGAACACCCTTCTCTTGCCCTTGTCACCAGCCTCTCTTTCAACCACAGGGTCATTACCCAGTTTTTTTTAAGGTTAAAACCCTTTTCTGTTGGGAATTATACTGGGGCTCCGCTAATCCAAGAGGTGGAGAAGATTAACGTCACTTCGTACTGCACACCTTGTTCTGCATAGCGGTGCTCAAATCTGTTGATAAGTAGGAAATGGAGGCTCTGTATAAGGCAGTATCCTTAAGCTGTTCTACCTTTATTGTGTTAAAAAAGGGAGGAGAGGCAGGAGAAGCAAAGAGAAATGTGCTGCCTGCTTCCCTTCTTTCCAGACAATGATAAAAAGGCAACAAAAATCCAGGTCTTCCAGATTAGATTATTAAACTTCCTTGTTTTGCATCAGAAATCCAACAGTTTAGAATAGCTGCGAGCAAGTTTCAAATAGTCGTTAAAAACGATTCAAGGAATAATGCTTACAGTGTAAATCATCATACTTGGATACTTTGGTGTGTCACTGGAAATTCAATGCCGTGAATAGAATTTTTAAAAACCCAAACAGCCAGTTGTGTCTGTGAATAGGACAAGTGGCTTGATTTTTATTCTATACACTGTGTTGAACAGCAGATTTAGTAATAGATTAGTTAAAATTTATTTGATTTGTGTAGTCTGTTCAGCATAACAAATGCATATTTTTAAGTATAAATGTACACAGCATAAATGGGTAGGTTTAGAAATGGGTTTGGTTTGCTTTTTAAAACTACTCTAGGAATCACTGCCAATTTAATGAATTAGAGCATGAGAATGGTTTTCAAGTCTGCTTGTAAAAAATGAGATGGAGACCATACTTTTAGGAAGGGAAAACATGGTGTGAGGAAGGGAGCCCGGGGGGTGTGCGAGTGCGCGCACGGGATCACAATGGCACTTCTTAAAGGTGTGTGTCGTGTTTTCTCCACATAACAGCTGTTGGTACAGGCTGTGAATAAGGACTTAAGGATTTTGTCTGTAAGAGGAATCTGCTGCTGTAACACTTATTACTCGAATGTCTGTCACCTACTGTACAAAATAATTGGATTATATCATTGCCTTACTTCTCTGGTGGTTTAGTATGTAACACTACGTTATATATAGCACCAGAGGGAGCCAACAGTGTTTGTATTGGTTTAGAAAATTATGACATCACATTTTAATTCTTTGTGTTGCTCCTCTGTTCTGTACATTCACAACACTGAAATTACAGTGTTTGGTACAATTGCGAATGTCTCTTGAGGCTGGCCAGCCACTGTAGATGTCTTGAGTGTGGTCCTGGCACTGTTTGTTTGGCAGGGACTGCATATAGGGGGTACGTGAGTAAATGCCAGATCTCTGAACGTGTGACATAAGCTGCTGAGAGTAACACTGTTCATGCAGTGTTCTCTTCCAGATGGTTTAAGGGTATTTGGACAGTTTTTTAAGGAGAGGTGGATATAGAAGTAAAAGTTTTGTGAATAGCTGTCATTCCTCAGGGCATAATAACATTTACATTCTTAAAACAGTTGCTAAATCATTAGCTTTCCATCCATAGCTGAATTATGCTTAGATGTTTTCACTGGGACAAGAGAATTAGATTTTCTTTGCCTTGTGTCAAATTGTCCTGACTTCAGTAGTTGACATCAAACTATCATGTGCTCTGATAATGCTTAAGTTACTGCTAGTGTAAAGCTGTAATTCTCTTAATTTGGGATGGTCTGTTAAGATCTGCAGTATTAGCATATCCACTTGAGTGATAATTTGATGTCATTTTTGAGGAAGCTTTGAAGCTCTACGCCACCCAGGGTCTGAGCACATGCATGTGTAACTGGGAGTCCTGTGCAAGGAGTAGGGCTGCGAGGAGCCTCCTCACCATGTCTTGCTGTGTAAAATAGGCTTTGCTTGCAATAATAGCTTGAAAAAGATGCATTTTATTTTTTTTTATATCGCCAATCACCCGGGTAACTTGTGGATGAGGCGTTTGTATCTTGGGCTGGTAAACTTTCAGGAAGATTTGTTACAGAGTAATTATTTTAGCCCTTTTAAATTTCACCTTTTCAGAGGTGAATACTAGTAATAGAGATGAAATGGAATTTGTTACCATTAGTTTTCACATAATAACCTAAATCTTGGCAATAATGAGAAGATGTAGCGCTAGAAAGGACGTATCTAACCGGTCTGCTGGGCCCAAGGGAGGACAAGCTGTAGTGGTGTCACTCCTGGTGAATGTCTATGCTCTTGCTGTCTGCAGTAGCAGATGTTCTACAGCCTTTCTGGGTTGGACAGTTTGGTGATTAATTAGCTGGAACATTAGAAAACTTTTCCTAATATGACTTAGTCTTTCCTCCTAGGTCATGTTTTCTAGACCTCTGGTAGTTTTTGTTATTCCTTGAGCTCTCTCTTCCTCATTAGTACATCTTCCCTGAAGCTGAGGCCTCCCTCCGGCTGAGTGCTCCTCTCTCTCTCGGGCCATGCTTGTGCGGTGTTTGCTTTTTTACAGTACAACGTTGTGTAGTTTTGGTCAGCTGCAATCCCAGATCCTTTTCTGTGGAACTGGTGCCGAGCCATTCTCTATTCTGTACGTCTAAATATTTTTAGGAAGTTCTAGTATTTGGCAGAGCTGAGAACAGCAGGGGAGGTGCAAGGCTTGCTCTGTATTCATCCTGTCAGGAGACTGCAGAAGTCTAAAACCTCCCACCGTGGGAGGAAGGGTGCAGTCTGTGTCCCGCTCATGCCTCACACCCCCTTGACTAAGTAGCCCAGAGCATTTGAGAAAGTAGAGTACAGTTGCTGACTGTGCTCTTGCCTGCCTTGCTTCAGCACTAGCTTACCTCCCGTGGGTCAAGCTAGCATTTCAAACTTCTATGCAATTCAGAAAAGTAATTTAAAAAATAACAATCCATCCAGAATAGAGATCACCTTTTGAATCCCAGAGGTAGTGTTCCCATCTTCTCTTCAAGGTAAGTTCTCCTGTGGCTGGTGGAAAGATAGTATTCACTTTGAACTGCAGGCTCGTAATTTCACCAAAAAAGCCAGACTTTATTGCATAGGAAATTTGAGATCACTTTTTCTCATGATCTTTGCTGATGTTGGAGTTCTTTGTCATTATCTTCCAAATTATGGAAAATGTATTCACATTGGTTTTAGGACTTTGTTTACTGCTCATCTCTTTCCCTATCAGTACTCTGCACGTCTGGACTTGTGGTCCCAAGAGATCATGGCTTTAAAACAAAGGGATATAAAAATTAGTATCCAGCTTCTTAAGCAACAAAACAAAGCAGCATACCTACAACTGCAGTGTGGAATAAATTACATTTGTAATACAGAAGGATCCGGTTTACATTTCACTTTGCATCCCAATTCTGAGGAAATATGCTCAGGTATTTTCACCAAAAGCAACTCTTTCTTGTTAACTCATGACTTCTGAAGGTAAGCATCAATTGTAATTTGATTTATTATGAAGTTACTAGTGTCCCTCCTGCGGTGGAGGAAGCTCTGTTCTAAAGTCCTGAAGTGTTTGAAGATACTGGACCTGTATCTTGACTTGTATTGCGGGGCTTAGATTTACACTAGTTTAAGCCTCTTAAAAGTTGAGGGAAGGAAGTGCTTCTCTGACAGATGTGGGTTACTAAAGGCTCTTTCATGTTAGAGCAAGTGAGGGGTAAGATGGGTTTATGGAGAACAGATGAGTTGGTCCTAGGTTGAAGAAAATGTGGTTTATTTCCAGATGAATGCATATATTAGTGTCTGTGTAAGCACGTGTCCACAGTTTGCTTGTCCTGTCTGAATATGAGAAAATGATGTGAATGTCAGTTATGTCATACTAATGTTTTTGAGACATACGGAGAAGCAATTTGTATATTAAGCAGTGTATTTATTATTAATGCTGGTCTCTGAAGACAGTCCAGGCTTGTGGATGTTGAGCTGAGTGCTCTTCTCTGCTCTCTCACATCCTTTGTGCTGACTTGAGCTTTCAAAGCAGATTGTTTGAGCTAAAGGACAGAACTACAAATTAATCAAATTTGAGATCTGCTCCCCCCCACGCCCCAATTGATACTTCTCTCTTATGGCTATAACTGTCTTTTTGCTCATTTAAATGGATTCAGTTGGAGTCAAGTGGCACCAGTAGTCTTCCTCTGGCTTCTAGCCAGCTTTGTAAGTAGAATCACAGTCATCCAGGATGGGGGGAGCTTGGGTGCCATTTCACAGGGCATAGCACGTGTTCTTCCCCAAGTTTGTCTGCAGAGAATAGTGGCACAGGGAATATGCACCACCAGAAGCAGCCCCTTACTGTCCGTGGGCAGAGAGACTGCAAATTTTAGCACACCCATAATTGAAACGCACATGTGAAGCCTTTTTTGGTCATTCCCTAGCCCGCCTTTAAGTGTTTTCTGAGACTGACCTTTAAATACAAATGTCCTAGCAAGGTGATGCTCTTATCTCTGAGGCCAGTGTATTTGGCCAGCTTTTCTCCCTTCGCTGATGTGCAGAAAAGCACTAACTCTCTTGATTGCACAGCAATGCCAGAGCGGGTCACGGTGGAGTCCCTGTTCCAGCTGTGGCTGGAACCCCCGGTGTGCCGTGGAGGGGAAGGCGAGCCGCAGCAGTGCTGCCTGGACTCTTGCCTCTCCTCCTCACCAGCTCTCCCTAGTCAGTCCCTCGCCTTCAGCATCATTCCAGGGCCCCAGCTCCAGGGACCAGCCCCGCGGTTTTGCTCAGGACCAGCATCGTTCATATTACCGCAAGAACGTCCCTGTTTTTTACCCCACAGCTCCGTCAACCCCAGTAACTTCTCGCTTTGCTCTCTCCCTTCCAGCCCCACGAGGGAGCATGAGGGGTGGGCAGGGGGCTGTGATCCAGTGAGGTGCTGAGAGCTGATGTCCAGGGCACAGTTGGCACACCAACAGCCTCTCCCCAAACAGACAGGGCAGCACAGTGTAAGTGCATTTGCTTCTCGTCATCTGCATATACCAACTGAAAGTGAGCTGCTTATTTACAGACCTGGCTTTAGGCAAGCTAGAAACAGGTACTTGATGTTAGGGCGCGCTAACGGTCGTTACGAGAGAAAAGGAGAGCTGGTGGGCTGTTTTGCTGTTTGCAAGGGGTTAAAAAGAGTGGTTTTTTCCTTAGGCCTGTAATTGGTTGAAAGTATTCTGGGATTTACTTTTCCCCCCATCCCCTTAGCATGAGAAAGATAGAAGTCTGAGCTGGATTTAGTGAACCACCCTTCTGGTACGCTTGATGCTTAAAACTGACTTTCACCCCAAACATAGTGGTGTTCAGGATCGAGGGCTTTTGCTTTCTTCTACAGCAAAGGACGTTCTTGGCAGAGACCTGTCAGAACCACACTGGCAGATGTCACTTCATTGGTTTCAGTTCTTTGAGTGTGGGCTTTTAGCTTCCTGAGGATTGACGTGCTTCAGTTTGATTTAAATTGCTGGGCTCAGCACAGAGGTTACTGTGTGGGAATGGTAGTATCTGTGGCAGGCAGGAAGTCAGATAAGGAGAACTACTCTCCTTAAACGCCATAAAAATAATACACAGAATCAACATCTTAGGTAGCCTAGCCTCTAGCGCCAGCAGTTCGTGTACAGATAATAGTTGGTAATTCTGGGAAAGGCAAGAGAATGGTACGATCTGCCATGACAGGTTTTTAACTTTTCCTTCCTTACAAAGTGTCATTGATCTGCAGTAGTAAAACACAACTGAAGCCTTGAAATTTTGTTTACAAAAATAAAGAATGCTCGAGGAAATAGAAGAAAAAGGAACAAAAGATGTGTGTGCTTTACAAGACCTGGAAGTAAGCCAAAGTGATTACTTTGTGAAAATAGTAGTTTTCTGTAAATAATCTAGCTAGCATCTAAATAACTATCATGTGGGAATTGGGACAAAAGAGCTGGTTATAGGGGACCATAGAGTGCGTAGCTACCACGTGAGTCATGCATGTTGAACCCGTCACTTCAGCCGAGTTCCCTCGGAAAGAATGTACCTGGGAGCAGCACAGGGAGGATTTGATCTCAGGATATTTATAAATTATGGCTGGAGGTTCAAAAAAATGGGGTGAAAAGGCATAGTCCAGGGTATCAGTGAAATTTTTAGAGGAAAAAATAATAAAGATAATAATGAAAATATAACAAGCAGGTTACTTCCGAGGAAAAAAGGCCTTAAAATTGTGGTATCTGAAGAAAAATACAAGACAATGTCTTCAGTGCAGAACTCTTCTGTGGATAACCGCAACGATCGTCTATGTACCAGACAATCTTCTAGCCCAAAAGGAGTTTCAGTTCTCTTTTTGTCTGTTTGCTTCTGCACTGCCACCCTCCATTCCTCAAGACAATATTATACCTTGAGGGACAGCTGGAAGGGTTTTTGCTAGAAGTGTTTGTGAAAACAATTAGCGCCATGTTTGTATCAATTGATTGGATAGAAGAGTAAGTTTATACATCTTTTAATGACATTTTCTTCTGAAACATCAATGTAAATAAGGAACACTTTTAAATGTCCCTCCCAAAAGCATGTTTTTCATTCCTGCCTTTTGTGACTTTTTAAAAAATTTATTTTAAAAACAAAACAAAACAAACTCCCCTTTTGAGTCCCTTTGGTTGGTTGATGACTTTAGAGCAGGGCATTGCCTCCTTTTCTCCTTAAGTCTGAGTGTAAGGGGAAGGGGTGTGTCAAGACAGACACTTGAAGTTAAATAGAGTACGTACTTTTTGGACAAAAGAGCTGAATGAAACCATGTGAGAAGTCCTGTGATGGTCACATAATATGCCAATAACCTTTACTTTGCCATCAACATAGAATTGTAACACTTACTCATGGAAAAAAAATCGGGAATTTGTGAAGGAGAGCAGCTTCCATGGTACCTAGGTACAGTATTTTCACTGAACCTGGTTGTGTGAGCTACGGGTCTGGTTTCTGTAAATGCAAGTCTCAAGGGTGGGCTGTCAGGTTACCCCATGCCTTGAGTTCAGGCCACAGCCTGTACCCGCTCATACGTGGATGGCTTCTGGAATCACAAAAGGGTGAGGAGTTGGATGTCTGGAAATCTGAGTCCTGTGTAAGACGGAGTGATTGGAAATTCCTATGTTGGAAGTTACAGGAAAAGGAGTAGGTCAGAGTGATGCAGTGCAGCTGTATAACTCCAGTGTCGAGGTGGGGAAGGGAGAGGGAGTTAATTTAATCTTTTTTTTAAAACATCTTGACCCACTGGGGAGACCTGACAGTGCTAGCAGCTGATGGGAGAAAGGGAAGAGTGGAGAAGAGTTTGCCAACAGTTAGAGAATTTCAGTATGCTCTAGTCTGGCACTCGGCGAACAGGCAGGATGCACACGGGGTTATAAACATTGTATGTATAAACATACAAGGTGAGAGTAGCATTGCTGTCTAGAAGGTAAAATCCCTCATTTTCAGGATTATTTATATCTGGTTTTGGCCTACCCAGAGTGGCAGTTGCCATGTATCTGAGCAGAAACTTGAAAGCGCCTAAATGCTGAAGGTTGGTTGGTTGGTTTGGGTTTGGGGTTTTTTTTGAAAATGCTGGGATGATTGATTGGTCATAGGGAGGCTTCTGGGGACAGTGTTCCTGCCATAATACACGAGCTGTGTTTGTGAGAGCATTTGAACTTTCTACACTCCCTTTAAATAAAGCTCACAGCCTGTGGTTATGCAGCGGATTAATAGTAACAGCTGTGGGCTAACAGAGGATTAAAACTGTCTTAGCATATGAGAACATCAGTGATAAAATGCATCTGGTATGAAGTCTCCAAAGACTTATAGGATTGTATGTAAATAGTAAATATGTTTCTATGGTGTTTATCTTCTATTCTGCTTGTGACTGCTGGGCTGTTCTCAGAATTTTTGTTTCTGGGTGCTGTGAGGTTAATGATATTTTCAGAGAGGCGGTTATGTGAAGAAGTCATGTGGGATCTAAACAGCCTTAAAACATTTCTACGGTGTGTTTTGTTGGCAAGGTTTTGTAACAGTGGAGAGTTTCATGCTTTGCAGAGTGAAAAGAAGCAAGCTAGTTACACTCTGCTAGTGCAGCTCTGTTTCATCACGTATTAAATTTGTCTTACCTTTTTTCCTGCAGGGCTTTGGTAGGGTAGGGAAAGGATTATGAAAGGAAATATGGTAATGTAGTTCAAACTAGACTGGAAGTTCAAAAATATTTTAAAACATTTACTCCAGGCTGTCGTGTTTAGTTTAGGCTATTGAAATCCTGCCTGTGAAGGAAGGCATTGCTAAGATAAAATCAGCCACAAACAGAAAATCACATAGTGCCTTCAAGGGTTAAGTGACAAATGGATAAATAGTTTTAAAACACATGGGGCAAAGATATTTTAATAGATCTGTCTAGTAAGTAATAAGGTGATAAGAAATGAAAAACGACTTCTGTTCATAGGTTAAGACGACTCATACTAAATAATTCTGGTATCCATGACCAAGCATGCACAGAAGTCATAAGGGCTTTATATTTTCTCATATGATTATACAAGCTCTTGGGCTCATATAAGGTCTGGTACAAGTTAAGAGCATATTCTTTTACCTAATCTTCAAATCTGCTTCTTCCAAAATGTTTGAAGCTTTTTGTTTGTAGTGCCATTGTACAGAGGCCAACCACAACTATACAAAGTCTTTCAGTGACACATACTCTTTCATATTTGTACAAGCTTGTTCCATCCAGATAGTGGAATGGAAGAGGGAAGCCTCAAAATCACCTGAGGTGATATAGAATATTTTAAGACTTGCAATGGGGTCATGTAAATGCTTTCAGTTGCTCCGTTTTTATGAATTGCATTGAATGAATTGTTCTTAAGGTACTACCAAATTGCAGCTTGTTTATACTGTTTTTCCATTCATTGCTATTCTTTATAGATATAAAAATAGGGTAACATAAAAAAGATACTCTGTAGGCGTGCATCGTGTCTTCTGCAATGTGTATAGCTTAAAAGTTTTTGTAACATATTCACTATTTTTGAAATATTAAATTCTTCTTGTAAACCAAATAATTGGGATACAGTTGGCTGATGTCTAGCTAGGAGAATGTATGTGGCTAAAATACCCCCTTTAATTGGGTTTTTGCATCTTATTTTTCCTCTTAAAATTTGCAGTTGGCATCTTTTCGTCTAATACATCTTTTTTGTTAGTTTATAGATTGTATAATACATATTTTGTATACTCATGATAACATATCTGAGATGCTCTTCCTAAACCCAGCCCTCCCCAAAATTTAAAAAAAGCAAACCAACTTTGATCTTTTTGTGTACTTTCAGAGGACTTGCTTTTCCAGTGTGTGCACAGGCAGGTCTTCTTCCCTGAAGTTAACCTGTATTTGCCATTTATCTCCTCTTAAGATTGGGTTTAGTTGTCTTGGTTCAGCAGTATCATTTCCAGAAAAGCCAATCATACTGCATGCTTAGAAGTGAAGCTTTGAGGAACAGTTCCATGCTTGCGTGCAAATAAGTCCTGGTATAAAAAAGAAGGAAAAAGGGAAATTAAAGGAGTGCACAAAATTTGGTTTGGTTTTCTTGAGAAGGTTGCTATGTGTGTTTCTGATGGGTGCTGACAACTCCATTCTGGAGTCAGTTATTGAGGTGCCCATCACTCTGTAGAGATTACAGCACACCTCACAGGGGTGTAATGTGGGCTGGGGCTGAGACCTGGCTTATATTTGCCCAGCAATCATGCTAGTTCAAATGCAGTCATGATTCAAACAGTGATGTAATTTGTGATATAATTAAGTAGTGATATAACAGCAATACTGTTTCTGCTGTACACTGGCCAAGCGATTGGTGTAAGAGGTTAATTCTGGTTTAGTATGCACTGTGGTATTTTACCCTAGGGGTAGGGTACATCTTATGTAAAGCAGTTGTCTGAGAAAGTCTTAAGCAAAGTTAAAAAAAAAAACCAAAAAACAAAAAAAACACCCCAAAACAACAAAAAAAAAACATCCTTGCAGGAAAGCCATCCTGACTATCATATATAATGACTTTTTCTTAAGTTCTTTCTGCTCCCCTTGATTTGTAAATCTCTTTAACCTGTGTCAGAAGTCAGCTCTGGCAAAGAGAGAGGGGCTGAGCAGGAGAAGTCCAGGTAAAATGAAGGCGTGAATTTTGTTTGTTTTCCTTCTGCTTTCTCTATGCTTCTTCCTGCTTATACTTCTGGCCCTAGGAGCAAATGACAACAGAAGCCTCCCTCAACCCTCACAAAATTGATACGAGTTTTCAAGTCGTATTTCTACAAGATTTGCTTATTATTGCCAATTGAGCACAAACCCTTTGGGGTATGCTTAAGTGAAAGATAAATGGCAACTGTAGTTTAATAGCTCATATCCCGATGGGATTCCAGTTCTAGTGGTAAACTAGAATAGTTGCAGTCTGGCTGAGGTGGGAAAAAGTCCACAGCTAATGCAGATCCAGGATAGTCAAATAGCATTTTTACAGTGTTCGTCAGTATAAGTCTTAAGGTCTATGGTTTTTTAATCTCTGTTCCATTCCTTTTCAAATCAAATCTGTGTATTACAGGCAAAAGCAGCAAATTAACAATTTACATCAGAAGATAAGGGAGAATGAATTACGAGCTCAACATGCAAGACTAAGCCATCTTGTGAACTGTGAAGAACCTTACATGACTAATTTGCAGGTAGGATGGATATTTTTCATTCAGCAAAGCTTTCCGTTGCCCGGTAACTGACACCTGAAAGCATGTTCACAATTTACTGCAGGCCAAAATGTAGAGCTTTTGTGATTATTGATGGTTGTGTAATTGTATAGCTGTAAATAGTGTAGAGAATACCCTCTTAAGTGGTGGTGTTTACCTTACATCTGGAGAGAACTAAGTTATATTAACATTTTGTACATACTTGTTTTGAAATCTGATAAAAAGGGTAAGAACAAGGGATTTGTGACATGGTAAGAATAAGGGTTTAACAGCGTGCAGCACGGTTATACAGGGAGCTATTAGGAGATAAAGTAGTTTGATAAGAGACTATCTGAAAACAACTAATGGGAGGTTTTTCTGAAGAGGAGGAGGCGGCAATACCCGGAGGAGCGGTTAGGTAGACTTAAATGGAAGAGATGTGTGAAGGCAAACAGACTGGTGGAATACCTTTGCACAAGACACCTGAAAAGGGTATGGATTAGTACTCCTAGGGAACACTGAGTCTGAAAAGGAACGCATGGTGGTATTTTGGGCATACCTGTCCTAATTTTTATCTAACTAGCACAAATATTAGAAAGTGTAAGGATGAAGTAGCATAGGCTAACCACGAAGTGCAGATCAGCTTGAGCACTGTGGCTGCTACCCCATTGTAGCACACAAATTCCATCTCCAGACCTCAGCACATCTAAAAGGCAATGCAGAAAGAGAATGTTAAAGGCCGATATGCAGAGAAATAGCTTTTCTGTCCCCCTTTTATTACCTTTTTCTGTCACAAACACTGCACCAGGATCTTAGCTAGTGTACTTCAGCATGGCGTTAATTATGTCCTTGGAATAATACAGCTATTCATCAGGCGAGAATCTGGTTTGTGTGAGACAGGAGAGAAATTCAAATGGAGCCTCAGTGTGAAGTTAGGTATTCAGAAACTTTTTCAGACATCTAGGAATGTGGCTTTTGGCACTTCCAGAAGTTCTTTTAGAAAATACTTTAAAATTCTGTGTTGATTAAGATTTTTTTGAAAAAGAAAAAAAAATGACTGCAGAAACTGAAATTTTAGTGTGCACATCTTAGTATACCATAGCATACTTCAAATAAAGCAGCAGATGCATTCATCTTTCATAATTTAAAGAGTTTTAAAAGTTTATAATGTATTAGGATTTCTGCTTGATTTGTGTGCCTTCTATAAGATTAACTTACAAATGCAAATCTCCCTTAATCAAGGTTTTAATATCTCTTAATGCTTTGCTGAAGGAATGTTACTAGTTAAAAATTCTGTCTGTATAATTTCTTTAAAGATACCAATTTATGTTATTAAAAGAATCTTGAAACTGAAAGCCTAATGGGATGCATCTCCTTTTTCATCCCACATGCAGTTGATTTCCATTTTGTGCCTGTCTGTGGGCAGTGGAGGTAGAAGAGTAATATTGAATTGCATGAAATGGAAAGGGAAGAGGGTTTTGGTATGCAGGACAGAAGGTAGGAGGCCTGCCTTCTGATTGTAGCTGTAGTCTCAGGCTTGTCCCTGCACCATTCTGCACCTCAGGTATGATAGCTCTAAAGTTTGACTAGTACTAATGTTCTGCTTTAGAAGGATCTTGAGATTGGAGCACCTTTTACTTTAATATATTCATAGCCATTTTATAGAGTGTTTTTCTTCCTAGGGTATGGTATGATAATGCAGTGGCAGTGATTTGTTTTGAAAACACTTTTTGTTTGGATTTTCAGGGGTTTCTTTTGGAAGAAGTCACACCTCTTCCATAAATCTGACTGGGAAAGGGGCCCCACAATGTTTGTTTGTGTGTGTTGTGAATGTAAAGGTGTCCAGCTTCTTTATTTTTTTGCTCCAGATTCCTGAAATACATGCTGTTACTACATATTTTAATGTTTGAAAAATCAAACCCCACCCTTCCTGACAGTGGAAAGAAATGCAGGAGTGTTTTCTGCTGTGCTGCTCAAGTATACAGTGGTATGTGTGTGTTCATTTGTGTGATTATTTTATTTCTCTTTGTAAGCAACCACAGTATGAGAGCACACCACTGCAACCTCACGTTTCGGAAAGATCAACATCCCACCTTGAGGAGCTTGAGCGAAAGATTGCAGCAGCTGAGAATAAGGAATTGCAACTCAGTGAATTTGTAAAGCAAATTTCAAACAAATCTAGTGAGGAGAAAAAGAAGATGGAGGAGAAAGTAAGTGTCTTTCATGTTCCAAATTTCCTTTTGACACTGCTATAGCAGCGTATGTTTTTTTTGCTAGAAAGCAACTTACTATGTGAGTTGCTGAGCTATTTTCAGAAGGTAGCTAAACTCTCTGTGATAGAAAAATTGATAGTTAGTGATTGTAGGTGTTGACAATGGATAAATCTAAACTTGTAGTGACTACGTCCTAAAAAGCGATACTGGATGAAACGGCAATCATGATGATGATTTTAACCAGGTATCAGTTAAACTTGCTTTGAAGAAAAGCTGCTCAGCTCTAAGAATTCATGTAGTTTGAAGTGTTTATTACAGGAAATAAAGTATCATTTAAAACACAGAGTATGAAAATGAAATCCCTATTTTTAGCATGGCTTGTAAATGCAGCCCTCGTGCTTCGAGATGCATGTCCCAGCCTGTATGTGTCTACTCAGCAGGAGTGATTCTCTTGTAGCTTTGCTAGGATGTGCAGAGTAGACTTTAGTCGGAGGCAAGGAAGAGGCTTAGATGGCTGTGTTCTTGGAACTGTCTTGACAAGAGGTTTCTTTGGAGGCTGAAGCAATACCCAGAGGTAGTTTTGAATGTCCTGATAGCCTTCCTTCATTGCAAGGAATGTGCCATTGACCAAGTGGTTCCTAATTAATGTTTTAGGGATACATTGTCACTGTTACCTTCTCATCTTTTATCGCTTGGCCTTACTACTGGGCTTAGATTTCTATTAATGCAGGTTCAGGGGGTAGGAGCAGTATGATACAGTGAAGTGGCAGGTGGGAAGAAGAAGAAAGCATAATTCATCTCAAATTCTGCCTTACCATTTCCCGTGAACCCTGCAGTATGCTTTTGACTAAGGGTAACATTCAGGAAGGGCAGAAATTGGATGCTGCTGCTTCCTCCTGTCTCAGCTTTTACTGCTTGTGTTCTTCACTCTGTAGGAGCTGCTGCTGTAGGTGGTGGCAGTGACGAGGACCCATGCAGCAGCGCTTGTGTCAGCAGGATGGTCTGTAGCTAGGAGCCTGATTCACTGCACAGTCCTGATTCACCCCTTAACACCCATCCATTCTGTGCACTGAACAAAAAGCTCTTGAGGAAAAAAGGGCAGGGAGGGAGAATATGTTTCTGTAATAAAATTAGTGCCCTTCTGTTTGAGGGAAGGCTGCGGATGGAGGAAGGAGCTGTGCTGTGTTCCCGCAGGGAGGTGGCAGGCTGGGAACCCCAGCGGCAGGCTGGGTGCTGAGCCTGGGGACAGCTGTCTCTGGAGTTCCTCTGCTGTGCTCGCAGGGAGATCAGCCCAGAGCCCAAAGGCTTGGTGTCCTGGGTCAGTGGCTGATGTTAGGGGACAAAAATACAATTTCTGTGCTGATCAGAGGGATTGTTGCCAGTAGCTGTGCTAGGGTTATTTCTGAGTGCATGCCTGCCTCTTCAGAGAGGGTAAGTGTTTTCAGCCCAAGGCCGGATTTGACCAGGGAGTGGGGAAAATTCTGTTAACATTCAGGCAAGCTTTGCTTGCAAGTGTATGTTAAAAGAACACATAGGAAGTTTAGGTTAAGGTTGCTGGCATACATTTCTACTTCTGTCTGCCCCACTTTTGCAGATAATATTATCTTTTCCTACGCGGGAATTTTAACATACAACATTTAAATACAGTGTACAGATGGTATGTTTTTGACAATAAGGGACAAACTGTGACTGTTCAGTGTAGGTGGGAGGAAAGAAAACATAAAGAACACTCCCATTTCCTTGAGCATCTTTTGTCCGTGGTGAGAAGTCTAGGAAGGTCTCTTCATCATGAAACCAGGATGTACTGGAACTGGAAAAGGTTCAGAGAAGGGCAACAAAGCAACTATCCATCCAAAAATCACAGGAGGAATAATTAAACCTTCACACTGGAAAAAGAAGTGACTGGAGGGGAGCATGATGGAGTCTGCAGAGCCACAAGCAGCCTGGAAGGGACAAAGGGCAGTCAACTCCTCACTGCAGCTCCTGTTGCAGGAGCGAGGGAACAGTCTAGTGAAACTCTAGGAGCCAAGTACATGATCAGCAAAAGGAGCCGATTCCTCGTGCCAGTTCTCTATAGCAAACTTGTAGATGTCTCTCTGAAGGCTGTTGTGGATGCTAAAAAAATGGGTGAGTTCATGGAAGTGCTGCCTTGTCCTAAAGGCACAGAAATAACTTCCTCAGGAGAGCCTCTAAGGTGAAGCTGGAAAAATGTGCTTTCCTTGTTCTTTCCCTACCATAGACATCTGCTTATGGCTGCTGTTGGAGAAGAGGTATCGGGCTAGAAGGCCTCTTGTTCTGAAGCACTGTGTCCCTTCTAACATTAGGGTGGGTGTACTTGATGCTTTCCTTTTGAGAAACCGCAGGGCCAGCAGAGATCAGAGTTGCTCTTCATTCACTGCTGGCATCATACCTATCTTTGCCCCCTGCAGACATACCAAGCAAGGGAGTTTTTCTACCACCTTCTGAATAATTCTGGTGCCTGAAGAGAAGCTTTTTTTCCCCTAGGCTCCATATGTAGTCAGTGTAGGACTGAGGTGATTGAGAGCTCTTTAACTGGCACTGAAATTTCAGAAGCCTGAAAAAGCTTCCCTGTCGATGCTGGCCAGTAGTTGTGGTAGCTCCTCACAGCTTCCTAGCTGAGAGCACCTGCTAAGGTAGATACTGCAGTGCTCTCTACCAGTGTCCGTGTCACGAATGCCTAGGTTCTTCCTTTTCCTTATGCTAGGCATGAATGTGCCTCGTGGCATCTGCAGATTTTGCAGCCCTCACTTTAGTTCTGAGGCATTTAATCTGGAAATTGGACTGCTGGGCTGGAAATGCTTCAGTTCAGATACTTGTACCCTGCTGGCTGCTCCTTCTCCCTCTGCTGTGGGTAATTGTGAAGGACTCCTGTAAGGTACTGCTGATAGCTTGTAGTAGCATTCTCCCCTGTGATTCCTGTGGCCTCACTTTTAATATTTAATTGCCAAGAGGCATGAGCTTTCCTATTTTTTTCCTGCTCCAGCAAAGTCATCCCAAGGCAAGGAATCCCAAGGCAAACACGGTAGCTATTAGAAGGAGAGAGGTTGCAGCAGATTAAATTCCCTGTGGTATATATGCAGGACAAGAAGATTTTGGAAACCATGTAATCTGTGTTGCACAAGTACTGGAGTATTCTGACTGGTCAACTTGTCATTCTTAGTGGTATGTGAGAAACAGAAGGAAGGGATTAACTTAGCTAACAGTCAGACTCCTGGCAATTCTTAATGTGCAACATTGGCTTACGTGTGCATATTTATATCGCTGCCTTAAGGCTTGGGAAGTGGGGAGGCCAGGGAGGAGCGTGTGGTTCTGAAGCACATATTGTGGCAAAAGGTCATGGCTGAGTTGCAACTTTGCTTTACTGAACGTGGGTTTACTTGGGCTTTGTCTAATCAGAAAGATTTTAAAGCAGCCTGAAAACTTTGTTCGGTTTTGAGGTGTTGGTAAAATAAAAGATATAAAGATTTCCGGCCTTTTGGCAATTCTGTTTTGTGGCCCATATAGAAGGCAATCTCTGGAAAAACTTTCCAGATATAGGAATAGGATAGGATATAGGATTGGATAGGCCCTGTTTCTGAGCTCTGACATTGGCAGTGTCACATATTTATTTCTCAGTGAGATGGATGTCTGTAGCACCAAAATAAAAGTACATTTAGCATTTACTCTAGTGACAAGTGTTTGTTATCTGTGAATTACTACACCTGAGTTCAAGCAGTAGAGGTACTGTTTTTCATTAAATTTGACTACAACTGGAAAATACTCTTTTTCCTGCCTTCCTTCCCACTTTTTTTGACCTAGATAATGAAGTGAAGTACCAGGAATGCAAACAAAGATAACACAATGTAAAAACCTTTTGCAGACTGATGGACAATTAAGATGCCTGTAGAAAAGGTTTTTAAGAAAGCCACTATTCTGTTCTGATGTCCTCTGATGTAACTGTCAGATTGCATTGAAAGTCAGGTTTTTGGGTCCAGTTCTTGTCAGGTTAAGTTCTTGGCCCCTGTGTTTTAAGTTGTTTTCCTAGGCCAGAGGAAGAGGATGGGCTAAAGTATTTCCTGACTATTTGTTGCATATGAACATCTCCATTGGTGAAAAAATTAAGAATATTTTAACTGTTGAACTGTTCATGTTTTCAGTTTGCAAGGCACATGGAGTATTCTGGGTAGAGGTGAAGCAACTGTGGTTTGAGGTCACGTGTGGGTCTATGACTTGGAGCTGCTGGGATTAACCATTCTTTGGTTTTGTTTTGTGCACTAACCAACCTGTTCATGCAGCTGAGAGTACAATTCTTGAAGAGTGACCAACCTCTGCTTCCAAAGCAGGTTTATTTTTCACTGTAATCGTAAAACATGTACTCTTACTTTCTTCTAGCTTAAAACTAGAGACCGATATATTAATAGCCTGAAAAAGAAATGCCAGAAGGAGTCTGAGCAAAACAAAGAAAAACAAAGACGAATTGAAACCTTAGAAAAATATCTGGCTGACTTACCAACGCTGGATGATATAGAAGGGCAGACTAAACAGGTAAGATAAAGGGAGTTTGTTTTACATTTTAAAAATACAAGTAAGCTCCCTAATATCTGTTGTCAAATCCTTTACTGTTTCAACATAGATTTTTTTCCCCATCTGTTTAGGAAGAGAAGTATTTCAATATTTTAGAAAGCACTGTAGCTATTAGGGATTCACGTACTCAGATAAGTGAAATGGACCTAAGATTATACAGAAGGTAACTGCAAGGCCTTCTGCTAACATGGCATCATGTCTGACTAACGTAACCTGTGTTAGCTGCAAATTCTAGAAGAGAAGAACAAGCAACTTCAGGAAACTATGACTGAGTTAGAAAAGAAGCTCGGAGAGGCCCGATCACAGTGCAGAGAGAGAGAATTGCAACTGGTGTGTCAGAAGAAAAAAGAAAAAGAACTGGTCACAACAGTACAGAGGTATGAACAGTTGCTTGGGCTGTGCCCTGAAACGGGTGTACTTTCCCACCTCATGTCAAGACCTAATGTTATTGGCACTTTTAGTCTGTTACAATGCTAATGATTTTTCATGGCATAAATACATTACTGTGCAGAACGACAGTGTAATGCGATAGAAAATCCAACAAGATTTTTATTTATGTCAAGTTGTAAGTAATACCACAGAGAAGAGTCTGCCTAGGACAGTCTTCGCTATCGTTCATTAAAGTTGTGGGACACTGCTGCAATGGCATCGTAGCCTGCTACCAGAGAGAGGACATAAGCATGTGCAGCAAAGGGGCATTGTATAGAAGCTGTCAGCACTCACTATTTGATAAGTAATCCTGTCACGAGCTGTGGAAAAGCTCCCTGGATATTGGCTGATGGGTATATCAGGGAAGGGTCAAAGATTTAAATAACTGTAGCTGTTTCTTACATTTTCACTCAGGGTCGGGGTATTTACAGGGAGATTTAGCGGTAGCTAATCAGCTGTCATTGAACTTGCATAACTATAAAAAAAACAAGTGGGGCAGACGTCCACGAGAACATTCCAGTTGAGACATGGAGACATTGTTACTGTGGTACATTTTAGATCAGGGGAGCTACTTAAACACTTATTTTTAAAAAAAGGGGGAGGAGGGAAGGAGGGGAATCATTTTTAATAATTTATGTGAATGTTACTACAGTTCACTGTCCCTCCATTGGGTAAAGGTGCATGCCACAGGAGTCTGAAAGTGTTTCCATGATGAAAGGCAAGCCGGTTGGGACACCTTGCCAGCCAAATTGTTGACGCATTGTTTCCATCTTACCAACGAAAGGCCTTTTTTCTTCATGCCCTCATAATCTGGAAGGGGATCATTTTGTCTTCTCTGAAAGCCTACACGTAGTCGAGGTGGCCTTTGGTTTCTAAATTAGACAGCAAGATTAACACTAATAAAATGTATTTCCTTTCTGAGAGAAGGTGAGCAGGCAAAGGCTCCGGCTACACCTAGGAGCTTGAGTTGAGCTGCAGAGGGTCTGAAGGCCATGCCCTTGTGCGGGAGCAGCTGGTAGGGGTGGCTTTATGCTCCCCCTTACAGGTCACGCAGGGCACGAAGGATCAGCGACCAGTCTCGGTGCAACTCCGGTTCTGGACTCCGTTTTGAGTCGTGCGTGCCCCAGTGACAGAGTCCGATTCTAAAGCTCCTGTAACTTTGAGAGATTCGAAGACTCCTCTGATCTGTGCTGGTTCTGGCTTTGCCTCCCACAGTAGCACAGAGCAGCTGTGAACACCACAAAGCTTTTCTTTGCTCCTCCCTGCCCTCTCTCCCTATGCTGTACTGCTGGAGCTGTGCCTTTTGGGAGATGCAGCGCAGAATCCGGCCCGTAAAACCATTCCTGCACGAATCTGTTCTTGTCAGTGCTCCAGTAACTTCAGTAGTTCAGGATTTTTGCATCATTCATCCACTGTTGGTTTGCTCATTCGTAAGGCTGGATTCTGCTAGGTACAGTTTACAGTTCTGGTTGGAAGATGGTGCAACTTTCTAATTTTTTGCTAGAACACACAGCCTGTCTGGTTTCTGTCAGCGCACTTAATTTTTCTTTCATGTTGAATGGCAGTTTGCAACAGAAAGTAGAAAAATGCCTGGAAGATGGTATTCGCCTTCCCATGTTGGACACAAAACAGCTTCAGAGTGAGAATGAATGTCTCAAAGAAAAGAATGAGAAAGCCAGTAAGGTTAGTCTGCAAATGATCTGTTGGTGGCATCTTTAACCTTGAGTCTCGCCTTTCCTTATTTTTTTACTTTAGAAACAAATATCTCACTAAAGAATCACACATTTGTTGCTAATTCACATTTCTTTTCAATATCTGTCTGTTTCTGTTCAGTATGTTTATTTTGCATGAATTTCTTGTTCTATCAGAGTTAAACTCTGTCATTTACGTTTTCAAAGATTCCATTTAAAACCTATGGTTACACACCTGTAAGGCGATTCTTAAAAAACAATCTGAAGAGATTCAAGCCTTTTAAATTACTCAATTTTATATTCTAGGTCATAGACAATCAACAAAATCAGATAGCTGGACTGATTTTAGACATGCAGGTAAGAAAGAGTGTATATTCTGTTGTTTACTCTTTACATTTTTAGTTCATAAAGATAACCTTACTGAAGTTGAATTTCGTCCTTTTATCTTGCCAAATAGGAGGCAAAGGTAGAAATACCAAGAACTTAATCTTATGGCCTGTAGTTGACCTGTGTTCTCTTGCAGGCTCATGATGTATTCATTATTGATGTTTGTATGGTTTAGCACTTTGCTGGTACTCATCATAAAGTGAAAAGCTGTTGCTATGTAGAATCCTTATTCTGCTGGTGTAGCGGATATCATATCAGAACTGCCTGTTTCAAGTGTGAGGACTGCCTCTGTAAGTAACAGTGAAGCCTCTCATCAAACTTCGGGGTTCAGATGATCATCCAAAATACAAAAAGTGATACTGATTAGGAGCTTCACTGCTGAGATCCTTAGTAGAGACAGGTGCCTTTCTAAACCATACCACTTCATATTTCACATCATTTAAGCAGGTCCCTGTTCAACTGGTTTCTGACAACGTCACTCACTTAGATATCTTAACTCTCTTGGCAGATTTTGGGCACCTAGCTTGGAGCCAAGGGTTTTTCAAGCCAGCAGAGGTTGTCAGCTAGCAGTCAGTTGCAGTTCTGTGGATTGGATTAACACATCAGGCTCCTGAGACTTTAAAGTTACCTAGTGATCACCAGTATTTGTTGTGGAGAAAAGGAAACATTATACAGGTTATAGGAAAGAAAGTATGACTTGCTCTAGAAAAAGCTGAGCATTTAAAAAAACAGATAAACATCTGTTTTCAGCAAATACTGAAGCCAAATTCAATAAATTCTAGTTTCTGCATTCTTCTTCTAGATTGTTGTTTGTCTCCACATTTTTTGCTTCCTTGCCCTCCAGAGAGACTGAAGTTACAGGGTTGTCCCTTGAGAATGACGAAGGTGCTTCTGCTTTGGCTCTGTGTACATTAGGTTTGGAAGAACAACAAAATGGTAGTAAAAAATCAGCTGAATGCCCACTCCTTCTGAAGTGAAAGGGAGCACTCTGTGGAGCTAGAATCCAAATAATGAAGAGAGACAAAGAGAGAACGTGCTTTCTTATTTCCACTTTGCACACTGGAGCCAAGTTTGCTTATTTATAGCTATTGAAAGTAAGTTATCTTCCACCATTAAATTGCTTCCTTTCTCTACCATGCAGGTAAATAGCAGGCCTGATTGCTGTCAACAACCATATTTTTGCTCGATTAAATTACAGTGCACTAAATACCTCTGTAGAGAAGCAATAGGGGAATTTAAGTTGCAACACAACATACGTCTGTTAACTGAAAAGCAAAATCAATAATTTAAAATTCTCTAGGTTTGAAGAAGACAAAATTGATCAAATTGAGATGTTTTCACAGAGCAGCCTGTTATATGCAAAAATTGTGACACAGGCAAATGTCATTCCAGATATTTAATAGTTAAAAAAAAAAAAAAAAGTTCAAATTGAACTCCATAATCTTCCTGAGGTTCTCTGTCCCTGTTTGTAGTTTAGTTAAGATTTAGATATGTATTAGGTGTATATGTTGTGCTTATAAGAAATTTGCACAACTTACCTAAATGTATTATCACAAGCCTTAATCTCTTCATATTTCCTAAACTTTCTGATCTTTTTCTCTCCATCACTTTTAACTTGAGACTAGTGGTCTTTGTGGAGACTAGTGATCTTTGTGCATGTTTATACAGATGGCTGTTTTGTGTGCTTAGTCTGAAGTGACTTTAGGGAGCTGCGACTGGGAAATGCTGAGTAGTGGTGACAGTCTCTGAACAGAGTCATGTTCTGTTCTCCAGGACTTTCTCTTAGTTTTCCTCTTTTGAGGTATTTTATATAAGGACAGAAAATAAGATTTGAAAATGGTGTTAGCCTTCAAATTACTTGTAGACTACAGCAGCTTCTTTGTATCCTTGATCTCCCTGGTCTTCCACATTTGTTCCCTGGTGGTGTGGTTTAACCCCAGCCAGCAACTAAGCACCACGCAGCTGCTCACTCCCTTCCCCCCCGCCCAGTGGGATGGGGGAGAGAATCAGAAGGAAAAAGGTAAAACTCATGGCTTGAGATAAGAACAGTTTGATAGAACAGAAAGGAAGACACTAATAATGATAATAATAAGATGACAATAATAATAATAAAAAAAGATTCGAATATATAAAACAAGTGATGCACAGTGCAATTGCTCACCACTCGCTGACCGATGCCCAGTTACTTCCCGAGCAGTGATTCCCCCAGGACAACTCCCCCCAGTTGAGCATGATGTCCCATGGTCTGGAATACCCCTTTGGCCAGTTTGGGTCAGCTGTCCTGGCTGTGTCCCCTCCCAACTTCTTGTGCTCCTCCAGCCTTCTTGCTGGCTGCGCACGAGACGCTGAAAAATCCTTGAGTTAGTCTAAACACTACTTAGCAACAACTGAAAACATCAGTGTGTTATCAACATTCTTCTCATACTGAATCCAAAACATAACACCATACCAGCTACTAGAAAGAAAATTAACTCTATCCCAGCCAAAACCAGGACACCTGGGAAGCACTGAAAATTAGTTCATTAGAAACTGAAATCCCTTGTTGGCACAGAGACGTAATTTATCTTCAGCTCAGAAGATCTCATTTTATTCCCTGTCTTCTGCCACATCATAAACTTATGCTTGAGAATGTATTTCAGTTCATTGTTTTTAACCTGCAAGCTGAAAGCAAAGTAGTTCTGTTTCATACAGCAGTGCGTGAAGCAGTACTAGTTCCTATTTGCTCATAATTGTGGTGGAATGATTTTGATCTTCCTTGTATGGTTTTGCTTGGTTGATTTGCTCTCCTGAGTGTGCAGGAGTAAAATTCTGGTTGGTCTTAACAAGATGTCATGCTGCATATATAGTTCATCTTCAGAAAGAGAAAAATTGTAGAGGAGAGCGGTGTTTAAAAAAATCTGTACTTACATTAATTAATTTAGATAGTACAAATTAAACATTTTTTGGTAATAAAAAAAAAAAGTCAGTAGAAATAAGTCAGATTGTACGATGCCTGTGTTACCCAAAGTACATCTGTCAATCCTGTCAGTCACAATAAACCCAAACTGTGCCAGGCTGGGAGTAATGCCACAAAATTGTAACTTTGGAAAGCATATGGAAAATTTAAGGGTGAAGTGCAGAGGACTCGTAGCGCTATGAACAACTGGGAAGTCATAGCACTGTGGGCTCAGCCAAGCTGGTAAGCACATGTGCTTTTTCTGATCTTTAAGGTTAGGGAAGCAGAGAATGATAGATGTTAGGTGTATCTTTTAGAAATAAACACTGATTTCCAGTTCTAGTAGTTCCTGTTAAACAGTGTAACTCATGAGCTGAGCATTTGCACATTATTTGGAATATTCTAGAAGTTGTTTTTGGAGTAGTTTGCACAGTCATGTAAGTTTTATGGCAGATGTAGTTCTGAAGATACACTGGAGAAGGTAATATTTCTGAACCTGTCTTCCCTACCACCTGCTCACCCTCAGGAAGGCTGCACAGTCAAACCTTTAATGTCTGGCGTTGACACAAACGTGAAACGTGTAAGTGGTAGTACTGATGCACGTATCGTAACTGGGGCTCTGGGTCTCCCTGAAGTTGCTCAGCATCCAAGACTATTAAAATTTGAAGATACTTGGAAGCTGGGAGGGTGTTTTGGGCACCTGCCCTGCCCTGTTCTCCTCCTCCTTCCGAAGCTGCTTCTGTTTGGCTGCTGCCCCAGACGGAGCTAGAGGGACCTTTGGTCTGACCCAGTATGGCCATTTTTCTCAGTAGGTCATGTTTTTAAAAAGCTGAAGTTCAACACCACTGCCGTTTCTGCTCATCTGCAAGCCCGACAAAGGAAATGCCTGCAGCAGGGATATTTCCTGCCCTCTCCCAGCCCGGGGAGTTTCCTCTGACGTGGGGCAGGGCTCTCTTTCTTCCTCCTCTTCCTCCCACTGGAGTGCGAAGCTGTGCTTTCTCACACAGCTTATCTTTAGGATGCACGTTGTTACTTCAGCGCTTCCTTTTGAGGGGCACGGTGTGGGTGAACTGAGAAGCAAGTTGGTCAAGTGCGTGAAAATGTTTTTAAAAACAAGTAGTCATTTCCAGGTTCCGCCTGCTGATTCTTATTAATTACATGAAAATGAAGTGTGGGGGTTTTTTAGTCCATATTAAGTGTGTAAATTTTAGCACCGTTGTCTTCCAGTTTTTCAAAGGGTATGACAATACACTTGTGCAGTGTTGAGCTGAATGCATTGGGAAATTTTGTCAAGGCTGCCCACCTCCCATGAGTGGGGCCAGGCCCTTAAAAACTCCACTCTGTGTTGGCCCTGGCCTTACCTCTCATTACTCCCTGCCTTCTCATCAGCACTAATAATTCTTACAGCTGGCAAGTCAATTAAGTGGCTTGTCATCCACTCTGTAGGCCACACGCATGGTAAAAGGCAGACCTGTATACAGACAGTGTCTCCTATGTGCTACAATCCTCAGTGCTGGTACCCTGAAAGTTCTATTCTTCGCGTATCTTAGGAACAACTCTCGCAAGAGTAAATTTGGCTTCTTTTCCAAAGCTAAATTATTTTCCTAAGACCCCGAAACCAGCATACCTTGATATAATTTGCTGTGGTTCTGTCAAGAGGGGAGCTTGGGTTTTTTCTGTCTTTGAATAGGGTTGCAGAATCATAGTGCAGCAATTTAAACATATTTTTTACTAAAGAGTGACTTTGGTCTTTCTATAACATTTTATTTAAGCTACCATATGGAATTCCCTGTGAGAGAGTTCTCTGCTTTGGAAGAAGAATCTTTAGGATTGTTGCTACAGAGATTCAAGAAAAAAACATTCTTCTGGGACAGTGTAATTCCATAAATCGAGAGCCATTGGTTTGTGAAATGCTCCTTCTCCTCCCCCCATCATGGTCTCTGGTTCCACTCTGTGGAAGGTTACAATCAAAACTGTGCCAAGGCATGCACTGTTGTTACCAGTGCTCCAGCTGTATTTTGAGCATGATGGGATCGGATTTGCATCTTATAATTGAAATTCGGCAACAGGTTTTACATACCAATGTGCTGAGCTAGGGATGGAGACGACACTTTATATGCGCTGTGCTAGCACAGCATTGGATTTGTGAGTAATACCATTAACGACAAAAGAGGATTTTTTTTCTTCATGAAAGATGAAAAGATCTCTCTGTTTAAAGCATCAGGAGTTTTATATAATCACTCTTCATTGTTATTAGTATTCTGGTAAGATGGTTTGAATATTCCTCTTTCTGAATTTTGCCAGATGACCTTGAAAGACATATCTACAGACCTAAAAGCCAACTAGTGGAATAAATATGAGTGCATTTAACAACAAAGACATCTGTGGTCGTGCTGAATTCACCCCAAAAAATCCACTTTGGAAAGATCTCATGATTTCTCAGTTTCAACTCTGTAGGTGAAGACTAGGGAACTGACAGCAGCTGATTCCATGTTGCAGCAGTTGTTCGTTTGTTGCTGCTTGTGCCTGATCAGGATGTCAGTCATGCAAAGCTCCAATACTTAAGTACAACAGCATCCTAGAAATTTGCTGTTTACATTATTGAAAACAGTAAATACTGTATCTGTTAAAAATGACACTGTAAACTACAAATGAGTTACTTTTTTTGCCTGCAGTTGTTTTTTCAGCACATTAGAGTTGTATAGACTGTTCTATCTTGTGTGTGAATGGTTTTAAAGAGGCTGCTGCTCTGTATCAACTGTCAAAGGCTTTCTTCTCAGCTGTGTAGAAGGTGAGGTGAATTCTGTGGTATGAAAGGTGGTAGGAAGTCCTGCCATAGTCTTTGTTGAAAGTAAAGGCCAAAAAAAATCTTCAGTTACAACTTGGAATTGCACAAATGAAGCTTGGTTGTCATTAATCTGCTGTGAAATTGTTTGGTTAGAATAAACAATATTGCACGGTTATTTTAAACTTCATGCATTCCACATTGGAGAAGGGGTTTGCATACATACCGTCTTTTTGTTTCTAAACAGATACTGCTTATTTAAAGGGTTTCACTGATATTTGGAATAGCTGTGTTAGTGTACAGAGAGCTGTTGGAGTCCAGCTGAGCATTACCAGGTGGAACATGGTAGAAAATAAAAAATGAAGAATTCCTACAAAAACAATAAATAACTGAAACTTAGTAATTTACTGAGGATGCATTTTTTGTCAGTGCTAATATAAAGTATGAAAATTTAAATCATAACCTGTGTTTTCATTCACTTTAGTCTATGCAAGAGAAGCTTTTGCAAGAAAAGCTGATAGTTCAGAAGATGACAAATGAGCTTGAAGAAAAAGAAAGGAATATAGAGCAGTTAAATAAAACTCTCTCTGAAGTAAGTAAAAACTCCAGTAACCCAATCCCTGACCACACCAACTGGGAAGAACCTTATAGAATGATCATAAGATCCCATGGTAGGGCTTTATGAGCTTAATTACATACTTGACTGTGCTGGCTGCTGTGCAGACATAAAATAGGTACCATCCCTACCTCAAGAAGTGAGAACTTCAAGGGTGAAGGCCGCTAAGGAATGGTAAAATTCTTTGGAGGGGTACAGAAATATTGATTATATATACAGAAATTAATTATTTTTTATTATATTGTTTGTGATTTGAAACAGGAAACTTTCTGCTACAGTGCATGCTGCAGACTAACTTGCTTCTTTTTCCCCATTTACTTTTCACAAAGAACCAAAGACTGATGGAAGAGAATGCCTGCCTGAAGGAGCAAATGCGGCAGGTGGAGCAGTCCAGGCAGCCAGTATCTGAGAAGATGCCTATAGCAGACCAGTTGTTCAAGGAAATGTCTCATTGCTTGTTTGACTTGAAAGCACTGTGCAGCATTCTTACCCAGAGAGCTCAGGGCAAGGAGCCTAACCTTTCCTTACTGCTGGGAATCAGATGTAAGTGATGTTGTCATTCCAATGCTTAATAGTGTTTTTACACAGAGGAATTAAGCGGTGCTTGAACTTGCTAGCTGGACAGGCCAGTGTCCCCCTTTGCTGTGCAACTGGAGCAGCTGTGTGTGAGCCGTACTCCTGGAGCACTCTGGAAAAGCTGGGCTTTTAGTGCACCCTGGCCACTAAATGCATATGACTACGCAGGTCCTTGCCAAGTCAGGAGAGCAGGTAGCTGGCTCTTCATATGGACCTGATCATGGATATGTTCACCCCACTAGAAAAGAAGGGTGTGTAGCCAGGTGTCCATCCCTCCTGAGACATGCTGCAGTCACCCTGACGGTTAAGGGATGCTTTTCTGTCAAACGTGTTCTGCCCTATAAACTCAAGATGAGGGAAGCGAGGCATAAGCAGGCCTGGTGTGGCTACATCACGTGTTTTTGTTTTAAAGCCCTTGGGGTCAAGTGGTAGGAATATACATCGACTGTTTGAACATGTGTATGTCTGGTTTCAGGGGGTGGTGGTGGTGTATCTATCTGTATTAGATAAGCCTAGTGCCAGGCAACTTCATGTCCAGTACTGTTAATGGCACATCTAGTCTTCAGCACCTACTAAGCTGTTAAATTTAACCAGGAAATGAGAAGCACACCTTAAAGCCAGTCAGACAAAGCTTCAGTGTAGTGAGTGTGTGTTAGGTCTTGTCTTTTAACAAGCTTAATAAACAATTACTTTTTTTTTTTAACCTGAAAGTATCATACTCTTTTGTTTTCTGAATGTTAATTAGAATTAGTCAGATAGACTGGTTGCTGAACTGGACCATCAGCAAGGTAGAAAAGTAACAGTATAGTGTCCTGTGCAGCAAGAGCTACTATATGCCACATAGGTTCATCTGCACTGTAACCCCCTGAAGTAGTGGAGAGTGCAGCATACGCCGGTCTGAAAGTCCATGAGACCATCATCAGCCAGCAGGATGAGTAGTGCAGCATATCTGTAGTACTATCTCATCATCATAGGTTGGGCTCATTTCCCAAGCCCTCCTATCCATTTTTTTCTGAGTGGTTATAGAAACCTCCAAAATTTCTAGGAAATGCTGTTCTGCCCAGTTTTTTCCTGCTGTTGAGATCCATCAGACTTCAGCAAGCCTAGATCTTGGTGCAAACAGAAAAACATGTCTTTCAGAGAAGCACTGGTGGGCTCTGAATTGACTTTAAGTTCACACGGTACCACATGTTGTTGGCTTTTCATCATACTACGGCATGATTTGTCTTGATGTAATTAAATGAAAGTGGCCTACCCCTTATTTCAAAGGGGACTGACTAGTTCAAGTATTCACAGAGCACAGTTGCTAGAGCTTAACCTTGGGTGTTGTTTTTTGTAGCACTGAGCTGTTCAGCTGAAGAGAATGAGAATTACCACAGCACAGAAACGCTTTCGAAGAAGCTCTTGGACGTTTGTCAGTTACGAAAGGATATTGATGAATTAAGGACTATAATGTCGGACCGTTATGCTCAGGACATGGGGGACAATTGCATTACTCAATGACAACATTTCATCTAGTAGCAAATGACTTATTAAATGCTGCTGTGTCACAGGTCTTTGCATTTCTATTAAGGAGCCATATTGGAAGACTGCAAATAGCGCCGCACGTGCATCTCTCTGAAGATTGTGCATATTTTAACTTGGGAGTCTGGTGGGGAGAGCGGAGTCATCGTTTGAACAGAGTGGTACAAAGTACAAGAAATCTTTTCTCCAAACTACTGAATGTAGGAGCAAACTGTGAAGAATGATTCAGTTGGATACTCTGTTTCCTTCGTTAGGTCTCATTTTATTACTTCACCTAGTTTCTGGAATCAGAGCATCAAAACAGCCGTGCTGCTACTCTCTCAGTCCTTTCCTTCATCAAGGGTTTGTATGGCATTATCTGTGTTCTGAAATTAGAGCAGAGGGTCGAAGGATCTATAGCTGTATGTGGTGAAATTGGAGGCTTCTGCAACTGCACTTCACTCTAAGAATTGCAATTGGAACAATTTTGGAGCACTACAAAAAGTAGTTGCTCTTCAAGTTGCCTAAAAAATTTGATACAGGAAAGATGTTGGTTTTAGTAATAGGTGTCTAGCTTGTTTGCCCAATAGCAGAAGAAAACCAAGTTTTAACTGCTTTATGCAAATGAAGTCCATAAAATATAGCACTATCAAATTGTTTTAAGCACTCTTACATTGCAGTAAGAAGTTTCAGTACTATGAAGTCTGTGACAAACCCAGAGAAGCTGGAAGGCATGAAACTGCAGCATAGTATATGGCTGTCAGGGGAGGAAAAAAAAAAAAAAAGACTCTATTTTAGTGTTAGGTCATCTCCATTTTAAAATGTGGCTGGTCTGTGTTCCATTCCTGAAGGCCTCTGATGAGGTTGTGAACCACCTCAATTGTTTTTTACCACAGCTACAAAACGGGTGTTTGGCACTTGGCAAAATCAGGGCTCAGAACAGAATGTTTCAACGTAGCAGTATTAAGTACTCGGTTATCTGAGGACTGCAAAATTTTCCATGTTGTTTGGGAATTCTTATTTTCTCCATTTATGTAGGAAGCAATTACAGTAAAAAAATAAGATCATGTTCCATAGTTTATTCAGTGAGTGTCACTTGGCAGTGGTGTTTCACTCCTGTGGGACAGATGACATTAATGCTTCTAATTTCCTGGAACATTACTGCAAGTTAGCTACACAGTTATGCATGGTGTAAAATAGTATTTAACTGAAGGAAACAAAAAACTTGCAAAGAGCAAACACACTCTCAAATCACGCTGTTAAGAAAATACATGAGCATCAGTTACATATATGGTATTAAAAGGAAGTTTCAAATGACTAAGGTGCAAGCCAGTCAACTGACTCGTAGCGTGGATAACAGCAGAAATCTCTTAGAAAGCTTAGTGGTTAGAACCAAGTAAATTCTAGGGTAACATTTCTATGGCAAAAGTGTTAGTATCTTCAGTTTTCTGATTATATTTATGTTAATAGAAAAAAAAGGTATAGCAATGTAGACTGGTTACCGTTTTTAACTTGGTGATATTTTGCTTTCTGTTCATTGTTAAACAGTTACCGTTAATGTTGTTTTTATAATTTAGTGATTTAATTCTTTTAGCTATATGGACTTATTTATTTGACAGTTTTCTCTATCCTGAACCTACACATGGACTAATTTGTGAAAAATAGTGTTGCTATTTGTGTTATTGCTACATGGTGTTTTCAGATAGATTAATCTGACTGGTTCAGCTCCTGTGAGCACTAAAACAGTGTCTAGATGAAATCTCAAGTGAAATTGCCCAGTGTCTCTACTTCAAGGTAAAAAACGAGGCCATTTCATTTTAAATTTCTGTGTTCTTTCTGTAGGTTTGAAGGTGTACTGTTATACTAGTGCAGAACTGAAAACAAGGATCTTCGCACAAATGGGCTTACACAGTCTCCTGTGGCTCTAACAGCATTGGCTTTAGTGACTAGGGCCTCAGCTCGTTCCTTTGGTGTAGTTCATCAGTTTTGTCCTTGCAGTGAAGTAATAGTCTCCAGTTTATGACATCTGTCTCATAACAGAATTCAACAATAACATTTCAGATAATAAAGTAGGTGTTTCCCCTCTCCCTAATACTTCTAAGTCGCACATTATTATTTCCTTAGATGGAAATGTTGTACCTACAAAAAATTACCAAGCAACACATTTTTCTAAATTTGTTGGAAATAACAAGGAGTTTAATGGAGTGATTAGAGAGGAGCAGGAGATTTTTTGAGTCACTTTGAACTATTAAGCTGGTCACTTGGCTGGTGTGCCTCCATTGTCCCTTCTGTTAAATGGTGATACTGTACTGCAGAGTTGAGATCAGTAATTTATATTTGCAAAGCACTTCAGGAGCTTTTATGCTCTTCAAGTATTAGTTGAAAGTCCCTCAGGAAGGAGGTCCCATTTTATTTCTAATACTTTGATTGCAGTGCTGTAATCTTGCATTGTAATATTTTTATTACGGAACCTGTAATATTTATGTTGACTTTAAAGCACTTGATTTTAAAAAACCCTGAGTTTATCTGCCTCAGTCAAATTAAAGTAGGGAGGTAAATGATGGATGTATGAGCCAAAGATGCAGACTACCAATTGACTATCTATAGTGATACAGTATTTTGCTTTGATTTCTTAAAATTTGGCCTGTTGTAGTAGTAGCAGTTACTATATATGCATCAGTTTACAGATGCCTCTAAATGGAATAAGCTTTGTCTAAGATATGCATGATTGTTTAATTGGTTAAAATGTAGTGTGTGTGGTCTCAGCATATTTAATACAGAGTTGATTAATGAATGTTAGCAGTGGAATTGCTCAGATTTAGTCATGACAACTTTTTGCTGTAGCTATTAGACAATCTCAAGGGCTGAAAAACAACCGCTAATGAATGGATACTGTGCCGTTCTGGCTGTCAGCAAATTTGTACAGTAATTTTTTTGTATAGTTTCAGATTGCATCTATACAATCCTTTAGAAGATATTTACAGTAACTACTGTATTCAAGAATGTATTTTGAAAAAGACTTGGAAAGTAACTGTCTTCGGACAAGCTATAGATGATGCTATGTATTTACTATATAGAAGTAACACAGCTCAGTTGTGTAAACGTGATTTAGGTTGCTAGCCTCAGCTGTGCAGCTTTGTAGTGTGATAGTTGTGTGGAATTGTGGAGATTGCTGCAGCCACCCACTCAGGCTCTGGCATTCAAAACTGCTGGTGGCCGTGAAGTCATTACAAGAGCTGAAAGTTTGTCCTTTTCACTTCAAAAGGTTTCCTTCCTTCCTTTGCCCTTGCTTGCCCGCCTTTTGTTTCAAATGGGTTTTTGGGCGTTTTTTCTTGCAGGGTAAGAGCACAAGGAAAGAAAGAAAGCAAACCCCTTCCTCCATGACCTGCTGCCCTAGCACAGGCAGTGACGGCACGCTGCCGTCTCTCCGCATGGGCATAGCTTGCTCCAGTTTTCCTCATCCTTATCAATGATGTTATGCAGGTGGAGTTGGAGGTATAATTGGGCTCTTCTCATTGATGTGATGAGCTCTGTCATGAGTGGGGAGAAGATCTTCTGAACTAATCTGCATTCTTACACTGCAAACAAATCAATGGTTATTATCTAAAGGGATGATCTATTCTGGTAGCTCATTAGCAATATTAATTCCACAGCTGCATACCTTTGTGCCTTTTTTGCCTGAAGTAAGTGTATATCCCCCTTGAACTTCAGATAAGTTGTTAGGATGCTGATGACTGCACCTTGTTTTCCTCTTACCTGCCGATATTTTGTTTATAAGCTTTTGCAGTAAGAACTCTCGCATAATGTCTAGAAACAGAAGTACTCTAAACTAGGTACTAGGTGTACACTTTGAATGTTAGGCTGGTTGTAGTATGCAGCTTTTTTCAATATGAAGCATGAGCAGGAAACTCAAATCATAATGTGTTTATTTTGTGTATATTAATTACAGTATATCATTAGTTCAGTGGGGAGGAGTGTCTGGAGCTATCTTTAAAAAGCACAGCTGACATATGTACTGGATCAGTCCCTGAAGACTGGTAGTTTTGTAAATTGGGTTCAATTTTTGAACTGCTCAGAATACCTCATATGTAAATAGAGTTGTCATGACTTAATCACAATGTGTTCATTGTAAAAAGTAAAGGAGCCACTGGCTGGCTCAGCTTTAGGCTTGTTGTTCTTGCCTCTTTTGTAATTTTTTTTAAAGTAGGGTTTACAGCTAGAATTTTGAATGCCAAAGTTCTATTTATTAAATAATAATAAAAGTTTTCATTGTTAATGACTGGTATTTTTCCACTGGAATTTGTTTGTTGATGTTTGGGATTTGTATCCACAGAGCAAAAATAAATTTTGTTACAAAAGTGATTTCTTCATGGTTCTCATTTGTCCAATATCTGGCATGTGACAGAAGCGACCAAAGCTGGACTAAGGGCAGGAGGCAAGAAAGGAATAGTGAAAGATCTTCCCAACAACCACCCCAGCTTCCGTTCAGTGGTCTGTAGTTCTGCCTGAATACCACCTGACTGAGCTCTCTTCCTGGCATTAATTTTTAAAAAAAAATCAAGGCCTTGATAGCAAAAATATTGTTTTAGTGTAGTGAGAGGATTTTGGAGCAGAGTTCTTTTTAAAGTCCCTGATGCTTTTTTTTTTTTTTAGGCAGGTGCTCCTGTTATCCATCTTGGATGTTGATTGGAGAGATCACAGGTGGGACTTTTTAAAAGTCTAAGTTGGCACAAAATAGTAGGCAGAAGTGTTGGGGTAGCTCGTTTCAAAGTTGCTGAAAGATTCATCGGCTTTGGAACATGTGGTTGCCCCAAAGCCAGTCATACAGGGCAAAAAAGAAAATTGGATGGTGAAGCAACACCAGCAGTGGGTCTGGTACCAGGAAGAAAAATGGTGATTAGGAAGGACATGTGGTTTTAATTATTATTTTTCAGTTAGAAAGCACAAATGGATGGCTGGTCAGACTGAGCAGTAGTTCAGGCAGTCAGAAATCCCTGCTGCATGCAATTCTGCAGGTCAGTATAGTCCAACACAACCAAGCAACACTGACTTCCCTTCCATGTCAAGTTAGTGCAGCCTGAGCAAAAGTCAAAGGTGAAGGGTTTTAATCAACATAACAGGAGTCTTCACAAGTGCCAAGGGAAGTGGGGTCACCCAAAAAAGGGTTCTGTTCTGACAGCTCTCTGTGAGAAATCTCAGAGCCTGTTTGGAGCATCGAGTGCTGAATGAACTTTGCGTGTAGAGTGGTGTTCCCCTCTTCCCCCTTTGTACTGCATCGTGCAGAGCACAAAAGTTGACGCTACCTCTTCTTTTCAAAGACACTGGGAAATTCACTTTAATTGGCTAATGCATTATATATGGTAGAGATCGCTTGCTTTTCTCCAGCCCTGTGACTGAACACTGAATGATGGGCTTCTAACTCAATTAAAAGCATTCTGTGCCCTGCGTAAATGTATGTAAAGGGCTGCACAGATGCCAACTTTCCGTAAGATTTCTGAGGGTGACCTTTTGTGAACTGCTCGAAGTCAGGTTTAGGTTTCAAAGTATCACGATTAAAGCACTGCTAACAATAGTAGTGGTAGAAAATGTTCTGTTGCCTTTATACCACAAACAAAATACAACTCCAAATGTGGATAAAAACAAAACCTTAAACAATAACGCTGGTCGTAACGCTGCAGCATCTTGAATGAGGACAACTCGCAACAGCTAAATCTGCAGTAGATCGCCTACATTATGTAAATTAAGCAATTCTGCAGGATGTGCTAGTGACACTGGGTCATTTGTTTTGTAAATGAATGGGTTCGGTATACTTGGAGAATTTCCAAGTGGCAAGGGAAAGCGTATACTATGAATGATGATGCTTAATTACATTTTAGTATGTGCATATTTCTCCTCCTACTTTGTGTCAATTACCCCCCCCCCCCCACCTCCTTGGGGGCAGCTGCTGCTTTTCTCGTCCTTTCCTTGGCGTCGCAGGTCTGAATTTCATGGAGGTAAAGGCATGCTTCAAGTCACGGAGTTGAAGCCTGCTCAGTTTGTGGGGAACCTGATAGGTTCAGCTAATGCTTCGGGGCTCTTTCAAGAGTGGTTTGGCAGCTCCCCTGAAGAATGCAACCCGTGGGTATTAATAGACCAGAGAACTGATTTACTGGTCTGTGTACCTGTGAAAGCATTTGCCTGGAGGAAGGCAAAAGGAAACCGTTGTCAAGTTCTGGTTGAGAAAAGTGGTATCTCTTGTCGAGAGAGTGAATTGTAATGCTAAAGGTTGTGGTAAGAGAGTTTTCTGACGGAAAACCCCTCCTCGAGGAGGAACTGAATAGAACGTAGTATCCAAAAAGCTCATCTCCCCTACATTAAAACCAGAACACAGGTAGTCCCTCCCAGACGAACGTGTTGTACCGAGCTCTGCGGTGGCCCCGGGTGCCAGACTGGAGGGTATTTCCAAGCCCCGCTGCTGTCAGCCTGCATCGGGGCGAGGGTCCAGCCGTACCCTGACCTAGCGCAGGGCCGGTTCCCCGCTGCCCCGGGGTGGGCAGGAGCCAGCCCTTGGCCTCACGGGCACAAAACTGGTCATGGTGCTCCAGCGTGGGCTGAGCCAGAGGCCAGCTTCTCCTGGTTTCTCAAGAAGCCAGCTTGCCCTTCCCAGCACCAGTGGGATCCAGCTCCTTAAGGATTTTGGCTAGCTGTGGCACAGGTGCTGCAGCCTGCTGCTTCGGTCACAGAAGATATAAACCTTACGCCTCCTACGTTAGCACAGGGAGGAAGAGGCAGAGTGTGAAACCCAATTTGCCTTCTGCCTGTTCCCAGGACTGGCATACCGAGCCAGCAGAGTGGTTCAAAATGTCTGCATCTGCGACCGACCACTTTCTCTGATGAGGCAACAGTTCCTTATACTTATCAATTGTCATGATTTACTATTAGGGAAAAAAAAACCTCTTTAATCATTACAGTTGAAGGGGTTAAAACTTTTTTTTTTTTTTTTTTGCTATTGATTCTCTGGTGACAAATTAATTGCTGTTCTTTTTTTCATGGCTGGTATTTATGACTCCTGCGTTGTGGAGCAGGCGTATCACAGAGACTGAGTTGTCTGAGATCTTGAAGCTAATGCAGTAATTGGGGCAAGGACTCATTACGCTCTCTGTAATCATCCGCTTTCATTCATTTACCAAATTATTTTGCAGAACTCTGCAATCGCTTTCAGACTTTTTCTGAAGTTTGGTTTTGTATTTCTGACCGTAGGGGTCAAGTGTGTTACGTCGGGGCTCGGGGCTGGGGGAGGGCAGGGAGGAAACACCAACTGTCTGCTTGGACGTGGCCGTTCACAAGAGCAGGACAGCGTGCCTTTCTAAAGGCAATTTGGACAACAGGACTTAATGGACTGATGCACTTTCTAACCTCCTGCTATTTTTGCTCTAGTAATGGTTAAATAGGACAATGCCTAATTTATTGTCAGTTAATTCGGGGGGGAAATCCAGCAACAGGGAGGGAGATGAGTGAGTGATGACACAAACTTTTTGAGATGATCCGTCTTCCCCCAATGGACGGACTCTTGAGCTGTTCAAGAAGCTGGTCTTGTGTTGGTGCATTTGTGCCCCGTGCTTTAAGGTGGCCAAAAAGCAATGCCTGTGCCTGGGGCAAGCCCAGGGCTGTGGGGCAGCCACGCAGCGGGACAGGGTGGGCTGGTGAAGACCCTCGGTCCCACTGGAAACAAATTCTACCCCAGACAGAGTCTCAAGTCTGACGCTCACACCCCAGCCCAGTCCTTGAACGCCCCACTCGGGCACACTGGTGGCTGTCACGCTGCGAGCACAACCGCCCGGCTCTTCAGTCAGTTCAGCCGCTTGAAAGCTCCCACGGGATTTCAGACCCAGCTTTCTCCTCTGCAGGCTCAGCGACGCCATGGCATGTTGATGGCTCTCACCCTTCCATTACTCCAGACATCTCCTTGTTGTCCTCTTCATGTCAGAGCTGGGGTGGCAGGACCCAGTTTCTGGACCCTTCTTTGGTCAGTAACTCTTTTATGATAAATACGATTTACTTGCAGGTTAAAGCCATTAAAAGGTCACCTCCCAGAAAAGTCATCCCTGAAGTATTATAACAATGAGTAGAAGATATCGGACTTCGGCTGGCTGCAGCCTACTTTTTGCCCCCCTCGTGGGACCTCATCACTTTGGAAAGAGAAAATAAAGGTTACAGCTGGGAGGGAGCTGGCGCAGGCGTACACCCCGCTGCAGGGAGCTCTGCCGAAGGAGGGAACCCTGCAAAGGGGTTTGATTGATGGCATAATCTGATCGGCCCCCAGACAGGCTTCATTAGACAAGCCGGTGACAATCAGATCATTAGTTACATTATCGCCCGCTGCCTTAGTGCCTGTGAACTAGCAAAGATAAGTAATAGGATATTTTTAGTTTAAATTATGGTTTGAACATTTTAATTAAAAGCCGATTATAATCAATCTGTTTCTAACACCCTTTCCCTCGCCCTCATTCATAAAAATCAATTACCACTGTGACGAGCCAGTGAGTGAGCCTATCCTGCTCCTGGCCAGTGGCAGCTTCAGAGCCCGGGTTTGCCGCTGCCCGGGTGGCTCCGTGCATGGAGCCAGTGCAAATTGTGTGCACAGGCGAAACTAGTCACGCAGGGCAGGTTAAAAACCTTCCCGGCGCTGGGTATGGGGTGGGTTGCAAGTCATTTAAGCAAAAGCGAAGGTCTGCTCAGACCCTGGTATCTCAGACATCCATTTGTGTCTTGGAGGTGAGAGGAACTGAAAACACCTAGATTTTCACCAGTTTAAAAAACAAAATTGTTTTCTCAAAGCGCTGGCGTTTTCAAAAAGTCCCAAATCTTCCCCAAAGTGCTGCTGCAGTGGCTATGAAGGTCAACACACAAACTACCCCATATGGCTGAGAGCAGCTAACAGCGTGGAGATCCCAGGCAGCTTAAAACTAAATATGTGCAGCGTGACTCCAAAATACATTGAGAATGTGAGAATAAATACAAAACTGACCCTTTTTTAAAAAAAATTAACCTCAAGTCATTGGCTAAACTTTGCCTTGACCTTCTCAAGGCTCATCACTGATCCCAGTCTGCATAAACAAAAGGAGACTTTGGCCTTAAAATACCTCATTTGGGAATTAAACTCTTTCTAGCAGCTCTGGAGTCTGAAGCAGAAATGCTTCCTCTGCCAAAGAGAAATCAGCAATTTTAACTGAGGCTTTTTCTTAATTGTCAAAAAAAAGGGGGGGGATGCTGGATGCTCAGGAGAGCACCTGAATTACGAGATTATGGTAAAACGGGGGCAAAGCATCTTGCTGAAAGTCAGAGGCCAGCCAAAGAAGAGTGAATTTCAGAGGAGGCATCCTGCCCGTGACCTTCAGAAGTTTTGGAGGAATTTGAGCAAGCCAGCTGGCTGTATCTAAAGGCATGTTTGACCGTAGGAGTGCAGGACAGTACTGCTGCTGCAAACCCTCCTGTTAGCCAGGAGCATCTCCGGGAGCAGGTTGGTGCGGGGCGGAGGCGGGAGGTACCCGGCTGGATCAGCTTGGGCATCTTTTTGCTCCACAGAGCAGGAGGCACAAACCCTTCTGGTGGGCATCCAAGCTGGGTTTGCAAATTCCCATGCCCAAAGCAAGGCAGTTAGGCAGCGCGACACTCGGCATGGAAATGCCTTTATGACTGAGACCACGTGCTGGGTAGTGGAAGAGCCAAAGCTGTCTGTGGTTGGGAATTAACAGCTTGTTTGAGTGTTGCAATTTTACGTAGTTTTCTAAAGCCCCAGTAGATTTGTTTGTGTAACACAGAATTGGTAACAAAAGCCTCTACTATTTCCACAAATGAAACAAACTTAGATTGTTTGTAACACGCATTGCAAGCGGTGACTTTACAATGCGAAAGAGTGAGTCAAAGACCTTGATCACATAAAGTAAGAACATCTAGTTCAGGAAAGAAATGCATGTCTTTTTTCTAAGTAAGCAAAGAACTACACTGTTACAGGATACAGACAAATTAACTGACAATTGCAGTAGGACCCATAACCCATCAGTTTGTCTGTGAGGATGTTATAGGAAAGAGTGCTGAAAGCCTTCCTAAAGTCAAGGTGATATCACCCATTGCTCTCCCCTTGTCCACCGAGCAAATAATTTTGTTGAAGTCTGTCAGGTTGCTCACACATGATTTCCCCTTCATAAATCCACGCCAACTACTCCCAATCACTTTCTTGTCTTCAGTATGTTCAGGAACAGTTTCCAGCATAACTTGCTCCATCACCTTCCTGGGGGTCAAGGTGAGACCGACCAGCCTGTAGTTCCTGCATCCCTCCTTCTTGCCCTTCTTGAAGATGCCAATGACATTTGCTTTCTTTCAGTCCTCAGGACCCTCTGCCACGACTGTCCAAAGATTATCGAGAGTGGCCTCGTAATTACATCGGGCAGCTCCCTCAGCACTCCTGGACCCCAGGATTTGTGCATGCCCAGCTTGTTTAAATGCCTAACCCGAGCCTCCTCCACGGTGAGTAAACCTCCATTGCTCCGTGTGACAGTGAACAGCTCCCAGACCTGGAAAATAACTAATCTCTGCCAGCTACCACTGCATTTAGTGCTGCCCTTCACCTGTTTGTGTACACCTTCCATTCACTCACACCTAAGTCTTTCCCCAGGCTCTGAGGGTGGCAGACATTGCTCCAGTAATTTAGCTCATTCATTTATGTAAGTTAAAACTTCAATGTATTTTGGAGGCGATAATGCTAACATGATTTTTTTCTGTCTTTCAAACAACTTGACCCCCAAAAGTGAAGTAAACCACTCTGAAAGTTCACTGTGATTCAGAACTTAAGCATGTGTCAAGTAAAAAAAGCCACGGAATTCAAAGAGCTGTGGAGGCTGGATGTATCACCTCTGCGCTGATGACGTACGCCTTTCCCTCCCCATTTTGCCAGCGGTCTGTTAGCTCTTCTGCGAGCTGCTCAACGCCAGAGCGAAGCCTTTCTGTACCTTTGCAGGAGATGCACCATGTTGTGGGACCCTCCTGAAACGATTTGCAGCAACTACATTTCTGCAAGGAACTTTTTTTCTTTCTTTTAAGAGACAAGAATTGTGCTTAGTGTATATGAGGCAACTTAATGAGAAAAACAAACCCCAGTGTCGTCTTCCATTGCTAAGCACCAATTCAACCTCGCTCACGCTGAGAGCTGGCACTGTGGGGTTCTCCCAGCACGCAGCCCAGCCTCCTAGGTTGAATATACAGGAATAAGGTGAATTGTTGCTTCTCTCCCCCAGCCTAGGGTGGAGTGATTAAGGAAGCAGTAAATCAAGCGTTCACTGCCACGCCATCTCACCGCTGAGCACTTGTGGGCTCTTGATAAAGCGCTGCGTTACAGAGCTCATCATCGGGGCTTTCTTCCACTCAGAGAGGAAGAGTCCTTTACATCTGTAATTCTCACCGTTGTGAGTCAATTGCTGGTTATTAACATGTAAGCAAGGAGGCCAAATTCACAACGGATCAGACACAGCAGATAACAAAGCCTGTTTTTTCCTGAAATTTATCCTCCCAGATTTCAGGCACAAAAGCACATTTGATTGCTTTTCACGATCTTGTTACGTAGGTCCTCTTGAAACATCACTTGCTAGAAATCACACATACACACACACACACAGAGCCCACTTTGCAGCTTGGTTCCCTACAGGACTTGGATTATTTGCATTCTGCTAGTGCTTAGCCTAACATTTCACCATGGCCATCTACAGTAGTCTGAGGGAAGGACCGGGAGGTCTGGATGGACTCTGAAACACAGAGCCAGGGGAGCACAGAGGAGCTGGTGAGGTCCATGCTGTCTCCGTGGCAGGAGAAAAGGGACGGGGAAAGTCCTTCGCCCAGCAATAGATGGGTTGCACCAGAGGAGCATGACAAGCAGGCAAACCTTAGCTCTGCCTTGGACGTCTGGAGACAAACCATTTGTGCAGCAATTCAGTCTCAGCTGATTGAAACGAGGATAAAAGGAGGTTTGGTGGTGAGGCAGCCTGAAGCTGCAGCCGTGACATTTTCCGTGTCTTAGGTTTAGGGCTTCACATAGATGTCCAGCAAGAATTTCTAAAAATATCATAGCACCATAGTACTATTATTTATGCGCACATTAATATAAAGCACAACATGGTTTCTGTTTAATTAAAGCAAAAAAAAAATCTATTACATAAACTGACCTTCTAATAAAAAGAAATTAATTAGCCCTGCACTTACACATTCTAAATCTGACTTCTGAATGCTTTGAATTGTTTCAGTGTACAGAGTGAAGAATTTGGTTCTTCTTGACACAAACTAACCGAGAAGAGGTCAACCTTGCATCTGTGGCATGCCTGAAACGTATTTCAGAGGCACCATGTCCTGAAAATAGGCACAAAATGCCCAAATGTGGTGCTGCCTGTTCTGTTTGGGCTGTGCTGAACAGCTTTGGGCAAGTAGCTCCATCTCGGTGCCTCAGTGTATGTGCATGTCAAGTGGAGACTGCACAGGCTCCTTTGGAAAGCATCTTGACACCTCTGGATGAAAATTTCCACAAGAACTAAACAGCATCTCCATTAATCAGCATTCATACATAGGACTGTGTATGTTAAATTAGATGCTAAAAAAATCAGCGGTTTTCAATCTACCCACAAAACTGGGATACTATACTTGTCTTGAATCCCCTACCACCCCACAGCAATCAGTGAACCAGGAAAACTGACCTACTCCCAGAATTGGATTAGTTAAGCTGCACAAAACTAAATCCATTCCTCATACGATGCAGGGGGGAAACCCTTTAAAAAGTTTTCTAACTAGTACCCCAAGGGCCAAATTCAGCCCAAAAGTTATAATTTTGTTTCCATACAGCACCATTTCCCTGGATCCACAGGTACTACTGCAGGAAGACCCGAACTATTTTTCCCTCCTTCTTCTGTAGACCTAGCACAGAACATAAGTTTTCTTTTGTCAAGTGCCAGATCAACCTGTTGATCACTGAATTCCCTGGGTTGGCTGGCTTCCCCGCGTTGGGGTCCGCTCAGCTGCGGTTTGGAGATCGTCACCCTGTGCTTGTGCATTGCGGCGGAGCGTTGCCGCCTCACGTCCTTGCAGAGGAATGACCAAGAGAGCGGAAGAAACTAGCGCATCGCTCAGGCATCTGGCTTTTTTGGGAAGCGGTCCCTTGGGGAAGCAAGTGCCATGGGAGAGCATCATTCAGCATCGCGGGGTCTGCTTGGAGTTTGCCTCCCGCCCGCTGCAGGCAGCTGACGCCGCCTTCGCTGCTCTCCCTTCCCGTCCATCTGCCCCTGAATTTACAGACCAGTAGCTCCCAGCACCCCTTCCCGGCTGGACCCCGGTGCTTTTCCTCCCTGTCCTGCAGTGCTGGTAGTCCCCCTGGCACCTCCTGGTGCCACTCGCCGCTACGGCACGGACACGGGTGGTGGGTACCACCACGGCAGTGGCTGCCGTTGCACTCCGGTGTTACTTCGTGATTTAATTCTCCTAATTGAAAGGCCCCCACTCATACGTTCAGCGGTCTGTCGGAGCTTCAGGCCGTATCTGTGCAATGTTAAGTGGAAAATGAGCTAGAAAATGTTATGCAAAACTCCAAAATCTCAGGCACAGCTGTTTGATCCTTTGACAAACAGTGGACAGATTACGCTCTCTCATTTCCAACCAGGAGAAGGAACATCAGAATTACAGAAATAAAGTAGTTTCACAAGGAAGAGTCCTGACCAAGCAAACAGAGATTTGCAGCACCGATGAGGACAAAACGTACAGAACAAAATATACAGGATTAGTTTAAGTGGACAGATCTCAGGACTGTGACAGTCTCAAGTGGTGTATTTACAGTGCTCTCTATTTCCTTCAGATTAAAAAGGAAAAAGCAGTTGACTTTGTCCCCTTGCTTTGCACCTGAGTGCCAGCTGTGTGGGATCTTAGCCCCAGTCCGTGGGATCTTAGCCACAATCCCTTGGGAACAGAAGGCCTGTCAGGAGGTCCTTCTACCTGCATATCTTAGTGCATTTTAGGGACCGATCCTTAGCTGTGGCAGATGAAGAATTCTCTCCCTGCTCTAAGCTACATTTCCTACACTCCCCGTGTAAACGGCTGCTGATGCACCTGGAGCAGCAAATGCTCCCAGGCATCGGCGAGCCCTCTCTGCGCAGAAGCAGCACGCCTAGCAGGGGTTTGTCCCCAAGGACGGGCAGCACCCTTCATCTTAGTCCAACAGCCACAGTAAAAATATTCTTCAGCCGTGACGCAAAGATTTCCATTACCACTTAGCACCGCTTTTCCGTAAGCGTTAACAACCCTCCTCTCCCTCGTCACCCTCGCGATACACGGGAGCACGGCAAAGCCTGAGTGCACATCCAGTGCCTCGCCTCCCACGGATCCCCCTTGGTTATACACTGTTCCTGCACACCAGGCACTCGCTGGGCATATCGACAGATTCCCTGCCTCTACTGCACTGCAGGAGCTAAGGGGAGAGGTGAAGAAATACTTAACTCGGTTTGGCTTGAGCCAAAGAGTGGAAGGGAGCCGGGTGAGCTCTGGCTGCCCACACCTGGCACAGACGAGCCGAAAGCAAGGGTCAAAGCCAATCCTGACTTAAATCCCTGCGCGTTCTGCTCTCATGCACCTTCTTGTCCCATCAATCACTCTTCCACCCACTTGACATTTTGCTAGCTAATGAATAATGTGTCTGGCCTTCTCCTAAGGCAGAGTCAGCAGCACAACCCTTTCCAACTACAGCATGCAGAGGCAAAAGGTGACGCTGTCACAGTCCATTTCAGAAACAGCCCAGAGTCTCTGGCTGAAAGCAACACAGGCTCCATTCAAGTAATGGATTCTCCTTTACAGGAGCAGGGGCAGCCTTGAGGAGCACAACTACAGAAAGGGTTATTAGCTAATAGAGTGACGGACTGCATCTTTAGAATGGCAATTTTAATTTTTGAATGCTTTTGGTCCAGCGTTCAGTGATGGCACCCATCACTGGGCTGCCCAGCGAGGAGCCTGTCCTCACCATGGACTACGTGTGTACCATTGCTTGTTAAAATGGTAACGGCACGTGAATACTGACCAGGAAGAAAACTTACTCTGCAAGTGAAATAGTAAGTCATTGCAAAAGAAAAACTGGAGAAATACAGCTCCCTCATTCAAACTGCTGGCAGTACATGCCATCAAAGTCTTTCTAACAAGCAGATCCTATTCTTTCTCCAAAGGGAGAAAGGGAAAAGGCTAGAGAGGTTTCATCCAAAGCATCACTAACACAGAGATAACCTGTTCAGTACACGTCAGGATTGCTCATGCCTGGGTACCTCACTATGACTCGAGGAGAGCTTCGAAGCATAAGGGACCTTCCTGAGATGCCCCCGTCATTCAGGGAGTCGTCACCTGTAAATAAGCACATTGTGGGAGAGGAAGGGAGATAAAGCAAAAGGGAAAAAAAACCCGAAACAACTAAGTCCCAGAAAAAACTTGAAATTTAAAAACCCACATCATGGATGTTATGAGTCTGGTGTTTTGAAAAACCTAAGGCTGAATGTGTGAATGCGGGGATTCCCACAAGCAGTGTCATTTTGAACACACACAGCCCTCCTCTGACTGGGCAGAAAAAAAATAAATCTTTGAACATTGGGCTGGCTGGAGGCAGCCATGAGCCTTTGGACGAGGACCCTTTTCCACTGCTCAGTGAAGTGTAATGAAGGATGAACTTCAGAGCGGGAGCACAGTGAACCTGGGGCACCGTCACCCAGGGGAGGGACCACAGTTCTCCCAGCTGGGATGCGGTAACGCTCACTGCCACCGTCAGCCGTCACGCTGGCTCGTTCCCTCTTGCCCAAATGTCAAAGTCCCTTTCTAAGATGACCTTTCTCTACTCCTTGTGGTGCCTCCTATTACAGATAGCTACAAAGAGCACCAAAGTGAATGGCAAGAAGTCTTCTTAAAAGGGACTTTCACAGTGGGACATGTTTGAAAGCAGCAGCGATGCAACAAGGAGCTCCCTTGGCCTGTGGGTTTTCCATCTCTCTCTTGCTCTTGGTGCGGACCTGTGCCGTCCGTCCAAGCTCTCGCCCTCTCACCACGTTTCCCGTCCTCATCTGAGCAAGGCCCCACGCAGGAAAGTGGAAATGCTCGGGATGGTTGCCAAACTAGCCTGGATATGACCCGAGAAAGTCGTTTCTTTCCCGGACCAGTGCGTTCCCCACCGCACTACTTCCTGTGGTGGAAAGCTGTTTGGGAGGCCCGGGGGGGGCCACGAGGAGCCCCCATCCCCTCCCCGCCGGCTCCAAGCCCATCACAGCCCAGGGCTGCTCTCCTTAACTCACAGAGAGACTCTTCAGGTGCCTTTGCTTTCTTTAAATAAAATCCACCATTCGTGCACTGTGTTCCCTGTCTCCAATTACCCGCTGCGGCTCTCAGCAATTATTCTGAAGGCCGGTAGCGGTAAGAATACTGCTGTGTACAAGAGGAACAAGGCTCAGCCTTTCGACTCAGCCGCCGGGTTTATTCCCAAGCTCTACTTCATACCATCAGCCGGGGCGGCCCCTGAGCAGGGCAGGCATGCTCGCAGCACAGCCCTGGGGAGCAGAGACGGATTTCTGGTCTCCTTTTAGTCAGCAGCACGGATGTGGCTGTAGAGACATCTTTGGGAACAATGATAGTAATAAAAAAGATTCTTTCTGCAGCCTTCAAGCTTCCTTTCTGCTCTGCAATTTTCCCTGAGTACTCAGCAAAACTGTTCGGATGCCTGGACTCTACAGTAGAAAAGGGCTTGGATCACCGTTTGTCTTGGATGAACATTTATCTTTATTAGTGATTTATCACCAGTCACTATTTAATCACCAACAACATTTACCCTAGCAATGGGCACATCAGCTACATTATTAATGTGGTAAGGAATTCAGTTCCTCCATTAGCTGTTCTGTTTCTCTTGCAAAGACAAGAAAAAAAAGCATTTAAAACCAGCCTTTGGTCCCAATTTTCCTCCATAATAACAGCTGCAAACTTGTTTATCTTGACAGCAAACACGGGCGGTGCAGGTGGCCAGGCTGATCTGCCCTGTGCCGCTCCCAGGCTCCTGCTGGTCTCTGGCATCGACCGGCGGAGCGGGGAGCTACACAAATAAAGCTTCCTCACAATGACACCAAATCAGCACTTACTTAAGGAAAACTGCCCTATTCCTGCTGGGAATTTCTCTTGGCTGGAGACGGAAGACGCGAGAGGGTTACACATTTTACCAAAACTTAGGTTATCGTATAGAGGAGAACGGTCCCATCTTGGTTCTCCATAAGGAAGTCCAGTAACTTCTAGAGATGTTTGGCACCAACCGCCATCCACCCCACTCCCTGGCCCATGACCTTTTTGGCAGGGGTGTTGAGGGACCCCTATCATTTAGCAGTACTGAAAAAAAAAATCCACATTTAATTGCAGTAGGCTATGTATAAACCTGCTCTTCCAAAGCAAGATGTGCAGGGAAGCAAACGAAAGGAGTCCCTGCTTGTGCCTGGGAGGGTTCGATCTCTCTTCCGTTAAACTTCTGAAGACAAACGATTTGGAAAGAAAGCCACACAGGTCTCAGGGGACCTTGGGGAGGGCAGGAGGAGCTGGGCATCCCACCTTGCTGGGCCAGCACAGCTTCTCCTCGCGCTGCCCTGTCCCGGCTGTCCTGCCCATCCCTGGGCTGAAGGGCAGAGCCCGTGTCCCGGTCACTCCTGCCCACACCACCGCTGCTCGCTGGGAGACACCGTACCCGGCTCTGGGAACACACCGCCTTTTTGGTTTTTTCAGGAGGGAGTGGGGAGAAGGGAGCAGAAGCAGCTTGTCAGGGCTATGCCTGGCACGTGCACATTTGTATAGCGAACACTGCTTCTCCCTCACTGAGTTTTTAACCCTGCTGATGAGGCAGGGGGTAAAGAAGGACGGTGAAGGGCAGAAAGGTGTTCCTCCCACGGGGGCGAGCACAGTGCTCTGCTCTCTCAGAAAAAAAAATAAATAAACTCAACATTTGTGCAGGATGACCCAAATTTCTCTTCTAAAATATGCATGAAGCTTTAATCTTTTTCTTTCCCCTGACATATCATTTAAATTCAGAGCAATGGAGGTGTCTATATCCTGACAGACACTCAGCCCGTTTCATTCAAGGTATTCATAAAATATTTCACACACTAAGGATGGCTGTCACTACAAAGAGCAATTCCTACATAACCACAGAAGTTATTGTGATAGCATTGAAATTTATGTATTATTTCACAATAATTTATTTTTTCTTGCCAGGGCAGAAGATGCTAAAAGAAAAAAAAAAAAAAAATATCAAACAGGAGTACAAATGACTTCACACTAAGTACCTAAGCTTCCACCCTGTAAGTTACCGACAAAATATAATCTGTTTGTTCTTCACATCCATATTGGATGCTTCTGTTTTCAGTCACCGCTTGAATAGTCCCGGAGGTAGGGACAGGGTCTGTGGATGCCCACCTGCAGCAGCTGAGTGCAGAGAGGCAGCCGCCCTGATGTTGGCTCCCCTTCCAGACCTGGCAAACCTTGTCTCCTGGACCACACTCACAGCTCCTCCTCAGCTCAGCTAATCACTGGTTCGCAAACTCACCCGGGGAACCAGAGTCACGATGGAGTCAAACCCACTTTGACTCCAGAGAAGCCAGAACCCAAGTGTTCCAAGTCCTGGGCAAGTGTCCTCTAGGTTGTTATGAGAGAGGAGGAAACAGGACAAAATGCATAAAGCCAAGCCCTTGCCTCCTTGCTACGGAGCTACTCTGAATACAGTTTAAGACCGGTAGAGGTGCCCACTGTGAGGCTTTTGATCAGGCAACTGGTCGGATTTACTTCCATGCCTAGGACAAGGTTAGCAGAAGACATCTGAGAAATCACAGCTTCAGATTAAGTCGGTTCATGGCACTTACTCCATCTATGGCCAGTGGAGAGAATTATGCCCCTAACATGAGGCTCTCCATCACTCCTCATAGCTTCCAGGTGCTCTGAAATTTCTCCATAGATTACCCACATTACCTGGGCAGCATCCACATTTTTTCAATCAGTGGAGAGAGGAGCTTTGAACTGGTAAGTGCATCTTGACAAGTCTAAGTCCAGGCCCTCTGGGCCCCACACCCATGATCATAAAACTCATATAAAAATCCATCAATTTCAAATCTGCTTGCCTCAGTGTAATTGAAATGCAAATCTCAGCAAAACATCTTGGCTAGACTAATGAGTTTCTCTTTCAATCACGCAACGATGCCATTCTTACAGAACAATTTGTTTGACACAAAGCACACAGGCTCTGGAGACCTCAAAATCTACCAGCACTTAAGCTTATGAATGATAAAATTGCCACATCAAAACATGAGAAATTAATTGCTACTAACAGCAGGACTTGTCTGATGTACTCAATTAAATTTTACATCTTTCAGAATAACATGAATTGCTCATTTAATAGACTTTTACATGGGGCACAACTGTAGCAACACCTTTAAGACCTCAAACATTTGCAAGAGCCTCAGGAAAAAAACCAACAAATATGAGCTGAAACAATATTTGGGACACGTGAGACTTGGTGAGATGGAGTCATTTTAAATGACCTTTCCAGTCTAAACAGAACCAGAAACAGCAAATTATTTTTTTTTTAACTCATGACACCAAAAAATTGAAGTGTCTGAATCACTAAATATCAGCATTTCAAAGAGTTCACTGCAAATAAGAATAAAAAAAATCTGGCATATGTAATACACTTACAAGTGTAATACATTATGTATAAACATGCAACGTAAATACATGTATATGTGCACATATATAGTGGTAATTATGCATGCACAATAATGTTTAATGAAAAAATCGAGACCGACAACTTGTGACATGATTCAGAGATTCTTGGCAAAAAGTATAAAGATGCTTGAGTACCTATACAAAAGCCAGGGCCCATTTGGATGTTGGCTCATTCTGTATTATCTATATGGTTATATCTAATAGTCTCTTTCTTATTGTAAAGCCAGAACCTCAAATACTCTTGAGTTTCTTCAATGCAAGTTCTTTGCACCTTATCTTATAAATGACTGAGCCACACTAGTAGAAAAACTGACAACAAAGTCTCTAACCTAGCGTGGTTTATATCGCTGCAGGCCTTGGAGAACCCAGAGAAGACTGCAGCTCCCCTCGGAAGTCACGGTACAAACCCAGCCAAGACATCCCCCAAGATGAAGCGCTAATAAACCAAAATGACAAGACAGCAAAGAAACGGGATGATTATACGAGTATTCACCACATACAGGAGAGACAGAGGCTGAGTTCGTTAGCTGTTGCTTAGTGCACGCCTAGTGTGTTAACCTCCGTGAAGCCATCTCCCCTGCCTACCTGAAAAGATACTTGCACTGACCGTCATTTGGGGCATTTCGTGAAGGGTATTGCCCAAATGGGAAATAATTTGCTGTCACACAGCATTCGAGGCACGACCCGTGCTGAGATTTAGAATGTGTCCATGAAAAGGACTTTGAAACTGAGGATGGAATCAGAAGAAAAAACAACTGTTAAGTTATGCAGAAATCCTCGACGGAAAAATGCTAGAAACTACATTGTTCAGTAATAGGCTATCAATTTTCAGTAAGCTATCAAAGCCTTAGAGAGCACTGCAAATGTGTCCTACAAGTGGGTTGTCCACTTGATCTAATGCTCCATGGTCACTCTTTATGAAGACAGGGATGGAGCAAACAGGCAAGAGCAATCCCGACCTCCAGGAAACAACCTACCGCAGGCACAGACAGCCTGTGGGTGGAACTGTTATGATGCTCAAGAAATGCTGAACAAGACCAATGGAAATGCTGCCGTAGACTTCCCAGCTACCGCCTATGTTCGAAGAGAAACAGGACAGCTGTCAACCTCTGACGAATGAGATGTTCACATCTCACAGCAGAAGTATGGTGTATTCTTCAAGTTCCACTTCAAAACTTTTGGGACTTTTTTTGACATCTGAAAGGCAGAAAATAGATCAGGGCAAATTCACCTGTGGTGTAAGCCTATTTATTTCGCTTGATTTAGATTAGATATGAAATTGGTTCCTACTGGGATTTTAAATGATGATTAAATTTGAAATGTCACTATCAGGCTTCAGGAAAGTGAGAGCTCCTGCAGTTGCATACGGCCCATGGAAGGAAGCGGTGCTGAGCCACCTGGAGAGCAGCCATCCATCCTCCTGAAAGAAAATCATTAAATTCTTCGACCAGAAGCTTATCACGTTACCTGACTTTTAACAGAGCAACCTGCTAGGTATCGTACTTTGTCTCCCTAAGAGCGGCAGAAATTTGGCAGTTGCCAAATTTCATTACGGCAGGGATTAGATGGTTGGACCTTGTGTCCAATGAGCTGTAGTGTCTATACGATACCTGTAACAACCGCTGCTCGAAGGAGTGCAGTAATTTCTGTCTTCAGCGCTGCAGCCGGCTGACAGAATGGTGACACAGCTCCAGATGTTGGCAGACAGCTGTTCAGGTAGTACAAAATGTGTAGAGGTTCTTGTGGCTTGAACGTCTTCTGCCCCCATGTCCACCCTTGTCCAGTCTCAGCCAGGTGGCTCTCACCACCTCAGTGGTGTTCGTCGGTGGCACAGGTGGGAAGGAAATGCAATTTTGACTTTATTTAGACAGTTGTTCAGCAGGGTCTGGACTGGAATAACCTTCTTCGCATTGTAAATGAGTCATTATCTGGGCAAGGAAAATACTAAGACCTAATGTCTGTCACTCTGTACCCCCAACCTTGCCTGCAAACATGTTCTACTTTAACAGCAAATGAGAACAGTGATAAATCTTTAAAAATTTGATAAAACTCCTGCCTTTACGGCCCTATTAAGCCACTGCCCACCCTAAGCTTTTCTGACAGGCAGTATTGGAAACTTGGTTTCAGCAACTCCTTTTCCAAAATCAAAATTAATTGCCTTTCTTGTGTCAGCAGACGGTTATGTTTGCCTCCTACTGAAGATGAGAGGCGCTTCGGTGTGAACGCGTTTCCCCCAGGCGATGATAGCATTGTGGATTTGCACTATGCTCCGTATTTCATTACCAGTGCCCAGTCTCACTTGCAGTGCAAAATAGGTGAGTGCTTAACAGTGACCCACCTTGCCTTTACCGTGGAGCTGACGTGTGTGTTGCAGAGCAGCTTAATGTAGAGTGGATTCAGATCTAAGCTTACTCACAGCTTGCTTGTGAGAGACAACAGATGTGTTTTTCTTTCCTGAAAGCTATTTTAACCTTGCTGAATGCTGATCAACAGCAGCTTGGGTCCTTTCTCTCCAAGCGCTGGGTTGCCAGTAATGAAACGTTTTGGAGGCACAAGTGCCCCAGAAGGCCCCCACTGGAAAACGGGTTGTCTGGGAAAGAGCACGCGATGGGCGGGTGGGAATGCTGGGGGCATGGCAGTAGAAGGGGAGACACCGCTCCAACAAAGTTTGGGCAAATAAGTTTGCAAAACATGTTTAGGGACTGACAAATGATAGCATCAATATTTGGACTGGAGGTTTGAAAAAAAGTGCTTCAAAGTTGGTCCAGTGTTGGCCCTCATAAAAATGAGCGCTTTCCCATGAACCATGATGGGAGAGAATTCTGAGGTCAGTGCTTAGATCCTCTTGAAACAGTCCAGCACCGATGTTTGATACACTGAAGTATTATTACTGCACTCTCTCAAAGAAAGGTACAAAAGTACATAAAAGCAGGGATAAAATTGTATCTGGAGACATATGCAAATTTCCAAGGTGGCAAGGAGATCAGTGGAGGAGTTAAAATCAAAATGACAGATGAAAGGCAATACAATTCTATCTTATTTTGTTTTATTTAAAGGACTAGAATACAGACACTCACCCAAAGAGGAAATCTTGTTAAGAAAATAAGGTAGAATGGGTAACTGCAAGAGTCAAATCTTTAGAGAGGTATTGAGACAATTTAGATTTGCCTATTTGGGAGCACGGAGCAAATAATAAAATCACAAAATAATAGAAGAAAATCAGGAACATTGAAAGGAAATCAGCATGGCTATGTGCAAGGTAAAAGACATTACTAAAAGCAAGAAAATATCTTTACAACACCACCCCCCAAACCCCATGGTGTCTTTCTAATGAGGATTGCAAACTCCGGCAGTACACAGGCCAAAAATGTGCAAGGAACAGCATGTAAAGGGTATAAAAAAAACCCAAACTGTTTTTAAACTCATTAAGGTTAGCACCTAGATGACATACAAATGATCCACATGTGATAGAATTTCCTACAGAAAATAAACCGTGGACAAACACCTAAGTGAATCTCTTCACATCTGCAATTACCATTAAGTAGCTTGAAGAAGTTCCAGTGCTATACCTGCTCTCTCTTGCCCACCCCCCTGCCTTTTTTTTTAGTAGAAGCCACAGAAGATCTCTCTCCAGATGCAAAATTGGCAGAAGGGCTATGGAATAACGGACAAAGTGAAGGGGAGGTGAACAAGCAGTAAATGGACAGAACGAATGGTAGTGCATGGCCAGGACTCAACTGCATTCTCAAGAAACGCTGAGATAAAATAGCTGAACCGCTGCCAGCGGTGCGCACCCTCTCACCTGGCGTCGGAGGGAAGGGGAAGGTGGTAACGTGATGACAAGATTCCTAAGAGGTGCCAGGGAGGTTGGGCCAGTGCAGACCAGGGATTCCCAACTGACAGGAAAAACGTTCCGCGCTGTAAAGAGCAGCACTGCTGAGCACATGGGGCACAGCACGGCAGCAGCGTGGAGGAGACTTAGCCTGGATTTTGTGAAGGGAAGCTTTACTCAAGAGAGTAAAAGCCCAGACCTCCTTGTCTACGTTCTTGGGCCAGTTCCCTGGTTTTCAAAGAGGCTTTCTCAAAGTCTCCAGAGCTTCTTAAGAGACTCTGGTGCCCCAGTGGTGAATGGAAATGGCCTCACACAGATGACAGCTTGTTGCAGGATCAGAAACAGAGGGCAGAATTGAACAGATTATTTACAGAGTAGAGTGAGATCTCACACAAATCTGTGCTCAAGCTGATGCGATGCAACATATTCACACATGACCTGGGGGGGGGGGGGGGGGGGGGGGCGGGCAAAGTTATAAAGGTTTTCTTCCAGTACTAATTTAATCAAGAGATTAAGGAGGGTCAGGCAGGAGAACTATAGAGAACTTTGTGATACTGAACAATTGTATTATGAAACAGAAAATGAAGCACGACTTCCCACTAAGATGTCAGCTCAGTAGTAGTGACGAAAAAAAAAGAAGAAAAGAAGAAGAAAGGAGAAGGAGAGGAGAAGGAGAAAGAAAGAGAAGGAGAAGGAAGAGTCATTTGGAACAAGATACAAACCCAAACATACAGCTGGGACCCTGGGTACATCTGTACCCTGAGTGCTGTAAGGAGTTCGTCTCAAAGCACCATCAAGTACCGTCTCAAAGATGGTAAAGGACAAATGGATGAGTTCCTTAGGACAGTCAGATGTATGGAGCAGCTTTCAGGTGAGGAATAACTAAAGTCACTAAGACTCTTCAGTCTAACAAAAAAATACCCCAAAGCCCCACAAAACTGCTTTGTCTATGAAATTGCAAGTGTCCTAGAAGAAACAAGTAGAGGTATTTCCCATCCTTTCCAATACAAGTAAACAGGGCATCAAGTGACACTAGTAAGTGTCAAGTTCAAAAACAAAACAAAGTTGAAGAGATTGATCCACACACAGGATGGAGAGAAGATGATAAACTCCTTGTTGAATGACATTATGGATGCTGAAAAGCTTCTTTGGGCTCAAAAGAGCACCTGGAAAATCTGATGGAAGAAAAATCCATCAGAACTTATATACAAGTCACCACCTCTGGCTTAAAGTTCTCCCATGGCATTTCTGCCCATGGCTAAAAATGTGTTCTGTGAATTATTGCTTCTGGCTTACCTTGACCTTATCATTTCCTCTAGGCATCTGCTGCTGAAGGCAGGAAACTTGGCTATGGGTGTCTTTGCTTTGGCCAAGAAAAGTCTTTCTTTTTCTCTGATTACTCTAGCCTACACAGCACAGACCTGTACCAAGAGGAAAAACAGAGAAATGTGTAAGTGCAATTGAAGAAATCTTTTACCCCAGTGCAAGACAAAAGATCTCATTGCATCTGTGTATGAAACACCATGTAAGCAGTTTCTGTTTGCATTTTTAATCAGATTCCATTTTCATCTTTCACTTTGGAGTCTCAAATGCATTACTAAATTTCAGATAGGATGCTAAATCACTGGAACCAGGTATACGTGCACTTTTTTTTTCCAAAATGGATCAGAAACAAGCACAAAGAAGACTAGAAGAGGAGTGTATTAATTATTCTTTCCAGTGGCAACCTTATCCAGGAGATGTCACCAGAACACAAGCAGTGCTCAGAGTTCCTAGAACAAGGAACATAAATGGAATGACTTCAGACTTGTATAAGAACCACTTAAAAGTCAAGAAGGATGTTGAAAGAATACCTTGAAATAAATATTACTTCTTTTCAGAGAAAAAGATTAAACCTTCATATCATCACAGCAAGAAGGTCAGCATATGGATGAAATTATGCACAAACAGCAAGTCACGCAGGCAAAATATGACATTGTTTTGAGCGGAGACTGAATTCTTGTCAAAATTCTTTCCTTAAATTAACAAAGCACAGGCATAGCAACCAGAAACCTGATTGCTCTATTTTTCCACCCTTGCTGAGTGCCTTTGCTATTTGTCTTCTCTGCTTCCTTCTTATCGATACCTTACTTCCATCGGGGACTTGCATGTTAACAATCTGCTCCTATCTCAGCTTGTGTCTCTCTACTGTTAGGGAGTATATCCACACACATACTGAATCAATACCTAATTGCTGCACTATAACAATCAGCTTCATGCTTCAGAAGATCATGTTCACCAAGTTTTTTCCTTTTGCACTTGCATTGTAAATTTTAAAGCACCGAAGATCACCTTTGACTGCAAACAAAACTGAGTAAAGAAAGAACAAAGGGATTCATAACCTGAAGGAAAGGAAAATGCATCAAGTGCAGCAACTAAAAACATTAGTGCACAAAAACTCAGAGCTACTCTAGTGGCACCTGCTGTGTGATAGCTGAACCCAACCCACAGCAAAAACCAGGTGGTTAGTGACAGTCGAATCAGTACCTGGAGCAAAGTCTCTTAGTGCTTTAGTCTAGCATGGCAGAAATGTTGCCACTGCTGCAGCCTCAAGCAGATCAGCAATCAGCAGCTGATATCTGACAGGTAAATATCACTTCACTTCTTTGTGCCAGCTGAGTGCAGATATGAGCCAGCATGGCTCATGTTGACTAACACGCCATGGCCCAGAAGAGATGCTATTGCAGGAACAAGTTCAACATAAAGCACACAGACCAGGACATCAGCCAGCAGGAATTGTCCCGAGTCTTGAGGTTTGGGTTTAAGGGTTTTCTTGACCCTCTCTGGCACCAGGCAATAAGCCCCATGCCATCACGTTTATCCTTCTCTAAGAAGAAACAAACAAACAAATCTACCTGGTAATGGTAAAACCCACAGATTCTTTAGGACTGACAACCTATTAGGGTGTATCATCTTCTGAGCATCACTTTCCACAGACCTCCCTGATGAAGGTGTTCTAGGAGCAATAACAGTATGTATCACAGGGCTTTTAAACTCAATAGCTCTTTATTCAGATGTTGTTTGTACACGTGACTGCCCAAACAGTTTACACCATTTCGAGCACGAAGTTAAAAATAAATAACATTTGCTCCAGTGGTATTTGCACTGTTATGGGAAAAGGTTTTGTAAGAGGTTCTCCTAGGAGATTGTGCATAACAGTTGCATAATATGAGAAATCACATTTTTATAATGTCAGTTGACAGGTTTAGCCTAATCTCTAGGAAACTTAGGCTGATGGGAAGTGTAACCTTTCTGATTCTGTATTAATCAAAACAATGGAATGAGGCCAGGTCTACACTAAAAAGAAAAAAAGTTTCTGTTACCTTGAAATCTGAAGGTATTTCAGCATGGAGTTCCAGTGTCCTGAAGCTAGCTGTAGTCTAGACAGATTTTGTTATATGCTTCTATATTAGATGTGTGTGTATATATATATATATACACACACACTGTTAGGAACAGTCCATTTCTGTAACTAGATTTTCAATCTGTCTGATGCAATAAGCAAGTCTTCTATAAAAATTAATATTACTTTAAAGTCTGGACATCTAGCACCTACTAAATGAAAAGTTTTTCAATTTCTAAAAATTCATAAAAGAACAGTTTAGCCAGTCATGAGGTGAAATGAGAACTCCTTTAAAAGTGGAATTTATTTGAGGTTCAAAAAATGAACAGCATGCTTCTTGGCTGAAGAAGTTCAAATTAGACAGTCCTTTAAAAAAATCAATGCGTACAACCTAGCCTTGTTGCTTGTGTCCGAACAATCAAAGCACTGTTTTGCTTCAGATAAAGAGAAGCAGTTTCCTTAGCAATCTCTGAAAGTTAAAGAACACAGCAACAGGAAAAAAAGGTTTACCTGCTTAAAGTAGTAATAAAAATGCTATTCTACTTCACTAGCGTGTCGGATGCCAGGTCACGACTAACAGATGAAATCAGCATCTTAGACACCACACAGTCCCGAGCTCCCCCCCAGGGAAGAACCTCAACCAGGAGAGAGGGTCGGGAAGTTAAAAGCGATCCCTGCAGAAGTCAGCTGAGCTATCAAGGTAATTCTCCAGTGCTTGTGGTGAGGAGCTGCCTGGTTCAGAGAGGCATTTTCAGAAGGCTCTTCTGATTTGCCTGTCTCCATAAGCAGAGTTTGCTTTCTATTTTTCTGAGTGAGAATAAACAGGTGGAAGGAGTGGGGCAGGTTGTTGTTTTAGTGTAAGCTGGGACTGGACATCAGGTCGAGTTACTGACAAAGATTCTTTGTCAGACTTTAAGACCACATAGCTTTGTATAAGGGTAAGTTTACATCAAAATCTAATGCCTGATTAGATATGATCTGGGAGACCAGGCAATGTAAACAGGCATCCAGCCTTACTGGGTAGAACAAAATCAGAATTTCAGGCTCTGGGAAGTGCCATTCGCAGATCTATCAGGCAAAGAATCATTGGAAATGCACAGGCTTTTTTATGACAGAAATCCTCCTCCATTCCATAAAACCAGTTCTTGCTCTCTTTGTCATAGCCTAAAAGAGGATGCTTGATAATAAACACAATTCTCATGAATTTGTGCTGTCTGTGCAAAACCTTCCTGGTTTCACAAAGACTTGGACAACCAGTATGGTGAGGAAGTAAGATGTTGGGACCAACCAGAACCAGCATGGTTATCAACCGGGTAACTGATGAGATCTTTGCAATTTTCAACTTCAGTAAGCTTTCAGTGCATACTTCTATGAGCAAAGATACTTACAGAGATATGAAAACAAGTCAGGAGATGCTGAAATCCACTTTTTCCTCTTTTGTTATTTTGTGAGTAGATCCAGATCCTATTCTGTGTAGACATCACAGTTAGGCTTGCTGGTAGATCCCAAGCAGAGCATTTACTATCCTAACACACATTTGGGGGGAAAAAAAATGCTTCCAAATGCAACAGTGAGTAACCTGAGCTACTGTCAACTACAGGCAATTGAAAAGTCACATTTTACTTCACATGCTGATCATTGAGTCTTCTGTATTTTCAACCTGTGCTTAGCAGTATTCACAGGTTGTCATATACATTGCAATTAAAAAGAAGACATAGTTATGAGAAAATTACTAGTTCTTCACATCTATCTTCTATTCTGTACTGTTGTCTATATTGGTAGAGAATACAACATTACATATTGGTCTTTTATCAGATTTCATCTTACAGCACTTGCTGGTTTGGATTTCTAATATTCTGAGGAGCTACAGTCATGGAGTTTCTGTAGCTGGTGTACCCACAGCACTAATTACTTAAAAATGGGATGGAAAATATAATTAAATAAGTGTAGCTTCAATTTAATTCAGAGCCCTCCTTCTTGAAGAGGTTACATTAAAGCTAAACTCCATTTCTTCTCTGAGTGTTTCACTGCAGGCAGCAAACCAGAAGTGTTAGTTCAGGAGCTACACTATCGTGGTGATGGTGATCCACTGCCAAATTTGGCACTGGTGCCATGGACAGAGATTCGAGCTGACACTAAGTCGCAAGGTCTTTTAAATTAATTTGGCATCAAACATCAAAAAGGTTTGTCATCACTTTCCTGTAACGCAAGTACAACAGCCTGGAAGACACAGTAAAGGCTGTGGTATTTTTCTCCGTCAGCCAGGTTTCTCAATGTTCATTTTTCAAACATACCTCCTTTATCTGTGTTGCTCTGTTGGAGCTCTTGGAGGATGTAGACCCTACCCAAAATACAGTGGGTACGAGGCTGGGTGAGCTTCCCCTCCTGGGAATTTGCTTCCTTAGCTGAGACACTGTATTCGTGATTAAAAATAGCAGACTTGAGGGTAATTCGAGAAGAGTCTGTATTTCACTGGCAAAGAAGAATATTGGCCGTGTCTGCGATGAGATGTGGTTCTGACAATCGCCACCCTGGCTGCAGCATTTCTAACGCCAACTTTTTGTCCTTAAATCAGGCGTTTCTCAGGGGCAGGTAGGTATCTCCTCTCAAAGTTCAGAGAGGAAAAAGAATTCTGAACAGAACCATAACTAATTAGAGGCTACTGTTAGGGAAAACGGAAAAGAAGGTTAACCGAGTTTCTGTGACCATTCAGATGCTTAAGGATTTGCTAATTAAGAGGCTGGATAACTCACAGGGTTAACCTGAAGTATATAGTTAAGTACATGACTGCAGGAAAGCCTGTATCATCAGCCACTCTGAGACACTTGGAGCATCCTATATTTACAATGTTTTGTGGTACAGAATCCTATTTACTAGTCTGAACCCTTAGCTTATTTTATAAGCAAGTCAATGAAGAAACTTAGATTTTGATAATTTTCTTTTAGCATGAATGTAGGATGGTTTTAAATAAATCACAGTAAGTAGGAACGTACTAGATAACCTATAGGTTTAGCCATCTCAATTTACACATCCGTCTTGTTTTTTTAAGAAAACTCAATAAAATAGAATACGCAGGATCATTCCTTTTTATCTGGTAAATGACAGCATCGTTTCATATAAAAAAAAAAAAAAAAATCGTGCTGATCAGCCACCCACACACTTTCTTTAAAGCTCTCATAAATTGGATCAACATTTAGAAAGCACAGCAAGTACTGGCATTTAGGTAATGTTATAAAACAGTCAAGCTACAATAGTGAATATGTATCCTTCCTTTGTACGTTAGCTTCCCTACGCTGTTATGATGTTACGAGATGCTGCTCAGCAATACAAGAACATGATTTTCATGGGAATTTCACAGTTAGAAATCTCCTCTTTCTTTACGTACATGAACAACGCAGTTAAGCTCGCCCTCTCCCCAGCACCAGCTATTCACAGAGCTGCTCCCTCATCCTGCCTCTGGTTACGGTTACGCTCCAAGCCCAGCATCTGCATCTCCCAATGCAAGAGGTTAGCCATAAGCTCCTGTGCACGGTTGGCTTCTTGGTCCTCCCACGCCTCAATTTAAACTGAATTGGATCCTGACATGCCTTGGGAACAGCTACAGCTATTGCTGCACCATATCCCTGTTTAGTCCAAAGTTCATTGCTTTATCAGTGGTATGCATCCTCTGCTTCCAAGAAAAGACAAATTAAATAAGATAAAACACCAAAACACACGGTTGCCATTTCATCCTTTGTCATATACAATGCAGCTGCATGAAAACAAGCTTGGGTTGGTTTTTTCGACTCGGTGTTTCAGGGAAGAGTCACTGTGAACAGACAGTGTGGGCTCTCATTCTGCTGCTCTGGCTCTGGCTAGTATTTAAAGTTTGTGTAGTGTTCACATTCTTCTACACTTATTTTTAATGTAGCTGTATTTTGAAACACATACACATGCAGAAACTCAAATTTAGGACGATCTCTTTATTATAAAGAAGCCGGCCAGATGCATTATTATCCTTTAAAACAACACCAAGTCTTTAATATTTACCCTCTGTATTGCCAGTTCCTCCTTAGCTCCAGTCTGATCTTCTCCACTTGTTGGGATGTTTGGGGCCAGGGGGTTGCCTTGAATTTTCAACAGAGCTGAAAGTTAGCAAGTTATCGTGATCTTGTTACTACTCCAGCTGAACCTCTCCAAGCCAGCATGGGTAACCCTTGCAAGATGCATTGCCCAGGAACGTGAGCTGGCTACCTGCTTCTGAAGCATCCTAAGGAGAGCACAGTCTGCCCAGGAGGCCGCCCACGGCTGGCCCAAAACCCGAGCATTTTTGCAAATGGAAAACCTAACACATAAACCAGCATTAGCATATGCAAGAAATACGTCAATCAACTTGAGTCTTCCGCTACCTCACACTTCAAAGCCGGGAAGCGCACGTTAAAACAACGGACCTACTGCAATCGTCTGGGTTGTCGGCTTTCCACTGATGTCCTTGCAGTCCCCTCCGGAGCACATTGGCTCCCAAAGGAGGGCAGCCAGCAGGGTTGTGAGTGTAGTGAATGTTACTTTCTAGGGAGGCAGAAGCTGAAAACGTTTATAGTATTCTCTTTCAGCTTGCATACCGCTGCCGTTGGCATCAGAGTTGTTGGTGAGCGATCGTTGCAAGCCGTAATTCCGATTTCTTTGATCTGTATTGTCTGCCTGCGTAATCTTCAGAGGCTCCGAGAGACAGGCAAACACGTGCTCTGCGAATGAGCACCCGCAGCATGCAACTTTGTTGTTGGGTTTTTTTTTTTTTATTCCCTCAGGGAATGCCAGGGCAAAGGGACTGGCATGGGCCAAGGTCTTTGTAGCCCCTCGCGCCACCGAATTGGGGGGTAGCACACCCTTGGCTGGCTGAGGCAGGACGAAGATGAAGCCTGGGACGAGAGTTCCCAGGACTGCAAGGCTTCCTGGCATGCAGAAAGGACCCCTCGCTCCGCACCCCCCAAGCAGTTCTGGGCGATGCTGTTCTTCCTCCCCACCACCCGAAAAGGCGCACGAAGGCTTACACGTCTTGTAAACCACATCTTGTGAAAGTTAAGGAGCTGCTGTGGCCACGGGCGCGTTCTCTCTTTAAATAGAAGTGATGATGCCTGCAGTGGGATGCTGGATCCTAATATCTGCACTCAAGGCAACATCTACCCACTCATTAAGTGGCCCAACAGGTTTGGTCTGCTTGGGCTAAGCGGGGACCATGCGATTCATTTCACTCAGAAGTGGAATTTAAAGCAGAGTTTAAAACTGCAGACCCAGAAAATTGATCTTAAAAAACCGCTCAACTCTGAGAAGAGCTCATAAACCTAAAATTAAAGCTTTAAAATAAATGCAAAAGCCATCAACTACTGCATTATGTTTCTCAGTTATACCAATTTAAAATTTTCACACTGAGATAATCTGAGTAGCCCAGCTCTGTGTCAGTAATATCACCTATGCTAACACCCTGCAAGCACAGCAACAAACCCTCTCAGGCAGGAGGCCAGGTGCCAGCACCAGCTACTGAACTTGAAATCAATTTTTTCTCTCAAGTGTAACTTTATTCTTGTACTCTATGAATACATCACTGTGTACGGGGACAGCTGTACACACATTTTAAAGAGATAAGTAAGATGAAACCACTGACTTAATAAATTCATTTTTTATAGATGTACAGTACTTCTGTGCAGCTGTGTAACACAGAGCAGGACTGAAGCAAAGTAATGCAAAGCAGGAAGAAAGTAAAGACAAGGAGACCTTTGAGATCTGTTATGGTTTCTTGCTCTGGAAAGGGAGCCCCATTTTTTTCCTGCAAGTTTATTGTCTCAGTGAGGGATTGCTTTGAGGGTTTTCACCATTGTTGTCACAAGGGGGTTGACTAGAGGCTTTATTTCTTCTCCTGTCACCCATGCAAGCAAGCTGGTATTTGCATCCCTAGTTCTCCTTCTTCCATGTCACAAAGGTTTAGGTGCCCCAAAATAAGCTGGACTTGGAATATCCTTTGCAGATTCCAAAAAAAGGAAAAAACACAGATTAACTACATTATCTTCTGAGTTAATAGATGTAATTCTTTCCGATATTGAATTATGGCATATGAATTCACTCACCAAATATTTACTTGGAATTGGAGGGGAAGAGAATAAGGAAGAAAAAAACATTTTCAGAATAAAGAGAGCTGACTGCAGATGCAAGCAGTTAATGCTCTGCTGGCAGCAGGTTGAGGTATCTGCATTTATTCCAAAAACTAGCAAAATATGAATAACCAAGTTCTAACGTACCACTGAAATAGTAGAAAATATCCTCTTGTAACCTTCTGTTTGTAGTCATATCATTAATAATATGAATACCTATCTTTTCACTCATATTAGACCACTTGAGCCCGACCCAAAATTCTTTAACGTCCTTCTTTCACCACAAGAGTTAGTTAATGGCTCCCTCTAACTTCAGGGTCACACATCTCAGCATAGTTCAAGATCGTGCTTTCAGCAGAGGTATCCCTCACAGGAGGCAGATCTGCTCACTGCTGTGACCATTTAATGATTTTGGAACAAGCAGAGGCGTTTAGGCAGAAGTGCTGTGGTCGTCTTGCTCTAATGGCTTCGTTATCTGGCACAATGCCTGGCATCTTTTGATGCCTCGTTATCTTGTAAAAGCAGAACAGCTGCACACGTGGTACAGTTTTTCCAATGAACAAGTCACAAGACTCTCAGAGATATAACTGGCGAAAGGCTGTTGAAATGCTCTTAGAATTATAATGACAACTTATCAATGCTTGGAACAAAATCATCCTTTTACTGATTAATTCACAGGCTCCGGGAAGAGTGTTTGCTTGTGAAATCTCTTCTGCCTTTTTTTTTTCCTTCCTTATTTTCTATTGGTGATCTGTAAAAAGGGAATGTTAAGAACAGCACAGCCATGGACTCTTCTGAATTTAGCTCTGTTATCAGATAGCTTTCTTGGGAGGCTAATAGATAAAAGCAAAACATGACTTTTCTCACCAAATAACAAATAACTTTGACATGCACAGTTTGAGAGATAAGCTGCCTGTGCATGTCATCATCTACAGACCTGTGATCTTTATAGTACAGCTCTGTTGCCCACTGGGTAGCCCACTCTAAAATGTGGGCAGCAGCCTACCTGTGACCATGCAGAAAAGAAAGCTCTTTAGGACTCTTCAGCTGAGTAGAGACTCCCTCACCTGAGAGCTGGTAATATAGAAGAGCTCCAGATGAAACTGCATCTGGCTTTTATTGGCAAGTAATAGTATTTCCACCAGTAGCTAGTAATGAAAGACCCCTTACTCAACCTCAGGCAAAAATAAAGGTCTGAAACCGCGTTGTTTGTTAGCAGATATTCAGCTGATGGACTACACCCTCTAAAAATTATGCTCTGAGAAAACAGAGATGATAAGCAGAGGAGACTTAATATTAGATAAATTTACACATGGAGCAGAACTTTCCTATCTGGCAGTCCTGAATCACACTCTCCGAGGACATACAATTCCAGCTCTTTCCAAAATAAGCCGCAACACAGCTTCTTTCAAATAAAGGAATGACTCAGAGGGAGCCACTGTCACCACGTCTGGCTGCGAGTCCTTCAGAAGTCACAGTGACACCCTCTCTGGCTTTGAACACTGGATGACAAAAGCCAGAGTGATCTTCACACTTCAGGCTGCAGAACAGCAGGTGGTTTGCATTTGTATTTAACGCAAGTGGCACAACGGCAGGGTTTATGTAAGCTCACACAGCTGATAATTACAAAGTCCCCTATGGTAAACCAAAAAAGCCCCAGAAGCCACCCCTCCCTGTCAAAAACCCACGACAGGGAGTCTGTGCAGAGCAGCTCCTGTGCTAGAAAAGCCCCGTACCCTGAGACCTGGCCAGTGCCAAGGCTTGTTCTGTTCGCAGGCGAATCACCGAGAGAAGGAAAGGACACAGCGACATGGTTCTGAGAAGGCAGATTAGGGACTAAAAGAGCACTAAACCAACGTTTGCCTTGGCTGGAAGTGTGCGGTAAAGACAAGTCTCCGAGTTTTGTCTGTGCCACTCCTACTTGTGTCCTGCAAGGGGAAGTAAGTCCCTCAGGCCAGTGCTGTATCACAACACTATGGTTACCATAATGTTATCTGGTTTCTTGTTTTCAGTAGTGCTTTTCTCTTCAGGTCCAGCTACAAGGCAGGGTGAGTGCTGGCAAGAGATCGCAGTATCTAGAGGGACTCTTACCTCCTTGAGGAAAGGAGCCCAGTACCTGTTTGTCAGCTTTTTGAGGTTACATTTCTAAGTAGACACAGAAAACACTTTGCCCTGGCTCCCCAGGACAGGGATGAACATTTCTCAGTGTTGAAACCTCTGCTTTACTTGCTGCCCTGGTTACAACTTTTCACCTTTTACCCTACCTGAACCAGAAATCATCTACCGTCCCCACTCACGGCAGACAATTCATGCAACATCTTTCCCAGTCTAGGCACTGGGTCCACAGAGAAAAAAAACCCAGACATGCTGACATCCAGAGACAGTGTACGCAGGTCATAAAACACAAAGCCCTCTGCTCTGTAACTGGTCACAAACTGGCCATCACGTCCTGCATGTAATCTCTTCTGCTAAGCTCCCAATCTCTTTTGGTTTTGTTCCTTTTAGCAATTGAATTCACTTGTTATTTCAGTTACAAATACTGAACATTATATTTTAGTTTCTTTGCAGAAAACCTTCTGCTTACTGACCATTATTTATCAAGCGTAAATTGTCTGCAGATGCCCAGTATGTGATTATGAAAGATTAAACAAAGAGTATGGGAACAGCTTTAGGAATCCCAAATGCCAGTGCTGATGATGCATACAATCACGGCTTTATTATCGAAGAGAGCACAACATCAGTTTGAATTTTGAGTGCTGCACGGCCTCAATAGATTTTGCATGTTACAGTAGCTTTCTGCTGGTGTCTCACAGTGGTTCAGGAAAAAAGGGGATACTTTTCTTTCCAGCAATATTTGCAAAAAAAATGTACTTGGTGCTACATCTCTTCCCTACTTAAAAATCCTCTGGTAATTACTAAATACTGGAAGTATATTAGAATTTTTTTGAAAACAGCAACACCCCACTAAAAAATGTTGCTTGATGATACCATTCCCTAAATTTAAAGGGCTTCCTTGATTTCTAAATTCCCAGTGATCTCAAATAAAGCCAACACCTTTCTCAACATCCAAGCCAGGTCCCTAAAAGGTGAATAGCACTGTCACAAAAAAACCCCTATCCCCTCATAGATTAAAAAGCAAATAACTCTCCCATCTCTAGGATGAGCGACAGTAATTTCTCCCCAACTGGTTTGCTCATTATCTTTTCTGACATCCACACAATATGGGAAGCTGAGCGCAATCAGTGCTGCTTTTTGCTGAGTTATGCAGCAGCTGAGTCACTTTGGAATGTGTTGGCTCACTGCTCACCTTTCATTGGTTCCTTTGACATTTTGGCGAGGTAGATTTTATGGAAGTCCTCCAAAATAATACATATTGGGTGAAAGACTGAGTCTGCAACTGTTGAAAGGAAGGTAGAGAAGTTGAACTTTCTCTATGGCAGAGCTCATAGGAAGGCAAGCTATGCTGACTCAAATGGGGTCATCTACAGCTTTTTGTCTGTTTTACCTTTTTTTTTTCCCCCTGGCCTTGCCCTTCCCAAATCTTCCTTATGCAGCCTTTGAAAAGGTACAATAGAATGATACCACACTGGTAATAATTACAGAGTGTAAGCAGATGTACTGAGCTCTTTCATCTCAAAGTTGTTTCCAGGAAACTGAGGTACATATTGATTAAGATCATAAATTGCACACTCTCATTTGAACACTGACTGTACAGTTGAGAAGGCAAAGGAAGTACTTTATGTACTAAAAATCAGTTTTGTTTACTTACACTGAAAAATACATTACCCCAAAAGAAATCTTGCCAGTATGAGTAGGATGCTTAGGTTTTTAGTCCTAATAGACCAGCCACTGGCTTATTTCTAAAGAGAGATGGTCTGAAGAGTCCAGAGTGAAAAGACTTAGGTGTGTAGCTCCAGAAGCAGCTCTACACATTGAAAAGATGCTTACTAGAGTCTAAGGCTTTTATCTTTTTAGCAATAATTAACCTCAATAAACCGCAGGAGTTTTTGAACTTGGTAAAACAACTCAGACGAGAGTGATGTGGCATTACTAGTATGGGAAGGCAAATATTGTATTAGGATGTGAAATATGGTGAACACCATGCACATAATCTGAAAATCACAGCTAGGTACTGACTTCTAATGAGGTTTTTGCAATTGTGCTAGAAGAGGCTTCCCCAACAAGGGGGTAAAAATCTGAGCTGTATCACTTAATAATATGTACCACAACTGTTAGAGATAGTTTCTTCAAAATCTAATATTTTGACAGCCGTAATCTTGGGATAAACAACTCTGAACATAATGTGATTAGCAGCTATAATTTCCATTTGATGTGAAAGTAATAACCTTAACTTAAATCTAAACTAGAAAATGAGTAACTATGAAATTCTCAGCCAGTCAGACCTGGAGGTAAAGTTAAACAGAGAGTACCCATCTCCATTGTGGAAACTGTCTGAGGGTCTTGAGACCGGCTCAGTTGAGCCCCAAGAAATACCACTTCCAGTAAAGCCAATCTAAACATCTCATATCAATTTAACTGTAAATTATAAAGAGTGCTTATGTTAGCGAATAGCGAAGAATTTTCCAAAGCCTCTGGGTTTTTTATACTGCATGGGAAGAACTGATTCCTGAGTAACATATACGTTATTATTGCCAAACAACACTCTTGGATATCAGAGACAACAAGCACCTGGTAGGTTATTGACAGTGTGGTCTAATCAAAGAGATTTTCTTATCCTTTTTTTTCTTTCAATTTTTATTTTTGACACTTTTTCTTATGTTGCTTTAAATACCCTAGGTAATGTGGCTTCTTAATCATGTTTTAGGAAACCATCCTAATTTGACAGGTAATAATTACAAATTTACCTGCAGGCTAAATTTTATGTTAATTAGTTTAATGCCATTGATTTCAGAGTATCATCTCCCCCCTTTGAGTGTCAAGCCTTTCAGACAGTCAGGAAAACTCACAGCTATGGACAGATAGTGTTATTTTACCTACTTGTATAAAGCCTTTTTTTTTTTTTCACAAAACTAATCTTTTCACATTTCAGACATTCCTGACAGTCCCTCTAGGCTTCTTACCCTTCTGCAATTACTCAAATTTGCCAAAGCCAATTCTTTGGAAGTCAGAGATCAGAGCCTAGTCTTGGTGCAGCTGTACATAAAGTAGCCCTGGCTGAACTCTGCTTAATCACACAGTGCAGCACACATCTGAGGAAGCTAAAAATCTTTCAGAGATTTTTTTTCTATTATTACTTCTTTTATCAAGGTGAATTCTTCTCACAGTGAAGAATTTTTTTTCCGCTCCCCAGTTTTTTTCACAATCTGAAATTGAACAGAAAATTTTTAGTCTCTGAAAGATGCAGTTGCTATTGTGGAGTGAAATTAAACAGAACTCAAAACTGAAGGGTCTGTACTGGAAAATAAGATCAAAGACAAACATGAGGGATGTACAAAAGGTTTCCAGTGGTCTTATATGCTTCGTTATGCATTTAATATAAGATTGCAGGGAGCAGTTCAACCCTCAATTTAAGAGGTCCTGTGCGAGCATCAGCAAAAGACAGTTGATCAATTGTCCTGAATATGCACTGTAGAAAAGTGACACTAATGGCTATGACAAATTGTTATCTAAGGAGACTGTCAAAAAAGCTGACTCAGGACCAAAGCTGTACATAATCCTGCAAAGTACTCTATACACATAGGATAAATTAATCTTTATTTAATAAAGTCAAGCAGACAGCTCCAGTAACGCCACGTTCCTATGCATCAGTCACTGAGCTTTTCAGCAAGCCACAAGCATTGTTAATTAAAAGACAAAGAACACAACCGTTTAGCAAGAATTACTTTGAACAGTTCGGGTTACAGTTGTGTTGTCCTAGCTACTGCCACTGCTCCCAGAGCACACATCAGAGCCCTCTTGCTAACGGCGGTCTGCATGTCGCTACAACTTCTGCCTTGTACGTTATGTTCACCTCTTTCTCTTGCTTGCAAGGGCTCATTTTGCTGTGTTTTGGGGACCCCATTCCTCATGACTGGGGAGCCATTGGAGTACAGTATGTGCAAACCACAGCCAGAGAGGACTGGTGCATCCCAGACCTTACAGCCACGTGGAGTTGATGTGTGGGTAGGGCATACCTGCAACCAAAGCTCTTCTGACTCCCAGCTCGGATGTATCCTCCTTCCACCGCTTCTTCCCTTCTGTCTCTTTTTTCATAGCATGCAGTTTTATTCTCACGTCTCCTGTTGTTGTCTCTGTCTCTTCATAAACAGTTGTGTGGTGTTTAAAGTGTACATGTTGAGCATGTGTCCGTGTAGTGGGGTACTGCATATACTTGCATGACTGAAGAGGGGAGACATATATATGTATATATATATACACACACACACACACCCTCTTGTATAAAGCATCTGCTCCTTGCCTTATCCCATGAGAACCAAGACAAAAGTCAGATGCTAGACATTGCATTGCATGTAAATGCAAGAGACTGTATTTTCAGGAGCTGCTGCGTATGTCCGAGGTTTTCTTACATATTTAACATTTAAAATCAGTTAGAAAAATAAATTTTCTTGACTCACTTATATCTAAAAGTCTATTGTCAGAGAGGCTCCAGCTACTTCTTTCACTTTTAGAAAAGATTCTGCGCCCAGGTACTTCAGTTTTCTATTGCATTTCTGCTAAAACCAGTCATATCTATAGAGCACTAAGGTACTCATTCATGAACTTCTTAAGGAATAAACCCTCTGTTTGAATAATTGCAAATGAAAAGTTAAATCCTGAAATTCAATTGCAGTCAGAATTTTCACTGCAGGCTACGACGTTCTAATAAGCTGAACATTAGAAAAACAGAAAATCTACATAGCAATGCAATCTCCATGGAGAAAGGGAACGTCTGATTCAGCACAAGCATTTCTCTCTTACAATTAAGCACATCTTGTTGGAATTTGTAATCCCCCATTGTAACCCTATGTTAACTCTTTTCACAGAATGAATAGTGTTTTCAAGACATATGATTTTGACATAAAACCAAAAATATACAACAACAACAAAAAGAAAACAGATGAAAAGCCACCATTTGATCCCATAGTGAAGAATGGTCCCATCACAGCCGCTATGTGGTAATCAATTAAAAGTAATACAGACAAACTCAGATTTAACCCTCACTTGCCTGCTTTAATCCACAGGTAGTTTGAAAAGGTTTCAGGCTGAATGGCTGATGGACAGAAGTTTATAGAATGCTTTCATTAACCCACAACAGCATTGTCAAACTACATGTTTTCCCAATGTGAGGTAAGAAGACGAATAGATATTAAAGTAAGGGAACTGAAAGCTGTTGCCCATTCCTCTTTGTGGCAGGAGCCAGAAAAGTGTATTGAATGGAGTAACTGCAAGAAATTTATAATCTCAAATGCTGTTGTAGAAAATAGACAAACAATAACTGAACTATAGCAGCAGAACACATCATGGCAATTTCTCTGTGCTGGTTTTGGCTAGGATAGAGTTAATTTTCTTCATGGTAGCTGGTGTCGGGCTGTGTTTTGTATTTGTGCTGAAAACAGTGTTGATAACCCAGGGATGGTTTCGTTCCTGCTGAGCAGGGCTTGCCCAGAGCCAAGGGCTGTTCTGCTCCTCACCCCACCCCACCAGCGAGGAGGCTGGGGGGGCACAAGGGGTTGGGGGGGGACACAGCTGGGACAGCTGACCCCGACTGACCCAAGGGATATCCCAGACCATGGGACGTCATGCTCAGCATATAGAGCTGGGGGAAGAAGAAGGAGGCAGGGGGAAGTTGAGTGATGGCGTTTGTCTTCCCAAGTCACCATTAGGCGTGCTGGAGCCCTGCTGTCCTGGAGATGGCTGAACACCTGCCTGCCCATGGGAAGTGGGGAATGGATTCCTTGGTTTGCTTTGCTTGCATGTGCAGCTTTTGCTTTACCTATTAAACTGTCTTTATCTCAGCCCACGAGTTTTCTCACTTTCACCCTTCCAATTTTCTCCCCATCCCACCATGGGGCAGCGAGTGAGCAGCTGTGTGGGGCTGAGCTGCCGGCTGGGGTTAAACCACGAATTCGCTTCCCTGCCCCCAAGCAGATGGACCAAGCAGAAATAGTGAGTTCTGGGGAGCAAGGTAAACATGGAGAGATTAGCTGTATTAATGACTTCTGTTTTAAAGTATTGGAGTCTAAAATAAAGATGTTTTATTGCTGTTGGGATTAGAGTCCAATTGTTACATACAAGGACTCCAAAACCAGTGAAGAGGATTGTCAGATATTTTTTCATTTGTAAGCCAAAACCCAGTCTAGTAGACAGGAGCAGTGAATGCTCTAAATTGATGGGGTGAAGCAAATGTGGAAATTACTTGTGACGAAAGAGACCATAGGTGCTTATACTTTTAATGTTTTACTGAATTTCTGGGCTTGTTTTAATAGCTGGAACTTCAGGTTTGCATTTTAGTACAAGATAAGGAGAAAAAAATCAAGCCTTAAAACTCATATAAACAAAATTCCTATAGCTCTTAAAAGATTTAGACCTAAGACACACAGGAATGAGGTCTTTAAATGGTCTTTTAATCACTGCTTTTCATATCTACAGAACAATAATAAAAGTATTGGGGTTGAGGGAAAGGCTGTATTGTCAAGTTGCAAAAGGACAGCTTAAGAAAGGTAGGTTGGAACGAGACCCAGTATACATCTTTTCTACCAAAAGCAGTGTTCAAATTATTTGATTATTGTGGAAAATAAGGTCAGAACCAGACTTATTTCACTGGAGGGAATGGAGAATTAATGCTACACGGGACAGGACACTGGATAATGAACATTTCCCGTTTCACACGTGAATGCCTATGGTATACATATCTCTTTTTGACAGCAATTACTTCACCTATTTGAAACAATATCAGCTTTGAAAGAGCCAAAAAGGCTGCTCCCAGGGAATCCACCCTCTGCTCAGCACTAAGACTACGGTCCTCTTCCCCAGGCAGACTCCTGGGGACTCAGCCAGTGTTGAGCCACTACTTCATACACACAGTGGCAGCTGACCTGCTGCCAAGGGATACTAATCACTTCATTTTCCAAATTATCTATCTGCATAAAACCACAAGTGTGTCTCTGCTTTAATACTTCAGGAAAAAAAAGTAGTTGCATTAGAAAAATTATGAAACATGCTAGAATTATTTATGCTCAAGGAATAACTTCCAGCATTTTAAGTTTTTTGGCCATGGTGACTTGTTTCAAGTTTGTGTTGCCATCTTCTTTAAATTTTTTTATAGGCCCTTACAACAGGGGAAATATAAGCCAGTCAGGTAAAAACCAAAACAAAACTGAAAGCCTGTACATCTGGTTTATGTCCTGTAGTATTAAATATTCATATAATAGCAAAAGGCCAAATGATCAAAATAAACCATCATAATTGCAAAATTTAGCTCTACTTCTCCATTCAGACTGTAGGCACAGAAATATTTGTAGCAGAAACACCAAGATTTGTCTGAATGTGTCTGCCTGTGTGTGAGGGCACCAGAAGAAAATGAAGGGTTAAACCAAAAGCATATAGCACTAGATAACTGAGTCCAGGGGGGGACAGCAATCAGAGTCGTAAAGACAGAGGACTGTGTTGCCATCAGGATGCAGGTCGTCTCATCTAGATGTAAATGAGATGATGGCACCAAGAGCTAGATCACATGTGCCATTCCCACTCCTGTCACCCAACCAGAAGTCAAGTTACAGCCAGAAAGATACCTAAAAGAGGGAAATAAAGGCAACAGGCAGCAACTGTGCCTAAGATCAACAGAAGACAAGATAAGCAAGGTTCAGAGGCGAAAGCTCATCCCATGATAACTGTTGAGTCCGCAGAGGCACATCACGTCTGTCCAGAAATGAGGTTTCTCTCCCAAGAGACGTGTTGAGGACTTGGAAGCTGCAATCCTAGTTCTTGGTGTTGTTCACTACTGATCTCGGGTGGCTTGTGAGTACCTGGGTGTGAATGAGTGCAATCCATGAGGCAGAGAGTGTGACTGGTGGCAGTTGTTGTTTAAGGCATCTCCTTCCCATTCCATAAGGTCTTACACAGTCTTCTCTTACATTGATTTACCAGAAGATTTCAGGTACTAGAGGATTGTTCTACTTGAAATGAAAGACTTGACTAGCTTCCTTATACTAAGGAAACCTTAAAAAAGAACCCCAAAACAACATCCACTTGCCTGATGCCAGCTGAATACACAACACTTCAGTGATAAAGAGTGAGAAGCCTCTGCTGCTGGAGACACTTGTGCTAATTACTTCTCCCCCTGCTTATCTGCACCAGAAGCAAAAAAAGAAGTGGAATTGATCTCTTAAGTGCTATGCCCAAAGAACAACCTTTAAGGAGAAACTACTTTAATTAAACCAAGACTAGCAGCAGCATTTCTTCAGGACAAAACTGCACACCCATCGAAAGGAGCAGCAGCTTCAGGACTGCAGAGTTCACAGTAATTAAGAGCAGAGATGAGCAGCTCCAGTGGGAAGAGACTGAGCAAGGCTTCAGCCACGCTGCCACCCACAAAATAACGTCAAAGAGACCAGCAGACAGTTTAGTCTGGACAGAGAAGGCTGATGTGAACTTCAGAGGAAGATTTGGGAGTCATTAACATTCACCTGGCAGATGGTATATGAACAAGTTTACCAGTGAATAAGATGCAGAAGGAAGGGAGAAAGCAACCAAGGAATTAAATTCTCTAAGCCTTAGAGGAGAGCTGGAGGGGGCACAGTTAAGAGCATTCAGAGGATAAATTGTAAAGCTGAGCAGAGACAAAAGAGAAGAATAACAAACTCCTAGATCTCAGGGGAGCGTGCAATTGCCAAAGAGACGTGCTGGATGGTGTCAAGGTGATTGCCAGTAAAATGGGGAGACAAAGTGCAGGATCAGAGATGTGTTCATAAAGATCTTCCCCAGAGCTGGGCAGGAGCCATCCTGAAGCTTCAGCAACATCTGGCAGCTGGGCAGAAGGCAAGGGGATTAGCTCCTGCCCAGCCAGTGTTTGCACAACACACCTCCAGAAAAGGTCAAAATTTGCAGCTGTCTGTTATCAAACAGCTTTCTGTTGAAGTCGTTCCATGTGTATGGATGCCTGAAGGCATCGTCAGGGGATGGAGATGGGAGGGTGGCATCCAAAACAAGAAAGCCCATTTAAAGAGAAACATCAGTTGACAGCTCAGGAGAGGAATACATTTCAAGGATAATCTGTCTGTGCGTATTTTCAGCAGTTCTCTTTTCTGCTTAAATGCAAAATCTATTAGGTTGCTCCTATTTTTAAATACAATCCATAGAACACCACACATTCATTGGAGAAACAGTTATAAATGTGGAAACCTCAGTAAGAGCAATTCAGCGCTTATGGCATTAGTTTTAAATACAACGGCATGTTTAAATTTTAAGGGCTATGCCATATAAAATTGGGAAGAGGACAAATGTATTTCAAATACTTACTCCCTTTATCATTTTCAGTTGTGTCCTTTAAGGACTTTTAAAAGTATAGGACTTTTATATCCCACGTATATTCCAAACAGAGATGTAAATATACAGAAAAAATTGGATATTAAATCACGGCAGGTTAAATGATTAAATCATCACAGTGGCAAGACCCAGAAACAAGACTTGGCTCTGCTGTCACTCAGAGTTAGCACTGATCACTTGCCTCAGTAAGAAGAAAGTGCGAAGGCCAAATGGGCACGGTACAAGTGTCAGCCACAAGATACAGGGAGCAACACTGTATATACAGCTCTGCTGTATATAAGCTCTTACATATAGCTCTGCAAGCGTATTAGAAACATTCAGATCTAGTTATAAGTACCATTTTTCTCCAAGTGACAAGTCAAAGTCTTAGACTTTATAAGAAACAAAGGAAATATTCTTAACAAAGAAAATATTCTTTCTTTTGAAGCACTACTGGGTAGCACAAGCATCTACGGTATGCAAATGAGCATCACCTACTACATCCTCAGCAGGCTGAAAATTATTTTGCCTCATGTCTAGGTAATATAAATACAAATAGTGGTATGTTAAATTGCTAAAGTGAAAATCATCTTTGCATATGCAAAGGCCAGGTAACTGATTGTGTTCAGGTCACCAACTCTAAGTGAAAAGCCCCTACAGAAAGATTTGTTCTGTGGGGCTGTAGATAAAGACCATTCCCTCAGAAGCATAGCAGCTCCCATGGAAGATGCACTGTCATCCCCAGTGATGCATCACCATCCACCATCTCATCCCCCAATAGCAGATGTTATTGCAATCCGGGGACAGATCTGTGTAGACGTCTTCCATTTGGGGATTACTCCTTCTGCACTCTTCAATGGATGGTGTGACCGTCTGGTTCATTTTCTGCACATCACACCTTTCATTTCATGGAAATCAGAATGCTCAAGCATTTTAGCTGTGTTATTTTTTCAAAATGCATTAGTGACAATTACAGATTGAAACAGTTCTTGGTTAGTGGTTACAAGCTTCTGTTCAGTGTGCTCTCATATGTGCTGCTGCTTTCTTTTTTTTCTTTATTCTCTTTATCAAATCTGTATCAAAATGGACCCCTTAGGCTCTGCTATTAAAGACTCCGGCACATCACTAGGCCTAGGGAGAGGAAGACCCAGAGCAATTGTGGCTTCACAGCTTTATGAACCCACAGTTACAGAGGCAAAACTGTCACACAGGAGGCCCACAGAGCCCCAGTAGTTTTCCTCCCTTTTTTCTCTCCCCTTGTCTTTTCTCCTTCCTGCAGAATGAGCAGCAAAAGAAGTGACACCTTCATTTCCCAGCTCTGTTGCAAGCCAAGTGTGAGGCAAGCTGGAGAGGAAAGGTTGAGCATAAGATCTGGGAGTTGCTTTTGTCCAGAAATGTTGATATAACAAGAATGAGTTATTTTATAAGTCTTAAAATTCTTCCAAACAAAATATTTTGAAATAACCAACAGAAAGTGCCTGGCACTTCTCATTAAAGTGTCAGTAGCAAACTCCAGGCGCTCCTCTTACAGCACCTCAAATATACACTTAGCAATTGGCGTTCTGCTTGTGCAAAGAACAGTCAGAAGACAGCCAGTATCAACACGGTGAAATACAGAAAAACAAACTAGGGTGGGTTATTTTCCCTCTGCTCAGCCATACTGACCACCTCTCATGTTCACAAAGAGGACACCTCCCCAGAATACAAACATCCAACACAGCAACAACGTCCCCTCATACGCTGACGTATGTTTTTAAAAGTCACTTCGGGGTGGGGGCCATTGGTAGGAAAAAAAAACCAAAAGCAAGGCAACCAGAATACCTTGTCTGACAACAAGAATAAAGTCCCCTCCCACACTACCATTCTTGTTTGAGAAATTTTTCTTCTATCTTGAGTAGCTGGGTGGGGTTGTTTGTTGGCTTTGGCAGTGTTTTGTTTTAGGTACGCACACATCCAACACAAGCACCGCAAGATACAGCTTCTAAGGAGGAGCCACCTACAAATGCAGCTCCTTTCTATTTCCACCGTGATTTCGGAGGGAGGTATGGGAGGTATGGAAATGGGAGCCCCCAGGCAAAGCACTGCTGCGTGGGAAGGCAGGCAATGCCAGAGCACCATGAAAAGTTGGCAGGAACAGCTAAGAGTAGAAGTTCCAACTTTCTAGTGTTAGCAGGAGTCAACAGAAATGGCATTGCAGCATGGAAGAGACCTGTTGCTTTACAAAATCAAGAGAAGTCACAGCTGGCTGCCTGCAGCAAAGGGCAGATGCTCCCCTGGCAGGGGTGAGGGCAGCGCACGTTTCCCCACCCTCACTGCTGATGGGGGGGGAGAGCTAGAGCCTCGGATTTTGCAGCATTTGGGCAGCAGGCAGGGTGATAAACCCCTCTCCCACCCCTCTCCAGCCTCCTAAATATCCCCCCAGACCACGGCCCCTCTGCTCCCAACCTTTCTTTCCTTCACAATTCACGTTCCTTCTCCAACCCTTTTCCATCCCAAGAGACCCCCCCCCCCCCGCCCATTATCACCAGTTTCCTCTCTTCCCCACCACCATGGCTTTACCTTTCGCGACGGTGAGCCTTCTCCCTCACCATCACAGGGGGCTGCAGGAGTCTGGACCTGGCCTCGCAGACGCCTTCTTGCCTGGAACGCTTACTAAGTAAGCGAGGCGTAGGACTGAATTTCATGTTTCTGAAAGTCTCTTGGGCTGCCAAAGCCTTTTTTTTTTTTTTTTGGCCTTTTGGTATCTGCATTTTGCTTTAAGTCTCAAACATTGATGTGGAAAAGATCTCTTGGTGCCATATGTGGGCAAAGAGCATGGCAAACTCACAAGGAAAATGCACAAGTTAAAAATGGGAGCTCTATGGTATTTTTTTAATGAACATGTAGCTTTTCCCTCATACTTTGTGATGCACACTCAGGGCAAAGTCCATCAGTATTTCCTTACCATAATAAAATACCTGTGCTGTAGCTGGCAGTGGTGTTTCCCCTTCCACAGTAGTGGAGACAAGCCCTTGCTAGTGCAGCTGCTGCAATTACTTTAACCCAGCAGCTTACAACGATAATTAAAATAATTAATTAAATTAATTAATTAAATCAATTAAAGTAAACCTGTGGAAGGTGCCAGACTGCTGGCTCTGCTAAGCACGGCCCAATATCTAGCCACAATATTTGAACTCGAGCAGCTGTAGCAGCACAAGCTTTCTCATGCCGTCTTCGAGCACACGCGTCCTTCCCTCCCACAGCCAGGGGAAATAAAAAGCCCTCGGCTGGGTCTGTCCCTCCGTGCTCTCTCATGAAGTGAGGTCTGCAGTAGAAGTGAAGTTTAGGTTTGGGGGCTGAGTATTCACAGTCCTGCTCCTGGTCTGTGGTAACAAATGCCAGCTCAGCCACAGTTCATGTTTGCACCAAACGTAGCGCAAAGGAGTCATTTGTACAAGGAGAAAGAGAAGCTGTGAGCTATCACAGTTATGCCTTGGATAAACCCTGCTCCCCCTCCCTCCTTTTTTTTTTTCCTCTTTTCTTATTTTTTTTAAACTGAATTCAGCCTTTCCTTGGTGTGACCAGCTGCAAAGAGGCTGGAGAGGAAAACACAGACTGCAGGAGAGAAGCCTTGGGCAGAAGCAGCCAGTCTCTATGTATGTGAATGGACTGCCAATGCCATCTCTGTAAATAATTTAAGTAATTAAAAGCTGGAGAGGCATTTGCTTTTTATGTTTGTCTTTTCCATCAGGAAGGGGTGATGTGGGTTACTGTCACTCGCTCAGTCCAAATGTCACTTCACAGCCTGAAATAATATGACTTCTTTTGTTACTGGCTTGTTAGAGCCAATGACTTCAAGGATACCTATAGTTCATTCTCCTCCAGCCACCCCTCAGTTTCATAGTCAGAGACAGCTTTAGCAAGCAAGTTTTCACCTTCCCTGTAAGTCAAATGGCAGGCAAAAGCACATTGGTTTTCAAATCTCTCATGACTGTGGTAGCATACTATATTGGCATACCATTGGCTGAATATCATATAGTAGAATAAGGGGGGGCATTTTAAATTTTACAAAATTTCTTTTTAATACCTCCCATTGCAACGGAGCAGGGCTGCAATCTGACATTCATACAGATACTGCAAGAAGCTCCTGTTCAAACATTCTGCGACCAGTTGCCCCCTCCATGTCGAGGCCAGAAGCCCATTTTGGTGGCCTACACAAGCAACAAAGCAGCCAGGTGTCTGTCCGAGAGGTCAGCGAGCAGGCAGGGGACCCACGCTACGGGGGCAGACTGGGAGGGAGAGGCAGGACAGCTAAGGGTCTTGAAGATGTAAGTGAATTCATTTAGGTCAGGGATTCAGAAGGTAGCGTGACTAACTTAGAGTAAAAGGGCAGAGAAGATGAGCTTAGCAGTTGTCTTGGCCACATGGAGGTTGGTGGATGGTGACTTGGGGAAAAAAGATCGTCAGACAAACTGCGTAACAGAGCACAGGTACTAGGGAGATAGGTGCTATCCTCTTCTTTTCCTTAGCTGTTTCACTTTAAAACCCTGTTTCCTTTTGTTGTATGTTGTATTAAAGCCCGAGACTAAAATAAAGACTAAAATTTGGGGTTTTTTCAAATGCTTTGCTGCGCAGCGTGGCCCGCTTGCAGTGCCGCGGTACGCCCTGCCACAGGAGGTGGAGAGCTCCGAGGGTGCAACGTCAAAGCACGTCCTGCAGCACTAATGTTCCTCATCAACTTGGTTATTAAATGAATTCTGCTGAATGGAGGCTGAAGCGTGGAAGATCTGAGCTGCAACAGTTTTAAATGAATAAAGTTATCATCCTGTTTTGTGCGTACTCCATTTTCCCTATAATTAAAGTGAAGGCTCACAGAGGAAGTATGGGGACATAAAGACTTATGAAATCTACTCCAGTTGTTGCATACGTGTGTGACCTATTTAGCACCTGCAAATCTGTTTAATGCCAAGAACTACATTAGATAATTCAAGCCAAAGCTCACAGGGAGTCACATAATGAGACGCTTCACATTATTGTCGTGATTAGTCCGTTCCCTTCCCCCTTCTCACTTAGGAAGTTCATTTAGGCAAGTAGTCATTTTAAGAATATGCAAACGCTGATTGCTAGTTTGCTATGGATCTGGCAAAAAGCCAAGCTTCTGTGATGCTGGCTACTATAGGCAGCGTGAAGTTAAATATGCATGACCTCACATAGCATTGATCTATGGGCTCACAGCCGTTCTGCACCTGTAAAAATCCAAGCCTACCAACTATCAGAGTCACTATTCTGTATGCAAAGTGTCTCTAGCGTGGTAGTTGAATCACTTAGCATTTCAGTGCTCAGTGATCATGTAAACTCAGCACATGTTCATTATCTGTCTCTGCTTTGGTCAGGTCTTGAATAAAAAAAGTCCTTTATTTATCCATGGTAAATCCATTACTTTGCTTTTCACAAGCATGTACATATTTCACATGGGAAGGAGGGGAAGATTTCATACTGACAACCTTGCAGTTATGTTAAAATTGGATGAGTCCACTACTATCAAGAGATGGGGAATAAAATGCAATAGTTAGTATAAATAATGTATTTGGCAGCAAGGAATTAATAATGCATTATTAACATCAGGGTAGCACAAGGCAATTGCCTGAGGGCATTGTACATAATAAGGAGTCACAAAAAAGTCAACTATAGCTCAAGGTTATAAATCAGCATCTAAGTAGAATAAAATTTATAAATCCAATAAAATCAGCTTCACTTAGTCTCAATTTACAAATATTTGTATAGTATGTAGGATTGACAATTTCTGTATTCTTAAAGAGGTTCTGCAACACTAGACTATCCATAAAGGGGCAAATTCTGACCTCACGAATACCAGAGGAACTCACCACATCATTTTCACTTAAAAATGGAACTTCTAGGATAAGAAATAAATGCCCCCAAATAATAGCAAATGTATGCCTTTACAACAGAAAGGACTGCACAAAGCACTGACTTTTCACTTCGAGCCTCAAGATTTACTTTGAGCCACGTTTTTCTCCTCTGCCTCGTTGCTGCACGGTAGCAGTGGTAGCGAGGGCTCCTCCTCCCTGCACCCAGCGGAGCGACCTCATGGGACCACGGGGCACCCCGGGTGTTTGCCAAGGCTGGGGAGGCTGCTCCGGTCCACCCAGCCAGCGATGCAGCCTGAAGAAACATCGTGGGCCTTTTACTAAAGCTGAAATACCAACTGCAGTGCAAACTTACAATGTCTGAGGGTTACAACTGGCTTTTTGTGGTTAATTTGTGGGTTATTGTCTCCTGCTGGGGGCTCACAGCCAGTCTGCGACTAATCACTGGTTAGTGATCCCAGCCCTATGGAATAAGCATCCTCCATATAGCAGAAATTTTTATTAACAAGTACCGCAGTCCATGACCCTGCAGCTCAAACTGCATGAGGAGGATGACATGGCCAATGCTCTTACCCCAACGTCATCACCACTGCCGTGTTGTTAGCATTTGGTACCCGCTTTGCAAATGCTGTGGGAACTGGTCTGTGGCTGCACAACAGAGGTGTTCCCATTCGCAAAGGTTTGGCACATTTTTTTGTCTTAAATTGCAGAGCAGATATAACAAAAAAACTTTTATAACTGTAAAAAGCATTGCTTCCTTATTTGCGGGCCATAGCATATTGCTGTTAAGCATTCAGCTTTGGATTTGTAGTATTTCGGAGAATTCGTTCTAAATAAACAAAACCGAAGGGAGACTGGTAGGTTTAAGCTGACTGAATGTCCTTCAGTGTCGAAACATGTTTGATTTAAGCACAGAAAGATCCATTAATGCCTATTTGTGATCTATTTTTAGAGTAATTCCAAGCAATTACTATTCATATGACTCAAGCACCCAGGCTGAATTCTAGCCAGGCAATAAAAGGAGATTTTTGTAATGCCAGAGAGACTCTTGAGCAGATTTGGAGGAAAATAACAAAGCAACAGTTAGCATGACGCAGCCATGCACACTACCTCAGTTTCTGGAGCTCTTGATAACTTAGGAAACATTCGCACTGGAAAAATCAGACATAAACCAGCACATTGGTGCAGCACTGCTGGCTTTGTAATAGTCCGGGCCTCCATGTGGTTATGGTGCAGGGAGAGGCTGGAAATGAGCTCACCAGTCTCCATTCTCGTTTTTTACTCTCAGCAATGAAGCATGTGAGAAATACTGATGTGAAGTTTCCTGCAGAGAAATCAGGCAAAGAGAGATGGACAGATGCATATGCTGGCACTCTGAGAGGTGAATAAATGTTCACAAAATCCCTTGCTCTCCCACACTCGGGATCTTCCTTTCCTTTCTTCCCACGTGAACTTTAAACAAGCCAAAACCTCATTTTTTTTCTTTCCCCAATTCTGCTCCTCCTGACACTCCTTTTCCCCCTGATGTCTAATTTTTGTCTCCATCCTTTCTTGTCCTGTTTCAGGACCCTGCTGGGAATAGTGCTGCAGCACAGGGCAGAGCAGCCGGGCGGGAGGGCTGGGCAAGGCAGCCGCGGACACTCAGTAACCTCTGCCAGATAAGCCCTTCAACATCACACACGTGTGATGCCCCCGATTAATTCTAGATTGATTAATCATTTCTGCAAGGCAGTGGGGGAATGCTGCTGTGTCCAAATGAGGGCAACGAATAGCAGGGTACCTGAGCTAGCCATTGGGGGTTAAGACAGGTTAAGACAGAAGGTGCACAAGAGACCCCTTATCCTTCTGGAGCAGCACCTGGGGGCCAGCCAGGATACCGAAGAGGGTCTAATGGCACCTATGCTTAGACACCTTGGAAGGAGTTGTAGGTTAATCACCTCACAGGGGAAAGAAGTCCTCAGCACAGCGAAAAATTATGCCCTGTAGTCAAGATTTACACTGTAGAAAAATCATTTTAGGCTAAGAAAGCAGAAAGGAAAGAGGCAAGGAAACTAATGACCCCGCTTTCATAAAGCATTTATTTTCTTTTTATTTGAAAACATTATACAGGCATTACATTGCCACAGCCAGTCCATATAGGTGCATGCAAATATCAAAATGGAGAAAGGTTTGTTCAGCTTTTCGATGCAGGATTTGGGGTTGGGATTTTGTTTGCTTGGTTTTGGTTTTGGTTCGTACTTCCATCTGCGGTGTCAAGATTAGTGTGCTTTATTATGGCATTTAACAATAAAATCCTACCCATGGGGTAAAATTTATATTTGTAGCTAGCTCAGGAATACTAAATGGTTTTTAAAAAAAGGAAAGAAAACGATACTACACGCTTGTCAAAATGTTAATAGCACAAGTTAGCAATCTCTACACTATACATTGAAACTTCTTATGACACAGTGGTGCAAAATTTTCAATTGCTTGGTCTATCGTTGTGTGTTTTGAAACTTTATAGCTGGAACAAAGACAAGGTCTGTCTCCCAGTGAAGGTTTTCATCCAGTAGCAGAAAATGACATCAGTCTTGCTAAGGGCTGCTCAGGGCCAGCAGTGTAACAGGCTTCCAGTTACTTCCAGTTTGTTCAGGCAAGGAGCTATACAGAGCTAGAGCTGTCCTACGCCACACAGAGAGTAGCTGCCGGTTAGATAGCCGAACCTTTGCTGGTGCGTACTGAGGTCTCAAACTGCAGAAAACAAGCGGGTAGAAGTAATGTTTTCCTTCACTAGACCTCAGGTTTTCAGTCAACAGTTACTTGTAAAGCTATACTACTGTTTTCCTTTGAGGTCCATCCAGCACTAGCACGCTGGTGCTAATCCAAGTATCCCCCTCATTTAATGGGAGACACGGACGGCAAAGCAGCCCCACTTTGCCCATCGAACCCCTCCTGCGCGAATAACACAGGGGACGGTGGCTGGGCGCAGAGCGCACGCCGAAACATTCGTAACTTACTCCCGTACAACTGAGCCTTTTAAAATAGCCTATAAAAATGGCTTCAGACGGCACCTCTCAGCCACCCGTGGGGCGCAAAGCCTTGTCAGTAGGAACTCCCAGCCCAGGGACCCGGCCGGGAGATGCCTCCTGCCCAGCTGTTTCTGAGAAGACTCTAACAAACATCTACAAGTTAGTGTCAGAAAAATGAGGAGGGGGAGGCGGAAGGACTACAAACATTTGGCTTAAAAATAAATACTAAAAATGAAATTAACCAAAACAATTATGCAAAAGGAAGGAACTGTAAACATGAAACAAACACACACGCACGCAATCCTCAAAGTTCTCAGACCAACACGGGGACTAATGTTCAGAGAAAGGTATTTAATTGGTATAAAAGGTAGCAAAAAAGACTGAGATGACAGGTGCCCACCAGTGTGCCTCTGGGTACCTGAGGGAGCCGTGGCGGTTGCAACCAGAGCCCCTGCTCCTGGGGAAAGGACGAAACCCACCTCCAGTCGAAGCTCTCCCAGGGCTCGACCCGAGGATGCTTGCTGGCCCCTGGGCACGAGGGCTTCCCCCGACCATGCGCTTCCCACCTGGACTTCCACCCCACAGACCTTACCCTGAAGTATCGGGTAATCCTTCTTGTGTGGCTTTTAATTTTGTTTTCTTTGAATCCCGTAGGATTTAGACTTTCCTTAATATCCCCAGAATACGGACTCTGTTTCTCTGTAGGAATCTTTTTTTTTTTTTTTTTTTTAAATCCTCAATGGTTTAAGAGAAAAAGCTTGGAAACATGAGTGCTAAAATGATTAAATAAACAGAAGGCAGGGGAAAAAAAAAATCATACATTTGTTATGAGTTTAAAACCAAGCCATTTTAACCAAGGTTTTTGGGCTGGTTTTGGGCATGGTTTGGCAATACTGCAGACCCTTCCCTCAGCTGCAGCAGGATCGTGGCAGACAGCCTAAACACGGTGGAACAGAAATCGCCTCTTCTCCTCATCCACGGCAAGAATAAGATACAACATACTTCTGCTGTTCAATAGCGTTTTGGCATTTGCCACTTCATGTATATTATGCGTACATACTTCTCCCAGTCTGCTTCAGGGAAGTCCCTTCTATATTAAAGCAGAACAGGACTATAAAAGATGAATGTTACTTCAGCAGAAATTCATCCTGCTTGGTTGAACTGTGTGGCCTTTCTAATCTCCAGAGTACAGATTGATTTTTTTTTTCTTTTAAAAATAGAAATAGGTAAGTTGTATTTTTCAAACATGAAGCCCTACATTTTTGCTTGTGACAGACTTCTTCAGCAGAATAACATTCAAATCAAATTCATCTTCTATGCCCACAAGCAAAATATTCATCAACCCTGCCATAAACTCCATTTTCAAATACAACGAATGTATTCACACTTTTACAGCACTGTTGTGTACTTCGTAAACTCCTTCCTTCTGAAGAAGGAAGCCTGAAGCATTTTAAACTAACTTGGTCCCATAGCACCCCTGTGAGGTAGGTAAAATATCATTGTTCCCATATATACAGACTGGGAAACTCAGCCACACAGAAGGTTAAGTCATGCTCAAGGATCATGCAGAGATGTGGCAGATCCGTGAATAAAACCAAGCTCTCCTGGATCCCTCTCCTACCTGTCAGACATAAGATCATCTCTCCTTCCTTAAATTAAAAATAGATGATGGATGTTGAAATAATGATTTCCTCTTATTGGGCTCTCAGAAGAGCAAACATACAGGCAGAGATGGATTTTTCATGGTGGTGACTAAGATTTCCCCTGTTCTGATAAGGCTCCTGGAGCAGAAGTACAGTTGTGGAACACACTCTTACTATTTTCACATGTCCCCAGGAATGTAAGAAAACTGCTGAATTCTTCTGCTAGTTTTGTAGTTAATGAAAAATAATTGCCTGCACCCTGCTGATATGAATGCCTTTATGCTACTGCAGCAACACCAGCAGATGGTCCAGTCTTTCTGCTCATGAATTCCTCACTTAATCTTCCTGATTTTTACAATTTGTGGGTTTGGGGGAAAAACTGACGCATTTCTAAAGAGCTATTGTTAGCATAATGAACCACAGGAGACTAAGCAAACTGGAACAGCAGAAGGCGCCCTCGATGCACTGAGTATCTAAAATAAGTGCCCTGATCCACACGACATGTCATCTTACCATGGAGAGGTACAATACATAGGAAACTAGAAAATGCGTTTTTCTTTTTACAGATTAAAATTTAAAAAGTAAGAAATCTGTGTTAAGTCACGACTACAGAGAAACTAACTCCCTGTCACCTGATGCAGAACCTCAGCCGCTAGGAAATCTGCCATGGATCATAGAGAGGTCAATGCTTGAGTACTTCACTGCTGCAAATATAGAAAGGCTAAAATGCTCGCCTTATACCTATTCCTAGAATAGAGACGGATATTGTAAGTTGTCCCTTCTCTGGATTCATGGAACAGATTACCTAGAAAGGGCAACTAGACAGATAGCACAGATGAATTCATTGTCTTTCCCTCACGAAATCCAAGGTGCTAGCAAAAATGTGTCAGGGTGTTGCTACCACGAGTAACCCATCTATTTTGTGCAAACAAACAAATCTTAGAGAGAAATTAACAGTGACTGCACAAGTGTATTTGCTGTAAAAAGGTGGCTTTTCCACAACTGGTGTGGCTTAGGCATAATATCACTCACTGGGTGCAATAACACCCTTCTATGAATTTCTTTTTGTAATTTCAGCTTAGATATTGAATATCTTTCGAAGGTAGTTTGACATTAACTGATTCATATACAGCAGTTTGTATTGCAAACATGCTGCTCGTATCATAAACGAGGGACTGGCATCTCCTTGCAATGAACACCCTGGAACGAGTAGTTTGTATCTTTATGAGCTTTCCTTATTTGCTACCTTGCAGCTCACCGGTGTAACTGCACCTGGTAAATACCTTTCTCTATGTACAATACAGAGATAATGGATATACGAGCTCCACTGAATCATCAGCAGGTGATCAACAGCCCTGGGTTTAAGCGACTCTAACGTGAGGCTCCTCTTCTGTCTCCTGCCCCAGGCTGGTGTATGTTACCGAAGGCTCCAGCTGGCCGGTGGCTGGCAGGTCTACAACAGGTCCTGAAGGGTTTCGAAACTGCTTGTACACCCGAGGATCCTGGGCTACGTAGGTGGACGTGGAGGAGTAGAGCACCAGCCCAACAAGGATAGTGAAGAATGACAACAAGTAAAGTCCTGAAAACTAAGCAGAAATAAGAGTAGAGTCATTAGACACAGCACCGGTTATCCCGAGCTCATGGAGACCCACAGACACGGGTAGGCACAGATCCTTGTTTTGGCACGCACCGCACAGAACAGACCTCCTGTCACTGGGATGTCGACTTTTTATGGGAATGTCTCTTTGGAAGCCGATTTGCTCCCATCAACTCCCCTGTCTTCCACAACCAACAGCCAACCAGTGCCTTCCCATGGCCCAGGCATATTAAGTATTGATCAGGTGGGACTTGGGAAAGCTGGGCTCTGGTCACAGATCCAAAGCTGATTTTGTTGTGCTTTTAGACAAGCCAACCACTTCTCTGAGTCCAAGTTTCTCTAGCTCCAGTGTGGGGTACTCTCATCTACAGCTGTCTGACAGATAGTGGACAAATTTGCAGTTAATTACAGCTAAACCATACGTCTGCGAAGTATGACATGCTGTTGGTAATACAAAAATATAATTAAATAAACATTTAAATACGCATTTAAAACACATATATTTTTTAAAAAAATATATTTTAATAAAGGCACTTAAAAAGCCCACCTGCAACTTCCCTTGCTTGTAAACAGAAAGCAGACACTAAAAGATTTAATGTGAGTTTGGACAGGATGAACTTCAGCTGTGACACGTGCTCTGGGTTGACCTCAAGGAATTTGGAAGTACGTATGGAGGGCAGTTAACTGAAAGCTCAAGTACCCATATTTTAGCACACAGCTCCTCTAGATCAAAGGTCAGCCTGAATTTTCTGACACAGCCAAACTCAGTGTGCCTGGACTAAAAATACAACACAAATAGCCTTTTTGGCAATACGTTAGTCCTTGCAGATAAAGGTAAAGGCAAAAGCAGGGTTTCAAAAGCACAGACCACTGGATATCAGCTTTAGATACTGGGTTCCTCCTACGGGAGACACAAAAATGGCTTTAAGCCCTAGACTACAAATAATTGCTTCTTGCATGCTGTATGTGAGAAGCCATGAAGGACAAATTGCAGGGCCAACTTGTTGGTGGGGATACAGAACCGATTTGTATTCAGTGGGACTTTAAAAAGTGCCTGTATTCTGCAACTGTCAGGGATCCGTACTTGAACACCAACAACTGGCTGCAACCTGTTATTAGCTGCTCTTCATGAGGTACTTCACTATTTTACATGTTTTTTTAATCCTGACTATGCTTTGACAGATGCCCAATTCGTTTCCTCTGGATCACTTTAGCACAGCACAAAACGGATAGACTGGACTATATTGTAATGGAAGCTTTTTAGCAATCTGCCTTTTATATTTAAAGAAATAATCATTGTGGAGAAAGCAAATTTTACTTAAGCTAACTTTGTAGCTATGTTAATTCGTTGCCATTTAATAAACCTACAAAACCTGCGTCCAACTTCCCGCCTGAGGAAGCATTTGGCTTTTTTACAGAATGCACAGTATCTTTGAAAGCTTTGGACATATGACCCATGGTGATATATCTGTATGTGTTTTTGTTTCCCACAGCTAGTATGCAGGTTTTAGAGGGAAAGGACCATAATGGGGAGAGTTTAAAGTGTGTCAGAAGGATTACAGGGTAGGAAGAGTTCTGCTTTTCATCAGCTGTTAATTGCTTTTTCCCAGGAGTGTCACCAGGTCTTCACGTGTCATCTGGCAGTACGATTTGATGTAATCATCCAGCTGTCCCACCAGCCGCAAAGACAGTGTCGAGCCTCTCACCCTGCGACTGCTGAGGATTCCTCCCATGTGCCAAAGCTCTGAAAGGACTGTTTAGGCTTAGGTCTCCCCCATGTGGCAATCAAATCCCAGTCAATCGTTTCAAAGCATTTTCCAATTGACTTTTTTCCCCATTTTCAGTTCAATTTTGCTCTCAGCACTTCCCCCCCGCTTCGCATGTGAACTTGGGTACCACTTGGCAGCAGTGGACTTGACTAAGCTGAAGCAAAACTCAGGAGCCAAATGAATCTAGTTTCCCAAGCTGGGAACTAGTTCCCTAGCTTCCCACTGTCCCTCCTTCCCACCTTATGCCTGAATTTCTCACCCCGGACAGCCAGCTGGCTTGCTCCACTATATAACCAGAGTGCCAGCCAGACTTGTGATTGCCTTGTGTCCTGCTGTGAGGAATCTGTGGGTCTTCCAGCAGCTAAATGTGCCCTTTTTCTTGCTCCAGCCAAAACCAATTCACTTTCATTTTAGTTCGTGGCTCCAGCTCTACCATATCCCCCTCCTCCCGGCCATAGCTCTCGTTCCTCTCTCAGGGGCTTCCTGCCAGTGGGCTCTTTTGCTCGATAATATTCTCTCCACGGCAGTATGTCCCCCAGTGGCAGCTCTCCAGCCTGGGAGAAAGGGTTTGGATGAAGCTGGGGGAAACCTAAACAAAGGCCTGTGAATCATTTGTCTTTGGTATCTATGCACAGCTAGTGCAAAGAGACCTGGATCCTGACAGCCCTATAACAATTCCAACTTTACCTTCCTTAGAAAGAAGTTAAGGTTCAGGCCGAATTGTTTTCTGCAGCGGCTCTCTGCAGCACTGAAGTAGAAGGGTTGTTAGTAAGGTTAATATGGGAATATATACTGTAGGTGTATGAGAAATCTCTGGGTTTTGTCAATACTCTGTCATATTGACCAAAAGTCCCTTGAAATCAATGGGTATTTTCCTCCTATTAAAACAGCACGGAATCCAGCAGTGTGATGGGAGGGTGCAGATTTAGTTCATCAAATACAAAATCTGTTGTTCACTGTACTGTGTTCCTCAGACTCTAGCAGAAATCTTTGTATTTTATTGAAGATAGGACTTCCAGGCACACTCTACTGCAACGTCTACACGTAGGTTTTGGAGTTTTTTTATCTCGACCTGCAAACCTCGTATGCTGAGATTCACTATTAATAGACAGAAAAGAGACACATTCAAAACCAGCAGAAAGAGCTACTCCTAAGAAATGAAGTGAGAGAAGGTAATTTTTCATTGCTACCCTCTACACAACTCCAGTACCAAACTGCAGGCCCTCAGGAGGTGTGTAATTCCTCTCTGGGTCTAAAAAGCTACTTGAGAATGATTTTGTGCTTCATTTTTTGACTTCTCTCTCAGTGTCTACAGAAACACATTTCCTCTAAGAAAAATATTTTTAAAATATCCAGATTTGTACGTCTCTCCAAATCCCACTTCCCTCCATGCTAAACAAGATAACTGTACGCTGCTCAAAGAGTAACATGGTCAGAAATTGTTTAGCTCAGATTAGCTAATGGGTGTCACACACCCTAGAGTAAGCAACCAAACAAATAACTCATGTTTCTATATCATTAAATAATTTTACTATAGATTTTGTATCTACATATATAGGTACATATGTATATAACTTGCTTATCATGTAGTTTACTGAGATACCAGATGACTTTGTGATTAAATCAATGATCTAACACTCTCGAGACCTGGGATTGATTTTCAGCCTATGAATTTCTTTTCTGAATCAAAATGATTATAGATGACCCTCAGTTTCTTACACATTTAAGAGACAGTAACACTTGGTTACTGAATAAAGATGGGTCTACAGAATAAAAATGGGAAATAGGGATATCATCCTCTGAGGAGAAGGCAGAGGCCTCCTTTACAGAGAAAAACTAAGTGTCTTAGTTACAATGACATTTCAGAGTTCATCACTGACATGAAAGGCATCTGCCAAAACTTACTGAGCAGTCAAATTAAACAGCTAAATCAGCCCTACTGATCTCACCATGGCTGCTCTGCTCTGACATCTGGGTGTCTGTAAATGCTTCTCCAACTGTAAGTATTCAATATGGAACATGCAAGGACATGGACATGTTGGAGCAAGTCCAGAGGACGGCCACAAAGATGATCAGAGGGCTGGAGCACCTCTCTTATGAAGACAAGCTGAGAGAGTTGGGGTTGTTCAGCCTGGAGGAGAGAAGGCTCTGGGGACACCTTATAGCAGCCTTACAGTACCTAAAGGGGGGCTACAAGAAAGCCAGAGAGGGACTTTTTACAAGGGCATGTAGTGACAGGACAAGGGGTAATGGCTTTAAACTGAAAGAGGGCAGATTTAGGTCAGATGTAAGGAAGAAGTTCTTCGCTGTGAGGGTGGTGAGGCACTGGGACAGGTTGCCCAGAGAGGTTGTGGCTGCCCCATCCCTGGAAGTGCTCAAGGCCAGGTTGGATGGGGCTTGGAGCAACCTGGTCTAGTGGAAGGTGTCCCTTCCAACCCAAACCATTCTATGAATCTGTAATTCTGTGACTTCAAAACATTAAAAAATTAGGAAAATGTAAAACATGTGTCTTCTCTAGATGTTACTGAGAACCTGTGGTGAAAATAGCTTACAGTAAACTACCATTAATTTTCAGTGAAGCTAAACATACAAAGCAAAACCTAGACAAAGGTAACAAGATAATATGTATAACAAGATTTGCTCAGTCCATCAAAAGCCACACTGATTCTGGATGAGTGGATGTTTCTGGTATTTATTTAAGAGACATTCCTTAGGGACCCAGTACTTGAATGCATTCCCCCAGCCAGGCTTAGCAGAAGAGCTAATGACATCTGATGGCTTTAGCTGCAGAAGCAGGGGTCTTACTCCTCACTCCGATATGTGCTACTGCAGAACCCTGCCAGAAAACCACTGCAGCAGCAGTAAGGTCTAGCTGACCACAGAAAATAAATGGTGAAATCAGTCTGACTTTGTCATCCATGCACAAAGACTTTTACATTAAAAAAGAAGAGAACCCAAACACATCTGCAGTGTTGTTTGGTTTTTTTTTTTAAATAAAATACCTTACAACAATGCTACATACAATTGTGGATGAAGTTTACAAAACCCATTTGAAATTTAGTTTATATACAGTACTTTTGTTCCAAGTGTATCAAAATTACGCATTTTGGGAGTAAGTCAAGTATCACAAGATTTCTAAAATACAGAAGATGCACATAAAAGCATTGGAAAACTTAAGATTTTTAAAGATCCAGCATGAACTATTAAGCCTTTCAAAATTTGCTCCCCACTAGTTCTTATTCTCTACTTCTATTATCTCTCCCTGCAAAACTTGTCTTTCATATATTCTTAAACCATTATGGCTAAACCACGTCTACTATTTCCACTTGAGATTCTTACGCATTAAAGTAATCCACTTCAAAACGTAGGTGCAAAAGAAACTTCTGGCTGGGGAGCAAACAGTGCAGCTGATTTCATCCTCTTGAATAGCGATAAGACAGTAAGAGTAGAAGAAAAAAAGAAAGAAAAACTGTTCAGAAGGCAGTACATTCATGCCCAGGTCTGGAGAGAGCGACTCATTCTTCAGTACACAGATTATGACTTTAGAAGGGAAAGCACGAAGAAGGGGCATAGAAGAACGGCTGTATCACAGCGCGGAAACGCTGTGCTGACTGACTGACTGCTGCAGAGGGAATTTGCAGACAAGTAGTTCTGCCTGTCACAGATGTCCACATCCACTTTACCACTGACACTAGGGCAAAACAATATCCAAAGTGACAAAACGAGACAGATGTGAGTCTGCAGAGAAGCCCACACAGACAAAGAAATTCAATGATTTGCTAATTTTGGTTTTTCACTCAGCTATCATGATAATGATCATGACCATTATTACAATGGTTATGAAAATGCAAATTCTCTTTTACCCGGTCCATTGAACTGGAAATAGTCTGCCGGAGCAGACTATTGGAGCTGCGGCGCTCCAGTTCCATTTGTATTTCACAACAGCAGCTGTAGACCGAATCTCTTGGTAGGTAACATGAAGCCCAGCTCCTAGCCTGTGGCAACCCAACTGTGCTTTTTAAGTCTTTAAAAGGAATTTTTTTGTTACGGGACTAATTGAAAATTTAGAATTATCATGTTTCATATATTCAGTGATAAAGTATGAAATGGAATAACTACCTTTTCCTTTACCTCGTCCAAAAATTCTCCACATTTTAACAAAAATGAATAAAGAAATCGGGTCTATTAATTCAAATTTTAAACCTTATAGAGAAGTGATCTCCTCAGAACCACACTGATGAAGAGGGACAAAAAACTATGTATCAAGCGGAATTCAGTTAGTCCCCTATTTCTGTTGACACCCTCTGTGCTCTCCAGACAGGCGGTTCCCACCACTATCTTACTCCAATCAGTGGGTCTGTGCAGTCTGATGAATCTCTCTGTTTTCCGAACTAATTCAGTTTGTAGCATACGCTGCACAGCCCATCAAAGCTAAGGCCAATAGGGGTTCCTGCACCGACTTAATGTCTTTTCCCCCTGGGTAATTTCACATGTGAGTACCTGAGCGGGCTGAGCGAAGGGAGTTAAAACCAAATTTCTCTCATTATCTTTTATATACCAAACAGACATTTCCACTCGGTTTGATGAATTGATGGAGAGACTGAGCTTCTTTTCACACTGTTTTCTATTTTCCTCTCCAATACAGCAAATGAAGTTCACCGTGACCAAGCGCAGAAGGTGCGCTGTGGGATGCACACACTCTCCAGCCAGGAAGGGTGAGGGCTCTCAGAGCTATGAATTCACACGGTGCTTTCACTTGCATAGCTGGATACCACAGACATATTACTTTATTGATAGGAACGGGAGCCAGCACCCAAGTCATAGCTCATAGTGCTCTCTGGCAACTCCCTCAGCTCAGATCCATGAGGACCTGGCCAAATTTGTCTTAGGTCGGGACGGTGACTCACTCAAACTATTGCTGACTATTTTTGCCCCAGCCTGCGAGGAAGATGTCCGTTTGGGATTCAGGGTCTGCCCTGCTCTTTGTCGGGAGACCGATCTGCTGGTTCAGACTCAATTACTGCTGTCTACCTTCAGGGGTGAAAGAGAAAGACCCGACCTTTGGCTGATCACTGATCCCAGGTGGGAGTTATGGGCAGAATATTTCTAGGAATACGTAGACATCTTTCCAAACGGACTGCAGAACCAAGCTCTAGGCAGGTGATGCTACATCTTTGTCATCAACAGAAATTGGGGCAGCCACCGAGAGTGAAACACAGTATTTTGTAAAACCCAAATGCAAGCAAACACCAGAAGGGCTGCTGTGAGTTTTCCAGACTGTGTTCGAACAGATAAAACTCATTCACCTGAACCTTTCTATGTCCTGCCAGATCTCTCAGATCTTTAATCCAGAGATCCTTAAAGGGACCCAAACCACCGAGATACGGTTTAGCACGCCTTCTCAGCTCTCCAACTGCAGAAAATTGAATGCCCAAGCCAAAGTGTTGGTTCTCTTGCTGAGAAGGGTACCAAGGGGTGCTGGCCAGCTTCAGTAACAACCATAACTTCTGGGCAGTGAGTCTGTCCGCTACCAGCAGGATTGCATTGTCTTCACACTTTAATGACCTCCAGCTATTTTTCCAAGGCAAACTGGGAGGATATAGTCTTAAGTGATGACTTAAGGTTCTATCTTGCCCTCTGAACTCAGCTGGGATGCAAAGTGAAATTTGTAGCTAGTTCCTCCACATCTTTTTTCTTTTCTTTCCTGTCCATTGGCAGTCACATAAGAAGGTTTTCACTGGATGAAGCTGCAGGGCATGTCTCAACGCATCATTGTTACTCATGCCAGCCAGAACCCAAAGCAAGAAGCATCTGGCTTGCTTCAATAACAGTGAAAACCTGACATTGGCTTCATTGCCATTTGGTGAAAACAAAGAAGCCAAAGGAAGTTTTGCTTCTGTCCTTTCACACATGAGAGAAAGGCCAGAGTCCTCAATTCCTGCTGCCTGCTTGCACCCTCAATATGCTGTAACCCGCATGAAATGCTGCCCGTTACTATGTCTTATACTGAATCACAAATGTTGCACAGAAATTGTGATGTGAAGTAATCATATGACACATTTTCTGTATTTTCCAGTTGATTCTCAAAGATCCTGTTCTAGTGTTTGCATGTTTTACTGTAGGTAAAACATAGTGGTCTATGCCTTCTGTCTTCTAGCAGTGCCCTCTTTTTTAGTCCTTGCATTGTATTTGCTGGTGGGCACAGTTTAGCTGGTAAGACAGTGGTGAGTGGGAAAGTCTTAAGCTCTTAGATGCTGAGGTTATCTATATGGGAGAAAAATGGGGGCAGGTTACCAGAAAACTGTCACCACAAATTCTGTTAAAATTTGGGAAACTTCATAGTTTTCCTGGAATTCACTGGTGGAAGAAAAGAAACTTATGGAGAAAACTGATTGCATTTGGAGAAAAATCTCCAAGGTTGATGTAGGCAGCTGTAAGGCAAATACTGGTTTTGCACAAATCTGCATGATTTCAGGCTTCACAAATGATATCATTAGAAAAAATTCATAATAGGCTGTCCCTTCTAAATACATGCCTGTTAGGGCAAAACGTTTGTGTGAAATGGCTTATCTTCCTTTCCCGGGTGCCGGGAGAGATGGGAATGCTGTTTTTTCTTCTGTTTCCCTTTGTTGTCTCTGCCATCAGATGTGGAGAAAAAATGAGCCTGTGTTCAGTACCCCTGCGGTACCAGCAGTCTGTCTAATTAAAAAGTGCAAGGTAGAATGAGTCCTGCAATCTGTTTTAATCTTATCTTATCTACATAGGAAAGAGATTTTTGTGTGACGTTAAAACACTTATATTACACTGTTTTAATTTCCTGTGAGCATCCTTATTGTGGGATAAGCGGGCTTCATTTCTGATTATTTTATATCAATCACTTGGCAAGACAGTGGTAAAGCAATTATCCTTTTAAATGTTCTTAATACAAAAAGGAGAAGCACAACTATAAAAATAAAAACAATTTCCCCTCCCCACTTTTACCTTTCAATATTCTTTGCTGGTTTGCTCTATTAGCTGTCAGTTGCCATGCGTCTTTCTGGTTTTGCGTGTAAGTATTTAATATAGTAGCAGCTGTCTGCTGTACTTGATTCTCTGTTACTGTATATGAGGCCAATTGTGTTCAGTGTGTTCAAAACCAAGGTTACAATAAATGATTCATCTTGGACCCTTTGTTTATATTTTTCTGCTGAATCTAACAATACATTCCCGCAGTAATGTTCTTCCAGAATGGTGTTCTTTTCCCTCAGCCATACAAACGGGGAGCACTGCTACCCTGAGAAACAAGGAATACGCAGCTGCCGTTACCCTTACCACGAGTGACTATGTAAGTTGTCCGGAGGGAGCGCGATACGGCTGTTTCGCATCGGGGTTCTCTGTGGTCTGGCGCGTTCGCTGCAAGCAACGTGAGGCCAAACTCCAGGGGCTCCAAGAGCTCTCAACTGAGTCAACTCACAAGACAGAGGCACCAGGGAATCAGAACAGAGAGCACGCCCTAAGCTGTCAAATCCAACTCCCCATTACCGCATACAGTCAGACCACATATTCCATCTGGTAAATACGCCCCGTCCTCCTGCAAGCATTATTCAGGTTTTTGGCCACTCCCCCCTAATCTACTTGAAGTCTGTTCTGGAACCTCCCTGCTGTGATAGCCAAAAAGTCCCCCTAATTTCTATTCCAAATTTATGCATTCTCCATTTCTGCCCATATGTTCTTACATCTTTAGCTTGAATAATTCTCCTTTCCTCCCTCTGAATTTATAGATTAATTTATATATTTTGAGCTACCATAGTCCCTCCCAGTCCATCAGAAATCAAAGCTATGTTACATACAGCAAACATTTTTTTAGGATTTGCACATTCAGTACATTGCTAGTGGACACATGCTTACCCAAGGCTTTGGAGCAGATAAGAGAAAAAGCTCTGTTTGGCCCTCTTGAGCTGACCAAAAATCTCTGTAGCTGCAGCTAGCAAAGTGCTGTCCTGACATGGTAAGTTGTCCTGTCCTACAGCATTAGCACTTCTCCATCAATACTAGAAATACCTAGACTGACCCATTTGGAAACAGCTTTGTCACAACCCTGCTCAAATTCCTCCCATCTGTTGCCACAGACGTTAACCTCACACTTTGTGCTTCATGGCATTTCTCAATGTCATCCAGTTTTTGTTGCCTAATTATTTTAATCCTTCTTCCTACTGAGGGTGCCAAAGCTATTACTACAGTCACTACGCAAGACTGGTCTTCAGACCAACTCTTTGGGACCTCCATCAGTGAGCTCCTTCTAGTAAGCTGTGTCTCTCCCGGCACGCTGCCTTGTCCTTTATCTTCACTAGCCAGTTTCTTACCTAGCTTCTAGTCTCTACAGTGCTAATCCTGTTCCTTAGCTTAACTGATAATTTTCTACACTGCATCATACAAGAGCCTTACAGATTAGATCTACCATTTGACTTTTGTCTACAAAAATCTGTTAAATTATCAGACAGACATCAGGTTTAAATTGGATGATTTACCTTTTGTGAACCAGCTTGCATTTTATCCAATTTTCCTTTTATCTCCATGTCCCTAATCATTCCTCCCTGGTGACTACTTCTGATTTTAGTTTATTGCCTACTTCATATAAAATTCTTCCAACTGTCTATGTTCCCAAGCTTGAAAGTACTCAGATTATTGTGTTCTGTTTCTACTTCTGCTGTAGTAATTTCCATTTCTATTACTTATTGTGCATTGTCTTCATATTTAACTCTCGTCCTTACTGAATGTGACAGAAGGTCCCAATTTTGTTTAGGTGCCAAACTAAAGGTTGTTTAATTTTGGCCTCTGCTGTCTTTGCATAGCGAAACTTTCTTCTCTTCATATACAAGAACTTTTTGCTGTTTGTTTCACTTTCTTCTTCATTGCCAAGGTCGTTTTATCTTTTACAGCAATTAGACTTTAATCCTTTTCTATTTCATCTGCACAGTATCAGTTTTCTTTTGTGATTATTTTTTATTCTTTGTTTTCTCTCTGGTTATTTCTAACAATTTTTTTAAAAGGATGGTTTGTCCAGTTGCATCCAGAGCTTTTCCCTACAAGTTCTCCTCTTGTACTTAAGATACAAAATCCAGATTACTTTAAGTCAAAGCTATTTTAAATCCCCTTCAGACCAGTTATGAGCCTTTTAAACACCTGAAAGAGTAGATACTCTTGCTTGCTAAACTTAACACATGCAGGTGGTAGGAAAAACTCCAGAAGTTTATTCCAGTTAATTATGGTAAGTAAGTTGCTTGGCTGCAGTGCTAATGACAAGCTTCTATCTCATATCACGGGTTTGAAAGCTTCCAGTTTAGCGGGAAGGGGGAGTTTAGACATAAACAAGATGCCTTTTGAAGACTTTCTAGCAGTTAATAAAATACCCTACTGCTCAGATTGAAAGCACATAGAAGTGATGTCTTCTGACTGATGTTAGGTCTGCCTGTTGACCCATTCCTTGATTTTGGTAGGAAATAGAAGGTAATTTGGTTGTTTAACCCTGTATGTCTGTAGCATACATTGATTTGGCTGGTAGGAGGCACAACTGGAGTAAGCACTTCAATCCAGTTAGTTAATCAAAACAGATAAATTAATTCATTCCCAATTTTACATATGTTTCTTTCTGGTGGCTTATGAACCATGTGGACGGCCAGGCATAATTCTTAACACACCTCCTAAATATTCTACCTTCTTTTCTGGTCACTTCTGGAAACAAGGACTTGCTCAATTCCATAAGAAATCTCCAAATCTATAATGCAGTTCTTGCATTTAACCCTTGCCATTTGCTTTCAAAGATGATTCCGTCTATATCTCTGGGGAACTTCTAGCCTTTGCTAAGGTGGAAATTGCATTCAATTTGAAGAATCATAATTTGAAAATCGTTGTAGATTTTCAGTAACTGAACCTTATTTAAGCTTTTGAATGCAGCTGCTGCTTTGCTAATTCATGACTTTTTTTTTGGCTGTCTCCTCTGGGTTGCAAATTATTGCTGAGGTATGTAACTCCACACATTCATTGTACTCTCTTGTCTTCAAAAGTATGCTCAATTTGGGAAATGCTGAGGTTTTAATTTAATCCCCCCCCCCAATAATTATGAAACTAAGCCTTTTGGTCTTTGTTTTCATATTCACTGAGTATCATTTAGAAAAAGTATGTTGTCAGTAAGATCCAGTTCTTTTAATAGGATGCCTTTGTTATGTTTTTCTGTCTGCACTTTTTCTTGTAATAAAGAAAAGGGCAGTATTTGTTACAATATTTTTTGCTTTCTGCAGTTCATTCAAACTACTTTCTTGTTCTCTGTTGTTATGCATTTGTATTGCTCCACTCTCCCCAGATTTCCTTTTTCAGCCTATGGTCACCAGCACCTTTAAAACCCACATGGTTTTGTTGAAGATTTATCATTCAAGACTTAATTATTTCCAGTAACAGGAAGATTTCCACTAATATGTCTGCACTTTCATATTGGGTAAGAATTATAAGCACTTCACCTTTACCTTCCACATGACTCTTCACTACTTTTTCCAAAACACTATTTATTTCCTTCAGAGTGTAAGAATTAAACTTCATAATGTAGTCTGTGGTATATTTAAGAGACCTCTCAACAACTTTTTCCTTATACTGAAACACAAATCTAACTCAAACAAGGTAATGTGAGATGACTGTTATTTGTCTCCAAGTGCTCAAAGCCCATGGTTATGATACTTGGCTTTTTGCATTTCTTTACATTAATAATACCCAATTATTAACTCCAAATGAAAATGCCAGATGGATGGGGGCCTTATGCTAAACTTAAGGATACCATTGCATGTTCTACCAGTACAATGCTGTTGCCTCCCTTTGGCTCCTATAGTGCTCGTGTGTCTGGAGCGTTGTTGAGCCCGGGGGCAGAGGTGGGACCAGAAGAGACTAGTGGGATGGGACAGCAGTGACTTCAAATTACATGCAAAACGAAACAGCATCCTGAATTACACCCCCCACCCCCAATTCCCTAACCATTTCTCACTAGTTCCCTAAACACTGCTCCCCCTTACCTACCCCTGCTAAGAAAGCAGTGAAGACTTGGGGATGATGAACTCAGCATTCTGCAAGGTGTTGAAAATTCAGGTCCCATGACAGTGATGTGAATTCCCTTCTTCAAGTAGTCAAAGTATATTCCTGTTTATTTACCCATGTTCAACTCATTCCCCAAAGACAATTCTTTGTTCAAGACACTTAAGAAAGACTATTTTATAATAACTGAAAGCAATACCAACCCTCAGCATAACATCGTCCTTATAGAGAAATGTCAATGTTGGAAACTGACAGTCCTGTGGTTCCTGTTCATTTTGTATAAAAAATTAGAGGAAACTAATAGGTTCTATGCTAGGACTTAAAACCTTTGTTCATGATTTTGTTTGAAAAATAACAACTTCTCACTATAAGGTAGGTAAACGACTTTCCCAGTGCCTTGTAGGTCAGACCACTTGAGTGGTTCATTGCAAGCAAGTCTGACCACCATTTGAAGTAGATTACACAGGCAGATATACCGTCTCTTTTCTTTCTCTGGGGACTGCCTGTGAACAGGCTGATTTTACACTTTTGTTTACTACAGTTAACATTTACATTCTTTTTTCATTTCATGTAGTCTTTTGAGTAGGCAATATCCATCAGGCAATTTGCTATCCAATATGACCAAAGGCAGAACTCAGTCACATAGTGGTATTTTTTTTTCCCCGACTGGTTGGATTGTCAGTTAACCAACTTCTTACTTCAGTCTGAAATTGGTTCTACTTAGTGAGTACATGAGTTTCAACTGGTATCAAACACCTTTTATACAAATGAAAATTTACTTGTGTACCTACCTCATGCACATATTTTAAAAGAGTATAAATGTGTCAAATTGAAAAGCTCTTTTGAAATTGCAAACAAATCTTTTAACATTTTAACACTTAAGCTATGCAAGAAGATGTGATACAGAGACATAAAAAGATGTGATTCAAAAGTTACACACAATAAAAAGGGGGTAGAAATGGAGAAAGAAAAGAAATATTATGACCATCTAATAATTGATACAAAAAACCAAACCCCATACTTTGAGCTGACAACCAGATATAGAGTAGCAAGGCACAGAACAGTGCTGTTGTCAGTAAACCCTGTTAACCAGGCATTCACTAAGAATATTAAGAAATCTAAATTACATAGTTAAGAGAATATAAACCCATGCATAGGTAGGTAGATCAACTCCTGGCTGTTCTCTTGCTGTGATTATGAACTAGTTCCTGGCTAGGAAGCCAAACCGTTGTTCTGTAATTAAAGAAAAGAAAAAAATTCCTGAACTGAGATGCAAAATAGAAACTGACACTCTTTCAAGAACAGAAATCCTGCATTTGCTTCTGTTATGAAACACCTAAAGCTGTTGTTTCTAAAACAAAGTATGCTTGCTGGAAACTCTGGCAACTGCTGACTGCAACTGCCAGGATTATCTCCACGGCAGATGCCTGGCAGCCTTAAAGAATCCTTCTTGGGGTTCTGGGCTGCCTGATGTAGAGCTGAGATTTGTTCTCTGGCTTCCAGTATCCATGAGCTGTGTAACTCATGTTTTCTCGTGTCTGAGATCTTCCAGTCCTAGCATACCTGGCTGAAAACGTTGGAAAAACGCGTGCTGCTGCAACCTCTTGGATGAGCAGGCAAAACAACAGTCAGGGTCTGAGAAATGCCAGCTTGTGTTTCCTTAGGAGCATACTGAAAACGGGATGTTTTCACTTAGCATTTCTGTTTTGATAATTAGGCATTTCCAGCAAGAATGTATTTTGCTAGAAGACTCCTAACCAGTTCTGTTGTGAGCAGTCTTTTAACATGAGACCACAAAAAAATAAAATATCCCAAGCTAAAAGCCCTGAAAACAACCTACCAAACTTGACATTTATGATGAGCTAGTGTCTGAAAAAATATAATTGAAATTGAAGCTTTCATCATAACTTCTGCATACGAATGCCACATCTTTTACACTCTTTTTGATGGCTCCAAAACAGTGAGTATCCATGTCTCACTATTCATGCTTTGCAACTAATGAATCTATTGCAAGATATCACTGTGAAAGGAAGAGATATCCTTTTAACAATGCAGTATTTTCACAAAGCTGCCATATCAGTGTTGTGTTGTTAAAAATCTACTGTCAGACTGTGCAACGTCTTGGTGGGAGTCATTTCATTTTCCAGCTTCTACTTTTTTTCGTCATTTTACTTGATAGCTTTTGTATTCTACGGCATCCTGCATCCTCAGACAAAGGGTGAGTGGATGTGGCCCTTTCTGTCATGGGAACGTACATTCAAGTGTGACCAAAGACACAGCTAACTCCTTTCCACCTAAAGGTACCTCTTCAAATATAGCTGCCTAACTATTTTCTAATTGATTATAATTTGGAGGAGGAAATTTAAATACCTAAATAAATAAATTTAAAGAAATGTGAGAAAGAGGCTTTTAAAATCCACTTAGATTAAAGGCATGGAGACAGTACAGCTTCATGGGAACAGAGCTGTTGAGAGGGAGTCCCACTGTAAGAAATGTAGTACTCTGGAAAAGAAAGGGAAACGTGCACATAGGTTTCTGCACATTACCAGTGGCATAAAGAATTAACTAGTAATATGATTTATCCTCATTATTATCAAGGGCTTAGAAGCCTTCACCAGGATAAAGGTCCTGTGAGATTAAATTCCATTCAAACAGAGTTTATGGGTCAAGCAGCTTGCATATCCAATTTCATCAGGAAAATATCCTAAAGTATGTGACTGAAGAAGTAATAATGTAAAAAATAGTTGTTTAGCCTGCACTGCCTGTTCTACTAGAAATAATGATGCACCACTGACAAACACCACTGTCAAAGTTTAAAATATGTAGGTGTCAGTCCCCTAACAAGTGCAAGCAAAGAAAAGGATCTTAATGACTTCAGCTTATACTAGCAGATAAAAGTTAAAAAAAAAAAAAAAAAAAAAAAGAGAACATCATTTGAAGTATTTTCTCAGCTTGGTCAGATGATTGGGAAAAGTCTCTCAGGTGTTTATGGATGGCTGCCAAGTAAAAATCAAACTCATAAACAAACAATCCTCCCCCAAACCAATTCTACCTCCTGCTCCCAAACCACAGACTTCATATCCATCCTTCACTAACAAAAAAAAGGACTGTCTGAAGCATAGAGAGTCACAATAAGACATGGTCTTTATCTCCACAGTCATGAAACTGTGAATTTTTTTAAAGATTACTGCTTGAGTGGCTGACTTTCCTAATTCAGGAAAATGAACTGAAGCCAGCAGAGAAACTCATACTGGCTTCAGTGCTTTGGATCAGGATGGTAAAGTACATGCTTTTAATGGAGGCTCCTAATTCTTCTCCTTCGTTTCCAGTGAGGACCAAATTTTCATCTCAGTGAAGCCTACATAAATCCCCAATTTATGGGCATTGCTTAGGATCTGTGCTGGCAAAAATGAAATTGGAACCTATGGCCCCCAACTTGTACCCTCTCTTCTCCGTCATGTCAAAGCGCAGACTCCTTCATGGCTTGTTTCTTGATGTAATGGGAAGGCTGTCATCTGTTCCCTTCCATTGGAGGGACTCTGCTGTTAGAATTAGCATTGAAAAGTCATTTTTAGAAGCATCAATAAGTATCAGCAAGTGAGGTTTCAGCTAGCATCATTTCAGATTTCTGGTGCTGAAAGGTTTCAAGAATCATATTTATCTGTGTAGCCAAGTCCTTTGTCACAGATACTCTCCACAATTCTAAATCAAGATATATGACTTCCTTGATTTATTATGAAATATATGCATTTTCTTCATTTGGAAATTGCTACTATATACAGAAATTCTGAATATTTATAGCTGCAACTTGGATAAAATAATGAATGAATTTGCCAAGGCAGAATGTAATTGATTGTGCTTGGCTTGCTAGGTAATGATACAATATAGTGTGACTCGACCTGCTGGCGCAGAACACAATCAGTATGCATGCTCTATCTTGTGGAAAACATAAAATAAACTGCTTAGATTATTTAGTGAGAACCCAATTTGATTAGAATGACTAAAGCACAACATACGGCTTGCAGATGAAAAGCATGAACTTTAAAAATTCACAGAAAAATAAAGCTAAGGCTGAGACTAAAATGTAAAAAAGAACATCTCCGAAGTTATACAAAACTTCCAACCCCATACACCCGCAGAGCTGGCCCTGAATTTCCCAGCACCGCTGGTGTCAGCGTACCCACGACGAAGAATGGCTATTGCAGTCTCTGACAGGGCAAGGGCAGTCCTGTTACTCAGAACATTAAATTTCCTCCACGCTATGCTGAGACATCCCTCTGCACAGCATATCTCACATTGGTATCGCATCCTTCTGTCTGGTTCCAAAGCTGTTTACCGCCACGTCTCTATACAGAAAGCATGGGTGAAACCCAACCGGGAATGCAGCCCCTCGGCTCTGCTGCGCAGGCGCGTTCCCCACACTGGGGGGGCACTGTGGACTCCCCCTCCCTGTGTGGGGTGGGAAAGAGCCTTACGCAGGCTGGCTTTAGTACTCCGAGGAACGCTGAAGTTCATAGAAACCAAGAAATCAAGGCAAAGCTCAAACCAAAAGAGGAGTTTGAAAGACAAGAGGTGAAGATGAATGTGATAGTACAGGATAACATCATCATCATCATCATCATCTGTTAAGTTTTAGGACTCTGATGGCCTTTGTTTTTCAAAGCAGGAGATAATTTAATTGTGCTTAAGAAGAAGGTGAAATGAGAACAGATAGCTAGGAAACTTTTGAACATCAACACTGAATAAAATATAGCAATATGGTGAGAATTTAAAAAAAGGACTGAAGAAATGGAGTTGTATACTTAAATGCTATGACAGTGGGCAATACTCAGCCACCAAAGAGGCCAGACACATTTCCCCATCCACTGGAATATTTGGAATCAGTTATAGATTACAGAAGAACTAAAAAGAGAGGTTTTGTTTGGGGGATGCACATAATTTTAAGAATTATGCACTACAATTTAATAATCTATCTCAAATTTGAAGTCATAAATCATTACATTTTAATACAATAACACCCTTAACAATTAACATCTTGAATTACAAGTATATCACCAGAGTTACAGCAAGTTAACATGCTGTATTTGTAGCTTCCACAGGCCTGGGAACTGTTCAATGCACTACAAAGACATCTGCATATGGGATAAGAATATAAATGCAGCTGTTTATAAACTCACTGTCCTGCACGTCATGATGTTGCAAGTCTGTATTATAAAAAAAATGAAATGCTAAAGAGTCAAAACACTTCAGACGCAATCTTCTCCTCAGTTTGGTTTCAGAGGCTCTGAAGCCCAGTTAAACTCATTTCCTGCATTTTCCATGGATTTTCATAGATTTACTGCTACAGGTGCAATAAACCTGTCTGGTGATAAAAGTAGCGGTACAGGGAAAAAATCATAACTGTTTCTTGAAAGTCTCATAAAATTATATTCTGCAAGGGGCACTAAACCACTCAGTTGATCCTAATTCAGCATAAACCCATTTGCTTCCCAGTGAAGTGGGGCTGTGCCCATTGGCCAGTGCAGCAATAAGCAGAAGTTGCTGCGTATGTGAAGGAGATGTACAGCTGGGCTGGGAACAAAACGGCTTTTTAGAGGCTAGGAAACAAGCAAGTGTACACAGTCTTAGGAGGGGAATTAATTTAGATCGTTTAATGTTAACATATTAGACTTCATTACTGAGCGCAAGTTGCACATTTCACGGTTCTACTTCCTCGTGTAAAATGATACCTGATAGTAAACCAGAAAGAAAAGGAGGAGGTGATCTGACTGAGGATAAAAACATGGTAACAAAAGAAGTAATCAGATAACTAAGTGGGCTTTTAAATCTAGATGCTCTCTGAGTATAGACTCTCTTTTCAAATTTCTTCTGCAATGTAAATTTGAAGGGTATGAAAGAAGACATGGACAGCTCGGGAAGTTGATACTACGTTTGAGGTAAAGGCTCTTCCACAAAGTCCTGACAAAGGTCTTCTCCTTATCAGTACTTCAGCTGGGAAGAACAAAGGAGAGCCGCACATGGGTTATATGGATTGCAGGTTAAGTACAAACCACAAAGGAAAAGCAGTGACGAAAAATGGAAATACAGTCTTACTACGCATGGGGTAAGAGGCTTTCTGGAGGAATGGAGAGACAAGAGCATTGCACCAGGTGCTGGAGGGACCTCTCCTGCTTCTCAAGTTGAAGGGACTATCTCAGGAAGGATGAAACCCAACCAGATGACGTGCGGAGAAGGGCTTGCTCTGATTAGTGAACTAGGGGCTGAGAGAGGATATGACTGCTTTCTATTGAAGTACCAATGGAGTAAAAGGAGACTAAGGAGACAGAGGCATTCTTCATGCTACAGGATACTCTTGGCAGAAAGATGAGTGGAAAAAAAACCAGCCACAAGTAAATTTATGCTGGAAATAAGAAGGCTTGTAACTGTTGGAGTAGTGATGTTCTGAAACAGTCTCCCAGGGAGAGCAGTGGAGGTAAAAAACCGAAATAGGCTGAAGTAAGAGTTTGATAAGACTTTATGAAGAAGACTGCATGACAAAGTTAACCGTAGAAGAATGAGATTTTCGGTTTTCTTATCAGATGAGTAAGGGGCAGAGGGGACCACCAGCTTACTTCAGAGGTGGAACTCAACCAGTTTATCAGGACAGACGATGAGACCTTGCTTTCAGCCAGAAAACCTTCCAGTTCTGAGCCTTCTCTTCTTGCGCACTTTATCAGTACAGGTCTTAAAGGGAGGCCAAGGTGCCGCTGTGGTTGAGAGCTGGCATGCACTTACTGTAGCAAGACAGGGCGTCGATGAGGTTAAAAATTCTGCCTTCCTGGCTCTGCTAACGTACCCAACAATTAGACACTGGGAAGAACTGAAACCTTTTATGCACCTTCTGCCTTGCAGGTGCCTGAAGTTTAAGGTTTGCATTTGCAAAATTGCCTTTTTTGTTAGGTTTGAACAATGCTGAGCACGAAGCTGTCCAACCCCTGCTGCCTTTTGAGTCTCTCCCTCTAACAGAGTTTGATTTTGCTAGAAGGCCACCACCACTGTTTTCAGAATTATATTTGTCTGTCTTTTACTGTGTAATATAGCCATTTTTCTTAGAAACAGGGGACTAACATCACTAAATATATTTTGCTATGTGTATCAAATAATGTTATTAACAGGAGATAACAATTTTTGCTAATACCGAATGTCAAACACTTTGGATCTGAAGTGTGGGGCAGAAAGAACGAGGAACCAAATCACCATGAGACAGACCTGTGAAGCAGCAGACAACCTCTACATTGTGTCCTCAGTCAAATTTTTGTCTCTATACTTGCTTTTCTTCTGTCCACAAAATTCTTAAAGCCATAAAACCAAAATAAAAGGCAATATCGAAAAACAGTTTTGTGTTGGACTCTGAAGCTTTGAACTTTCACTGTCTCGTTCAGATTCATTCAGGTACCATTAGTATCACAAAATCTGATTTGAGCTGGTTAGCTACTCAGAATTTTAAGGCTTTCACTTACCTAACACGTCTCTGGGCCACCATTTTAGCTATCAAGTAACCTCCCTCTTATGAATAAATGATGGTACAAAGCAATTGCCTCCAGCACCCTGATGCTACTTTCATATGATGGAGACTGGGGGGGATATTTGTGAATAATGAAGTGCCATTCCTTGTAATCGGAGACCAAATGTGTGCCTGTACAACACAATGTTTTAAATATTAGAGGACCTGAGAGGTAAAAGTTTAACTTCAACACAAATCTGCTGCACCTTTTGTCATTTACACTAACAGGCAAGACATTGGTTTGGCTGACAAGAAAGGTGTAATTCACGTACAATTACAAGTTATAAATTCAGAATCAGCATGAATGAAACAACCTCGTTCCCAGGCAAAAAAAATCTATGACATTTCTGGAAGAGTCTTCCCCTTCATGCTGCTACCCTGGGTCTGGTCACAGCAGTTGGAAGTTACCTCTGATAAGTAAAATGAAATTAGTGATACAGTTGTTGATGAACAGGTACTTAAATCTTAAAACTCGTAACAACAAGACCAAATGAACTCTCTTTAAAAACTGGAAATCATAAAATAAAATTGGTTTTGGCGTGGGAAGCCTGAAGTATAAAAAAAATCTGCACTTTTACTGTGTAGATCTAACAAAGCTTGGAGGCTGCTTTTGTTTGTTCTGCACTGATGGCTCTTCAGGCACACTGCTATTACCCAAATACATCTCTCATTTCCACATACCTTGTAGTGGAAGAGGAATAATCCACAGAAGAGGCTGTACAGGTCAGCTGTGAGTAGGGAGAGGTTGACGGCAGTAGCACTGGTTTTCTTTATGACCACTGGCATAAAGCTGTAGAGGCCAAACATACAGGCACTAAAGCCAACATACAACAAGCCTGTGGAAGAGAAACAAGAAGCAACGTAACCTTTCATAGCCTGCAGAAATGGCTCGTGTTGGGAGGAAGAAGGCTGTGCTTTTAGAAAAGAATGAATAATGCTTTTTTCAAAGAAACATGGATTCAAATTATTAAGATACACATATATAGAGAGAGAGAGACTAAGAACATAATTCTAAATATATAAGAAAGCCAGTGAAAACCACATCAGCAGTGGATGCGAGGTCCTTTCTCTGTGGTCTCCATGATAGCAGTGCTGTTTTAAATTGGCGTCTTATACTACTGGTGAATACCTCATGTCCAACATAAATTTGGATGAAATGATGCACATCAGACCTAGTCTCTTAAGGAGCTGAATTTTCCCAACACCAGCTGAGTTCAGCTGAGTTGGATGGAGCACGCAGTATTTTCTGGGACCCAAAAAGTGAATGCAAAAGTATTTGCAGAGGAGTTAGTGAGCCAATGGATGAATGCATGAGGACAGCAATCAAGTGACAGAGGCCCTAGTTCTATTTTGCCACCAAACCTGACAAATCACTTCACAGTTTTGCACCTCTGTTCCTCTACCCCTTTTCGTCTGCCTTCCTCAGTAAAGCTTTCCAGAGCTAGGACTCTTTCTTGCTACATGTTTACAGAGTGCCTCACACAAATTAGATTGTTAGACACTAATATAATAAAAATACATTACAGTAAAAATCTAATTTCATTTAAAAACCTAAATAACTTACTGGGAAAGAATTCATTGCTTCAGTTATTACTTGATAAATCCCAAGGCAAATTAATCAATATGAAGTTAAAAAGCCAGCAAACACTTCACTCATCTGCTCTCATGCAAATGATATTTCTTATGCTGCCGTATGCTGCAGAATTCCCAGCTGATATGTGCACAAGCCTAAATTTAGACTCATGCCAGCTCTTCAGAGCATGTTGTTATTGACTAAAAGTTGCAGAAAATCTGATTGCCAAAGTCTTGAAAGGGATTAGAAGCGGGGGGGAAAAAAGCTCATATGATTTGTATCTGCTTGCAGATCCACTTAGTTAAAAACTCTTTAGAAAAGCTATCTAAATGACAAAACCAGCTATAATAGTTTGAGTCCTTCAGAAGCATCTGAAGTGTACATTCATCTGAAACAAATACAGCAGTCACGAAATGTCAGTGTCCATATACCAATTGTTATGGCATGATAATGAATTTGAATTTATATTCAGAACATAGATAATCATGGTAAGAACTTCTTTTACTAGCAGGTAGCAAATTTTTAAGGTGTGCATTGTATATGGGTAACAACAGAACCAGTCTTAGACAGTGCTTGAAAGAGTTGCTTTATGCAAACTCTGCAACTCTTCTGTAGTAGGCAAATGACTGCATCAAACAGAGCGTAGTCAATGAGAAATTGTTTGCATACATGAGCATTAAGTCAGCTTTTCTTCCAGGCTTAAATCAAGAACAGGTCAGGCACAAACCCCATTCTGCACCTGAAGTCAGCATTCTCAAAGTACAGTCTGCAAGTCACCAGCTGGTCCACCAAGCCCCTGCTAGTCGGTCAGGATTTAACACACTTCTTCAGGTGCTTTGTTGGGTTACAGTCTCAACTAACAGTATAATTTTATGGTACTGCCTTGGTGTTCATATTCTTTGGCAGCCAACTACATGCACTTCACAGGCTGCTTTTCCAAAGGGCATTTCAGTTCCAGTGGAAAATTGCTTAAACTGTAGCTGTCCTATCAGAGGTGACTATAAAGTGGCATTTCATTTACATCTTAAAAATGCATGTAATACCCACCCAGCTGGATGGCATTTAGTGGTGACAGTAAGCAAACTGGAAATAACATCCTATGATTTTCAGATATTGCTTCTCAGAGGGCCAGTTTTCAGACTAAAAATGTGGTTTAAGTCAAAGGCTTGGAGCCGCAGCTTCCTCGGGTACCCCTGCAGTGCAAACGGCAGCGGGGGGAACCACGACTTGTGCTGCCGCCCCCGGTGCTGGGACGGGTGTCTAACCCGGCACCGAGCCACCGGCACCGACTGCCCGTGGCAGGATCTGGAAGGAAGCGACCTGGTAAGTTAGAAGATGCTTTTGTAATGATCAGCTGATCCGCTGGTCTGTGTTAAACCCTGACAAGCTCATCATTTGTAACCGTCTGCTTTTAGGTGTGCTGGCATTGTCCTGAACTGAAGGTTTAATGTGTGTGAAGGCAGCTGTGGGTGGGATTCGTGACACCTAGCTCTGGATGCATACTGTGGGCTGGTGGTCAGTGAAGAGACTGGGAAATTCTAGGGTGCAGATTGTCCAACCTCTTTTAGACACCAGCTTTAGCATAGTATGATTTCTGTCATGCCTGTTTATTGTTGCTGATGATAAAGGGAGTCTATTTATCTAAATCAGATGTCCACATCCCAGGTATCTAAAGTCGGTGGAAGGAATTCCATCTTGTCGTCAGCGTTCACCCTGATGGGTAAGGTCACCAGTTTTGCCTGGTTGGGTGTGAATGCCTCGTAAGTGTCTGAATGGGGCACTAAGGATCACAGGATTGTGGGGTGATTCAGGCTGGAAGTAAGCTCACGGGTCTCTAGCTCAAACCCTGCTCAAACCAGGCTCACCTGTGAGATCAGACCAAGTTGCTCAGGACTTTGCCCAGCCTGGTCTTGACATCTCTGAGGATGAAGACTACGCAACCTCTCTGAACAACCTGCTCCACTGCCTGCCTGTCCTCAGTGTGAAGAAGATTTTCCTTTTATCCACTCTGAATCTCTCATTTCAGCTTCTGCCTGTGTCATGGTTTAAGCCCAGCCAGTAACTACGCACCACCCAGCCGCTCGCTCACTCCCTGCTTTCCCAGTAGGACGGGGAGGAGAATCGGAAAAAAAAAGTAAAACTCGTGGGTTGAGATAAGAACAATTTAATAACTAAAGTAAAATAAAATGTAATACTAACAATAACAACAACAACAATAAATAATAGTAACAATAATTATAATAAAAAGGAATATAATAAAATTAAATATTAATAAAAAATAAATTAAAAAAAACCCACAAACAAGAAAAGACAAGTGATGCACAGTGCAATTGCTCACCACCCACTGATCGATGCCTGAGCAGCGATCCACCCCTTGCAGCCAACTCCCCCCAGTTTATATACGGAGCATGACGTTCTATGGTATGGAATATCCCTTTGGCTAGTTCAGGTCAGCGGTCCTGGCCATGCTCCCTCCCAGCTCCTCGTGCACCTGCTTGCTGGCAGAGCATGGGAAACCGAAAAATCCTTGACTTGCGATAAGCGCTACTTAGCAACAACTGAAACATCAGGGTGTTATCAACATTGTTCTCACACTAAATCCAAAACACACTGTAACAGCTACTAAGAAGAAAATTAACTCCACCTGAGCCCAAACCAGGACAGCCTGTTGTCTCTCATCCTCCTGCCATGAACCACGGTGAAGACCTTGGCTCTGTCCTTTTGATAACCTCCTTGTAGGTAACTCCTCAAACCCTTCTCTTCTGCAGGCTGAACAAGCAAGACCCAACCCCTCAGTATTTCCCCACTTCTCTTAAGACTAGGCATCTTCACACAGATGGGCAGGATCTGCCCCCAGGGACTGCTCTAAAGTAGCCCACGTACCACCAAGACTAACATGCCTTGGCAATATCAGTTTTAGTTCCTGAGCATGCTGGTTGGATGTTGCATGTTTTAGCCTTTGCATTTTTACTCCAAAAGCTATCGTGTCATTGGGATGAAATGGATTCAGTTACGATTTTTCATACTGCCTTCTTAGAATGAAGACCATTCAGAAATATTCAAACCCCCTGTAACAAAGGACACTTCCTTGGAGATTCAAATTGGCTTTTCTCTTAAATAAAACTGATGTTAGTTTATTTGTTATTATTTCATCTATCACTCTACAAAATGTGTCATGATCACATATGAAACCACTCAGTCAGAACAGTATAATCATTCTCCTTTCAGTCAGGTTGTCCGCAAGTATTAATACTTAAACCTTCAAGGATTCAAACAGAGCTACGCTGATTTATACAAAGTGTGAAGATGATGTTATGTATCAGGGGAATTACCAAAATTAAAATCAGGAGGGCCACAGCCTGTTCTAAACATGATAGACGTAACAGATTGGCTTTAGATCTTTATATTCAAAAATCATTTGCATTTTACATCAGTTGAAAGGTAGCTCATCCATTCTTAATAGCACAATTATGGCAGATGGCAACAGGCCACCTTGAGTTATATATTAGCTTGCCTGCTGTGACTTTATCACTACCATTCAGAAGGCTGATGATTTAACTCTGCTGGACTGTAGGTTTGAGTCTGTCGCAGTGGATAACTATTCAGGACAAGGCTGTGAACACCCTGACATAGATTTGTCAATCACTACTTGACAACCTTGTATCCCTGCCAATGCAATGGAAAGCATACCAAGTGCAGTGGAAGCCAGGGAAGAACACACTGTCACCATTTAATCCATGTTCAACTACACCGCGTTTCCAATTATTGCTTTAACAAAACAAGTACGTATCTATGATGCTCTTGCTAAGACGATCTCCTCCTTATGAAGCGTAGGGACTCTTCAGAATTAGTGACTAACTTTCAATGACATTTTAATGGCATCACAGATCAAGTAAGGCTTTATTTTAATAGCGCATTTCACTGATATTGAGTTACAACAGAACTCCCATGGAAGTATATATGACATTTACACGGATAGTAGATTAATTTACTATGACCATTGCTAGTTCCATCAGTACCAGATTAATCATGTCCCTGAGCTCCTTATCATGAAATATAAACAAACACTGATGCAGTTATGCTAATTATCTCAGATTAAAGAAGGCCAATACACTTATAGTATGTAGTTGAGTGTGTTTCTCCATGGATACTTTAAATTGATTTGTCATTTAGTTGCACAGCTCAACCATCAAATCTTCAAGACTTCTAGGTGCGGTGTTTTGTGAAGGATGCACTGGTTTTATTAAGGTTTATGATGATGAGAGGAAATGGTGAACTAAGTTTAAAGAAAACAACAGTGTATTCCATAACTTGTATCCCTTGTCCTCAGGGATTCCCCTCATAATCAGTTGCCTTTGCACACTTTTGAGCTGTCATTTCAATGTTCACTCTAAAACTAGGTAACAAGCTATTGTCAATGGATTGCCAAAGCTTGAATCCCCTGCCGAGTACATCAGCTCTATTCTATTGGTTTTCTTTTATTTCTTCTATTGTCATAAATAGCAAAAGAGTGATTATAGGGACTCTCCTAAATGTTGATTTGCTTTTAAAGCAAATAATTTGTTGGACTAAGTAGAAGGGAGTCTTAGATCATAAACTCAGCTTCCAAACTGCAAGGGGAAAATGCAATCCACTGCATAGCAGAACACCACAAGAGCTTCATTGTCCATGGTGCTACCTAAACTTGTCTAAAAGACACATCTGAGATATTCCACCAAGACTACTTGGAAAGCAATTAACCATTTGCATACAGAAATGCTCCCCTTGGAAATGAGTTTATGAGGCTATAATATGCACTGCAAGTACTTTTTTTTTTTTTTTTGTTAGGTTCCATTTTCTTTCTTTGGCATTCATTGAAAAGGTTTGGCTCTTAATGACTACCTCATTTATTTGTCCCAGTGTTGCACTGAATCTCAGGACTGGAACCCCATTATTGTTTTACTTCACGGCTGTCTGAATAATTATCTTATGGCATTCATATGCTTAACCTAATGGTGCAAGGGAGGCATAATACGGCAATGGGAGGACAGATCACTTAAGAAAGGTTACGAGGCATGTGGTTCAACCTTTGGCAGTAACTGGCGGAAAAGTCACAAACATTGGCTCCTGTGAAACTTTGTGCCTGCCTCCCCAAACATTGGTTGTCTCCACGCCTCCTTCAGCAACTATTTTCAATGAAGTAAAGTGTTTTCTTACCTATTTGCCAATCCCAGGGAACTTTCAACAGCTCTTTGTGTTCCATGATTGCACTATAAGAGAAAAGAAGGCAAAATTTGATGGAAGAGAACAGAAGTTAAATTACTTCCACTCATTCAATTCAAATGCTGGACAAAACAACATAAATAACCTCATAATAAAAAATCTCTGTAGGAACCAAATGCAATCAGACTTTGCTAATCCACTCTGGCATTATCCCTGTGCCCGTGTATTTGAAAGATCTTCAGAGCAGTAATCAGACGTGATAGCATACAGTTTCCACTGGTTTATTTCCAGCTCTCCATATACCTGCCCAAAGTGCCCATCCCCCTATACGTTCAATCCTCTTCTACTCTTCCGACTTAACATTCTGAAAGCTTTTGAACTTTAATGATTAATAATGTATCTGCCTGAGTTATTCACCCTTCAGAGCGGCTCTGCAGTGTCAAATAAATAGATATCACAGGCTGGCTTTGGGGAGAATACAGTGATTTGTTACATGCTGAGAGAGATCAAATAGTCGCAGCAATGAAAGTCAGGAAATAAAGCAAAGGATGGGCCAAACCTTCAAACTTCCAACATCTTGCAATGCAAGTCTTGCATTGTAAATTAACATCAAAATCCCAGATCCAGAAAACTCTAAGGTGGCAACATGTCAGCTCTTCCCAATCCAAGCAAATAGACCTTTGGAGATTAGGTATCCCACGAGCTAGGTCTTCAATCAGCTAACCACCTTCTCTGATCTGTGATTTCCAGATAGCTCCTGCTGTGCAGAACGCTGCATGCTAGTCTGGACACTATTTTAAACAAGTATAAAACATGGAATTACACAGATCGAAAAACAAAGTACCTAGTACAAAAGGTGGTATGCGGAAGACCAAGCCTAACAGTAAAACTGCAGGAACTCAGTGCCTTCCAGATTAATCTGGTCTAGAGAGTTGCATCCTGGAAATTCTAATTTGCTTGCTGTTGGTGTGTGGCAAATCCAATACTGTGTACAGAACAATAAGATTATTTTGTCTGCAAAATAACTAAATTATAAGTGTCTTTGCATACATAATGCATATATCTCTTTTATCAGCACTTCCTGAAGAATATCATGAAAACAAATTGCAACATCTCTTGCTCTGGCAAACGAATTTTGATATAACTTAAATGTAGGAACATCACTTTCATACTATTGCCTATCCGATACAAAAGAAGTATAAAACAATATGCTATGGTCTGTGATTCATTATGATCTGTGAAACAAACAGGGGTAAGAACAACTTTGCCAGAAGTTGCCATTTAGTGATGCCAGATTCACTGAAGAATTGGAACCACAATGATCTTTGAAAGGTTGTGGTGATTAGAGGGGGTCCCTTATGACTGAAGAGAGACAAATTCAACATCCAGTTTCAAAAAGAGCAAAAACTACAGCCTTCCCAGCTTTGCACTAACCTTTGGGAAGATTATGTAGCAAATCTTCCCAGAAGCCATTTGCAGGAAATGAAGAAGACATGACTGGAAACAGCCAGCACAGACTTCTCAAGAGCAAACCATACCTGACTGCCCTCTAAAATGAGATGACTGGCTCAGTAACTAAAGGCAAAGGAATGGATGAGAGGATGAGGTGTAACCTACCTTGACTTTAGCAAAGCTTCCAACATGATTTCCCAAAAGATCCTTAGAGACTGAAGAGATATGGACTGGATGGGTGGACTACCCACAATGTAGTCTGAAGAAAAGGGCCAAGAGAAACCTCGTGAAGTTCAAGAAAAGCAAATATGAACTCCTGCACGTGAGGTGGAATAACCCTATGCAACAGTACAGGCTGGGAGCTGGCTGCATAGAAAGCTGCTTTTTAGAAATAAACCTTGGAGTCCTGGTGGACACCAACCTGAACATGAGTCAGCAATGTGTCCTTGGAGCAGAGCAGGTAAGAGTCTGGCCAGCAGGTTGAAGGACATGATTTGTGATACAGCAGCTGGAGTACTATATCCAATTTTGGGCCGCCCAGAATAAGACAGACATTGACAAATTGGAGGGAGTACAGTGGAGCTCCATCACAATGGTCAGGTGGCTGGAGCACATGATGTAAGAGGAGATCCTGAAACAGCAGGGTTTGTTCAGTGTGAAGAAGAGAAGGCTAAGCTGGAGGGGAAGGAGGACAGGACAATAAATTTGCTGTCTCAACCACCTAATGGGTAGTTACAGAAAAGATAGAGTAAAATTTTTCTGGGTAGTGCACAAGAAAAGGATGAATGACAATGGACACAAGTTGCAACGTGGAAAACTCTGACTACATGTAAGGAAAAAAAGTAGTGGTCAAACACTGGAACAGGTTGCCCAGCAGGACTGGCATTTCAATTCTTGGAGATATTAAGAAGCCAACTGTAGAAGTTCCTGAGCAACCTGACACAACTTTAAAGTGAGCTTTGAGTTGCTTTGAGCAGGAGCTTGAACCAGATGACCTTCAGGGGTCCATTACAAAGTAGGTTATTCTATGATTATGTGATTCCATCAGACAGCATTATCTCCATTTACTGTGTAGTTGCTATATCCCCAACTCTTGTAAACTAATTTCTTCTCTTGTTTTGATATACAGTTCCTCCCTGCTTTAATCACATTCAAGCCGCTAAATTTCTCTTTCCACCACGCCCAGGTAGTTAGCCAACTCTTTCCCTTACTTCACTGTTTGCCCTGACATCTTAGCCCTTCATTTGCTGTCTAACAGGCATTATCTGGGTTATTTTATGTTACAGTCTAATATTAAGCACTCTTGCTAAACTGATCTAGAAAACAACAGCCTACTTGTAGGTCCTCTTGGAGACACAGCCCTGTACTAGAGCTGAGGCATGAACTAACATGGGGCACCCACACTTATGTAGATATTTGTAAACACACATGGAAAAAAAGGCACATAACACAGCTTTTTGCTACTACATTATTTTGAGATCAGTGCATGTCAATAAAGGGGACATTCACTTGTGGGTACTGTTTTGTCTTTCCTACATTCAGCGTAGTCCTACACACTTTTTGATATTTTCCCTTCTTCAGAATTGTACTGCTCCCTGTAAATCCTATGAACATAAGACTTACACCTCCAGTGGTATTAGCACACGTGCTCCCCATCCTCAATCACTTTGTGGATGCCAACCAAACTTTCACCAGTGCTGTGTCTAGCACGCTGGGAAATGGCACTATTTGAGACATTCCTTCCGCAGACTACTTCAGTTTACAGAACCTAAAGGTCCTATATTGCACCAAAGTGGCCAGTAGTGTTTCAAAGAAAGAGTCTGCAATTGGAACATGGGGAGCTGGCTTCTCTTTGAAACAACTGGTATATTTAGTTAGATTAAACCTCTGTGAACACTAACTGTGTGATGTCTGCTCTTCATTACAGGTAAAGGCAAGAAAATGCTGGATTGCTTCACGGAACCATGTAGCAGAAACATTACTGGTCTCTCCCAATGTGCAAGCTTTTGTCACTTTGTTAAAAAAGTACATATATGAGCTAAACATGGTCGGGTCTCCACAAAGTGCCACAAAAGCACTAGCAGCAAAAAGCTGCAAAGGCCGGTGGAGAAAACCCTGCTGGCGAGAACTTTTGGGCCAAAGGTTGACTAGAAAAACCTTAGGGCTTTCAGCAAAGAAATGGTTTCTTATTGTTTCCTTCCAGTTGTGTCCTCTGTATACAAAGATGCCTTGTTCCTGCACCAGTTTCTTCTCCCCAGCAAAACAACTCACAGACCCTGAATTGTGACTAACTGCTTGGGTCAAGAGGGGCTAATGGCACTATAACTAAATTCAGGAATACGAGACATGTACATGACAGTTTACACACACAGAGCAAGACAAGGGCACTGCCTTGATGCCCTCAGAATCAGTTAGTACCTACCCATCATGAACACTGTAGGTAACAAAAATGCTTTAGCCACACGTGCTTTAGGCACATTTACGTGCTCTTGAATTCTGTATTTTTAAAAAAGGAACTGCTTGTACAGCAGCCAGTTAATATAAATAATTTTAAATCACGTGTTCAGATCCCACATAAATATAATAAGCTTTCTGGCTTAAGAAATAGAACTAATTAAGTGGGAATTGATAGGTTATTGTTTTGACCAGTCTCTGTTCTTAGAAGCTAAGTAGCTCAGATGTGCAGGGAAGCAACATGGTTTTGACTAATAATCAAAAGTTATTCTGTGTGACAAGCACCAGTGACAGATCTGCATAAAATGTGGCAATCCTGCATGGTGACTTTTACTATACTTTCATCAGTCACAGTATTACAACACTGGAAGCTACCTTCCACCTCTTAGGCTTGCAGGTGAGATGCTTATTAGGTACATGTGGATATAGACAGGACTCAGTAATGAAAATAAAGTGAAATCCATGTGACAATCACATGAGTACTAAACATTTTGAAGCAAAAAGGCCAGTTTCTCAAAGGCTTTTTCATTATTTCCGCCATATCATAATGTAGTTACACAGAATGAGCCAATCAGTAAAATACCTTCTGACTGGATGTGTTTTCTACCTGTTTAGAAATCTAAGTGACTTTTTAAAAGTTTGAAACACAACCAGAGAGAGGTCTAGATTTTGTTATCCACAGATCAGACCAACATGTGAAGTATCCACTTGTCTTCCAGCAACAAGATGGTAGGATGTGTCTTCTGCTCCTGCCTCCCCACGCAAATACTCAAGGGCACCAGCCCTTGAATTAGAGTACTTCGGTATAAATTTGTGTTATTCAAATCCACTGATCTGAAATATGAAAACCAATGTAAATTCCAGAATTAGAGGGTATCTACTCTCCACAGGAAAAGGCTACCTTCGAAGAGAGGGTGAGGGTACCTCAACGGAGGCCACAGCTGCACTTATTTGAACGACCTTGGGGCTCAAACCTGCTCACTTACAGCTGAATTCCACTGAAGAAGGAGCCAAAGAGTCCGATCATGCCCAGGAATTCCACTCGACTCAGATTTCGGACAATATACTCCTCACAAACGTTCGAGATGCCGTATAACGTTGCTCCGCCCAGTACTAAGAGATCCCCTATCAGTTTATTTTCACCTAGGAATAAACAGGGGAAAAATCAGAATGTCTCAAAACAACCATCTTTTGTTTAGAACCGTTGCAAGTTCTTCCCTATAGATTTCAATCCTCAGTCACTAAGTAGCCCACATCTGGGTTAATAAGCTGAATGCAAATGTTCTGTCATTTTAACAGTTTCCATTCAATACCCCAGCAAAATCTAGCAGAGGCAAAGGGAGAGTATTATCCTTGCTGTAGATAAGAGAATCTGAAAGAATCTGAAGAATTTGTAAAAACATATAGAAACCAAGTGGCATTCTTCAGTGACTAATCCTTTTTATTTTATTATCATTACTTTTTTTACAGAAAGAATGTGACTCAGCTATATAGAGCAGTTTGCATCTCATCTTGAATTCTTACTGGACTAAAATATGTCCATTATTTAGATGTGGAAACAACTGAAAAATTCCGTGTACCTGTGAAATGAGTGAAGAAATCATTACAACACCAATACTGACCCCATTCTCACATGAAGTTGTTTGACAAGAAAGAGAGGAGGAAGGATGGGGTGTAGACAGGGCGATGATAATGACAGATTTTTTAAGAGGTTCAATTAACATAGTAGTACCTAATGCATGCAATGAACACCAAGATGTATTTTCAGTACCTCCAGGTATATATAATCACTAAAACATTGTATTATCAAAGACTGTTTGAAACCTTTTTAAGTCTTGGAGGCTTTTATTATTGGCGGGTCAGGGAGGGCCGCAGGGAGATCAAGTTCTGGCTTGAAAACTGAGGCCCTGGCATTGCAAACTGACGCATGCGATTCCCTCTGCACATATGGCTTGTTAAATGATTTCTACAAGAGCTACAGCTTCACAAAGCTGTCAGACATTGCTGCAGAACCATATTCCAAAGGGCTGGATATAATGGAATTTCCTTTGAAAAGGTTCAGTAGAAATGCTGAAGTACGAGACTATTTTTTTTTTAAAGAAATCTAGTTTTCTTTTAAAATACCTCTTGATTTATTTTTTGAGTTCCTGCCTTTTTAAGTTTTATTATTATTGATTTGTAAATTACACACTGCAGTAAATAAAAATGGAAGCCAAACATTCTGAATGGTTCAAAATTATCTTTTCTACATTTTTCTTTATGGAGTTCTCTTAAGCCTTCAGTTTTCATTCCGAACTACAGCGCTGAAATTTCCAGGGAGATGAAATTTATGAAAATGAGAAAGGTCATGAGAGGAGAGACCAAGGGTTCATTTATCCAGCATTCTGTCTCCAACACTGGCTATAAGCACTAGAAAAGTATAAGTTGTTTAGGCACAAATAGGAATGGGGTGAAGTTTACAATACTCACAGTAATGCTCTCTTAATCTCCAACATTTTTCTGTTCAGAGGAGATGTGGCTTCTGTGTGTTTAGCAAACATTACTAGATTTCTCTTTCACGTACTCATCCAGTCTCTCACTGAATTTCTGTTATGCATGTACCTTGACTGACGGCATGTTTATATTTGACCATTTATCTTTTTAACATTTGGTACTTATTTTCCTTTTAGCCTTCTTTCGCAATCAGCCACGGAAGATGCCCTTAATTTAAAATAAGCATCAGCACTTTACAACACCTCTTCATACCCCTGATGCATTTGATGTTCCACAGTGGCTCCAGTCATCTCTCACTGAGCTCACTCATTTGGTATTTATTACAGCTACTCACTGACACTTCGGGGAAGTACTGCTGAAAAAACTTTTGACCTTAGAGCTTGGCTGTGCTGAACCGCCGAGACAAAAATATCATCCTTTTGCATCTGTGAAACAAAGACGGCTCAGAGGCTGAGCGTTTTCATAGAGATGGGATGGCCCCGAGCACCACACCGCGACGGCTCTCCCCACAGCACGCTGATGCTCGGAGTGTGAGCCTCAACCTTCACGGCTTTCCCAGAAGAGGAAACCAAGATCTGGTCAGAGCACGGTCTGCCCAGCCCAGGACCCTCTTCTGGCACTGGGCAGCAGAGGGTGGCTGAGGAGAGCATAAAGAAATAGGGAAGCACAGCGGGATTTTTATCAGCCAGTTCTCAGTAGATCAGGGATTTTCTGAGATGGAAGTTGCATTAGACCATCAAACTTAACAGATCTTGAGGGATTCTTCGTTAATTTGTGTAGTCCGTCTATTTTTGGCCTACTATTAAAAAGTAATTAATGGTTTTAGCTTTTAAGCCTGATACCTCAAAATTATATTGGGCATCCCATAATTTTCTGATTGTGAGAAATATTTAAGAATCACTCTGTATTGACCCTCTCCATACCACTGAAGACTTCATGTACCTTTATTGTATTCTGTCTCTTTCTTGCCTTTTCTGAAAGATGAAAAGTCCCAGTCTGCCTACAGTCTCTTCATCCTGAAGCCATTTTATGCCTTCGAACACCTTTCTCACCTTTCTCCATTGCTTCTATAGGCTTATTTTCTGGTCATTTCTTTTTGAGATGCAGTGGCTAGAGGAATACATGGTACTCAAAAGGTTAGTGCATCAAAACTTTATATACTGGCATTAAAATGTTTTATACTATATTTTTGGTTTCTTTCCTAATAATGCCTAGCATCCTGGTTGTCAAATGCCTTTTCTTTGCTTCCTCAAGAGGCTGACTTTGGAACTTTCCCCCAAGATTGACATATCCTAATAGACATATTTTCATGGATGTAAAATCCACATGCATCTACTGGTTTCATTGCTAAGGAAGTATGTATCAACTGACTAGAGGCATTCCAAAGACTTTTAGGTTAATACAGTTGTCCTTGACAAATTTAATGGTGTAGGTCATTCTTCTGAAGAAACACAACGCTTAGCTTGGTAAAACACACTTTGCATTAATCATTCTTAGCATATTTAATGTTCTCTGGAAGCAGAAGTCATACAGTCCAGAGGGGAGTTGATCTTTTGGGGACTAGTTATAGTACTATAGCGTATCATAAATCATTTAAATATGAACTATGTCTGACACGATTGCTTTTCACACTCTTACTAGGCCACTTTGCCACATTTTCACCTTAACCCCCCCGCATTAAGAGGTGTTTCTCTTTCTTTGCTTTTGGTTGTAATTACTGATGATTGTAATATCTAAAAGGCAGTCTCAATGTGTCCCATCTTAGATTAAACGTACACTCATATTCTTATTAACAGGACTGAAGTGACTGGTTTTCAGAGACTGGTAAGCTAAAGCTGTGAAGCGCTTTGAAAAATCTGGGTGAAGCACTTAGACCTCTGTGTCTTAGACCTCTGGGTATTACAGGAGCACAAGTACCAAGGTACCTCAGGGTTATTAGTTCCGTAAAGTGTTATTTTAAGGTATACTTGGCATGTAAGGTGATAGAGCACAAAGTACTTGATAATAATTGCTTTCCCCATTGAGTAATGTGCAAAACATCAGTCAGGATACACTAAAAAGAGGTATACTACCATATATTTATTGAAAGTTGAGAGCATGCCTGCGCATTATATCTAATTCCTGCAGATAGCTTGGAAAATACCTGTTAATCTCACAGTGATGCATTTTAAATTCATGTTCCCGTACTGCAAGAGTTGGCAGGCTAGACTGCTGTAGGCAGTAGGTGCCTAGCAAAGCCTTATGGCACTTCTAATACAGTAAATAGTACGGTCAACAGGGGCACACAGGTGTCAACAGATCTTGTCCCCTAAAATAGAGGATAAACAGAGGAGTTTACAGAGGACTAGTACAGCATCATTGTTTTTGGTGTACTCCTTTCTTTTGTTTGCCCAGTCCTAGGAAAAATCCTATAAATGGTGTGGAACCCCTTAATGAAGAGTTTCAAGATTTTTTTCTTTTGCTGCCAATACTTCTTTTTATTTGTGGCTTTTTAATGTATAGTTCTACCCCTTCAGATAAATTAAACCAGCTCATCTATTTTACTCTGTTAAAGACAACATCATTAATAACATAATTTTGCCACTTAAAAATAAAAAGGTGCAGTCTTTCTGTGTAGCAATAAGCATGGACACAGTTTTTCATGCGTAGGTCCGAATTAAAAGGCAATAATGCATGTTAACAGATTTTTCTGGACAGATTTACCTAACAGCTATACCCTTGCTTTAGTAATGAATACGGCAAACAATATCTAATTATTGCATTTGCACGGCAAAAAGTCAGTGTTCTTCAATCTGTTCCTTGACCGCTGAGGTCCATTGCCCCACATGGTCCTGCTGATCTACAACTCACCCGCGTTAGCATCTTACTCTCTAGATTACTGGGACACGGGATATTTCCTCTGGAACCCAAGGTTCAAATCCCAATCCCTCTGAAATCAGTCATTCCCAATGCAGTTTTGGCTGGCTGATTTCATAGTACAGAGTATATTCTTTCCTTTTTAGCTGGGGCAGGGCTATTTCTGGAGGAGTCCTATGAACTAAAAGTCTCCTTTTAGGATAAAGGACAGGGATAAAAGGGGGCAGGGAGATATGGTGAGTACTGTCACAAACTCCCTTGTTTTATATAGTAGCATCCTGGCAAATGCAGTTCTTGCAGCACTTGCATTTGTATTCAGAAAGCCGAGTCAAGAATTTTAAATCCCAGTGTATTATGCTCAGCTCACAATTCAGTGCTTTTAATTAAGAATGAAAACTGTGCCTAATTGACAATCTTTGAAAAGAATTTCCAGCCTTCCCACATCATTTGGGTTGACACTAGAGAAATCAATGTGACAGAGGAAGTTGATCGATGACATCTAACTCTGTCTGGTCTGCATTAATAGCTACACACACATTATTCATATGATGCCACACATCAAAAAGAACATTTTACACACAAGAAGGTTCTTTTCAACAATGATGCAGGCAAATCCCAAACCTTTACTCTGAGACTGTGTGCAAAACTCAATTGCTACAGTTAATATGTAGGTTCAGTGTCTTTTAGCATCTACCCAGCGACCCCGCCTCTGTACAAAAAAGGAGCAAAGTTGAGAAGTAAGAGTACACAGTGGACGTGAGAGGTGCTTATGACTCAAAGATGTAGCCAATTTGGAAAGGAAGCAGCTGAGGTTTGCAGTCAAACAACTAAGCCAAAACAGAATGAAACTGCAAGTATTTCGCTTGTCCCCCCAGCCTACACAGAGGGTAACCTGTGTTGCAGAGACAGGGCCCATGCTGCCCATTTGCAGCAGTGTTGACTTCTAAGCGACGCCCCATTTTTGCTCTCTGTCCCTTCTGATGAATAAGCAACTTTGAATGGTGTGGTGCTTTGGATCCATGAAGGCATAGGGATTCTTGGCGATTTTCCTTTTTGGTTTTTTTTTTCCCCAATCTGACATGTTCTGGTCAGCAGTTTCTCTGCACAGAACTTGGTCATACAACCCATCTGTCCTTACTCACCTGCTCCTTGCTGTCTCCCAACGAGGACATCTGCTCCTGCCATGCAGCCCATGCCCAGAATGCAGACCACAATCCCAATGAAATGTACTGCCTTGTATCGTACCAGTAAGAAGAACCAGGAGAGCAGTATCACCACTGGGATGACAAAACAGTCTAGGAGCTGTCAAGAAAGAGAGGAAAAATCAACACATCAACCTGCTAACACTTTGTCCTAAAATACTAGGATAGATTCCAGCAGAGGGGAGCAGGGTTTAGTTAGTAACAGCACATCCTACAAGACAGAAAGTGTATTCAAGTGGTTATGTGACCCATCAGACAGAGGATAAGACTATTCTGTTCATGACTGTTCCACGAATTCAGGAGAGCTGTTGCTCTATGGCAACACCCAAAAGCACTGCCTTGCTCTTGGATTCAGATGCATATTTCAAATCCATGGGAAGGAAACCTGGGCCAAAATAGAGTCACACCACTCCATCTGGTCCTCACCTCTGGTGATTAATGGACAAAGACTGAGGGCGGTTTTCCTGCAGTCTAGACATATGCTTTAATTCAGTCATTTCAGGTCCAATTAGCAGGAATGATCATAACGCATAAGTTGACCACATGTATTAAATCTGGCCATATAAATCAAGGGGTTTCTGCATGCAGAATACTTATGAAAAATCTGCCCCCTGTGGGGACTGTTAACTCCTTGAAAATACAGTCCTATATGCCTCTGAAGGAAAAATTAACAACCAAAACCCACCATGCCTGCAGTGCAAGAAACTTAGTCTTCTTGCCAATAGACCCTGGGTGAGAGCTTTCTCAAAAAAGTGTTATGAAACACAATCTTTAACTGTTTTTTTCAGAGACACCCAGCAATAAACACAGAGAACCTGTGATAAAAAAAGAAACACACCAAATGTTCGTGAGAGGACCTTGAGATTTTCAAAATAAAATTTATTCTAGAAACTACCACTATGTCACCAGGAAACAAAAATCCTGGGTAAGAAACACTCAAAGAAATGACTTTAACTCACAGTTTTCCAACCTCATCACAGTTTTCCACTACTTAAAGTGTGGCTACAAAGAAGATGGAGACTCTTTCTTCCCCAGAAGCCTCATAGAGAAGACAAGGGGCAACGGGTACAAGTTGCACTGGGAGAGGTTTCATCTCAATATAAGAAAGACATTTTTTACACTGGGAACAATCAGTCAGTGGAACAACCTCCCCAGGGACGTGGTAGAGTGCCCATCACCAGAGGTTTTTGAGATGCAGTTGGACAGGGTGCTAAATAATCTCATCTAGGCTCCCTTTCCCACAAAAGGTTGGACCAGATGATCTTTGGAGGTCCCTTCCAAGATGGGCTGCTCTATGAGTCTAACTTAACTGGTAGTTGACGTCAAAACAAGGTGGAGGAGAAGCTCACATGGGCAGGCACCTGTATCACCTTGGAGAAAGCAACCAAAATCTGTCACCAGTAAGAGCCACCTTTACCTGGCTCAGTGCACATGGCTTTCCTTCCATGCTGTCCTCCTGGAGTCACCAGTAACCAGTAGGTTATATCAAGTCAACTAACTTTGCACTGGAGAAGAGGAGGCACCCTTACACTTAGAGCTGGACGTGAGTAAAATAGGACCAGCCAGTGGTACTGCACAGTCTGCCACCGCCTTCTTCAGGTGAGCACCTAAGATTTGAGCACCCTCTTCCCCATACATACGCAGACACATACCACCTCGGAGACAACTGTGCCCAAGACAGAGCAGAAAGCCTTATACAACAGTTAAGCACAGAGGTGTTTTAAGAAACCACTTATTAAGTAAGATGGTAAGTGTCTGCAAGCATCTTTCCGTTTTTTTTCTGTGCAAAGGTGAGTAAGTGAACCTCAGCCGTTACTGGACCAACTATTCGATTTCATAAAATCAGTAGCTTCGGTCACTCATGCAAACAGGATTTAAGATTAGATTTAAGAATATGAAGATGTCACCTTTAAGCCACTAACTACTGTCTCTCAAGAGACACAGAGTGACCCAGAGGATAGTTTTAACCTCTAACATCTGGAACCTCTTGCCCACCTTTACACACAGGACATGACACTGCCTGTTCATTGTGGGACAGGAGCTCTGATGAGGGCTGCTTTACTTACTCTGGGCTAAGCACACAAAAAGAACATTTTCTTGTGAATATGAGATATATTATGTGACTTCAATAGCCAGTTTTAAAAACTGTTCGTACCCACAGCATGTGGACTTCAACATACAAATTCCCACTAACAGTCTTTTAGGGGAAGATTTTAAAAATTCCTTTTATTCCATAAATATTTAAACATACCTATGCTTTCAAGTATGTGAAGATGTGTCTTTTAAGCACTAACATGAAAGGATGCATGAACAGAACCTGTCACAAACAAACAACACTGACAGCAGCTGGAAAATGCCCCTTTGGGGCTGGTAGTCCAAGGTCTAATCCACAAATCACTATTTGGAACACTGCAGCATCAATAGATATAAACATTAAATGTAGGTAATGTTCATTGACATTATACAGTTCTTGAATTGTGCTTTTTTATACCTGTAATTAAACAATGGGGTAGACAGAAATAAATTGGATTACTACAATATAAGCAGTAAGATAACGCAGTATATATTGCTTAACTATTTTTCAGGTACTGCTTTACATTTCATTTCTCTGGGAATAAATTCACTCTGCCTTTCTTTTTTCCTCAGATAAACCTGTCTAGTGGAAGAAATATGCATATATATTCTACAGACAAAACATGTGAGATTGTGGATTACCTGATCTGCAATAGGGCTTTCTTGTTAATTTTTTTCCTTGGTTTCTCTTTCTTTTGTTTGTTATTAGTTATTTCATTAGCTAGTCATTATACCTAATTGTCATTTTTCTGACATAAAGCTTTTACAATAACAAAGATAAATTTTGCTTAGCTTGAATTTCATTTATAATACATAAAGGTCAGTTGTTTACCAGTATTTCCCCAAGAATCATCTTCAGTGTTTTCCTTCTTTTTAATTGCTTATTCAAAAGGTACTGCCTATACCCTGTCATTATGTTAAATTAATGAGTGACCTGATTCTAATCAATGTTCCTGTTAATCACAGAAATTATCAGATGTCGCTAAACTAAAAGAAAACATATTTCCTATTTTGCCATGGGAAGATAATACAACTGATAGGAGTGTGTGGTGCAACCAGGTTCTTTGCCACATTTATCCGTGGTTTTCTTCATCACAGCCCTGAATTGGGCTGCTTTAGAAGACAGGATAAAAAAATATATAAACTATTGATATACCATCCTACAGAAATGCCTTTCTATCATAAAAATGCTGTGTTGTTGTAGAGGTTGAAGATTATTATTTGACCCTAAAAGATATCACACTGCATCTAAGTCTGTTGATGATACACAATGTTGAAAAGTGTTTCCTCTGATTACTTGTTTGTTAAATTACATTGACTCTGTTGTACTTGTGAATCATAGACAAATACTCTCTTGCTAACAGTAAATACCCAGTCTCTGATCTCACAAATTCAGCATGTGTTTGCACATCTATAGCAGGAATGTACTGTTAGTCATTGGAAAGGAGAGCTGGCAAGCTTTAGAAGAAAGGTCTGTAATATAGAGAGTGACCTGCTGATCTGCAGCGATATCAAAAAGAAAAAAGCTGGTCAGCAAACTCCCTATGGGAGCAGCTGAGCTGAATCTCCCTTTTTAAACATTCATTGGATTTTTTTTTTTCCCCCAGTTATAAGCCCTTTTTTTCACATTAGGGGTTTCTCATTAGCACTGCCCTCCAGCAAATTATGCAGAGAATCAGCTGCACTCTCTACTCAGCCTTACTCTCCAGAGCAGAGGGATCAGTAAAATCAGCATCGTATCCGTCCAACCTTGTATGGTCAAGTACCTGTGATGGCTACTGAATTTCAGCATGCGACCTGCTAAGTTTAATACAACAGCAAGTGCTATATCCAGTAAGAGGCACACCTTCTGACACTTGCTTTGTTTTTTTCAAAGGAAGAAAGGGTTTGCTGCCCATTCGAGGGCTCTTTCTATTCCAGTTTTCACAATACCATACACGCTTGATTCAGCTGTACGAAAGCAGCCGAGTTGTGAACCCTCCCAGAGCTGGCTGCCGGCTGCCAAGGGAACTGCGTGGCAATTATGGTATCTTGTGACTGAAACCTTCTGCAGGGAAGGTGTGGATGCTAGTAGCATTTCTGACAGGGTTATTTCAAGCAATTAAAATAAAAAAGGAGCATTTTTGTTACCTTTCGTGTTTCTATTTGCTATCTCATCATAACTTAATCACTTTCTTGCTTGGTTTTTATATAATCACGGAATTAATTTAAAAACTATTAATTTTTTCACCCAGCCAAAATGTAGGGTACTTCAGGTAGGGAGACGGGTGAAAGAATCAGTTAGTGTTGTCATTTGTTTAAAAAATGTAAAAATGTTTAATTTCCATGACACAGAAGAAATAAAAGCCAGAAGACTGACTGCTGCCAGTCTGAAGCCTCTTTAAATCAGTATTTTGCACACAAGAGCTCTAATTTTTTTCTTGGGGCCACATGACCGATGCTTTTATAACTGTTCCTATCGGTTCCTTTAATCTGTTCTTGGGATTTTCTCTTTTTCCCTGCAGATGCAGAAACTCCCTCAAAACTTTCACTAGTGAAAGACCTTCACCTACATCTGACTTGCACACACCAACACCTGAGATGAGGATTATCACAGCTCCAGCTTTCTGTGTACATAGAAGGAATTCAGCGACTTCTTGAAGTTATGTTAAATGGAAGGTGGTGGTCACATCCAACCCACAGTTCCTCTGCTTTTAACTCTCTACACATGGACACTCTTTACTACCAACATGAGTAACTACATCTTGACTCTTTTTAAAAAAAAAACAAACTTAGGACACAGCTCTTCATCCTCCCCTCTCATTAAATGCACTCCAGCAGTGCTTATGCAAGATCTGCTCAAATACCAGGAAGAGTTACCAACAAACTGACCACTGAACTGGCCTTTCCTGCAACTGCTTTCCTCCTCTGATTTTACATACCACTGTCAGAAAAAGATCATTGTAAGACAGCAGACAGCTCTGCCAGCAGTCACGTGTTTCTGCAGAAAAAAACTATTTTCTGTTTTGCTTCTCTTTAAGTAAGATGACTGGATATGGGCTTTGAAGACCATTTTCTCAAGGTTACTTATTAGAAGCTTCTCCATGTCACCAGCTGTAAGCTATGCAGGGGATTAGATTTTGGCCTAGGAAAAATCATGGATGTCTCCTGCAGAAAAACTTCTGCTTTTTCATTTCACCTGCAAGAATATGCAAAATGGGCACAGAACGCCAAAATCTCTGCTATTCTAATGGGCACAGGTCCACTGACTTCAATGAGATTTTGCATATTTATGTTAGTAAAAAGTTTGGCACAAGGTGAATTTTGCCATTAGAGGCAGGAGCTCTGGATGCTGAGAGCTCAGTTGACTCCAAAAGCATGTACAGAGACTAAGGATGCTGTAGGGGCTGGTTTGTGAGCCACAGGTAACAGTTAAAAGAGAACAACAACTTGAAGTGCAATGATAAATCAGATGCAAGATACACCCCACAGACTCTCACAATATAAATGTATGGTATGCAACACTTCTGCACAATGCTGATCTGCAAACCTTATTAACGTTGCAGTATTCCCTCACTGCCCTGAAGCAAAACAGGAAAGTATGGTCAATCTTACATGCACAGGATGGGGGGAGGAAGGGAAGGAGTGGTATTTATCTCTGGTTTTGAGATATTTCGTGTTAGTGGGCACTGGACAAGGTGGATCAACAACTTCAATATTGCACATCCCCTGCTCCTCATGTCCTAGATTTGCTTCAAAATTATCCCAAACCTTCTGCCTCAACATACACTGAGTCCATAGGGACCAAGAACAAAGCAAAGTCTATTGCCATCCAGCATTCCTATAATAAGCACTTACTGCTGACTCCTTTCCTTTTCTGGTGGCAGTTGTTCAGGTATGAAAACTGCCAGAGGTAATTGGGAGTATGATGTACTGCTGAGCCTCACAGTGATCTAAGAGTAGCTGAGAACATCAGCATCGTAGTTTTATTGTCTGTCTCCTGGTGTCTATAAATCCCAGCTTTTACTACCTTTGTTTTCATCATGCCAATCAAAGGCTTGATTGCCCAAGGAATAAATTACCAGAGAAATCGCTAATTGGAAACATAGCTCTCTCTTTGACAGTGCCTTATTTCTTGTGACATCGTATGTATATTCTACAGTACCACTTTGCAAGGCATTGCAGAAATAGTCCAGATTTCTATGTGATGTCATAACACAGAAAAAGGATAACGACCTCTAGAGAGTGCCAGGCAACAGTGTAATGTGCAGGTGAACAGAACACCATATTGCAGAAAGGAGAGCCAATTAATGTGGGGATGACGTGGAAGAAGGGAGAGGGCAGCCTGCCTCTTAACGCAGCTTGATATGATGAGAAAGCACTTACCTGGCAGCAAAGGTTACAAATATTAGTATCATAACAGGCTTAGTGGAAGACATTATGGGCTTGGTAGGATGTACGTGTGCAGTACACTGTAAATGCAGTACAGGGAAGTTGAAGTCAAAACATAGTTTCAAACAAATTAAATATCTAGATGTAAATAACTGCAAGAACTTCAGAATCTTTTAATTCCCTCTGGGGGAACTAATTTTGTCTGCTGTGTAAAAGGTGTCTCTAACAGTAGTTAAAACACCCTTCTTGAATAGTTATTAAACTTACCACAGGCCTACGCCAGGGTTGTTTTAAAAAACATTAGGATAAATATGGAAAGCATTACCACAGGCAGTCCTGAAAGTTAAGGGTATAGTTTTAAAAAAAAAAGTCCATGGGATCAGGTGCTAGTGTACATGGGAACATTTAATACACTTTCTGCATTTGCTACAGCTGACGTGCAAGAAGGCTGCAAAATCTAGTGCAAGTTAGACTAATGCATCAAAGAGAAACTAAAGATCATTTTGCAAGTTTTTGGCCATCTGGGAATCAGGACACATGCATTTGAGAGCATTAAGAGTGACTGATCTCTGGCACTTCTTGAAATATGTGGTTTTGGATATCAAATTGATCCATCAACAAACTACTGTGCCTTTTACCTGGTGTATACTCAGTTTTTAAAGGTACCCTCTAGAGAACAGTGTTCACTTACTCCTAGCCTGAGCATTTTCATGGCCGTGGGAAGCTTGAGTTTCCATTTCCCCAGCTAAGATGGAGTTAACTCAAGCCCTTTCTGTGGGCTACTGTTTTAACAGCTATGACTTTATGTAAAAGGTAGCTTTACCCCTGCAATTTGGAAAACACTCCAGGCTTTCTGTAAGCACTTGAGGCATGCTCAGATCACATCAAACAAATTGAGTTCCTCAGGGTACTTTGATGTAGGCATACTTAGCTTTTGAATCTTAAAATGGAGGCAGGTATTCAGGCATCTGTCTCCATCAATACAGAAGCACTCTGGGCATGCAAAGAACCAGAACTTAAAGCTACCAAAGAAGGAGCAACCTGAGAGGTTCAAACACATGTTCTCATGTCCCAAGATTGTGCTCTGAGCAGCAGGTTAGTACCCACAGACCAGGGGATGTTAGATGTCTATGACATTTTAGGTATGTACACAATTAGGTGTGGGTTTCTTGGATTGTTCTATTAAATCTAGTTGTCCCAGGATTGCACTGCAGGTACCTAAAGGGTACTTTGCATTTTATCCTTAGCAATTGACCTACACCTTGATGTCTGAAACACGAACCGTGTATTGGTTTTCAATCAAATTTTTTTATGTCACCTAGTTTATAAGGGAGGTCTTCTACTTTTAGGTTTTGGGTGTTTGTTTTGGTTGGTTTTGGTTTTTTTTTTTTTTTTTTTAACAGGGAAAATTATGCGTTTCTAGGCTTCACAGTACTTTGTTTTTATGTTATGATGGAGCTGAGTGCCACGTTCTCAGACAGTAACTATAGAGTACATGAGGATTTGAAATAATCAGAAGCACACCCAAAAGTAAAGGTTAGGTACCATATTCATTTCTGATTTTTGCCTTTGTGGCCTCGTTCACTGTGGTTCTGAAGGCATCTGGTGAAAGACGTATAGGAAGGTTTATTAGAAAATTCTGTTTTCCCAGACCAAAACCAAATGGGAGTTTTAAAGGCAAGTATAGGAAAGACTCGGGTGTGAAACAGTGGGAAAAGTAGGCACGATTTTCGGTCTTTTCCAGGAACCATGATGAGATAATGTCAATTACAAAAAAAGATGGAGTTTAAACTAGAAACTTTGAGAGTCCTAAGAGTTTAAAGCTACTCAGCAAACAAAGCTGTTGAGTGCTTGGAATTTTTTGGTGAAAGCAGAACTGCAAATCAATTGCAATAAAGGTATATTTTTACAGCTAAACTTTGGCTTTTTGTTGGGAGCAGCTTAATGTTTTTTGCCTAAAAGCACCACAAGTCCAGTACACTCGCATGTTAGTTTTGCATGACAGAGCAAAGATATCATGTGGAAAAAAAGTGTAAGTTGTAAAACTGATTTCCTACTAAAATGGTCCATGTACCACCACTATAAAAATACTGCAAGATTTCTCATTTACTGAAGCGACAATTTCAAAACCTCTTATATTCTCCCCCACAAAAAAGCCTTGGTGTAAAACCTGTTGAGAATAAAATCCCCTGGAATTGACTTGAGTGGCTTGATTCTCAATCAATGTATATATCAGCATAGCTCCCACAGCCTTCAGTCAAAGCCGTGCTGATTTGTGGTAGATAGCAATGGTCTCAGGTCTCAGTTCTAAAAGGATCCGAATACTTCTTGCTACGTGTCAGTGAACATTTATGGCCTCAGAGGTAGCGCTCTTGCTGGATCAGGCCTTTCAGAAGATGCTCTTGAGAGAGTGGTCCTGCTTGCTTCTTCAGAAATCAGATTCTAGGAAAAGCTTGGGTTTTTTTCATCTTTTACTTTCCATTTCTTCAGTCTTCATTTCATCCCATTATGCACTTTGACCAATGCTGTTTCAGGCTTCTTCTGTTTCATCTTTAAATGAAATAGCGTGTTGTTTGGCTACATTTCAAAAAATGTGTCATTTGATTCAACATCTTAATGCATTACCTCATACTCATCCCATTCTCTGTATCTTTGGCCTTGTCTACACTTAGAAGCTCATTCAAATTAAGGCACGAAGTGAATTTAAAATGCAACAGGTATTCCCAGTCACACCATGTGTATCCGAGCAATCCAGGACAACTATGGGAAAAGGAGACACTTCTTTCCTTTTACTCCTGGAAAAAAGCTTGACGGCATCTGAGCTTCTCTCTCTTCCTTCTTTCAAGCTATGTGAGAAAGAGACCTGAACTCCGTTGTAATCTTTTTGTGGAAGAGGTCTAAAATGGACATGACACTGTCTCTGCCCTATGACACTTCTCCTGTTCCACCCTTCCTCTCTCTCTCAGTCTAAAAAGAGACCGTGGCTCATTTCAGCTAATTCCCTGCCGACACACAGGCAATGCCCTTGAACTCTCTTGCCTGCTCCCTCCTCACACTGTAGTTTTTCATCTCTCACACTAAAGGCCGTGCTCATTGCAGAAGAGCGGGAGGGTTTGCATCTTCTGGAATCGGTGTTTTGTGGGTCCTGCCAGATGAACCTCTGATACGTGCTTGTTGGTGGCTGTGGGAGACAGGATTTAATGACCTGGATCATCTTGCTCAGTCCGCTATTCCTACTTGCTATGAGTGCACATGCAAAAGAAGCAATTTAGCTTTTGCTTTTCTCTTTGAGGCTTTTAGTAGCTATAAAATCAGACAGTGTGAGGTTTATGTGGATTTATGCTTTGCTCTATACTGAGTAATCTGATTTGGAAAAGTGTTAAAAGCAATATTACATTGTCTGGGCACGTTTCAAAGAATTCTCAAACCAAGATTCTGATGGCAGAGTCATTTGTGAATATTTAGCATCAACCTCACATTCAGATTCCTTGAATTCAGTTTTCTTCTGGTTTTGCTTCTTACTCAGCTAAACAAGCTCAGTATTTTCCAACATCACTTTTCAACTATGGAAGAGATATATTCCTAATTAGCTTCGATTCTGCAGAACATTAACTGGTGCTCCTCTATTTTACTGGCTCTAATGTAAACTTCAGGCAAGAAAGGTGTAAAATACACTGAACGCTACCTAGTGTTGCCCAGTTATTTAGAGACAGTGTAAAAAGGGAGTAGGTTTGTTTTCGAACAAGTAGCAATGAAGTATGCAATGATTTCCCAAGACAGGCAATTTCCAGTCTCTTAAAAAGGTTTCTAATATTCACTTCTCCACTTAAATGGGAAGAAGATTGATTCTTTTGTGTTTTGTATTTAAATTATACAGGTTGGATCTTTGGAGAAATTGCTACCCTAGCTTTTGTTCACTGCATGTATAATTTTTTAAGGGAGAGTACACTTTCTGATAGCTGCAGTTAAGCTGTTACATAACATAACACATCTAACTGCTTGCGTTAAAGTAAGACTTCGTTATAACTACATTCATTTTACTTAATGACAACTTTTGCACTCAGATCTAGTTATGGAATCCTAAAAATCCTGTACCGGGTTTGTGTGGCAAGGTTTTGGTAGCGAGGGGGCGTACAGGGGTGGCTTCTCTGAGTAGCTGCTGGAAGCTTCCCCCATGTCGGACAGAGCCAACGCCAGCCGGCTCCAAGACGGACCCGCTGCTGGCCAAGGCTGAACCCAGCAGTGACGGTGGTAGCACCTCTGGGGAACAGATTTAAGAAAGAAAAAAAACCTGCGCAATTGCAGCCAGGAGAGGAGTGAGAACATGTAAGAGAAACAGCCCTGCAGACCCCCAGGTCAGTGCAGAAGGAGGGGGAGGAGATGCTCCAGGCGCCGGAGCAGAGATTCCCCTGCGGCCCATGGGGAAGACCATGGTGAGGCAGGCTGTCCCCCTGCAGCCCAGGGAGGTCCACAGTGGAGCAGATCTCCACCTGCAGCCCGGGGAGGACCCCACGCTGGAGCAGGGGGATGCCCGAAGGAGGCTGTGACCCCGTGGGAAGCCCACACTGGAGCAGGCTCCTGGCAGGACCTGTGGCCCCGTGGGGGACCCACGCTGGAGCAGTCTGTTCCTGAAGGACTGCAGCCCACAGGAAGGACCCACGCTGGAGCAGTTCATGAAGAACTGCAGCCCGTGGGAAGGACTCATGTTGGAGAAGTTCATGAAGGACTGTCTCCCATGGGAGGGACCACTTGCCAGAGCAGGGGAAGAGTGAGGGGTCCTCCCCCTGAGGAGGAAGGAGCGGCAGAGACAACGTGTGATGAACTGAACCCCATCCCCATTCCCCATCCCCTTGCGCTGCTGGGGGGAGGAGGGAGAGAATTCAGGAGAGAAGCTGTGCCTGGGAAGAAGGGAAGGGTGCTGGGAAGGTGTTTTAAGATTTAGTTTTTAGTTCTCATTATCCTACTCTGATTTCATTGGTAATAAATTAGACCAATTTTTCCCCAAGTCGAGTCTGTTTTGCCCATGACAGTAATTGGTGAGTGATCTCTCCCTGTCCTTATCTTGACCCATGAGCCCTTTGTTACATTTTCTCTCCCCTGTCCAGCTGAGGAGGGGAGTGATAGAGTGGCTTTGGTGGGCACCTGGCCTCCAGCCAGGGTCAACCCACCACACTTCTGTACTCAGATCTAATTTTGGAATCCTAAAAGAAGTGCCTGTATTTTTTCCAAGTACAATGTAAAGTGAGAAAACCATTTCAGCCCATCTGAAAATATTTCCTTAAAGGACCAAATTAAGTAGATAATGCCATGTGATTATGAATGGTTTAGCACAGGAAAATGAAATGAAAGCCAGTATGGTTTTGTACAGTTTGGAAAATACTGAGTAATAAAAATAGTCCAATATGAAAAAACATGTCTTATGAGACAGCATTAAAGAGTACACAGAAGACAGAGGCAGCGACGAGCTATTAGTGCACTGATGCCAATGGACACTGCACCATTGACCCCATTAGACCTATTATCTTACCACAAAAGGGAAGATCCTTTGAGTCCTTACCTGTACACTAGTAAGAGTGGTGTATTGATAAGCTTTGACTACCAGGTAATTGGCTTCTATATCTATTATCCCCAGGATCATGTACTTCCACCATCTCCTTTTCAAAATTGCCAGCAAGTTTTCTTCTCCTGTGGTAATAAACAAGAAGAATTATGTAACAGAGTTAGGTTTACATGCACAAAATACCTGCCCGTCAAGAGAAATTATCTAGAAGATCCCTCGTATTTACAATATGCAGTTGAAAAGCACCATATATAAAAAGGTACTGCAAGGAGGTGAAAACTAACACACCCTACTTGTCTCGCAGATATTAAAACAGCCAGCTTGGTGAAGTAATATGTGAAGGTCAGATTGTCACTTTGCTTAAGATGTAAACAACGACAGGAAAAACAAGTGCAGCTTGGGCAGACTGTAAATGTTCTTGGTTTTACTTTTATATATACACATATAAAATGCTAAAGAACAGAGCAGTTTATTACATACATGTATACTTTCCTTGCATACTGATAAATGTTGTATCACACATGATGCAAGAGGGTTTTGCCATAGTAGGAGATTTCCAGTATTTGCAAATATGGTGGAATATTAGAGCAGGAGAGTAACAGCATCACCTTTGGGCAGAAATCAGATCCTGTTCCAAGGACGGTTATTACAATCCTAGAGGTTCAAAATATCAGACTTGTTTACAGAAAGGCTGCACTGAGACAAACAGATTTTACGTGACAGGTTGCACTGCTCCCAGGATCAATATCTGAAGGAGGCAGGTTTGCTGCCTTCTACAGAAGCCCTGCCAATCACCCAGTACTTAATCTCCACCACGTGAAGACTGACAGTACAATACGGCCTGCAGATCAAACCCACAACCTTCAAAAGGTCAAAGCATTCCTCACGCTAGGCTAGGGATTATTATTGTTCCCTGCTCCAAAGAAACCAGCTCATTAGTGAGGGTGGGCAAACCTGTTACTTATTTGCATTATAGTAAGCTCCAGACATGATGGGATGCTACTGTGAAAGGGGCCGGACATACCGACTGTGACTGAACGCAGTATGACTGCACGTCTTCAAGAGTTTGTAGCCTAAACTGGGATCCAAGTAGGGTTGACCTGTACTGCCAAGGTACCATAAATGGAATTCGAACTGTCTTGCAAGTTAAAAAAACAAACCCACTGTTCTGAGATTTGTTCGTGTTGCTGCAGCCTTTCTAACTGCCTGTGATCATCAAAACGAGTGGTGGAAAATACAGAAGAAAAGGAACATTATTGTCAATTGCTACCCAAACTTGCCCAGGCTTCCCAATTCTCCCTCACCTTTTTCCTTCATCACGGGTGTGTTCGCTCTCTGGTTCAAACAGACCCAGTGATACATGGGCTGCTGTGCCATCAGAAATGGCAGGCTCTCTATAGCACAGGAGTATCTCAGATTTTATAAGATACAATTACAGAAAAATTGACAATTACTTCAGAAGTTGATTCAGAAATCTTAGATGTTATATCTTGGCCCCACTGAGAGACTTGAATGAGTATTTACCTGAACAAAATATCTGAAATATCTGAATCATCTGACGTTTGTTCATTAACAGATGCTTACATATACACACTTCCAGTGGGATATTATTAGGCAACAACCTAATTATTTATCATGGTGATAATGACACTGAGTGCAAAACTGTAAATGCTAAAAAGCTTTCCTTCCTTCCCTCCCTTCTCTTTTTCTCTTTCTCCTTCTTTCGGTAAGCAGCAGAGAAATAGCAGAAACAAGGTGGTGAGTAGGCTAATTACTTAAGACCCTAAATAAGGAGTCAGTACATTAAACCATGCCACACTTTCCTGTTACCATCGACTCACAGGAGAACTCATGAAAAAGAAAATCCCACCTTTCAGGCATGAATTATGACTACATTTATGTATTTGTTATGATGATTTGAGCATGCAGAAAGAGGAATATTTTAGATCTTATTTTTTAATACATTTAGGAAGGTATTTTCAAAAAAGCATTTGAGATTAGATGTCCTAATTCCTACTAAAATCAGTGTAAAACATGCAGATAGGTCCTTTCCAGGTACTGAAAATACATCTCTAATTTTTATGCTGCCCAGACAATACCTTTAAAACACCAACTGGAAAACATCAATGCAATGGAATGGCATGGTTAACATTTCAGAGTGATTTTTCGTTTCAACTGTAAAGAGAAAGTTTAAAATCAAAGACATCAAACTGCAGTCTCTGCTCCAATAGCAAAAATCCCACCTGGATCTGGTTTTGTTACAGGAGGACCTTGGTGGTACCTACAAAGCAGGAGGAAGCAGCAGGCTCAAGAACTGCACTGGCATTAGGTTGCCTGAGCAAGGACACACCTCAAGGATCTTTTGGTGTCTTTGGTTTGCCAGTGCTTGCTTTCTTCAGCTTCAATTTCCAAGCACAGGTCACTGTACTGCTCAGATGTGGCCAAATAAGATAGCTTTAAAAACGAATGTATGGCCATGACTTCTGACTAATGGGTAAAGTCAGAGTTTCCAGAGATGGAGATTAAATCTTCTACAATTTTAACTGACATACACGCTTCTCTCTTTTGCTTTCTCAATCCTTTCTTTGTTAATGACAGAAATAAGAAAAATATTTGGCAAGTGGTATTTTATCTTTGATATACAGCTCTGAGAAACTCCAAAGTGCAAAAGACCAGTTTCAGCTGAGAAGGTTGGGCAAAGCAAAAAGCAACGCTGAAATGAATTTATGCAGGCACTGTACAGCTCTGATGAACACTGGTTTAGCTTCACAGCAAGTGTCTTTGTCTTGCCCAGTGGAAAGCAGAGAGATGTATAAAATAGAGAATTTGTTCCCAGAAAAAAATCTTGTGCGGGAGCTGCAACTTTCTCTGTGGAACGTACTTAGTCTTCGCTTCCCCTCACTTGCTGCATCTCCTGTTACTTAGTGTGTAAGAAAGGTCTGGCTTCTGACCAGGGTCCCTCTGCCCACATTATTGTTATCGTTTGTCATTAACATATCAGTTGTGCAGATCTACAAGCATTAGCAGAACTGACAGACCCCATTTGAGGGTATATCTGAGCAAAAAGCAATGCATGTTTAACATTGTTAATCTGGGGACTGTTATTTCTTTGGCATTGTCATCACAACTCAGCAAGGAATGAAACCCTTCTAAAGTGGGAGACTTTCTGGGGAGAAGGGCAGGAGAAAGAAGATGATCATCTGCAGTGAGTGTCGGTCCAATGCTACGGACAATCAAGGAAGAGGCAGGTGGAATCCTGGTTTTGACATGGGCCTGAAATAAAGCCACCATATTCAAATGTCACATTTTTGCAAGAGTGCCCCAGTAGAAAGCAACAGTGGAAGGCAGCCTGGAGAAGGCGTGGGCTGCCAGCAGGACAGGACCTCTGGCCAGCAATCACAGATGGCATCCTCAGGGAATTCAGACAAGGAGAAGGGAAATGGGAGTTGGGGAGGTAAGTGGGAAGCCTTACCTTAACTGGGGGAGACTAAAATGAGAAGCAGAGGGAATCAAGAGCTTCATTCAAAAGTCTACATCCTGAACAGAAATAAACATCACCTTTGCATAAAAACAAAGTGGGGGGAAAAATATCACACTTAATTAGGAACAAAACAAAAAGAGACAATCTGGTTTTTTTTATTTTCCTTGATGACAACTCAAAACAAACTAATTATGCAGGTCTTTTGAGTTGTAAGCTTTGTAGGCCAGAAGGACCGAATGTAGATGCCTACACCTGAACTAGCTGGTAAGGCATTTTTAAGGCTTTTTTCACCTAACGTATTCCAGGTGAATTGTTTAGGATGAGATAATCAGTGTTTTGAAAATAAACATCTCTCCCACTGAATGTAAAGGGAAGAGAGATTATGTCAGGTCGTGTGTGTTTGTTATTATCTCAATAGGACCGTGACTAAGGCTTCCAGCCAGTCATATAAACAAATATTAAACCATGAAGTGTTCAGGTTAGCTAAAAGGCAACATCTCCAGTGAGCCAAAGCACATATTGATGTCGGTGAACATGCATATGTGAGTGCACACAGTAATGCCATCTTCAGACACTGCCATCTTTTGATGGAGATGCCCTTTCAGAAAACAAACCCCTAATTTCTGTCAGCGTTTGAGCTTTTGAAAATGTAAGCTTTCATATTCAGTCTAATCCAAATGCAATGTAGATTTAAAATCAAATTGCATGTTAAGAATGTTTTGAGATTCAGAAGTCTAACATACTGTTAACACAGAGAAATACAAGCCCCCTTTCTTTGCCCTTTCCAGAAGGATAGGTTTAGGTTTTATGTTTTTTACTAATTTTGCAGTGGGACGCACGCTTGACAGATATATCTAGAGGAACTCTCAGTGTTTGGAAAAATGCTACAGCTTTGCCTCTGCTGGCTCAAATTAAAAATCAACAAATAAGCTGCTTGGTAGAAGAGATGATTTTACATCATATAATAAGGTTTTACCCCTGGGGGTTACAAAATTAAAAATAAATTAGTGAGAAAATTAAAAGAGGCTTTAGCTGTGCAGTGTCTACCAAAAATACATATATACATGTGCAAAACCCTTTTCACATTCACCCACGCAGCCACAGAGGTACAATAAAAAAAACCCAACAGCCATTAAGACAGCAAATTCCCAATTATTTGTGTATGGGCTTGGGACACAGGTAGAATAACAGCACTGCTAGACCAGAAAATAAGCATATTGCTTCTCTTTCATCCACTGCAGTCTCTCTCTTTTAATTCAGATGACAACTTGTTATTTAGATCAAGATCATCAAAGGAGCTGCGCTCTCCTTCTGCTTTATAGAGCTCAGCAGAAGGGATCTAAACACGTGCAGGAGACTTGCAGGGGGGAAGGCAGCGTGGAGAGGGAGGGCTGCCGGGAACGCTGGACCGGAGTGCCAGAGACAAGTGCTGCATGGTACAGAAGCAAAAGTCTCACAGAGGATGAAGATTATGCCAGAATTTACTTGTTATCACTTTCTTTGAAAAAAAAAAAGAATCTCAGTTACAAAGCACAATTACAGGATAATTGTTTCATTTTCACCCGTTACAGCAAGTCTTGCAGATACAGAACTTCACCAGTACCAAACGTTGCTTCTCTACAGCCTTTGAAGTCATCCAGCCCTGCCGCAGGACCAGGGGAAGGAGGCAGTCAAATGGGGTAACACTGTGTAGGGGTAACACAGATCTCTCTATTACTACGCCAAGAGGCTCCCATGCCTGAACGATTAAAACTTTGCTTGTCTCCTGCTTGGTGAAGTTGCTGGTTCAGGGGACTTAAAGCCTGTCGTAGAAGGTTTTCAGCTCTCCACAAAGCTCACGAGAACTGTCCCTCTCCTGTGTGGCTTTAAATCCTCTGACCCCAAATGGGTTATCTCCTCATATCTGTTTGTATTACTGATGACTACTTTATGGTAATACTGTTGCCTAAAGGCAAAACACCACCACTGCTTAATTATTTACACAATAATGTTGTCTTACAGGAACGCTCCTCCACCCTGGCTTCACAAAACACCTGAATATACTCTGTTCACCTTACAGATGACTGCTTATAAGCTGCACTGCTTTTGTCCTATGCTACCTTTTCAGTAAGCCTTTTGGGAGGCTAGATAATCTCAGCTCCTTTTGCCTCCTCAGAACATCTGATCTTATCCAACCTGATCTTATCCAGAGCTCCCTTCTGCTTCCTCTGCTGCAGTGGGAAAACTGTGTAACCCACAGACGTGCTGCTGGTGGAAGAGCCCCGTGCCCTGCTGCGGGCGGCCGCCGTGCTCTCCAGATGCTGGCCACGCGTTCCTGATGCTTGCCCTTGTGCCGGCACTGATGCTTCTGGTGAACCAGGGCACAGAACTGCCTGGAAACAAAGATTTGGGGTTTTCTGGTCAATTTTCAGACCGTGTCCCGAGCAGTCTGTGACCAAATTAATGTTAGTCCTGTGGGAGGGGAGAACCGAGAGCGGATCCAGGCAAGGGACAACTATCCCCTTCTCTGACACAGGCTGAATCGTGCACGCGTCCTACCTGCCCCGGGGTGAGGGCAGTCATTGAACAGACCCAGCACCACCCTTGCTGCGGATATGCAGCGTACAGCGAGGCTGCAGGTCGTCCTGCCGCGCGCGTGGAAGCAAACCTGCAAGGGGTCATGCTGCTGAGGTGGAACGCGGTCCCAGGACACGAGCTGGCGCGCACACCTCGCTGGGGGTGAGCTATGTCACGGCAACGTGTCTTTGCCTTCTTAGGAAGGAAATCTTATGTACCAGTCACAGTCAACAGGATTTTTCAGTTTTGAAAGGGTTCTATTTGTTTTCGTTGTCTGTTTCAACTCCGTAGTGTTTGACCATCTACCTATCATACTAACATTTATTTGGCTGGCACTTTGGAAAAAGGTACTTTATATAACCTTTGATCTCCAGATTATCACAGGAGTAACACAAACTGAAGGTAAGGTTTGTATCCTTCTGTCTGCTGCTTTTGTCATTTTGAGCCTCCTCTTTTCTATAATATGCTTAGCCTATTAACATGACATAACATAGCTTTCCAGTTACTAAATTACAAGCTCATCTGAAGTAATTAGACTTGTTATTTCCTTTTAGAGATTTTGCAGATCAGTCTGGTTTGACCCTGCATGTAAATCGTAACAGCTGAAGTCAGATCTAGGAATTTGAACATGCATTTTCATAAAATATGAAAGGATTAATTGCCGGTGCCTTGATTTTGATCCAGCCTAAGCTCTGTGGCTAGATCTGATAATCTTCAGATGTCTTCTTATTTCATGAGATTACTGCTCATACAATTTACTTTTAAGAGTAAATTACAACTAAAACTGCAACAATAAAGTAGCTGGCGATTTTGCAGAAGCCTCAGTTTCTCTCTACCTGCCTGCCCACTAGATTATATACGTATAGTTTTTCCCTAGGTGGCAGATACAATCCTGTATGTTATTGCCATAGGTTACTGCGAGAAACAGAGCACGTCAAGAACCATGTAAGACCTGAAGAAACCTCTGAACAGTGCACTGCTTCAAAAAATCAGACCTCTAAACTCCCAGCCCTTTAAAATGTCAAGATAAAAAACACTGTGATGCCTAGCACACAAATTTTTCATTTAAGTTGTTTTATCTCCCAGCCTAAACTTGGGTAAGCACCTTTCTTGAAATGGCAGATGGTGTCCTGGGAGAAGTACTTGCACCTCTGTAATGCAGAGGGACATGAGCACATCGAGAAGCCGGAGCCTTCCCTCAAACCCGAGATTTGATTATATCCTTAGGTCTTCATGCATGAAATTTTCAAAATTGATTTCTGATCTACAGTACTCTCAGATTTAAGTTACCTCTGAGCTAATACTGTAGTATCCCAGCTTTTAGGGTTAAACCTGGCTCACTCTCACACACATCTACTTCAAAACAGGCAGTTGGACTAGATGATCATTGTAGGTCCCTTCCAACCAAAATATTCTATTCTATTCTAAACCAATCCTGTTCCTTTACTCTGTAAGCTCTGCAGTCAGGCTCTTTTTTCATTCTTTATCCTATTTTATCTAGTATGAAGCTACTTACAGCACTGCAAAGAAAGGTTTTCAGAAGAAAAAAAAAAAATCTCATTTTCAAATTTACCAGAGTGTTAGTGAAATTAAAGAAATCTGTATATATGTCTGTGTATCATTTATAAATGTGTAATTTGCATGAATAATTTATCCTCCTGGATAATCTTGGGCATGTTAATCATATTCACAAGACTTACTTAAAGTCAAATAATCTTAAAAGAAATAATGTTCATTGTTTAAGGCAGAGGAATCAGTTAGGGTGCATGAGCTTTTTTTTTTTTTTCCCCTTTCATCAGCTCATTACAAAAAGTTGGTCCAGCCACCTACCACATTTTTTCCCCCAGCAGACAGATATGAATAATGAATTATCTACTTATTATTCGTGATTCCTATAAAGTATATTCCCCAAAGCATGACATTTGCCCGAGATAGTAAAAAAAAAAAAAAAAAAGACACAATGCAAATTGTCATTACTATTAACCACCCATAGATCAAACAGATCCAGCTGAAGCTGAATTTCTAGCCTTGTCTTTAGAAGACAAAAAGAAGAGGATAAGGAAGTCAAGGAGTGTGTATCTTTCTCTGTTCCCCATCAATAACTTCTGAACACACTGATCCAATTTAAATCTAATCTGACACAGACAGAGTGCAAAGACACTAGTTCCTATAGGTTTATCGTGAATAGGTAACTGAGCAGGAGAGAGAAAACCTAACATTGCTGCCACTAAGTATAGGCTTGGAGGTGAACTCACTACTCATTAGACACCAGAGTCTGGACTCTGCATCTTCTTGGGCACCAGTTCATTCAACAAGAGACATAAATCCCTAAGAGATCAGGCGATGCCGGTTCTGGGGCTCACCGAACCACTACCTAGTAGCAGCTGCTGGCATGAAATACAAGCCAGGACCGTATAGAATATGTGGTAAGCATGACGGAGAACCTGCTTTCTACAGGCTATGAAACCTAAAGATATCTACGAAGGAAGAAATCTGTCTGCTGATGACTACTAAGAGGATAGTACTATTCAGATGAAAAAGGCTACTGGTTAATAACTGAAAATGGGAGTCTTGTCTCTTGTGGTATGAACACTAAGGGTGCATACGCACTCCTATACTGTGTACTGTGGCAATTCTTGTTAGTCTAGCAAGAACTAAACTAACATTTAAAAGGACATTTTCAAGTAGAATAAGATGGGAAGCTGCTGCTAAAGAAGCACTGCTGGCAGAATTAAAACTTTACCTGGAGTCAGTAGCGTTAACTAAAAATGTATAAAATCCCAATACCCAGCATTATTTCACGTCATTGCCCAGGGCCAAGGGGAGAGCTGAAGAGTTCAGAATACATTAGGGCTGGCTGGCTCAAGATAAATATGGCTTTACAGATGCTCCATGATCTCTAGAGGTACTTCAGTATTCTTCTGTGTTAAAAGGCTGCAAACATGCACTCGGTCCTCTTGGAGTATCTATTTGTGGTAGCAGCCGTGGGAAAAGCTAGCAGAGTTATTCCCCTTCTGGGACTTTCCTCACACCGCTGTTGGTGAACTGGAATAAGGTTTGCTAAACTTCCAAATTAAATACTAAATATTATCCCTGGAGGAATATAGAAGCTTTGGGAATGTGTCGCCGTCATGGGCTATAGTAAAAGCCTAACATCAGAACAACCACAGATGATTCAAGAAATGCCACTAATTACACACGAAGCAGAAAGTGTAGGAGCTGCCACTTGGTTAAAGCAATTGTGGGGCCGGTCCAGGACACTTCTAGTCTCCATGGTGACCCACAGCAGAGGCTCAAGGGAAGCATGCAAGACGCACCAACCCATTGTGGCTCCTTCATTGTTGGCCACAGCACGAGCACCTTGTTTTATGCATGGCAGTAATTCCAAAAGGCATGAGTAAACCCAGTTAAGAATAGAGAAAATGCAGGCATGAGCACATAGAAATATGTGAAACACAATGGCTTCAAATAACATGCAGAGCTGGTGCATTCAATAATTTGCCTATTTCATGATACTTTCAGGAATCATACACACCAGAAATCTCAATGTTGCACCTATAATGCTCAAAAGTACTTAAAAAACCCCGTTTATATCCTTTACAGCATGACTACTGATGTATGTTACTAAAAGCATAAAACATCACTGAACCATGCTAATTAATTGGCATAAGGCATCACATAGCTACCTATTTATAGGCAATTCTGCTGAAGAAACTGGCTATTCATTATTACTAATCCTGAATGAGTTACCCAGAATGACCATTAAGATTAGAAATCAGGCCGGATTTTTTTTGGATGACGAGTTGTTTGGATCAGGTGATGTTTTGTTGCCAACCTGTTGTGTACCTAAGGCAATGGGGTCTCGATGTGACCTTTGGAAATTTAGCAATATTAGCATCAGACAAATAGGCCAGCATTATATATCCGTATTATATCTACATAAAGTATCAAGCAATCTGGGAGACAACAGGAGTGATGGAGAGAAGCCCTCCATCCTGGGTAGTCACCGGGCATGCAATGCACTCCCTTCCTCCTGAGCTGCCAGAACTGGGCTAGAAAAACTTCGCAATGGAGCCAGGTGTCTAGCATTTCTGACAAGAAAAATACAAATTTTCCATGATTCAAACTCTGTAACAAGACAACTTATAGGTTTATGAAGCACCTCTAGCACACGTATAGTCAGAGTAGTACATTTTTGTGTATTTTTGCCAGCTTTCACAAGCGCAGTTGTCAGGATTAGCACCTAAGTACAGTCATACCCAGAAAGGTGGAGAGCTGCTCAAGCTGGTGCAATACAGTTCAGACATTGTTTTGCTCTAGGTAGAACATTAAACATTAATTAATGCTCAGTGTGTACCAGCTTAGCTTCAGTAAATTGGTCAAAGCAGCTTTGTAGCAAGGACTGAACCTCACCCGGTCTTGTTTTTTGAGCAAAATAATGACTGGCATACAAAGTGATAACAAAGACCTACAGACAAAGGAAATTTTGTGTCCCTGCCTAGTGTAGTCTTAAGCTAGACTATGAAGTCTGAAAAATACAGAATCTAATTATTGTAGCTGTGCAACTGAAATAATGAGGAATTTGAGACTGGGACTGATAAGCAGTTAGATGCTATGCTAGCAAGCTGGAGGTCTGCAGTCCTCCAAAAGTCTGGCAAAAATTACCTGCAGTGCGATGCACAAACTGAGAGATATTCAGTCAGTGCTATTATAATGTGAATTATGCATCTACTGCTACTGATGACTGGAGATTGTATGCATGCTTAAGGTATTGAAACAGTAATTAATGGAAGATAACATGTATTATCTTTCCGTGGTAGAAGGTGATCATCAATAAAAGTATGATAGAGAAATCCAGGATCTCATCAAATATATACAATAAAAAGTCATAGTTTAGATCCTCAGGTATCATGTAGCAGGAGAGCTAATGCCACTGTGCTGCTGTTTAATCAATGAAAGACTAGTATTACACTTGCTATACTACCGTAATAAGAGAAACTCCAGTAATTCATCCAATATGAAACTGAACTGTGCATCTTGGAAAAGCCAAGGGTGGTTTTAGGAAGAACTGGTGCTAGGGGCAGAATCTGGAGCCAGCTGAATCTGGAGCCAGCACGTAAGCAGGTGCTGCCCAGAACCATGGTTTGGTGCCCACTGGGGTCCAGTCCCAGGAGAGCTGGGAGTCCTGGGAGGGCAAGAAGAGATCAGTGGGTTGGCAGGTGCTGGAAGAAGCAGCCAATCCCCCCATTTTGGCTTCAGGATAAATGCGAGTAAATCACAATGGTGTATTAAGATCCCTCCTGAAATAATCAGCACTTGGTGTTTGTCACCACCGCAAGTCTCGGTCATTTTCTGTAAACTCTCCTGTAACATGTGGTACTGCATCACACAGTGCTCAGCAGGGTGCCCCGAAAGTTAAACATCTTCCACTCCTCCCCACCAAGAATTCAAGAGAACACATAGCTGAAAACACTGCTGAGCGGTACGCAAACCTGACACAGTAGCTGTGAGGAGTAACTGCTCCTCTCTTGATCGCAGCTGATTGCCACAAAACTCAAAAAATCTCCAGCAATAAAAAGCAGTGGTACTCGCAATGAGCAACCTTATTACATAGCATTTCCTTTACATGAATCCTGATTTATAAGCAAATTGCTGAATACCTCACTGGCGTTTATCCTACCGTGTTGCCTGTGCTTTAACAGTAATTGACACAGTAGCTTTTCTGCAACGTTGAGAAATAACAGCTAATTAGAAATATGCCCAAGTCCTTTTTTAGGAGAGGAGGTACTAATGTGTTAGGAAGATATTCTGGCTGATAACTGCAACATGAAGTTCTGTACTGCGAAACTGCAGGGTTAGAGTAAGAGGAACTTGCATCACGTGCAATTAATATCCAAGCAGAAACTCCATCAGTTGATGAGGTATCCAACCATTAATGCATGAATTATGACCATGTATCACAACTACAGGATGCCCCCTTACACATCCAGCTGGTTAGTTACACCAACAAAACCTTTACTGTCTTACCATCTACCATTTTGTTCAGGAGCACATCTTCCTATGCTTACAAGCATGCATATCTCACTCAGACGCTACTGATATTCTTCAACAATTTCATCGATCCAGTTGTAAGAGAGTCATCGTTTTTCTCCCTTTCCCCCATTCCACAGTGGAAGCCCAGGGGCAGTTCAGTCATGCAACAACTGTTCAGCACGTGAAAGAGAGGGAGTCAATGCACCTTCCGAGCACAAGCTGCTGATAAAAGCCACAGAACACTGAGGGTTGCAAAGCCCAGAGAGAGAGTATTTTTGATATTTTGTACATGAGACTGTTGTACTGATGCATCCAATGCTGAGCAGTGCATCAGCACAATGCTTCAAGAAGAGGAAACCATCCCAAAAGTAGGGCTCATCACCATACTAATCCCATTTCTTCAGAAAACTCATCAGCACAGGCACAATGAAGGTATAACACACAAGACCAGGCAGTCAGAAAGCCTGAGCAGGCTGTCCGACCCTCTCAGAGAAAAGATGTTACCTCAGTTTCAGTGGGGAAGACTCAAACTTCGTCATAAAGGCCATGATGGCTAAGTATGAAATCTTGTTTGCCAGCAACAGTAAAACAGCCCCAGACTGTGAGAGAAGTAGAATAATAAGCTTTCAGAAGTAGAATAATAATGCAGTTAATATGATAATTCCCATAAAACACTGGGTGGCATCTAGCATCAAGAAAACCTTCTTCTTGTAAAGAAAACCTGGATGGATTTTTTAAACGGAAGACAGTTCACAGGTGATGAACTTGCACGTGAACTTGACGGGAAAAGGAGGTAGTAGCTGCTGCTGATCCCTGAAATATAGAAGGGAAAACCAAGGGTTCTGTAACCCCATCAACCGAGAATGAAGGCACCACTGAATATCCCATAACTGTTCCCATTCTTTGATACTTAAATACACAGTCATAATATTTTAGAATGATGACCTTAATTTTCTGCAGCCATTTGTCCAGGGAGCGCAGCCTGGGTGAGGATGAGTTACACCTGCTTTGTCTGGTGGGGTAACGGTTCCGTGAAGCGCACGACAGCAGAGAGGCAGGGCTCCCCACGGTGTGGAGACAGCACTGGGGGTCTCCAGCTTACATCCTCTAGAACAGATCTGTAAATTGTGAAATGCATTCCTGCTGTGAAGGCTGAGCCCTTTCAGCCAACTTTACCGCCGACAGTAAGACGAGCTATGTAAGGTGAGCACAGGTTTCAGGTGAAATTTATGCAGGGCAGCCCAGGTGAATTAGATCCTTGGGATATTCACAGTTGTGGGTTTCTAGCTGCAAGCACCAGGCTGAACTCTTCTAGTGAGAAAGTGCCAAAAGGCAATTAATATTTGATGGCATAAAATTCTGCATGCCAGACAGATGGCAAAGGAAGAGAAAGAAAGTAGCACTTGGACATAACTATGCTGCTTGGAAATACGCATTCACCTGTTAAAACCATACATGCAGTGCCTGCATAGGAATGGGTGCTTATCCACTTTGCTAGCAGTGACATTGGGCTTATGCAAGAAGTAGAAACAACCTATAAAGATCTGTGAGCCCCCGTGATTTATAGGCTGATCATGAGATCTCTATCAATCCCCAAGCAAGTATTGTAGCTGACAAGTAGCCACAAGTGCACCAGTAGGAGTTCAAAAAGCCCTTCTTTTTATTTTGTTTTCCTGCTCTCCATTCCTCTCACTCTCAAGATTTTCATGGAAAACCACAGACAGCCTTTCCATGATCTTATGGAGTGGATCAATTTATCATTATGCTCTTTACCATCTTCCATGCGTATGCAATAACACACGCATATTGTCAGTAATTTCAGCCTGGCAATATTCAGCATTTGCATAAAAGATCTCTGCTACTCCTAAGTCAGCTAGAAGACAACTTCAATGGGATGATTTAGGCCTGTTTATGGCATTAGTAACAATTTATTTTGGTTTTAGGCATATAGATTTAGCTTTGTTTTCTATATAGGAGTAAGTAACAAGCCATTTTTAGTTTGAAAAATGGAAACGATCAGTGCTGTCTTGTGTTGTGACAGTAAAAGACTACAGAGCTCTCTTGACAACCTCTCCTTCCATTTTTCAGTCTCTCCTTACGCCCTGCTCTATTTAATGTTGCTGAAGAGGAATGTATAATATTTGGGCATAAAAATACACAAATCCTCCTTTGGGAGATGATGTTCCTCTGGATACAACAGGTCAGTATAGTTCATCTACATTAGGACCACGGTATTATATGATTACATATCTCACCTTTACATTGGTATCCAACACACCCATTATCATCCTGGAAAAATAGCTTTACACAAACAAGCAAACAAACAAACTCCTCCAGTATGTTAGCCTAGGAAAGCATACCCTAACAGATGAGCAAGCTATACATAAACATGTATGTCATAACCATACCCACTCAGATTTATGCCCTGGAACTTACACGCCACACAAACAATACCACATGCAGATATTTTCTTGTATGCTAGTTTAGTCAAGATATTGAAATACATAGGCTCATCTACTGCCAAATTCTGAGTTTCTTACATACGTATGATCCATAATAACTATTCAGGTCTGCTGTGATCTGTCTTACACATCTCCTCTAAAAAATTCCTGCTTCAAAAGGAATGATTGCATTTATAATTGCTTATCAGTTTACATAATTTGCAAATAGGGAAGGCTGAAAAAGTCTTTCTGGGATTCAGACTTCTGCATCAATTTTACCAGTAAAAAAGCAATAAAATTTGCTTAGACAAAATGAACATTTTTTATGAAAATTGAATAGTATCTCCAGTGAGGAGAAAATATAAAAATGTTTGCATTAGAATTCTCATATATTTGTTTTAGCAAGTTTGAGATTTCATTTTGATTTTTAGTGAATTAATTTTTCATGTTTTTATTATTTACATACTTTTTAATTATTTCATAGGTCAGGAGAAGCAATGTGAACTGATGGATTCGTCTGCTACTTGTGATAGATAATATAGCAATATAATAGTTGAAATACTTAGTATTTTTATCACATGATTTTTTTTAATAAATCACAGAATAAATAGAGACACTTTGATGTAGAAAAGAAGATAAGCTTCCCTTAAGAGGTATGAAAATAAACTAAAATGAAATAAAATAATATTGCAGCTAATTATTAGTCACCACATACAAAGTATATTCTGAGATGTGGCTTTCCATTCTCGGCTCTTGCTTCAAACCTTCTGCCTTACAGTGTGCAGTCTTCTGTCAGAAGAAAGGGCTAAGGCAGATGGCTTCACCTGGACAGGAAGGTTATCATTCACAACATTATTTTTTATCATCTTACTCTGTGATATCATGTATATCTTTACCTATTGCAAGTATAGTGTTAGGTAAAGAATTAAGAGTAAATATTGGAAAGGGCCCTCTTTTCAAAGTGGGTTTGATACCAACAGGCATTTAACAGCTCTTGCAGTCAGAGTATTTTGTGAGCTGGAAACACACACGCAGATGTTTCCAAGTGTTGGCTTGATTTGCGTTCTGGAAAACTCCAGCATTCAAATGCAAAATATGCCCCCCAATAATTATGCATGCTCTCTCCCTCTTTTTCCTGTGCACCTCGCATACTACTCTCCCCCTTTGTGCTTTTTCCCCTACGTGCCCGCTGCACCTTTACCTTTGCTTTTCCAACCTATTTTGCTAGACTCAAATATGAACGTATCCTATATCCACATGCCCGCCCTTGTGCTCAGCCTGAAGCCATTCAGGCGAGCACCTTCCACCACGCCGCCGTTCGACCCTGTCCCGCGAGCGGCACCAGCCTCGAGCCGGACATTTTACCGTCTGGGTCAGGAGCTGGCACGTGGCTTTATGCTCACGCTCACACACCCCGCAGATTTACCTGCCTCCAACAGAAGAGAGCAGGACCGGCTGCATCCAGCTTCTACAAGAAAAGCAGGATCTCCCCTTGCTTCCGAAAGGGGAAAGCAGCCACTGAGCTTCTCATCCAACGGACTATGAGCTTCTCATTCAAGGGACTAAATGCAACGAGTACATGGCCGCACATGGTTTCATGCAAATATTTATTTTCCTCCTAGTCCCCGCCGAAATAATTTCAGATTCGAGCGCTTTGTCCTTCAACAGAAGATAGCAGGAATTATGCTGAGCACTAGCTGGCATTAACAGTAACGACGGATTACGCCCCGCACGATGCAATTACTCGTTCGATCCTCCGCATGCCGTACACGGACACGCACCAACAAGAGCAATACGGGCACAGTTACTCACCCAAAGAAAACGAGCACAACCTGCTTCAGTTTCAGTACTTCTGTAATTCTAACTCTCAGCTACCAGATTTGAATCATTTAGTTGATGTTTTTGTCTCTCCCTCCCAAGACTAGCTGTAACAGCCGTCTCTTCTCTTGGCCGGCGCTCGTCTGAGTAGCTGCCGTTGGGAGACAGGGAGGAGCGAGTGCGTATGTACCTCTGTGTGCACGCACGTACGGGTTAGCACAAGCGTATTTCTGGTGAAGGAGCCCTTCACACACGTAACGCTGAGGGCGTCTTCACATTTTGTCCTCTTCCATCCTCCTAAAACGACACTCATTCCTGGAACACGTCTCGGTGCAGCGCAGACGCAGCAGAGGAGTGCAGCGACAGACCACACTCCGAACCCTCTTCCAGCCGCCGCTCCCTCCTGCGTCCCTCTTTCCTCCCCTCGCTGCCACGCAGCTGATCATCTCTCCTCTGACACTTGATAACAATTCAGGGCCCTTCCCAAAAATCAATTAAAAAAATGAATTTTCCAGCCAGCAGGGGTCAAATGACTCAGCTACTCATAATATCTTTAGCACCCGGAGCGCCGCAAAGGCTCTGGCTCATCTGTCACCCCTATCTTCCTCAGCAATGCTGCTGCTCTTGAAAGTCAGAGAGAGATACCCTTAGCCCAAGCAATAAACTCAACACAAAAATTAGGATTTTGGTATGTCATTTTAAGGGCTACTTTAGAGATACATGTGTTTACTTTCACCCCACTGCAAAATACCAGTAAGTGCTTAAAGAGCACGGTACAGGACTGGACAATATCCCTTCCATCACAAGCCTGCCTCTCCCTCGTCTGTAGAAGAGAAAATGTAAGCTGAAAAAGAAACTGCAAGACTAAGGAGTTGCAGCTGGGACTGGAGCTGGGGGCATCAAGTGGAGAGAAAACTCCTGCATAACCATGGGAGTACCCACACACTAACCCAGCACGCCTGCAGTATTTTTATTCTTTACATTTCTACTTCAGTAAAAGATAGTGGGTTTTCCCTTTCCCTTAATCGCTGTTTCATGCTGTAGCATGGAAACCTGGGGCTTCACACACAAACTTTATTTAGATGGGAGTGAAAGGAGGCGAAGGATAGCGCCTGTGATCTGAAAGGTGACTGGAGCGGTAACTATACAGCGAGAATTGAAGAACTACATTTTAAACACTGCAGCATATTAATACCACTACCTTCAGTTGAACCACACTCTAATTTCACCTTACTAGGTGAATGCAAGCTTTCATATCTAACTATTCCTGTTTTGCAACCGTGCTTTTCTTGAGGCCAATCTGGACGTGAGGAAAATGAGCAGGAGGGAGCTCCGATTCCCAGGCTGACAGTCTGAAAAGTAAAAATTGCTTGTTATATGGGTCTGAGAAATCCTGATTGGGGAAATGCATGTAACGAAACCTCCTGACAGGTGAATTTCTCAGATCATCTCTCTTATTAGTATTTGACAAAACATATTCCAATTTTCCCTTTGCCGTGGTTTGGTGTCTTCTCACGCAACACCTGTCCCTGTGGAAATCTGTCCCTCCTGGTTTTCCAGCAGTGACTGCCTGAAAAGGCTATCAACCTGAAGCCTTTCACTCACGGAGGGTTTGAAAAGTTTTTCTGCTATTTCCTGCAATAGGTGGAGCTTCTGATACCAGGTTGCCAGCCCAGTGCACACTCTGACAAGGGTTTGCTCCGCAAGTCTCCTGCTCTTCCCCCCTGCAGGTCCCACCGCTGCCAGTCTGCTGGAGCTGCCTGGCTCCGTGCTCCGTGAGACTCCTCTCCCATTGACTCCCCCCCCCCACCCCACCCCTTCCCTGATTTTATTAATGAAACCTCAAAAAATGCCCTTTTCTCATGCGCATGTTTAATTCCTCCTCATTAGACAAGCGAGGCAGCTCACGAGCGCTCTCGCCGGCGTCCCCTGAGCTCTCGTTTCTTGTCCAACTCCATGTCTAGCACTCCAACAGAAGGCAGAGATTGAGAAAGGGAACAAGTGCCTTCTCAAATATTGCTATGTGTGCTTTATAGTTTTACCTTTCATGTACCACCCTGACCATCAGCCTCAGCATCAAGGTGCACTTTGAATGAACTGTTGTCATTTATATACAAGCTGCCATTATAGCTTAGCTGCTCTTTAGAATGACACAGTCAGCTCTAACCACAAGTCATATTTAACGAAGGAAAAGATTGCAAAGAGTGTGTTAGCTTCCCTTAATAACATCTTTCAAAAACCGCAGTGATATTGCTCTAAGAAACCTTTTGTACTTCAAATTCTCATCAACTCTACCACTCCTAAGAGCATTAGCCAAAGTTTGAGCAGTTCATCATCTCCGTTACATTCATTTACACGCTATTGGGCTTGACACTGGATAATAAGGGCTTATCCAGCAATACTTCACTTTTTGATCTGGTAAATTCACTGTAGGCCTTATTCTTTAAAGATTTTTTTTTTTTTTTGCCACCAATTGCCTTTTTTCTTGTAGCTCGCAGCAGCACTGATTTTTGAATGTAAAATAGTTACGGGAACATTGATCTTTAAGTTATTAGGCTTTCTGCTCCAGTTGCCTTGACCAAAACCTCCCTCCCCAATAACGAAAGGACCTTCTGTTTCCTTCAGAGGTGGTGTGAAAGCTATTGTACATATCACTGACATCAATCATATTTCGAGTGTTTGGTCTATTATCACCTAACAAAGACAGACAACTGGCAGTTGGACCAGAAAAGATCCCAGGTCATGTTTTCCCACCGGGTTTCACACCCATGTATGGTCTAATTTAGCAGCACGAACTTGCCACGACACATGGGTCCCCTCTGAAAAATGTTCATCTGAACCCTTAGAAACGTTTATGGTCTGTTTGCTGTTCACCAGCTGCCTGCACCAGGCAGGGGGGCTCATGCTGTGGGCATCACCAGCGTTCATGGATACTACAGGCAGTTGTTTAGGCTCTGAAAATTAATTCGGTAGAAAAGGACAACATTGTTTTAGGCATATGGCTGACATTCACTTCTCCTCTCAAGACAGATAACCTAGTAACTACGCAGAAGGCATTTAAGAGCTTCCTCCCTTTGTGTTTTACAGAAAACAAACATTTTAACATTACTGTAATTATTGTAAAACCTTTCTATAAAATGCACACTAGTATATATAATAAAGATTGAGTGAAAGGCAACAGGCCATTTATCTAGCTAAATCTGAAAAATTAAAGTGCTAGCTTGTACTGAATAAATATATACAGAAACACTGAGCCTGGGCTGGAGCGTTAATTATTTTTACTGCTATTAGTCTGCAGTGCCATTTGTGCGACCAAGAAGTGACTTCTGGCTTTCTGCAGGGCACTGTACTAATTTATCTGATTTTTTAGACCACAGCAAGGTCACTAATGTCTGTTCCCCATCTTTCAAGAATGTGAGCTCTCACAAACAGCTGCATTGAGAAGGAGTGGAGCAGAGCTGCCAGGCGTGTGTACTGGGCAGGAAAGCAGGCAGTGGTGTGAGACTGGGATTCAACGGAGTGCTTGGCCGTGAAGGCAAGTGTACGATCAGTCAAGTAGGCGGCGAACAAGAAGCCACATATTTTCAAGTATCATCAGCACTATTTTACACATGAATGGCTGGAAGATAAAGTTTAATTAGGTACGTATACAAGCAACCATGACAGTTATCATCTCTATACTGCAACTTTTTCCACTTAAAGCACATTTTGCAATGCAGCTAAGGATTTCTTAACTAACTAACTTCCTAATGCCCTTAACATCATTAAGAGGAATACCAAGATTAACGGCAGCTAAAAACCACACTTAAAACTCATCCAGGCAGAAGTGGGCCTTTCTTCAGAGGCTTCCATATGCTGAAACATTCAACACAGGGGATGTTGCCCATGGCAGTAAAGGTGCATGCTCTTTTTCAGTATGCTATGTGCAGGACTGTGCGAGTATGGATTATCAGCAAGTTGTGATAATTTACCATTTATTTGTTACTTCATTCACTAAAATCTTGCTCCTATTTTCCCGAGATGCTCTGATGTATGCTGTGCTGCACCTGGGTAGTAGCTTACAAAGTAATTTTACTGGTATGTGGCAGACTATCCCAGGGCAAAGGCAGAAATCAAGAGATTACGTTTTTCTGTTGCCTTGATATGGCTGCATATGTGTCCTGGATTAAAATGCACACACATATACTGTTGTACATGGATAAATACGGAGGGAGCGATCATACCCCTAACATAGGACTGAGGGTCCCTCACCTTAGTGTTCTTAAGCTGACATTCGCACCACAGAGATGTGGCAGGGAAGTAGGCTTTCGAGTCACCTTCACCCTCTTTCCCCGCAGGTATGTTTGAAGGAAACAGGAAAGTGATCCCACATTGGTTACATGCTAGAATATAAAACTGAATGGAGGAGAAAATGATCTAGTCTTTATGCTTGCCTTTTCTTTTACAACCAAGAATTAGAAATACATTCAGATTATTTCACATTTGGAACTGTAATGTTAAAAAAAAAAGGCAAGCGAATTGCACCTGCTAGGTCAAGCTTCCCATCCACCACCCCAGAAAATCACCAACCCAAATGTCACTTGTCTGTGTTGGTTCTCACAGAAGGCAAACCGTATGTTACATTCCCAGTGTCCGTGCATTTCTGCAGCTTCTAAATAGCTGGCTCCCCCAAACTGCTTTTGGCCAGATTTTGGTTCTCTTCCAGCGCCGAAAGGCAGAGGGTAGGAGATATCCTGCTGTTACTCTCCTTTCATTTAGAAAATGGAGAGGTTGTCTGGCTGCCAACCTGTCAGTGCAAATAAGTCTCCTCTGCAGACCTTATCAGATGAATCCCAGTGTGAAAACTTTTTACATATGAATTGCTTTGGAAGGAATGCTCGACTCTTTTCAGAACAAATTCGGAAAAGAACAAAATAAAGGAAATGAAAAAGTAAAGAACCTGCACTGAAAGGTCACTTCGAAGGGACAAAAGTCCACACGGCTTCTTTCTCCTGTTCTCTTTCTTTCTTTGCACTTGGCGTCCCAGCATCTACATGCTGCTCCCCTAACTGCAGCGGGCTTAGTCACCACAAGCCTCATCAGTGTACGATTAATTACTCCTGTTAATCAAAGCTGAAAGGCTGAAGGAACTAGAGTGCCCAGCAGATCGGTAATGGAAATTGGTGCTCTCATCAGTGCCAGAAGTCCACTGACAGCCTAGGTGAGCAAAGACGAGAACAGCTCATAGCTACCGGATTTTCGGCAGCCTAGGCAGAATGGCTAGGTGAAGGGAGTGTCAGTCTGTAGGAGAAGTAACACTTATCCTGGAAAATCACCAGCACTGTCAATGGTAGCCAGGACTGTTGGTTATATTAAATCAATATTGTTAGTTACATTATTAAATATTAATCTGAGATATAAAAAATGGGGGGTGCTTCTGGCTCTGCCAGAGACAGATGGTGTAATCAGACGCAAATCACTCCGTTTCAGTTCCTCTCAAGTTCCCAACTGTAAACCAGATAATAATATTTCCAACCTTCCACCTTTTGCAAGCTCGTCTCTCTAGGCAGGCTCCCTGGCCACCTCTCACATTACATATGTATAGCCTGCCGGAGACTGGCACCTCTAGAAACCGCTGTAATGTTAGAGATGAAGAGACATAGCACGGAAAGGCCACACGGCTTGCACTGAAGCTCTAGGGTCTCACCAGCTTTTGGTGGCTGCAAAGGGGGAACAGCTTGGGCTAGAAGAGCAAAAGGATAGATTGGATCGCTTTAGATAAATTTTTTTGTCTTAAAATCAGCTGATTCCGAAGAGAGCTGTCCTCGGCTGCTAAAAAGAGCTGTTGAGGCAGCCACCAAATTGTTATCAGTTCTCCTCGAGGATTCATAGAGCTGAGGGAACAGAATGCGAAGATGGGTGACAGTGACACGGAGCTGTCAAAAACAAACCGCGTAGGACCACACTTATTTCTGTCGCAGGGGAAGAAGCGTTAGGGGCAGGGGAGAGGCACGGGGCGTCACATTTGCAGATCTCAGCGAGGGTCCTGGCAGTGTCACTGTGCCACCTCTGGCCTCTTCCAGCGCCTGCTTGTGGCACTGCTATGGGGAGGGGGCCAGGGGACCCCGGGAGCAGGGCAAGGGGCTACAGCCCACGCTACGCTCTCATCCAGCGCGGCGTGCCCAGCTTCACCCACTTCGCCTTTCCTGGCTTCTTCGTTTATGTTTGACGAATACAGGGCTACAGATAGATTGTACCCTAGGTACATCATCCAGTAAAACTACTCGCAGTAGTTGAATCAGAGCACCTTGAAGCAAGATCGGGCCACTAGATAATGAAAAGCAACAGTCACAAGTATAGACCCTATAATTATAATTCTGACTGCGTTACCCAGCCTTTGTCAGAATTTGCCATTCTTTGTCATTGCCTCTTTGTCATTCTGGTTAAGAGTCAAGTGAACCAAATGGTTGAGAACTGACAGGTAATTCAAGACCTCAAAAGGGAGTGGCGGACCTACCCTGAACACCTGTGTGAAGAGAAGAGTTAATGCTGCTGAGGTCCATCATATGGTTTGTCTCTTGTTAGGGAAGTCAACCTGAAATAATAGTGGGTCAAAAGTAGAGAAAGCACATGTAAACATTTCCTCCACATGAACAGAAAGGGGTTTGAAAAGGGCGAAAGGAAAGAAGAGGTAGCAATTTCCTGTTAAATACAAGCACAAGAAAAAAATGACAAAAGGAGAAACCTCAGGAACAATTAACAGGAATAATTAATAGAAAAAGTGCAGGCCTCAACTGAGGTTCTAGCTAAACTTGTGCTTGAGTGATACTCTGACCTGGGGACAGGTATGCATGAAAGAACATAGATGACAAGTGGGATTAAAACATACAGAAATGCCAGCTCAGCACATGCATCCTTTTTCTGCCCACAGTACTTTAAGCACTCCGGAATACTACTGAAGCCTAAACTCCTGAGTAAAGTTAAGCACATGGTTAAATGGCTTGCTGAATTGAGATGAGCTGATAAGATGTGATCCCAGAATATAATAACTGAAGGACAGGGAAACTTTAAGTTTAGGCAGTCATAGAGAAATCATGTTCTTTATGCTCTGGAGAGATTCCTGTACCATGTTCATTTTTGTCTTCCCAACTACAATTCTGTGATAATAGAAAAATAAAAAAATACAAGGCAGGACCACACTCAGACTCTGGGACCGCTCCCTTTCTCTCAGTGAAAAGCCCCTGCATGTAGGCATTTCAGGTACCAGTAATTCAAATCACTTTTCCCGGACGGATGGTAAGCCAGGTGAACTGATGCTGGCTCAGCAGAAGGCCACCGGGCGAGGTAGTGCCCAGCACTGATTGCAGCGTGGTGTCCCGTCCTGAGCTGTTGGGACAGCTCGGCAGTACCACCCCATCGGAGCTCAGACTTAGAGTCCAGCTTGCTTAGAGGGCAACCGTGGATTTTCTTGTGCATCTCTAAAGAGCTTACTGTGTAGCAAGTAAATAATAATAGATTTAAGTAATAACAGGAGATTGCTAATACTGAATATGAGGCTGTTGAGTTTCACAACTGATTGAAGTCTCTCACCTGTACTGAAGTCAAACATTAAGCCAGATTTTAGCACTATTACAACTTTGAAACACAAAATAGAAAGTACTGCGTGTGGAGCAACCAGCCTGACAAGTTACTGTGTAGGGAGCAAAGTCTCTTATTGCTACACAAAAAATCAACTTCCCTTTAAGCTCAATAGCAGATAAAAGTGATTTGTGTTCCCTAATTTGTTTTGTTTCTCTGGACGTATTGCCATTTTGTATTTTTCTATTTGATCGTTGACCCTTTTAAGGCTGGCTTACTTCTTTTTGGTGGTTTATGTTAATTTGTTACACTGTATTTTACTTGGGTAATAGTTTAATAAATTCTTTAAGAAGCTAGTGATTGACACAGATCATGAGGCAGTAGGGAGATTAGCTTTCTGCGGCAGTCGTATGCTCACACCGACTTACCCCATGGTGGGGAAACTGCCCAAGCAGAGTCAAGCTTGGATAGCGATGGACAGCAGTAACACTACAATAATGCCTGTTGATGGTGGTAACTACAGTACTCTGGGAGAGAGGAGCCTATGCTTTCCAGGATTTTGTGATCTCATGGTGCATTCTTAGCCATAAATTATTAAGAAGTTGTAGAGAAAGAAAACATGAGAAAAGGGACACTGTTGATGGGTTACTGTTACTTTCTTTACTATGGACAGCCCTGTCCATTAAAATAGAGACTTGATGCTGAACAGAAACGAGCAAGCTGATGTCTGTAATACAGTAACTGCCAGCATGGCATCCACTAGGAATTCATAAATCCGTATGTATGACATCTAAATCATAAAAGAAAGATTAGTTTTCATCACATCTCTCCTAACAAGATAATTTCAATGGCTAATTATTTGCTAGCACGTTTGCCACAGGCATCACAGAATTTACGTTACTTCTTTCAGCCAAGACTCTCACAAACACATATGGCAAGCTTTGTATGTGATACTACATCTCATCTGCAGGCCAGGATGGGTAAGAACAAAGCTTTCAGAAACAGCTATTGATGTGGGGTGCTAAAGCACTCAAAAATAAGTGCATGAATACCTGCAGGTCAATGAAAGAAAATTTTGGCCACCAATACAAGTAGTTGAAAAAAAATATGCTTGAGTGCAGGATGTGAACTTCAACTGGAAAGACTCAGTGATTAAATGACTCCACAGCAGACAGGGTCAAACTGTTCCTAGTCCCCCTCCAAGGGAGAATGACTCTCCCTTCTTTGGGAGGCCTCTATAAAGGACACGTGGGAGATGCAGGACTGATCTCTCACCCCAGGGAAAGACAGCAGGAATGAGGAGGGCTGTGGTGTGCCTACACTGATGTGAAGCTATGGGTCCGGTCTTCCAATGCATGGTGGGGACCACTAAACTGGGAAAACACCTGTGACACTGTCTTCATAGGAGGATGACTCCCAGTGCAAAGGCTGTGCCATAAGGGTACGCCATCCTTCAGCAAACAGCACCTTAACCTCCTGCTGCCCAAACAGGGCCACATGCACTGCTCTCCACCCCTGCTGTCACTCAGGGGCTAAAGGAAGACTCTCACCACTTCTGGGACACGACAGCAGCAAAGCAAAGGAGAGGACATCTGTTTTCTTTTGCGAGGTATTGGCTAGAGAGGAAGAGAGCAGCGAGCACCAGCTGAAACACCTTCACATCAGGACATCAGCTAGCAGCCAGCCTGCTTCAGCTCTGGTTTTGTGACTGGACCTACCCACGGTTGCTCCATCTGTACTTGTTTGACTGCCCATTTGGCTCATCCCAGCGCTGCTGCCCAGACTTGCTGCCCGTCAGTGAGCACTGTGTTGGGAAAGCACCAACTTAAAGGGATTTTATTGAATTTGGCAGGATTACAATGCAGGTCCCAGTGAAGAGGAACTCAGCACCAGTCTTTTTTCTACCATTTACTGTATTTATTTTTTTCAGTTTATCTTGGTCCTACCTGTAGCTGTAACTATTTAGATACATTTACAAATGCTGGTCCAGACTTTCAGCCAGCCCTTTAAGACCTAAAGGGTTATTCCAACCTAATAAAATTCTCCTTTCTCTATAGAAAATGACGACCTTCTATCTGTTCACCTGACAATTGTGACACCATAAACCACTGTAATTGAAGTCCAGGAGCAAGCCTGACACAGAGATCGGCTTTTGTACTCCTTTCTATCAAGACAAACTACAGAACCAGAGACCGGTTTTGCAGCTAAGAACTAATGTAATTTCTCCACTGGTTCTGTCGTTCTGTTCAACACTATGTTTCCTTAACCTGTATTAGATTGTTCAACAAAATGACTTCTCTTAATGGTGTCTGCCAGCTAACTGGTACCCAGACCAAACTTCCCCTGGCAGAGCATCTCTATACTCTGTGTGAGCGTTTAATCAGTTCCCCAGCCCAGAATGACAGTGTACCATCAGTTCTGGTGCCCCAAATCTGAGAAGTTTCTGCAATTAGAGAAACCTTATAAATATCATGCGTTAAATGTAAGTGGTGAGATCCAGAAAATATTGTGCAGTTTTTTGCTCCACCATCTTGTTATTCCCAACCTGGAATGCTATGAAAAGTGATAGCCAAGCCGGTCCCCTGTGGGACTGCAGTCTTTAATTGGGAACGGGACCGCTTTCCTTCATAGCTGTTCTGGGAGGAGAGAAAGCCCCAATTCAACTCTTGCTTTTCCCCGACTGAGCCACAAAGAGAAGGGAGCCAGGCTAAACAACAATAGCTTCAATCAGCCACACACGCTGATTTTTTTGCTGCACAGCCAGAAGAGGAGGGGTCTGATTGGCATTCAGACTTTGCAGCATCTCACTGTGGGAGAGAGGTCTTCTGCAGTCATTACTCTCCTATGGTGCTTGTTATTGACAGCACTTTCGACTGACTCTGGCAGAGAATAAAAGTATCCCTCTCAGTAATATCATTCACTTCCCCCGTTTGCTGTTCCCCCTCTCTGTGCCTCATCCAGAGCACATGTGCAGCTGACACAGAGTGAACACGGTGACCTCCTCTGAATATGCATAAATGCTAAGGATCGCCTTTTTTTTGCTCTGCTGCCATGGCTGACTGAAGCAATAGCTTGGCCAGTGTTTTGCTTATGAAAGAGTGCACTAGTTTGCAACTGTTAGTCCACAGATGGTCAACTTCTGAGTCTGGCATCCAGACCTCATATTTAGTCTCACAAGTAATTTAGAAAGCCTATAGCTAAAACTAATGAGGCACTGAATGGTTCAAATAACCTGCGCCTGCTTTTATTTTCTTACCACAGTTTGGGAGTTATGTCAATATGTTGAGCATGGAGTAAAGACGATTTAAGGGAAGAGAAGATTAATGTTACCAAATGATTTTTTTAGAATTTAGCTCTCTAGCACTTGGCAGTCAGAGTTTGCATGACTGAATTGTACTAGATGTAAACACAGATTAAAGAACAGGCTTTATGCCCACTGGAGCTATGTGGATCCAACACTGCTGAACTTCTGTAGGTTATACACATGAAAAAGGGGGATTCGCCATCTCCGTTCCTTTAAAATCACAATGGGGGCTCCTTGCAACAATAAGAGTAAACATAATTAACTTTGCTCATAATTGTTGAGCACAATGCTCTTTAGTTGCTTTCTGCTTTTTAGCACTTATGATCTTATCTCAAAGCATTTTCTTTGTCCATGAAGTTAAAGGCTCGCTTTTTAGTTTTAAGAGAAACTGGCATATTATTTAGACTTTCAGACTAGAATTTTTCAAAATACACATGAAAGTGATTAAAATACCAGAAGAAACAGTACTGCAGAATATGGAGATAGCTCTGCTGAGGCTTATTTGCTCTTCTGCTAGTGATTGCTGGGAGGAAGACAAAGAAAATGGACAGTGCCACTGTCTGATGAGTACTTTTACACAGGATTTACTTCAAGGACCTTATAACACAGAAAGAAGAGTTCAATTAATCACAGACAAAATTTTAAGAAATCAATAAGTCAGTGAAGTCTTTGGGAATGTCACTGTACATTCATGATTCATGCTCTGCCTTCCTTGCAGAGTTCAAACCATTCTTAATTCATCTTTATATTGGTCTCCTCCCCCTTTTATCAGAGAAATTCCTACATTCATTTCATTTGTCCTTGTATTCCTACTAGTCAGCTCTCACTGTCTGTTGGCCACCAACTCCTTGGCTGTTTTAGCTGGAATAATGCTTCGTGTAACCTGTAATCACCAGTGCCACAGACAAACAGGGCTGCAACAGCTTCACTCTTCTTGGGCCTGTGATGCTGATTGCTTGCAGCGGGTCTCCTGTAAACACCACCAAACACTCAATTCTCAGCCAATACAAACCACTGTAGCTGAATTAGGGTAAGTGTTGATTTATACTAGTTAATTCATACCTGTCCTGAAGTCCTAAACAAAAATCCTCCTGTAAGCAGCCAGAATAACAACCAATTTTTCCCCTGTAGAAGCTTAAAAAAAAAAAAAACCTCTAGGTTTTCATTATAACTTTTTTGTCATTACTGTAAAAACCTTGGAGCTTTTGTAAGGAGAAGGTAGTTTAACAGAATCAAACACAAGAATATCACAGCCCACAGCAGGGATGAACAATCAGAAATCATCTCTGGTCAGTATTACTGCTAATAACAGACCCGTGTCCTAAAGAAATGAAAATAGTTGGCTGCCTGGTAAGAGAAGGAGAATGAAGCAGGCAGATGGAGAAAGGGAGGAAAAGAGGGGGAAAAAAAAAAAGGAGTATTTGTCAGGGCTTGTGTCAGGAAATGGAGGTAAGGAATTGATCAGCACTGAGATTTTCAGTGAGCTTTTAGCAAACCTGCTTCTATCTCACAAGTAGTTAGATAAGGGAAAAAAACCAACCGAAAATAAAACCCCAACTTTGCTTGTTCTACTAACAGTTCAGTGAAAGACGAGTTGCTGGTACAGCTTTGTTCTCAAAAAAGAAGTGAGGATCTGGTTCTGCAACTGTGACCCCAAGAGACAGTTGTCCCCAGAATCAGCACTGCAAGGTCCAGATTGGATGCCTGAAGTGTCAGCCATTACTTCTGAAACACTTGGGAGCTTGGAAAAAATTAAAAAACAAACCCCTAATAAAAATAAATTAAAAGTAACAGACAAAATCTTTACAGATAGGAGTGTTTGTTACCAATGCTAAAAGTAATTCAAAACTTTGAGAATTCAGTATGTATTCTGCTGTAACCATTACACCGCCTTAGAAATCGGTGTGGTACAGCAGCCATGTAGCATTTCCTCTGCTTTGGGGCAAACAAAGAAAAAGAGTGTATTAGTGCAAAGTTCTGTAAATAATCCTTGAGAAGTGATAAGAAATTAAATAATTCATGCTTTAGTCCATTGTTAAGTATGTAACCCAAGGGCATGCGATGTCATATCATGCATGGCTGCACAGCACACGAGTTGAAAGAAGCTGCTTGCAATTTATATTTATGGAAAAATAATGTATTACAATGCAAAAAGTTTAGAAAATTATTTTGCTTTGACACTGCACTCTGAAGTGTGTCTAATTTTCACTATTTTGATGTAGCCTATGATTTAAATAAGGTGATGAACAGATTTTTTTTAAACGTACGAGCAACCTTAGACAAGAACAAAAAAAGATTTTGTATTGAAGAAAAAAAATTAAAATTTCAGGAAAAAATTTTAAGGCTATTTGGGATTGAAGAAAACATTATTTAAAGTGTTTTGATTGTTAATTTGATCAAGCATTTTAAAACACAATTATACTATTTTTAAAAAGTAAAGCCTTTCACATTTAAGAAACCAGAGTTTCATTTTGAAAAACACTGAAAGAGTATTCTTGGACTTTTAAAGAATTACAGTGTGAAACATTTGAGAAAAATGACAATTTCCTAAAACATTTCACTGCTGCCAAGCAATATTTTCTTTGTAAAACACTGAATGCACAAAACCATCCCTTAGTTCTACTTACAATTATTTGATATTTCTCTTAACATACAGTTTCTGGCATCAATTTATTTTGCTTCTATTGCAACCTCCATTAAAGCCTGAACCCAAGCACTCACTTCATACAGCAAAGCTTGAAAACATGGTTTACATGCATTCTAAAAGTTAAAACCTGCTATCAACCAAAAGGCATCCAAAATGCATTATTCTTAGAATTCAGGACGGGGGGTGTGTGTTTGGTTTTTTGTTTGTTGTTTTGGGTTTTTTTGAGGTCAGTTGCATGGTATTTGAGAAGTTAAGGCTGACAAATCTGGTACCATAAACAGAACAGAAATATAAATCCTCTGTTTCCCCAGGCTATAAGTAAGAGTTACTGCATAAGTGAATTATACCCTGAAGTTTCTAAGAGAAACAGAAATAAGCATCGCCTTCCTAGAAATCATGACCTTTGGGAGCATTGGTAGTGATCACTATCGTATCAATAAGTGTCTGTACAGTAAGAACTTTTTCAGGCGAAATAAAGTCTATTCAAACCCAAATACCTTTGAACTGAAACAAAGCTAAATTCCAGAGTTAGTTCTTCAATTCATATTTTAATCAAAGAACTCAATGAAATATAGAGAAGTGAAAAACAATTTGTAGGTATATAAATAAAATTTGAAATGTAATCTAACAAGCAATACAAACAAAACAGATCTACAAAATACTTCTTCTCCTATACAGCTGCAAAAGCAATTTTGGTTTTTACCAGAAGGAAATGAAGGAGCTGCTATTTAAGGCAACACCTGCTTATATCTTCAAGTGCAATTTTTCATTTGAATTGTTTCTAGTCACAGCTGATTGTATTCAAGCACACAGAAGTAAATTAAACAGGTGAACAGAAGTAACTCAGCCTCCAAATATCAGTATGTGCAAATTCTTCTTGTAATTAGTGTTAACTGGGGGGAAAAAAAAAAAAAGGGTTGGCTGAAGGTGATTTTTAAATCAAGGGTCAAGACTATTTGTTGCCCAATGAAAAAACAATCATTATAGGATAACTGTGATCACTTCTATGATGAAGATGAGTAAGCCAAAACTCTGAGTAATTCCTGTGAACAGAGCAGCTAAAGAAAACTAGTGTCAATAAATGATCAACACAGCTTTTAATGAGAATGTTAAAAAACAAACAAACAAATTTAAGGCCTTTTTTTTTCTTACCTAAAAGGGACAGTTCTTCTCTGCTGAACAGGTGATTAATGGACCTGTCACTAGAAGATGAAGGCTGCATTTTGGTAAAAGATACATGAAACCAGGCCTGGTCACAGCCTTGGGACTGCCTTTCCTGCTCCCACACTGCAGGATCCTGCTCACACATATGTCAAATAGAAGATGAATCTTCTTCCTGATAAGAATAACCCTAGCTGATCCCAGACTTCATGCAGGAAGAAAAGTGCAAGCACCAGGAAAGATGGAGCAAGACTGAATTTGCCACGGGACAGCTTATGCTGCAAGGAAGGCATCGTCTTCCTCCGCTTCTATGCTGGGAAGCAGCAGGGGTAGCTACAAAGTTCTGGGAAACTCTTCTAATGTGAAAGCTTCTGGATTCAAACTTCTCCTGCCTTAAAGCCCCCTTACTGGACACTATTTTGCCTGTGTGGTGTTATGTGCTTTATAACTCAGGATGTGAAGAACTCTATTGTGCATAACTTTCTTATTATACAATTACATCATAAATTTGCACTGCAGTAACACAGAAGTCAAAGTGTTTTACACCATTATTTGAATAGCCTGCTCCTTTGCACTTCAGACATACTTGCATTCCCTGTCTGTTAGATTATGACATGTTAATCTATTTTTGAATAGAGTATTTCCAGTTGCTTGGTCAAACAAGCATTTTTGACATCTATTGCAAAAACAAATGCACTTACTTTTCAAAATTCTAGTATCTATCTGTTAGATAAGCAACATTTCTTAGATGTCTATAATCTAAATTTTCAATGGGAATAGCAAATTTTATTGCTTTAGTCTCAGAGAGCTTTAACTGATGGGACAGCTGTAAATGGAAACCCATCCACAGAACCTTATGCCTAGTGGAGCTAAGGATGTCCAACGATCCACTAAACAGACAAACAGAAAATGCTTTTTTCTCTGTGCTCATAAAAATTCATCGTATATTAAGCAGCTATTCTACAACCAAACTCCAAAAAGAAGCTGCCAAACTGCAAACCATTAATAATCCTAAAGGAAAGTTTCAGAATATTCTTTGCAATGCAAATATGCATGAACTGTAAGTCAATAGTAACTGTCTGCTGGAGTCTGTCCCTTCCTGGTTGTAACCATATCGCATCTGGTTCAATTACAGCAATTGCTTTCATAGAACACCTGTCTGAGAAACAGAGCTGGTTTTAGTAAGCGTTTTGTCTTGGAAAACTTAAATGGGCTGCTCTAGTTTGCTCTTCATTTTATCTCCTCTCCTCCACTACTTTTCATCTCTCAGCTTAGAGTAACTGCACCACATAACAAGCTTATGGAGAGAGCTCGTTGTCTCTCTCTCAACCACAATTTGTTGACTTCTGTATTGAAGTGCACAAGGAAACTCCCCCAGAAGTGCCTAAAAACAATTAGGGTATTGGCTCTATTGGGAGGCCCTGAGGAGTTACAACATATCTTAGCATGAGATCAATTTATGGATACTTAAGTTGTAATGAACCAGAAATTGTAGCAAAAAATAAACAATTTAAAAATCTTTAAGCTTTTGGAGCATGGTTTGAAATGAGAAAATTTCTGTCCTATTTTCCAAGCAGCAGAGTATTCTATGATTGAAGAATAGGCTTGTTTCTTGAGAAACGCTAAAAACTGCTTTAAAATTAAATGAGCCCATGTAAAAGCCCAAGAGCAGAACTATATTAAGCTTGGAAACAGCAGGGGACAACCCTCCATCCAGCACAGAACCAATACTCCATAAGAGCTAGAAAACTCTAGGTAATAGAGATGAAGGACAAAATTTGATCTTTAGACAAGCTGTCAAACAAAAATCTCATTAAATCCACAAGCACTGAAAGAGCTTGAACAGTAGTCATCACGGCAGAGGAAGAAATGGTACTAACCGCAAGCATCCAGCAAATGCACTGAAGTTAAAAGTTCAACTTTCCCTTACAACTTTGGCTGTGATAATACCGATCATGTGTGTTCAGAAGACTAGTAGCATCACAAATACATTTATGTTTTGGATTTGGCTTTCTGATTTTTTTGATGCAAGTAGTAAATCATGACTGAAGAGATGATGTCCTTAAGAAACATGTACCAGTAGTTTCAAATACCCAAACAAAATTAACCAAGATTAGGAAGTGCTGAAAGGCCCTCAAGTATGGAAGGCAGAAGGACTGTTATGAAAGCATTTATGCAACTAAGCAATAACCTCGAAAGTCAGAAATCTAAAAGACAGTGACTATGTTCTTTGATATATTTATCACAACCTTGTGCAAAATACTGTAAAGATGATGCTATTAAATATAACAGAAACTGAATTCTCACACAGATCTGTGTTTTATCTGGGAGATTTAGAAGCAGTCCTGAGGGGGCTATGTTGGAAACTGCTAAATAAACAGCCAAAGATGAAAGTCAACCGCTTGTTTCTTCCGACAGTCGCTGCTTCCTAACTTGCCTTGAATAAAAGTTACAAGAAAGTTCTCATCATTGAAATTTCCACTGGACTAGTTAGAAGAACTGGGCTGTTAGTGGCAAATACAGCTTTAGCTCAAAAGGATTAAACAAAGAAAAATATTAGAAATTGCCCAGATTTTGAGGCAGTCTCCTCAACGTGGGTAAATTAAATTTACTGCCTAAACACGAGTTTTGCGCTTGAAGCCATCTCACGCCGAGCTGTGAAGAGCAGAAAAGACGCTGGGCGCTTAGGGAGGCTCCACGGGAGCTGTTTTATTTCCACCCCTCAACTAAAAGCGACCTCGGAGGGGTCCAGCCTGTAGATCCAGGCAGCGGCCAGCCAGGTCCCCAGGAGCAGGGGACCCTCCTTCCCTCGGCCCCTCTCGGGGGGAGGCAGCGCTTGGCCCCGGGGGTAGGGATGCAGAAAGCCGCCTCCGAAACTGCGTCTCGGCCCTGCCCTTACGGGGCTCGTACAAAATGGGGGGGCCGCTATCGCCTGAACTGCAGCTGGGGGTGCTGTCAGGGGTGGTGGAACAGATTGGGTCATTTTCTGTCTCTCACCTTTCGCTTTGTTTAAAACATGCCTTTAATTTCCTTTCAAATTGAGTCATCAGTAGTGACTTCTTTTTCTTCCCTGAAGTAGTTAGATTATTAATGTGGGAAGAATGCCCAAGACCCATAGGCAGTCATTCCAGGCAGCTTAATTAAATTTAATTTTATTCTGGTTGGACGATGAGCATTGACCAATTTGCTTGCAGTTAGCTCCTGGCCTGTTTCACTCCTTTCAAATGCCTGCTCACAAGCGCAGTGAATCTTCCTTTGGCTATTAACGCTACAGGGAAATACCCATTTTGTTTTTGTGAACACCCTGTTCTCACCGGAGCTAAACAACAGCATTGAGGTTGGACCTGCTGACTTGCACTAGAGGTCCAGAAACAGCAGGAAAAACCATGAGATGGTGGTGTGGGCCAACTGGGCAGGACGCTGGAGCCGTGGAGTGACGCCCAACGGGAGCAGCCGTCCGGACTCCTCTCCACAGGGCGCAGAAGCAACCTAGAAACGCGTTGCAAAGTGGGCTACGCTTTCCTCAACTGCGGGACATTTCTCCTTTCTACTCACCAAGGTACTGTAAATGACAAACAAGTCGCATCTTCTCTTCCCCACAATATTGTCCTGATCATAGACTAATATTAATTCTATAAAACAGCACGGAACACAAGGCAATAAGGAGCCGATTTGAATAATCTCCTACTGAGAACACCATAACACTGGAAGAAACAGCACACCTTTGATTTGCAGAAATAGTCCCCAAACTCTTTGAATCCAGTTCTTCCTTGCTATTTATTGCCTAATTTACACCTGTATTAGCACAGAAGCCAGCAGAGTCAGATTAGAGAAAGTGAGAGAAGAACAGGAGTTTTACGACCTTGTTTTCCATTAGAGAACCCTCTAAGGAGAGCAGGCAAGTAAGTACCCACAGGAGAGGAAAGCTGTAGGATCCCCTACTTTTGTTCAGAAAGAGCACTCACTAGAGAAGACTAAAATGCTTGGCTTTATACAGTGCCCTTAAGCATTATTACTTATTATCATTTATGTGATTACAAGCTGTGTTCACAGCAATAAAATAAGGCTAAGCTTGGGTAGTATTAATAGCCCAACTAATTACACTACTATAAAAGGTTTATGGGTGGTATAAATTTCAGTATTATTACTACCATGCCATGACACTGGCTTTGTCTAAAGGAAGGCGTTACAAAGCCAATCTCCATGTGCTCTGTTTTCGCTCTAATTCATAAACAATTAGTGAAGACAATAGGATATAGGAACACCCCCACCTGGCTGTAGGGCCAACTTAAGTCATGTCTAATCCTGCAGCTACAGTAGGAAAGCATTATCACTCTGGATTCCTGTTTGAAGATGGAAAAGACCAAGAGGTTTTTTTCTGATTTCTACGGTCATTTAAAATTCCAGCGGCGTTCCTTCAGCTGTGCCCAACCTTGTCAGACATCAAGAGCAATCTGAGATATTCAACTGGAAAATTAAAAACTCTCTAATCTTCTGCTTTGTGAATTTGTTCTTACTAATAGAGAGACATGACCCTACTATTATCTAGACTCGGAAATGGCAGAAGATCTCTTTAGGCAGGATACACACCAGCTTAATGATATTGCTTTGTGGAATACTTCACAGGTTCTAGGTCATATTACAGATAAATTGAGAAATCTCAGAATGATGCTATTTGGTTTTAGCAAATCAAGATTCTTTTAGCTCTTTGAGTAAAAGAAGGCAGGAGAAGGCAAAATATTATGGAAGTGAACCTCAAGGTTTATATGTGGTATAAGAAAGAAGGATCTGAATTTGTCGAATGTTGTTCTACCACTTTCTATACCAAAACAGAGCTGTAAAAAATGGATAGTTGCTATTTCATTCAGTAGGGGAAGCAGTCTTCCAACAAGCTAGGTATACTTGCCAGTGGGGCATCTGAACCAAGTGGAAGGTGTAAAATGGAAACACAGGACTGCCTCTTGATCAGGTGCCTTTTCTTCCACGTTACCACGGCAATTGAGCTTTCTAATATGACGGATTTAACAAGGCAACTGGGAACAGCAGGGAAGGAGGGGCTGCTCACTTACTGGAGTCAGAAGACGAAAGGCAGTCTGCCAAGGCCAGACAGAAAAATATTGATGGTGATCATCCAGAATCAGGAAATGAGGATTCATCTGTTACTGGAAGGAACACATTGCCATATACTGCTGCTGAGTGGGAGGGCGAGATGGTAAAGTCATTACAGCTGGTTTTAGAAATGAACGACTGGGCCCATTGCTGGGGCATCGAGCCACTAAAGACTGAAAGGGAGCTTTTAAATTAGATTGGAAGTGCATGTCATCCAGCGCATAGCTGCATCCACATTACCCTTTGCAAGACTAAGGCTGCAAGACCTGTAGGGGCTTCTGATACCAGATTCCTGCTGGAGTGCTGGGAGACCCATAGTAGTCATGTGGGAAAACGTGACTATTCAGTATGTTCCTAAGAGTTTGTTCTACAAGAAAACCGTCAAAAGTGGCAAACAGCATCTTGTCCTCCTCATGGGCTGTACTTGATGCCAGTAGGCTTTCTTCCTTTAACAAGTGGAGGGAGCGGATGCTTTTGGTGGCATGGGACTCCTCTGCGCTCAGTGAAGGCTGTACAGTCTGTTATACTTCTAAAAGCCGGGATCAGTGGGCAAACTGCTATGCATTGGGCATAATACTAGCAGCACTGTTCACGATAATCTTTTCTCTGGTTTGTCACTACTTTCTCTTGCTCTGGCTAAGAAAAACACAGGCAAATGTTGCCTCTTCTTAGGAGCCGCAAACTTCTGAATCTATCCCTCAGGCATGTACTGCTCTCAGTACAGCCAACCACAAACATTCAAAAATTTCTTTGAATGAGATATTCAAAATTTGAGAGCGAGCTTTGAGAATCACATTATGCTGAACATACTAAACTTGAGATTAAAAATAAAAAGAATTTGAGATTCCATGTTTGAACACTTTTCTTTGCAACCGTGTAAGAAACATAGTTCTCGTAAAACTCAGAGGAGATATTCTTAGTTGACAAAACTAAATGAGTGTTTTAAAGAAAAAAACAGAGATATATTAACATGAATCCCTTTAAATTACAAAAGTGTTCTATAAAAGTTGGCAGCACTATTCTGTACAAAGCACAATCTTTAGCAGTTCGCTTCACTACCTCTGCTGATTTTCCTTCCTGTCCACAGCAGAGAAACAAGAATAAGACTACACTTTAAACAACTTCTTCAGTGTTATACACTGAATCAAAGCTAGAAATAGAATTTTGACACTTTAAATGTGTTGTGTAATATATTTGAACATATGGGGTCTAAAATAAAATAGCTTTTAAAGGTACTCAGCTACCACAGTAATGGATGGATGGACAGATAAATAATCTGTGTGCTTTTGATGTGATTTACTGCCTTCCAGGAACCTCTGCTCTCCAGCATTGAAACTACAAATTCCCTAAGACTCTGTGCTTGACTAAACTCTAACCACAAGGGGCATACCTTTCAAATATAACTTCACTGGTTTTATTTCCATGGCAGCAGCTACGAAAAGGGTTATCCTGCTCAGACTAACTGCACCAATTTCATTTGTGATGAAATGTTTAATCATCAAATCTCTATAAGTTACTATTTATATTTACTATAATTCAAAAAGATAGAGATGCAAATTTGTCTGTGTTCCTAGAGCACATAGCTCAAAAGCTGATCAGAATCTTCTGCACTAATAAAATGCCCGACTTCAAAATAGTCTATGTTTTCTCAGAATTCATCTGTATGAAAAATTCTCATTACAGCTTAAACATAAATCAAATCCTTGTGAAATTTCATTCAACTTCTGCCTGTATTTTAGATATGGATGTAATCCATTATTGATATAGTGAAAATGCAGCTCTGTAACAGAGAAACACCTCGTAAAATGCAGGTTCTTTTCCTTTTTCTCTTGCTCTATACTACATCTCTATACTATGATTCTTTCAGACAAAAGCCCTCAGAAATGACCTCAGAATTCAGTCTTACTGTATCATCTCTTTTGATAACAGCATGCCTTGTACAACCTGCTATTACTGCTCTGATGTTCATTTCATTTCTCGGTCTAAAAATAGTAAATAAGTTGCATCCATATGAAACTGTATCAGAATAAAAATTGTTCCTGACATGTTAACATGGAGTAGGTGGGAAAGAAGCTATCGCCTGACTCAGAATTAAATGCATTATTTGAGGATAGTTTCAAAGATGTGATCAATTGAGAAGCATTTTCCATCTATAGGCAATATTTGGAATAAATTCCAAAATGCTTACAGGATAAGGCAGAGAAGCAGAGAGTGGAGCTTAATGCTACTGAAAGGACTCAGTAAAAAAAGAAAATCAGACCATCAGAAACCAGAAGAGAAACAAAGCTTTGGATGGCACTGATAGTAGGGACAAGCAACATAAAAATAATTTTGGTATGACAGGGAAAAATGGCATCAGCAGGGAATTCCTCTGATCACAGATGCAACACAAGGCTCTTAAATTAAGTAGAGGATGAGAACTGCTGTTCACCAGGCATGCTGACTCACTCAGCTTTCTGCAAGCCTACATCAGTGTTTTGGTCTCAGCTCCCACTGCTCATTACAGCTTTGTTTTCTTGATTTATATGTCTGTCTGTCTGTTCAGGCAAACCCTTCACAGATTTCTTTGTATGCGATCTCCAAAATTGCCCAGAAGGCTACATGAAGATCATACTGTATTTACGTTTTGAACTTAAAATAGTAAATCACTTTCTGCTGTACTTTGCTTTCTGCCCAGTCCATCCAAATCCTAAATGTAAATTCCATGTTAAAACTCATGGCCATCTCTATTTCAGCCTTAATTTCATTCTGTCTTTTCAACTGCAACTGGACAAGATCAAAAGACAATTTTTCTCTGTACAATGCATTAGAAAGGGGTGCCATCAACTCTTGTCCTTAAACTGAGCTACTGCCAAAAAACCCCCAGAGATTTGCAATTTGGATAGGGATGGTCTGCTTTGTAATAATATAAAAACCAAACCTGACTGTCCAAACAGCCAGCCACCATGTAACCATCTGGAGCCTGTGCCATCAGCAAATTCAGACATCCAGAGTGTACGGCACCACAGCCTGTGCCTGGTTGTTGGGTCTGACAGAGGTAAATCACAGACACATCACAGAATGAGATTTCTACTTCCACATGCTGGAATCAAAATCCTTTCTGTTCCTCTTGGCCATTTCACCACTGGAAAGAGTGGCAGTTCACAGCATTTACAAGAGATGATCACTGAGCAGTGTCACTTTGTGACTGGTGCCATTCTGAGTTGGGAAAACCAAGATCAGTTCCCCAGGAAATGTCCTCGAGGAACTACTCCACTGAAGTGCTCCTCTCTGCAGTCCCTTTCCGCAGCAGTTCCCCCAGAGAGTCCTTTTCTCAACCATACCAGCAAAAACAGAGTTCCAGCAGTGATTTTTTGGTGATATCCTCTTCGCAGTGACATACAGCTAATTAAGTATCACTCTCCCATGCTGGGAACACTTGATGACTAGAGGGGAAGAATGATCCAGGCAGGTCTTGGGAGGGACTTGGACAGTACTGGTGGAAACACTCCTGTGTCTTCTTTACTCAGCAGAAAATGCTGACCACAATCTGTGGGATGCCTGTTTTGTGACTGTACAACTCAGCCACAGGTGCCTGCCACGCACCTATCAGCCTGGTGCTTAGGGCATAGCGAATGACCCAATACAACAAAAATAATCCGCTTGTTAAGGATGCTCCTGTGGTGCAGGGGCAGTTTCCAGAGCAAACGTGCGTGTCCTGAGCTTTCCCACCTTGCTGATGTCTGCCAACTTGCTGATGTTTGCCATATTTTCCTTACCTACTAGATGGTACCCTCCTTTGAGAGGAAGCACTGTTTGTTCTTAGCCGAAGATTTACAGAAACATAAATGGCCCAATCGAACCCCTTGCAAGGTGATTTCTTGTATCTATGTATTATCTCTAGAAGGTATGTTTCCAATACTAGTTCTTAGAACTGGTTGGTGATTGCTGATGCGGTGGTTCAACTGGGTTGCACAATGTTCGCTACAAGTTTAACTTAGGAGGTCTTTTTACTTTTTATGACTATATACTTTTCACTAGGCGATATAATTTTGGAAGAAAGTGAAAAAACCCTTTCTCACAATCCTTTAAAGCTCTGAAATACTTATTATCAGTGTATCTATTAAAACACTTACTGCTTTGAAGTTAGCAATGTTAAAAGGTAGTAAAAATAATGTGTAATGAAGAAATTAGTTTACTAAATTCCTTGAAATGGAATGGTTTATTCCTGAAAGCCACTCTGCAGCTAAACTGTTGATATGGGATATGATTTTCAGCTGAAAATCACTATCAATAATTTGCTCAAAACTCTTCACTAAAGACATAAATTTTGGCTTCTACGACTAATTAGTTCCAACCTAACAAATATGAAGCTTTGTCTGTGAGACTGCAAAAGGCAATGACAAACATCAGTGCTATTGATCCTGTCATCTGTTACTTCTTAATTCTACAGCTCTTTACAACTGCCAATAACTTCTCTCTCAATACCCAGGTTTTCATGAAAAATTCTGCTTCTTTTCAGTGTTGCTTACATCTATAACCAATAATCTGTCAAGTCCATTAAATACTATTCAGTACACAACAGATTAAATTCATAAAACATACTAAACAGAGCTCAAGGAAGTACAAAATAAAAGCAAGAGTGGCAGATATTAATACTATGACAGATATTTTTTTTAAGAAATATACTCAAGCAGTTTATCACTCAATATTGTCATTAACAGAAGATAGACTGTTCCCTCACCAATGCAGGATTAGTGGAAATTATGGAAATAAACACAAGCCTCATCAAACGCATGAGAAGAAATGCCTCTGCAATGAATATGACAGAGACAGCTGACAATGAATTTCCATTTTTATTCCACTGTTCAAAATATTAAGAAATAAGGAGATGACATTTCGTCACATTACTGACAAAATATGAAATATATTAACAAGGACTAAAACCCCGAGTCTTTTGTGAAAATTGAGAAGGAAAGTTGATAGAACCTGACAATTTGCACTAAGCAGCTTCCAATTAGGAATGAGTTGCTGCTGTACTATCAGGTGGGTATGTAACAGAAATTGAAGGCAATTGTGAAACTTTTAGGAAGAAACATGCTGTTTAAATTTGAAAGATGTGATTTTCTTTCTTGTGTCAGTTGGCTTTTGTTTATTAGATTGTTTAACTTAGAATTTTAGGTGCACGCACTTATTAACATCTATTTAAATGCTTGTTGTGTACATTTGCTTAGAAATCACTATTGATACAAAGCTGTGCTTTTCTATAGAAGTTTGTTGACACAGAACCTCTACATTTTAGACACCCCCCCCCCCTTTTTCCATGGAGAGGGCTATCTCTGTCTTTACTGCTTGACAAATGAAATGAGCACCTTGCTTTTAAATCAAGATTGTTTTTACATCTAGATGATTTTAAAGAAGAATTAATCAGCTGTAAAGATGGCATGTCTTTATGCAGCTTTAGGCATGGATACAATCCTTATAGACAGAGACACTGAAACAATCTATGTCTGAAATGAGTCAGCCCTGCTAGAAATGTGTCTATCGTCAAGGCATACTAATGGTGCAATTCTTTCACAGGCGCTCTGGGAGTTCCTTACAATCATGCATTTCTGTTAATGGAAATGCAAACATATACAGCAAGAAGTAGTTGTGTATACATGCCCAAACTTCTGTGTTGCCTTGTATCTTACGTTTATCTCAATGGGCTGCATTTGAAAAGCTCTTGGTGAGTGTGATCTCTATTTTGAAAAAGGATCCTATTCAGCAGTCATTGTATCACTGGAGAAAATACTATCGTAAATACTGTCATTTGTCTTCTTAAAGGCAAGCTGTTCTGAGATATGACTTGAATTCTCTCACCTTGAAACAACACCACATTTTTTTCTGCAGTGTGCCATATCCTTTAAAGTAAAAAAGAATCCTACTTTCTTTTTTATCAGTTTTATTTTGCTCCATACTTCAGAGAAATATTCTTCTGATAAAGACAGCCTATTTTATATTTTCTAAGCAAATAACAACAGAAGAAACAAACACATTCAAAATCCTTACTAAATTAAAAGTGACTGAATTCCCACATTTCTAATACTCCATTCACCAAAGAAAAAGCAGGTGGTTTTGAGCATGCAGATCTCAGACTATCACACGGTGCAGATCCACAAGCATTCCCAAGTATTATTAGCCATGCAAATCAGTGTTACAGCTGCAGTGTGGGGAGAAAAGTTGAAAAAAGTTTTAGAGTCTTGCTTCTGCTCAGTAACTTCCAGTGATTATTGATTTCCCTATACATCCTCAGTAGGGCACTTTCCCACAGAGAGAGGCAGAGTCTGATGTAGGAAGAGGAAAACACGAGTGGGAAGAGGAACATGTCACTTGGACACGACAGTGATGTATACCAACCACATTATCATCTAAACAGGAACTAAAATACCAGGGCATACACTTGTTGGTACAATGTGCTTCTCCCTTGACATGGTTTCTCCACCTTACCCACCTGACATGCTGTGGCTCCTCACATACCAGCGTTCAGGAGTGCACTGGGGCAGGACCATTTCCAGCCTCCGCTTAAAAAAATGTTGCACACTCAGATTTCTGTCTGTGCAGCTGCCTCTGTAACTTCATCTCCTGCCAGCCTGCTGCCCCCTCAGCTAGCTGGTTTTCTTAGAAAGCACTCGACCCGGTGATTTCAACCCAGTGACTGCTGGCTGCCGGGCTCAATGGCCCAGTCCATTCAGACCTCTTCTCTCCAGGGACCAGTTCCCAACAAGCATTTCTACAACACCTGGTTTGGCTCAGTGATGAGGGCATCAGAAATTCACTGGAGTCCTTCAAATGTTCCTGCTGCTCTTTCAGCTTTGGAATACAGTCTTAACACAAAAGTCTTAACACAAGACATCTTTTGTCTTAACACAAGACATCTTTTGTCTTAACACAAAATTTAACCGACAGTTTCGGCATGCTGTTACAAAAGACTCTATAGGATCGTTCATCAGTGTCCATGCGTTCAGGAATTCACCTCAGGGCATGCTTGGGAAGAGGTCACTGGCAACTTGGTTCACATGGAAAGCCGGGTTATTGGCAACCTTCTGTCCCCTTTATGGCATTTCATCTCTTTGTACTGACATAAAAGCTGTGAGCGGACATGAGATGTCCCTGGTTACACCATGGCCTGTTTCCTATAGTACACCTGTCCAAGTAAGCATGAAGCCTAGGGCAGGAACACCTGAAGTTCACTGGGATCTTGAGATGATAAGCAATATAAAATAATACTAAAAATGAATTCCACTGATAATACATACGGGGGTTTGGATACATGTATATATATGTGTGCGTGTGTGTATATATGTATGTGTGCATGTATATAATTATATGTGTGTGCATGGAAAACCTCTTAGGATCCCTCCATGAGGGCAAACCACTACAGGTCCTTTAAAATGGAGCCAAAATTCTTACGTGCCAAACATAGGAAATAAGGGCACTAACTAGTTGTTCCTCTTGTACGCCAAGGAGCTGAAATCTTAATAGGACACTCAAGAACATGTTCAAACAAAAGATTTCAAATAGCAATGAAAACAAACAGCAGATATCATAATTTATGGTCATGAACATGCAACTCCTTCACTCCTTCATCACTGCTGCAAATAAGTGCAGATCCATTTCATTAAAGCAGTGACAGTCCACCTCTACCCTGGGGTATTAAAACCTCCTTTAGAATTAAACAAAACAAAACCAAGTATCAGATCGCAGACAGATAATCAGAGGAGCATGGACAAATTATATTGCGTAAATATTCTAGTAGCTGCACAGAAACAAGTTCATGAATATTTAACTCAGAAAAGGTACAGATGCATAATTTTCCTTTGAAACCTCATTTGTGATGTTTCTGTAACAGTTACAAAAATATCCCTGTGAATTGACTGTCACTGTCAGATAACTGAAAACTAACGGATAAGTGCTCCTCTGAGACATGCACATGGTCTCTCCCTCCTCTGTGTATTTGGAGCGCTCACTACTTCTGTCAGCAAAACTCCCACCTTCCCCCAAAGACTCCTCCTCCCATCAGGGAAATGTGTGCAAGAAATGGAGGAGGCTGCTAAATGGCATATATTATCCTTCTCCTTTTCTCCCTAATGCTAATCAGGAAAGATAAGGTAGGGAGAGGTTCTAACAAGGCTGGTTGCTAATGACCCTGAGCTGCTCTATTCAGTAGCGACCTGGGTTTGGTTTAAAGCATCCTCAGGGTTTGTGAAGCAAAGTTGCAGCCAAAGGGAGACCTAAGCCAAGAGGTGAGTCCCCAGGTCCCTGAATTCCGAGCATCTTCCAGAATTGACTCGGTGCTTCCGCCTGGGCTCGGTGGCTTATGAGCAGAAGGGAGAGCATACAGCACAACTGCAGCTTTTACATTGAGTGCTAAATGTGTAAACAATTTTTCAGATGAAGCTGCAATCATTATTATAGCACTGTCACCCAGAAATGCAACAGAAGTTCCAAGTAACCATATGCCAATGGCTAACAGCTCAGCCAAATATAAAGGAAAAAACATGCTTACAAAATGGTGGAAAAACATAGGATATTTGTATATTTTTTGCCTGAAAGATGTATTTAGTTATAACAATAATTATATGGATTACCCTGGTAATAATGGAGATGATGGAAGAGGAAATTACTGCTTGTGTTAAATCTTGGTTGAAAATAGAGCTTTTTCGCACTAGCATAACTTTTTATTCCCTTGATTCATGTTGTCTCATATTGCTTATTTTAGAAAAGGCAGTTTAGTTAGATTAAGTTTTATAGCTGTGGCTGTGAGTTACCTGAAGCATCACATATGCTCTTTGCTCTTTCCAGTGCCATCTTGTTAACAGAAGCTAATGAAATCAGAAAAAGAAATTGGAGAGGTGGACTATTTCCCATGTAAGAGAAATATACTGCACATCCAAAACTTCAGAAAGGATGTGATCTTCACAGGGACTTTGCTGCCAGTCTTGTGTACAGTTTACAACTGGGCTCTGCAAAATGGGATGCTGCTGAGTCTTTGATTTAATGAAAACTTAGGAAGGCAATCCAATTCACTGCAGGGACCGCTTTCTTCTTTCATTATGATTCTTTTTTAATGAGAAAGACGATCGCACGGATAAACTCTATTCCTCTGAATTTTTACACTAATTACATACAAAGCACCATTCTGGCAGAGCGGGACTTATCTCCTTCAGGCAATACAGTTATCATCTTGTAACCACACTTCAAATCTCCCGTATGAACGCTGGAGCTACGTGTGCTGAATGTGGATCCTGCTACCCTGGCTAGCTGCTTGAATTGGTGAATGTTTAAATATTCAATAAATCACAGGCAAATACTGATACTGCATGAAGTAGCAGAGACAACCCTTGCATTCTGCTTACAGCTGTAGGATCAAGGGTACACTATTGTATCAGAACCATTAACTTTCCTCATTGTGGTGGGAAGGGATGGTTGGTTTTGTAAACAGCACTTGAGATGTTTATGTATTAAGAAGAAGAGCCAGACACATATACTAACACTACAAAGGACAGTTATCCCTTAATTCTACAGAATATCAACTGTTTGTGATTCAGCTCACACCCTTAAGAGACAATTTATTATTTGACATACTGTAAGGCAATCTAGGCTAGATAGGGAGCTGCTTTACCCTCAAATAAAATTACTGAGAACCACATTCACCCCTGCACAGTACTCTGATACTGTGGACCAAATTTCAAAGCTTGTAAGCGCTTGCTGCCATGGTATCTGAGCACTTCCAGGACCGTATCGTGCAATGCCTGGCTTCCACATGCTCAGAAGCCTTGATTCTTTTACCTACAACATCCGTGCCCCTGTCTGAATCTGTGGTACAAATACAAACAGAGGTAACGGCAGCTGCAGAGATGGGGATGCAAATCAAGCAGCACGATGCACGAGTGCTCAAACTGCACTTCCTCAGAGCTTCCTCGAGCCTGCCCACTCATCATTCTAGTGACGAGGTTTATCTTCTCAAACAGGTACTCACAGACTTGTGTTCAGACTAGCATTGCGTTTCAATGGCCGGCATGGCTCCTGGAAAAATGTGCATGGAGGGAGCTTCACAGGCTCAGCAACAAAATCTAAATCCTGATCCAAACATAAATGCAAATATGTGGCAGAGTTGCCCCAAGTCTCAGATTTAGGTGCTGGAATCACCAAGAAAAGCATCACAGTATAAAATGCCACACCGTGATCGTTTTTTTGTTGTTTGTTTCTGCTAAATTCCACTAACTACCTGTGATGCTGCAGCTGTGAGCTGAATAATTGCATCGCCTCCCATTTTATTGCATCTGTGGATTCTATTTATGGACTTACTGGCACGGAATGGCCACATCTGGCTAAATGTTCCTAAACTGTATGTACATTTACCTCCAGGGTAAAACTGCCTTATTCTCAAGTAGTATATTCAGTATAGACATTGCCTCACAGCGATGATGCAGCGTCTTGATGCAAACATGGTCCATCACCCAGGACTTCAGCCAGCCTAAAGCTTGGCATCCCTTTTACGCTCACTGCACTTACTGCCTGCAAGGTTTGCTCTCATAAAATATGCACCAGTCTTTGAACCATGGTGCAAATCTGAATGCTGTTTCTAGAAGAAACTGGTTGAGGGCATAAACCTGGCAGCCAGAAACATGACCGGGTCTGAACTTCCTGAACTGAGAGTGACCTGAGCATCTGTGTGTTGAACTGTCTGATTTGAATCCTCCAGGGACTTCGTTGCAAGGAGAGGTACCCCTTGTTCACATGCAACCTTAGTAGAAATTCTCCTCTCTGTGCGGACAAGACCTCCCATTTCTTCATTTAGGTCAAGAGGATGGTAAGAGATCTCCCTTTCTTTTTGTCCTCCTGTCTGCATCAGCAGGCATAGGAAAAATGAGGTGCTCCTGTCCTTTTGCCTGATGCCCTCTTGCAGCTTCTTTTGTCTTTGATGGCACAAAGGATACTTCTTTGAGCAGCAGAGCTATTTTGAAAGCAACTTAGTAAAACCAGAGGCATCTCTGGACTGAATGAGGTGCATCAGGGATCATGAGATACTACTACAGAGAATGCTACAGCATGAATGCTTGATTAGGCCTGGCCTTTATTGCTCTGGGGTCATCATGAGTGTATTAGTGTTTGCATCATTAAACCATGACACACAGTGTTCATGCTTAACTGCTGCCACCTGCACCCTAAAGGAACAGTATTTTCCAATTTTCGATTTGTATGTGCTGTGGGATGTACATGATTTATTCCAGTGATACGAAGCAAGAGGAGAGACTGTGCTGCTTTGGCCAGGATTAACAGAAGGACACGTATTTTGTAACACAGGACAGGTGCTGTGGGTTCAGACAGCAAGTGCCTAACTTAACCATCAGGAGCACAGAACTGAGAAATAAAAACACTAGAAAGAAAGGGATGAGGTTGCTTTTGTGCCTTTACTGGCCAACACATTTTCACTACGTTTGGGGCCAGGATTCCTCTCTGTCAGTGTTTATTCATACCTTGCTAAACAGCTGGCAAAGCAAAATGCATCTGATGAAAATGAAAATTGACTTAAGCCCTGAGATGCCTGGTCCCTTGTGTGGGTGGAAAGGAGCAGTAGGGCCAAAGCAGAAAACGTCTGTCTGGCTAGTGTAACAAGGACAGCTGACAATGAAAAACCCTGAGGACTGAAAAAAACACCCAACATCTCCACTAGGAACAGCAAAACAAAACAGAGCAAAGGACAGAAAGGTCAAGTCTATTGGTTTTAACCCTGCCATTGTATCACCAACATGGTCTGTTTTTTACCCTGCCTTCCTACCAGCTATGTGGAATAAGTCATACTCTATTGAAACTGCATCTGCTGCTGTATTATGGCTAAGAATGTGAGAAGACTTCATTGGACTGGGAAGGGAAATTCTGTGGGTTTGGGAAACTATCATAAAGAATAGGATCCCAAAGTCCTGTATGGAAACTATACATACAGGAAAAGTTTAACACTTCACTGAATTGTAACCATCTACGGAGTAAAATAAAGGTTCATGCAGTAGAGAGAGCAGCAGCATTCAGCATTTTACAGCAGAAAATTTTTAAAACTCAGTTAAAAGTAGAGGGAAAATTCAAACACAAACACAATGACTATATAAATGGGACTGAACGAGAATCTGGCTCTAGTCCTACTGGTTTTTTCTAGCTAGCTTGTTGTGGTGTCCGTGATGTGATAGGCAAATCCCAAACATGTCACACGTCATAATTCTTGCTCCTGTGAGCATGCTATCCAAAACAGAAAATTGCACATTACAAAAAAGATCCCTGCAATTTGAAGTGCCTGTAAATAGCCAGCATTCTAGTTTCATTTCTCCTACAGTACAGAATTCCCTCTGAATATGAAAAGGGCTTTTCAAAGCCCAGACAAAAGGACTGTGTGGCTGACCATTTTCATAATAAACATATCCCACACAGTTTGGCATCCCTAAATAGAAGCCCAGAGTAATTAGGAGAAAGTGCACTGCAGACTGCAAAGCACAGCACGGCAGGGAGACTCTGCAGTGCTGCCATAAGAATACCAAAGACCTGAAAGATCATTATTTTTCACTGGTCCCAAGCCACGCTCGCCGACGTATTTCATTTTTACAACCCAGGGTTAGCCTGGCCCCTTGCAGCGGGCTGGGCCAGCTTGACATGCCTTTCCCCCGTGCTTCAAGGGGAGCGCCGCTACTCTTTGCGCCGTGCCATGCGTTTTCAGGCCAGCGTGTGGGCTGGGTCATCGTCGCCTTGAGGGACCGAGGACCACTTGTGTCGCAGGCAGAGAGGACCATAAAGCTGCTTGGCTGTAGCTTGCGCAGGTTTTGTTCAACACTGGAGGGATAACCGAGCTCTTTGTTCTACAACAGAGGCATGACCATACTTCGGAAGCTGAACGATGATGAAATGCATCTGTTCTAATCAAAATCACTCCCTGTCGTCCTCGGCGAACACAAAGTCCTGTATTTCTGAAGGCTTCTCGTTGAAAGTGCTGATGGGATCGATGCCTTTCCAGAAGACATTTCATCTCAATGGTACAACACATATTGCCCAAAGTATATTATATCTAATATAGTTTGATCAGCTTATATCATGTACTCTCTTTGTTTTCCAGGCATGTCATTATGGGCAGTCAACAAAAAAAAAGGTGTTAATATCAAAGAAATTCTGGTAGATCTACCTAAGTTAAGTGCATAATACTAGCTTTGTGTTAATATAACATTGCTAGTGGAATGAAATTGAGTAAAAAAGAGACATTTACCCTTTCTATCATTCAATAAATAGCTGACAAGCACGGCAGTAAAACAGAGCAACTCCTATATTGTGCTCTACTTTTCTTCAAGTAGCCTGTTTCAGTCAATTTTGGGGAAGTAGCAAGGATGTTGGGGGGGGTTCATGTATCTAAATGGAGATACGTATTTGAATAACAGATAAATCAGGAATTTACATATGACTGCGATACTAATGTCATAAGCCAATCCTAGATAGAAATGCATAAAAAATGATATTCCAGTAACAGGACTGCAATCCTTAATAGTCTCACAGGACTCTCTAGCTGACTCAGGGGCACAGATCACATCTGATGATATGTCAAATCTAAGACATTACAGTTACTCTAGGGAAAACCATATTTCCATTGACATATGCTGTAACCTCATCACTTAGCCTAGAAGCAGAATTCATCCAGACATACACAAATTCATAAAACCTTTTCTGAACTAGCAAATTATTGCCAGCCCTCAGTAATGGTGGGCTGAAAATACTTGGTAACTTGTTGCACTAAAATTAAAGGAACAGCTTGCAATGTGGAGCCCTGCTCGCTGTGCCCTTAAGGCTTCATGGTTCCCTTCTGTTCAAAAGACATCTTTACTGCTCCCACTTTTCTTGTTTTCCAGAATAACAAAAAGTAGCAGTTTCATATTTTTTCTTTTTTTAATGATGTCTAGTAGATGTGTTGTTTTCATTTGTAGCATATGTGAGGTGGCTTTTAGAAGTAATTTATTTTTGGTGGCAAGCTGCTGATGCTTGCACCCATGTTGACTGTTAGTAATTAACACCTTCTGGTCCACTATGGACAATTTCCCACTTACTGCTTTTTAAGGTGTTAAAACTAATCTCCACCAGCTCTATGTCCCATAGCTCCATTTCACTGAGAGGAGGCTTTTCTTCCTGATAGCCAAGGCTTTTCCTTTCCTCAATTAATAACAACACACAACCCAAAGGAGTATCTGGAAGTGTCCTGACAAGATTCTGTTAAGCAGAATCCTCTGCCGACGGGGATACTGAGCTGAGATAATATGTGTTAAAACCTTCTTCTCAGCTCAGACGTGTTACCACGGACAAATACAGGTTTTGGCTGTGAACACAAAAGGCATGAGAGGAAGTTACCTCAAGAGAAAGAACTGAGGAAGTCCTTATTACCTATTAAATTTTTGGCATATGAGCCAGATAAAACGTAATGACAGTCATTGCCTCATAATGCTGCATTAGTGACATCAATTTTATAGCATTGTTCTCATACAAAGAAAACTGCTGAAGTATTATATTCGGACCTCAGCAGTGGTGCATTAATGAGCATTGGACTGGAAGCTCTAGTGGATACGTATTTGTGGGTAAGTGGCTACTGACATCTATGCATGCCTGAGCGTGGGCATTCCTAACCGTGAAGAACCTCTGCACTCACCTCTTCAGGGAAATAATACGTTCAACTTAAATTTACATACAACAACAGAAAAATTAGAATTAGCATTTAAATATCCAGAATAAAAGAGAGAGTTTTCTAGATACCAGAGTCAACATTTAACAGAAACTTTAGAGTTCAACTGGCAGAAAAGGGGGTTAGATTTTGCATCAGAAAAATCCCAGTTTGGCCAAATTCTTTCCCTTTTCATGACCACTACTTGAGCAGTATCCACGTTTTAAGGCTCATATGAAAATCTCACAAGAACAGATCTCCTTTAACACTTCTGTCACTGCTTATTTCTGGTCATGAGCACAAAATTGCAATAATGATGAAAAGCCTTGCTCACATGGACTTCACTGCTTAAAACTGTTGAGTCCACTCCATCTAGAGCTACAGGACAAGCTTTTCCTTCTTTTTTCTTTTTTTTTTCCTTTTTTTAACACGGGAATGAAACTTAAAAGTACTCAGAGATTCTGGCACCTGCAGGACTTGTGCATCTCCTATACTGTCCGATCATGTGTGGATTCATTGCAAGGTGGTAGTCCTAATTTTTGCACTCAATAAAGGGCTGTGATAAAATTCTTTTGGAAGAAACCATCTTGATCCACAATATAAAAAGTAGTGGAAGCTGCTGGTGTCTCTGGACTAACTTTAGCTGCTGGAAGCTGGGGATTCACTGCAGAAGGATTTAGTCAGAAAAGCTCAGGAATCAGGAGTTTTAATCATCTGCTAATGACGATTTTCAGAGACTAGTGCAAATTCTAACTTTTCAGTATCACTCAGGATGTTTATACAGTGTGAGAAGATGAACAGTGAGGGAAGGCTAAGCCAAAGGGGATCCACAGTAAACCAAAATTTGGAAGAAGCCTCTAAAGAAAGAGGAGTTCCTTTATGTCCCAGGAAATTATAGTTTTCAGTCCTACAGTGAATTAAGGGTGGTTTTGGCCACCTCAAGTGACGCCTCCTTAGCCAGTACATTTCTGCAAAAACGCCAGAGATTAAGAAAGCAAGCAAAGAAAAAGACAAAGGGATGCAGTTATTTTTGACTACCAGCCAACTTATGATTGTTTGATTTCTGAAGGAGAAAGAGGATAATTTAAAGAATCTTAAATCTTGCATACAGAGTAGGAGAACCACACTTGGAAAAAAAGCCATCTGATGTTCCCAGCACTCAGAACAGAATCGTCCCATATAAAATTAATATCATTATTATGTGATTTCCATCTGTTAACGAAGCCAAACGATTAGAGCTGCTAGAAAAACTGCCTTAGTGGAACAAACACAGATAATGAATTTGAATGAATACACAAGCAAAAAGACAATGTCAGGCTCAATCACTTGGCAATATTAAATGCCGAATAAATGAGTTGGCTGCGTAGTGCTATACCATCCAGCAGGAATGTTATGCTGAGTGCCTGGATCATTGCTTTCATCACTTCTGTAGCCAATTTTGTTCTGGATTTTTTTGGACCAAACTGTCTTTCTTTTTTTGACAGCTCCTTTTCCAGACTATTCCACTGGTACCCTTTATGTTGTGCTCTGGTTGTTCATATGGTCCATATTCAACCGCAGGCCTGTTCAAACACATTCCCCAATCTTCCTCACTTGTCCAGAAAGTATTTTTCACATATTCCTAACACTTTCCTGATTTGTTTCCCAAATCTATCTTACTGGCACAGCAGGTAGCTCTGACAAACTCTCTTTAGCCCACAACTATATTTTTAAACAGAAAATTATTTACAAAAATAAAGTACAGTTTTAATACATATTTTTATATGTGTAAAACAGAGCACTTGATAGCATTTTTGAAATGTTGATATATACCAGGTGTCAAACATTATTCTAAATAAACCCCTGTAATGCACAGCAGTATGGTGGCCCATATATCCTCTCACAAGGTAGAATTTTCAAAAAAGTAAAATCTATTTAAAAGTCATAGAGACTTGGCTTCCACAGTATCTAAATCAGTCCCAAGAAGGACATTTCTGGGACAGAACTTGTGAACATCTAGGCAATCCTACACTCAGAAGAATTATTTTTAAACACAGTTCTCCAGAAAGATGCTACTAATACAAGTTTTAAACCTTTTGCAGAGCAAAGCACGTGGTGATGTTTCCCCCTACACAAACTGAAATACCAAGACAGCGTAACACTGCCTGAGCAATCTCTCCTTATATAAGAGCTGACATTTCCTCCGCAGATTGGCCTTCATCGCTTCTGAAAAATGTCAATGGAGACCAAGGTTTATAAAACTTAAGTTGTACACTTAAGCGCTTTGTGCTGGAGCACAGCGGTATATTTTTGACTGTTCATTTTTTGCATGAAAACGAAATCCTTGCTGTTTTGGAACACTTTATAGTATTGTACCACAAGACTGTACTGTGAGTGAAGAACTTAAGCTTCAGGGTTGCTCCCAAATCATTAAAAGATGTAACATCAAAGAACAAACCAAATATATTTGTTCCTGTAAGAAAATGTGAACCTCTCAGTATGCTGATAAATGTACCGCAGCTTAATACATTTTGTAGTTCTTTTTCTCCATAGAGCCCTTCCCTCCTTATGTCAGGAGAGCCGAGTCAGGAAAGCACATGATATTTTTGCTCTTTTATTTTGCTTCTAATCCACGTGTTCTGTGAAGGTGAATAAATAAAACGACTACAAAAAAAGAGTGGGTGAGAAATGTACTTAAATGCATTCACCTCCCACACTTCATCTAGACATGAAATCTCAAAGGGAGGGATGGGCAGGAAAGGCACAACCCCCCCTATATTATGCATAGACTGTCGAACAGAGGATCATTTGATACACAGTACCAAGGTGTACTATAATGCATTTCTCACTTTGGAGGTCAGATTGGTTTCACAGGCCCTGTCCCAAAGCAGTGGCAGGGCTATAAGGCTGCTCTGCCCACACAGCACCCCAGAGAGACAGCATCCCAAATTCCCTCCCTTCACCTCCTACTTCCCAATGGCTAAAAATTGGCTGCTATTTTTTTCTAACAGTAGGTGAACTATTGAATTGCCATGATCAGCAACTAGAACTAGCAAGCTCTTCTTTGCTTGCATCTGAGCTCTCCTTAGCCCATGTAAGATGTAAAGCATACTAATATTTCCCAGCAAGGCATGCAGTCAAATCCAAAACAAACCCCGAGTGTGTGGTTGTGGTGCCAGAGAGGCAGGTGTAAGAGGAGCATTCCCATAAGAATAGTTAGGAAGTCAAAAGTGCTGATGTTTCTTTTTGGTTTTAGGCAGCACCATTATCCTCGACATCTGCTGATTCATTCTTTGCTACTGAAGATTTGTAGGGTTTTTTTCAGTTCATCCAATATGTATTGCTAGGTAAAGTAAATATGTAACAAAAGTTAATGGGTTATGTGTCTAAATCACATTGTTTGTTGTTCTGCAAAAGCCTTTATCCTTGCTGTTTTCTACAAAACAGTTTCAGAGGCACTTACCTTGTCTGACAGCTAGCGTTGTTGTGTAGACCAAGAATAGAAGGATATAATTGAGGAAGCTCTGAAAAACAGGTGTGTTGGCATGGAAATCTTCTGACAAATACTTGCTCGTGAGACCAATGCCACAGATAAGGAGGGAGAGTACCTGGCCAAGTGCCACAGACAGCAAGAGATCCCTAAAAGGAATGAGAAAAACACAGACATAAACCACTCGGCCTCTTCGTCAAGGAGGAAATGCTCATCCTCCTCCAGGAATCATGTTCGACAGAGCTATGACATGGGAAGAAACATGATGCTTCAGTCAATGAGGGATCTGCTGGGTGTAGCCGACAACGTTTCCATTATTTCTGCTCTTATCACCAGCTTAAACATTGTCCAAACACACCAGCTTTTATTCACATATTAAGCAACAGCAGATGGTACATCTCTACCATTTAATTTTGCATTTCACATTTCACAAAGGATAAATGATAGTTTAAACCAACCAAAATACAGCACTGCTTCCTTTGAGTATCTTCCCTAACAGAAAGACCCAGGAGTATCATTCAGACAGAGTGGGAATCACAGCTCTTCCCAGACTTAGTAGCCACAGAGAAAAAGCAGAGAAAGGATTTTATTGTGTTTCACCATCAACGTGAATCTACCGTATAACTTCCTTCCCCTCATTTCACTTCCATCTCATCATATAAACTATTCTTTCCATCTACCATGCAAATATATGTCTCTTTTCTTTCATCTTTGTCACAGCTTACTTCCTCTTCTGTTTGGCAGGAGTGGGACATTCCACTTTTTCCCTTCCTGTCTCCTTCTGGTTCTTAAAAATGCATTTTCTGGTTTGGCTTCTTGCTTTAATCTGTTTTCCTTGACTTCGATCTCCAGTCTCCTCTGCATTCCCTTATAACAACGTTCCCCATTCTCTCTCCCCACAGGTGTCCGATAGTTGCTACTTTTGTGCATGTTCTCTGCGCTTCCTATAGTTTTCTCCTCTTTACTTAAGAAACCACTATATCTGAAAGCCCTTTTCCCTTCCAACTATCTTCATCTCTTTTACTCTTCTCGCAGAATTTATTACCTAAGCACACAGCCCAATTCAATCCAAACAATGCTCCTTTTCCAATTTTTCTCACCGGATCTCCTACACCTACACCGACAGCACAGGAATATGTGTATTTTTTAAATTACCCTTAAGAGGTTTCCCAGATTCCCCACGTGTCAGTACTTTCGTGCTGACCAGGCTTGCTCCACAGCTACGCTTTCCCATGCAGAAGCTGAAATGCAAAAGCATTGGCCTGGAAGAGGAGCGAGCGTGACGACTGCAAGGGAGAGCAAAAGGACATCCAACGGGGACATTTAGTCCAAGCCCTGCCGGCTGCTGTCACCAGCCCCCAGAAAAGAGGGGCTGTAGGTCCCTGGGGAACCCACGAAGGAGACGGGAAGGCGGGAGAGGAGCACGCTCTGCGGCGTCTCGTTAGAGCCTGGTACGAGGAAAGAGGATTAGGCAGTCCTAAGGGAGTAGAGGACGGAGGGCAGCACTCAGCTGTAACAATACTTCATGTGTGTTCTCCTCTGCCTGACAGTTAAAAAAAATTACTTCAAGGCTGCTTTGCTTTCCCTGACAGATTTCCCTGACCTCGGCTATGCGTATTCGGCAGCGATGAGCATCTCTGCTCTCGCAACAAGTTTCCTGGTAAACTCAAGTGTCAAATTTGTTTCCCTGTTTCTCATAAACAATCCTCCCACTAATGTGTCTCTGTGTCAGTCATGGCGTGATTCAACCAAACAGACAGCAGAAAGCAGAGGGAGCTGGGTAGCTATATTCAGCTAACATACCTTGCTGACAAACAGCCTGACACAGATAGTAAGAGAACAAACTTTATTGTGCTAAACCCCGTGTTTTGACGGGAGACTGCTGGATAAGTAGCAAGTAAGGCTCCACAACTGCTGCCTCCACTTTCACATTACTCACTCTACTGTGAAACATAACCACGGGAAACAAACATACTCCACAGAGATGACATCTGAGACTACGATGCGAATGCTGCCAAAACTATGGATCCTCAGTTCCTGCCGTTACCTGCTATGTGGTTGACGTGGAATAGGAAATTTGAATAGTGACTGCAATTTAAATCCACATATTAATCTCATAAACTTCATTTAGTTGGATAGTGTTTCCTACGTCCTTCTCCTGCAATGAAGTTTCATACAGGGCTCTCCTCTTGCCTACTGCAATTTTTGTAGTTTTATTTCATTAGTAAATTAACGGTTCGCAAATCTGTATCTCTAAATGTGATGCCTGCTTTACACAGGATGTGGTGGTTATTAGCCGTTCTCTATATCTCAGCTATGCCCATGAGCTAATGTTGTATTACATCCATTGTGGGACTGCATCTGTTCTGGAAAGAAGCATCTTGGATCCTACTTAGATTAACAGAAAGCTCAATATATCCTCACTCATGAAAGGATTTTCCCAGTAATATATTTCTTGCTCCATATGGCAGTTAGCTGTTGGACATCACTAATCATTACATTTTTTCAGACTGGTGGGAAGCTCGATGAGGTCTTATAAAAGGCATAACTTTTTTATCTCAGCTCTCTATATTCAGGTGTGTCACCAGGCCTAACCAGGCAGTACTGACCTTTGTATTAAAAATCCAACCAACAAAAAATGAAAAACACCAGGTAATTTTTCAAGGCTGTGTATGATAACTATAGCCCTCTCTGACGTACGTTTTGATTCCATCATTGCCATTTTGCAATTTATAAAACAGATGTATTTTTTTCATAGTTGATTCTTTGGCAAGTCATTCAACCACATCTACAGGTGGCAGTTTTCCTAAAGAGTTCAAGCAGCTGTCTACAGCCTTATATATATATATATATAGCCTGTCATCAGCTTCTATATTTTACATTTCATAAACATACAAACAAGAAGGTAATTTGAGGTAATTCAAATATTATGGTCTTCTTCCTAAGCAGTCATTTAGAATAGCTTTCTATGTCTTCTGTCAATTACAAAATATGTCAAAAATTCCATTCACTATTATATTACTGAAGTCATCAATGAAGACAAAGGGTAATTAGGAGTTCAGTAAAAACAGACATGGACAAGAATCAAGACTATGAACCTGAACACCTCCAAGTCTGTAGATAAAGGTTGGATGTGGATCAGAGTAAAATCTCTGTAGCTTGAAATAGCCTTTAAGTAAAAATTGTCTTTTGAATAACAACAGAATGTAAAAAACAAAGAAAACTACTTTGTGGAAGACCAGTGCAAGCAGCACTGTCAATGCCACCGGCTTTCAAAATACTGACTGCATGAATGATATTGGAATATGTACTGCTTGTCTCGATTTTGCCACACATTTGGTATTTTTAATTATGTAAGAAAACTCATCCTGAAATCAAGATGTTGTGTTCCTCTTTCAGTCAGAACTTAGTTAAACATTTCACAGATGATGGATGACATAGAAAGATACATGTCTTCTTTTATTCTAATCTCATCAGTGCAAAGAGTAGCATAAGTTAGATGTTTAAGCAGAACTAATTCAAATGTCCATGAAGTGCTCAGACTTCAAGCAAAGATGATCCATTTTATACAGTATAGTTATTCCTAAGACTGTTCATGCCCACATTAAACTCTCCTGCCATACCTAAAGGTATGTTGACTACAGGCATGAATGACATGTAGCAACACAGAAGATTTGGTATGCTCCCCTTGTCTCATCACTGTGGGCTGCAACAGACACTAACCACTACCATGGAAAACAGGTGAAATGAACAAATAAAAGAAATCAAAGCACAAGATCAATAAAATGCTGATTTTTACCTTGGGTGAGTGGAAGAGAACAACTCATCTGTCTCCAAGCAGAAAAGTAGAAACAAATCTTAAATTATTTGTTTTAGTTAGGGACAATGTCAGCAGCAACAAAGAATAGTACAATGTTTGGATAACCCTAATAACCAATGTAAGATACCTGACTTGTACAGAAAATGCCTGGTAGCATTATCTGTATTTAATTTCTCCTGCCAACAATGATCTAATAATACAAGAGTCTTAGCTCCTGAGCCTTTAATACCTGGATAAGAATAATGACATACCCATTCTTTTTTAAGAAGAAGAAGCAGCAGCAAGCAAACATTAAAAAGAAGCTTTCAATGGCTGTGGAAAACCTACCACTTCCTTTAGACAGAGCAAAAAGCCACTAACTCACTGCTGTCATCTCCCACACTCATTAGTATCTTTCCTAAATATCACAGTGCTGTTGAAATATGCAACATGGTTCCTATCTGCAACACCTTCCCTGTTGGTTTTCATAACTTCCACCACTCAAAGACTGGCAAAAAGGATGATTTCCTCCCTAAGCCCTTAGTCTATCATGCTGGCTTCAGTAGGACGTTATTCACTAAGGAAGCAACATTCATTCCTACCTTGAAGAAAAGCTGTATGGTTTGAGGGCCCTCAAACAGAACACCAAGAAGAGTCTCTACAAAAAGCTTTATAAAAGTGAGGTTTTCTGCCTGTCAGGGTCCAATTTCTCTTTAGTTGAGTGCTATTCTATTTCTCTACTTGTGTTCTATGTAAATCAAAACAAAGCAATTCTTAAAAAATCCCATTTTGCCTCACTAAGATCAACAGCATCTTCTCAAGCCGAATTAAAACAGGTGAAGATCTTCAGCTTGTCTCTAAACTTTGATCTCATGAACACAGAGAATCATAGAGTCGTAGAATCACTTAGGTTGGAAAACATCTTTAAGATCATCAAGTCCAACTGTTAACCTAACACTGCCAGGTCCACCACTAAACCATGTCGCTAAGCACCACATCTACCCATCTTTTAAATACCTCCAGGGATAGTCAGTCAACCACTTCCCTGGGTAGCCTGTTCCAATGCTTGGCAACCCTTTCGGTAAAGAAATTTTTCCTAATATCCAGTCTAAAGCTCCCTTGGCGCAACTTGAGACTATTTCTTCTCATCCTATCGATAGCCATTCACTAATAGAGAGCAAATAGAAGACATTCTTCCCCTGTAAACCAGCAATTTAGGGCCTGCTCCTTGATTTTTTTTGCTTGAATTAAAATCCTTCATTGGAACCAATCAAATTCATTTCACTGCAGCCACGCTTGCTAGTTAATCTGTCCAATGCCTCCTATGGAGTCAGATGGGTATTGTGAAGAAAGAAGTAGGTGAGAATTACTCCTAAACCTCCAGGTGTCACACTGCTAGGCATGTATCATGGGGTTTTCATGATATCGTAACAGAAATTAAACAATACTTCTTTATCGCCTCTTCAGAAGTGGAGCCAGAAGACAAAGCCTCTTCTTCACATTGGGAGCCATTTAATTCTGTTTAAATGCCTGGGCTGGTAGCTGCTGTGCATCATTTTCACTTGTTCCTCCCGGCATGTGGAAATTTCTGTCACTTGAGTTTCTCCTTGTTTATCAGCCATGATAATGCTATAAACTTCTGAAGGCAGACATTCTCATCAAAGAACTCTGAAGTTAGTGCTTGGTTCCTAGCACATACACACAGGCATGGTATAAAGTACTAAACAGCTAACCTCAGGTTCTCCAGTAATTATTTTTCATAAAGTTAAAACATTTACCTTTGACTATGAGTTCATTTCCATGTCCTCCCCAGAACATTAAAACTCCATTCACAACACAAAATCAATGCAATACAACATTCAGAAGGGGCCACACAATCACAGCTGCTGTACGCTGGAGCACCAGTGACATGCAGAGTGTGGCCAAGTGATTTAAACATTCAGGCCTGTTTTATTCTGACACTAAATCCTGTTTTAAAGCACTCTCCATGTCAGTTTTCTTTTAACTTAATTGCTTTCTCTCCTCTCTTTTGTACTTTATTTGGCCTCTTTCCCCCGATAGGTCCCCACTGCATCAGTTAAAGAGTACCTCAGAGGGTAAAGAACAGAGACTACTGCTACTTTGAATCTCTAGCATGAGGTGTGTTAATCCTTCAGCATGCCACAGGCTCCAGCAGATGAGTGACTGGCACTCTGTTCCTGAGCTGAGATTTCACTGGAGGAACACATCTGTAAAGACTGCTCCATAGCACCGTTAGAGCGGGCCTGCAGGCAGGACCACGGTTTCTCCGTGGTGGTAATGACTGCTATACAAAGTTATCACTCCAAATGTTCCAAGTGTGTATTTAAAAAAAGAAAAAACAGATACACTTCATTTAGAGACTGATTACTGCTATGCCATAGCGAAGTTGATGATGTCTGTGACAGCACTGTGATTTTGCCAAGCTTCTTCACTTGACTGCATTTTAGTGTGTTTCTATAAAAGCGCAAGGAAAAATAAAACAAGGTCTTAAAAACTTTACTTTGATTTAAAGTGAGCTGAAGTTATGCCCCTGTAAGAATCCAGTCAAATGTATTTAAATGCTTAAAGGTAGATGTGGAATCTTATCTTAAACACCTATCCCACCTACAGAAATGGTTGACACACATTACCGTAGGAAAAGCAGGAACCGCACACATGTCAAAACCTCCAATTCCAAAGCCGCCCCCCCACCTACCCTGGATGTAGCTGCTTCCACTGTGGCTGAGTTCTGAAGTTCCCACAGCATCCCGCATTTGAACAGCTGCTTAATGAGGGCATGGACATTGCTTGCATATTTTGCTGTTCATACTTAATGCACACAGAGGCAGCTTGTGAAAGAATAAATTAACAACATTTGGTAAAACTTTTTTTCAGGACAATCAATTGAACTCTCATTAAAAGCAAAAGCTGCAGATTTTCTAATAGGTTTTAAGCATATGAAGCCTCCTATCAGTCCTGCATTGCTGTGAAATCGATTGCATCTAGAGAACATGATTCTACACTAATTTTGCATCTTTTCTTATTTTCCCGTTATTCTGACATGTCTGTTACACAGGGGAGAAATTCTACAAGTTGGTACATGCAACCCTTCCGTCCTCTCTGCCTCTCTCAATAAGGTAAGGCTTACAGCAAGTATCTTCAATTAATGCATCAAAGCTGCTGCACGCTGCTTTAGAGCAATTTACAGAAGTTGTCACAATATTCTATAATAAAATGTTCATAGCACTGAACAGCAACCAAGTTCCCCCACATATATACTGATAATAACACCATTGGCACATGTACCACATTTATTCTATTAGTCAACTATTCCCATAGTGTATGTTCTCCACAACCATACTAGAAGGTGTCTCAAGAAAATATAATGGTCTTGAAAGTCTAAACAAAAGATTTTTTTAATAATTCTGGTAAGGAAGAACAAATCAACCTAAAATATTTTTGGAATATAAGCATCAAGCCATTGTGCAACAGTGAAATACCAAAGACTGAATCCCAGCTAAACTCTTATACTGCATTAGAATATGAGTAACTCTAATATTAATGTACAAATCAGAAAGTGAAACCCACGCAACACCGAGCCTATCCATCAGTTAATTCCTACTGAGTCACTATTTTGAAATCTTCAGTTGCACTTAAATGATGTATAGGCTTTGTACTGGAACTCGGCACAAAGGGTGAATTTTCTACATGGTGAGCTGCAGAGTACCTCAAGCTCCCACTGATGCTCCAAAGAAATGAAGATTCTCTGCAGTATCTTGAGAGGATTAGCTCTTTATTTTCCAAACGTGAACACTTTAGTCTCTTTACGAGAGGACAGTACTGTGGACTCCACGCACCTCAAATCTGAAGGCTGGTCTGAAAAGCTCCAGGCCTTGACCACCCTACGCCTATTTTTTGAAGAAAACCCAGCAGAGGAGTAAAGCACTACCCAAGAGTTCCTCATCTGTTTTCTGCTCCATATCCCAACTAAGCTAAAAAAGACATGGTTTGTTGTTGTTGTTTTTTTTAACCAAGGCTTTGAGCCCTTCCAGGTGGGCCAGAAGTACAAGATCAATTCCTTCTCGCTGCGGTTAAAAGTCTCTATGCCTTAAGCTGGGGAGAGGAGGGGAGCTCTGCGCCTTCTTGGTCTCGCCACCCTCTCTGGCCAGCTCCCCAGCTCACCACCGCCTCCTCATTTGCACTGCAGCTCTAGACCAAACCTGATGGATAATATTTCCTCAGCGTAGCTCCATATTGCACGTTCCCAGTTACCCGTGACGTTTCTGTACCAAGTCACCGACCTGGATGGGCCCCAAAGGAGGGAAGCGGGGTTGGTTTTTCCTTCAGCGGCCCCAGGGAGAAGGTTGTGGGGACGGCAAGGGCTGGGCAGGCAGAGGAGAGTCCCTGCACGAAGCCGAGCTCATGCGGCGTCCCAGGGACGGCCGTGAGGAGCAAGGAAGGGACAACCAGACCTGGCCACGCGGCTGGTGCCTCCCAAGAGCTGGAGAAGCCCCATCAGTCACCGCCTCGACTGGAAGGACACATGGGGCCGGGGAGGGCTGCGCGCGTTTCTTAGTCTTCTTTTGGCTTTCCTAGTTGCTTTGAGGTTTTTCTAGTTAAAGCATTAAGGTTCTAATTTTTATTCAAACACAACTGGGCTTGAATTTAGGAGTGTTTTGGGGGAGCTCACTAAAATTCAAGGTCTAGGTACATCTGCCCCAGAGCCGTGGCTGACTCAGGCTCTGCTGCTTTTAAGTGACAGCTTGAGGGAGCAGCACAGATTGCTGGCTTCGGATGACAACAAAGCACAATCATATTCAGCAAGTCTTGGGAGTCTCTGGAGCAGTTTCTTAAGATGAGATCTTACCTAATAAATTTCCCAACTCTTGTACATTGCCAATTACAGCAATTCTTGAAAATGGCTTTCATTTATTATAAGCTTCTACCCCAAGTTCACACACACATGTGCTCATAAATATGTGTGGTTTACAATTCCTTAATAAGAAAGGAACTGGAATTTTTAAAAGATTATTCTTACACATATAAAACTTAACCCTGCACTTAATGTTTAGCAATAATACTGCTAAGACAATCTGCTGCACTGACCGTTAAGTGCAAAGAAGGCACTTTTTAAAAAAGTTTTGCAATAAGAAATAGATTCAAAAATAGCAAAGGAAAGCACAGTGACAAAATTTCCATGCTATTATCTTGACAGACTCCAGTGGTAAATCATTACAGGCAAATTGGAGGCAGGAGGGTGTGTTTGTCCAACTTGTTAATAGTCAGCTTCATCCTACCAGTGAGCCAACAAAAAAAAAAAAAGCAAGTTTATCCTAAAAACATGCCTAGGTTTTGAAACAGCCAGCTGTCTTCCAAACAGCAATTTCCTAGCGCTTTTTTCAGCTACTAATCACAGGACTTGGAGCACCACAGGCTTTTTCTCTTTAAGAATGAAGGTCTCTCCATATACAGTTCTTGGCAACTTCCCAGTCTAGGGAGCATTGGATAGACTGAAAATATTCTAATCTTTCTGATGGAATCGAAAATATAATTATAGATGACTATGTGACAAAAGAATTGTATTTCAAGTTATTTTGGCCACGTAAACTGACTGAAGCTAGCTACAGCCCATAAACTTTTATAAATTGTCACTGTCTACCCAAGTATGACTAGAGAAACTAAGACTCCTAGATCTAAAGATTTGATCTAGATTGGAATAATAAATGACAGAAGTAACTTTCCACACAAGAGCTTACAAAACTAGTTACAGACACTAATTGAGGAATACAGTACTTTTAAATAAGTAACTCTTCTTCCATAATTTTCCAAAAATTAATTCAAAAAGTGATATTTCCAGTCTTAGAAATAGAACACGGGACTCAAGTATGGATAAAGAGTGAGCTGTAATTCCTCAGGCTAGAACTCCATATGAAATGTGACAGCTGCTGAAAATACGAAAGCTAGGCAGTCATTGGGCTGCTGATCACCGTTATTTTTGTAAATCAAGAATAAAGCACACAAATAGATGTCTTTTTATGAGATAGATATTCATTCTTACTCTGTTCCAAATGCACCAGTTTGAGCTTTCAGCTGTTGGAGGTAACTGGGACGTGGTAGAACTGATGCCTGTCTCTTGGAGAAAACGGAGTTCTCCATCAAATTTCATTAGTTCATCTCACTTGCAGTGGTTTTTATGCCTGAGGCTCAGGACATTATAAATACAGTGATGAATGTCTTTAGATAATATGAGAAACAGTTTTAAAAGTTTCAGTTCAGTTGAGATCATCATTAGCTCCCAGTTTTCTCAGAGGAGCTGAGAGCCTACAGTAATAGACCTGGATGATTCCCAGCATCAAGAAAAATAGCTCACTAGTGCCCTAAGAAGTACAACATCACTTCTTATTGCTCTCTTGCCATTACTGTACAGTGCTAATACAGTTTAAACTGATGGGGGTTTATGGACTAAGTCTTACAGCTATTGGGAGACAGTTGACAAAGAAGGACGTGAAAAGCATTACAGCTTCTGCTATACCCCTGCCACTGATAAGCCAATCTTGATTGAATGCTCTGATGGAAAACAAGTTTAAATGACTCAAGATTCCTCAAGTGATAGATGCCACTGTAACTTAATTCAGTGTTGTCAGAAACAAGAAGTACGGGCTTGGAAAATTAGGCAGAGTTCCTAGAAAATGGTATGTATGTGAGTCAGTATGATGGTATGATGGATTATTTCAGATTTTTCCTGATGCTCCTGAAAATTGCGAAAGTTGTTCCTGAATTTCTGTCCTTGTAAAATGCATAACTAAACATATGCACTTCTGCGCATCCACAATTAGGTACCTAAATCAATTATAGTATATTTGTTTCTCCAATAAAATTAGAAGTTAAAAAACCGACAGGTATGAATATTGAAAGCGCAAAGGTGCATCTATGCAGATCATGGCTGGCTTTTGGAGAACTAAAACTAATTCAATTATTACAAGGTGTAGAATTTTTTCATATTTTTGTTTATATCAGCACATCTGCAAAATGCTGATATTAAATAACAATGTTCATTCTAAAGAGCATTTAATATCTAATGTAAAAGTTGAATTTAAAAATCAAACTCATTTGCCTGGATTTTGCAAAATCTTTTGCTTGGCTAAAACTAACTATATATAATGCTTCAGAACACAACTTTTTTTTTTTTTTTTTCCAACTTTTCTGGAAAGTATCAACAATGTTTTCAATAACATTGAAACATAGAAGAACTGAAAAATCCCTGCTTCAGTGGGCCACATTTTCTCCCCAGGTAGGCATGTGCAATTCCCATAAATTTGAATCTTCTTTTCAGTAAGCTGCAACTATCATCTACATGCTTAAAATGCGTAAAAGAAACCTTACAAAAAATGTCCTTAAATTGGCCCCTGCATATTGGCCCCTTAATTGCACCCCTGGTACAGAAAGACAAAGGATACCCACATTAGCATGTCACTGAGGATGGCACTGAGCTGCTGCACACTTCCCAAATCTTCAGCTACTTCAAAGGAGAGATGCTTGTGTGCCTGTGGCTCTTTCTGACTTCAACTCTTCAAGGCCCTGACCTTCTTTCACTGTTTTCTATATGTGGGTTAGTATTGCTGCTGCCTCGTTCTGCAGCCCCTCAAGCAGGAGTCATGCTCAAAGTTGCTTGCTCATGGATATTATGATGAATGCAAGAACGTTAAAATTTTATGCATTTTTTTTCCCCAACAGTTCTTTAATGCACGGAGGCCAGGATGTTCTCCTTTTGGTTGAGTGCCTTTCTCTACCCTCTTCGTGCCTGTGAAGGTTGCATACTTAAGTTTCATGGTGGCACAACTTCATTAAGGAGGAACAGAAAACAGCCCCATCAGATCTACCTCTAATCTGGTGGTTCATACACCACAGGAGGTAGAACACGTGAATCGGAGTCCTCAGAACAAGACTACTGAAGCCACTTAGGCAAACAGTTTAAGGGTTCAGCTGTTCCACAGAGCTGGGTACCAGCTTCTGGAAGAAAAGTTTGTGCTCCAGCTCCAGAGGAACTTTGGAGGCACAGCTGGAGAGTGAATTCCTGGTTTAGGTAGGTAACTACCCCAGGGCTGTGGCAATGAAGGATTTCAGTAGGCTGCACCCTTCCTGGCCCAGATGGAGCAATTCTGAGTGCTCTGCTTACAGGACTTGAAAGGTGTTGAGTTTCCTTCTACGTCTGCTACTGGTCCTTTCTAAAAACAAGGTCCCTCTAAGGCATTTCAAGTTGGGTGCCCAGAACTGATACAGTGATAACCCGTACTTGCTTTCACAGGTCTTCTCTGCCTTTCTACTTCTGCGATACCACAGGTCTGAAAGGAAAGGAAGCACTCGGTGAAAGGGGCCACTGCAAAGCCAACCTCCCCAAAGTAACGCGAATTGCAGGTACTTCTCCCTCTCCTTGCTTTTGCTTTTGCTGTTTTCTCACTACACAGCAGTGATGGCCATTATCCAGCCAAAACTGCATGGGAGGTCCAAACTTCTGCATCTGCGTTTAAATTTCTATTCCATAAAATTCAAAAAGAAAAAAGATATTTTGAGCGGAAATTACAACTGGAGAGAATTTACCTCCTCCTAAATGAAAAGCACAGTTATCTGCAACACAGAAGTTCTTCGTTTTTAGGTATGAGTGTGATGGTTCTGGCTTACTGCTCTACCCCTAGGCTCCAAGATAAATCTCTCCCTTCCTCTCTTCCTTTCAATTTGGTGAGACAGCATGACTGCCTCTGTCAGCACTGTAAATTTACTACAGACCTGACACACAATGATGGAACAGGCTCAGCTGTAAAAACATAAGGGCACTGATCTCATTTTTGCTGGTTTTAGTAGAGTTTAAAATTGCAAGGTGTTGGAGATAAAACACAAATGTTTGTGATCTGGGAAGGTGTCAGCTGTCCATTTTTAGAGGGTCAGGACCAAGATATTCCTGGCCTACAGGATCCTGCTGTGGTGCCAAACGTACGACCAAAGTCACTGATGACCTAAAAGATGAGAATGATGACTCACTTAAAGTAAAACGAAACCTGTGAAGAAAGGGGAGCCGTAAGGTCCTCTTGCAGGAGATAAACAGGGTCTGACATCTTGACAGAGCATTGATCTGCCTACACTCCCTGCCTCCCAGGTTGCTTTACTGCAATTTCTTCACAATATTAGCATCTATATTTCGGATACGCAAGAAAAGAAAACGCAATCATGCACAATAGATATTCTTAGTGGGATTTGGGTATATTTTTGCCTTCCCAGCACTGAAGCGGTGACAAGCAGGCTGTAACCAGGCCACCAAGGGTCTCCTCAGTGTGTGTGGCCTAGACACCATCTCCTTCCAATACACAGGGCGACGGCAGGCCAAAATGCACTCCTGAACCGGGAGAACATAGATCAGAATCGACATCCAGCTGCAGTAAATGAGATCAGGCTCATGAGGCTTTCCCAGTTACGCTGGGAAGTTAATCAGCACCATGCTACTCTCCTGACGGCGGCGGGTACGGCGGAGGCATGGGTCTCTTCTTCCCCTTATCCTTCAGGTGTGCCAACCTGGAAAATGGCACTCCGGTATTATCCCCTGGGTGGCTCTGCATGTCGTGCTTCCCCAGCGGCACTCATCCTGGTTCACCCTCCTGCACAGATCAGAGCAGCCTGCACGAGCTGAAACTACCCTCGGAAGCAGCCCGGCTCCTGTGAAGACAGCCACCAGCTCAGGCATCGCTCCAAAACGATGGCTTCTCACAAATGGAATAAAAAGTCCATTGGGGCGCAGGGAGGTTTCCTCACAGACCAGCTGCTTTTCTTCAGCAGAGGATCTTTCACCTCCCAGCCATTTACAAGCATGGTCACAACCTTCAGCTGGCAAGTTTATTTTATTTCCCTTCCCAGCACAGCTTAGACCTGTGCTTGGAGCGAAGAGAGCAGGGGGTCAGTCTGACAGTTGAAATGAAAAGTGTGAGGAAAAATCAGGGATTACATCATTTTCTGTGCATGAATGACATTTGAGACACTCTGTTCTAAAGCTTTACACAGCTACTGTTACAAAAATACATGCATAAATACACCGCTAGCATTAAAAAGAAGAGGAAGAATTTCTGCATTACTCAATAGCAATTGCTCTCCAGAAATCACCCCTCTGAAAGGCATCTAAGGCTGTAGGTGTAACTGATGGATGAAATCCCAGCCTTGGCTCTCTGTTTCCTTGCCTTGGAATAGAACTTAACCATTAAACAGGATTTCACTGCAACAATATGTATTTCATTTTCCATTGATTTTTTTTTTTCCTAGTCAGAAATAAGGGAAATGGAGAAAAGGCAGAAATCCTCTCATAAACCGCATAAGTGAATCAAATGACATACCCATCACATACAGCACATGCGCTGGGTCAAGGGATTATATTCATGCAGGCCACACTGCAACGTGATTGCAAGTATCTTACACGTTGCTTTTGAGCAACATGGACTGGTTAATTTATGTGTGGAAGGGATTATCTGACAAGGGCCACATGGGGCTATAAAGCACCTAAATACCTCATAGATGTAAAAAAAGAAATTAGCTTTTCACTTCCTTCCTTAGTTTACTTATGGATTAAACTAAAATTTAATTCAATTGGAATTAAATTATTCTGTATAAGTCAAATGCTTTTGTTTATGAAGCATTTTGAACGCACAGTTTGAACGCACAGATCCATACTTATATCTGATTTAAGCAGGTGCAGCTGATCTGGGAGCTCCCAGCACCAGTGACCCGAGGCTGAGACGGGGCTCACCATGACTTGGGAGCACGCTTTCCTAAGGCCACTGCACTCAATCCTCAGTTTCCCACACGGAAATTTGTCTGCGAGTCAAAATATCCTGGCGGCCTGCCCAAGCAGGAGCAGGGAAATCCAGAACAAGACTGAAAAGTTGTCGAGACTTGTGAAATAGAACAAATATGATTTACCCAACGGGCCATCATTCTGCTTTTTCAGATTCTGTTCTTTACAAAGATTTATTTTCTTGGGAAGACACATTGAGAGGACATCACAGAAGACTTTTTGCAGCTGCAAGAACATCTTTACCAACAAACCCCAAATTTGGCATGACAATGGCCCTTCACGTGTTCAGCTTTACATTAAATTAATGAGGAAGATTTTTTCTCATTGTGACTATTTTCCTATTGCTCCTGAAGTCTGATCACTAGGCCAAGTGCCTGGACAGACATCAGAGGGCTTTGCAGGGGAAATTATCTGAACAAAACAGTGGCAGTCAATGAGAAAGTTTTGGTATCGATGGCCATCAAATCATGCCACATTGCTGTTACAGCTTCCTTACTGCATGCATCTTACTATGCAAAGGTAGGTGGTATATGGCCCTTCAAACATGAGAGCAATCTGAGAACCAGATACTGGTTTTTGCTAGTTTTCAGTTTACACTGTTGGGAAGTATGACACTTCACCTGTGTGTACTGTACAACTATGAGAGGTACAGAATATCATCATTATCATATTAAGGTGTACATATAAATATTTTCATGCTCAACTAATATGATTATGTATATGCAGGCATACTTGAGAGGTATCATGGGACCAGAAGAGAGAGATTAATCTTGTAATTAATTGTGTGCTTGAATTTAATTTATATGCTTTTATTATTTAGTACCTGTGTCAACCACTTAATTTGCCTGCAAATCATTTTCTTATATAATATTAATGGAACATGCTATACTGAAATTCATCAAACTATGGAAATTAGAGATTAGGAGGACTCATTATATCATCAATTTATCCTCTTCTAGTTTTAAACAGTTCAAGAGCTGTGGCTTTAGAAACCATTCCTTCAAGAAGAGTATTTCAGTTCAAGAAAGTGCATTTGTGGCAGAATGGACAATGTTTTTTCATAGTCAGAGATCAGAATTAAAAATCTGATCTACACTGGGGAACAAACTACTTATGGGAGTCTAAACTTCATTTCTTTCCTCAAACAAGACTTTGAGAAGAAGAAATAATAATAACAATAGTAATATTCATTTCAACACAAACCTTGCACAAAGGTCAATGTTTTTACAGCTCTGTACATATGACATTCTGAGCAAATGAAGATCGTGAGATTTACACTATAATAAACCTACAAATTTGCCTGCACAACCTGCTCAAAATAATTCATGCCCAAACATGGAGATGGGACTGCTTGGGGTGCTGACTGAGCACAGGGAGAGATCAAATCAATGAGAAACATCAACATAATCGCTTGCTTGATCTTTGCTAAAATGCTTGCTTAATCTTTGGGTTAGTCTAATGAATGTTGAGGGCACTCCTGGACCACTCCGTTGGGAGGGTGCACTGCTGTATTTCAGAAGTGAGAATGGCTGGGAATTGGCACTGTTGTGAGAAGGGGAAGAAATTGGTAAGAACAACCTGTCTACAAGGTCCTTGGGGGTCATACTGGGTCTGGCTGGGATAAACTACCTTTATCTCGTCCCATGAATTTTTCATCTTACCTTCTCCCTCTGCCCTGCTGAAGAGGGGGAGTGAGAGAGCAGCTTGGTGGGCACCTGGCAGCCAGCCAAGGTCAACCCACCCCAGGGCTGGAGGAGATCTTGTTGCGGATGGATGTGGGAGAACACTAGCAAGCCTCACACAACCACGGGAGCAAAGACGTCTCATCTTGAGACGCTTCTGCCCTCCCTCTGCCTGTGCCTGACGCTGGGAACTGGGAAGGTGGAGCAGCAACCATGCTGAGGCCACGTTACCTGCTGAGTTTGTGTCACAGCAGTGTCAAGCAGTGAAAAAAAAAGCAACCCTGCATCTTCTCACCCTCTGGCAAGCATCTGTTAGGCTTTCTTTCTCTGATTATTTTTGCAAGGCAAAGCAGAAGAATCAGTCCAATAGGCCAGCCTGGCTTGTGGGATAGAAATTATGGTCCTTGGTCCAAAGGTCTTACCCTTGCAGCGGGGATCAGGAAAAACAGGCAGAGGTCTTTAACTGCGGGATTTTTTCACCAAGATCTATTCCCAGTTCTACCACAGACCTACCGTGGAAATCTTCAGCTCTCCCTGCTTCAATTTACTTTTCAGTAATGACTGTTGTATCTGTCCAGGTCATAAAATCTCAGAGAAAAGAGTCTCATATATTAAACCGGCACCTACCAGAAAGTCTTCCTTTATGTAGGAAGCAGAATAGGAACTGAGAGGTAACACAAAAATAGAGTTTCCACAAGAACACCCAGTGGAAGGTGCCCACCAGTGTTGGTGGTTCCACCCCTCCTAACTCCTTGTGGGCAAGACCTTCCCATCCCTCAAAGAAAAGTGTATTATATTGTCTCTTTGTAACTGTGGTTTATTTTTCACAATTTTCTTGAAAAAGCTAAAGCCTTAAACTTTCCTTCTTTCCATTTTCAGTGAACCTTTTGTTGTGTGACGGCTTTTGGTTCTTTGTAAGAAAAATGCTTTCACTGCCTGGTTATATTGATTTTCAGATTCCTGAAGCTTTGTGCTTTCCTTCTTCTAAGGTTTTGCTGACACAGCTTATGCTGAGTCTCACAGTGCCATTCCCCTCTGCTCCTGACTGAAGGAACAGTTCTGAAAAAACTGGATGAAAATCATCAGGCATTTAAAAATGATGCCAGTTCAGCTCAAGCCTCCTATTTTGTCCATTCTTTTCATCTCCTCCACCTTCCTCCTGGCATTTCAGGACAGCAATTGAATGCAATTCAGAATGTGTGTTTTAAAAGCAAACCTCTACCTTGGCGAACTTGTTCTGCAGACAATTGGCCTGTTGTGATAGGACAAGGGGTAATGGTTTTAAACTAAAAGAGGGTAGATTTAGACTAGATATAAGGAAGAAATTTTTTACAATGAGCATGGTGAAACACTGGCATAGATTGCCCAGAGAGGTTGTGGATGGCCCATCCCTGGCAGTGTTCAAGGCCAGGTTGGATGGGGCTTTGAGCAACCTGGTCTAGTGGAAGGTGTCCCTGCTCATTGCAGGGGGGTTGGACTAGACAACCTTTAAAGGTCCCTTCCGACCCAAACTATTTTATGATTCTATTCTATGATACAATTACGACAGTTACAGTTGTGATCTATACACATGGGTGTTTATAGGTAGTTTTTTTTCTTACAAATATACAGGTACTGAGGTCAGAATGTAACTTGCAGGAGAAATTTACGTTGACAAAATTCAATGATGGCATGTCCAGTCTCACTAGAGGTCGACCTGGTGCGATGTCTCTATTTCTTTCAATCAATTGAAAAAGAACAGAGAGAAAATCAGATTCTTTAAAGTGAAATCTGAGTCAAGCTTGAAAGCCTCAGCAGCCAAACATTTTTCTTGTCATTGAGAATTCCCTGGAGAAAATGGCAATGCAGACTGCCAGGGTAAGTGCTTTTTTGTTTCATTATCAAGCAAACAAACATCAGGCATAGTTTCATACCCAAAGTACACAAGGTTCACAATTTGAGAAGAAACTCCCAGAGAAGAAATTTCTTCATATGTCAGCTAACTCTACATCTAGTACCAAGAGGTAACATTTTCATATTTTCATATCTCAGTAGGTCTTCACTGACTATCTGCTAGTGAGTCCTCTCAAACTCTCCTCCTGCACTTACTGTCTCAGAACTCTCAATATTCAATGTAATATTTAATCCTAAGATCACTTTTGAGAACAGTAAAACATCACAGCAGAGATGTAGACAAGACAGAATGCAACCTCCAAATTATTCTTAAATTATTTTTTCATAATTCCTATCTGTTGCTTCCTTAAGAAGTCTAGTACTTGCCTGTTTGAATTCCTTCATTTTTTTCCAACAAAATTCTTTTGATCCCAATTCTAGCATTCAGGCAGCTTCACATCAAACAGCTAACCTGAGCAGTACAGGACATTTAGAAAAATACACAGCTTAATACTTTTCATGCCCTGATATTAAAATTAAAATGGAAACAATCCATTCATGCAATCTAACCCTGGGTATAACACACACCAAAACGCTCTACAGAGCAACTCCAGTATAGAAATCAGTACTTCTTGCACAAAAGCCTCTTTCAGAAAGACATCCAGTCTTGTTTGACTTCAGGGCATGGGAACCTGTCTAATTCCTAATTAAGTTGCTTGAAGAAAAGCTTATTTGGACCTTATTTCTAGCATGAATTTTTGTAGTTTCAACTTTCTACCACCAGGTCATATTATGGTTTCAGTCAGGTGTCTATTATACAAAAAGAAGTTAAAACAGGAAAAAGAAAAAATCTAGCTATAAACTTCAAGTTTAGCTGAAAAAATCAGAAATACAGCTCAAAGTACACTGAAGGAAAAAAACGTTTCTTAGAAGAGCTTTATGAGGGACCAGCAGCTGGCTGAGCATGTCACCAATTGTGCTCGGCACAACCTGGCATCCTGGCTAAGCTGCCTCTGGTTGGGAAGCTACCACAGAATGGTTTTTGCAAACAAAGGTTTTTCCAATGAAGCTGTCTGTTACAGTTACAGCTAACATGTATGAAAAGAAAACTAAAATGAATACAAGTACTGCAGGTAATTATTCTAACTTTTTTTTTTTTTTTTGCATTTGAGTAGTTTGAGCTGTGTGTAAGTTCCAACAAAAGAACACAGATACAGTAAGCTAAAATGTCAGCAGGGATCCATGTGACCATTTAGTTTGACCTCCAGCATAACACAGGCCGTGAGACCTCCCAGAATTAATTCCTGTTTGAATCAGAGTACATATTTTATAAAGGCATCCAATATTGTCCTAAAAATGTCCAGCAATGGAGAGACTTGACAAGTTGCTCCAGAGATTAATTACCTAACTATTAAAAATCTGTGTCTATTATTTCTAGGAGGAATTTGTCTAGCATCAGCTTTCACTCTACCAGTGCTTCCTGATGCTCTATTACCAATTTTTGCTTGACATAGACAAGTCACCCTCTAGTCTTATTTTAGTTTAATTAAACAGGTCGAGCTTCTTCAGCCTTTCCCTATAAAGCATTCTTCCTTTTAGCGCTCTTGTGGCTCTTCTCTTAAACTTCTCTAGTTTATCACTATTCTTCAATCTTGAACAATAGAATGGGATGCACTGTCCCCAAACCGGTCACACCATAACCAAGAAGTGTGCCAATGTAGTCTCCCTCCTCAATATTCCCTTGTTCACATATCGAAAATTCTCATTATCCCTTTTGCACCACACACTCCTAGTAGGAGGTCATACCCTGCTAACTCCACACGCAATGTCTCAAGTCCTGTTACTGCTTCCTAGGATAGTCAACAATCCTATCAGCATGGCCCACAGTATTTATTCCTACATATAGTCCTTTTACTTGGCCTTATGCAAACTCCTACTGCTTTCTTGCATTTTGTCCACAACAATCAGGGCAGACCACTCTGTACAGCAACTTGTTCTGTTAACTATTACCACCGCCTTTAACTTTGCATCATCTGCAAATTTTATGTGGAATATTTTCTCATTTATTCCACATCCACTGATAATAATATGAAATAGCATGCAATTTATCATCCTGTTTGTTTAAGAAACATATTTAGGTTTAGAAAGTGCCACTAAGCCAGTTTTAAAACCATTTAATGTGTGTACAATGTTGATTTTGGGTCATTCTACTTTCCTAATCAAGATGTTGTGTAATACCAAGTTGAAATGACTGAGAAGAGTTGAAATACACAACTTCAAGACTGTCCCTAAACTAGCAACTGCCTCAAGAAAGGCACGAAGCTATTTTGACAAAATGTATTCACCATAAACCCACATTATTTAGAACTAATTATTTTAACGTTTCCTTACTATTTGATTAATCAGATCCCAGATCTGCTGCAATTTCAGAATAATGGCAAGGTGACAGGAAAATGAATATTTGGATCACCTGTTTTGCCTTTAATAAACCAGTACAACACTAGCTTATTTCCTCTTTTCTGAAACCTCCCCACTGCAAACCAGCATTAGCAGCACACAGCACTCCTCTGGATGCAGACTGCATTAGCTTGCAATGCAGTTAGCTTCAGTTTTGTATCTTCCTTAATTACTGGTAGAACAGAAAGTATTTCATTGTTACCATACAATACACTATCTGGATTTTTCTCAGAGTCCTTCTACTTTTCTGATTTCTCTCTTGAAACAAAATGAACAAACAACTCCCCCCATCCCTGCAGGACATCACCACCACCAACCCCCAAGCAAAGCCAAATCAGTTCTCCTGCTTTCCGCCTCCCCTCCCCTCCCATGCTTTCTACAGTCCTCAGCTTTTGCTGCACAGAAATTCCCATCGGCTTTCCTTTTCTCTCATTGGTTATACATTTTAAGTCTTTTTGTTGATTTTTTAATGTAGTCATGAAAGCACAACTGGCTGGAAGGTAGAATATTTGGGGTGTTCTTTAAGAAAAGAGGTACCCAAAGAAGACCAGAGAAATATCTGGAGAATGTTTGCACTCAATCAGAGAACTCCATTCAAATGCAAATAATGCCGAGACCGGTGGCATTTCTCAGCTCCATTAAATATCAGGGAACTTTCAACTCCTAGAAAATTTCACTGTAGTTCAAATCAAATTTAGTTTCACTGTTACCCATCTGCCCTGACCTTTCACTATATGGACTGATTATTGTTTTCCAAAACACAGTTTGCACAGGGATGAATACTTTGCCATGCTGATCAGTGGGAACTGTGCTTCTACAGCTCAGACTTTGAAGTTTTTCAAGATAGGGAAGAATAACACTTTTTAAATAATTCCCCACAATAGATAATGAATGTTATAACAGTGAGAAAGCTTATTAGAGTTATGCGAGTCTAATTGATCTGTCCTGGTAATAAAAGACTCATTTTCTTTTGGCAAACCAGAGGTTTTGCACCTGAACATGCAAGAAGTCTACACTTCTTTAAATCTATTACAAATGAAAAAAATCATCTTTGCACAAAGAACCAGCATAATTAGTTTAAAAATACTGTTTGAGCCATCAGAGAAGGACTTAAAAGGAAATTAATTGCTGTTAAGTCCTTGTGAGGCTCTTCATGCTATAGAATGAAATCTTGGTTTTCCTGAAATCAGTAAGAGAGAAATCAATACTGATTATTGAACCACAGGTTTTTAGTTCCTTATTATAGCCCACATTGCCTTTTGAATTTCATTGTAACTGCTAGATTCCAATTAAAATCATTCTCCCTATTGCTGCACTGAAATAACAGTTGTATTGTTCTTTAGTGATGCAAATGAATAAACTTATCTTCACTATTAAAAAGGCTGGCACTTTATCAAACAAAAATGTGTGTCGATTCCGGTTTAGTTTTCCTGTAAAAATAATGGCTTATACTTTGATCTTTGAGAAAGAGTGTGTAGCAAAAACGAGAGCATAGTTTATATATTTTTACTGAGAAAGCCACAGAATTATAGAAATGTTGATTCAAAGGGACCTCTGGAGGTCATCTAGTCCAACCTCCTGCTCACAACAGGACTATCACCACCAGCAGATCAAATCAGCCTTGGCTTTGCTTATCCTAGACTTAAAAACCATCGTGGATGGAGATCCCGTAACTTCTCTGGATAACTTGTTCCTGTACTACAGTACCCTCTGGGCAAAAAAGCATTCCCCAATGTCCAGTCCAAACCTGCCAAGCCACAACTCATCCTACTGCTGCTTTTTATGTTGAAGCTTGAGTGATTCAATGTACTAGAACCAAATCCAGTGCCTGGTGTCACGGGGCACTGGTAGCCATACTCTCCTATATAAGTCAACGGGAATTAAAAACCACTCAGGCTGTTTGCAGAAAGCGCTTGTTTTTTCGGTGGCTTTTTCCATAAAAGCCTTCTCATGATTCAGCAGTATGTATTTAGCATGAATAATGCAGAGGACTATCAGTCCCTATTTCCACAACAGCTAGGTATAAGCACTACCTTCCCCAGTCAATGCAAGTCAAGGCTGCGCTACGGGTAAGATGCAGGGCTGGGCTCCATGGTTGTTCTAAAATGGCTCAAAAGACTGACAGCTGTTTTCATTCATTCAGATTTCTACAAATAATACCAATTTCTTCAAGCGTAAGGCAGAATGTTACAGATGTGCCATCTTTTGAAACACAGGTATGCGCTGTTCATCATTCAAAACGCAACTTACATCCCACTTGTCTTACTCATGCAAATAAATGCTCCTGATGTAACTGAGTAAGTATGGCCCTATACATGCCTTATTCTGCACTTTCATCGCTCTTAGTTCAGCTTGCTGGCATGCACTAAAGGAAAGAAATAGTATGCCAAGATGTGGAAACCCATAATCTTGATAAAGAGGATGTTGTTCAGCTTCTACGGGAAGTTTAGCTGATGGAAAGAGAAAAGAAAAAAGCTTCTTTATTCCCCCCCTCCCCCCTTTTTTTAAGAACTTGTGCCTGCTACAAGGGTATACAAGGCTAGCAGTAAATGGTGAAAAAAATAGCAAGGAAGTGAACCAAAGGGCACCCATGCAAGTCTTATAATGCTATCATTTAGAATGTAATTAGAATTATTTCTATTCCTGATTTCAGCAGTCCCAGGACGCAAATTTCTCCTCTTAACACTTGCGGCTTTTCCAAAGGCTATATATACATACAAAGAATGTGTCACTGAAGCCTGGGTTGATAGGCCTTCCTCAGCCATTACTTCCTGCTGATATTTTGTCCTCCATTTGTAATAAGCATGCTTCATCGGTCAGCCCCGAGCTGAACAAAGATAATGAAAAGAGATATGCTTGCAGGGCAACTTTAACAAATGTTAAATCTTTATTTATCCTAGGAAAGGGTGTTGAAAATGAAGGCAACAAACATTATAAAAGGGTCTTAAAATGGATGTGATGAAATGGGGACTCAACTCAGTCATTCGTGCCTCATCACTTTCAGTAAAAATCTCCAGCACCAGGGGAGGATGAAGCCCGAATGGGCATATCCCTGTCCTGTCGGGTTATCTGCTCCAACCCCTTTTTCAGTCCAGGAACTTTATCCTCCACTCCATGAGCATCATTGTGAAAGGGGCCACGACCCACATTTTCTAAAGACAAGCACTGCGTTCCTGCCTCTCTTTATCCTCTTGACATTAGGTCTATCTCTAAAAGCAAACATGAAGTGACTTACCAGACACAGTGGAAAAGACAGTTGATTAACCATGTCCTGGATAAATTAGCAGCAGCAGCAAGTGAAACCCACCTGCATGTACGAAGTCTATAACACAGCTGGACTTCGTAAGTGTGATTTGAATGGTGCCTAGGCTTTCTAATTTTCTTTAGCTTTTCAAACGGATGCTCTAGTCCACCTTAGAAAAGTGAACAGACTTTTGAGGAAATTGCCAGTTGGCAACTTGTGAGAATTAGCAAATGAAACCGAAACACTCCCTGCATGATGTGATCCCGTGCAGCTATAAAGCCCTCTCCTTTCGGGGAGCAACAATAGCTCTTTGTGTGGAACACAGCAATAGTTCAGTGAGCAAAACTATGAATTTTCCTTTTGCTCTTGGTGAAAGGTAATGATTTTACTGGATGAACATGCCTTTGACATTTTAACGTTTAAGAGAAGGAAGTATTTGCATATAGCGTTCCCCACATTTTCTCTCTGGTTGATGCTAAGCTCTGGCGTCCCCCTCCTCAGGCAATTCTCAACACCCTTCTCTTGCCTCACCAAAGTCAGTTTTCCCATGTTGTGATCTGCTCATCAAAGCATGGCTTTCTGGTCTGAAAAGGGAATCTTTCCACTCAGGAAAAAGGATGGTAATTACATTAAATGAATGTTAACTTCTTGCTAATGAATGCATTACATCTCTCCTAAACATTTCTGGAAAAAGAAGCAAGCAAAGAAACAAAAAATAATCAGACATGCCATTCATTTACCAGAAGTATTAATTACAAGTAATTAGAAAAAGTGACTCATTTTTGAAGTATACAAGATTCCTAAAAAGAAATACAAAGGTTTCAGCAAGAGCTGAATAGATGTATCTGTATCAAGCAGATAATACTGTGTAAAAATACAATATTACATATATAAAGGTTTTAATTTTGAAGGGAAAAAGATCCAGTCTTGACTTTTAAATTCCCAGTGACAGTAATCTACAACTGCCATAAACTGTATCAGTATCTCATTGTTTTCAATGTTCAAAAGACATGTCCAAGATCTAGTTTGCATTTACCCTGATTCACCTGCTTTTGGATCTTGTCCACCCTTGCTAGACCAAAGACTTCCCCACCATTTATTTCCTGCTGTCTAGGTCTCTACTTACAGATAGCCCCTAAGAAGGTTATCATCTTTTCACTCTACGGCTTCTCCCTTCCAGCATGTATCAGGTAAAATAGTGAATTAAGAAAAAATTTTCCTTTTTTTTCCCTTTGAATGCTATTGCAAGCTCCCACAGAATTCTAGCAACATCTCCTACATTTAGACTACGAATTTCCGCAGTTGTTGAGTCTAGGCGAAAATTAAACTGAACTGATCTAATTCATCAAACCTCTCCCTTTAATATTTCCCAGTCTTTCATTTGAGCCTTTTCTGAGTCACCTTCACCGCACCGAAAGCCCGGCTGAGCTGTGGCCCAGCTCCCAGCCGGTGGATATGGCTCTGGGACTCACAGCCTGGCCTGCCGCTCTGGCTTTTCCAAAATCCCTGTTTCACTGACATCCCCGCATGCCCTGGGAAGCTCCAGGTCTCCCCATCTCCTAACGACATTCGGCCAACACGCACACCTCTTCTCCTTTTTTTTACTGCCAGATCACCCTATTACTAAGGCCCACGTAACTTCCCAGTTTGCAAGTATAACTCTTTTTAGCCCACTGGAACACAAAATACTTTCAGCAACAGCTGAGGGAAACGTACATAGGTATTAATCACTTCACCTTATTAAAATCCATTCACATTAACCACCTCTAATGTGAAACCTCACAGCTATTGAACAGCACTGGGGAGCACTACAAAACCGGATCGGAGAGAAAATGTCCGGATACACACATCGGGAACTGCAGGGAATTCAGCAAGCGAGGCTGCAACGTGGGATGGGACGTTCCTGCCTGCCCCAGCCCTTGTATTTTCTTCAGCAACAGGAGAGGAATTGGCGTAACTCCCCAAAAGGTAGCACCCAGGCACTCCTACTTATGCGTACCGATGAATCTTTAATGGCTGTTCGCCCTTTATTGAATCTTTAATGCCAGTACGTATAGCATAACCAGAGAGCTGGAGCAAAGCTGCCAGGCTACTTTAATCTTTGCTGCATGTGAATTTTCTTGATACCCACCAAACAATAACAGTTTATGTTCTAATATTGTTGTACTTCAATTTCTATGTACAGGAGAGAAAAACAAATGAGGAGACTGGGGGAAAATTGCACTTACAAAACAAATTTGACAAACTCAATTATTTTACTGTAATACACTGTTGCAGCATAATTTTGCCTTGGATGTGACACCAAATAAAATATCACTGCCTAGCATTGCAAAGGGGAAGCAGGAGATCCTTTTATTGGCTCTGGAATTCCTTAGGGCTTTATTCACTGTGTGAAAAACCTGCTTTAAAATGGGATCACTCTTTTCCTCAGAGGTCCTGGTGGGAACAGTAAATCTCTTTTACAGAAGTGCAAGATGAATTCCCAGAAGTGTTAGAGACAGCTCAGAAAATGCAGCAGGGTACAGTAGCATATCTATTTTTTAAGTTCTTAAAACACACGTACAGCAAAACACTATACACCAATTCATTGTAGGTTCATACGCATACATTTTAAAATGGAGAAGAAATGTGGAAAACAGTGAATAATGTGAAATGCAAAAAGGAGGGTAATGCAAAAATCTGTGGAATCTTTTCTATCATTGGTGGTTAATTTAACCTCACCATTTATCTCAATAGAAATGTTTTGTATTTTAAATCAAGTATGTGCTTCCAAACCATGTTATATTTAAATGTACAAGAGCCAGGTTCAATCAGGTTACTGACAGCGTTGCTGTGCTTGGCACTGTGACTTCCCTCCATTTGGAAACATTTATTCTATCATGACTGCTCAGAGAGAATGGAAAGGCATTATCTGACATAAAGATATCTACATTTGATCCTCAATAAATTTGAAGGAATAGGGTTTCTTTTCACGGTTCATTGCCTTTATGTGAGAGGTTGGTTTTCCGACATGCAGTTTTATTTGTTCAGCAGTTTAGGATGAAAGAAACATGTTAAACCATCCCTAGAGAAAGATGCACACAGTCCCTGAAAGGCTTCTCCTGTCATATGCTCTGCCCCGGAGGAGGAATGAAGTCTGCAGGATGAAGATTTGCTTTTGAGTCCTAACTGTATACAGCGACTCTCCTTTGATAATTTACCAGTATCAGACTGCATGCTTTGAAATAGTTTCCAGAGACCACACGTACTTGATGAATGATCACAAAAGAGTTTATTAATAGACTTGGCTGTCAATGCTCCCATCTTCCTACAACCATCCCCTACGTGTTGCACAGGGACACTGTTTTGGGAAGATCACATAAACATCCCTGGGCTTTTGTCAGCTAAAACACCACTAGTTCCCTGCTTGTTTCCACCTTTTTACCCCTCAGCTTACCTGCCTTCCCCACTATCAGTTACTGTCAGCTTGGCTGCTTTGAAGTTCTGTACTCAAAGCCCTGGAGACATGAACAAATATTTGTATGTGCTATCAATAAAATTCAATGCTGCTTTTTTGACCACTATTTATCAAGCTCTCTCCCTTATGCTAATGTAATCTCTCTGCTAATGTTGTTGTGGAGGTTTTTCCCAATCTTTTACAATCTCCGGATTTGTTTGATCATGTCTCTCTGCTTGATATCAAATATAATATATATGTGTGTGTACATGTACACTGTATATAAATCCAATTTATTTTCCCATATTTTGCAGTCCAAATCTCATTATTAAAAAGACCAACATGAATCTCTATTCACACTGGGACCAGAAAAGACAAGACCCAAACAACTAAATATAGAAGAAAAAATAACTCTTAGCTGAAATATGCCAATAGACCAAACTACGGTTTGAAAATTTCACTTTAAAACTCAGAACTATTTGTAGAAAAAAAATGCTATTAATTTCATACTCTGGAGAAAATTATTGTGATACGTGTTATGTGTAGTTCACACATTGAAAAAATGTCGCTTTTCTCTAGGGTACCCTCAGGGCAGTTCAGGGATGGATTTCAGTGGACAGCAAGGGTACATTCATGTTGGTGGCTAGCACGGCTCCTAAAGATCAGGCTTTTTTTTCCAGATTTATGAACTATAACACTGTAAGCCAGGCTTTTAGGCTTCATGTGTAAGCGATCTACTCCATTAGGTACATTATCTCAACTTCAACCAACTTGAAAATGATAGTTTCTTACTTTTGTTGACACAGTAATTGGCCTTGAGAGGCAACATTTATACCTTGAGCACAGAAAAGATTAACGTAATGATACTTCTTTCAGGCACTGCCAACATGTGTGTGCTCTGAAGGACTCGCAGGTGGCTCTGGACCTCAGCAAGTGTACGTTTCCTGCAGTCGCCATTTAATTTGAAAGAAATAAAATCCATGTCAAATTCCCTATTTGTTAAGGAGGACAATCTTTGGGTCTCTGGTGTTATCCATTCCTGTTTAAAATGGAAAGGCTTGAACAAAATCTGGGATTTTTTTTCTTCTGTAAGAAGGGAGCACAATTCCCCTGGTGACCTGTCCTATTAGCAAGCGTTGAAACTCTGCATTAAGCCGCAGAGGCTCTGCTCTCACGGTGGGGCTGACGTTGCTCATTAGCTCTGCCCTGGGCACTAACAAAGCAGGAGTAATTCCCTCAGTGGGGCAGTCAGGGCAGCTGAGGGTCTTGGGAGAAATCCTTTGGGCCAGAAAGTTTAAGGCGATAGTGTATGCAGTAAGGATGCTGTAGGGTCTCCAGATCAGGTCTAAGGAATTATATTTGTATATCTAATAAGCAGGATGAGTCAAAACTGAATGCTCTTATTCAAACTACTCAAGACTTAGTCCACTTCCCACTCGGCTCACGTGAAGTTGGCTACCCACCTCCTCGTTTGTTATCAAAGCTCTCTAGGCAACCTGCGTTCTGCATTTAGGTAATCCCTAATTTACTAGTTGCCTACCTGCAGTTCGAAAAGTTAAAAGGTTAGAGCATACGTCTGTGATGTGACAGACTGGAGTATGATTCCTCACCTGCTTTGCTGCATCTTCTTTCCTGGACATGGGCTTCTACTATGCTATGTGGAGGCTGTGGCATGATGCAGCAATTAAAGGCACACATGGGGAAAACTACAAGAAAGAGAGCTTAGAGAGTGATAGGAGGTTAGGGCATTCCTTTGGATATATAAAAATTTCAGTCACATGTGGGGTTGTGGGATTTCTAAGCCACATTTGAGATTCCTTTTAATGTGATCATTATAACCCTTCCTCTCCACAGGTAGCATGGCATGTACCGCACTGTTCCTCACAAAAATAAAACTTTTTTTCTCCTTTCTAAATACATATCTCAACCTGACACATATTCCAGGAAACAGAACTGCCTTTTTATTATCCAGCCTCCAAAACAATGTGTTTTCTCCTTTCTCCTGTTAATGGAACTTGGAAATGAAGGCTTAAACAACAATATGGGAGAATAACATACCAGAAGAACTTAACAGCAAAAGATCTTAAATTTTGTCTTTTATGGTTGGTATATTACACAATAAATGCTATTTGTACATCCAGACCACTATACTTAGCTATGCAAAAAAATTTGCAGTTTGAAATACATTTGACAGGCAAGAAGTAAGATTTCACTTTAGAAATCTAGTATTCTGACAGCTGTGCACAGTAGCCTCATTTAACACACTTTTTAATTGTCATTTTGAAGTCTCTGCCCTTTATTTTGTCTGTGAGTGGCCAGCTTGCTTTAGAAGAAGCTGAGCAGCAACCTTATTCTTTTCTTTAGCCCTTTATCTATCTAAATCAAGAATTAATTCTACATTCATTCTGCTGCTTCTTTTGGCTGATTCATAACTGGTATAATTAAGCAATAAGACATGGCAGAAGTATACCCGTGGGTACCAGTATCACACCACAAATGGCAGGATAAGATATTAAATTTTAACCATCCAAGAAGTGCTGCAATTGTCCAGAGATATTGTTTGAATTTCCTGTGCTATTATTAAGAGGAAGAATCTACCAGACATTGAAAAAATTAGGAAGACTGGAAGGTTTGTCTCATATCCCTTCGCAACTGGTAGAGATGACTGGGTCAACACTTTCGGAAGAGGCGATGGGTGGCCTGCCTTTCACTTGTGTCCAGCTTAGCCTTTCAGAATTTCTGCAGAAATCCTCTGCTTGCACCTTCTCTCAGAAGCCCACTAGAAAGTCTCACATTGGGCAGATGAGACTGAAGGCATCCACGACTGTCAATAATCAAGTTTTAAACTCTGACCAAATATTTCAGCTAAAGCATTAATGGTGGGAAGTAAACAGCTTCACAGGACACAGTGCTTCAATTAATCTTTCCTTAGAGTTTCACGCCAGTCTTCCCACATTGCCCGTATCAGTGGTGATGCAGTTTCAGCACTAGACAACGCTACGGATGCTACAGGCACAGCATCCCATCTCACAGCCAACGGACCAGCTTATTCATTCCTGAATTATTTCCAACTGTGTAAAGAAGGGTAGCTGGGCTTGGATCCACTTTGGGCAAAGGCAAACTAAAGATGGTGGGAGGCATTTCGGTGCCAAACAGGAGCTCCACGTGCATCTGTGTACTGCCAGGCATGTATTTCTGTGGGCTATCGCTACGTGGCAGTGCTGCCCTGGGAGGGAGGGGGTCTGGTTGCAGCCCTGGGGTACCAGGGGTCCCTGCAGGCAGGCAGGCAGAGGGCAGGCAGGCTTGTGTGTGGAGGAAAAGGAGCATTCCTGCTTCTGGTAGGTCTCCAGGCAATAACACAACTTTATGAAAAGGGAATCAGGGGAGAAAACTTCATTTTGGCCAGCTCACGGTGACAGCGAGCCCAGAGTAGTTTTGCCTAAGAAAGGGAAGACGTGGATGGGCAGGAGGGGCCTGGGGTGCATGTCCTGATCTCTGTTATTTGTGGGAGAGCAGGTATCAGTCTCAGTCCATAAGCTGCTCTCATTTTCAGAGCACTAGCATTGAGCAACCCTTGAGCCACTGCATGAGTAACCACAGAGAGCAGGCACTTGTCGCTGACCATTTATTTTCTAACTGAAAAAACAGCAACAACAGGAAAGCACAGTCACTAAGTCTTCCCAGACCAAAATTTCGTCATGTTTGTTCTCATACAAAACCTTGGCTTCTCTCCACTGCTTCAGTTTCTCCTGAAAGCAGCTATTTTTCAGAAATTCCTCCCTATTTCCAGTTTAGCATTACATCAGGTTTTATTGCCTTTTAAACGCAACCTATTGTTAAATTTCTAAAGCCCAAACTCTCCGAGGTCCTGAGATTCATGGCCAACACACATTGCCACTATTCAGAAAAAGCTTTAAAAAAAAGCGCGCTGTATTTATTTCCATAGTTGTGTTATACAGGTGTCCAGCGAAGAGGGACTCACTTTCTTCCCCCACCTGGCAGTCTCCTACCGATCTACAGCAGCTCTGGCACTTGCAACTTGACAGCCTCATCTACTCACCGAGATGGTTGGATTTTCTCACCGCATCCCCCAAAGAAAATCTTGCAGTAGCACAGAAGATGGCACTTGTCAACACCAAGATAAAAGATCCTGATGATGAGCCAGATTGCACTCAGGCATTCAGACTAGCCAGAAGAAAAGAAAAGGAAAAAAATACCCACCCAAGAGATGTTCCTTTTCAGGATCTCATAGCCAAAGCAAGCTACAGCAGTCAACATTGCAGAAACATCTGCTTTGGAGAGCTGGCATGTAGGTAGGCATGGGGGAGGGCCCTGACTTCTAAAGAAACAAAGTAAATAAACAACAAATAGCACTTAACATTATGAGAAGCATAATTTTCATAGTATGGGAAAAACATTGTATCTTCACTAGAAATTAGAAAGCAAAACTCATTTTTTCAAATAGAATAGGAGTTGGCCTAATATACTTGAATGTGGACCACCAAACTGGTCATTTGCAGCATGTAGACTAAAACCAGTCTAATCAAATAGCTACAGACTGAAGGAAACCCTGAGTAGTTGTAGGCAAACTAAGGTTCATTTCAGTTGAATCCTGAAAAACCACTTCCCATCCTTCCATATTACATATGAGTTGACAGTATATACATGCCAAAATACATGCCATGCATGGTATTTTTTATTTGGTAATTTGGGCTTCTCCTAGCACATAAAGCAGAGCTAGTAAGGGAAAAGAAAGAAAAAGGAAGAAAGGCAGCCCCTGTTGTTTCCAATCATGCAACATCCTCAACAGGGTTAACAGGAGAGAAAAAGAAAGGGAAAATTGGGGGAAAAGAATAGGAAAAAGCCTTACAAAGGTCTTGTGGTGCCCTCCCACTATTTTAGCAAGGCTGCAAACAGTTCTGCTTGTGGCAATAGCACAGCCCCACTGATGGACAACAGCCCTACCTATGGGCCACCAAGATACAGACCCTAAGTTAATTGATTGCACTATACCAGTACCCAACAGAAGAGAAGAGATCATGTACAGTGTAGAAAATCCAGTAGTCACTGACTGACAGCAAACAGCAGGGATACAGCGCCTAGCAAGAGGACAAACAAGTAAAGATGAACTAGGAAGGTGACACCCTGACCTTCTGAAAGAGTGTTAGTCCTAACTGACCAGACACATCGGTCTTGAGAATCACAGCAGGCTGTCAACGGACACGCTAAAAGCCACGACATTTGTAGTTGTATTGCCCTTGGCAGGCGCCATCAGTCAAGTAAACAACAACGGAGACAACAAAAACATAGACCACAGCACAGCTATGGGGTGGTTATGATGGGCACTGGCACATCACGAGCAGAACTCCTCTTGGGCCACCGCATGGTAGGACTCTGTGGGTTCCTCACTGCGATACACCAGCTGAACCTTGCTCGCGTATGGCAAACAATACACACTGCTGACATAATGAACAGGAGAAGAACGGCATGAACGGTGCTTCTGCCCCACCTTACCGCCCTACCCAAACAATAAGTCAAGCTGCTCTGCTGTTTTCTCTCACAGCAACATTTCACCATATGTCCTAAGGGTCAGCCAAGTTCATTCTGGCGATGCCTCCTGTTCTTAATTCAATCTGCTCCACATAACACCTGCAGCAAATTTGTGACTAGACTCTTTACTTCGTTTCTGGTGCCTTTATGCTGCTCTGATGGCAACCAGGAACCACCTTGGCTGCACATCCCAGTCGGAGCACTCCTTAAGACCAGACAAGCTCTCTGCCCAGTGCTACTCTGCCAGCTCTCGACCTCTGCCTCTGCCCCAGCAGTGTGAACGCAGCCTGTTCAAAACCCCTGGCTCTCCACCCCTTTATGTTGTTTTCTCGCGGCTGCAACTTCATTGATGCTGGAAGACTTCCTCAAAGTTTTCACAAACAGAAGTTACGGGACAATCGTATCAGCTATGGACCAAATTACACAGAGCATAAATGGCGTTATTTATCCAGTAATAGTGGAGAAGCATCAGATAATGCTAACAGAGAATTTGGTTCTCCATACAAAGCTGTAACTGTAATCTAGCATCTGTCCAGATTTTAGTAGGCTTTGATTTGGACTTCCATTGCATTGCATAAATGGACAGCACTGTCCAAAGTCTGCAGACTCCTTACAGTTCAAATCCTCTTTTTCCAGACACAGAAGATTAATTTCACAGGAGTCAGAAAAATGTTCTTTCTGAGCACTTCCACCTCACGCTTCTTTTTTCAGGGACCATTCAAACAGCCATTTCAGCTACCCTAATATCTACAATGACTCTACAGAAGGAAGAGGAGGACTAGGAAAAGAGATTAAAATAGCCAAGTAAGAAGGCATTACAAAGCAAACCTAGAAGTCATTAGGCAATGCACATTTGGGAAGACAATGTAAGATATTTGCATTTTTACTACCCGAGTGGGGGTCTTTTCACACCCCTCTCAGACTCCCCTGCCACGTGGCCTCTCCTGTTGGGAACCATTTCCACAGCTCAGTGGGCACCTTCCACTTCTGCTCTCTCTAGGCTTTACCCTGCTGGTGCAGAGCACGCTGTAACCACAGCTTACATCTGCCATCCCCAGACTTGGTAATGGGTGGAATAAAAAATGACCACAATTGGATCGCTTTCTCGCTGAAATGATGAATAGGTTATTATTTAATTAAGAACAGTGCATTATGTTTTTAACAATGAAACTTTACTTAATCTTGCTCTGTAACAGAGAACATGTCTGTGTTAGACACAAGAACTGGAAAGGAGGTGCTGAATGTGTGAAGTAATTGGTGCTTGCACCCAGAGGCAGCAGGAAAAGTCTTGCACATAACGAATTTAGCATTCAGCACCACTTAATTTTCTCATCCTAGCTAACTGCAGTCAAAAGCAATGTACAGGCAGCTGCAGATGCTCCAAGTGCAGGCTCCAAATGATACGGAGTTGTGCAGGCTCTGAAAACAACGTGTCCAAGAGCTGGTAACTGTGAGTTCTTCTTGCAGAGCTGTAGCTATTTTTCTACCTAACAAATTAAAGGATTTTACTTGTGATATCAAGCAGAACTTTAAAAAAACAAGCTTTAATTCACATAGTGTCTTTTAAAATTTGTTTCTACCAGATACTCATTTCAACTGTGCAGCTAGTATCATCAAATAACCTTCCATTTCATAAAGAAATACATACAGCGTTGCTATGGCAAAACCCAATCTGATGATAGCCAAAGGGATTATAAAGACCTTGAAAAGAAATCCATCGTTTAACATAAAATCATTTTTTTTAACAACTGTTTAATACAAAGAAACAGAATAAACTGGGTCTGATCTTCTCCTCTGCTTCCAGAAGCAAAGCATGCCTTTGAGTACATCTTACCCAGCTTGTAAGAAGAGACACTTCCCCAAAGCACCGTGCCCCCCTTTCATCTAGAAGAAACTCTCCTACGGATCATCCAGATCAGACGAATGAGATGTGTACAGACAGGAGAAACAGATGTGGGTAATCTTCTTTAGAGCGTTCTCTGCCTTAAGACAATAGATTCTTAACTAGATATTGCAGCCCGAGGAAATAACCGTTTTGAAGCAATATCCAGCTTAGGCTCCATTCTTTTACTCCTGTCAGAAAGGACAGCAGGCCATGTACATCAGGGTGGTTGAAAAATGGGTTTGTAGGAGCAGTGTGAAAGGGCCAGAGATGTTTAGTAGCTTGGTAGATAAAGTAGAATTTTGAAAGCTAAGAGACATTTGGTCAAGTCTCATCATGGAGAGTAAAGAATGGAGTCTAAATACTTTACCAGCTACTTCATGCCCACCAAAAAAAGAACAGAAGGGAGATACTGTCTCTGGCAGTTTACTGAACCTAAACTTCAGTGCGTTTAATTTCTAAAATAAAACTATCTAGTGGATAATTCCAACAGAATTAATGAACCATTTTGTGTCAACTGAAACTGCATTTTTGACAAACTTATTATTCCCTTCCTCTTCAGTGTTAGGCAGCTCTGATTTGCATGCTTAAGGATCACAGGTCTCCAGAGCCAGAATCAATGGGATTTGAAGGCTTCATCCAACGCCTACAAGCTGTATATATGTGCTAATACACAGGAAAGGGAAAGGAATAAGGATGTGGTTGATTATCCATGCTGCTACGAGGGAACTTTGACTCCCACTTCTTCAGGGCAAAATCCAAGAGTTTCCAGTACTTCCCTAAGAGGATTTGCTTGACCCATTATCATTAATGAGAGATCATTTAGAAACTGAAGCTTTCTAGCATCAATCCTGCTCAGACCACTATAATGGAAGGATTATGATCGACTTCAGTAAGAGCAGAATTAAGTCTTCTGTCAATATAAACATATTTATTCAATGGTAAAAATTTTTAATTCAAATTTCTATGCTTATCTAGAACATACGGATAAATATTTTTATATATGAAACACCTTCCAACAACAAAAAAATATGTAAGTTCTTGATATTAATAAGATATGATGTGGTTTGCTATGAAAATACCGCAACGTAGTATACACACATGTACATATATGTGTGTGTGCATGTATATTTCACACATCTTTGTTGCTGAAAATGAGCATATGAGGTCCCTACAGAAATAAGCACACCATGACACCCATCAGCATTACTTCATCATGCAAGAACCAAAACATCAAATGGAAACAGCTTTTCATTTGTACTGAATAGTGATTTCTCAAATGTCTTATTTGCATCACCATCCTTTTTGGTCTTCCCTAGGTCAAGAATGCCAACCCAGGATTGTTTGGTTCCTCTCCTCTGCCATTTTACATGCTGACTTGGTCCCTCATACACGAGAAACAGTAGAGTGTGGCATTGCACTGGATTTTGAGTCCAGACTGAGGCCAGAGCCCAAGACATGCCTGTGTGGCACCCAGTGCGTTTCAGTTCAAGGAAGGACAGAGATAAGCATGTGCTGCTGCAGTGACAGATTCTGGGTACCTGGACACTTACCCCCCATCAGTCATAACACCTACGACTCCTCCAACCTGTCAGCAGCTCCTGCCACCAGAAACACTGACAACACTCCCTTCTCCTCTATAAATGCCTGAACTAGATTATCTTTTTTTTTTCCATGCCAGAACTCTGCATATGGATGACTCGGTGCTCACAGGCAAAAGCACACCAGCAGCTTGCTCGTGGTGCTCTGAGCTGCCCTAAAACTTGTAATCCCCTGCTCCTCTCTGGAGAGCACAGGAGACAAAGAAAGAGGCTCCCAGCTCCAGAGCTTCCCCGACAGCCAGCTTGCAGTCCTTCCTCAGAGATACCCAGCTCAGCTTGAGGGTCACTGGACATCTGTAATTCTTCCTGCTGCGCACTAGATGCCACTATGCAGACTGTTTTTAGCAGCCAAACAGCCATTGCCTTTTCTCACGCAGCCATGCTCTTCCTTTTAGAGGTCCCTCATTACCACTGGCTTGGAAGTTCAACACACTTAGCCTAGCAAAACTCTCATCAGTTAGGACAGGACTATCATTGTTTTACAGATGGGAAACTGGGGTAGAGGGACTACAGCATGATTTTGTTGGGTATGGCAAGGCTGACAGAGCATGGGCTTCAGCAGCAGCCACCTGCATTCACCACCAGACTGACGTCCCATCAAGCAGACCTCCTGGCTCTCTCCCTCTGCCGCTGCTGAAGCCAGATACAGATAGGAGATCAACCTGGAGGCGGAGAGGATAGGGAATAATAGTCACAGTAGTGGCAACAACAGCAATGTGACCGACCAGCTAATCGCAAATAAATTCAACATTACATAGAGGTTCCCATGGCCAACCTCAGTTTCTCAACCTATTGCCTGCTCAAGCTCCTAGGCATCTCCTCAGGAACCACGTCCACAGCTCTCACAGCCAGGCAGCCTCTTCCCTCTGGGCACATCACCATGTTCCTTCAACAGTAAAAGGTTCTGGTGATCAGGAAGGAGAGGCAGCAGGAGAGAATTCCTAGGAAAGCTAGAGAATCTTCATCACTCAAGGTTTTTAAGAGCAGGTAAAAGGCAGCAGCAGCAGGTGTCCCCAGATTGTGACACTGCCCCCATTACAAAGCAGCTCTATGGCCCGGGAGAAGGAGGAGCTCCTACTGCTGCTAGTGGCTCCACAAGGCAGATGAGGCATTGGGAACCTCTGCAGTACATGATCTCTTCCAGCCTTACTTTCCTTTGATTCTGAGAACGGATATACCGATCGTGGAGGAACATCAGTTCCCCCTCCTCATTGCAGATTTGCTGACAGGACACTGTCTGACCCAGACACGGCAGCTTCTCACCGATGCCATACAGCAATCCCAGATGCCTTCCAGCACACCCTCCCCTCCAGTCTGTCGCGGTGGACTCTTTTGCCTGAACCTACCCCAGAAAGACGAGCTAAGCCTCGTGCATCTCCTTCTCCTATGCTTGACACAGTAAGTGGCGGAGCACGTTCACCACTAGCTAAAGGTTGTGCGACATCTTATTTATAATCTGTAATGTAGCTCACTGGAAACAGCTGTTTACAGCTGTGAGTGACAGGGGGCCACCGGTACTTCAAAGGCTGGTACCATTCCCTCATCTGCTTCAGCAAGAGCACATGAGCCTTGGCTGAAGGGGGTAGCTTTAAAAACACTAAGCCCTGCCTTCTACTCTCCACCTTCCAGCACAATCTGAGCTCTTGGTTTGGGGAACAGGCCAGAAAACACGTCTGTGCATTAACTCGGTGCCAAGAAATACAGCAGCACCCCCAGCATCAGTCGCGAGCATTTGCACACCTGCGCGGGTTTTTTATGTTCGTTCTGCCAAGTGAGCTCATTCGCAAATTCTGTTTCTACAGCAGATTTTACTGGCTTTGAGGAGCTGAGCAAATAAAATTAAGGACTCTCTGAGAGAAGCAGGTTTCATCCCTAGGCAAAGCTGTATGAAATAGGAAACAACCGCAGAGTCTAAATTGAGGTCTTCCTTCAGGTCTAAATCAATTAACCACAAGGTCTGTCAGAGTTAAAGCTATGTTACCAAAGATTCAGCTATGATAAATACTTGTGTCAGCCCTTTCTTTCCCAAACAGTGAGTTTTTAAAAGGTACTTTTGTGGCCGTGATAATTTTCAGTTCTGCTTGTTTAATTTCTGCTTGCCAGCTGAAAAGTCTTGATTTTTTTTTTTTTGTTGTTGCGTGAATTTTAAAGTTTACCCTCACCCGGGCAGCCACCGGGTTAGGTCTCTATAGCGGAAAGAAGGCCGGTCCAGGAGGTTGTGGAGGCTGAGGGCACAGCATCACGCAGCCATCCACATCAGTCTGGGTCTGGGCAGCTGCACGACCCAGGGCTTCGCTGCTGGTGGGCGAACGACCCTCGCTGCTCATCGGTCCCGGTACAGCAGCCCATCGCACTTCTTCGATCCGGTGTAATCAGTCACTGCCCTCGCCGCTGCGTTTCCCCCCGAGACCCTGCAAGCAGCTTCCACCACCCACGGGCACCCCTCGAGCTTCCCCTTCCCTCCTGAGCCCACTGGAGCGAGCAGTCGTGTGCCAGAGCCAAGAAACTGGTTGTGCTGGGGCACACGCTCAGCGAGCCCAGCAGCGAGGAGAGCCGTGGCTGGAATAGCTGGAGGAAGCGCCGGATTGTCCCTGCCAGCTCACACCGGCCTGGGGCTGTGGAACAACTGCCGTGAGTGGTATACATCCAAACCCTCCACGTGGTCACAACGGGGTTTACGTATGTACTCTGGAACAACTACCGCGTCATGGGTAATTTTTTTTTCTGATGATTATTAAAGCTTTTACCTGAGTGTTATTTGTTGATTTTATGGATTAGCATATATTGCGTAGCTGGTGTCAAGTATTTCCGTTGCGGGTTTATCAGCTACCGCTTGCTGCCAGCTGAATAATTCTGTAAGTGAGATTTGTATAAACTCTCCCATGTAAGTAAATCTACACACAAAAGTGTCGCTCGATGAAAGCGATCTCTTGCTTGGTAGGTAAACCGTGTGTGCACACCTATCTGATATTCAGGCCATAAACAGCCCTTGCTGCTGCACAGGGATTGTGGAAAAACACAAAGCAGCCTGCAGGAATGCATGTAGTATTTTTTTAAATCTATAGAAGGAAGAAGGCAAAGGAAACTGGGAGTGCCTGTAGGCAAATATTCTTACATAAAACAGAGTCAGAGAGACAGAGTAGTTACTAGAACAAGAATTAGAACAGGTTTTCTTATTCTACAGCATTTCTAATGCCAAGCATCCAAATTATACGTTATACCACCCAAAACCAGGGTGACAAGGTTAGTGGGTCATTTCTTTAAGCGCTCTTGTAAAATCTCTAATTCCAACCACACAAGAAAGGATGAGTCCAGACTTCAGAATATTATATTCGCTTTTCAGAAATAAAAATAAGAATCTGTCAGGTTCCTAGTTTTCTAAGTTTTCTGGAAAATAAGGATGTAGACATTTTCATTTTAAAAAAATGAAAGCTAAGATCTCCTTTGAAGCCTAGTATTCCAGCAGCTAAGGCTTAAAAAAAAAAAAAAAAAAACCACCTACACAATAAACATTAACAAACCTATAAATAAAATATCAAGCATTAGCAGACCATGGACCACAAGGTTTTTCCCTTTTTCTTTTTTCCAGCAGAGCTGAATGTTCACCAGCAGCAGGCCTCGGGTTCTGCACAGTAACACCACACAAAGCTTAAGTGACCTTCATCGCCATTTGTGAGGCAGTTGCTTGGAAAGAAAAAAGGAGGGTGGAGGGCAGAGAGAAATGTAATCGCGGTGGTGCTCTCAACTGGCTGAACTTCTGGGAGCTGCAGACAGTGAGCGAATTTACCTGCCAGGTCTGGAGCATGCTACGCAACACCACCGGGTCTCAACAGAATGTCATCTAAGCCCGTCTGAGTCTGTAAGTCTTCAAACTTACCCCAAAAAAGAGGGACTAAAATCCTAAGTATTCACAGCTAGGAGGATTTTCTTCCATAAGACAGTCTTAGGGTGTTTATTAAAAAAAAGAAGAATGTAAGTATTCCACCGGTACTTTGAAAAAAGGCATCAGTTTGACAATATAATGGTATTTCTCTCTTTGCTCTGTGAGAGCCCAGCAATTACCTTTGCTTCCTTTACACACCAAATAAAGGGCATGATCAATTAGAGACTGACTCAATTACAAAGAATGAGTGAAACGTGATTTCAGATACCACATTGGTCCTTTTGTCCTCTGTTAATTTTTGGGGGGTTACAATGTCTTCAACCTTGTAAAAAAAAGCTACACAAATTAAAGGAAGAAATGGCTGACTATATCGAGGGAAAAATGAAAGTAATAATATAGGGAGCCTAACTCACCTCCCTACAAAAACATTACCATAAATACGTCTCTCAAAATATGGAAAGTTATAAACTGCAGAACATGTTCTACTTACATGGAATGATTGCTTTCCTGTCTGGTATTAAACTTTTTGTTTTCATGCTGTTGGACAAATTGAAAAGCTATTTGTTACAGCAAGTCTCTAAAATAAGTAAATTTATTACATTGACTCAAGAGACGAGGCAAGCAGTAGCATACTAACTCATCTGATTTAGGATGCTCCAAAAATATGCAACTAGCATCTGCTGATAATTCAGACAAATCCTGGTAGAGGTTGGAGAGACATGTAAGAGACTTGGTACTGTCTGTCATGGCAGATGTCCCACTAATACATGCTGTTCACTTTTCTGTGTCTCTGTCCTCTTTTTTTTTAAAGAAAATAAGTTTTCCTTACAAAATCTGAACTAAACCAAAATTTACTCTTGGTTCTACACCAAATATTCAGGTATCCATATCATGCATGGGCACAATTACTATTTCTTTAAATAACTGAGAGAATATTATTACAAATTATCAAGAACAAGAAAACATTCTTTGGTTAATAACAAGAACTGTTGTGTATCGAGTCACCAGTACATGCTGGGTCTATGGGATAATCACAGATCCTCAAGAAAGTACCTTCAATATCAGTCAGTATTTACCATTATTAAATCCAGGTGAATGACTAAGGTTTGTGCATGTTTAAGTGTTCTGCTGAGCAGGAAATAGCTACCAAATGAGGAGCCTTCAAAATAACCAATTAACACAAAAGTTGTTGCTAAGTTATAAAATTGTTGCTAATCAGATAAACAGCTTACAGATGTAGCAGAGACAAGTGTAATAGTTTACACTCGTGTATAATGAGTGTGCCAATGCTTAGCACACTTTAAAAGAGTAGTCCATGCATACACAATATAACTGTTAAATCATTGAAGTATGTATATATTATAGAAAAAATACTGAAGGTGGAGATGGGATGCTCTTTATGATCATGCAGTCCAGCTTCCCTACTGCCTCTCCTATTTCAACACTTGACTAATGCAGTTAGTGAGAAACTGCAGTTGGTCAACAGGAAACATATGATTCCGGAGAAAATGGCAAGATTTAGGAATTTGGGAAGAAATGTTCAAATCTCAGAATTTTCACACAGCAAATAATTGCAAAATATTCAGTTCTGAACCCACAAAAGTGTTTCATATGGACATGTTCAGTACTTATTTTATAAAAAAAAAATACTGTAATATGATTTATCATAACATTACAGCTTACATGCGTTGACTGAATTTCAAGGAATGATTTGACTAATTTATTTCCACAAATCCAAATACCGTTGACATATTTCTACAAAACGTTTTAGTAATCTTGAATAAGGATTTTCTGTTGGTAAAGCCCTCTGTGAGCTGGTTTGCAGGCAGTTGCAGATGGCACCAGGCTGGCTCACAGGGCCCAGGAGCAGCACAACGCCAGCATATGCAAACCTGAAGTTCCCTGACCATAATAGAGTGTCCCCAGACAAATGCACATGAGCAAAGGTTTTAAGAAAATCTGTAACAGCCTGCTTGAAAACAAGCACTACCAAACAAAAACCACTCTCATCTTATACTTGCAGAGCTCATAATCGATTTAATCCGAAATTTCCAGTGGTAGTATATCAGTGCTGCTCTGAATATCCCAGACACAATTCAGAGTGCCTTTTGTAATGTAACCAGCTCTTACAGAAGTTTTACTCTGTGTTTTGCTGCGTGGCAATGCTTTTAGTCCATGCATCTTATCCAAAAGTACTAGCAAAGGCAGATCAGCCCCATTTTAAAAAAATGCTGCAAACACCAAGTGGTGGACTTTGTATAAACCTTCGGTTACTGGCTGGAATGCATTTTAAGCATGGAAATGATTAGGAGTCTAGGCAAAACTGAAGAGCCTCCACCTTCTCAATCACCATTTCAACCAGAGAGCAAGCACCAGCATATGCTGCAAGCACTTCCATGGTATTTCAAACCTGGCTCAGCTTCTAACAGCTCAATTAGGACCAGAAAAGCCATTGTCAATCAATCAGAAGAAATACCAGCATGGATTTTGATAGCTCCCTCCAGCGGGTATCTGGTTTATTGTACTTTGGCTTCCTCACATTTTGTAGTCCAGCAAGGGCACGGAGGTTACTGTGCACGATGCACAGGGATATGCAGGTTTGGAATCACCTTCTAATATTTGCATTTAGATTCTGCAATGTAAATACCAGCTCCAGCATGAGCAAGACTCAGAAGAGAACCACAGTCCTTTCAGGTGAGACATCTATGGTGGCCAGGTCACAGGGCAACGTATTTCTTCTTTCTGAAAGCATTTTTGAGAGAGACCAATTTTCCAAGCTACAGTCTGCAATGCCCACAGTTTCAACAAGACTTCCACGCTACTGCAAGAAGAGCTTTGACAATTCTAGCACTCACTGTAATTTTATTCACTGATTGATCCATTTAGAGCCTAGACTTACTTCTCTAAGGACTGGCTGTACTACGGTCTTCTCTTTTTTAATATCCTTATAGATGTCCCTTGCTTTTTTTTCTGTTGCTATTTAAGTGAACACACATGAAGAACAAGCCTTCTATGCTGCTGACCTTGAAGAGGGTTTTGCATAACCATTTCCCTTAAAAGAAAGGAAAGACTGACAATCTAAAAAACAACCCTACCAAATAAAAAACCTGACACATGATGACATCAGTGAAATCCAACTGAGTGCTTTAAAATTCCCAGACGTCATCTGACAGTGCTCTTCTGAACTCAGGTCAACACAGATGTGTATCTCTGCCTGTTTTACTTGCATGGGTCAAAACCAAATTAGAAGCCACCTTTTCAAATGATCTACCAAGACTCATATAGGAGTATCTTCAGTCGGACAAAAAAATTCATTAAATTCTATCAAAAACAATATACATTGTAGAATAAAGTTCTTTTCACTTCTGCCCTGTGAAAGGCAATGCAGCTGTTTTCTTTTCTTCTGGCTAAGTATGCTGTTGTGTAAAGAAGAAAATGCATGTCTGTATGTAGGCCCCAGTTCACCACAATGTTCAAGTACATACCTAGATTATAATATTACATTAGAAAATCTCCTAATTAGACTTTAGAGGCTTCATGCAACCAACCAAATATACAAATTAATATATATTATAAATGTACACACATACACACACACAAACATACATACTCTCTTAGTCGGTGTTTTGCTGTTGGTGCTATTTGCACACCTAATTATGGCATTAATCATCTTAACATTTTCATTACTCTTTTTCTAGTGCATACTAGGCTGCAGTCATCTAAGTCATACAACTCCTATAGGAAAAATGTGGTTTATGGGACCACTGTCTCCAGTGTACAGTTTAATAATGTTAAAAAGATACCAACATAAAATTAATGACTAAATTTTTCATGAAGGAAGCATTACATTTCCACTTAATGGGGGTTTAAGCACTTATTTCTCTATTATTACTATATTGGTGAAACTAACGTTCAGTAGCCCGTTGTATGATCCGACAGAGAATCCAAATTACTATTGGCGTTAATGATAAATATCCTTAGAGAGTAAATATCTTCTGAATGCTGTGCCAGTTCTAATCTGACTGATTGTATTTCAGCCAGTGTAATGAAATCTCTTCTGGTGGTGTCGGAAAGAAAAGGATTAAATGAGACTTCAGCTACTTTTCTGTGTCAAAGGGAATATTTTCAGGCTCTGTATTTTCAACTCACTACAAAGTGGAAGCTTCCTAACTGGCACTGGTCTTCAACGTTGACACACCTAGCATCAAAAACCCTGCACATTTACCCTGGTGCAACCGCACAAGCAGTCGAGAGCAGCATGCTGCAGTGAACCACGGCCGGCTTCGCTGCGGTACTCCTTCCTACTAAAGGGCAGAACAATCTGTTCTCAGCACAATACAGAAAAGCCAGAAGGATCCAAGCATGAAAACAGTGTTTTCACTTCTTCTGAAATACTCGTGGCAAATGTTTTACATTTCTTCTGCGTTTCATCTGATGAATCTGAAGGTGGTTTAGATATCCATGTTGCCTATGTTCCATCATGCATAATCCCACAATGAGTGTTTGTTACATAAAGGGAGGACATTTTTCTTTTCTTTTTCCTCTCTCCTGTTCCCTTCCACACAGTGTAAGAAGAGCTTATCCCAAAAGCCTGAGAAAACAAGTCTTGCATCTCCCAAGAGGAGGCACAGCTTGGAGAGCATGTGCACAAGCTTCCCCACAGAGTCACACCAGGGTGCTTCTGCTCTGGAGGGATGCAGATACCCCCTTTTTACCTCCTCATCCTTTACCGTGAAAGCAAAGCAGGTTCCAGCCTCCTTAGCCACTTCAGTTCCAGTTATTCCACACATCCCTACGTATGTCTTATTTTTACTACTCATTCCTGTATGTCTAAAATCTACCCTTCCCCACACACACACTGCTCACATAGCATCTGCTCCCATTTAGCCCTTTTTCTTTCCAAACATGATTTCTGTGACCTTACGGCCTTTCTAATTGCCACATCTTGCCTAGTTATTCATAAAAACAGATTTTCTCCATAGACATCTTGCCTTTTGCTTTGCTCACATTACCTCCTCTTTCTTCACCACTCACACTCCTTATCTTAAAATACTCTCCCTAAAATTTTATATATATCTTCTGAACACTCCTTTTTCCATCAAGATTTTTTTGCTCCCTGCCAGACAGAGAGGGATGCTGTCTTACGCCTTTGTTCTGCACACTTCCCCCACTGCAGTCAGCGTCTCTGGTGCTGCACAAGTTGCTTTAAGCCACTATCTGTTTTCTCCTAGAATTGCCTAACCTCCACCTCCTCTAATGACCGCAGAGCCTAGACGACTGGCAGATCAATCATCCAGCTCTAGCTTCTCACTTGCACAAACACCCTTCAAAAGAAAAAGTTTCCTTTCATTAACTGGGATAATAGTTTCTGGCACAAACACTTCACTATCCATATCTCCACCACCTTGCCTCCGTGGTGTCGTGGTTTAAGCCCAGCTGGCAACTAAGCCCCACACGGCCGCTTGCTCATTCCTCCCCTACCCAGGTCCTTGAGCAAAAACAATCCCGTGGGTGGGTTTGCCTTTCCCCGAGGCAGGACTAACCCAGACTGTCTTCCCTAACATGTTCTTCATATGCACTACGGGGACTTTATCCCCTTATAGAGTACATGTAAGTTTTGATCGGGCAGGGTCAGCTCAACTGGCAGATCCTCTGGTGTTAATTAACCAGCTGGCTTTTGCTAAATATGTATCCTAATGTTTGAAGGTCCCGCTCCCCATTGCTCTTAGCGTAGTCTTTAACAGTCCATTGTATTGTTTGATTTTCCCAGAGGCTGGTGCTTGGTAGGGGGTGTGATATACCCACTTACAATACTGTGCTCTTTGGCCCAGATGCCTATGAGGTTGTTTCAGAAAGGAGTCCTGCTGTCTGACTCAATTCTTTCTAGGGTGCCCTGTTGCCATAAGACTTGTTTCTCAAGGCCCAGGACAGCGTTCCAGGTGGTGGCGTGGGGCATGGGATGTGTTTCCAGCCATCTGGTGGTTGGTTGCACCATTGGAAGCACATGGTGCTTGCCTTGGCAGGTTTGTGGGAGTGCGATGTAGTCAATCTGCCAGGCTTCCCCAGATTGACATTTCAGCCATCGTCCTCCATACCACAGGGGCTGTAACTGCTTGGCTTGCTTAACTGCAGCACATTTCACATTCATGGATAACCTGTGCAATGGTATCCATGGTCAAGTCCATGCCCCGATCACGAGCCCATCTATATGTTGCATCTCTTCCCTGATAGCCTGAGTTGTCACGGGACCACTGAGCTATAAATAATTCACCCTTATGTTGCCAGCCCAAATCCACCTGACCCATTTCAATCTTAGCACCCAGATCCATGTGCTGGTTGTTTTGATGTTCTTCAGTGGCCCGACTCGTGGGTACGTGAGCATCTACGTGACCTACTTTTACAACCAGATTCTCTAGCTGGACACCAGTAGCTTGCCAGTGCGGCCGCCCAGATGAGTTTATCTCTGCGCTGCCTGTTGCTCTGCTTCCATTGCTCCAACCACCCCCACAGGGCATTTGCCACCATCCATGAGTCAGTATAGAGACAGAGCACTGGCTACTTTTCTTTTTCAGCAATATCTCATGCTAGCTGGATGCCTTTCACCTCTGCAAACTGACTTGATTCACCTTCTCCTGGGGTCTCCTGTGCGAGCCCGTTGTGTGATCAGTGCGACCCACTTACTCCACATGGCATCAGTTGCACGTTGTGTAGAGGAGACCCTCCCTTTGAACATCCAGCCCAGCACCAGCAGTTGGGGTGCTAAGAGGAGCTGTGCTTCAGTACCAACCACTTCTGAGGCAGCTCAAACTCCTTCATATGCTGCCAATATCTCTTTTTCAGTTGGAGCATAGCGAGCCTCGGATCCTCTGTATCCCTGACTCCAAAACCCGGGGGTCGGCCTTGGGTCTCCCCGGTGCTTTTTGCCAGAGGCCCCAGGTAGGGCCATTCTCCCTGGCTGCGGTATAAAGCACATTTTTAACGTCTTGTCCTGCCCAGACTGGCCGGAGGGCTATTGCATGAACAATTTCCCATTTAATTTGTTCAAAGGCTTGTTGTTGCTCAGGGCCCCGTTTAAAATCATTCTTCTTCCAGGTCACTTGATAGAGAGGGCTTACAATCAGACTGTAATTTAGAATATGCGTTCTCCAAAAGCCCACAACACTAAGAAAGTTTGTGTTTCGTTTTTATTAGTCGGTGAAGACATAGCTGCTATTTTGTTGATCACATCTACTGGGATGTGATGATGCCCATCTTGCCATTTTATTCCTAAGAGCTGGGTCTCCTGTGCAGGTCCCTTGACCTTATTTCATTTTATAGCAAAACCGGCCTTCAGAAGGATTTGGATTATTTTCTTTCCTTTCTCAAGAACTTCTTCTGCTGTGTTGCCCCATATGATGATGTCATTGATGTATTGCAGGTGTTGTGGAGCTTCACCCTTCTCCAGTGCAGTCTGGATTAGTCCATGGCAAATAGTGGGGCTGTGTTTCCACCCCTGGGGCAGTCGATTCCAGGTGTATTGGACGTCCCTCCAAGTGAAAGCAAACTGTGATCTGCACTCTGCTGCCAAAGGGATTGAGAAAAATGCATTAGCGATGTCATTTGTGGCGTACCACATGGCTGCCTTTGACTCCAGTTCCTATTGAAGTTCTAGCATGTCCCACATGAAAGCACTCAGCAGCGGCATGACTTCATTCAGGCCACAATAGTCTACTGTTAGTCTCCGCTCTCCATTAGGTTTTCGCACTGGCCATATGGGACTATTAAAGGGTGAGCGAGTTTTGCTGATCACCCCTTGCCTCTCCAGTTGACAAATCAGCTTATGGATTGGAATCAGGGACTCTCAGTTGGCGCGATATTGCTGCCGGTGCACTGTTGCGGTAGCAATTGGCACTTGTTGGTCTTCAACCCTCAGCAACCCCACAATCGAAGGGTCCTTCAAGAGACCAGGCAAGGTGGACAGCTGTTTAATTCCCTCTGTCTCCAAGACACCTATACCAAAGGCCCACCGGTACCCTTTTGGGTCCTCGAAATACCCCCTCCTGAGGTAGTCTATGCCAAGGATGCCTCTGGGCCAGTCACAATGGGGCGTTTCTGCCACTCATTCCCAGTTAGACTTACTGCAGCTTCCAATACAGCTAGCTATTGGGATCCCCCTGTCACTCCAGAAATCCAGATGGGTTCTGCCCCTTTATAGTTTGATGGCATTAGGGTATGCTGTGCACTGGTGTCCACTAGAGCCTTGTACTCCTGTGGGTCTGACATGCCAGGCCATCGAATCCACACAGTCCAGTAAACCTGGTTATCCCTTTCCTCCACCTGGCTGGAGGCAGGGCCCCTCTAATCCTGGTCAGAGTATTCATTACTCACTTTTTGTAAACATGAATCACAAGTCCCTTTAAGAGGATCAAAAGTGAGATCAGCCCTTCTACTCTGCCTGGGGAATCACCTCACTGGAAACTGGAGCAGCATGGTTCCAAGAAGAATCCCCTTTTGTGATTGTTTTTCTTTGCAACGCATGTACCTGTGCCTCTAAGGTCGAGGTAGGTTTTCCATCCCACTTCCTTTTGTCCTCTCCATGGTCACACAAGTAAAACCACAGCGAACCCCGTGGTGTGTACTTTCTATATCCTCTCTCTTGGGCAGAGGAACGCTCACTCCTAATAGCTGAGATACGGGCCCGTACAGGTAGGGAGTAGGACATATCCTCTTGGAATTGCTGGAAATCCCTGGACAGTTTCTCCACAGCCGAGACACAGGCCTGTATGGAGGAAGAGAGACTTCCTTCATATTGCTGGAGTTGGCCAGCCACTTCATCCACCATTTGCCCCTCGCTTTCCTTCCAGGACATTACTGCCAATGAGTTGGCATATGACAGTGGTGCACCTTGTAGAAACTTCCACCACAGGAGTTCTGTGCATCTGACTTTGTCTGGATTTGTGGGCAACTGCTCATTATCTGGATCATTATAAACCACCTCCAGCACAGCTAATTCCCTCCGGTACTGGATACCTCTCTCCATGGCGGTCCACTTGCCTGGGTGACATATAACATTTTCCTTGAAGGGGTACCTTTCCTTCATGCCTGACAGAAGTTGCCTCTAGAGGCTGAGGGCTTGTGTCTTTTTTCTGATCACCTTGTCAATGCCACCTTCCCTAGACAGGGATCCCAGCTGCTTGGCTTCCCTACCCTCTAATTCCAAACCCATAGATTGGGTGCGATTACTAACAAATTCCAAGAGAGGGCGCCCGAGGTACAGGCATGACATCAATGCCATGCAAATACCAGCTTAACCTCATGACCCGTGATGTAATCATATCTTAAGTCGACATTACCCAGTACAGCAAAATGATAGTCCTGATCCCTCTCCCAGAGGTGATAAACATCACCACAGGGAATACATAGTGCATGTAAGAACTTACATAGCACCACCATGTGAACAAATGAACCAACATTGTGCCCAGCGACTATTTAACTAATATAAGAAATGCGTATAACAAATTTGTTTTAACATCCTCTGGTCAGATCTGTCATTAACTCAACCCTTCGGGCCCTACGTTGGATGCCAAAAAGGACTGTCGTGATTTAGGCCCAGCCGGCAACAAAGCACCACGCGGCCGCTCCCTCGCCCCTCCCCTCCCCTCAGGGGGATGGGGAGAGAATCGGAAGAAAAAGTTAAAACCTCACGACTTGAGGTAAGGACAGTTTAATAAGACAACACAAGGAGAGAAGAAGTAATAACAACAGTAATACCAATAAAAGAATGTATAAAGTGAGTGATGCACAATGCAATTGCTCACCACGCAGAACCCAATGCTCAGCTCAATGCTGAGCCGCGATCCGCCGAGCATGACATCGAATGGTACCAAATATCCCCTTGACTAGTTCGGGTCAGCTGTCCTGGTTGTGCCCTCTCCCAGCTTCTTGTGGAAAATTAACTCTATCCCAGCTGAACCCAGGATACATGGCATCTGCCTTGGTTGATCCACAGTGCACATCAAACAGGGTTTGGGTTTGGTTTAGTGTTCTGGTTGAGGACATGGGTTAAGAAATGATGCAACCCCCATGGGTAAGGGGCAGACACCTGCAGTCAGGGTTGCGGAGAACTAGGCACTCCTCCTCAGGGAAAAGGGAAAGCCAAGCAATGGGAGTTTCTCAAACTGGCTGCATCCCCCAAAAAATCACAACAGTGAACTACTGCCTAAGTCACCAGCTCAGTCTTCCATGTAATTTCTGGTACTGTATAATACTGGTGTTTGCCCATGAGGCCAGTATTGTGAAGCAGAGCTAGTGAAATCAGCTGCTTTCAAATAACCATAGCTGCCAAAGCTCACCAAAAATCTGAAGCTGAACTAATTTTGATTTGAGAATGACCCCTTCCTCTTCCAAATTGAATGCAGCAAGTCAGCACAGCTGGCCACGACCATGGCACAGCAAAAATCTAGGCTAGGATGTCACTTCTTTACTGACAATATTTTAGTTAATGCCATTTAAACCTAAACTTTTACTTGTTGAAATATAAGTAAACTTAGAAGGATGTGGAAAACTAACCTGATACTTAACCTGCTTCTGATAAGCTAAAATATTGGCCCAGGGCAGTAAATGGATGACAACCCATTGGCCATAACAAAGGCAAAAAACTAGACAGAGAGACTATGGGAAATGGTGTCTTCGCTTGCACACACGTTTACAAAGGCCTAGTAGAAGGAAAAAATGCAGGAAAAAGCTATTCCTACACATGAATTTGCAGATTTACCACCTAGTTTACCACATTCAAAGCCTGTGATTCCCCACTTACATTTGTAAACAGCCCAAATGTTTTTCATGACATGACAAATATTTCCTCCAAATTTGCATTCTGTGTTTGATGACTTAAAGATTCTTTTGAACACAGTGACACCTCCCACTCTTTTTGTTAAATATTTGCTTTTATCTGACTTGTTTTAATGCATCACATTTCCCCACATTGATATTTACAATTTTCCTGTCACTGACTTAATCACAATAATTTATTTCAATGGTTTGGCCCAACCTAACATTGTCTGGGATCCAGTCTTGCAAGAATACAGAAAGCCTTTACCCATATTGCTCATTCTTTTTCAAATGGGCAGAGCTGTACCCCTTCATAATTACCCATTCATAGAAGGGCTTATATACTTGTGTCATTAATAACAAAATAGAAAGTTTTCATTTAATAAAATGTGCTGATTTTTGATCAAAGTGCCAGAGTTAATGCCAGTGCCCTTAAACTGGCACAAGAGACACACTCCATCACCATGTTCTGGGAAAGTTGGCTTAAGCAGCAAGAAAAAGTCTTTTCCCTCCAATTTAAATTGGACTCTTTCCACTGACTTGATTGTACTGGGCTGGATTGTACAACTCCCCGGAGGCTGGAGAAGAGTGAAGAAGGTGTCTACCATACCTGTCATGTACAGTTAGAAACCAGAGGATGAAAACAGGCAGTGACATTGTACTGACTGTACAGCCCCACTCAATAGATGGGTCGTAGTCTTGCTTCATATTTTTCACTTTTAAAAATTAACATTTTTATATCAGAATTTAAGAGAATCCCCAAGGCACTGGAGAAATTAGCCATTGTTCATTATTTTATTAGTTATAAAAAGAAAAGAAAAAGATCTTTGTGGCCAATTCAGGATGCTTCAGGCAGGCTGTAAGGAGAAGGGTCCCCTGAGATATTCCTTTGTCTAACGGATCATTTGCTTTGTGTAGGATTCTTCTTCACAGCATGGAGCATGCAGCCCAGGATCCCCTTTCATTCTTCTTGACTAAACCCTAAGTCAGCCCTCGCTCTGTGACAGAGCCATAGGAAGTATAAATCATTGCAGAAAACAAGAGGTAATTATCTGGCAGCTTAGTTACCAGTGTAGATGTCAAGTTGCAACCCACTTCCCAGACGTCCCTCTGCCACTTGCCCTAAGCATGCATTCCTACAATAAAATCAAAGACTTTTAAGTCCCATCAGAGCACTTGGAAAGCTAGCAAGACATGCAAGACTGCCTGCAAACTTTACAGGGTCCATGGGACAAACAGCAACTGTAAGATGATAGTTACAATATCTATAAGTAATAAGGATGAGAATTTCCTCTGTAAACCAGATATACACACCACCAGCCTAGTCTGAGCTCTGACCTAAGGGTCAGGCTTTTGGGAATGGTTTAGGACTACAACACAGTTCTCCCACTTGAGAGAGAAGACGAGAGAAAGAACAAGCTCTACAGTGACCGATGCTCCCACACTACCTACCGTAACGCTACTTAGGTGCTGAGGGTGTAAGGACTTAGGTAAAGCGGAATAAAACATTCTCTGGACTTCTGACAGATTTGTGCCCATAGATGCTGGAAATGGCTTAGCTATGGACCTTAAATCAAGCAAAATGAGAAAGCCAAAAATGAATGGAAAACAGAGACGACACCTCTTCTTTCCTGTTGATGCAGAGCAGGCCCCCGCTCATGTCACTCTATCCACGGCAAGACTGTCTTCAGTGGGAAGTAACTGGAAGATCTTCAAGGGAGGCTACTGAGAGTATGAAACAAAGACTGGAGCAGCTCTGAATGGGAAAAAAAAAAAATCCCCCCAAAACCCCAACTTTCAGTCAAGAGTTCCACGTGTGTTCAGATATTGGAGACAATTCAAAACATTTCCTACATTTGCCATCACTCCTTGTAAACACTTCCCATCCAGTCCTCACAGCAGTGCAATAGGAAGCCAGCACAGCCATGTCACCTGACAGACCAAAAAATACTTTCTGCCAAATCAGCCATCAGCAGCCCTGGTGAGATGACTTTTTCCCCATTTTATACCATACAATCTACAATCTCTGCTCCTAAAAGTTCAGACAGAAACTGCAAATTTTCTTTGCCACACATCCTAGCAAGCCTCCACCAGCAATGACTGTCTGATCAGAAAGGGTACCACTATTAATCACAACAAAAGTATATCAGGCCAGCTGACAGCAAGGCAGGAAGAAAGAGCAATGTCCCAACCATGAAATAACACAGCAACAAATTTTATGTATGGTTTCATTTATTAAAGTCCTTTTGCCTGCTGGCATTTAGACCTTTTTCTCTAGCTTGATTTCTTATAACATGAGAATATGTCTTCAGATTTCAAGGTCAAGTGGAATGTGATCTATACATATTCTTTGTGCTGGGTTCAACTTGTAAAATTTCTCTACTGTGGATACAATTACACCAATACAGGTTATCCCCTTTTTTGCATGCTAAAATATATAAAACACTTTTGTAGTGGCATAGCTGAACTCACATAAGGCAACAAAACCATTTAATCATATCCATACTATATATTACTGTCATGAACTTAATTTTGTAATCACAATGCAAAGAAATAAATTGCAACCTTTTTTTAAAACCAGAACCACTTATTTGGTTAGACAAAACCTCTCAAAGCAATTAACTATATGGGAAAGAACTGGATTATTAGCTTGAAAAAAACACTTCCAAACAAAATTATTGTCTACAGTAACTTCTCTCCCCTAGTTATTAGAAAGATGGCAAAGGGAGGAGCTGGATGAACAGTTTCTGGATGTGGCTGATCTCCTATACCTCAGAGGCAAGGAAAAAATTTGCTGCGGAGAAGCAACCTAGAAGAAAATCAAGCCTTGGGCTTCCTGTTTCTGAAGGCCAAATAAAGGCAAATCTCCTCTCAGGCGTAAAGTCTGCCGGGCTCTGACACATTTCTACTCATGGCCAACTGGCCAACTCCCCGGGAATGGCGGCCGCCTCCCCTGCACCCGCATCCCTGCGCACCCACGGGGCCGACATGGGCCATCGCTGCCCGCACCTCTCCTCTGCAGCTCCGCAGGCAGACCGTGCTGGCTGCTCAGCTACAGCCTTGCCGTGGGAACACAGGCTTCAACCTTACATTTGTAAAGCGTATAAAAAGCTTGACAGTATGCTCAAGGAAGAGGAAAACCTTTAAACTCTGTCACACTCTGGGCAAGGTGCTTTAAGGGTACCCGGCATACCTCTGTAAATAGATTCACCACTACCTGAGTGCCTCCTGCCTAGAGAGGAGTTATCGTGAGATGACGTTTAAGACAGAGCAGCTCAAATACAGCCAAGGAACAGCTTAGGGATTTGACTACAAATCGGGGAACAGCTAGAAAAAAGGAAAACCAGCAAAATCATTATGGAGATCAACCTGAAACTCAGATGTGATGCAGTGGCTGTGCAGATTTCTTTCTTGGGGCTTGTCTCTCTAGGACAATCTCAGCACATACTCCATCTTTCCAAATGTAAACTTGGCGAGCTGACCCCTTCCCATGGCCTCCATTTATCAGTCACATCCTACTTTTTGGAGTGCTCAGTCTGAGGAACCTTCCAAGCAGATCTAGATCTCTGACTTTTCTCTTGCTCCTATTCAACTCACCAATATGAGCTTATACTGTCATCCTCTGCCAGACAAAATGCCAGGGAAACATTATGTGACATGACCAAAAAAAACCCCCTTGGAAACTCTTTTGGATGCAAATGATTCCTTTTCAACTTGCTTTCCTGCCTACTAGCCTTGGTTTCACCCAACATCTGTCTTTCCCATGCAATGCAAATACGTCACTTGAGGCTCATCTGGAAGCTGTAAGCAGCTCCATGCAAAGCCATTCTTGCACAAATACGTTACAGTTAATCCCATCACTGTACAAAACGTAGCCTTAGTAACCACTTACGCACATCTTATAGACATACACACTTCTTATTGACTGTACGGTTTTCAGTTTGTCCCTAGCACTGCAGAAATTCAAAATGTGACACAAACACGGATCTGAGACTGGCGCTACAGGGACTGAGCAAATCTCTCCCTTCCTCCGTGCACAGACAGCGTTAGGGGAGTCAGCACTAGTTTCAACGCTTTTCCCAAAGCACTTAGAAGAGAAATATTCCAAGACAGTTTTCTTCTTTCTCTCCAAAGGTCCCTTTCTTACGTCTTTTCATAAAACCAGAGGAAATCCTGATGCAATGCTAGGGCATTTACTGGGTACCAAACACGACTTAACAGTCCTGGGGAAGTTTCTCTGAAGTTTTCCTTTTTTGCAAATAGTATCTTTTGAGTGTTTTATTTGTGCATGTCCTCATATGGAAGTCTTTTTTACTGTAAAGATATTCCTGTTCACTCTTTGGGGATTTTTTTTTTTTAAATCTCAAGTTAATTGACTGCCAATTAACTGAAGCTACTTAGCGTCTTTGAAAAAGCAAGTCAGAACTCTCCCTAAACATTTGTAATGGGCTACAAATATTTGTAGTCTGGCTTAATCTGATCCCTAAAGTAAACTAGAAACATTTGTAGTATATGTTTTAAGATTGCACTAACTCATAGTTGACAGAGGGGTTTTCACTTTCTGGAGAAGCTCAGCATCGAGTTGGGTTTTTATACTTTTGGCTTTTTATACTGTGTTTTTTTGTTAAAAAAACAGTAACAAATTCCGAAGTTCCAGCTCTTGCGCCTATGCCTACACAGCTTTCTCTAAATAACTTTTTCATTTAAAAAGTGCTGGAATTTAACTGTAATAGATCCCATACCTAACCAAAGATAATTTTGAGGATCTTAGACGTGACAATAAAAAAAAATATTGGGCACCTGAATAGTGCAAGATACAGGGAGTATTTTTAGGGGTACCCATAAAACAGAATACATCATGAATATAAGCTACCACAGAAGTATTTTGTAATTTGTATTATTTGATTATATGCAACTCGTAGGAACTGATTATGAACACGCATCCCGATGCTCTCTACAATTTAATAATGTCAAAGCAGGAACATATGCAATCTCCTCTTTTGCTAGAATTTCATTAGCATTTATGCTCATTCAGGCTACACATATGTTTATTTACCTGACTGAAGAGAGGCATCATGTGTGTTACAGCAACTAACTTTTATCATGTTACAGACTCAAGTTGCAAGAAACTCTTCCTCTATCTTGACATGAACAGACACTTTTTTGTCAAGAAAGTAATTTAAAAGGGTTCATACAATTTTTTGTTTTCTTTTTTAATCTATCAAAAGTCTATCTCTTCAACTGTAGCTAATGTATAAAGTAACTTCTTCAAGTTGAGAAGCATAATCGCTTTCTTGAATGCAGTAACTGGACAGAAGAACGGCCAGTTAAAATTAACTCTGATTTCTTTACGTGGATGGGATCCATCTTATCCTTGTATCATCTAAATGTAGTAATTTAAAACTTCAGTAGCTAGTTTAAGATTGCTGTTTAAGTGCTTTCTCTCTATATAGAAACACATGTATATCCCTATCCATAGAAAGTAGTTGATGAGGTATATCACAAACCAAGTAGAAAAGGATTTTCAGAGAACAGGTATCTACTCATCTTTGCATATAATGGTTTCCCTGAATCTGAAGACTCTGATGTGCGATTTGATTAAATGAGGGTTACTTGCAATGACTGGCAAAGTAGAAATAAACAAACTTCTAGCTTTACACTAAAGCTCACCAAAATGCAGCTGTATTTAATTCAGCGTGTGGGTTGATCTACTGTTGCTTGGAGCCACTGGAGTGATAGAAACATATAATACTTAGAATGCTAGACCAACCTGCTTAATGGGTACAATCTAAGCATCTACACTCCCAGACGGTTGTTGGTTTTTTTTTTTTTATTTTCCTATGAATTCTAGCCTTATGCTATTACTGATATGCTTTTAGCTGGAATGATCAGAGGATATGTTTGAAACATACAAACTATTGGTAAAACATCGATATCAAGCTCAATTACTCTTCCTAACAAGAGACTGTACATTTCCCCCCCATATTGCATTTACTGTAGTCATCTGACAATCAAATCACGCAGGTCTTCAGGACTGTTTAAGATTTACATTTGTATGTAGCTTATAAACGCATTGCCCATTTTAGCCAATAATGTCGTAACAAAATGACTTTTCAGAGACGAGAATATTTTCTTGCTAGCACATCTGATTGACATAACTTATACCCAGACATCTCACTTTCTGACAATCCAGGCTTTCTGTAGATACAAACGTTAGCAAAGCCTTGGAGTTCCATAAAACAGAACACACACATGAAATTGATTTCTTGTGTTCCTGCAAACCTGTTCTTCTGTCTAAAGCTTTCTTTGCCCCAGACAGTAACAAAGCCCTGTAAGTGAATCTAGGTGTATCTCAGTGTATAAGGCGAGAGCAGAGTCTGCAATCACCTCACTAATTGCTTATAAAAACCTTTATATCACAATTCTGCCATCATATGGGTCGATAAGAAGTGCAAAGGTAAAGCTGTTTCCAACTGCAGGGAAAACATCACTAGTAGCTTCTGTTACAACCCACAGAAGTTCCTGTTGTAACTAAACAACATTAACATCCCTTCCAAGGAACCTACTAATACCTCCTTAAACAAGCGGTAAAATCCAGGTGAACAATTTTCTGGTCCTAGAGTTTTATCATTGTTCACATTTAGCATAGCTTCGAAGAATTTGCCTTCCAGAATTTATCATAAAGATTTTGTCAATATTTGCAAATCTCGCACATTGAGACACGTTTGAATAACTTCTGGTGGGATATCTGAAATACATAGGTTTTCACCATGACCAGGAAAACCTAGTGAATGTGTCTGTTTGACAGACATACCTGCATTGATAAATACATACTATTACATTCAGTTTAACGGAATCTCTGAATAAAACTAATGTATAGGTTAAAAAAAATGCATGCCTGTAACATGCTATTACTCTGCTAATTTCAGGAGCTCAGATAAAAATTGTCCATTAATACAATAAACAGCAAAGCCACGTTTCTGCTTGTAATGGTTAGTTTTGCTTCTAATAATTACAAGCAACTGCCATGTGAATATTTTAAATTTCCTAAATAAATATTTTTTTAAAAGATAATACAGGAGCTCAAACAAGGAGGAGAATCCTATGGTCTATTTGCTTTTGTAAAAACCATCTGTTTGCAGATGTTTAGGATTATCGGTATAACTTTTGTTATGATCAGCAATGAAATAAGTCAGTAGTTAAAAAATAATTCTTGACTTTATTTACTGAGCCACTAAAATACAGGGAACCATCTACAGCTGAAATATGTTGCAGATCTGCTCCACAATAAGTGATTTACAGCAAAAGCTGTGCGACCTGTGTGACCGGTACGCCGGCCCATCATTGGTTCTGTGATACTGCTCCTCTTGCCTTCAACCTGTACAACCCCACAGCATTGCAACCACTGGAAATAAGCACCAAGCATCTGGCCAGACATCCTCTGGTGCAGTATTTAACTGCCACGTTGTAGGGTTTTTGGTGCACAGACATGTGCATCACTATTGCATAGTGGCTGTCCTTGTAGATCAGAAAGCGAGGGACAGAGAGGGTTATTAATGGGGTTGCACAGGTAGACCCACATACCTGCTCTTTACTCCTCATCCACACACACACATATCCTGGAGTTCAGCACAGAAAGGGTTATTTTGACAAACTGCAAGGCTCTGTATCAATGTGGAAGTTTCACTAATCTTAGTATGGGATAGTCTGAAAACAACCATAAAGTCAAGCTTTTGAGGATGTCTGGACTATTTTCTTCCATGGAAAATTTCCATGGTGGTATTGACAGTGATGTTTTCTTGCCTCTGCTTTCTTATTTCTTAGACAAGAAGATAGTGAGTTACAGCCCCAGCAGCTGAAGAACACTGGTGGAATGTGCTTTTAACACACTGAAAGATAGATGGAGAAATGGGATGCCAAGGCTGATGATAAATATCCACCTCTTATGACAAAATAACTGCTTGCTGTATTGCATATGACCGATATGAAACCCACAGAGAGAACCTCAGAGATGGATGGTAGGAAGAAACAGGCAGACTAAGGTGTTTAACACCTGCTGCACAGGTCTTTTTTAATCCTACAATACATACCAGAAGATTTAGGCTACGCGGTTTGGGGCCATGGCTTTAATGAAGACTATGCTGTGATAGTCTCCAATGTTTTCAGGAGAACACCCACACGTTCCTTGACAGGTTGACGAGACCCAGGAATTCCTAATCAAGTTCCTCCCTGCTGGCACCACAGATGATAATGACAGCAGTGGCAGGACCTTCTACCAACATGCAGTCACACCTGTCGTAGGAGCTGTGGAGCCTAAAAGCACACATGGGGGTCCTGTGACTACTCCTTATGCTGTTAACGCTAACGAAGTTTTTTGGCTCTGCAAAAAGGAAAGTCAGCAGAACATATGGCAGAGAAGTTTGCTTCAAACTACTCCAGTATCTGGAAAGGCCACAGCAGTCTCAGTCATGAGTTGTGAAGAAAATATAGACTTGTCATTCTTTTTAAGTGAGAACATCTGGAGATGTCCGATATAATTATCTTTTTCCTGGTGATGAAGCACAAGGTTAAGTGGCACAGCTTAACAGCTGATGTGAGCAATTTGTGCAGCCTGTAAGAATTGAGCATCCAAATGCAATAAACAATAGGATGGGGAAGGGCTTCTTAAATGCCTCTGCGAAATAAATAAGCTATAAAAGGCACATTTAAGAAGCGATTATTTCTAACCAGGCCAAGTTAAGCAATGACAGGAACCAGCTTGAAGAAAAAATACAGAAGTACTAATTTGTTTTTGATAATTGAAAAACATTAATTGCCTCTGATTTCTGTGCAAGTAAAACCTGATGTTTTCCCTGAAGCAGAGGGAACCTCTGCAAGGCAGAAATGCTCAGATCCTAGGTTGGCCCTATCCAATCCCGGTGTAACTAGACAGCCATGAACACCGCTCCCATAACCCGGCCTCAATTCCTGGCCTCTCCGAGGGCAGCAGGGGAGGTCCCGGTGGCGGTAAGACTCGCCGAATCTGGTGCCTGATAGAGGGGAGGCTGCCCAAGATCCATGTCCCCAGGTCCAGGCAGAAGCCAGGCTGAGCATGCATTCCCAGTAGGGCACAGGCGCACATATTCGCACGTTACATAGATGTATATATGTGCACAGTCACGCACATCAACTCAGATCATGAATACAGTACTGACGCAGAGACAAACAGCTCTGACAGCCTGGCCAGACATAAGCGCTAACCAGCCGCTTGTTTACATGTGACCAGCCCCTTTTATATCCTTTTCCTCCAGTTTTCCATGCTTGTTCCTGCCCCAGCCCCTCCCTTTCCCCACCTTTGGTACTCTCCCCCAAGACCCCACAGTAAGTTTTGTGCAACCCCCAAGTGCTCCTCCCAGAACAAGCCGATACCCCCCAGCAGCGACCCGCAGCCCGTAGGTGATCTCAGGACAGGCTCTCCCACGGACTCCCAGCAGCCGGTGTCACCCCAGCAGCCAGCACACAAGCAAGGAAGCGACACCCACCCAGAATAAGTCACTGAAGGAGAGGACAAACAGCAAGCGGGAAGGACGGACGAGCCACGCAGCCGGGGAGGCATGGAGGAGCCGGCAGATGCACAACAGCTTTGTCAGGAACGGGATGTGTGACAGTTGCCGTGGATGAGCAACTCCTGTTTCCCAAAAAAGGCCCGACAAACCCATGTTTGTGGACAGAGAAAGAGGAAACAATACAAAATAACTTGAGCAAACCTGCAAGAAATTTTGAGTGCACATGAGGTCTTGGTTTAGAACTAAACTTACTTAAAAAAAAGGCAGTTTGTGAAAACAAAAACACATTTCCAACCAAAACATACCAAAAGGTTGCACAATTCATTCCCCTAAAAAAATAAACAGAAGGGCTGTCAGCACGTCTAAACTATCAGCAGCTTCCCTTCATTAAATCTAATTGCTATGCATTAGCGATTCCAGTTGATGCATAGATGACGGAGCCTCCAGCCAGTCTGGAGCAAAGGCAGATTCCAGGCATCTACTTACACTCCCCTTTGAAACAGAAAAACTGGTAGCTGATAACATCAGCCTTCCCTGGTATAAGCTAGGCCAACCCCATACTTGGTGGCAAATAAATATAAATTCTGTGTTCTTTGAATTTTAAGAGGCAAACATCCTTCACCGATGCTTGGCCAATGGAGCAACTGGAGATGTTTTAATAGCTGCTGGTTGACATTTCGCAAATTGATCGGTACGTAGATGAGACAGCACTTCTTTCTGATTTGCAAGTATCGGGTGGTTTTATAGACTGTGCACACTGCATGTACAGACAATAAATTTACCTTTGAAATAGTATTAATGATCTGATATTAGAAATATTTATCAATAATCAACCAGCACTAGTGAACATACAGTGAAGAACTGCTTGTCTTAAAATTTTGAGCCTGCTCCTTTGTGCATCTGGAGAGTATTAGTTAAGGAAATTATTCCAGCATGCACTTAAATCCCTCTGAAGTGAAAAGAATATAAGTGCAAGCTTAAAGTTAAGTGAATACTTACGCAGCCTTCCTAGACAAGGGAGTGCAATTGGGGCCATATTCTTTAACTGTATGATCCTATATTCCTCCAGTGTTATGACATTTCTTAACAGGCTGATAAGCACCTTTTTGTCACGTGTACTCTTTGGCTAGAGTTGAGCATAATTCATGAAAGTAATCTCATCCCCCAGTTAATTTTACTTACAGATCCATCTATAAATTAATGAAAATTAAAGTGTTGCTGCAGGTTCATTGCACATGTAGCCCACTTTGGCTTGCACCCCCTGAATTATCAGCACTTTACACATAGGGCTCTAAGACCCATCTATCAGCCCCTCTGATCTGGGAACTTCTGCTGTCAAAAGACCTGCAGGTGCCTCGCTCCCGAGAGGAACATCGACTGGATCCACACACTGCAACAGCTTGTGTGGTACCAGCCCTCCTTCCGGGGGATCATGAACACCTGCAACCATTTTTCTGCAATTTGCCTTTTTTCACACTAGTTTTTGATCACGGCTATCTCACCAACAGCATGTTTAGAAAGCTGATTTCCATTCTCTTTCACCCCAGCCTCTTAACATCTCAGAAACAATGACCTTGCTCACAAGAAGAGTATTCTGCAAGACCTGCACACGTGTGTGTGTGTATATATATACACACACACACATATATATATAACCCAAAAGAAAATCATACAAGAACCAAAAGATACCACTCAAATGGATCGACACTATTCTTGTATCTGCCTTTTGCACAGAGATGTGATTAACTTCTATTTGTAGAATCGAGGCAACTGGCTGCTTAACAAAGAAGCTCAGTATATTAAGAAGCAAGGAAACAGCAAAAGCAGTCCTTGAACCTGGTCTGCTGCCGTGACCAGCTGAAAAAGATGAAGGGGTGTTTCTAGGTCTACCCAGTGACTAATAAGATTCATCCCACTGTTATGCAGATCGGAGGCAGCAGTAGCGACTCCAGAATTTCCAAGCACAGTAGGGCTTTCAGGCCAGCAAGAACAGGGACACTTTCCCAGGCTGACATACTGACCACTGCTGGGTTCACAAGAACAAACAGTTTTCTTCTTGAGCATCTGACCTAATCTTTGCTTCTCTGGCTGAAACTATACAAAAAGCAAACAAAGAAAACAAAGATAGATGGAAATAGCATATGCCCTGCCATCATTCATCTTACTCAGGGACTACTATCAGGCTTAACTAATAAGCATCACCAGCTCCAAACATTAACTTCTGCATCTTTCAGCAAATGCTTTCAACTGACGGTAAAATTGGGGCAGAATACAGGTTACTGGTGAAGAATCCTTCCCCTTGGACACCCCCCTCTCACATCCAGGCGGGTCTTGTCCTGCTCTTGGGACTGGTCCTAGTTTGGGGCTGCTCTTTTCTTACACCGCAGTCATGCATGAATAGGGGCCAAATACAGAGGTGGCATTGTATCAGCTTTGTTGGGGACGTTGTAGCCTCTCTTTCCTCCTCCAAGTCATCCTCCCGACGCAGGCAGCTCGCTGCAGCTGCACAGGAACACCACGTTACGGATGGAGTACTTTAAAAGTTCAAAAAATAATTCCTGTGAGGAGTGAGTAATTGTGTTTGAATCCCAACAGAGTAACAGACAGGCTGAAGCCGGACGGATGACAAGTAGATCAGAGACAGGGCAGTCATGACAATACTATGCTATTGAAAATCGGAGAACCTAGACAAGGTAGAATATCTGCAGTCTGGGGGAGAACGAGGCGGGTTTTTTCTCTCCTACACAGAGCTAAAAATACCTGCACCCAAAGCACACCAGCCAAGCGTTAACTTTTTAATGAAGTCCTCAAAGCCTGCTGATAAACAGGCTCCGGGATGAAGAGCACTGCTGTTAAATGAAAACAAAAGGCGATCAGCCCATCAGAGAGTCAGATCCAAGGCATTTCATATAAGCATCCCAAAAGGCATCCACTCAAAATTTAGAGATTACTTTTGAAAAATTTTGAAACAAACCATGCCTCTCACTTGAGCAGGTAATTGCAGAGCTGCAGACCACGCTGTAAAGAGCTGCTGGGCTTAGACCCCCATCGCTGTTTCGAAAGGCTGGTCGCAGATTCGGTAACGTTGACAGTGACTTTCCTTGAATTGCACATTCTGGAGTTCAGCCTCCTATTATATTTTCATTGCAGTGAAATTAATTTAAAACTGATCAAACGATAGCTGAGGATTACAGTCTATTTTAAGAGGCTGTTCTTTCACTTTGAGCTAAAATGAAACATTGCCAAGGACTGGCAGAAAAATAGCAAAGAAGGAACATGATTAAAAAGGAAAGTATTATTACAAAGACAAATGGACATTTTGCACGTCGGCTATTAAAGATACTTAAATATCTTATAAAAATAATGCACTGAGCTTCGGAAAAGGTGTTTTCAGGCTGGTGTATGGGATTACAAAAAGGCACTGGAGCTGTTAAAGTGGGAAAAGCCTTCTCCTCTAGGCAAGGGAAATTACGAGAAAGGCTTTGTATCATGCCCTGCTGCCAATCCCTCAGGGCAGAGAGAGAAACAACCCTAAATGGCAGCTCTCACCAAGGTGTCAGGGGCAACATGTCTTCACGCTTCACTCCCCCTCTTAATTCTCGCTGGCATGACCCATATGCCGAGTCTCCGTCTGCGTACACATACACCATCCCCAGTCCCCCCATACTGGGCGGGAGGCGAACAAAAGCCAGAGCTGGTCCAGAGGGCTGGAAACCTCTCTCTCAGGGCAAAAAGTAAGAAGCAGAAGCAGCTTGCTTTATTTCCCTGCTTTTTGAAAGGCTGTGAAAGTTAAAATTTGTGTTAATAAGAACACGGGATTTTCCACTAATGCTTAAAGAAAGTTCATTAACACCCTGCATGGCAACTCTGCTCACGGTATTTTCTTTGGATGACAAATCCCAATAGCAGCAAACTATGGTTTGACCTTGGTTTTTTCTGGTTGCTGGTGTGCTTAAACATGAAAATCAAGATGCTGCTTAAGTCAGGTAATAGGCCGGGTTGAAAATCGTGAAAACAGGCTTTCGGGAGGCAATTTTGCTGAGTTTCTGATGGGGTGTGCAGGTGTGACCACCGATCTGCCCCTGGGGAGCAGGGACGGATGGCAGAGAGCAGAGCTGGAAACCGCTGCACCACAATCCAGCACGCTTGCACCGTTGCCAACATCGCATCACTTATTAAGATAAAGAAAACCCATTTAGCTGACATTTGCTTTGTGTGCCATTAAGCCAGACTCTGCCTTTGCCCTCACTCGCCCACTTGGCAGGTACGTTGACGCACAAAAGGGGACAGACAGGCAACCCACGCTGCGGCAGCCTTTCCCGGGGTTTCAAAAGGAGCTGGGCCTGGCACTGCCACCCCAGGTCCTGTTTTATTCCAACTGTAAATAGCTTTTGCTGCATGCCCAACTGGCACGTCCTTTAAAGTTGCGACAGGGGTGGGATGGGGGGGGCGTTTGCTTTGCTAAGTGAATTAAGCGGTTCTGAAGAAGCCAAATTTGCAATTCTGAGAACCAGACTTGTGTTTAACTGCAGCCCAGACAAGGGGAGCGGGAGGAAAGCAGCCTTTCCCACACCTTCTCCCGGCACTGTTGGATGCCAGCCGGAGGCACCGCGCCGGCCAGGGCGAATGCTGCTCCTGCCAACCCCGGTGGCAGCTCAGCACCAGCCGTGACAATGCTTTTTGTCATTTATACAGCGGTCCTGGAGCAACTGGGCTGGCTGTCACCTACTCACTCACCACCAGACGTTTAACAGCTGCCTAGTAACAACCATCTTTGCTCATTACTGGTTTAAACCAGGAATTCAGAGGAGAAGGCCAGAGTGAATTACTACCTCTCTGAACTAGACTGCCTTCACCTAATATTGTTAAAGCCGTATGTGAAATAATACAGGATGAATTGTGAACCTTTTTATTGGCTTCTGGGTAGACAGCTTTAAATGCTAATCGTAGCTAATTAAATTACTTAACTTCATTTGCCTCTGCCAATGGGCCATGTGATAGGATGACTTTGGAAGACAGTTCTCTTAGAGGCTGTGGCTCTTTCATTTTACACCGGGGCAATGTTAATCACCAGAAAATGCAATTACCACATTATTGCTAAATCCATATGTATGAAATAAAATGAACTCCAGCAATGGGAAGACACGAAATATCCAACTTCTTGAATAATGACAAGAACTGCTATTTAATCTCCTCTGCACACCCTCAACTCTTGGTTGGTAAGGCTGACAGCACAGGAAGAGCGTGTTTATGACCAAACTAATATTTATAACACTTATTAAAAGTCTACCACTTATCTCCACATCCCAGAGAAGTATCCAGTCAAAAAATTGCTGGCGCCATCTCAAAATTTCAAAAGGTCCATGCCAAGAACAAACACTGGCACAGAAACTCCTCTCTGCAGCAAGACTTCTTACACTCTGCCTCATCACACAAAATATTTTTCACATCTCCACTTCTACACCTGGAGTTGCTGAAGCAGAGATGTGAAATCGTTTCTCCCTAGCTATTGATAGAAAGGCTATCAGACTCTAGACTAACTCATGAAATCTCGGGCTCTGTTCCTCTTGCACCTTTCTCCCACATAACACTGTTATGTTTCTGCTGACCGACACCGTGTTCAAAGTCTGAAGGCCAACCTCTGTATCACTGGCCAGCTGCACCCTTTGGCTGCTTTCATGCCTTCTACACTAGCAAGCCTGGCATTTGAACTACAACAGGGCAGTTAAAGCACCACCACCACTCTGCATTTATAATAGCGTGAAAACGATGACTCTTTTGAAGGAGTCAGGAACAGGAGTCCTGCGTAGATCACGGGTCAAAAAGTGTGATTTTGAAAACTCTAAGCGACTGGCCACTGAAATTTATCACTCAGTTTCCAACCCTGGCAACAGCCTGCTAAAGAAAATATCTTCCCGTTGCAGCCTAGCACGTTGGCTACACTAGTTACAACAGCACAACGCATCATTCACGTGCTGGAGGTTCAGTCCCTCTGTCTTTGCTGGGGTCATCAGCGTCGCCCTAAGACAGCCTGCTCTAATCACTTATTTTTAACATCAGCATTTGTTCACACCTCTCCCTTTTCCCAAATGGGGCATTTTTCACATAGCGATTGCTTATTCAGTTCTCCTCTCAGCTTCTCCTACCCACTGCTGAGCCTAGCTTCAGCTGGTCTTGCAGTTCCTTTTCCATTCTGTCTGTCCTGTATCCTCTGCAATAACTCTCACCTGCACTATAATCTCATATACCCACTGTAGCCTCGCGTCTGTTAAACAACTGCCCGCAATGTGAAACACTGAGGCCTCAAGCTCTGCAAATGATGCGATTGGCACTCAGCCTTCCCGTGCTAACAGCAGGATTTGTGATGCTCTGACTCCATCAGTTTAAGAAAGCAATTTAGAAACCTCCCGCTCCTTTCTCCTAATGATGCAACATGCCCAGCCAAAGCCAGCGGGGCTATGCTATAGGCTGCAAGTGATGGGCTGGCAGGGATGTTTCTATTCAAAGGATATGCAAACATACTCCTCCTAAAAGGAACATACATATACACATGTCTAGCTTTCCCTTTGGGCCATTTTAGGAGGGCATGCAATTTTCACAATACATGTCCTGCAGAAAGAAGCAGGGAAAACATTGGAGTGTTATTACTTTGTGATAACTTACTAGCCAAGAAGACTGAAAAAAACTCTTTCTGACAATATGTCACCACGAGGCACTTTTAATCAAGAGCGAACTGACTAAAACGTTCAGCCTGGATTAAAAACTGCTCTTTTGCCTTAAATACGCAATCAATCAAAGCAACACAATCACCTGGCCTGAATTAAAACATTCAGTGATTTGTAGCTCAAATGCAGACAACTCCGGAAATAAAATTATCCCTTTAATATTCAGAACCAAAGCAAACCGCTTCTGAACGCTTAATAAATCTTCAGACGGAAAATTTAACATTCAGTAACATGTTATATTGGTTTTGCTCCCAGTTTTATAAGTACCAATTTGTCTCTTCAAAAAGAAAGGCAAGACTGACAGCATTTCTTAATTGAGTCAGCAGCTTTGCCAAAACACTCCACACCACTTCCTAACACGGGGTGGGGGGGAACAAAACAGCTTCAAACAGAAACAATCATGCCAGGCAGACTTTGAATGTACAGTCTGCACTGCAAAGGCCAAGGAGAAATCTCAAGGTCCTCACAATCAGTTGAGGACTGAGTAAAAACCTGAAGATCTGGTGCTATTTCATTCGCATACAGGGATATTGTCCAGCGCAGAGTAAGGCAACTCGGCTTGGGTTTTGGTGATATTATCCCATGAAGTTGCAGAAGAGAGTTGCGTGCATTAAGGTACTATCGAGATATATGCTAATTGTTTAAAATGCTGTATATAGCTTTTTTTGTCCATTATTTCTTGTTGTTATGAATTATAAAAAACAATAGTCATTGCTGCAAATAGTTGTAGTTAGGGTAAAAAGATGCATTCTTGCCTTCACTGCGTAATTAACCAAATGTTCTTTCCCTGTCAACTAGAAATGAAATCATGATCATGCAGACTACTAATAAGCATTAATAAAGAGATTAACTGTACTTAAATCACTAAGCTCAATCAAAATGTTAGCTTCAGTTACACACCACAGACCGTACATCACCGTCACAGGAAGACAACCAGTTTACAAGCTGCAGATTAGAGAATAAGGTACCAAATATTATTGTGATCAGATACAGTCCTCAGCCAGAACACAGCAGTTTTATATCAGAAATGGAGTTTTAACTGAGAGCATTTGAGTAAGTTTGTTTTCAAATTTGTAAAATTAGAATTGTAACACTTGACTGCAGCAGCAATAGAAAGATGTCTACGCTTGTACAGCAAGATCGTGCTTCTGAAGGAATAACAATCCCAGACGACGAGACGTCAAAGTGAGTTTGTCACATTTTAAGATCTTCTTTAGAGTGAAATCTTACCAGGAGGGGCTTCATTCACCAGCGAGTACTCCTCCATCATCATGTTATGCCTCTTAATGAGCACACACAAATTCTCAAATGGTGGCAGCTAGGCAAACCAAAAGGGAAAACAGAGCATAACATACCTGTACCTCCCATTTGTACCACACCATTTCTGATTAGAAGCCAAAACTTCAACAGCTGCCGGTTCAAGCAAGTGAGAAAGAGGGAAAAAGAGCCTTGGCTGCAGATGAAAGTGAATCAACTCCACCCATGGGTCCCAGGGAGCTGGGGGGGGGATCTGTTTCATCCTGACGGGATCAAACAGGACACTAGGCTGCCTTTGCACAGCAGCAACGCTGCGACGCGATTTGCATCATGGCGCTCCAGCTGAAGATGCTGGGGGAAAAAATAGGCTCAGTACTAAGGTGTAATTCAAACCAGTAAGTTGTAAGGAGATTTACCAAATGCAAAACATTTGACAATAACCCAAGTTAGCAGCAAGAATGAGGGGCAGGAGCCCCAGAATATTCAGAGATCTTTCTCTGTGGGTGTACAAAACCTTTAAATTTCCAACAATAACAGTATGATCGGCGTATCTTCTCTTAGACGGATTACAGGTCATTTAGTACACCCTGAGTAGAGCAAATGTTGCATGGACAATCTTCCCTCCCATTTTGCAAACCAAAATATGACTTTAAATTTCAGTTTAGCTTTGTAATTCATAATTTAGCTGAGCTGTAGAAAGGATATGATATATCCATCAAACCTTAACTTCCTTCATGCAGAGGACCTACATAAGACCTGATGGCATATATAAATCTCACAGTGTTTAAAGGCCAGCTTTAGAGCTGTGGCAAAGCTTTTTTAGCCTAAGCATTTTTGCTATGTTAAAGTAACGCTCAGCGTGTAAAAAGCTAAATTAGTAACCCTTGTAAAAGTATATTCTATTTCATGAGATATTTTGTAATCCAGTGCTCTTGCACATACATACTTACGTAGAGTAATAATCCTTTCCTTTCCAAATCTAATCCAGAATTACCACCACATAATAGTAATCTTTTAATTAATGGATTCTCTGGGATGAAAAGAAAAATTGGGTGGCAGGTATAAATGCAGAGATAGTAGGTACCCAAGTTACTCAAGAGCTAAATAAAAAAACCAAGCAGGATATAAGAAGAGAGAAACCAGGGCTAAGCACAGGAGGGATAAGATAATGTTTTCTGTGAGAGGCACTACTATGAGCAGTGCTGGAATGCTGTGCATCCTTCTGCTACGTATCTTCTCCAAAGACACAGAAAATGTGGAAAAGGCTGTATGAAAAAAAGCCAGCAGAAGGGCTACAGATCTTGGAACATACCTCATTGTGAAAGTGCTGTGGGTTTATTTAAAAAAAACAAAAAACAAAAAAAACAATTTCAATCTATAAATACGTTTATAAAAAGAGAGACTATTGCCTGGCAAAAATATTCTTTAACTAAGTTGAGAAAGCGCGGAGAAAAGCTAGATAAATTGATACTGGAAAGAAGGTGCAAAACCTAGCTGCAAACAGCTGAGAAAGGCGGTACATTTTCCATCTGTGCTGTTTTCAAGCCAAAGCCGGGCATCCTTCTGGAAAGTACTCCTGCCTCCAAATCAACTTCAGGCTATCCCAAAGAGAAAACCCAGCAAAGTGTTAGACTTTGTCATTGCACGAGTTTACATCTTATAGCCCTCCCGCGCTGAGCACCTCGAAGCAGATACCATGGCAGTGCCTCCCTGCATGCCGCAGCGCTGGCAGCACACATTCCCCATCAGCAGAAGCCTACAGCAGCTGAGAGCTAGTTAAATGAGTTAACCAGGTGAAGAGAAACCCAACAGCAGCTCTGTAACTTTTCAAAGGCTTTTCAAGCAAAAACATCTCTTTTCAGTGGCTGTAATAAGTCTTTTAGGGTACCCTTTAGAAAGGGTAACAGTCAATGACACAAATTCCTTATAACAAGTAGATAAAGAGCATCTAAATCCCACTCTTGGACAAATTCATAGATTCAAAATTTATCTCAAATACAGGCATCCTTCACATGTTCTGTATCTTTTTATTCTTTCACAGGTATATATTATCAAAACTAGTCATAGTATGGAAAACATTTCCATGCAACTTTTTAAAAATACTCAAGTAAACTTCACTCTGAACACCTGCATACTTTTATTCAAAATTGTTCAGAATTTTTCTTTAAATAGCCTTCCTCTTACAGTTTTCAGAGGTTTTTTTATACTATGACTGCTATTAATAATTGTAATTTCTATGGCTAAGGAAGAACCTGAAAGTCTTAATCAGATTTCAGGCAAGGTAGTTGCTGTTCTGCATCAAAGACATTACAGTCTTATCACTGGTGGTATAATTGCCTTCACTGCTTTTTGTTCTGCTCTCTACTATAATAGCTCTATGCTTCATTGACCTTTGCTTATTTTCATAAACTGTACTAACCATTTCCCGTTATTTGCTCCTCTATCGCCACATTAAAACAATTCAAGAATATTAACTAGTGAAGCACAGGCTGCCTTTGCAGAAGTCATGCTATTTTGACCTCATCTTATCATGATTTTCCAGCTGCTTGATAGCAGTATTTTTTTTTCTTTTCCAGTTTAATCGGTTTGCCAGGTACTGAGATAGGGCATGTTGGTTTGTAATACCCTGGATCACCTTCAGTGCCTATAAAGAATGCAAACACCAGCATGTTCTTTGCCAGTGCTCCAATACACGTTGTTTTAATCAGAAACGACACAATTTTAGTAGTCAGCAGGAATACTCCCAAGGTATGTTTCGCCAAATCCGGTGCAAAGGCGAGGCTGCTGCTGCTCCATGCATCCGTAGCAGACGTACATCAACAGCTATCACTACAGTGCAGAAACACAGCTCAGAGAAACCGAGGCTGGACCCAACAGAGCACCCAAAATAGAGGCTGGAGCCTTGGCAGCGGAGCACGACTCTGCCTTGGGTGGGCAGTGCCACTGATGCCCTGCACCTGCCTGCACTGCGCTGGACGCAAGCCCGCAGGCATTTACCAGGGTACCGCTTCGTGATGCTGCTCTACGCGGTCCAGAGAGTTACAGAAATTGTTGCTATCGTGTTTCATAGCGCACTTTCCTTTAAAACTGAGCCAGGACTACCAGCCATGCATAAGTGTCTTTGGACAGTGGTGCTGCTACCTGGACCACAGAAACATTAGCATCTTATAAAAACACAGGAGGAAAAGTCCTATACTGCTTGTCATTTTTAGAAGCTTCTAAAAATAAGCCATGTGAGTTGCTGAGTTGGAGATCTAGAGAAAGAGCAGCCTGCCTGTTACTCACAAGTGAGCCCGCCAGACACCACGCCATGGCATCTGCTCGGCACTACCTGCAAAAGGCGACAAGGCGAACTCGTCTGAGCAACGAATTAAAAAAATGGCAGGTTAAACTAAACATTTATCTAAAGCCATTTTCTTTTCCAGTTTGGTGAGGAAATAAAATATTATTCTGTAGCTGACCTGAAATTTTTTTTTTCCAGTTGGGTAAGCTAAATCACAAAAGAAGAAATTATCCCTAGAGCATTACTTTAAGAAATTTTTTGTGTGAGATATCCCTGCCAAGTTTCAAGTCTCTACTCCAGACCCAAGAATTACAAGACTTTTTAATAACTGTAAAGTAGTATTTCTTTCTAAATCTACTCTAAGATATAGCTGAGTGGCTTTTGTAGAAGTAAAGCAAGCAGGTATTCCTCTCCTGTGAACTCCCTCTTACCCCTAGAATTAGGTCCCGCAGACAGAGGCAGTCAGATGGGAGTACTTCAGCCCACCTGGTCAAAAGCTATAGTCTAGTAGTTAAAACCAACCTAAAATAAGATCTTAAAATTGAAACCATTAGGTAATATCAATTAGAACTGTCATGAAACATGATATGTAAAAAAAACCCAAAAGCTCATAGGAGAGCAATGGTTTCAGTGGAGTGGCAGTGAATTACATGAGCCCACAATGTGCCCCCAATACACAGAGCAACCGTAAGGTATCTATCACCTGACAAACCTGTCACACAGTATTTCTGCAGCCTTTAGAGACTGGCATACTAGACAATCATCCAAAGATTATTAGAAGGGCATGGCAAAAATATTTCTGAAAGAGATAACAGCATATATTGAACAGCTCTTTTTAAAGTTATCAAGTTAATCCTTCTTTTACTCCAAAAATCCCAAAGAATCTAAACCAACAGAGAAACATTATTCTTTCAGGGCACATTCATAGAAGGAAGCTATACAGGCTACGCAAAGAAGAATGATCTAATTAATACGATTAACTTTTCATTTGTTTTATATTCATAGGTTTTAAAGATGGTCAAATTTATTCTTCCTTCATTTGTTCTTTTATAAGACTCCAGAGGATGATGCTGACCTTCTGAGAGATGTGTCATAGCAGGGTTGTTAACACTCTTCTTCATTAAATGTATGTAATGCCTGACTGATTTTAGCAATGTGATGGGTACATCCAGATATGCAACACCTCAGTAAAATCAAATGATGAGCAAATGCAAATTTACATGGTCAGGTGTCTAATATGTAAATGCATTTGTTAACTGGACTCCATAATTTGCTAATGGTATGCAGTCATTAACGATACAATCACAGGAAAAAATAGGCATACTAATTCATTAGGTAATAGTCTGTAAAATAATTAGCTGCTTCATAGCATTTTAAATGAATGCACTCAAACTCCTTTAAAACCTACCAAACAAAAAACCCCAAACCTGAATCTTTGTGCGCCAAAGAGTATGTATTTGGCCACAGCTTTATTTACTTCAAGCAATGAAGTTACATACATTCATACCATTAGAAAAAATGTACCGGATATCTTCCTCACCAACCCCTTAAGACAATTCAGAAGTCTTATTTTGAAAACCGTGGTCTCTCTCGTAGACACATTTTTCACCCACCACTCTGGACCATTAGTAAGCTGCAAGCGTAAACTGGTGCAAGAGCAGCTATACATACCTGAGAAGAACCTAGTGACAAAATGCTCAGCTATGCTGATTTGAGCCTACAATTTACACATCGAATTTAAAGTATCTGTATCAATGACAGGGTTACAGGTTATGCCTATAAGCCTGTTTAGTTGCCTGCCTACCTTGGAAAACCCTCCTTCCCGTCGCGTCCAGCTGTAAGAGACGTAAAACCTCACCACACAGCCACAACAAAGCAAGGCACGGAGCAGAGCAAGATCAGTCACTGAGATTAATTCTCCAAGAAGAGGCACTAGTGAGAAGAGTGAAAAGGTCACTGGGGCATTATACTCTCTCCCTGTGGCTCTTCTAATCAATCTAATAGAAACACATTACAAACATGTTCAGGATGCACATTTTTTCCAAGGCGCTTGCAGAACTGATGCAATTTTATGTCTTTGCAATTACAGTATCTGCATTGCAGACTGATAAAAGTTTACAACATCAAAAGTGGAACTAAAGTGAACTTTGTGATTTATATTCCCACCTGAGCACCAGAAATTATGCAAGCACACCATTATTCCTCTACATTGGAGAAATACATGTCAGGGGAAAGGAGGGGAGAAATCAAGGGATCTTTGGGGTGGGAGTGCACACCAGCCATCAGGAGCCCTTCTCCTACTGGAAGGGGAGAAACAAATGATGAATCCACTTTGAGTAGTATTACCTGGAACATTTGGGGGAAAAAAAGGGGGAAGGTGGGGTGAAGAAATCAAAATCTCAGTCCTACATCTTGGATGTGTCCTGTATGGCTTATGCAGTTTCTTAGAAGACTGCACTTTGAAAACTTTCTTTACCACTGCCTATATGAAAATTACTACAAAGTTGTGTTCAAGAGACAGGTGAAGCTATTTATTCTCATAACTTGTTTTTACTGCAAATGTTCTCTGCAGAGAACACACAGCTCATTTTTGTAGAGCTTAAGCTAATTTCTTACATACGTTAAGAATCTGCTCTAAGGAAGAAATGCTTTCAGGTGAGGCGGGCTATATGGGAAAGATGACAAAAGTCTCATGATACTGCAGACTGTTTCAAGTGTTAGGTTTTAAAGCACTGGTGTACTCCAGGCACTCTTTTATGGTGTGCTGGGAAAGTACAAGTATTCATCACAACACAGCAGGAGTCAGTTCTAAAGCCAGGTACCTGACATTTAATCCCGCCAATAAAATGCTGCTGGTGCGCAGTTTTTAGGGCAGCCAAGTTAGCCGATAAAGAGTCCTTTTCATCCTCTGCTGTCTGTAATTACTGCATCCCCGTCAGGAACAAGCAGTGCAGACCCTGTCCTGCACATGCGGCAGTGCAAATAGTAAAGGGTAAATTTAGTAAACAATACCCAATTTAAAAGCAATCACCTACATCAGAGAAGCTATAAGGAAAACAGTTTATTGCTATAGATCAACAAACATTATCGCACCTACTTAAGTGCAACTCTTCATCGCCAGTAATTCAAATCTTTAGCAAAGTAGTTGCTTAATAGCACCTTCTAGCAGAAACAGAAAAGGGAAAGAGAAGGCAGAAAACAACACACAAACGCAGAGTCTGGCTCTTCTGCAGATGCGGTGTGTGAGGAGGCTTCTGGCTCCGCTTGCAGAGACCTCCACTGCACAGCTTCTCCCACACTTCTGCAGTGCGCAAGGCTGGCTGCAGAACTGAGCTTCATAGAGCTAAGGCAGAGAGAAACAGCCTCCAGGAATTCGAAAATGAAAGCACTGAATATAGAAAATAAAAAGGAAAAAAGAAAAATACATCGTTCAAGAACTGTGGTCAGTCTTTTACAGCCCCACCCTCGAAATACAAGATAAACAGAAGGGGTCTGCTGCAACCTAGAGAAACCAAGTGTAGAATAAACACGTCTATGAAACTGCAATTTTGGTACTTTTGTGCCACTGAATACAGGCACTATCAAGGCCATAATGAAGTGAAAGCACTCAACTTAGCCAGTATCATTGCTCTTCGCAATAGGGACCCAGAAACCTGCCTTTGACCTATACAGGAGCATGAGCCGCTCCTGTAGCTCAGTAAAGGCATGCAAAGTCTGGGTCAACAGGGTGACACTGTGGTGAATTTGTTAATGTCAGACAGGACACTAACTCAGATACAAAACAACACTCTCCAGAATGTTTAGAGCATTTCGAAATTTTAGAAGCCTTTGAATGCTTTTGATTTGTACCTTCAAAAATACCAGAATCTATTGCCAGGCTTTCAGTTGGGCTACCTGGTCACTTTAAGATTTAACATGAGAGCTCCAGGGACTCAGGAAAACTAGTCTAAACCATCATAAAGCACCAGAAGGCATTGTCTTGCATAGTGGACAGAAATTTATGGCACAGAAAAACAGGAAACTTATGCCAGTAGTGAAAATTTGGTAGGCAAAAAGATCTAGTTTATCAGCAAACCAACCAGCATCTGTTGACCCTATTGCGCATCCTTTTAACAGAATATAACGAAAACCCATCAACCTATGCCCAGAGCAGGTACCCCCTCCCATGAGGCTCACTAACACCATCTTCCATCTTCTTTCCTATCACCCCCAAGCAAATCTGAACTCTTGGATCAGTAAGGTGTTATTGGTTTGAGTCTTGCAAGATGTGGACAGCCAGCTGTGGTAGAAGAGCTGTGCAGATAGTTGGTATTTCTCCCAGTCCTGAGAAAATTAGTTTACTAATAAACTTTGCTTACGGTCTCCGAAATTTCATTTTAAGAGCACCTGAATTCTCATTTAGTCAAAGGAGCCAGATGTATTGAGATCCCAGGAGCTAATGCAGTTCTGCAGTCTGCAGACAGCTGAAGAGTCTGCTGGCAGACGCCACTGGAGACATGAATGCATCATCCACAATTTTCAAGGAAACATAAATCACAGCTTCACCAATTTTAAATTCAAAGAAGAATGGGGAGTGGGAGAGGGAAAAAGGTGACCTGAGAAGGAAGGCAGGCAAACAAACAAATTAATATTTTAAACCTTATAGCGAACATGTCTTCAAGTATCCTCACATCACATGACAATTCTTGTTTCAATGCCAATGTATTACTTTAATGAAGATTTGTCCTGACTTTTAGCCACCTTCCTGGGTAGCAATCTGAACAGCAATCCCTTTGTAGGTTTTCCATCAAAGCACTACACCAAAATATTTTTTCTTCCAGTTGACAACATGGGTGGCAAGAACAGTAGCAAGGCTCTGTATGTATCAGTAATTTGATTCCCGAGGAGGCATCCATCCATCACACAACTGTTTGCCTGAACCCTCCCAACAAACAAGCTACATTAATCCATTTCTGTGATGCCTCACGCTGAACAGCTCAGCATAGGCTCCAACACAGCACCAGTTGTCTTTGCCAACTTCCATCACACTTGGCATTTTATGGATGCTTCTCTGAAAGTAATCAGTCAAAAAATTTGATAAATACATAAGGAGTCTCAATACAGTAATCGGGACCAAAAAAAATTCAAATAAGTTGTACTTGTGGCCTTCAAGAAGATGTGGCTTCTCAAAAAAAGTTATTTTAAGTGCCTAGCCAGTGGGAGTCAGGAGTTAAGTCCATGCAGTATCTGCCACCAGCAGAGTATACGCTTTTATGCAAAGAAAAAATGGTAATGCCTTAGAATGCAATATATGAAAAAATTGCTTGGTAATGTATGGGCCCTGAGAATGAGAAGGCAGAGGAAGAAATTTGTTGCCTGGAGGAGGCCAAAACTGGAACTGCTCTGCTGCTTAGAGTGAGAATGACAAATCTCATGACAAGGACGAGCGGCATCATTTGCTTTAGCCCTGTACTGTTCTTAACCTGAAAAATAATATTGCATCAGGTTCACTAACAGAAAGAATGTGTTGCAAAGACATTATTCAAGTCTTTTACATGCTTATCTGTTTCTAGCTCAGTCTACAGGAAACACTTACGAAGACAATAAATTACCAAAAAAAAATTCAACACTTTGGAAGGAGCAATAGTATGAGTTAGATACCAACCCTATGCAACCTTGACAGTGGATGTTGACTGATCCCAAGTGCTTCACCATAGAAACCTGACATTTTCTCGATATTGGAAAGATTTTCATTGGACTTTTTTTTATTCCTTTAAGATAGTAACACACTATATAAAAATAAGTACTTGAGAAGGTCTTAGCAGGATCAGAACCTTGATTTCTTTTTACTCTTTTTTTTTTTTAATCACTACACCACTTTTCCTATTTCATAGAAAAAAGGAATATTTATATGCAAGGAGTCAAGAGCATACTTCTAAGTTGTCATTGGAATTCCTCCACTATGATCCATCAGTTTTAGCAGATAATCTCCATTTCCATCACAGCTTTCCCGCACATTCCAGCAGCTTGACTGATTTTGTCAGGCATGCGACAAACTGCATTTATACACATTCTTATGTAAAGAAATTTCTCAATGTTTACCAATTTAAAGTTTGAGGAATGCAAGTGTCCTATAACTTAAGATGTAACAGTCCCCCCATCTCTGTCCACCCAGACAAAAGTGTGAATTCAAAATTATTTCTTCTGATGTACCACAAGAATGGAAATTCTGTTCCAGCAGATTTATCACTAATCTTTGTCTCCTTCCATTTCATCAGAACAATTGGAATAAAATGCAAGTCAGACTTTCGCTATTACTTTCAGTAGGCATGACATTTACAAAGCAATTTCCATTAGGTGCTCCTACTCATGTATTGGTAATTTCAAAAAGAAATCTGTTTCAGATTTAAAATTTCCATGGTTGGTTTCTGCTCAGAGTTGTATTCTTTATTTGAAAATCTGGAGAGAGAAACTGTACTGTTAAGAGGTGGGGGGGTTCTTCAAGCCTTTAAGACTTGCTGAACAAACTATAACCATATTTCAAACCGTAAATCTTCTGACTTCTGAAGCTTGGCATGCTGAAGCTTTCTCCTCAAAGCCAAACCCGTCAATCTTGCTATAGCCTTGTGTGACTGAATGAGAAATAGGAAGCATCCAGACATATCCCTGTCACCGCACCCCAAGTCTTGCGTGGCCTCTACATGCCGTTGCCAGCACCACTCTACAACACAGGGTCTTGGATCCATCCTCTGGACCCGCCGTGGAAAAAGAGAAATGACTGCATCAAAGACCAGCAATTCCACACGGTATTTCAAACAGTCAAACCATCTGAAATTATCTGATTGCTGCCCTAACTATTCAGGATGGTGTAAAGAGCTAAGTCACAGTAAGCACTTCACGTCCTTCAAATGCTTGGATCACTATTGGGTAGTTCTAAAACTTATATCAGGGATAAACATGTAAGTTCATTAAAAAGGAGTGAGGTTGTATGTTATTTCTTTTTCCAATATTCTACTCATCAAATACAGTATTGACAACACTTGGGTGGTTTTTTACTGATCAGAAATTAAATAGAAAAGGAAGTGTTAATATAATCTCATTGAAAGTCAGAAGTGTCAGAAAACTTTTAAATAACTGTTCTACCAGCAATATTAGTTCAGCCTTATTGTGTATATTTAATATTTTTCATCTTGTTTTTTGTATTAATTATACAGCTTAATATCATACTACATTTTACACCATTTAACAAATAGTGTAAAATATGCAGTACGTACAGTGAGACAATGGTAATACTCTTGCTGGAACTTTTACTTTCTGATGTTTGGTGACCTGCCTTTTCACCTCAGTGTTACATTAACAGTCTAATATCACTACCGCTTTGAGGCTGAGCAGGTCCAGCTCCAGCAGCTGTTTCTTGTAGAAACAGCCCAATTTCTGACCATTGACCAATGCTGGGCATTCCTGAGCCCTTAGAGTGAATGCTCAGCCACCAGCAGACTAGGGCTTCAGCCTGGATCGTGTCAAGATTTATGCATCTAAATTTAACTGCATGTCTTCTTGCACTAGCACTGTTCTCCTACAGGTAAGCATATACAAGCTCAAGACCAAGGGAAGGTAACCTCAGTTTTGAGGAAAATCAAGAGCTGACGCTGACTTTAATTACTTTCATTAAGATTATTGCTAGTGAACAACAAAGCAACATTTTCATCAAAATCCTTAACAGAGTCATGAGGGAAACAATTTATCTATAATCTATGATTTGCTTTTTATTTCCAATATACTTATGAAATTGATTTAAGAATCCAGTTAAAAACTAATCCTTTCCAAACATGCCACAGCAATACTTTGCAATCAAAGAGTACATCAGGCATTAAATGAGGGCTATATGAAGCAGATGCATCAATTTCAGAACAACGATAAGCATAAAGGAGAATACATGAAATGCAAATTATTTATATTGAAAATATAGTATATAAACTATTTTTCTGGGACTGCACAAGAAAAAAAGAAAGCAAATCTATTTACTGCATACAAGTGGCTAATGAAAAAACGAAATTAAGCTTATTTCAGATAGTGGATTCAATTTTTCCTGTCATCTGGCGCCCAGCCTACTAAAGATGTGTCGCTTTAGTTCAAAGCCTGAGCTGTTGAAGCAGATGGAACAGGCACAAACCACTCCCAGCCCATTATGTCTTTGGTGCGTTGGCCGCGCTGGTTTATGGATGGCTGCGCTTGGTTTCACAGCTTCTGCGGATGCCACTGTTATTACTCTTTGCAAAATACTGATCTGCTAACAGCAGCGACTGCGCCCTGCTGGGTTGGTCCCAAGTTGATGGTAGACCATGAGAGCCTTTCCATCTTTTGACTGGACATCCCTGAAACACCAGATAGTAAAAGTAAAGATAGGAAAGGTTTGTTAAATAGGACAGCTTGGCATTCTCTCTGATACAGTGATACACCCAGGGATACAGTTATAAGCTTTATAATAAGATGTTTGATTTCCTGATACCCAGAAGCAATTTGGGAAGTAACATGGCTTCCATTTTGGAGGGGGTGGGGGGAAGAAGGAACAGCCACCAAAACGCAAAGAACAAGAGAAACATCATAGAAATTGAAGACTTTGCAGAAAACCTTACAATTGGCAATGCTGCCCATTAGAGAGTGTAGAAAGAGCAAGCCCTCCTCAGATATCCATTAGATCCTGTCCATTAGACCCTAGAAGAGCAGTCTGTATCCCGAGAATGAAATGAGAAGAGTGATAGTATGACCAAAAAGGTGTAAAAGTTCATGAAAAGTGCTCAGTATTTGACACGGGCTGTCTGGCAGGAAAAAGGAGCCTCACGACTGTCGCAAGGGCAGCAAACCCTTCATGGAAAAAAGCCCCGTGTAATAGAGTCAGACTCCTGGGAAAGCCATTGCTGCTAGCAGAAGAACAAAACCAGGAGCCCTCCTGTCATTCCTTGAGGGTTTGCAACAAACATATGGACTTGCATTTGCTCATTTGTATTGTGAATCTTAGTTGAATATGCAGATTGAGTGTCTATGGATTTTTATGAAAGGCCATAATTTTGAGCCTAAGAATAAACAGTCTGGGCTCTTTTCCAGTAGATTTGAATTGTTTATTTTTTGTAAGAAGGAGTCTCCCCTTCGGGGAAAATCAGTCTTGGCCACAATACCCACAGGCAAACCTTCTTAGAGGAGTTTTATGCCAAGCTGATCAACTTTACCCACAGTGGCTCCTGGCAATTTACTAGAAAAAATTAGATATTTCTGGGACTATATTTAATATTTCCACTTGCTAGAAACCATCCAACATTGAGTGGAGGTCAATGAAAACCAACTCTATAAACTTCAATACAACTTGTGGATAGCTATAAAAAGTGCAACCACTCTCACCTGTGACTGAATCTCTTCTCTTTTAACATGGAAAGTTTCCTATGGCCTCAAGCAGATAACCCATCCCCATGAAAAGGGGATAGACTCAAGTCACAGTGTTTAAAACAGGAGTTTTCTTTCATTTCTCATTTAGCATTTCAGCTTGACAGGCTTGCAGCCAGCCACACCACAACGCTCCCTAACAAGCAGCCAGCCCTGTGAAGCACTGCTTTCATGGGTGTTCAGTGCTATCAGCAGGGGTGGTGGCTGGAATCAAATTCCTGTGATTTAAATTGCTATCTGCTTCTAAATTACAATTTGCAGATCCATATGTTGTGACTCATTGAGAACTTGCTAAGATATTATCAACGTTAATGAAACTCAGAGGCACACAGTAACAGATCTAAGCATTGTGAGACACAATTATCCTCTACATAAGGGCAGGTAACTACTTGTAAGCCCACCCTTCACCTATGCATCCTTCTTCACTAAGTCGATAAAAGTACTTGGTAATAAAGCTTCTGGAAATGTGCATATTGCTTTAAGTCCCATTATTGGAAACAAATTTATTTTATTTTCAAAATCTGTATAATCTTGTGTTCTCTTTTCATTCTTGCCAGTATTTGAAAAGTACTTGACACTATCAGCTCTTCATAATTTTGAAAGACTACTCAGAAATGGTATTGTATCATACATTTCATTCTAGCATTAATTTGAACAATTTTACCAGTAGCTCAGTAAAATGCTTGAAAGCAAAGTAGGGTTTTTTGTTGGGTTTTTTTGTTTTGGTTTTTTTTTTTTAGTTTAGACTTGTCCTTTTTTTTTTGTTTCTGACAAAACCACAATCTGATCAACTGTTGCTTTAATTCTTCCACTTTGGTTCTCTTCCCACCCACCCCACCCACCCCTCCATATAATTGCTGATACTCTCTGATTTTGCCTATGGAAGTATGTTGTTAGCTTTCTGTACTGGGAATAGTTGGAAGAAGAACACCTTTATTAAAAAGGGAGACTATTTGTTCCTTCAGTGAAAGTAGGAAAAAAAATCAAACAACCTTCCATAAAAACTAATAGAGAACAGCATTAACATTACTGATACTTTGAGAAAACTTAGGGAATGATAGAGAAAAATGTATAAAGAAGGTGTGAACAATAGAACAAAACAAATAAAAAAACTATTTTCTTTTTCTTTTGCCCACCACTTCACAATATCCGTATCATTAAGAGTATTAAGGGCCTTACAATGGATTCCAGGACTCTTGCATGTAAATGAGATACTCCAATATACAGAAAATAGGGAAATCATTTACTGTACCCTCAGAAAAATGTGGAAAGTGACTGTGAGCCAAGGGATTTTGGGGGGAGAGATATGCTGTCCCCTTTTTGCCAACACAGTAACTGTATGAAAACATCTATGTAAACTGTGATCATCTTTCCAATAAACAGATAGAAGACAGACATCACTGGGTCGAAGAGTATAAATTAGCTTTAAACAGTCTAGGTTGTAAAATTGAAAAGCCAAATCCTTAACATCATGCCTCCCCAAAGCAACATTTAGTTCATCGTTCCCATCTTCATTTGCTAGCTCCATATGCTGGCTCTCACTTTCCAGATTTCTCATTTTCACCACTTCACGAGCAATGTCTATAAACGCAAAGCAAAATCAATCTGAAGAAAAACCTTGAGTAGCTGTGTTTACCCAACTCCTTCAGCCCAAGTGAGAGACTAAGTGATGGCTTTGAAACTTGGGGATGCAATGGGAAAGGGAGGAGGGCTGAGCTAGCTGGCACTGCTTTTAGGGAGCACGGGCCAGCCTACCCAGTGACAGACAACACAGCAACTTCTTCCAAGGTACGGGGTCACCTTCCCACCCTCGCCCACTAACTACGTGGTGTGTGGGAGAAACCTGACTGCATGAACTGCAAAGCTCACACATGGCAAAAATACTTCCAAAACTGACAGAAAGGAGAAAAAAGATTCTACATTTTCTTACCTCAGATTTGGTGATTTCCAGAACTAAACAATGAAAAAGAAATAGAAAGAGGATATCTTAGAAGACTGATTTGCCACCAATATCTTTATTTTGTTTTGGAAGCAAAAAGACACAAAGGTCTCCACAAAGTTCTTGAGTTCAGCTATGAAGCTACCTTCTGAATTTCACTGATGTTCAGTTTTATCTGGGTTCCTGAATTACCTCCAAAATTTTAAAGTTATACTCACAGGGAAGAAAAGATAGTATTAGTTTCAATAATGCCTCTTTTCTTCAGTTTCATAATAAATAAACAGGGCATTTCAGCCTTTATGCGGAATGGGAAGATCCTCTTAAAAATATTTCATGTTCATTGCATCTTAGTAGACAACTATTTAGAGAATCAAGTTTAACCTGTAGTTTATAAAGTGCTAACTTTTATAAAAAGTACTTTAGGATCAGCATGCATAACACGATTATGTAATAGGCGTAAGTTAAAGCAGGAGACATTTGCTAAACGACAGAACCAAGAACAGAAGCTGGATCTTGGCTCCTCCATCCCAACAACCAACCTTAACCATTAAGTTACAGAAGCAGCCTCTCCTGCGGGCTGCTGGGTGGCCCTGCTCTAGTATGGGACTACCAGTGGTCAGGCTACACTCCAGTAAAAGAGATCTGGGTTCCCTCAGGCTGAAAACCACCCAGAAGCTTCTCCCTCTGAGCTTTCTGGATCATTATCTTATTACCTTAACACCTGAATCCATGGCAGTCAAGTCCCAGTTGCTGCAGCTGCTGTTCCACATCCCATCCTACTTGGCTGAGGGAAGCCAACAAGCCTTTCTGATAGCTGCAGGTGAATAAGGCTGTATCCTGGATGGTTGGTTTTGCCTAATGTAGGATTGCTGCTTACTGAAGGACTGTTAGGAGCAGAGTGACATTGCTATGTAACACAATACCTACCTGTCACTATTCATTTAAAGAAAACGATTAGACAGAAATGTCATACACCCACAAGCTCTTCAAAACTCCTTAAAATTCTGCAAATGCTCCTTTTACTTAATTCTAGCATGTTTTACTTTATTATTCATGGGCATCAATGCTCATTTTAGGGCATCAATGCTCATTTTAAGTGTTCTATTAATTGGAAGTCCAAGCAATCGTCAAGGAAACTGTAATTTTGATTTATGCACTGTGGGAGTTACCAGTTTTCATTTTCAATTCAGCCCTTGATTTAGTGGCAAAATAGGCATTTTTCTGCAGGAAATGCAATACAAAATAAATCTTTATTAAAAATGACAAAACCCATATCCTGTAGCTTAGCATACTGCAATAAAATGAGGTGATTTTAATGGCAGAAAAATTACACACACACCCCAACCAAAAAAAACCAAAAAACAAAAAAGCAAACTCCATATAAGAAAAGCAGAATTTGAGAAAAATGTTTTAGACCTGCACCATAAGATTAAAAATCTGCAGTGAGCCTAACTGCCACAGCAATCGTACGCACGGAACTGATGTATCACTCTAGGCAAAGGAGGACAACTACTGCTATTTAAGCACACACAGCTGAATGCCAAAGGCCTGAATTTAAACAGCGCCTTGTGGGCTTCCTTTGTCCCCTGGAGTATTTATAAGGGGTGCTTCAGCGTTTTATGCAGCGTCCCCTTCCACTACCCAGCCCTGTTGGAAGAGGGGAAACAACCACGGATGCTGCTTCCACATTCAGAGGATGGCAGCCACGAACCACCACGCTCCAGGTCAGCGTTGTTACTTACCTGAAAACCTACCAAATCTAACTCAGCCTTAAGAGCAGCCTGAGATGTAAGTACAAAACTGCCTTCATTAAATAAGATGTGCCCACAATAGTGCGTTGCCCACCTCTGCCTTCTTACTAGTTGCCTTTCCTTAAATTTCTCTTTTCAAGCTGCGGTTCCTGCTGCGAGTGCAAATATATCTGATATAATGGTACGTTTGGATGAGGGATGCTACCGAGTCCTAGGTGCCCTTCGCTACAGCATCTTGCTTGAGGTACTGCTGTAGACAAACCTAAAGATTCAGAGACTTGTTTAACCTAAGTCCCAGCTGCACAAAGTAACATCACGGCTCACGTAAGGATTAAACAGAACAGAATTCAATTCAGCAAGGATTTAAAATGCTCACAGTTTTGGAGCTTTCCATGCAAACACAAGTGTAACACAGGCATGCAACACACACACGCACACAGAGGGGAGGAGGAAAGGACCCCCTTGGACGGCAAGGGCAGGACTTAACACAGCTCCAAACATGACAGTTACACTCGCATGAAGCCAAAGTAACTGCACACAGAACAATCATACCAATCTGGGGTTGGGCCAGCAAAGTAAACTAAACCTTCCTGTGCCCCAAAACTTCAAGAGAGTGGGGGAGCACTACTGTGACCTTGGCTGGCTCTCCATGAAACGTAAGCAGCAGCCTCCAGGCATCCAGCAATGTGCAGGCAGCAGCATGGGCACCAGCCAAACCAGCCCAAGAACAAGGAGCCCCTGCCTGGACAGAGGGCAGAGTGCGAGGAACCGCTTCCAGTCCTCCCGTCCACCACCAACTCATCTTGGAAGAGAGAGCAAAGGGTATGCAGGATACGGGTAGCACAAGTGGAAAGGTTCACCTAACGAGTTTTGAAGAAGATTTCCATTTCAGTGAACATCTCCAGCCTTTTTTTTTTGTTTTAAATCTGTCACGACAACACAATCATCCTTGAGAATCTTTTGCCTTATGATCTCCACAAATTATTTTTAACACTTACCTACAAAAGTGAAATGATTCCTTCATCTCTATTTGCATAGCCTTTTAAAGTGATAAATCCTTTCCTGACAGGCCTTCAATGTGCAGTAAATGGAAAAGACAGAGTCAGACCTAGGTAGTAGTTATTACTCTTTCCTATCTTTTTCTTAAGAAAAACTCATGCCAAGAAATGGATCCAAGGGGAACAACAGGGAAACCCCAAATATACAAAAATGCTTCTGATGCTTTCTTCAGTTGTTGGAAAACCACAGGGATAGCACAAGATCCAATTAACCACTGTAAGATCCCAGCTTTATTTTCCTGGCTTCTGAGAACATTTGGCCAACTCTTTACGGATTTTCCTGCAGGAGGCAAATCTTTCATACGAATATTGGACTGCTTATATCCCCACTGAGCTTGCCAAACTAATACAGCAAAGCACTGCAAGGTTAAATATGCTCTGCTTGGCTGAGCTGCGTTCGTATTAGACAGATACTAAAAAGAGAAGAACTTAGTGGAATAAAATGAGAATGTATATCAACACACTAACAGTAGTCAGCAGATGGATTAGCTTCACAAGGCAGGACTAGTGTACAACAGTGACAAAGATGAACATCTTGTTCTCCAGCCTTGAAAATACCTTTCAAGATGACATGACAGGAACTGTAATGGTAACTTTTCTTTTATGTATGTGTATATATATATACACACAGGAAATGCCAAAGGAACAGGGCTCTACAGATGACCTGAAAACATTTCCAAACGCTGTGCAGGAAAGCAGCCTAAAAACAAAACAAAAAAAAATGGGGAACTAAGGAATAAGTAAATGAGGCAGCAATATGGGAAAAAAGGAAGAGACAACAAAGTAGAAGAAAAAGTCCCTCGTTCCCTAGGCCTTAAAAAACCATGGCTTTATTCCAGTCTTTTAATGTATTTATATTTACTTCAAAATTACATATTTTGTATGAAAAACTAGCTGTCTGCATTAGCCCCACATAGATATATGTCAAGTCAATCAAAGAGGGCTTGGTTCACTACAACTGGCTGAAAATCCACAGACTGATCATTCACAATAATTGATTTGCAGTGACTCCAATCTTTGTAACAAACATGGGAGGATATTCAGAAATGCTGACTCTAGCCTCCTAAACCTGATTTTCCAAGGTTCCCTTTAGTAAATGGAGAGAGGGAGAAGGTCTTCCAGAGGCAATTCAGAGCAAAACCTTAACTCAAGGTGTGATTTCACCTTCTGCTCCCTCCTCTCGTCCTCCTCCCTCACCCCGGACCTGGCACTGGCGCAGCCGTGGAACAACTCAGACCAACCAGCTCATCTGGCTCAATGCTATGCACCAAGAAAGAAAGAAGGGGTTTTCTCTCAGGCAGTTGCTTGCTCCAAAACACTCCCTAATACACAATTGCTAGATTTACAGTCTTTTACCTAATAAAAGATTTTTCCATTAAGCATTTAACATTTTTTTTTTTAAGCAAATGTCAAAGACAATTACTTGGTTTTTTTTGAAATGGGAGACTTCAAAACGTATCTTCTCCCACAGTTTTGGTTTCTGTGATTCAGCATTTTCTGATAAAATTTGCTGCTGGAAAATTCCTGACCAAAGTTATTTTAATTGTGCAGCCACCCAGTTAATTGCTGCATGAACACTTGATCTGAACCGCAGCACCCTATTTGTTTCATAGTTTCTTCACTCACATGCTGAGAGGTTTGATAATTTATTACTTAGGCAAAACAATATTGACTTATGAGTAGGGATTAAGTGGTATTACAGCATCCTTAGTTGCCAAGGTTATTGTTGTCTTTGCTGTCAGAACTGAAGACCAGTTGAAGCACTCCCTCCACCCCCCCAAACCCACCCAAAACAAATCTTGCCAAATGAATGAAACGCATCAGTGATCCCTGGATAAGCATGTGTTTCTCTGGGACAGAATCACCTCTTCAGTGCTCCTTGCCCCAGTATAAACAAATCTAATTTTAATCAAGAGCTAGTGTCATGAGGCAGCAGAACTTAGTCAAGCAATGAAGTGGAGAAAATTAGTTGTACTAACAACTAATGTACACATGAGTTTCAAGTAGTCCTGCACAAACTAGAACTGAAAGGGCACTGGGGCAGAAACAACAACATTGATGTCTGACCTGGCATATTTAAACAAAGAAGAGAATTACTTTACTGATCCCCACATGATATTATTATTGCATTACAAAAGTAGAGAAAAGCAAGAAAAAAAACTGCATAAGGTAGAAACCAGCGCCTCAAAGGGCCTTTGTGTGTACAAAGTCTTGAAAACTTCTATTAAGGTCACACAATCAATATAAAAGTATTGACAGCATAGTCTTGGCAGTTTTATACCACAGCCTAAGTTAACTTTTCCATCACTGGCTCTTTCGTACTCAAGATTGTGTGTGCAAAAATACTTTCCTGTATTCAAAAAATCCTAGATGCTATCTACTATCTTATACATTGCCTTGGTTTTTATCATAAATTACAGAACATGCTGAGGTGTTCTGCAACACTAGTGCGTAACACAGAAATGGCAAGGCTCAGCAGGTCAAGTTGAGAGCTAATGGGATATTAGCAACTGAGGTATCTCATACAACTCCCATTTCACATGGGTAGAACTCCCTGGAATTTAGCATTTTACAAAAGTGCCTAGGAACTCTACTATTAGAATAATCTCTCACCATAAGATACATGGTATGCATAATCACCTTTTTCATATCTAATGCAGCATTTTCGCTGCTCTGCTCTACCATGCCTAACTGTTGCTTTCACCAAAGGAAAACGCATGAGAGAAGCAGCACATTGTGCTCTTCTGCTGCCCAGGGAACGCCTGAAAGCAGAGCAGCAGCCCTCCCTGTTCATTAAGCACATGTCCTACATGCGTGGAGAGGGAAGTTAGCCATCAGACAGGGTTGATGAGGCACAGAGAATGCACGAAACTTGGCATCTTCCATACACCACGTATGCAGGCTGTGGTTCATGCGGACCAAGGATGCAGCACTCCAAAGAAAAACGGGAAGGAGGGTTTTAGCAATAAAAGCATCATAAATATATCCATTAAGCAGCTCTCTCCCAGCAGCTTTACGTAACTTCTACATATTGTTGTCTAAGCTAATCTTCTCCATGACTGGGGCTTAAAACTGTCCTAGCATCACTGTAATTAGGACCTCTTTTTCAGGATATCATTTCTGCTCCTTCAGACTCAGTCAGATCCACTTACATCCACTTAGTTATATGTAACTTCTGCCACTTCATCCGTCAACTTTGAATCCAGCACAGTCACTTGCCTACTTCTGCATTTAAATTGTGGTTGGCCTTCAATTTTGCAGTGCAAGTAGCCACTTGTTCCTTGCTGTGGCTCACATGTCTCATTTCTTCTTAGAGTACAACAGCTTCAAGCAAAACAACATAAAAAGGGTTGATTTCAGGCACTTCAGTCAATGAGTACCTTCTACAGAAGAGCACTAAAATAACACCACTGGACTAAAATAACACCACTTTCAGATTAGGACTAACACAAAAGCCTACTGTTGATGACTGATAGAAATGTAATTAGTACGAGTCCACAGCGTTGCTTAAGTCGCTATTATTTAGAAGAGCCCTCTATACTTGCAGTTAGGCTTTTCACATGCTCTGAATTTGAGAACTGGTAGTAGTCACCAAAAGAGGAGTGCCCCAGAATTGCTCACAGGCATCGTATGAAATCAGGGGGATTTCATCAGTTGATAACATACCAGGCCCTACTGCTGCTAAGAGACCTGGCAGCCGGCAAGCTATGTTTATGACCTGAAGCTTTGTAACACGCTGGGAAGTGGAGGGGGGGGGGTTGAGGGGGTGCTGTAAAAGAGCACTGCAATTTTTGCTCATATTTTACACAGCTGTTGAAGTACTACTACACTGCCAAGCACCACAAGTATGGGCAGATACCGCAGCAGGTGTCAAATTCCTTCTGCATCACCTGAGAAGAGCAGGAGTGCATCTCTGGAAGAGATATGAAGACCAGCAGTAAGTACCACACAATTTCATGGTTTCCTAGTTATTGTGGTGATAGCCACGGTTGTTGACAATCTTTCCAACAGTATTAAAGGTGATAATTACAAAACCTTCAGAAAAGTTCCTGAGAGAAAGGCTGATGATAACCCACAAAGATTCTGCATCTAGAGTTAAAGATAGGAAAAATAAAGAAGAGTCTTCAGGGTAAGCAAAAGCATATTCCGTAAATTAGTGACGTAGCCAGACTCATGATAGCATTTCGTTAGCCACGTACCTTTGCTAATGCAAACACAAATCATAACTCAAAGTTGCCATTAAAATTGAGGAAAACACTAGATTTTTTATGTCTTTGCTGTGATTTCTCTGTTTCTGAATCTTTGTTGTCATATTCAAAATGTGCCCCATCTTTCCAAAACAGTGCTTCTGAACCTCCAATGACTCTGTCTTTGAAAAAAAAATCAAATCTAGACTGGAATTTTACAGGCCCCTATTTGGTATAAGGAATGTTACTTTGGTTTTTATCTTAATGGTTACATTTTTATGGCACATCGGCCTAGTTCTCTTATGTTACTAATCAATCTGCTTCCAATTTACATCATAGCGTACATACACTAAAATAAACTCATGAGTGAAATCAGAAATTGGGGTTTTTTAGTCGTTACAAAGCAGCATACAGAATAAAAACTTCTATTGTCTGACGAATGCGACTCTGGCAATTCCAGCACTATTTTGAATACTTTATTTCTTTTTTCTTCAGGGAGTTAATTTTCTATTCTCTTGAGACCTTATACACACACCCCAAAAAAAGTCTTCCCAGTACCCTTCTAATTTTATGCTATTTCTTTTAGGTCTTTAATGACCTTTGATCCTATTACTCATGCAATATTCACATTTTATTCTGGTGGGATATACAGCATTAAGAAATGTTTCTGCACTCCCCCCGCTTTCGCCAAAGAAAGGATTCTGCATGGTGGAAAGGGAGGACAATCTTGTGCGAGACACTAGGGTTAGCATCTGCCGGACCTTTCTCTGTTTGCCATCTACATCAGATCACGAGGGAAAATGTTTGGGGTGATGGGCTGTTAGAGCAATGAGCAGTACATGTCTTTTTTTATTAGACCTTGCTGCCTGACTTTCCAAATGCCTTCTTAAGGATCTTGGACAAAAGACAGTTATGTGCCAAAGAGAGAACTGACCAAGAGAATGGGCATCTTAATGGAATAGGGAATACAACATGAAATACTACTGAACCAGAGAGAGAAAAGATGTTTACCAGAGTATTGGGTTTTGAAATCCCACCAGATATCTCGCTATTTCTAACTCTCCAAGCTACAATGGCAGTGGTTTGGGTTTTGTTTGGATTTTTTTTTTTTTAAATAAACTGTAAATTCAACAAATAAATGATGCAAAATCTCCAGTTATCACAGCATTCATAACAGCTCATCGAACAGAGCAGTCATGATGTTCTGGTCCTTCCCATTCTGACAGATGAGTGGGCACTGCAAACAGAGGAACAACATATCCGGAAGGCACAGCAAGTTCTGCTGGGATTTCACTGACCACACACCAAAATCCCAGGATGGGGATGTAAAGTTCTGTAGTGCAGAAAACCTGGAGGCAATGCTAGTTTGAATTAAACTGACATATTTTAGATACTTATGCAAGTATAAACTGAAACAGTTTGGGGATTTCAAAAACAGGTCTGCACTTCTTTACTTGTGATGGTAAATTTAATACGAATTATTTTCTTAGCACCCTGAAAGCTCAAATTGTTGATAGGGGAGGTGGTTCCCTGGGAAATAGCATGCAAAAGGGTAATTATATGACATCTCACCCAATATGACCTTGAGATTCAGAAGCCATGAATCAGTTTCACACTGCCCTGTTCAATATTTTTTAAAAGTTTTTTCTGGTATGGCATATACTGAAAAATTGGCACCTGAACAAGCATCAAAGTCTCCCAAATTGGGGATTAGAGTGAGCTCATCCCATCATGGTAAGAACTAGTCTTTGTTCTCAGTGTGACATCTTGCATTAATAAGAGATCATTTTCTCACAATCACCGCCATTCATCTGGAGTGCAACAGGGGTCTGCATCGAACAACTCCTCATTGAATTGCAGAAAACAGGGAAATAACTGCCGAGTTTTCCCGGTTACGCTATTGATATTTAAGTGCCGTTCTCTGTGGGGACGTAACAGCTTAACTCCAAAGAGGCTGTGACCTATTTCCATGATTACTGCTGCACTAATGAACAAATGGTTTCTAAAAGGACATAACTGCACCGCAGAAGTTTGGAGAAAGATGGACACTACCCAGACAACAGGCTGGGTTAGATAAAACGTGTAACTCCGGGAATTAGCTGCTCTAATTCCGTATTGAACAACAAAATAAATGCTTGTGTACACATCCACAAACAAGTACTTTCACACTGATTCTCTGTTTTAGCTCTGAATCCTCTTGCTTTGAAGCTATTCTGACAGCATCTTAGCTTTGGAGGAGATGGAAGGGTGAAGATCTGAAAACACATGTATTGTCCACATGCCCAGCTCTACCAAGGCTGTAGAGAGTGAAAAAGAAGTCCATCCTAATGTAAAACACTTCCTTTTCACGAGACTGTGCCTTCAGTGCTGTGTCTGTTTCACTAAGGAAAGCTTAAATCATAGGCAAAAATCTCATGTTCATTGAGAATCTGCCTTTTCACCCTATTTGGCATCAGAGGTGGCAGGACTAAAAGGTCAGCAAGATCATGGAAGCCCATGAATTAATTTAAAATAGCACTTGAGCTCATTCAGGCTCCGAGACCTTTGTTTTACACAAAACAACCATCCAAGTTGCTTTATTCATGAGAGCACAGTTACACGATGCAATTCTTCATCCCTAAGAAATCATATTCAGTCTCTCATCACTGTGGATTGCATTTAAACAGTACTAGGTGGGAATCCAGCTCAGTTGTCTATGTGAAAAGCCACTGTCTCTTTTGAGAACATACATATGTAAAAACTCACCAATACCTAGAAAGTTTGCAAGTCTAACTTGAAGGAAAAGAGGCCCCTCTGCTTCTAACAACTGACTGAGCTAAACTTAACACAGAAGCACAACAGACAAGACTCTCTGCTACATGAAAGATTTGCTCAAAACGGCAGAAGTGATTCTACCTCAGTACGTGACAGAGATCAGATCTGCTCAACAGGGTCCTTAATGATCATTTGCCAGGTGAATGGCACGAAAATGCAACCAAGTCCAGCTGTGCCCTCCCTAGCAGGGAGAACTCTACACAACACATCATTTTTAAGAAGCTCATTACATCAGTTTCTTTCCTTTCCCTATAACCGGCACATAGATTTCTAAAGCAATCTACATCCATAAAAGATTAAAGGAATAGACATTAACTGTTTTAAAACATGAGAAAGAAAAATTTCAGCCCTGCAGAAGTTAAGCATCTCATCTAAGATTTGCATGTGGGCTTACTCTATAGTTCATGGATAAGATGGGCACCTCCAGAGAGTTTTTCATCTTATTTGTCTTGCACAGCTGTATCCACCACTGCAGAGGAACATCCTGGTTCCTCACAGATCTCCTCTGTTTTGACCAGATCATCTATCTGGCACTTCAAAAGCCTTTCCTGCAGAAAGCGGTGCTAAAACTGGTGTGTTCCCCAAGATGCCACGGTTCTGTTGAATCAGCACTTTCCAAAGAAAAAGCAGTTTGTGAAAACATAAACCAGGTCTCCTCACTTAGACTCTTCTTGCCAAGGAACTAAATCAGCAAACCTCTACAAATAGCTTTGTCAAGGAAAACAATTTTAAAAGGGTATTAACAGTTCAGAGACAATTCCCTCTAGTCACACGTTTCAACCATCAGCCTGCATCCATTGCTGATATTTTCTGCATCTCAAACAAAGAAGTCTTGCTCAAAAAGCAGCCACAATCTCTTTGCAAAGTGTCCTGCAGTAATTCACAGCCTGGGGATTAATACACTTATCATAGATTATTCTGCCCTGCTGACCTAAATGCTCCTTGGGTCATTTACTGGCTAAGAAGTAATAAGGTTTGGAAGCAAGCCCTGAGCAACTTTCTCTCTCGATGGTAATGGATTAGTTTCAAAGAAAAAATGAAGAATATGCAACTTCTGTGTTAATCAGTGGAGGTCTGTAGATGCTAAGCCCTGGAACAGGTTGTCCAAAGAGGCTACGGATTCTCCACTCTTGCAGATTTTTTGATCTGAACTGCACAAGGCCATGAGCCACCTGCTACAGCTTTGAAGTTAGTCCGACTTTGAGCAGAAGACTGGACTAGAGACTGTCAGAGGTCCCTTTCAGTATAATATTTCAATATCCTATAAGGTCTTCCAAAATCAAGTTGTATCTTTTTATACACATTCTCCAGTTTGATTTTGTCACTGGTGGGTGAAGCAGCCAGTGTTACAACAGTTAACTAAGTACTTATTTATTTGCCTTCACCTCCATTTACATTTAAAATCATCTTTCATTGCTGCAGGGGGAGGGGTATAAAAAAAGAGCTTATAATATATGAGAATCAGATGCATTAAATTTTGTTTTTAACCCATGGAACTTCATGAATATGCAACAGAATTTCTTACTTTGAGCTTTACTGGTTGAGAAAAGTATAGCATATTTAACTGAAGGATAGCAAGCTAGTGTATGTAAAAATACATCTCTATCAATATTGAATTACATATTATTTGTCACAAAAGAGACTTCGTATGTGTGGATTTACCGATAACTGCCTTCAGTAATTATACCAAGCATAGGGACGTTCAACACTGCCATCATTATATACCACCTAGTCTCCTGAAAATAATTCCCAAGCTACATGTGACTTCTGACATACTTTTCCCTAGCTTTGACCCCTAAATAACACAGAAATTGCACAAAGATTGTATGTGCCCTTAAATACATTATACATGAGTACTTACAAGACTTCAACTGAAGATGATTACTCTTGTGTTATTTTCAAACTATTTTCTATTAAATACATGAAACACTACAAATAAAAGTTGTTCTCTTACACTAGATTCAAAACCAGGGCTTATAAGTACGAGTCATGGCTCATCAGTGATGTGTTAGATAAATTACAGTAGTGCTTTTAAAGATACTGATAAATCTCTCAATTGTTAGTGTTGTATCTTATCTATGCCCACTCAAACTTTGTGCCAGAAAGCATCCTCCCAGCCAGGCTAAGTAGGACCCTTCATGTTGTTTTCTTTTTGTCTGTCTTTTATTATAAAGGAGTGATCCATTCTTTAAAAAAAAGAAAAAAAAAAAAAATCACACTTCTAATCTAATTACTTTTTATTGCAGTGCTCTAGTTAATTGGTAATATCCCTAATCTCTCCTGCAGTTTTATGTGGCACACTTATCTAAAGTTTATATTATTCTTTCTAAGAAATGTATGTACACTGTAAATTCTTTGTGATAGGTCTGTTTTGTCTGTGCTTGTGCTATGAAGCCCTGATTCTTCTGGACCCTCTAGGTGCTATTGTAACACAAATGTTAAATAATGTTCCAAATGTTCCACCCTGGTCATACTGAAGCTGACAGTTTTCAGCAAAGATTCTGGAAGGCTTCAAGATTTCTCATTTGTAATAAGTCTGTTCAGAGTTGTATATGTTCTCACCTTTTTGTGCTCTTTTCCTGCAATCAAGATACAGACCATGTATGTGCCTATGCTGTTTAACAGAGTAAGTCAACAGAGCTGAGCAGTTCAAGCTTCCTCCACTGTTTTTTAAGTAGCCAAAAAGTCAACAGCCAGTGTTCTTGGCTGCTCTTTTGGGCTCCCAGATTCTGGGATGTTTTCTTGCTAAATGTCAGACGAGGGAGACACAACTATACAGGAGCTATTTCAAGACAACTTTTAAATTCAGTGGCGATAGAGAAGTACTTTTAAGGAACAATTCTTTAAATCCTTTTTTTTTTCTTCCCCATTTTGCATGAAAAGCATCGATCCCACAGGTCTCTTCTCTGCACTGACTATATGGAATAGGCCAGACATGAGCGCAGATGTAGGTGTCTACCTCCATGCTGACAATTCCCCGACGCTTCTGCTAGTCTGAAACCATGTGTTAGCCCTCCCTTCAGACAAGTGCTTCTCAGCTTGCAAAGGTGATGAAATAAAACCTTCCAAGGATGGCTGGAACACAGAGAAGTTTTGGCTGACTTTGCAGTATGCTGGCATAGAAGAGTACAATTTTCCATAGTTATTGATACTTATTCCCATGCTGCCTGAACTTGCAATTGATTGCTCTTTCTAGAAATCATCTGCCACACAGAAGGAAAACAAAGAACTTCAAGTCATAGATTGTTTGACAACACCAATGCCTCAATCTCATGAAATAGTAATCCCTTAAGCATTTTTCTGACCCCATTTTCCTATTTCTGTTATGAATTACCAGGCTGCAGAAAACCTTTGTGACCCTGGACTCAGAATAAAGGGATAATGCCTAAATGTTCCCAAGTGACTGGTGGCTCTGGGTGTCCATCTTGAGATATGGGAACAGGGACAGACTTTAATGAATCGTAAGAACTGATGCATCTGAAGTCACTGCTCTTTTCTGAAATCCTAGCCCATAGCCAGCTTAGCTTCTTGGCACATGTGCACACCAAATGTTCCTCAGCATACCAAAGTTATCTTCATTTCGTTCCTGTCTCATTGCACTCCATTTTACATTTGTGCACTGTACTACAGCAGTGCAGCGCAGCTAATGGGACCACTGTAGCCAAAGAGTGACTCTTGGTGCTTCCTTTGACCAAACCCTTGCCCTCATAACACCACCACTCATTGTTGGTTTGATCAAAATCCATCCATGGAGTTTGAAAAAGGTGACAACTGCTTTCAGTGCAGCACACAAACGTAAATTAAACAAATTACATGTTCAAAATCCTACAATAACAAACCCCTTTATGATAGAGAAATTCTCCCCTTCGAAACCAGATTTAACAGCCTAGCACAACTAAGGATAAAACAAACAATGTAGCAAGAAGAAAATAATTTCGACCTTTCTTTAGCTCTTACCACAGTGCTGAGGGTTGTACTATAAATCCCTGCCTCGAGGCCAGTTCTGTTAGAGCAGAAAGATGCCTTTCCCTTGTCCTTTCTGGGCCCAGCCCCCTGAGACACTGACTTCAGTAAGAGCTATTGGTACTCAGCAGGAATGGGCTTTTGTTAATAAGTGGTGGAGAAATACAATCCTAAATCCAGTAACTTTGCTGCCAACTAAGTGAAGGCATTAGCACACTGATTCAACATATCCAGAGGAACTGCTTTTAAAGTGCCAGTCCACTGGGACCTTCTACCTTCTCCAAAACCCCACCTTTGATCCTAATCCACCTTCTTAGCTGCTTCTCGTATTCCTTCTTCCCATCATGTGTAAGGTAAATTCAACAGTGAAAAGCTACATTTCACTCCTCACATTTCATCTGCTGTTCCCAGCAATATCACGGCTGTCCCTTTTACCGGTTTTGCTCTCGCTGAAGTCTCCAGCAATTCCTTGAAATTCGAGGCTTCGACTTAGCCTCCATCCCCCTTGGCCCATTTATGATTTTCAGCAGTTCACATTCAACACAACATCCTGATTCACACCATCTACTCTCCCCCTGCTACTTCAGTGCCAGGGTCTTGTCTAATGATTCTCACTACTCTTCTCTGACTTCTCCATTGCTTCCTCCATTTCCTTCTTTACCCCTATTAAATCTGGGATGAATAGTACCCATTTTATTTATTCGGTTTCCTGTGGCAGTATGCTATAAGGCTGTTCTGTTCTGTGCAAGTGGGATGCAGAAGGAGAGGGTCTCTGCCTGCCTGCTCCGAGCTGCGGCATGCTGCAGGGGGTGGAAGTGACTGGTGGGAGAGGGAAGCTGTTCCTTCCCCAAAAGCAATGGGTCATGCTAACCTGGGGGAAACCTTCTACACCACAGGACAGGGAAAAGTAAGAGACACACAGGAAGGAAGGAGGAAGCCGGGTGAGCATCAGAGATCATGTCAAGGCAGAGGTTTTTCCCTAGAGCAGTGAGGAACTCTGTGGAAGCTATTCAAACCAGAAAGTCACCAAAATGAAAAAGATTGACCCTGCAAGGACAGGGTGAGCAGGATTAGTTTTCTTGTCCTTCTCTTTTAATCTGTTCCTATTCAGAAGTCACCATGTTAACAGAGTTATCTGCACCCTGGTCACTTTTAACATCCCTCAGTCAGTATGCAGGAAACCTTCTTCATGTTCTCACCCTCTTGGGTCCACCACATTGAGGCTGTACCCAAACATTGCCCCATTTCTCTCTGGAAGATTAATTCTATCCACCAAGTCCCTCTTCCACTAATTTCAGTGACAACTACACTCTCTTCTCAACTTCAAATCTGCTATTAAGACCCTCTTCTACCATGTACAAATTAAAATATTACACATGCGGCAATGTAAAGGTATCCATCTTGACCCTTCCCACTCTATATGTTGCTCTGTAGAACACAAGTCGTACAGGGAGCAAGACACTTCCATTTAGATGTCTACGCATAGGTGTCCACAGAGGTACGCGTTGTCTACACTACCATTATAATCGATGCAGATCTAGTCAATACTATCAGTGGAGCCTAGACATATTTAAGTCAACATCTAGGGTACGATCCACTTGTCATAAACATAGTGGACATAGACAAGTCACTAGACATAGCTGCCTAGTGTCATCTTCACTAGAATCCCCATCCTAGCTCCCAGCTGCCTGTCCAAAAGGGCATGGAACAGGTCTCCTGCAAGCCTGTATGGCACCTACCTGCCCATGAAGATGTCCCAGATTCTCTAGCATGTCTCAAATACCACTATACATCTATGTTTAGGCAAATGAATTGAGTTCCTACTGGTAAATAGCTGAACCACTGCTCTCTAGGCTTTACTGACCATACTGACTGGAAGCTTAGGCACCCAGTACACACTAACACTCAATATAGGTGTCTTCACCTCAACCCAAGTCATACCTGCTGTGCTCTCCAGGATGCACTGGCAGTGCTTAGTGCTTTGTGACCATCACAGGAATTCAGCAAGTAATAACAGCAAAGAACATTTACCCTTCTTTCATTTCACTATGCAAACATGTACCTGTTAATCTGAAGATCAAAATGAATATTTTCTAAGTATCTATCCTGTACCTTGCTCGTTAGATGAACAGGACATGGGGTTTTGCCCCCAGTGGCAGCAAACTTCTGAAGCTGCCTGTAGAAAAGGATCAAATCTTGCAAATCCGGGGTGATAAATAAGTCACTTTGCTTTCTTTGCATGAATGGATTCATTATGTGCAGATGTTTGGTGCACTTCTACAGGTTTTTACAGAAGAACAAGTCACTTCATTATTGTGTTATTTGACCAGAAATGAAGCATGGACTAATGCCATCTGAGAAAAAAAAAAAAATAAAAAAAAAATCCTGTGTTGGAGTTAGAACCTTAGGTGAATATAAAAGATACATGCAAAATGAGCAAAAATATACCTGGAGATGCTAGATGACTCCTGTGATGAATAACAATTCATCAGAAAATAAGAAACTGAATTTTTCATTACATTGCTGTCTCTATATTATCCTTTAATCTGCTTTGGCAATTTTACTACAACATCCAGAAAATCGCTTTAAACTGTACTCTGATAGATCCTCTCCAAGACGAAGAAAAAAAATGAGCACAAACTATTTCATTATAGCAAGCAAGAAGCTGAGCATCCGTGGCAGTTTTCTAATTCCATTTATGCCTTGGATTAAAAAAAAGTGACTCATGGGAGTACTTATACTGGCAACTACAGGAAAAAAAGCTAATTATAAATTGTATCTCAATACTTTTGTAGAGTTATATGACAAAGAGTTCCTTATTTTCAAATCTTATGGCAGCAGAGTACAAAAATCCTCTTTCAGATACTACTGACATCCATATAAGTTAGACAAAACAGTAACTTGGAAGCATCGCCATGCACTAGCAAGGAATCAAACCACAACCCTAAGTTTCCTAATTTCTTCAACAACAGACATGGTCTAAATAGAAAAACATTATTTGGGGCCAAAAATACCTCAAACACTGCAGAACTGGTGGTAGGGCAAGGTAGCTGATGAAGAAAATGCTTTATGGCCTAAAAGACTGGTTAATCAGCAAGTTTTTTGTTAGGAGGGACATGCATCAGGGAAAGCAGCAGCACTTTCTCCCTACTGTCAGGGCACAGCGGGGGCCAGGGTCTCCCCTGGGGCCAGGAACAGTGGGAGCCCCTGCCCCAGGCAGGGCTACTACTTAAAACTTTCCTTGATTAGTCTATGATACTAATCCTGTTGAAATATACCGTTTCTAAATGAGAGCGAGTAGGAAATGCTTTTGCTGCTAACAGTCAGACTGAACCCAGCAAAACTGAAAACTCCAGTCAAGAGCATATAAAAAAAAATTCATTTTTACTTTATAACATTAGTAAAAGTGTAATGCGTAATGCCATGTTATCACAACCGGTACAGAGTTACCATGTTGTGTGCATCCTACATCTGAAGCTTAGGTGCCTCAGCAAAAGACAAAGAACATAAACAGAAAAATAATCCATTACAGATGTTCAAACCTGAAACTCTCGGGGTTTGCAGGAGGGCATTTTGGTTTGCAATTCTTCTATTTGTTTGCTTATTTTGGCACATATTTCACTGTAGGACTCTACAGAGTACCAAAAAGCAGACGTGGTGATACTGCAGAACAAGATAAGGGCAGGTGTTAAATAGACATCCTTCAGCTATAGCACAGGGCAAAGAACCAGCAAATTTATCCCCAAGTCTATGTACACAGTGAGTTAGCCCTACCTACCTTCTGGCCACCACCACTTTCTGGCATTGTAAAAGATTTGCAATAGGTATTCACTGTAGTGATTACCTCCCGATTGCATGCAACAGGTACACTGCCTGTCTACCCAAATACTCCAGCTAACCTATGCTCAACCTAGGAAAGCACCAAGACTGTGTTTCTGTTGAAGGCAATAGATCCAGTAACACTATTTAAAATTAAGAAGATGCTTAAAGGGCTTTTGGATTCCTTCCTACTAGAGCCTCCTATCATCAGCGAAAAAAAAAACCCTCAAACAACTGCTAAATCAAAGCATACAATGTAAACAAAATTCTACTACACAGTAGTTTGTTTCCATAGCACAAGTCGCAGATGAAAAAGATACTAATTACAGCACTAGTGCAGCTGTATTAATTACAGCTGCATTAATTAGAGCAAATTTCTGTAATTTAACTAGGTTGGCACTTAAAAGTGCTTGTTCAGTTACGATACATTTCAGACCTTTGTCCATCTCTCCTCAACAAGTTGGTGAACTTTTAAGTTAGTGCTGTAGGAGTTACGCAGGTAACCATTCAAAGGAGGTGATGTTTCTTAAATGTTATGGCTTCAGCTGCCCTTGTGTTATCAAGAGAGCTAATAAAACTGCCTAGCAGGCAGAGCTCAGCCTGTTTGAACTATTGCCTGCTACAGCTCTCAGATCCTAGGATTTTGTTTTGGGCCTGCCCTGACAAGTGTCAGCCTACAACATTCTGCATTGCTAAAAAACCTTTTAAACTCTAAGTGATAACTTCAACAACCACCAAAAAAACACAGTTTGCCTTTGCAGGCTACATGAAACAGGGCAGGAGAAAGAGAAAACTTCTGGGTCAAGATTTCTCAAATCCTGAGGACAATGCTGAGTTTTTAATCAGCTCATGCTCATATTAAAATAACTCAACACTGCAACAATGGAGACATTTCCTATGCAAGGATGGGGTAAAGGAAAAGTGAGCAGGAGCCAGACCTCAGGACTTAGTTCTTTACATGCAGTCAGTGCCTTTCTGAGATTTTTATGTTCCAGGACACTCATGCCTCAGCTGAGGTTCTTGCCAGCCCAGACACTTTCACTCTAAGTTGAGGTACTTAAAAGACCTGCAAGTCTACCCCACATAAAGGGAAGAAAAACTGAAGAATAATCAGTAGGATAAAGCTTTTGCCTTCGATATTGCCATTCCACTGAAAGAAAGAGACAGTCATATCATGTTGCATTTGCACCACAACATTACTGTTGGGATACCACAGTCCCATGATCAAACAGACTGTGCACGAAATGGAAGGAGTAGAGGAGAAAGACCGCAAGAGATAAGATGGGAAAAACGCGAGGATGCTATACAGCAGAACAGCACGTCTTCAGTTGAAGTTGGGATGCCAACTAATAGCATGGCTTTGCCAGATGACTCCAGTTCTAAGTTAGCAAGCAGCTAATATGCTCCTCTTAGCAACTTGAGATTTAGGTATATACGCAAAGCATTTAAGGTCTAGTAACACTCTGTATTAATAAGGTAATGCAGATAATATGTTCATAAATATCATTAAAAATTTTAAAACCTCTGAATATCTAAACGGACATGAATCACAACATACGCAATCACCGTGCTTCTTTAAAATTGGTGGTTTACATAGGTGTATATTCTCAGATGAATTTTTAACTAGACTACAATGACCCAAAACACAGAAAATTGTGAAGACACACTCATTTTTAAATGGCACGTAGCCATAACATAATCTAACCAGATTTTTGCAGGTTGAGATGACTAATTAAATAAATGTCACTGTCTAGAGGAACATATGTTAGCAAAAACTCTGTGCATGAGTGTATATGTGTGCATGTGCTAGTGTGATACCCAAATTCAATTAATAGGTCTCTACTAAAAATATGTCTATACAACAAGAGAAAGCTAAGTAAAAATACAATCTCAGGCTTGACTGAAGAGGCAGTGAAGAGGCTGAAGCTGTGGAAATGGAATGAAAACACAGAAAATTATTTTAACTCCAAGTAAATAAAACCTCAGACCAGGAAAAACTCACCCATAAATATTGTTACTGATATCACTAGAGACAAACTTTGCTTAACAAAATGATGACATAAATGTAGAAAACTATGCTGTGCTCAAGATACATACTGGCCTGAGAGGAAATAGCGGTTGTAGTGAAGCTGGAGACATAAATTGCCTGCATGTGGCACACAGCCCACATGCACATTGATTACCCTCCCATACAAAATCAAAAAATGCATTCCTTGCATGTCAGCCAAAATGCACATCACAGGACATTCAGAACAGCATAAGTGATTCAGACAATCATTTACATACATCTCAATAGGAATTAGGTACCCTACTCCCTTACATTAATGTATATTGTTATTAAGTAGTTTTCATCAGTGGACAACTTAATAACATAGACAACTGTCTACTGCAGCCCTGATTGTCAGCATTAACTACAACACTTAATATTCTACAGATGACATGCTGTCTGAGCTGCCGAGAGCAGCTGTTAACCACTGACATGGCAATGAAGCAGCAGATATGGATATACCACCTGCTGGTCTGCTCCATCTTAAATACAGGTAAGACTGTCATTATCTCCTGAACAGTGACCCAGAGATAATATTCATCTATGCTGTCTGATAGCTTAACATTGCTTTAGATTTGAGTTCCATTATACTTAAGGGAAGATAAGAATAAAAACTCCCTATCCCAATATATTAAAAAGCTAATCATGAGTTTATACTATTGTTAGCCACATAAGTTAGATGAAAACACAGTATCAGGCTCCTGCTACCAAAACCGACTTGTAGCTCCTCCTGAATTGGCAGCACAAGCCACTTGCTTTTTCCATGTTGTAAATCACAGTCAACTAACCAAGAAGCCTTCAGGTCACTCCATCTTGCCCCAAAGCACAGAAAACTTCAGCTCTCTCTCCCTAATGAAACCTAAATGTTGCACTCTCATTCCTTAAAGCCGTAATTGGGGCAAAATTTTATTGGCAGGAATCAGCTCAGGGATAACGAAGCCTGTGCAAAAAAAGTATAATGATTAATGCTTGTCAATCATAATATAAATTGGCAGCCCACAGCTCCAGGTGTAAAAATAATCCACATTACCTGTTTGTGATGCACAGCTGGCTAGGTGATTTAGCTTCTAAGATCAAAACAATACATTAACTTTCGGTTTTGTTATAATGATTAAGTCTTCATCATTCAACATCCTAAACTAATTCCATTTTAGTGCTAATCTTGCCCATTCCCATGCATGGCAGTTTAGTGGCCACCTTTTTTTTTTTTTTTTTTTTTTTTACTCTTACCTTCTGTTGCTATTTTTCCTGGATTTTATGAAGGTCTTGACACTGAAGGCTGTGACATCAGGGGTCGACATCAAAACTTCAGCTCCATAACACGTGGTTTGTCTCCGGCTATCTTTCTTTTTCCCAGACAGTTAGCAATCTCTACTAGTAACTCAAACTGAAACTTCTGCCCAGAAGAGATTAAAAGAACGAAGGGGTCTTCAAAATCCCTAGCTGGGAAGTAGGAACAACCGTAGTGTTAAATTTCACCTGCATTCCTCTATTAAAAAAAACCCTCGAATGGCATTATGGTGGAGATGGCTTTTCTGCATCATAAAGGAAGAAATCTTTGTAAAACAAAAACCATAAATGCAGAGTGAGGTAAAAATTTCTATCTTAAAATTTGAGATTCTCCATTTTAAAGACGTTATACTGCTTCTGTTTGTTGTCAGGACATATCAGGACCTGAACTCAAGTCTATTATGGTGAATGATGCCTGACACTGCAGAGTTTCAAATATGGCATCACACGGTGCAAGCAAAAGGGGTAGTTTCACCTAGTGGTGCTGTCAACGCATGCTGCATTTCCAAAATACACCTAAATTACATACATAGACCTAAAGAAATTAAACCCCAAAGCAGAGACTGAGAACTGCTGCTCATGAGCAGTCTCCCAAAGCAGAAGCTGATTTCAACAGACCCTTTCTGCAAGTAGCTCGTCAAAAATTGCCCCTAGTAAAATGAGAGCAAATGCACAGAAATGATGAGGCTGACTCTGGTCAGGAGAGGAGTGAGGTCAGGTTGCTGGATGCAAGGAGGGACAGCTTAAGGAGATCTGGAAAAGTCAAAAAGAGGCATCTCAGATAACCGGGTGACCTGCGTAACAATCACGGCACTTGGATTCTTGTTGTAAGAAACTTATTTCTGACCAACTGGAATTCAATCACAACACAAAACCAGTCAGGGCATCCATCTCATATTCATATCTCATGGACTAGATATGGACACATTTTCCTTTATTTATTTGATTATCTGTGTCACTCATATCTGTTTATTGATACAGAAAAAGGAACTTAATATTAGCACATGCTCTCTCTCCCCTACAGAAATGAGAAGAATCCTGCACTCAGCGCTGCCAGCCCGCTCCCTCAGACACCCAGCAGCCACAGCATGCAATTACGGGTCGGTACAATAGAATGTGCAGAAACTCTTTATATTGCTGTCACTAGTGAGACTCCAGAGAAATTTAATCTCAGGCAGTCTAAAGAACAGAGAACCAGAGACAGTCAACTAACAAACAATTTCCTATCAGCATCAGTGCAATTAATGCCTTGCATCCCAGACATTTATTACAGGGCAGGAAAGGAAAAACTAACAGATTTGGATTTTTTTTACTTCTGTACTAGTTAAATGAAAATAGAAGAAAAGATTTAAAGGGTAGTGTTCTCCTTTTTTGTTTTCAGTATAAATGCCAGCAATTCATTAAAGAATATGTGCAGGGAACCAGAGACGAAGCATTCCTACAATGGGAGTAAGTGAACAGGAGCTAAGGTCTAGTAATTATATAGGACAAGGAGCTCTTTCACCTTTCCATTTTATGGCCCATTTTATGGCTTTGGCATTACACGGGATACTGCTAAAAGGAAAAGAGAAGTGGTTATACCTACTACTTACTTAAACAACCCAAGTTACCTACATAATACTCAAGCCCTTATTTTCTCTCTCCTTATTATCCTGTTGTGACTAGAATTCTCCTATTCTGAATTCACGCCAGGGTGTTTGTACAGAGCTTTATATAGAAAAATCACGCCACTACATACTGCACAGACTTTCAAACAATACTAAGAGATCACTTTATTTGTAACAGCAGTAGAAAGCTTTAGTACTTGGCAACTTGCTTGGCAATTTAGTGGAGTATCTGATCTGCAATAGTTATTTTGGAATACTGTCATTTTTTCTGAAATGCATCCCTCTATTATTAATTAATATCCAAAACTCCAGTTGTGTTTTTCTTACACAGTAATGAAATACTACAGAGTTTTTTGTATCTGGAATAATTTTATCAGAATATTTATTCTGAAGTAACTATTTCAGTAAGTTTCTGATTGAAGACAAACCCCTTTGCTACAACAGTGACTGGAGCTCCCCAGAAAAGATTATTTCTTTTTGCATTCAATGTTCAGTTTTTCAGCAGTTACGATTTTTAAGTGAACTATAGCTTCAACTGAAATAATAAATAGGACAAACAGGGTACTGAAACTTTCTAGCCACAGAAGAAGTGCTACCCTGCAGCACAAGTGGCATCAAAACCCTCTTCCCCAGCGACTGGCCAAAACTCTCCTAAAAAGAGCATTAAGGGCCACTTCTGTTGGGTGAAGGTATCACAGACTTTATAACCTTGTAATTAATGAGTCAAAGTCTCAACATCAGATTCTACGTTGCATCAGTCAAGACAAACCAGCCCATGTTGCCTCGCTAGCAACTAGCCAAACCAATTCACTGCACATAAGGTACTCCTAAAAAAGTTTACATTTTACTATTTAATTTACCTATACTATTTACTATGGTATAGGTAACAAACTTTGAGACATCTCCTCTGTACTTAAAGACCTCAGTGCCATGCAGGAAGGCAAGAAGGATACTGAACACAGGACTTCTCTGAAAGCACCCAACAAAGCAAGGAACTTCTCAGAGGCCAGAGGTGAAATATATGGCACTCTCCTGGTGCAAGTCTCACTGGCAGGCTCTTCTTTGTCATCAATGCTCCAGAGACTGCCATCAATTGTCATGACAAGAGCATCACCACAGAACATACTGATTACACTTCATTTTATATTGTTACATGCTTAAATAAGACCAAAAAAAAAATAAATTAGCCCTATACAGTGTAACAGCACAACTGATGAGGCCAAATAAACCATATACAGCCAGAGATGCATCACTGAAAAACTATGAACATCAAAGTAACAGGTATCATCAGAGGAGACAACCCTTCCTTTGCTGGTTCAGACATAGCCTTCAACCTCATTTCAGTAGACGACATCAACTTTATTGTCCAAGCTGCTGTTTCACACTACACTTGACGTCTGACGATTTCATTGTTGAAAGTTATACATATGAAAAATACAGAACTGTAAAACTACTGTTATTAAAAGTTATTATTACGGAAGGCATGATGCCACAATATGTTGATTTTCATGTAGGAAAATTTTAATTTGCATGTCCCACGTTTTGGAGGTTTGTTAGATGTAGCCAAGCCCAAATCAGGGGCTGAGAGGCACAGCTGTAGAGAAAGAAAGATTAATCCAAGGATCCATGCTTTGTAATGCAAAGTACAAGAGCAGCTCAGAATAAAGTGATCTAGTTGAAAATGTCCCTGCTCGTTGCAGGGGGGGGTTGGGCTAGATGACCTTTAAAGGTCCTTTCCAGCCCAAACCATCCCATGATTCTATGAAAATGCAAACTCATATACAGTTAGTTTTGTTATTTACATGGGGATTAAATAAACCAATTTACAGCCTTCCAAAACTTTACAGCCCACACAAATGAACATATCCTGACTTAAGATGTCAAAACTCAGCTGAGAAATCTCTTTGAGATTTAAGAAAGCTACAAACTTTGGGAGATTATCTTTTCTTTTTTTTCCTTTGCAGGTAGTAATATTTTTAGGAAAACTGAAATACATGCTGAAAGATTGTTTCTCTGTAAGAAGAGGACCTTTGAATAGAGAGTGAAATTTCCAAAGGCAGAAAAGGCATCAAGGTGCCTGACTCTCAGTGAAAGTCAACCGGAACTGAGTGCCATATTGTCATTTATGTTTTATTCTAATGAAAAGCAAGAGCTTAATTATAGGTAGTCATGGAGCATCGTCAACCTTCAAACTGACTTCAGTGAGGGCAGGAGGAAGAGAACAGCCTGACCAGGCTTTGAAGTTATAACTGCCATCCCCAAAACAAAAAAAAAAATAGATAGCAGAAGTGTTGTGTACAATGCAAACTAAGTATTTTCATGGGAAAATTAATTATTGTGACCCCAATCAGTAATAATGGTCACCTGATCAGAGGAACTCTGCCCTCCCCAAACCGATCAAGCACATGAATAGTAAATTAAATTCTAGCTGCTGCAATGTGCAAGTGGCCTCCCACTTGCTGGAAAGCATGCTATACCCGAGTGTTTGCAGTAAGTATCACTGTGAGAGTACCAAAGCCCTATATTCACAGGAAAAAGCATATTACTGAACTTGGTTTTCAATACTCACTGTCTCTCCCTGCAAGCGAGCAAGCAAAAGTGGTCAACATCAGACCTTTGTCACTCTCTTTTCTTTTTTCTGACATGCTATGAGCAAACCACAATGCTTAAGTTCTTGCACTAACACAGAGCCGGCAGTGCCAGCTCTCAACTCCAGTCAATAGGCAGGCAGGCTACTCTAAAGTCCCCGCACCAACCAATTTGAGATGCATGAGCTCCTGGCACCAAAATAATTATTTCCTCAGAGGTTCTTATTGTCTCCAGCACGCCATGAATTCTGTTCAAGTTCAATGTCAATTTATCACTCTACATTACTGGCGGCAGCTGACATCATGGGTGCAATTGTTAAAGAAAAGGGAAATTATTTCTGCCCTCGTACATTTAGATTCTCTCCCCCCCAAATAAGTGCAGCGAAGGGAAAAAGCTTTGAGCAATCTGAAATTGCAGAATGCCTCTTTCTATAAAAGCACTGCACTTGTCCAGCAAACCTCTCTTATCTACCACTGCTGAATAATATCAGGTACTAGAGAGACTCAAAAGGGAATAGAAAGAGGAAGTATGACCTGCAAAAATGTAGTAATTTTAGAGTACAATGTAGGGGTTTTTTCCCCCTCTAATATGCAACACTTTCTATGGGCTTGATACAGCGGGGTGCTGAGCGTGCCAGCCCCTCTCTAGCAAAGCATGGCAGTATGTGTTTCTTATTAAGCACAGCCAGCCTGGCACAAAATAAAGTGCTCTGCTGAGGGAAGACCAAACTGCCAGCACCTCACAGGCTGGAGCCCACCATACACTGCATGACACGTCATTTTGCTTGCAAAAAAATATTTTTTTTTTTTAAAGTAAATGGCATAGTAAATTGGCTTAAAACTAATGAGATCCCACAAAAAACAAGGGACTGTTTACACAGGGTGTGTTACTCTGTGTCAGTACGTAAGTGTTTTACCTTCATCTACCATCAGCCTTCAAGTCTGAGTTAAAAAGCAACTCAAAAAGCCACCATTTCAACAGAAAAAAACAACACTGAGAGACAAGACTTGTTTCAAATAACCGCTCTGAAAGTTAGCATTGCTATACTTTTTTCCAAAGGAATTAAGCAACTTCTACTTAAAAGAGATGAATGAGTATCAGGCAGGTGCTTCTTCATAGACTCCAAAAATTCTGTCCCTGCCCTTGAAATCTCGCAACCTGTTTGACAATATGGAAATCTTCCAAACTGGTGTAAGCATGCCCTGGCAATGCATGAGATGGAGGGGGGTTAAAAGTGACAAGACTGAATTTTAATCACCACTAAAAAGGGAAAACAACAACAAGTATTTAATTCAGTATGCTGAAACCTGCAGTGTGCACAGCACAACCCCACCAGCAAGCAGCTACAGCCCACCCAGCTGGTGGCACCAACTCTTCTCAGTGGTGCCCAGTGGCAGGACAAGAGGCAGTGGGCACCTACTGAAACACATGAAACTTCTGAAGGAAGACAACTCTTTAATTGCAAGAGTGGTCAAACACTGCAATAGGTTGCGGAGACCTGACAAGCTTACGTACCTACTCATAGTATTATTAAAATTTGATCAAAGGATAAGTGTTCTCATTATTTTTCAAAACTGGATAATGTCACGAATGGCACAAATTCCCTTCCATTAGGAAGTTAACCTCCATGGTTTTAGAAACTTTAAAGACGTTTCGCTATTTATTGCCTAAGCTAACTTTCCATGGTTTGAAAGCATTTCTTCCCTTTGTGTTCACTCTGGTCAGATTCTTAAGACACAGCTTAGCCTGTAAGCATCAAGTTTTAATAGCCTAAGAGATGTCCACCCCAACTCTGTATTTAGCATTACTAGCTAAAATGCTAAATCCATAAGCACTTGAATGCTTGTCACTTTGAATCCTGTACGACTCATCCTTTAAGGCAGCCTCTGACGCCCCAAACTGCCAAAACACTCCTCTGCCATCCTGCAATCCCCTCATTTGCTGCATGTTTTCCAGCTTCTGATACTGGGACAGGGTCGGAAAGGCAGCAGCAAAGCTGTAGTACAGTACCCCAATGTGGTCCTGAGCAAGTCCTTCTGCTTACTGATGGGGCAGGGAATTTGCAGCTCACGACTGTACGATCAGAAGCTCTGCTGTAGTAGAAAGGGGAAAGCAAACTCAGTGTTTACAGGTCACTCATTCCGGCAACAGATATGCTTCACACGCAAGCCTAACAGTACGCTCGCACATGAGTGTTTGCATTTAATCATTTAGATTTCCAATAACAAATTCCAAACACAGAAATGGCCTAGCTGGGCATCCTGCTATGCTGCTACGGTTCCCTGGCACAGCGGGAACTTACTGATCTGCCATTTGGGCTAATGAAGTAACTGAAATTAGTCATAGGTTGTCATTCTTGTGGTGGACCAGCACTGCAAAAAGAAAGCCCTCTCTCCCATGAGATTTCAAGTTACTTGGAAGCTCAGCAGCCGTGAGACCCAGGAAAACCATGTCCTCTTCCAGACCTGGATGACAGTACTGCCATGGCAACGTATCCTTCTGTCCACACTCGACAAGCGTAACTCCTTCTACACTCTTACCTTTACCCTGTGTCCAGTCCATCTCCTCCTACCTGTTGTTGGATCTCTGTCCTTTCCCACTCCTTCCCCCATATCTCTGATTTCTCATTTTCATACAATCTTCCCAACAAATTATCATCCCTGAGCAGCACAGTCTGTTTCAGTCTTGCCCTCATCCCCCAAAAGCCAGTTTCTTCTGGTCTTCTAGATCACAGCAATGACAAAATGATAAGAGTTTTTGATTCTCAGAGAAGTAAGGAGTTGGGTCAGCAGAACTGCTACCTTCAACTTCTGGAGGGCAGACTGGCTTGTTTAGGAGCCTGGTTGATAGAGTCCCTTGGGAGGCAGTCCTGAAGGGGAAGGGAGTCCAGGAAGGCTGGACATTCTTCAAGAAGGAAATCTTGAAGGTGCAGGAACAGGCTGTCCCCATGTCCTGAAACACAAGCCGCCAGGCAAGAAGATGGGCCTGGCTGAACACAGAGCTTTGGCTGACACTCAGGTAAAAAAGGAGCCTTTATGACCTTTGGAAGAAGGGGAAGGCAACTCAGGAGGATGACAAGGATGTTGTGAGTTTATGAAGGGAGAAAATTAGAAGGGCCAAAGCCCAGCTAGAACTTAATCTGGCTACTGCCATAAAAGACAATTAAAAAAAAACATTTCTATAAATACCTTAGCAAGAAAAGAAGGGCTAAGGACAATCTCCATCCTTTATTGGATGTGGGGGGAAACATAGTGAGAAAGGCTGAGGTACTTAATGCCTTTTTGCCTCAGCCTTTAATACTAAGACCAGTTGTTCTCAGCCCCCTGAGCTGGAAGACAGGGACAGGGAGCAGAATGAAGTCCCCATAATCCAAAGGGAAACGGTTAGTGACCTGCTACACCCCAGCCAGCAACTAAGCACCATGTAGCCACTCACTCACTCCCCCACACACAGTGGGATGGTGGAGAGGTTCAGGGAAAAAAAATGAATAAAACTCGATGGTTGAGATAAAGACAGCTTAATAGGACAGAAAAGGAAGGGAAAAATAATACTACTAATAATAGAATATACAAAACAAGTGATGGACAATACAATTGCTCACCACCTACTGACTGATGCCCGGCCAATCCCTGAGTTGTGGTGCCCCCCAGCCAGCTCCCCCCAGTTTATATACTGGGCATGATGCAATATGATATGGAATACCCCTTTGGCTCGTTTGGGTCAGCTGTCCTGGCTGTGTCCCCTCCCAGCTTCTTGTGCACTCCCAGCCTCCACCTGCAGGGCAGTATGAGAAGCTGAAAAGTCCTTGACTTTGCATAAATACTGCTTAGCAACAACTAAAACATCAGCGTGTTACCAACATTATTCTCATCCTAAATCCAAAACGTAACACAATACCAGCTACTAGAAAGAAAATTAACTTTATTCCAGACAAAACCAGAACAACCACTTAGACACACACAAGTCTATGGGGCCAGATAGGACCCATCCAAGGGTACTGAGGGAGCTGGCAGAAGTGCTCACCAAGCCACTTACCATCATTTATCAGCAGTCCTGGCTAACTGGGGAGGTCCCAGTTGACTGGAGGTTAGCAAATGTGACGCCCACCTACAAGAAGGGCCAGAAGGAAGATCCAGTGAACTACAGGCCAGTCAGTCTGACCCAGGGAAGATTATAGAGCAGATCAGCTTTAGTGCCATCACACAGCACGTACAGGACAACCAGGTCATCAGGCCCAGTCAGCATGGGTTTATGAAAGGCAGGTCCTGCTTGACCAACCTGATCTCCTTCTATGACAAGGTGACCCGCCTAGTGGATGAGGGAAAGGCTGTGGATGTTGTCTACCTAGACTTTAGTAAAGCCTTTGACACCGTTTCCCACAGCATTCTCCTGGAGAAACTGGCTGCTCGTGGTTTGGATGGGCATACACTTTGGTGGGTGAAAAACTGCCTGGATGGCTGGACCCAAATTGTTGTGGTGACTGGAGTCAAATCCAGTTGATGGCCGGTCACAAGTGGTGTTCCCCAGGGCTCGGTACTGGGGCCGGTTCTGTTTAATATCTTTATCAATGATCTGGACGAGGGGATCGAGTGCACCCTCAGTAACTTCGCAGACAACACCAAGTTGGGTGGGAGGGTTGATCTGCTTGAGGGTAGGAAGGCTCTCAATGGGCCAAGGCCAACTGCATGAGGTTCAACAAGGCCAAGTGCCGGGTCCTGCACTTGGGTCACAACAACCCCACGCAGCGCTACAGGCATGGGGAAGAGTGGCTGGAAAGCTGCCCAGCAGAAAAAGACCTGGGGGTGCTGGTTGACAGCCAGCTGAATATGAGCCAGCAGTGTGCCCAGGTGGCCAAGGCAGCCAACAGCATCCTGGCCTGTATCAGAAATAGCGTGGCCAGCAGGAGCAGGGAAGGGATCATCCCCCTGTACTGGGCACTGCTGAGGCTGCACCTCGAGTCCTGTGTTCAGTTTTGGGCCACGCTACAGGAAAGACATTGAGGTGCTGGAGCATGTCCAGAGAAGGGCAACGAAGCTGGTGAGGGGCCTGGAGCACAAGTCTTATGAGGAGCAGCTGAGGGAACTGGGGTTGTTTAGTCTGGAGAAAAGGAGGCTGAGGGGAGATCTTATCACTCTCTACAACTGCCTGAAAGGAGGTTGTAGCGAGGTGGGGGTCGGTCTCTTCTATCAAGTAACTAGAGATAGGACAAGAGGAAATGGCCTCAAGCTGCACCAGGGGAGGTTTAGACTGGATATTAGGAAAAATTTCTTCACCAAAAGGGTTGTCAAACACTGGAACAGGCTGCCCAGGGAAGTGGTTGAGTCACCATCCCTGGAGGTATTTAAAAGACAGGTAGATGTGGCGCTTAGGGACATGGTTTAGTGGTGGACTTGGCAGTGCTAGGTTAATGGTTGGACTCGATGATCTTAAGGGTCTTTTCCAACCTAAATGATTCTATGATTCTATGTCCTTGCTATATGTGAATTTGGAAACCTCTCCCTCTACACAGCCTAAGTCCACAGTGAGTCCTAATGGAGGTTGCAGAAGACAGACAGGTCCTCTGTGCTCCATTCAGATGCATAAATTGAGCCCTAAGACAGCCCATGTAAGCTGGAGCTGTAACCACAGGGTGACTCCAGGTTAGCCCACAACTGGAGCACATCCAATATAAACACAACCCAAAAAGACTCTGCTGAGAATACATTAACTGCAATTTCTCAATGCAATGTAATTACACCAAATGCCTAAGTGTGAGAGATTGACAGATGGCACACACTGCACCTCTTCCCTTGGAGTTCAGGGTTTATATTCAAACTCTGGAGGTAACACTGGTTTCAAACAAAAACAAAAGAAGGGGGGCAAAAAAAAAAAAAAAGAAAAAAAGAAATCACCAGAATTTAAGGCAAACAACATGCCCTTCCTCTGGTCATATTTTCCAAAATTGTAAATTTTGGCTTACGCTTAGAAAATAAAAATCAGAGATATCCACTGTGCACCCTACCAAATATGCCACCCTGGGGAGGGCAGCCTTACCCCAGGGCAGCAAGGAGCATCAGAAGACAGCACAAAGGGGGACGGTGCCAGGTCCCCATCACAGGGTACCTGTGGCCTCTCTCCATCACACAGCCCCAGCTTGGTAGAAGCTCTGCCTGCTAAAAAATAATCTTTATCTTCTGGGTTGTTTTTTTTTTTTTCCTCATCATACTCTGCGCTAGTTACAGCAAACACACTGGAAGAGTGTGGTAAGGAGCTGAAGGACAGCCTTAGGGTCTAGGATTCTTATGTGAACGTGGTGGCAACATGGAAAATTTATCTGCATTTCTAGAACTAATGGCTAGCCCCTCATTATGACAGGGTTGCTATGTATTCCTCAGACCCAGACATGTAGGATTTTGCTTTGCTATAGAATAGCAAATTCATCCCTTTGTTGTTTTTCTTTTTAGTAGTTATAGAATTAGCCCTAGGTGCTAAGGCATCTTAAAAACAAGCAATAAAATGAAATATAGACGAAACCAAAATACATATATGCTGTTGTAGTACTTATTCTTGAAGTAGTTAATAATGCCATTTCTCAGGTTAAAGCAGCTGGGAAATATCCCATTCCCCACCAAATGAAGGCTTTTGCTGCATCAGCTTAGTTTAGTCATAGCCAGGCCTAAAATTTGCAAAAAAGATAACTGCATAACAAGGCAATTTTATGTCACAGAAAAGGTAATTTGCAGTTACATGTTATGTTATGGAAGAATTTTACCTTGCAGATGAAAATAAAGTTACAAATACATCAGCACTCCAAGATTGCAAGTCAGGAGGACCTTATGAAAGAAAAGCAAAGTCAAGTCAAGTCTTCAGACTGTTTGAGAACTAGCTGCTTTCTGAAGAATAAACTGTACCTCTACTACATACAGAAAAACACCCCAGACAGAAAGATATTGATGACTTGAAAAAGTTTATTTGAAAACTTGAGGCTTGATCTAATGTGGAACTGTTCTTACTGTTTTTAAAGCCAAGGCAACACAAAGGTTGGTGTATAAAAAGATGACTGCACTGCACAGAAAAGGAGCTAAAATGGGATCTCCATTGAATACGGACTTTTATCTCTCTCTCCATCTATATATATACACAAACACTGCATTTCTCCAACTTTTTTCATCTAAATAAGACTATAAAATATATGAACAAAAAGTAAAATATAGGATATACAATAAACTCCCACAACCGCAAGATGTAAGATGTATAAATATTTACTCCTGCAAAATCTATTGCTTTTCCTCACCACAGCCTTTAACAGAAAGCTGACATGCATTTGAAATATGCATCAATGAAACATTTTGGTAGTAAAAGAAAAGGTCAAACCAAAGGAAACGCTATGGGAACACATACTTAATATATCATTTTCACCTCTGGGTACAAATAATGTAAGAGGTTCAGAAGTAACTGGAATCAATGTAAATCAGCTTTGCATTGTGGTTTGTGCAACACTTTAGTGTGTACTGAGGGAAAAAACCCTACGATTTTTACCAGATATGCCCTAAGGCACAGTTTAAGATGGTTCTGAGATTAAAAAAATTGAAGACTTTTCATATGCTATTGACAGGTTGTGGGGGTTTTTGTTTGTTTGAGTTTTTTTGTTCAGGGGTTTTTTGGGGGGATGGGGGTTTTTTAATGTATAGGAAAAACCTCCAGCTGCATGGATGTCTTGCTGGCTGGAAATGCAAGCATTCTTCTACGCTGGATTGTGTGACAGCTGGCTACACCTATTTCTAACACTCGCCTCTAAGATAAAATGCAAATACAAAATCTCCCGATTACTTATGAACGTTAAAGAAACCATATAATTTTGGGCTTCAGTAGTCTATTGGCTTGGGGTCCTGGCGAAAATCCAGCTTCAGTAATTACTTTGAGATGCATCCTGTTGCCCTTAAGCTGCATTCAGCAATGTTAACTTGTTTTCATTTTCCTCCCTATGGTTACAAAGAAAATAGTGTAAGTTTTGTGTGCTTGAGAGCACTCTCACAAGAGAGCTTCCATGAAGTTCTACATGTATATGGAGAGACCCTCCTCCAGAAACCTTTCCATCAAATCCATAAATTACAAACAATAAAATCTTGAGTAACCCCACTTCATATCAATGATTAGAAGTATAATCAGTCTTCCTTAATATGACAGAGGAACACAGGCTGGGAGACAGCTCTAGCTGCTGCTGGTGGCCTCTGAATGCTCCCAGATGGACAGGGATTATATTTATCATCCAGACAAATTAAAAAATAAATCATTTTTCTCACCTGCAGTGATATAAGCTACATGCTTCAAATGCAGAACGTGTAGTTTAGAATACCTCTGCGTGCATTTTAAATGCACTGCTGTTACAGGAAATCTGCATCATGAAAGATGCAAAAGAAAGACTGATTGTTCATTGGTTTTTGTTTAGAAATTACTATTCTTAAAACAGCTTGGTTTTGGTAAAGCAAAGAGACACGTGCAGGAGTATGAGAGTGACAAGATTATGAGAAATTCATTAACTGAAAGGGGAGAAGTGTGAAAGCAAGCATGAAGATGTGAGATGGCCACAAAACATGCTAGAAAGGACTACAGAACCTCAGGAGAGGTAGAAAGCCAGGCACAAAGGCAGGAAAAGAGCACGCAGAAAGCAGTTCAAGACTGGGAGTTCACAAGACAGGCAAAAGGTACAACATCTGAAAGAAAAATCAGAGACCGAACATGGTGCCCCACATTGCTTCCAACCTACCACTGAGCAGGGAGGACTCCCCAGGAAGGTTCTCCTCACTGACCACTGGACAAGCTTCTCTCTCAGCAGGTGGGTTTCCCTGACAAATTAAGAGCCTAAGTGACTGATCCAGTCTTATTTATTAGCACCCTGACAACGGGACATCCAGCACTTGCAACTTCTCCTGGTTGGACCCTGGGTGCAGAATCACTTCCTCCTACACCGCAGTCACCGCTGGAAAAGCAAATCCCACTGCACCTGATCCAAACGCTGCTGAAGCTAAAGAAAAGATGGCTGCTGATCTCTGTGGCTTTATGACCACAATGAACAAAATCTGAAAAGCACAAGAACAGCAACATACCAACTCAGACCCTGCCCCAGGCTCCTGTCCGGGCAATGGGACCTGCACCCCTTCCCAGCTGCCTGCCCCGCAACACTGGCTGTGCCACCTCTGCAAGTCTCTTCAGGTGGTCCTGAAGCTGAGCGCGCTTTAAACTCTTAACTTGCACAAAAAATAAGACATATAAAAGCCCTTTTAAATTCATCTTGCTTTGAAAGAGAACTGCAGGGCATTTTATAATTAGCTACTAACCCCAGGAACCAACACTACTGTATATCTAGGCAAACAGGGTGGGGTTTTTTATGAAAAGGCCAACTCTTCAGAAAAGGTATCAGCTAGAATAAATCGCCATTCCCCATTGGTGCAGGCTGATTATCCCAATGCCTCAGGATTTGTAGCAGCCTGAAGAGCTGTATTAGCTACAGACCAAGCAACCTCAGTGCCCGGTAACTTTGATGCCCAGTAACAGCATTCAGCATTATTTCAGCCACAGCAAAGCACAGCTTTGGAGAACTCACAGGACAAAGGAGTAGTGGGAGGATACTGGATAGGCAAAGAAACATCCAGTTCATAAAGGTTTCTAGCAATACAGTATTTATTACTGATAGCTACTGCAATATGGCAAACACTTCCTGTACACATGGTTCTTGCTTTAAAAGCTCAAAGTCCATCTTCTCTGGTACAAAACACAAAATTAAACATAGGAAGAAACAACAAGGGGAAGACAAAATTGTCTTTTCAGATTACAAATGGTTTTGACGTGGTCATCTATTGCATTTTAATAGCATCAAAACCCGAGCAAATCACTTCTACCACTAAAAATTCCACAAAGCTATACTTTCAGGTGTGTAATATTTCTTAGAAGTATTATTTGCCTTTTATTCCTCTGTCAGCATGCATATCACTTCATCAGCCTCCCTCCAATTTCCTTTCCCTCTGGAAGAGAGTACTTCCTGTCTTGCCCTAGAAAATATGAAACCTTTGGAACAGAAAAGCTCATTTTTCCACTTCATCAGATGCTGCTGCTGTTCAAACTCATCTCAAGAAATAGCGCCTGTGTTCGTGGTCTGCACGCTCTCTCATTTTCCCATGCCAAGAAATCAGCTATAAATGCCAGAGACAGAATTCCTTCCTGCTTCTGTCCAGTTCACGTGAAAGTCAGCTGGAAATTACCACTATAGCTGTTGTGGAAAATCACGTAGAAAGCAGTAAAAAAAGGGTGATGCCAACTTCAGTAAAAAGAATCTCTGTTCTCCTATGTAGCCCTTCGAGATTCAAAAAAAAAAAAGAAGAAAAAAAAGCAGCTGTGGCAAAGTTATTTTAAACTGCAAGTATAAATCAGATTCAGAATCCAATATAAGCCATAGCCCATCTGTGTCTAACATCAGAGGCTCAGTTATTTTACTGCTTTTTGCTAGGGATGCTGCCCTCAACAGTTTTACAGGTCCTCACCCACTGTTTTGCTCTATCTGTACCAGTACAAGCCTGCTCACTTCACAGCATCAAACTTCAGCTCCCACTATAGGTACTGGTCACCCACAGCAATCCTGAACAGCACTGGAGATGTTTTGTTTGCAGGAATTGGACCTCATACACCAGCACTGAAGCCTGGCAGCACATGATTCCCTAACTTTGACCCACCTGTTGATTCACAAGTGCCAAAAATAAAAGACATGAAGAGCAGGGGCAGGGAGTTCAAAGCCACACCTGGCTGCCATTTGGACAGACAAGCCTGGAGAAGGCACTTCAGAACATGTGCATACGGAGTGCAGATGGAAGCAGCAGCCAGTTTCATCTTGTAAAACCTCCTCAGGGGAATGCTGATCCCCAGAATGATATACTAGATTATTTAGGCTTGCTTTGTGATCTTTACAGTACCCAAAACATGTATGCAGGCACACAGAGATATGTTTAGTCATTTACTGAGTACATCCAGGTGTCTACAGTTCACTAGTTAATCCCTTCAGAGAAAAGTCTTTAATATAGGACAGCTTTCTTTTCAGTAAACTTTACATCATATGATCTGTATTCAGTAGACAAGAGCCAACAAGTGGACCAAGTTATAGTCCTTCTTGAAAATCACAACTTTCTACTTAGGATACTTAGACAATGTAGAAACAGTCTGATCTGTTGTGCCTCTAAGTCAAAGATTCAAGAAAATCCAATTTGCAAAACTGGAAAACGTATTAGGATGTAAAGAGAGTCTGCAGAACTCAAGATTTCTCTATATCTAAAAAGAGAATTATTCCCAGCCCTGAAACACATCTCAGGTTTTGCACAGTCTCAATGGTTTTTTTCTTTAGCTATCAACACTTGCAGCCACTACAGTGTCAGAGAGCAGGAGACCCCACCTCCCCTCTACTGACTGACAGAATTAATTTGACCAAGTTGACTTATTGATTGCATGTTTTCTATTCTTCAGATATTCTTTTTTCTTGTAGGGACATCAAACTATTAGAAAGCCTTTTGCTAAGTGTATTTGGTGAGATAACAAACCCTTATTAGAATCAGCTATATTATTGCAGCTAAAGACAAGGGAGGTCCTTGCTTTCCCAAATTTATAGTTCTATAATTGAGTATGTCAATTAAGATTTAACCAAGATTTAGCAGGCAGTAGCTGAGGGTAATTACTGCAAAGTCACCGAGGTAAAGATATGTGCCTTTATTTTTCTAGAAGCTGAATTAATTTTATCTAGCCATTTTGTACAGCAACAATCTTCTTTATGCAACTTTTCTGCTTATTTGCAAGATATCAGACTTTACATTAGCAGGCCAGAGGATGGTACTGTCACACTATGGAAAACTTTATCTTCTTCATTGTTAAGAAAACCCACCTTTTATTTGTCCATGGGAAATCTGAATGTATTTATTTTCCTTTTCCTATTCTGATGCTGACATTTATGGTACCACAATTTCAAGTTAGATTTCCCAAACTGGGGTCTTCTTCCTAAAGATAAGAATGTATTAAGAGTTCTGAAACTCTTGGTAGGAGACACATTTCTGAGGGTTCTAGATGACACTAACAAAACATTATTTTAAAGGCTTGATCCTTAGAAGTGACCTCTGCTCTGCCTGAACTAAATGGGCTTTGAGAGTGTGAAACATTTCCTAGGAAGAAGACTGCATCTCACTGGTTATATGCCAGGCATCTATCAAACAACATATTGATATCAACATGATGATATCAAATGGTGATGATACATTAATATCATATTGACAACAAAGACAATCTGAGATGTGGTATCTATGGGTTACAATGGACTATCCATGCTCAGTACCACCTCTTCCCAATGTCGACAATTATTTTAACAGGGGAAAGCAAAAGCAGGAGAAAGACACTTTCCTCGTGCTCTGTTGGGTGGCTCCATGGCAGAGTTACATTATTGAAGTAGGAAATATTTCTGTGTCTTATTAGAGGAACACTTGAAATACGGCACGTTGCCAAACACAAGCTGTATCACAGGACATCTGTATGTGATTTGTGGTTTTTTTAAGAAGTGTAACACTCAGTCAAGTTAGACTAAGTTTTCGTACAGCAAGTAGATGGTGTCCCTCAGCCTCCACACCTACTCAGTGTTAAGGTGTCACTGAAAGCTCTAAAGGGCTCTGCTGATATGAAGCCTTCATTAAAGTTACAAGAATTATTAAGTGACATAAGTCTAGTATCCACTGCTGCTTCTCCATAATACAGACACTCACCTAAAATTACCCAAAATTGATAGGAATTAAAGCTGAAGGAACACATTACGAATTAGAAACAAGGATTAGGTTTGACAGCTTTCCACAACTATTCACCCGTCAGTGTGAATGCTGCAGAACTGCCCTGGTGTTATCTAGATAAGGATCTTTCCAATGCTATCTCCAAGTACAAGGCAAAACATGGGATTATTTTTACAACTGTTCAGAGTGGTAAGATTGTATTAGCTGTACAACAGCCCAGTATTATCACACAGCACAGCAGCATAAAATATAGCAGAAGTAGACGGGCTGGGAGAAGGAAATCGATGGGTATTTAAAACATCATTTAGTTGATTTACCTATAGCATGAAGCACTGTCATTGAAAAATCTCTCATGGAGATGTCTCTTCTCCAAATAAATGTCTGTACCAAGGAGATTATTTACTAAAATGCTTTTAAATGCTGCCATTAAAATCAACACATTAAAACCAATTAAAAGGCTTTCTAAAAACACCCATCTTCTCTCTCGTTTCCTATGCTCTTGCCAGCATCATTCCACCCTTTCATACTCCTACCAAGCAAACAAGGTGTTTTTCTCCCAATCCAAATAGCACAGAAAAGACCATATTCTAGCCATTACAACATGACATCAGAAACCCTAGCACTGCTCAAATGTTCTCAGATAGTTGTATGTGCTTTCATTTAACTTTAGTGCTCTGTTGCATAACATAAGTTTACCTTGCTTATATGTTGGGGAGGAGGTAGACTGAGTCTCGATCAGATAGCGTTTGTCAAGGATTTTTGATTCCCTCAAAAAGAAAAAGAGCAACCTATTAATATTAATTTAGGAGTGGAATCCATCCCACCTAACTTCAGCCATTAAAAACTACCTGGCTGGTCACTTCTCACTCTTCCACAAAGAGGGAAAGGTGCATTCAGATGACAGGGACCTATTTAAGACAGGACAAGATATATTCTGGGAGGGCCCATCTTCCTCCACTGAGCACAGAGAGAACGTGTATTACCAAAGGCTCAGTCTAGAGACAGCCAGCATCAGGGCAAAATAAACCCCAATCTACACTGCGATGAATAAGCCATTCTTTATACATAGGTTCACTAACAAATCTAACCCTGTGTCCATGAAACCTGGCAGCACTTGATGATCATTGAGGTCTACAAGCAAAAAATTGCACAAGTAGCATAAATCGTTTAGGAGTCTAAACCCCATTTTGCAAAAGATGTAGTGCTGCTTAAGCTCTCACACAGAGAATACAGAAAGTTACAAAAGTGGGATCTGTGACTTCCCCACAGGCCAGATTATTTTCTTAAATTTTAGAAACACACATATATTTATTAAACATGTACCCAAACTCAGAGCTTAAAAGAATATATAAATTAAAAGGGAAAAAAAAAGTCACACTGGCAATTTATCAGTGAAGATTATTCACTTTTTAGCACTTTCCAGCTTGCAGAAATAACTCAGGCTCCTTGTTGTGACAAGCCTGCTTTGGGTAGCAGAGCCTGCTTAGGTGAAAAACACATTTGCACCAAGAGGAAAGGACAGCCAGCGGATGGCTACTTCATGGTTGGCATCTTGAGATAGCCAAAAAGTGAGCATATGTTTCCCCTCCTCTTTTTCCTTCTCCACCTTTTTTTAGTTTGGCTAACCTTCAGGGAACCAAAGTTTTCCTTGTCTCTTCCAGCATGAAGACATCTACTCTAAGCAGCAGCTCTATATCTACAACAAAAAAATGGCTACAAGGAAAACTTCCCAATTCTCTATCCATCAGCATCAGGAGGCTGAAGGTCAAACAACGTATCATGCTTTCAGGCACTACAGCAGAGAAAAAAAACAAAGAGGAAGGGAAGGAAAAAAAGAAGGTGCAAGCTCTGCATTATTTTTCTGCTTAGCCCATGAAAAAGAAGCAGCTAGAGAATTCTCAAAGGAGCAAAATTTAAAATTCATTTTAAATCACAAACTAATTTAACAGTTCCACTTGTAAATCTCAGAAAATCATTATGCGCTCAGAGTTTGTGTGGTAATTTGAAAGACATGCCATTCCCCATTCATAGCCAAGCAGTTGGATTATCTGCTTTACAAGAAAAATTCCACTCATTCACAGCCTTGGAGTACAACTGGGGCTTCCATAAGAAATAATAATTAGAGCAGGGAGAACACTACCTCCAGCCAGTGCTACTCCACTAACTCAGTGGAATTTCACCCATTTATTCTAGATGTGATATTTGCTCTCAGGCCAGCAGGCAGAGAAGTATGTACCTCACACTCAGTTTATTTATTGTTTGACTACCAGCAAATAGCCATTGTTTCACATATGTGTTTGGGGAAACAAACAAACAAAAAAAAAACCACCAAAAAAACCAAACCACCACTTTTTGTTTGTGGGGGTTTTTTTCCCTCTTTCAAAGCAGCCTATGAAGTGCTGTTTCACCTCCTCATGTAGCAGGTCTCAGCTATGTTTCTGCTTCCAAATGCTCACAGTTTTATGGAAAAGTCGTTTGGGCCCCCAAATTCATGCAATGTTTTGTGGCAATACGTTATTTTAACACAAGACTTAAAATCTCAGAGTGGGTCCCAAGAGGCAGCTTCCCGGCAGCTCAGATTAAGCAATAGAGAGCCCGGGCAGCGGAATTTGGCGGTGGCCAGCCCGTTGCGGAGGCCTGGATGCACTCGCACAAAGGCATCATCGTTCTTTCAGGCTCAGGTTTTATCAATGAACTGAGCGGATTCCAGGCGCTGTTCCCCCGTTGCCTAGCGGAAGGACACTCACTGAGGCTTTAATCACAATTTAGGTGCCACAAAGGCGGGGACCAGAAGACCGCACCGCACAAAGCAGCCCAGCAGCACATCAAAGGAGCGGGAGCCATAGCCGTGCCCAGTCTCATGTACGCTCTCCCACCCGGCAGCAGCCGCCAAGAAGGACGATGCTGCTCTGCTCCCCGTCATGGGAACCCCCCCGTAAGGGGAGACCAGCCGCGGTCTGGGATGTCGCTCTGATCCCCATCACTGCTCGGAGAGGAAGGTCATGGGGAGCCCTGCGGGGGCGACACAACCAGAGCCCACTGTTCAGGGTCTCATACCTGCCTGTGCACAGGGAGGATGCCGGTGACAAATTATAACCCTCCACCTAGGGAAACAATTAGAAAGTGGCATGCCATAGTGATATACTAAACCTCAGGTCTGAATGTAAATCCTTCATCCCTTTCTTTAATAACTCTGAAATTGCAGCTTTGACAAAGAGCTCAAAAAAAAAAAAAAAATCACAGAAATCAGAGACAGAAAGGATATTTTAGATCACCTGTGCCTCCCTCTTCCTCCCATCAGCAGATAACAATTTCCTCCACATGGGTTTGGAAGGGCTTTGTGATTTAGTTTGGATATCTCTTTTTCCATGAAAGATTAGTTCGCATTCAAATAGATATCTCCATTGAGTCCTGCTTTCTATCACCCAGCTTTTTTATCTATCCCATTAGTCCTAATTATGTCTTTTTTGAGATGTCCCAAATGCCTTCTGCTACAGCACAGAAAATAAGTAAGACTTTGACATTTTGTCCCTTAAAAATGAGCAGCACAGAGGTTAGCTAGCACATGTTCTTTCACATCCTTCAGACTTCCTACCCCAAAATGAATATAATCTCTTTCCTAAGAGCACATTGCAAGACAACACAGAGCTAGGACTTAACAGAAAAAGATGGTATCGCAAAAAATTCTAGCAAAGACAACAAGGAGAAAGTTTGATGAAAAACTACGGAGCTTTTCAGAGCTAAATTAATCTCTGACATTCTGGAAGGTGCAGATCTCCTTCAGTGCATTTTGGGACTAATTTTCATCCTAAATCAGCCAGCAAAATTCAACTCAACATATGGAAAAATAGTATGTTATTTAGGAAGTTAATAAATCTTGTGTTAAGCTTATTACTATAGCCCAGGATGAACAGGCAGGTTTTGTGTTGAATCTGGTTTTCGTGAGTATGCCATGCTGCCCTACACAGATACCAAAACATTTGAGAATTATATTCCTTCTGATTTCTTTACCTTCTTCAGACACCACACAAGATGCGATTGTTGATTTTTTCCTACTTCTGTAGGGCCAGACTCTTCAAGCTTTACAAGAAAACACCTGTTTTTCTAACACACCCTCCACACTGATCTTTATTTTCTATATGCTGAAGACAATCTTTTCCAAATACTTAAGCTTAAATTTCAGGTTCATTAACTGCAGCTAACATAAGCTTGTCAACAGTTGTCTCTTTGTCCAAGTAGCGCTGCTTGCTGTAGATTTCTATACCCTGAAATCTGAATCTCAATCTTTTTCGCCTGTCTGGGCTTATGAATGCATATATTAGGCTGTCATATCATGGCCAGACCACTGCATTTGTAGATGGCTGTTCTGTCTCTGACGGGAGAAATCTGTGTTCCATCACCTAAGCAGTAAAGATACCAGTGCCTCAGAGACACAGAACTGAGATATAGAACAGAAGTTTCCGCAAGTTAAGGAGTACATGGACGTGCTGCAAAGGACACAAGCTGCAAAGGAGGCAAAGAAAGGTACTTGCAGACATGTTTGGATCTGAGGCTGGACAAAAACCTGCCCAGGTTTGTTATTACTGTTTCCAGGTCAACTTTAAGACATAAAAGTTCTAGAAGTACTATGTTCATAATATGCTTTACTAACTCTCAATTTTATCTCTGTTAAGAAGGTACAGTCTATTTAAAACTATGTTGGAGGCCATTATTGTGACAAGCAATTCCAATGCTAAAAAAAAATGAAGAAAGGCAATGAAGCTGTCAGCAGAATGGCTTTTCCCATTTTAGGGGTTGAAGCATGTGTGTTTATGTGGTCAGTTAAATCAGTGAAGTATTTCAGATGCAATCCTAGAATACCTACCTGGCTGAGCTCAGTATTAATTTAAAAAGTCATAACAGTCAAGGGATAATTGTATATAATCAGGCCATGCAAGTAAATGAGGCGGCAGCTTATTTACAGAGACTATTCTGTTGGCAAGAAAGCAAGCATTACCAAAATGAAACTAACAGAGAACTCTGTGACAATATTATACATAATTCGACAGTGTCCCAATTACATTGTCCTTTTATGTTTTCTTGTGCTGCAGCGAGAGATGGAAGATACTCATCCACACCTGTGCCATGGCCTGTATAGCCTCTTATTCTTCTTCACCAGGGCTGCTCCTCTCCCTTGCCAGCCTGTATTTACAATACAAATTAGAAGCATTTATAAATATCTTCCCTGATTTTTCATTAAACAGGCCAAGTCTCCTGATGTAGGGCTGGTGTTTGCATCCAAGGGGGAAAACCAGAAGCAAACCAGGGAAATGCCTTGCTCAAGAGACAGGGACTCCATGTCAGGATGTGGGTTAAAACTAAAGAGGCTTTGTTCTATGTTCATACCGTGACGTTCTAATTATCCCACTACAGCATTAATCTTGGCAGCTAAAAATAACATAACAAGGATATACATGAAATCAGTTAAAATTGCTCTTCCACTAGAGGCCATGCTGTGCCTCACATGATTTTGTCTGCGGCTGGAAGATCCATAGCCCCAAGAGCGTAACACCAGAACAGCAACTCAAAGCCCTGCATGTGGTGATGGTGAAGCTGCTGCCACAAAGACATCATTTCCAGTCCAATGGTTATTGTCACCCTGAACAGTCTCAACCACAGAAATCAAATCTTAATGTAAGTTTGTATTTATTTTTGATCAGACATGATGCTTTTGTGAGACACACTAAACAGATTAAAGCCATGGGAAAACAGACCCAGCTCACTTCAGCTCCTCAGAGCCCCTTCAAGCCTACACATGTTTAAGTAGAGCCAAATACCTCCACAAAAGCCCAGAGAAGTTGGGGGAGAGGATACAGGCTAGCAACTCCTCCTAGCAGGCACCAAAAAGCAGTTGTGCTATTTCAGTCTCAAAACCCTGAACTACTTTCCCCAAGAGACCTGAGCATCTGACCCTTGCCTAAGAATATCTTCTTTTGTGGGAAGGGCAAGAAGCAGCAGCCAAGCTGGGGAAGCTGCAGGTGAGGGGGTGAAGAAAACAGCAGCCACACAGGGAACAGAGAAAAAGGAACAACCGGCTAGTGCTTCATAAAACCAGAGCACTAAACGGGCAAAAATAAAATAAAATTGTTTCTCAGCACTGGTCCCAGGGCAGGTAGAGCAGGCACAACACTGCGGGGCTCAGTTCAAAAGCTGCCCCATGCGAGCGGTGCAGGGCCATGGCCAGCAGCAGCGACAGAGGCAGCAGCTCCTGCCATGCACCACAGTGGCTCCTGCCAGCCATCTGGTGGACCAGAGGTGGTGAGGACCCAGGGCTTTTAGCAGGGAAAACTCAGGTATGGACCACTGGACATGTGAGACTGAGGTCTCTCTTCCCACCTCACCAGCTGCACTGTTCTCCACCATCCCCAGCACAGCTCAGCTTCAGCAGGTGGGAGACTGGGGGAGCAAGTGACTGCCAGCTTGCTGACACCACACCAGAGCACTGCTTTATCTTACACCACCAGTTGTTTTCCCCTCTCTGTCATACATCATTCCAAAAATAGGACAGGTGTCTGTCAGCTCTACCACATTCAACAGGCAAGCCCCTCACAAAGCAGCTTGCTCACTTAAGAGATGCGAGCAAGGTCTTCCTCCCCAGCTGCATCAGTTCGGAGGAGCCCATGCACTAACACCAGGCCCTGCTGGCTGCTCTGCTGCAAAAGCTGCTGGGAGTTACCAGGCTGGAGAGGACAGGATGGTATCTGCTGCTCTCAAACAAGAGAAAGAGTTCCTTCTTTGCCTCTGCTGGCAATGCAAGAAGCTGTTATACATCATTCTGCTGGGCTTCAGGATGTAGTGACCGTAGAGAACAGTCTCAGCTTTCTGCTGTTGTGTTAGGATATCTGCTCCTGGCCCTCCACCAGCCTCTCCGTACAGTCCCACTGGGACCTGGGGGAGTTTCACCTAAGAAAAGCCCTGAGAACCTGGCCCACCAATTCCACAGAGGGGAGTCCTGGCAATGCAACAGATGGAGAAAGATGAAAGGAAGTTTTCAGGACTTCTGCAAGATTACAGGACAACTGCTGAATACGATGCACGGCACAACACCAGAACCTGTATAATCACACTGATGTATTCAAGACAAGCACTGCTTACGTACACAGGGCTGCCTGGAATATTTTCAGTGAAGCAAGAATACCATCACAGTATTATATTGCATTAAAGGGCGGCGGGGAGGGGGGGAGTAAAAAACCACTCCTTGTATTGGGAAAAAAAAAAAAATACTGGCTTCAACAATGTTTCTTGAGAAGAACTGAGCAAGAGGCTACAGTCTGGGAGTTCTGGCAGCAGCATGGATGTGGGCATACCCAAGTTCAAACCCTTGTTCTGCTGGATCTTCAGAATCATCCTGGATGAAGAGCCACTACAAGTATGGCAGGAACTGAAACACACTCTATCTCCCATCCCCTCCAAGTCCTCTCAATGCAGATGCCAAGAGGGGGCTCTGACTGTCAAAGGCAAGACAAGGAAGGAGAATGTTACCTTCTCTGACTAGTACCTCCAGGACTATTAGCAAGGAGAACAGGTACTACCCCAAAAACACCATCTGCCTTGGGGTCTTTCATGAGCCTCTGCTGACCAGGAACAATGCAGACTTGGGAAAGGAATTTCCACAGGCTCCGTGAAAGGGAAGGAAGGAAGAGAAGAGAATGCTCTTTATTTAACTGGTTCTTATTCTTCCACACAGGAAAGCTGATCCTGGGGGATACAAACTGAATAAACAAGAGCTTAGCCTGCAGTCCTTGAACAGCAATCTTGCACACTTTCAGTTTAAAACTCTTTGATAAGGGGTAAGAGCTACAAAGACATACACTGTGGGTTGGGTCCATTTTGATTACTTCTCCTCTAGCTGCTCCAGCTTGACCAGTCCTGAAAGATTATACTGATTGCCATACATCAGAGGAAACGGGACTATTTCTTCAGCCACAGTTTAATTATCAACAGTAGCACCTGATGCTCCTCAAGTACTGAAATACCAGAAATAGAGCAAGCCAGTAACATGTTCCTATAGTCCTGTAAATTGTATATTCCTGAGTCTGTGACTAGTGGGACTAATCACCCAAAACCAGAATATATAGCATGCACTGGGTGTGCACAACTATTAACGTTACTGATAATCAAAGTTACCTAATCTATTTTACCACAACGTTTGACTCTGATCTGGCATACCAGAGAATGCCAACAACTTACCCACTATCTCCAGTAAAAGTAATAGCAAGTTTCCACACACATATGTTGTGTATGCAAGTGCGTATGTATCAAGGTGACATTCACTAAAAAAAAAAAAAAAAATACTGTGCTGAATCGTACCTATCCCTTTGTTTAAGGCTAAGAGAGAATATTGCGCATTTGACAACTTATCCCTTTAAGCTTGTTTCCCTTTATGGCGTTTGTTTTCGGTGGTTTTTGTTTCTTAGAAGCAATATTAAAGGTAACAGAGACTTTAATGCCTCCAAGGAACAAAAAAACTTCTCAAACTTCTGGACATATATTCCAACCATTCTAATAATGTACTGAGGAAATTAAGACTGCTTTTCAAATGAACAGGGCTTTAACCTACAGGAAGACTTTTAAGAAGTATTTGTGTTCACCACTGTTCAGGTTTCTGGAATAATGACATAGTAAACATCTTTTATTTCTCTCCCATTACCTATGCAAACAGACAAATACAGTCTTGCTGTAGCTGGTTTTCATTTCCATCATGGTTATATAAATTGATACAAACAGCACAGTAATTCCCCATTGTTCTTTTTAAGCCACAAAGAAAAAGCCAAAGACATAGACATTAATTATCTGGTGTAAACCTTCAGATAACAAATTAAAAAAAAACAACCACGCGCACCTCTCAAAGGCTACGCTTGTTACATTTCCCAGGCATTCACAATCTGCTGGTCACGCGAATGCACAGAGCTGGAAGCCACCACATGCCCATCTATTTTGCAGTTGCTCTTCACAAAAGTTCCCTGTGTGTCAGCAGACTGAGGAAGGTGAAAGCCAGTCCAACAACCAATACCAAGTTATTCTGGCTTTTTTCACGAGCAGAAAAAAAAACCTCTCCATCCCATCTTTTGGGGTAAAATCAAATAGGAAGGTGCCCAAGAAGCAACTTTAACTAGTGTTCCAGACAGTTCATGGGGATTTGTAGTCGACACCAGCCCTTAAAAGCAGCGATTAATTGCTATGGCAACCAGGGCATCCCACCACACGCACTTGGGCTGGGATACAGGGACTGCAGCGTGCCCTCTCACCCACACACGCATCTCAAAAGGGTGACGGGCTCCTCGAGGGGCTGCATTGTTTGGGCGCAATTAATCCTTTATAATAGACCCTCTTCACTGGGGATGGGGGACTCTGCCCATACTCCCCCTTCCTTTACAGGAAATCTTGCAACTATGGTGCTGCTGGTGCTTTGGAGGGAGGCTGCACTCATACCACAAGTCTTTCATACAAAACAGATGTCCCACCTCTTTCAGTACATTACCATCACTGCATTTATAAAAACAATTAATGTGTTTATACCATATCCACACATGCAAGCTAGTTCATTGCAAGCCACACGGCAATCTCTGCCTACCTGAAATCAGAGCAGAGCCATAATCATTAGGAACATCCAAAAGGCAAGGAAACAGGTCCGTCCTTCCTCCCTCCATGACAATTTATTTCTATGCCACAGAAACATACTTAGACACACAGAGAGACAAAATAAGATGGAGACTTTTGTTGTGTTGCACCTCTCCACTACCAACAACTGGGATTCAAGCACTGGCAGAATTTACCTGGAAGCTTCTTCCCTGGCTTCCTGCTCACCCATTTTGGTATCAAACCATGATCTGCTGTACAGTGCCCTGTGGCACTACTGGAGTTTTTGTTGGGTTTTGTTTTTTTCTTAAAAAAAAAAAACAAAAAAACAACAGAGCCTGTGTTCCTACTAATAGAGACCTTCCCAGTCTGAATGTGATTGCTTGACTAGCCTGTGGGACATGTGGGATTATCAGTGTTCCCCCCCCCCACCATCAATTAGATACCAACCTGGATTACATTTATTTACAAGCTGTTAAAGCTTTAACTGAGAGCAGGAATGTGGCAATACATTGGTTTAAGCGTGGTTTAAGTGGTTTAAGCTTCCCCAAAACAAGATCAGCCCCAGCAAACAATCCGAGTTGGTATTGGACAGTAATCCAGGGGGTAGAGGGGAAACACAAACCAGAGAAACTCCTGCGTTGGAGCATAAGCCAGAAAGAAAGGAAAATACCACAGCTGTCCCATGGTCAAACTTGCTTTCAGCACTGTCACAAAAAAATACTGATAACACCCAGACCTGTAAACAATGACACATTCAGTTCCTCATCTGGACAGAAACACAACCCTCTGACCTGAGTCATAAAAGTGAAACCTCCTAAAATTCCACTTCAGGGATCAGAAAGTGGTCATCTACCACTACTCATAAAAATAACTTGCCGAGAAACTCAAGCACAACCTCATATATGCTGAAAGCTGGATACACCGCAATGCCCCCTTTTTTTTTTTTTTTTTTTTTTTTTTTTTAAGAGAAAGTCACAACCTAAAAAGGCTTTAGGCCCTGATCTGGAATTTCTATTATCACTTCCATCTTTTTTCAATAGGATCACAATGATGGACCGAGCAACAGGAGATGCTCTCTGTCTGAATTCGTTAATCCCGTATTTCTCTCCAGGCACAGCATACAGCCATACTGTTTTATGCTTATCATCTACAATACCCATTTTTCTCCTTACCTCTGTCCACCTGTGCTTTTGGTGCTCTAAATACAACAGCTTTACCTGCTGCAGGAGAGGAGAGGGTGTTGTGAAGCGATACATCGGAACTGTGCAGCACCTCTCCACGACAGTACTGGCAAGGGAGACTATAACAGCACGCTAGGATGATACAGGATCGATTTGGGAAGTAGGACTTACAAAAAAACGCTGCCAGAAAACTGCCTTTCTACATCAACACAACCTGCCTACCCAGAAGGAGCCCTGCTGTGACCACTCCAGAGGTGATCAAATTGGTGGATGTTTTGCTCTTAAGAAATACTTTCAATAACTGAAGCCATGGGATTGCTGACCAGAGTGCTCCCTCAAAGGCATGGCTTTTGGGAAAGCAAGCGCATGGCTGCTGGCTCTAGGGAAAAACAGAAAAGAAAAAGAGAGACTAGCATATGGCAATAGGCCTCCAAGGTCACATCAGCAAAATAAAAACAGCTATTCACAGTGCACTGTATAGAAGGCTGTAATACAGCACACGCTATCACAGAAAGCAGGACAAACCTGTTCAGTGGCCACTGATCAATTGCTATTTTTCTAATCATCAACAGAGCAGTTACTGCATGCCTTGCCAGAGACAGAAGTGAGTCTTAAAGCCCACAGGGGCACTACCACACACTAGATAGATACAATGATTTTAGACCTACTGAACATGCACCTCTGTTTTTAGTTATTGTGGGGAAAGAAAAAAAAAACATTATCAGGGATAAACTGCCTTCCTTTTCCTCCCTGGGTACAATCACATCACTTCCCCGCTATTTAAGTGAGGAATTGGCTACAGCTGACTGTTTATCATCTGTCCACACCCACCACATCTCACCTGGGGTCATCACTGCTCTTCTCAGGAACTTCAGCACTAGGATTTATAACAAGAGAGAGGGCAGGACAGCAGGAAGCTAAGGAACCCTGGCAATAAGCAGTTAGCTCAGGCACAGTATTACAATACAGATGAGCCAAATAAAAAGCTTGTGACCATAGAAAGAGACATGTTCCCTTCCTTCTTTCTAGTTTCTTTTACCTCCAATCCCTATTTTCCCCACTTCCTCTGCTCCTCCCTGTTCCCTGCTCACAGGCTCCTTCCTTTCATCAGTCCAGGCATTAGTCTAATCAAAAGCTAGCTAAAGACCCAGCAACAACAACCACCCTTTCCAGCCAGGTTAATTCCCTGCTATTTTAGTGAGATGACTGTGAGATGTGACAGGAACCAGATCTGGCTTAGCAAAAGCAGAAGGAGCAATTTGGCCAGGAGCAAGGAAGAGGCAGAAGTGAGACCTCCTTTTGGCAGTTCGTGAAACTGTGACTTAAGAACAAACTCATTCCTCAGCCTTAGCTCACATTTATCTTGCCTGGTTCTGTAAAATGGCTGAAAAGGTGAATCTTTGCATCTGGTAACTCACTACCCTCTCCTAACAACTTCTAGGTATTAATTCAGGAGTGGCTGATAAGGAAATGGTTTCCTACCACCACCAGCTTTTTTTTATTTTTACAGTCTCCTATTAAACCAAATCAATATGTGTGTGTGCATATGCATTGTTCACATAGTGCCATATATTCATGTCGTAAGTATCCCAAATAATAGTGTCAAGATGCAAATCTCAGAAATTATTACAGGCTCATCTCTAGCACATCTTTAGCTCCTTCCCCCTTCTTAGCAGAATTTCACACACAGTGTGGTGAGCTTCAGCCAGGATCAGCTCTTCACCAAACAATCTCTCTTATGCTGCCATATGCACGTCTCCAATGAAATCAGTGTAACATCCCTTAGGAAGCAGGAAGGAAGGTTAGCTCATTAACACATCTTCAAACCCCTGTGATGGCAACACCTTCTGTGTTTGGGTAACACCATTTGTGGCATCATCTCCAGTGTCAGGAGAGCTTCCACAGCCCCTGCTCTGCTTTCTCTCCAGACACTTGTGCCCACCCCTGTACCAGCCTCTTCACTGTGCTAGTCCATGTATTTGTAGCCACATGATAAATTACGCTGGAGAGAAGATCCATCTGGAAATACAAACCAACAACAACAGAAACTCTTTTCCATTTTTTTGCCCCATCTGAATCAAGCCACCAACCTGGCTCTCCATGCCACCATGCAAACAGCTCCACCAGCACAACAACAGGGGGAAGAGGCTGGGGACAGGGACAAGAATAAGAAGGAGTAGCTGGGATTGGAGCAAGGAGCTCTTCTGCCACCTGCCAGAGCCCCCGTTTGCAGTCCCAGCCTCATCCAACACCAGTTTCGGTGCCATACCACTGCAGGTGCTCTCGGGAAACCTCCCCTTGTATTCAGACAGCAGGTACCTCCGGGAAGTTAGACACCTTTGAAAACATGCCACCCCCTTGTCTCCCAAAGCCTACATGTATTGTGCACATTATTCATTTTGTTTCTTGGCAAACGTTTGCCCATAAAGTTTCAGAGAAGCACTACAGTAACTGCAGACCAGATGCTTCTGAGTACTACGCTGTATTTTATAGCACTGTATAGCATTTTACAAGCATTAACTAATCAACAACTCTTCCAGGTAGTTAAGTTTAATTATCCCCATTTTACAGGTGCTGAACCAGACCCAGGGAGGTTGAGAGATTTGCCCAAGGCCGAAAAACCAATCGGTGTCCAATCCTGGACTGTAAATCAGGAGCTACCTTATGTAACTTCTTCCCAATCCTTCCCCTCATCTGCTGCTGCAATACAAGCTTCTCCTGAAAACAAAACAGGCTAAAGTCCACCCCTCCCTGCCCTTCATTGCAAGGGTTGGTCAAGATGCTTTTTGTCCACCAGCTCTCCTGTAACCTTTAGTCGAGCACAGTCAAGATGGCACAAATCATCACGCTCTGGCTTTCGTCCCAAACTCCACGACTGAATTGGGCAGGCAGTATTCACAGGGCATCTCCCCATCTTTCTAACTCTGATGCCTACTTCTGTGTCATACTTATATATGATGGTTTTGTGGGTGGTTTTTTTCCCCTTAGTTTCCCTTTATCACCTGACTGGTCTTTTTGTGCCCACTGTTTTTTGTTTATAAGGCTTGAGCTTTTAATACCCAGCAACTGCAGTGGTGCACTAGCAGCAGCTACAGTAGCAACAGTTAAGTACAGACCAAAAAGTAGTGAGATGAGCAGTATACTAAGTGGATACAGCAACTTTTACTGGAAAACAACAAAGAAAAGCTGGCTGGAGAAGCATTAGTTTTAAGGAGCTTCACCTTCCAGACTACTGGATGAAACATTATCTCTGTGCACTTGCAGCTGCTGGAGATTTCTCCACAGAAACGTTTGGTGAGCTGCTTTGGATTGGATTTAAAGGCTGGGCTGAGGTCAACCGGTCTCTGCAATTCTCTTCCTGAGAGTTACAGAACATTTCTGGTCCATCCAAAGAAAGGAAGGATAGTATCTCCAAGCACCACTGGCGCTGCGATGGGAACAGAAATGCCGGTGTTAGGACTGCCTGAAGACCGATCTCTCCCTACCATCAGTGCTGTCTATCAGTCTTGAACTGGCAGCGTGGGCAGAGGTGACCAAATAGCTTTCTCCCCCCATACTTGCTCTGGCCCCCACCTCCCTCACTTCCCACTGCGAGCCTTCAAGCAGGTCCTGTCTGATGCTTATGCTCTGGAAGAAGGTGAACAAGCCCCACATCAGTTGCCCATTTTGGCTGGTCTTTGCTACGGCTCCTCAGTCAAACACCACTGCTTCTGAAAGATAAAAGCACACATGGCTGCTGCTCAAAGGACAACACTGGGTAGGCCACTTAGTTATAAGTTACATTTGTACCTTTGTTCCCTCTCCCAATTTGGGCCTCCCACACAGAACGGCAGCCAAAACCCATCCCAAAGATTAGGTCTGGTCTCAGAGCCCTAATCTTACAAACACTTAAGTTGCTGACTAGTCCCAATGACTAGAGTATGGTCTTGACTCGTTTGATGCTTCATGCATGGCATTTTGCTCAAACAGAGCCCACATACATGGAAGAAAATAATCACTAAAGGACAAAGAAGAAAGACAAAGTTAAAATTGTCAGAGTGCATGCAGCTAAATACTCTCCAGTGCAACGATATTTTGGATGTTAGTAAGACCATTCATAAATGAGAAAAGAAATTGGTATTGATTCTATGGGCTCATTTCTCAATACATCTATAGGTTGTAAAAATGTAGGAATAAATCTAATAAATTAATCTAGCTGAATAATAATAAGTTCCATTAACACGGTAATACCTACCAAATCGATACGTATGAACAATTTCAGACATCACATTTAACAGAAATTCTTCTGCAAGTTAGAATGTGCTAGAATTTATTTATTTATAACGGGATGTTAAATTTGAGTTAACTTGTAGTTCATCCTAAAAGATCTCACATACTTACACATACACACACACACAGAGTCCTTTTTTCAAGTGAATTATTAGGGAATTATTTGGTGTCTTAAACTCAAGCAACCTCTTTAGGGCAGGAGAAAGTCTGAATCCCAGAGATTTCACTTCGTTAATATAGATGGAACGTAACTCTTCCACTTCTGGCAACCCTCCAACCACTGCATGGCACTGCATCTCACCCTGACCACTCCGCCTCACTCCTTGAGTGTGTTTCTGCTACCAAACGGTTGTTCTGATAAGATGTCACCTTTTTCTTTAAATGAGAGAAAACCTGGAGTTTTCCTTTTCAATGCCAGTAAGCGATGCCTTCATACATCACACCACCTTGCTCCTGTGCTTCTAGATTAAGTCCTCCAAATGTCCTAGACTCTAGTGAATCTCTTCAAAGATGTGATTTCCGCCCCCCCCGCCACAAACTGGACCCAGAAAACCACTGAAGTAGACTGTCAAAAAAATGTTGGTGAGCACTAAATCAAAGCAAAGCAGCTTTGGTAGAAGAACCTGAAGAGGATGCAACAGAGCAAGGTCTCCAGGGCTATGCACAGGTGTTGTCCATTCTGGGATGAGCCGGACCACGCTTCTGCAAATGGTGATCTCTAAATTCTAGAAAAACAGTCAGTTTTCTACAAAGCATCCCCCTCAGCACACCAGGCACCCAACAGTGGGAGTTAGGTATCCAAAATCTGACTGGAAGTTACCTGTGCATATCAGGTAGGTCACACAGGAAAAGGAGGCACTTCGGTCTGATCATTACATACATTTGGGTGCTGGCTTTTTCCCCACCATGTTAGATGAAGCTGGGAAACTTTTTCTGCCTGACAGTACTTAATCCTCGTATCAGCCTGATGACAATTATATCTACAATATTAAAGTTGTATTTCCTTCAAGTATCAAATCCCATACCCACTAAAATATTTTCCAGCTCCCTGCTCGACTCTTCGCAACCTACTTGCTATTTGCTGTCCTTCCTCACTTTCAGTCTGCCCAGGACAGTCCCTACAGACCTCAATATATTGGCAGCAGGGAGTTAAAAAAACATAACCAAAAGCATTTAATATCTGTAGCAGCAGCAGAGAGAGAAAAGGAAAGGAGCAACAAGAAAGAAACACTCACTCAGTTTCATTACGGCGCTTGCATTCTAGTAAGAAGTTATTTCAGAAGGTAAATGGCCCAAATCAGACTGCAGAAGCTACTGAAAACACAGAGCTATATAAACTCCATAAAATAGCTGGGCTTAGAATAATCACAAGGTAATTAATTTCATTTTATTAAGCATTTTCCAGCATTTGTCTCATCACCTTAGGGGGAAAAAAGGCAAAGATCCATGCAGAAGAAGAATATTGCACCCTGGGATAGCCACCGAGGCACCTGGGTAGACAAAGATCCAAATCTTGGTAAAAAACAGAAAGCATAGGGTAGGGTACAGCTTATGCCTTTACCCCCCTTGAAGCATTAGGCCCCTACCTGTCAGTGACTCACTTCAGGCCTCCTCTTGAAGAGTTAGACATCTACCTCCTCTCTTCAAAAAAAGGCAGAGAGAAGTCCCCCCACTTCTACTTTGCTTCTTCCACTACTTTACCACCCTCATTCAGCTCATTCCCCCTCAAACTCCCCCTTCCACTGAAAGGATCTGAGCTAGCAGCCCCAAGGCTACATTAAGGATCAGGATTTTAGTTATTAGGCTGGAGAGATCCAGGAGTGGAGCTGGGGAGCTCTCTTCCCCTTCGCTGAGGTTGATGAAGAGGTATCAGAGCAGGAACAGACTCTGGTATCTCCCTCCCACGCTGCCGGTGGCTTCCTCTCCATTTCACCAAAGAGGGGGAAACATTTAGTCCCCTCTTAACTCATTTTCCATTTCGACCAAATGGAAACCAGAAAAAGTCAGGTCACATTAAAACACTTGCCAGTTGAGAAAACTAATGAGAACAAATGTGGCACAGAAGACAGCATCATTTTAAAATCAATGCAGCCCAATAAAAGACAGTGAAGCAGGCTTTTGGACACATGCACGACAGTTTCTTTCACAAACTAACACCTGAGAGGGCTACGTAAACTAATGGCCATCACTATAAATGTTTCAAATTTTGTTTTCATTCCATCATCAGCTAATACTGGCTTACAGGTTGCAATTAACACCAGGGCTCGGGAGGCAATAATTATGGTCTTGCTACTGGACATAAATTACCTCATTTATCTGTATTAGAGATGCAGCAATCTGTTTCAAGCATAGTGTGCTTTCATAAATGGACACTTTGAAGTCTGAAATGCCTTGGGAGATGAGCTGGGCAAAAAAGGCATCTTCTAGTTCCAAACCTTTAATTTTCAAAACTTCTCCCATTTTGCATTAGGACAAAACCATGACCTTTTGAAATTCTTCATCCCAAGAGAACCTCACAGTCCATGAGTTCACAGCAGCCCTCAGGGATGCAGCAAAGCAGAGTTAAACCTAGTCTCCTACATAAGTACTCCCATCACCAGATTACCATGAAGTCTTACTCGCTCTCCATCCAAAAAAATCTAGTCTGGACATAAGAAACCTTGCTGCACATGCAGTCTTGAGAAAATCCAATCCTTCTTGCCAAGGTTTTGACTCATCTACGTTTTCTGACAGGAAAAAAAGCTACAGCAAAAAAGAAGATTTGCTATCCGGCTCCTAAGTTCCTACATGCTGCCACAGGTCAGACCTATCTGAAGGTGGAGCACGGCCCCTCGCATCACTATGGGAAAAGGCACTGTAAGGAAGGAACTCACCACCACCCCAAGGGGAAATCAAAATTCAGGGCCAAAATTACTATATCAGCTACAAACAGAAGGCTGGCTTAATAAGCGTCACTATTTTTTACAGTGGCACCTACATGGCATCATTTGTGGACAGACCTTTCTGGTGAGATCAGTGGTCATCCACCCCATGTAGGAAATTATTTGGCTAGCACCATGTATCATGGCACATCCCAAAAAGCAGGTACACTCCCTGCAGAAATACGGCACAGTATTGCCACACAGATGCTCTCACCGAGCTCAGCTGGGCTATGGGGACACTCCCTCCTCTGCCTCTTGCTCTTTAGTTCCAGCTGTACCGAAGAGAATGTGATGCATGGGAGTCAAACCTGCTACCTCAATCATTTGGTGTCTCTGAGAAAAATGACGGAGAGTGAATACGTATTGAAGAAATGGTTTCTTAAGTCACAAGAGAAACCAAGTCAGAGAAGGCTGAAAGACAAGCTTCAAAACTGGTGTGTTTTCAGTAAAAATCCCAGAGAGACAGATGACAGACGTAAATAAGCACAGACAGGTAGATTAGGTGGTTCACAACATGAATTTCACAACCACCAATACTTACACACTTTACAGTCATAGCAATTTATGAGTCCCCATACAGCTGTTCTTGCAACAAGTGATTTCAGCTTAGTTTGAGCTCAGCTCACAAGGCTTTGAGCATGAGTCTTCTGTTGCTGTTGGGTTTGCAGGGCTATTTTTATAGTTTTTTTAAAGTCGAGCTTCTTCAGCAAGTTCTTTTTCCTAAGCTTTCCTGGTTATTAGCCCTAATCAGTATTCCAGTGCTGATCTGTAAGGCTATCTGCTGACTTAAAGGAAGGGAACACCTCACTAATAGCCCCAGTGTTTCCCTCTGCCTGCAGAAACAACCGATAAGGACAGAGACTCTAGCCATCCCCAAAGAGACAGAGCCACAAAGAGCCCTTCTGATCACTACTGGCATCTGGCCTTCCCCTCATTAGCACATTAAAGCTGCTCTGTCCATCCCATAAGAGCCACTCTGTCCATTCCTCCAGCTTTCTCTATGGAGCCATTTACAGTGCTGCTCCTTTGAAACCCCCCTAGTTCAAGAGGCAGTAACCCCTTCCCAAAGCCCATGGCACAGCCACTGTCAAAAATTCCCACTTACAGACAGGCACCCAGTAAGTACCGGCCTTCTGAATGTCATAGGTAGACAGAAGACACCCACGTATTTCGCCTTGCCAAATTGCCTCTCCTAGGGAAAGTCTATTCCCGATCAGTATGTGGGCAGTCGGGTTTAGATTACAGGGCACTTACCGTATCAAATCACTCCAAACAATTCCTGTTTCAGAATAGGACCAGCAAGGCTTGTATCTCCTAAGCTGCAAATTCTCAGGAGCAAAAAAAAGCCAGGCAAGGGGGACAAAGCTTTCCAACTCTGACTCCGAAACCTGTTAGGAAACCACGCTCAGATGCTTTGAAACCACACTTGGACAGACTTCCAGTACCGGCCACAGCAGCAACATGGAAGCTTTACGTACCTTAGCTCATCTTCACTCCGAAATCAAAGCATTTTAAGTGTACTATGCCATGCCAGTAAGTGTGTCTTCACTGAAATAAGCTTTTTGGAGGGAAGAGGAAGAGCATTTTTTCCTCTCGTTTTACAGGTATTTCCGTTATGCACCCATATTATCGGGAACATAGCTAATACACAGAGGTCACTTGCTTTCAAAATGGCGATTACAAGTAAACTAATGAGAAAAGGAAACGGCGGACAATTTTACATCAGTTGATTTCTATATCCTCTGCCAGGATGCCTTCCTACGGGCAGATAGGACCTTCCCACTTCCCCGATCAAAAACAATAATACTAACAGGTACAAGAAAGCCAACCTAGTTGCTTTTTCTATGCTCTGAACTCACTTGCTTTGACTTATTTCAGAATGGTATAAATATTTTTACCTAAAAGGAGAGCTACAGCTATCTGAATTGGGCTCAGACTCATTCTTCTACAGTCACTGTTATTCTGGGTGGACTTTGAGAAGCTATTTGTACTTTTTAAGAATAAAATCCCAAAGGAAGCCAATCCTTTTGTTTTGAAGAAGAAAGCAAAGCAACTGAAGGTTATGAACAGTCACTCTTTTTTTGGATTCCAAATATGATATCTTTGATCCTTGACTTGCTTTTCATTAAGGAAAAATGCCATAAATTATTTGGTTTGTTTGCCTCTCTGATCAGTCAACTGAAAGATGTTATTGCTTTGGGGCAATGAAATACGTTGACTCAATTTCATTATTATTCAGTTTCAGGTTCTTTTTAGTACATAAACTCCCTCTGTCTGATTTACTGTGTGGATAAGCGTTATTAGGAAAAAAAAAAAAAACATTGGGTTATAGCTTTTGATACTTGCACTGTCATTTAAACAGCTCTCATCTCTGAAGAGTTAGTAGCCTTGACACACGGTTCAAGTTCAAAGTTAGTCAGCTAGTGGGCCAAATTCTTCCTCAACTTCATTATCAGGGATGCATTGGGCCTGTAACATACTAAAAAGGCAAAAGTTTTACTCAGACTGTATCCAGACAACCAGGCTTTCTGACAAGGAGAATCCAAATTGCTTTTCTTCATGTAATTTTGCCCAATAAATCACTGCCTAACTTAATGAATTATACTTATTAGCAGCATTATTTTTTCTTCCTTTTCCTAAGAAAGGTAGTGCTAATTAGACCATACACCGGCTTTATGCACAAGGCTAAAGTTTATCTGATAAAGTGAATAAGTGAGCAAAGAAGTAGAGAGAGACTCGCACTGCTCCAGAGAAAGCTTTTGCAATTCACTAGTGCAGAGAACATAACTACAAAGCTGTTTAAAAGATGGCATGGGACTGAGTACCTGAAATTACTCTTACTCCATTTTCTGATATCGAGTTGAATATGTCTCTGACATTCTGATATGATTTTTAGGAAACTTCTGAAAAATACAAAGTCCCATTTAGCAACAGAGAGCAAGAAAAAGCATAGGAAGACATCCTTGAAACAGCAAGATAAGGCACAGCTAGATTTTATAGCAAGTATTCCTTAAGAAAGTACTAAAAGAGAGAAGTGGGTAAACCCAGAATGTGCCATCCAGCTTTCTAAAAAAGGACTCATCAAGGAAAGCAATACAATAGCAGGGTCCTAGACGTGACTTTGGAGACCTGAGTTTATTGACGCGGCTATGGTATTTTTTGTTTCCTGGAATAATCTCATTTGCTTAGGTAAAATAACTTTGTCATAGTATCTAAAGATATTAACGCATTTTCCTTGCAGAAAGTTCATTTTCCCTCCTTGTCCTGGTGCCTAGGACTACAGAGATAATGTCCATGTATAAGCAGGTACCTCATTTGTTGGCTCTCATTTAGATAAAGAATTTGCAAGAATCTCCCAAAGAGATCATTTGGCATGTTTCAGCCCCTGTGTTTCAGCAATGTTTTTCTCTGTCCAGTTCCTCTAAAGTGGTGATAACCAGCCTTCCCAACATGAGATTGACCTGTAAATTAGTTCAAAAGGCTTCAGGGGCCACAGGCAATGTTTGGCAGGTGATTCTCTGCTCTCGACCCTTAGGGTCACCCGGAGAGTGCAAGGAAGGGAGATGAGCCACCCCTCTGTGCTGGGATACAGCCAGACAGAGCGAGTTCAGACCTACCAACAGGTATCTGAAACACGCAGGTGCCGTGTTGGAGGCACAGAGAACCACAGAATTCCAAACCTCATGATTTTCTCCTTTTTTTCTTGGTTCCCGCTATAGGTGGGAGGCAATGAGGAGCAGGTGAGTCACTGCTTATTAAGTGGTCCTCCACAAGCAGACAGAGTTGGTGGAGTCCAACTTTGGCTTCGCAGAGGCTGTAGGGAAGCAAGCAAGCAGCCAACATTATTCTTTCTCTCCCCTGCAACAGAGCAGGGCAAGGTCAGCCAGGGACACCTGCTCAGCAAATGTCACAAGGAAGGCACCAGGCAGGGCCCTGCAGCTGGGATTCATGGACCACGGGTGTGAGTCACAGGTCCAGGAAAGTATTCGCAGTAGGTAATCACCACAACATTTCCCCTTAATGCAATGGCAATTCACAGGCATCCTCTCTGGACTTCAAGGATAAGAGGAAGCTTGTTCCTGTTGCAGCAGGTCCTGTTCACCATCACTGGCAGCTCAGAATTTATATCCAAACTATTCCAGTAAATCCCGCAATTTCATTGAGCATCTCCAGTCCTCCATGATTCTGACCCTTCAGTTTTGTGTTTTACTTGGTTTTCTGTTACAGCCAACTTTTTCACAGAGTGCAGTGTTTGCTGTAATCACTGAAATAGATTTTCACTGTCAACCAGCTCTGCTTTCAGTATGTTCTCTCTCAAACACCCTGGAGGGGTTGTTCCAGTGTTTCTCTATTACCTTGGGATCTATTGAGTGAACAAGGAGGAGAGGTTGGAAGGTGAAGTTAAAATAAGTTTCCAGAGCTTGTAAATTTTAAGAGAAGCCTTCAAAGGCAATTCAGGAATCACCAAGTGCCTGGGTGACCAAACTACTACATATAAGGTAAGAGAGAAATTATGCTCAGTTTCTGCCAGTTTGAGGTTTCCCCATTCTCCTGCTGTCTTGTTTCCTCCCTGACCATACTGGAGTCTGATCCCTCCCAGGGGACAGACTTTTTAGCAGGGCCTGTTGCAACAGGACAAGGGGTAATGGTTTTAAACTAAAAGAGGGTGGATTCAGACTAGATATGAGGAAGAAATTTTTTACGATGAGGGTGGTGAAACACTGGCCCAGGTTGCCCAGAGAGGTGGTAGATGCCCCATGCCTGGAAACGTTCAAGGTCAGGTTGGACAGAGCTCTGAGCAACCTGATCGAGTTGAAGATGTCCCTGCTCATCGCAGGGGGGGTTGGACTAGATGACCTTCAAGGGTCCCTTCCAACCCAAACCATTCTATGATTCTCCCAGCTACACAGGTTTCTGGCAACCCCAGCTGTTGTCAACCTTTTTCTTTTGTTCATCTGCCTGAGGAGCCCCCACTTTGTCTAGCAGAAAACAGAACCCCATGAGGTCAACTCAATGAGTCAATCAGGAACCTTTCACAAATGGGTCTCAAGTAAATGGTGCACACAAAGTATAGAGAGCACAGAGAAAGTGCTATCCTTTTCCAGTAGAAAAACATTAATTGAAGAAGCCAATGCTTGGTTTGTTCTGGGCTCCTCCTTCTTTAGGGATATGGCATCCATATTTCTTCCTTCCCGTTACACATTTGCAGGCTATTGTTTCCATAGATGATGAAAACATAAACATTGTGTCAAGATTCATTTCACTGCACCAGGATTCATGTCACTGTATCAACAGAAATGTTGCATGAAAGCCATGACGCTACACAGGCCAAGTCATTAGTTCCCATGTAAAGTTGAAGGAAACCTAACCAACTCGGGCAAAATTTCCCTTGATACAGACACTTTGGGATGGTCTAAGGATTCTCTTACACAAAGCAAAGGCTGCCTTAAACACCACAGTAACAGGTCTTCTCACTCTCCATAAATCACATAAATTTGGAAAAATTTGATTCTCGTTTCACGTTTGAGGAGGAGAAAAGAACATGTTCACAAAAAAGCGACTGGGCTGCTGCTCATTAGGGTCCTCCTCTGGGCAATGGGAGATCTCATTTCTAGATTCAAGTCTCCAAATCAGAACAGAGATTTGAACTTTGGTCACGAGAGCCAATTTCTATCCTTTTCCCCCTTCAAAAAAACCTCTAGATATTCTCATTTCAATCATATATTTATAACAATAAATATTGATTTGACTCTTTATCTGTGGCTCAGTCATATATATATATATATATATATGCACAAGCATGGTAACTGCTTGAACGATATTAATTAATCCAACACCTCCTAGCCAAGAAGACTGGGGCCAATGTGATGGCTCCCCAGAGGTCACTGTTACCACCCTTGAACAGGAGTACCTATTGCTTTTGTACCTGATCCCCCCACCACATCTTTATACATCTCTTGCTGCCCCTGAGAAAACTTCTATTCTCTAGTGTCTTATTTCAGGACTGACACACATCTCAGGATGACCAAGCAGAAGGCGAGCAGGATTTTGCAAGCACGGGACACCTAAAATGACATAGACCGTTGAGTTGAAGAATTGAGTGAATTTTACTATACTGAGAGTTGCAAATGCACACGTACAAGAAAATGTGTTGTGTTTGAGCTGAAGCAGCTCTTACTTGTTTTGACTTCTTTTCAACCCTTCTCGTGCTCGAATAACAAAGGATAAGTACTTCCTCCCTTACTGATGCTTTTGAGGATCCTCCTAGAATAGTAACAGTTAATCAACTGCATATAATAGCAATGATCTGTGAGCAAACAAATACCTTCAGGTATTTGTAACAAGGATACAAAGCAACAACGATAATTTCCTAATGTTTAAAAGCTTGAAAGGGTCAGCGACCTTCACCTTCAAAACTAGTATATCCAGACAGAAGTGCTGTTTTTCTTAGTAGCTCATGCATATTGCACGTATCCAAAACTAAAGCGGGGACGATGAGGCCAACACTGGTACGCACCATCCCACTGCCGCTCACAACGCCGCAACTGCTCTGTTTAGCACGTAAAAGTCATTAGGCAGAAGTGATGGCTTCAGCTGGCTTTTCAGACAGGAGCCTGGAGGCTCCTTCTGGAGAAGTGCAGTTAGGCTCTGGATAGACTCTGTTTCGTAGTAAAAACCTCAGCCCTCATCAAATGCAGCGCGGAAGAAACAACCGGCCAAGAGGAGAGGCGTAAAGGATTTAAGTAAGATGGTTCCAGTGTTTTCTTGTGCGTTCGGCGAAATAATTTACCCCGGGGACCCTGCAGTTCTCCTTGGCATTGCCAGTTCTGACCACACGCACAGCCGAACCGACCGGCGACCGTCTCGCCGACATCCCGCTCCCGCAGCCAGAGCGCAACGCTTCCCCCTCACCGCGCCAACCTGGTCGGAAATCGGGCAAAAATCCCACACGGGGCCACCCGGCATCCCCCCAGCACCAACCCCCGCCCGGCCGCTGCTGCGGGGAGCCCCGCCGGGACGGGGAGCGGGGCGGACGACGGCCGCCCGGTCCCCGCCGCCCGCGCTCCAAGTTCCCCGGCGGCGCCTCCGCCACCGGCCGGGCTGCGGCGGCGGGGACGTGGGCTCCCTCCTCCCCGCCGCCCCCCTCCCGGGCCTGTCCGCGACGGGCCGGGAAAGCCGAAGCCGGCGGGGGGCCCCGCTGCGGGGGTGTGCCTGCGGGCAGGGCAGGTGCGACCGGCACCGGAGGGGAGGGAACGGACCGGGGCCGCGCCTCACGCCGCCGCCTCAGAGGCAACAATGGGCCGGGGGGAGGCTCCGCGCCGCCGCCCACCAGCGGCTTCGGCGGGGAACGGCGCTGCCAGCCCAGCCGAGCTGAGGGGAGCCGCGCTGAGGGGAGCCGAGCCGCGCTGAGGGGAGCGCAGCCGCGCTGAGGGGAGCCGAGCTGAGGGGAGCCCAGCCGTGCTGAGGGGAGCCGAGCTGAGGGGAGCCGAGCTGCGCTGAGGGGAGCCGAGCTGAGGGGAGCCCAGCCGCGCTGAGGGGAGCCGAGCTGAGGGGAGCCCAGCCGAGCGAGCCGCCCCGCCTGAGCCCCGGCGTACCCCCCTCCCTCCCCGCTACACCTCGCCGAGGGGGCCGGGCCGGGGCTCCCCCGACGGCCGCCCCCGGCACCTCCGCGCCCCAGCGGGGCGGGGAGCCGGTCCGCGCCGCCGGAGCCCCGGTCCGTCCCCCCGGCCCTCACCTGTTCAGCACTTTCCTGATCCTCTGGCGCACGCTGGAGGAGGGCGCGGAGATGCCGCTCCTGCCGCCGCCGCTGCCGCCCTCCGCCGGCAGGTTCTCGATGGTGGCCACGACATGGCTGGGCTGCGGCGGGTGGTGCGGCGGCGGCGGCGGCTGCGGCGGCGGGGGGTGGCGGTGGTGGCGGTGGCGTTCGGGGGAGAGCATCGCGGCGGGGCTGCGCCTCAGCGGAGAGCGGGGCTCATCCCGGCGGGAAGGCGGCGGGCGCTGCTGCTGCTGCTGCCGCTGCCGCCGGCGCTGGCTTCCCTCGGCTTCCGGGCAGCGCCAGACCCTCGCCCGCTCCTCCCTCACTGGGCTGCCATGCAGCGAGGGGCGGGCTGCCGCCGCCAGCGAGTGCCGCTCACGGTCGACGAAGTGGCAGCAGTTGGGCGACCCTCCCTCCTCCTCCTCCTCCTCCTCCTCCTCTCCTCTCTCTCCTCCTCCTCCTCCTCCCTCTCCTCACACCCCCCGCGCCCAGCCGGTGCGCTCCCCCCTCGGCGAAGCCGCCGCCGCGCCGCCCTCGATCCCTTTTGTTCCCCGCTGCTGCCGCCGCGGCCCGGCCCGGCCCGTCACGGCGGCGGAGCCCCCCTCAGAGCCCTGCGTGGCGGCGCCCGCCCTTGCGCGCCGCCGGCCGAGGCCGCCAGGGGGCGCCGCCACCGCCGCCGGCGGCGGCGGCAGCAGCAGCGTCCGCCGCTGCCTCCGCGGGGCGCTGGGACTCGGGCGGGGTTGGCGGCCGCCCCCGGAGGAACGGCGGTACGGCGGGGGCCACGGCGGGGTCCCGTCGTCGTCGTCGTCGTCGTCGTCGTCGTCGTCGTTCCCCGCCTCCCCGCCCGCTGAGCTCCGCGCTGGGTGGGCGAGGGAGGGGGGGAAGCCGGGGCCAGAGCGCTTGTTTCGCCCCGAACTTCACCCCGGTGAATACTCATCGGTTGTTTTTTGGGGTGTTCGGTTGCCGGTTTCGGGGTGGGTTGTTTGGGGAGTGGGTTTTTTGGGCGAGTCGGTGGGCTCTTGGCCACAGCTGGGCAACACGGCACTTCTTCCGCTGGCCAGGACGGCGTGAGCACCCAGGGACCGGCACGCGTTTGTCCTCGCGGCCTGTGAGCCGGAAAAAAGCGTAAATCAAAAACGGCTCTGAACAACCCCCCGTGCTCGGCGTAATGCCGGGGAGGCACCAAAGGGACAGCGGGAGGGATGGTGGTCGCCGTGAAGTTCAGAGCGCCGTACGTTTTTCGTAGGGACGGCACGCTTCAAGTTCACGTTGGGCAAGGCTTGTTCCACTGTTGGGTTAAGCCTCCTTCCAGTACGGGAGTCTCTCTGAAAAGAAATGGAACGAACGTGGTTTTAATATTTCCTATGCTAAAGAGTAAGATATTTCATTTTAACAACTGAATTAGGCTCGGAGGAGGTAAAATGTATACCTACCTTTTAAGTTGATCATGTCTCTCTGAAACGTGTTACCTGATAATTTTGCCAAGTCCTGTAAGCGAAATAAATCTGAAATTTCACCTTTTCTGTTCAATTGTTCCCCCCCTACTTCTTTTTGCCGAAGATTCTTCCCCTGTATTCCTGTTTGTCTGAACCTTACACAAAGCCATGAAGGTGAGAGGAACATTTGTAAGAAGCGGGGAAATGTGGTTATAAAGCTGTGGAGTGTCCCCCAGGGAAATCAGATAGATGTAATACTCGAAATTTCTCTTGCTTTTTTTTTTAATGACTAGGTTTCAGGTCGGTAGTGGCTGTTTATAGGAACTATTCCGTTTGCCGACATTAATTTTTAATACATCAGTTTACTCTGAGTACCTCAGCAGCCTCAGTCTATCAGGTCTTCAGATGAGATCCAGTGGAGCGTGTGGCTCTACCAGAGGAATGCTTTTGAAGACGGGGCTCGCTCACTCGAAATCCTCTAAAGTTCATTCTCCGTTCTGGGCAAAAAGCCAGCTGTTTTCAGCGCGAGCCGAACCTCAGTTGAATCGGATTATGCTACTAAGAGATTCTCCTCTCTCCTGTTCCCCCCATGGCAACCACATGTTTCCAGAAGTGGAGAGAAGATGAGGTTCATTCTCCCTGGCAGCAAATGGAAGTGGAAGGGACAGAGCCTCCCGAGCCGCAGTGTCCGCAGCCGCGGCGGGACAAGGTTCGCTGCAGGGCTAGCCGCCCGGCGCAGCCATCGCCGCTCTGTGCCGTCACCATGCGGGCCCAGCCGTAGGACCCCCAAATCACAGCCTTGAGGCTGTCCCGTCTACCTCTAGCACTTATTTGTTAATGTTTCCACGTTTCTCCAGACTGCAGCTGGATGGCAACTGCAAATATTCTGGAACTACTCTCTGTGCCGGTATGAGAGGGTTTAGATAAGGGATGTGTTTGCTCCGGGGTGCTCAGCGGCCATTTCAGACTAATCTGACAGCTGAGTGGATCGGAACAACAGTGTTTGTCTAACTTTATTCCTACTGATTAAACCAAATGAACGCATACCTGAAGTCCAATTTGGGATCTGCCGATAAATGGGGGGGGGGCCATAGGAAGCTCCTGTCCTCAGGACAGCCCCCTTATTTAGCAGCCCCCCTTTCTACCAGTGTAGAGGGAAGCGGTAGGTCCGTGCAGACAGCCCTGCTGCCATCGTGATGAATGGATTTCTTGCACACTCAGGTCTATCAGGAGTACGATGCCAAACGTTTGCTGTGTCCAATAAAATTGCTTCCAATGACTTTTCAGTTTGTCTCACTATCGTCCCGCACGCGTAGGGTTATGCCATCCCATGTCTTTCTGCATTTAATGTTACAGTTCACTCATGCTGGTTTTTTTCCATGATTAGACAAAATTACTGAGAGGAACAATTACACTGGATGTATCCTGTTTAGTAGTATCAGCAGACTGACTGCATCATACAATCAGTAGTGACTGATTGAGAATGGCGTTTTTTTAACGTTTTAATAATTACTCAAGATGCTGTTCATGTGGCTAAATATCCCTTGCAGTCTGAGCACTCTTGGCCTGGTTTCAAACACAGTGCTAAGCATGTTCAGCTCCCTTGTAGCTGTTTCTCAGTGTGTTGACATTCAACTACGACACGTCGCATCTTCATTAATGTAACACTCAACTGGATTAATTTTACCAAAAGATAAGATTAGAATTTGTACAACTGTGAAAACAAATTTTTTCTTAAGCATTTCATCCCCCTGATTAACAGGTGAACATGCTAGTGGTTGGTCCGATGACTCCTTTTTGTGGTTTACGCTGAAGAAGTGTTTTGCCTTCTAGCATTAAGTCTGGTTTTAAGTCTAGGTTTTTCCAAAATTGTCACATGAGCTTAAACCCAGGTTCTTGAAGGCGCTGAACTGACTCAGCCTTTTTGGTCACCAATGTCCTCCATAAATAAAACGAAAACACCTCTCCATGGCCACCTGAGTTCACAGGGAACCAGGTCATTTTTTTTCTTTTGAATTTCTGTCGTAAACGTGCACAAAGCTGTTGCAACAGCAGCCACGCTGACTCCTAACGCACTGCCCGGAGGCCTGGCTCAAGCCTAAATCCTAGTGCCAGAAGCCCAGTCCTTAAGCTAAAAGTGGGGAAGTCCTCTCCTGGGGGTAGCTGTAGCTGTGCTCTGACCCCACTCGAGACCTGGCAGGGCTTGCAGCGAGACCAGAGGCTAACCAGTAACTAGAGGGAAAACGGGGCACCATAAGCAGGGGAGCAGTGTCAACAGATGAGAAATTCTTCTAAAGATGTGCACATCCATCTCCAGGTAGGTTGAATGCTGGATGTGGGGACTTGGGCTCTCACCTCAGCTTAGCCAAATTTTAGAGAGTTAGAACTCAGTCTTTCCTATTCCAGCTGAGTCTCCTGGAATTGCTGAAATTGCTCTTCTGCAGTACTGTCGGCATCCTTTGGTCCCCAGCTGATGAACAACTCTAAGAAAAGAAACCCCAATTCCAGCTCTCACCTAAGATGTGGAACAGCTGTGAGTGTTGTAGTCCCAAGGATGTTTGGCTTGTCGTGGGGATTCAGTCAGGCAATCAGCCTCTTCCGTCACGTTTTTTCAGGGGTGGGAAAACTGAGGTACTGAAGCAGCTCTGGCCAAGACTGGACATGGTCTGTCGCTTCTCAAGCAAGCACCAGGGCTACCAAGAGGATGAGTCATGATCTCTTTTTTGTCTGTCAGAATGGCTATTCTATATTTGCGGATTGATTTATATCAATATTATACTTTGATTTATTAATATTTAAATTTTAATATTTGGCATAATATTTTATTTATATTAAATCTTTTTATTTGATATAAACATTGCTTGGTTATTATTAATAAATCAAATATTACATTTGTATTTGATTTTACACCTGGAATGAAATAGTTGCAGCTGGAGGGAATGAGAAGACCTTTTGTTAGTACACGCTACTGCAACACCACAGGGGCAACGTTAGCTCAGAGACAAGATTTATCCCACTTGTTCCTGCATGGCGTTCCAGAGAGGAGTTACTCATGTGTCCGGTGAGTTTGAGTTGAGCACTGTCCTGAAGCTGTAGCGCTTCTGCCTACCTTACTTAAAAGTAGTCCAGGTATCTTTACACGTAGTGCTGCATAGGGCAGTGGCGACAGCCTTTGTTATGGTGCTTCTGGAGGACAAGCAACAGCCACAGAGGCAAGGTGTTGGTTTGCACAAAAGCCCTTTACTCAAAATCCTTCCAAGCCTTTTCTCAGGCAAGTTTTTATTACGAGAATCCAACTACTCCAGCCACCTCTTAACACCTGAGAAAGGCTCAGAGAAGCGCCAAGCTTCCAACACGTGAGGCTGACTGCGAGAAAAAGAAGCAAGGGTAGAGCACAGCGGCGCAACCTTCATGTTATCCCTCAGCCTCCACGCGCCAGTGTCCCATTTCAGCACCATCGTTGCCACCCGCCAGGTTGTTAGAGATAATGAGAGCCTCACAAGTCAACTTCTTGGGAGATGAGAAGTCAGCAGTTCTGAATCTGAGCGTAGCGTGTTTATTCATACGCATACGCTGGTGGATGAACAGCTATGGAAAGGCAACATAGCTGTAGGGAATCTCAGCACGCAGCCCACGTACGGTTCCTAGACAGCAACTCTGCATCTAACAAAACAAGAGGAGAGCATGGAGGCATGCAGACAGAGCTGCTCCTCCCGCTGGTTCCTCACTCCCTTATGGCACAAACAAGGTGAGACACCCCACCTGCTTCACACAAGGGGTGAGGGAGGTTGTGGGTAACAATGCCTATTTTTCACATCCACCGTAACAATATTTTATATTTCTCATTAGTTGCAGGAGGGAATATACCAACTGACTGAAATAATTTTCGCTCTTGTAGGGGAATATTTACACACACACACACACACACACATACAGAGGGAGAATTACATTGCAATAACATTGGAGCCTGAGACCAAGCAGCTGAGTCCATATAAAAAAGATAGATTATACAATACAGAAAAGGTAAAATTAAATAGAATTTATTTGTTTCCATCACCCTGGGTGAGCAACAAAGGCACAATAAAAAGTACAATAAATAATCTGCGAATGCCTTAGCTTACAATAGTACCAGGTTCACAAGCAGTTCAGAAACAGAACATCTGGGATAGCTCGGTTTCTCTGCAGGAGGATGGGGAGAGCTCCCGTCCCACATATGATTGCCTCTTCTTCAAGATTTCGCTTGCTTCGCTGCTGCAGCTATCATTTCAGCAGTCTGTAGTAGCCATGCAGTCACCAGTAGCTTTTAGACAGTTGCAGACATTTACCTACTTGTCCTTTTCTTAATCTGCATAAAAATAAATGAATCCTGCGGAGGTTAATTAAGAAGCGTATTAACTTTCCTGCTTGTAGCATAGGTCACTCACAGACTCAAACTTCAGACTGGAAAGAAAGCTGAATCGCAAAAGAAAGCAGCAACAGCTCATCAGCTCAGGAAGGTGCAGGGAGGCAGACTGTTATTTCCCTCGTTGGTATTCAGTACCGAAAAAGCAAGCAGGAAGAAGTCCCTAATCTGCTAGCAAAAGAGAAATGAACTCATAATAGTCCTGTGATGCTATTTTTGCACAACCCAATAGCATTTTTGATGCAGTTGTTCTTTTCAATAAACCACATTACAATTACTTTTATTTGGTTTCTTCTGTGCTTCCTCTCCTTCTTCATTACATAATCAAATGTCAGCCTACAGTATACCCTGATTTAAGTGCCTCTACGTGTCCAGAAATAACAAGTTTTTTAAACAATCCTGTTCTTCCATGAAACACCAATAACCCTTTTCAACCTGTTACTGTTCAGCAATCCGAAAACATGATACACAGATGTGAAAAATCAAACCAATTCCTTTTGAGATTGAAGAAACAAGTCTTGAGAAGTCCTTTTCAGGAGGAATATAACAATCTAATATTGCTTTACTTCTTTACTTATCTGTACTTTTTACAAAAACCCTCAATCTTGCAGACTTTGTGCACTCATGCATCATCCCTAGCTCTCGTGCCTACACTTGGGAAACCCTTTCCCTGCCACATACAAAGGGCATTCCTCCTCCGACTGATACCTTGGAAAGGCCAGGCTGCAAAGGACGGCTCTTCTCTGCCTGGGGGACTCAGGGAGCAGGTCAGAGGGACGCTTTGACCCACAACTTGGGAAATATTTTGGGGACCAACGCAGCAGATGTAGCCATTCTATTTGTCTAGGAGCATCTGTTTCCCTGCCTTAGGAATGAACCTTGCCCATGTCCCTCCTGCCTGCCGAGGTAGCGACATGTCTAGGTCCCTTATTGTGAATTCGGAGTGCTAGCCTGAGGATAACTAGAGACTGATTCCCTAAAATGGGAAGGGAGACACACTTCACAGCAGAGGTGGTTTATTAGCCCGTTTGCAAGCCAGATAATCAACAATCTGACAAGGAGAGGACTGGGTTTACAAGAGCGAAGTTGCCCTTGGACTAAGAGCCATTTCACTCCTCCAGTTTCATCACACCATTTCCATACAGAGATAACTCAGTGAAATGCAGAGACCTGTGATGTGTAAGAGGTCATAAAAGGTGATCTTGAGGTCCTCCTGGCCACACACTCTCTGAGTAAGTGGCATCCAAGCAAACACTCAAGATGAGGGGACAAAGACATCCTGCCAGACTCCAGGGCAAAGTGACAGAGCAGTTTTGCTGGGCAAGAATTACATTTGGAAAAAGGATTTTGACATCTAAAGAAATTCACCTCGGGAGAACAAGAGTGCATTTTGTCAGGGAGGAAAGCCATTAGGCGGACTGTGGAGGAATTAAAGGGGCTTCCCAAACAGCAAATGTGCTAACCTCTAGAGAAAAACAACCATACATATTGTATGCCTTGGTGTTACTACAATACATTTCATTGACAGACTTTTGTCCTAGTTAATAACGCTTCACTTTCAGAGGCCTCTGGCTTTCTAATTACTGCTGTCATAGCTCCCAAAGGAAACAAAATGGCAGGGCTGAAAGCTAAATCAAGCCTGAAGGAGATGCGAGCGAGACCCCGGGGACTGCAACCCCAGCCCTGACCGCGGGCGAGAGCGGCGTGGTCCTCCCTCCTCCCCCAGGTCCGTGGGAGAGGCGGCCGGCCGCGGACACGCTGCAGGAGGCAGGGGCAGAAGGGTCGTGCTTTCCAGCAGTAGTCGTGATGGTGCTGGCGGGTTTAGCTTTTCCCTTTTCGCTTTATCTGCACGGTCCGGCCGTTTGAAATGGTACCGCCATGACCACATCTGCGTCTTTGCTGGCACTGCCTGCCCTTCGTGCTCAATTCAGCCTTCCCATGTCTTCACTCTCTGGCCTTGCGTACCTCTAGTCCCACTTGCCTTGGCTCCTGCTGCACAGAGCCACCTTCTCAGAGCTGATCCGTGTATCTGTGACAACACAGCAACATTTTAATTAATTCTATGGGGGGGGGAGGGAAGATGACTGACCTTTGCACTGCCTTTCCTTCTGCTTTTTTTGGTACGGTATTTGGATCCACTATGTTGAAGGCAGAGTAGGCTGTTGGAAGCAAAAATGGTTTTCTATCATTTCTAACTTCCTGAGGCCGCCTGGGATTGTCAGGATCTTGGTTACACCTTGAGGCTGCCCTGGAGTCTGGGATATACAGGAAAAAACACGCTCTTTTACTAGTATGATGATGCTCTAAAGACACCGAATCACAGCATCTTTAGGGTACAGTCTACAACAAGAACTGCCAGGTGCTTTATTAATTCCGTCAAGCAGTGGCACAGTCTGCCCAGGATGGAAAGTCTCCATCCTTGGGGGTTTTCAAGACCCAGCTGGAAAAAGTCCTGAGGGACCTGGTGTCACCTCATGGCTCACCCTGCCATGAGTAGGGGGTTGGACCAGAGACTTCTTAAGCTCCCTTCCAAGGAGAGTTATCCTACAGTCCTACAAATTATGATTTTAGTTGTGCTGAGTTATATTTCAACAGTATGTGCATGTGTAACTGTGGGGTCAGAAAACTCCAGAAGAGGAAATACCTGGGAAGAGTAACCTTTTCACCATTTTTTGCTTTGTTAGGGCAAAATTACAGAAAAACACAAAAGGATGAGGATCTATAAAGTGACTTATTCCCACATGGCATTATACAAGAGCGAAAATAAAATGAGTGCAAATAAAGCAACAACAACTTTCTTGACCAATGCAAATTCTTAATTACTCAAGTTTATTGACAGAAATAGTAGAGATTCAGCTCTCTTGCCATATTCTTTGCTGGACTGGAGAGACGAGCACCTCTTGGGATTATTGCCTCAGCCAAGAGTCAAAATGTATATGACCGACTGGCCATTTAGAGTATCCGTCGATAGGGGTAACAGCTAATAAAAACAGAGAAAAATCAGAATACTTCTTTCAGGAGCAACAGTATTTGGGGATATTTATTATTGTTTTCCAGTGATTCTTTATGTGCGGTACATTTTTGCGAAATGTGTTTTTTAAAAATAAAAGACTGATCTCCAGATGCTAACAAGTTCTCCTTGTCAAAGTGTAAAGTGCATTTCCATGTTAACTTTTCTCATGTGTCACTCTGTTTTGCAGGCCTCGTTGGCAAGACACAACTGTAATTCTGCAAGTGAGTGAGAGGGGGGATTGTTGTTGAGCCAAGTCCAAAGGCTACTGTTCTGAAGGCATTAAAAATAAAGACAAAATAAATACTTAGCTTTTGGGGACGAGAAAATCACACCTGCTAGCCACATTTTACAAATAGGTCAACTTTTGAGGTGATTAATGGAAGTTATCATCAGATTCAAGGCTTTATTCAACTGTTATTTATTATTTTATTTCTGAATTACTGAAATAGCAGCAGCAGACATGATTAACAGGACAATTGATGCTTAGGAAGGTATCACCTAATGAGGTCATTATGTCAGCATCATTAGCGGTGTCCAGGATAAAGATGGATACATGGAAAGTGGAATTATTTCAGTGGTTAATCCTGCTTGATTCCAGAGGTTAGATTTGATGATCAGAGAAGTCATGTCCCACAGTACCCTCTACAGTAAGTTTTACAGTCTAAGAATAAGCTAATGGTTCGTGAAGGATTCTCTGAATGAACACTGAATTTCAAAAAGAGATATGGAAACCAGAGTCTGTAGGCAAAAGCATTGGCCCACAGCCAGCTCTTTTTGCTGACTGGGATGCTCGGTCCTTTTGACTTGTTCCTTTTAACTTGTTCTCAGAGCATGTTCAACTAGCTCCCAGGCTAAACAACAGATGCAGGACTTAGGTGGAAAGTTTACCTGGTTCCAGACTTTTGCTGCAGGTGCCTAAACTGCTCTAGCAAACACAGGTTTTCTTCTTATTTCTGTGCACATTTGTACCTAACTCCAGAGCTGGAGCCCTGCCCTGCTCAGCACTTTAGATGAAGAGCGGAGGAACAGGATGAAGAATGTTCTTGTCCTGATGTACAAGCAACCAGGATTTGCTCTTTACTACACTGGGATTAATGAACATGCCTATCATATTCTGGAGAGTATTTAACTGGCATGCCAACTGAAGCAAGAGCTATCCTCAGCGATAAGAACTACTTAGCAGACAGATATAATGCCTGTGTTGAAGTAAAAGCAAGTAAATCCCACCATAATATGCTCCTGTACATACTGTGAAATCCTTCTCAAGGAAGCAGGGCCTGGGTAACAGAGTTTAAATCCAGTTGAGATGACTGGGACTGCTTTTCAGCTTTCTCTGACTTAGTAACCCAGCACAGGAGTACTGGAGACAAAGTACCAGAAGGGTGCTAGACGTGCAAAACATTTCACAGCTGGACTTGAAGGCTGGCTCGTACCCATTAAGATGTATTGCCTGACAGCTAATCCTGTAAACTACTGCCTACTGTCATATGAAAAGCCTGCCAGATACTGCTGGTCCTTCTGCTTGCTGAGTCCTCCCTCTCCTTGGACAAGCACAGACTTGTGCAGATTCAGATTCAACTCTCTCCACCTTAACCTGTCCGAAGATTTTATCAGAAAGAAAAATGGGCAGCAAAGCTGCTGTTATTGCAGGGCAAGTGTCCTTTCAAAGCCTATGAAATGCACAAAGACGTTTCAATTTTTCCATCAAAGACTTTTAGCAAGGAGTGGAGATCTGTGACACAAAACCAGGGCCCACCCTGTGCTTGAGACCTTCTGAAATTGTTCGGGAGCTTTTCAAATTACAAGGAAGAGCAGAGGGGTTGATGAAGAAGCAGCCTCAGTACCGTGGTCTAGGAGCAAACAAACCACGAGTCCCCTGCAGTATGGCATCTGCCTTTCAGTGAGTGTCAGCTGTTTAGTGCTTTGCAGGTAAAAAGAGAGCTGATTCTTCTGTTCTCCAAAATACCATGAATGGTCAACGCAATAGCTGGCCAGGGGATACTTATTTACTCCAGATGAGGACCTTCTGAGTCTCAAAAATCTGAATATCCAAGCCATGCCTCATGACAAGACAGCAACTTGTGCATTCACGCTGAGTTCATGGCAAACCGTGTACAAAAGCTGTACTGAAAGCAATTCGAGGAATACTATCGTAATTGATTATGGTATTTCCACCTGCTGGACCAGCTGCTAGATTTGGAGTCCCTGTGGGTGACATTCATCCCTGTATGAGGGGATGAGCACAAGAGATTACATACTCCAGTAATTTCACTTAAATGAAAACTATTGTGCAAGTAAAATAAAAGCTATGTGCCACTCCTTCCCAAGGGCCTGGATTTCAGACAGAGAGACACTGTCTTCTTGCTTTGTAGACGATTTTGAGGCTGCAGTACTCAGAGGAAGTGTTTACACCGAGTAGCTGGACATGAGCTCTGGAGCTGTGTTTGATGGTAATGCAGCAGTAATCTGTGCACAGAACGAGGTAGAAATCTTGGCAGGCCCTTTACCAGCTGTAGGGTTACGTCACACTTCAGTGTAAGCAGCTGCAGTAGCTTTCTGAAAGGTCTGGAGGGTTTAAGAGCTACATTACAGCAACAAAACATACCCAGAAAATGTCAGTGTGACAATTCCCTAGGCTTTCAGCATGAAACCCAGAGACCCCCCTGAGCATACTCTGGAAGCCCAACCATATTTTTTTTTATAAGCCCTACCATGTGCCTGAAGGTCATCACCACTGAAGTTCTGACACAGGATGCTCTTCAGGAGTCTTTCGTGGTGTTTTGGGATGCTTCCGCAGCAGATGAAAAGGTTTCTCCAGCACAGGAAATTATCTGTGTACAGTAGAAATTAATGATGAGAAATGACAGCTAAATGGGCAGTGCTTATGAGATGGAAAATACCGGTTTACAGCTATCATTGCTGTGCTCCCCAAACCCGGCCCCACTGCGCATGTCTTTTTGCCCATTTCTCCTACCTCCGTGCCACCTTCTTTCCCTTGTTCCACCATTTCACGTGCTCTTTGCAGCACACAACGTGGTATCAACAAACTCCATTTTGCTCCAGCAAAGGAAGAAAACCTAAGCTTTGACTTTCATCCCTTGCCTTGTGACTTTGCCAGTATTAGACGAGTGCACTGGTTAAAAAATAACCATGATTGGCATTCATGGCAGGAGCAGAACTGATGCAAGATAAATCAATACAAACACGGGTTAAACCAGCTTCAGTACATCTATCATAGTAATTTACATAAGTTTAAATCAATTTAATTAAACTGACTCACTTTTCTGGTAGAGACAAGGCTTTACAGTGTGCCAAATTTAATCCATTGACTCAATTAAAATAATAAAAAAGGGGTGGCTGGTGACTTTCAAGTTCAAGATGATGAGCGACTGGTAGCGTCATGGAGAAGGAGCCATATGACGATAGCTGGATGTGCTCTTAAAAGAAGAAAATGAATCAGAATGAAGAAATCTCCCTTACAGTGCCGTGGTGTGTAGTAAGCATGATTATTCTGAACTGCTAACCCTGTGCCTCTGGCAGACAGTCACTTCTGAGGAAAGCAAAAAGCCCTGCCTGTCATCAGAGACAGCATAACTGATCATTGCATAGTCTTAGCTGGCCGCTTACACAAAGTAAAACTTGTGGGTTTAAATCACATTCCCCTTTAAACAGCTTGGTTTTAGGGTGAGTCTTGCCCCTGGGGAAGGTGGAATACTACAGCATGTGAGTTTTACTTAAAAAGTTATATCAGTTTGGGCACCCGGACTGTTAGCTCAGCTCAGGTTAGTGGGAGCTTCCAAAGTTGTAGTTAGAGTCTTCTAAACTCTCTAGGCCAGCCTAGACTTTGCTGCCTATCTGCAATACTTCCAAGTAGACTGTCATTTACAAATTTCTGTGTCATGGGATATTTTGGGACACACCAAAATGTCCACCAAAGATCTCTGGCTGAAATGCTCTTGTACCCCACAAATAAGTACATTTTGTTAGTGTTAGACTCCTGAATTACTGGCCACTACTATTTCAATAGTAGTGTGATACTTTCCTCCACCTTCTTCTACCACGCATTTTTGTTGTGTCCTATTTGCTTCTCTTGTCCTTCTTGGCAATATGCAGTTTAGGGTAAAATGGTTTTGCCTATCATAGCAAACTCACACATAACTGCTGCCAGCTTTATGTCGTATGCATTTAAAGTTTTACCAAGATTTTGCCTTGGTTGGTAAAAAAGGGAAAGGTTCCCTCTGAGTGTTTTCCATTACCAAGAAATAATCTTCAAACATATTTAGAGATTTCTTATAGTAATTTGCTGCCAGGCTATAGCAGTCCATCAAAAAGTTAGGGTTTTAGAGCTGACAGAAGACTAACAGCAAGCTACATGGGTGGGCATCACCCCTTATAGCAAGGAGGTTACTGAGACTTGAATCCATTCCTTCACACCAGCTGGGCATAAGAAACAATGACTTTGAATTTAGAAAACACCATCTCTTGCACCAGTTTGGACAGCTACGGCACAGGCTCATAGCTAAGAAAATACAGCTGGAGTGTGGTTCAGTCCAGCTGGGCTCCAAAAGTTTGGACTGGTAAATTCAACCCCAGATCTGAGTATCTTGCACAGGTAAGCTCAATTTCATTGAAAATTTTGTTTTCAAAGTAGGTAGGGGCTGTTAAAAGTTGAACCCTGATTTTGTGGCTTTATGAGACAAAGCCTTTGGTGGCAGTAATAGCCCAAGGCGTTGATGGCCTCCCCTCCTCTTCCCCATCTCTTCCTACCGCTCCGCTCAAACAAATTGCTGTCTGACGTGCACAGTTTTCCCCACAACGCTCTGAATGTGATGAAGGAATCAGCAGAGCTTCTCTAGGGGTGTTTTTAGTAGGTCATTTTTAAGTCAGGCCAGTTCCGCACTGGGTTTGCATGATGGTCTGGTGCACGAGGGGATCTGGGCAAGCAGCAACAAGTGGGGCGGGAGCCCCTTAGCACTGCTGAGAGAGCTGCTGTTGGAGACTTCATGTCATGAAACCTGGGCTGAGGAAAGGGCCGCCAAAAGGGCTGGGTGCCGTCAGACTCCGAAGGCACAGGGAGAGCCCGCTGTCATCCCCCGTCACTTGTGGTTTTCAGCTTTCTGCTCATTCAGTCAGAGCGGCACTGAATTAAATACTCGACTATTAAGGGCGATTGAGTGACCTCATTTGCAGAAGTGTAGCTCCTACTGGTGACACCTTCAGGGTTAGAAGCCAAATTTCTGGAGTTACTTTCCTAACGCATGGGGCGAGATATGGCTTCTTGCAGAACGACACCTGGCAGAAAGGGGCTTTGTGCCTGCTTCAGGAAAACCCTGCCTGCTGCCTGACGTTGGAGCACAGAGATTATCTCTGCTTCCTCACCTGTAAAAAGATAATTACACTGCCCAACTTTCTAAAGAGGCTTTGTGTCTCCAGATAAAATATACTACAGAGAGGCACTACATGAATTATTCAGGCTAAATTAAATTAATGAAGACTGTGGAAATTCAGTTGCTTTTGTTTCTTTTTTTTCTGCGCTAGGTTCAGATCCTGCAGTGGCCTTTGTGGTCTCCAAATATGCTGAAAGCAGAGCGCTGCTAGCTCACAGCTCTGCTGAAAATATTTTCTTCATTGTCTGAAAACATATTAATTTAATTATTGACGAGCCCATTTGTGAGAGAGCTATTGAAGCATGACCAGCTCACCACAGTGTTTTCTCTAACCATTGGCTGCCACAGGGAGTGAAGAATTAAAAGTCAATGCAATCTCTGTCAGACAGCAAGATGGATTTATGAGGAATTACAGGCTGGTTTATGAGGAAAAAATGATCACTTGGTCAACAATGTAGGATTATAAGGACAGTTCTTGCACCATCCAGGAAGGACCTAGACAGAACACGTACAATGTCACTCCAGGACACCTTAAATCCTTCGCAACAGTGCTTTTGGGTTAATTGTGCTACTGTCCCTGCTCTGGGCCTCTCCAAGCAGCCCCTCTCCCTTCCTCTGTCCCCCAGATGCCAGGAGATGCCTCCTGGATGAAATTCTACAGTTCTCACCCCAGAATTTGGGATGTGGGGCTGCCCATGGCAGCCTGCAACAGCAGCTTAACTGAAATAAAGATATGATTTATTTTGCCAAAAAGCTGCACAGCTCTTAGTAGAATGGATTTAAGCGAGGTGCCTTACACATTATTTTTGTACTCATACTTAGCTTTCCTTGCTGGAGCTTAGGCAGACCTGGCATTTTTTCCCCAATATGGAGAACTGGAAGCTGTCTATCACGCTTGCAGCCTGGTTCCCCTGATTAATTTTTTTTTTTTAACATATCTTTAGCCTGTCAGCTTTTCCTGTCTCGTATAATCCCCTGCCCTTTCCTGGAATCTCGGAGGTGTTAGGGGCTCCTTTGAAAGCAGGCTCGGCTACCGGAGGAGTCTCCCAGCCTGGCTGGGTAGAGCCAGACATTGTTATCCTCACTCCTTTGAAGCCGCGTACCTGAGCCTGGCTTAACCGGGTCATTATTTTACTTTTCCTTGCTCAGATCTGTAACAAGCCCTTTATTGCTTGCTTTCAATTAACTCCATGAATTCAGGCGAGCAGCAATAGGAAATGTGGGGAGGGGGCAGGAGGAGCTATACAGCATTAATCAAAGGGTCATGCGGGCATTTTCCCGGTTTGCCCCACTTTGTTACTAGAAGCTTCAATGTGATCCTGAAAATGGGGATTCTTGCCTAGAGCCTATAACAAACAACCTGTCACCGCTGGGTTTCTGTTTATTTTAATTAACAAAGGGCTCATTTCTGGCTGGCACGCAGCGGAGCGGAAAGGCGAGAGGAGACCAGGCTTGGCCGTGCCACCCCCTTCCTGCTGCTTCAGTGAGGTTGGGCTAAGAACCGGTGCCAGGCAGCCCGCGCTGACCCCCAAACCGTGCCCAGGGCTGTGGACACAGCTGGGACATGGCTCCTGTCCCAGGGAAGGGCAGGAGGGTTCATAATTCATTGGGAAGTACCCACCTACCCACCGGCCAAGCCAGCAGGTTTATTTTTCCAGAGGTGGATCTCAGACCCAGACTTGCACTGTGCTGCTGGAAGGGACCGAGGGAAGGAGGGAAGAGACGGCAGCAGCTGCTCGAGGTGAGGTTTTGGCAGCCGCCAAGAACATCCACGGCTTCTGCGCATCCACCGGCACGAAGGTGGAGCTGAGTGCAGCCTACCTGAAAGCCGAAGGAGAAGGATGAGGTTCAGGGACGCCCAGCTATCCATTTTCAGTACCTTCTCCCCTTCCTTTTCTGGGTGCAGGTGTGCTTCAGGTTAAAAGCAGCCATGGTTTGGAGTAACTTTACCGAACCACTGGAAACAGGCAGACTGCCAGGGGAAGACTGTCTTGTAGAGCCCAGCTCAGGTAGGACTGCTGCCTTTCTCCACGGCACAGTAACGCGGGGCTGCGACCCCGGGGTGGTGGGAGCACAGGCTGTGCCGTGAAGAGGAGTCGTGCCTTGCCCTGAAAAGGGCTTCACGGCGTCTCCCCACAGAAGATAACTTCTGTGGCTGAGGCCGGGCTGTGGCCTGACTCACAGTGTTTGATGCCAGCTGCCAGCTACGAGGATGCACGGGCTGTGGTGCGGCTGTCTGGCTGCTGAATGGCTGCAGGGGACTTTTGTACTCGTGTGCAATTAGAAAGCGTGTGTTTTCCTTTGCTCTGGTCCATGGTGGACATCTCTGAACCTGCCCAGCACCTCAGCCACACGTAGTGAACCAGAATGTAAGGCCATTACATTTTTGGAAACACCATGATTATTTTTTTTAATTTCACAAAAAATAAATTGCGGCCATTAGGAATGTGTCTAGAAAACACATTTTGTATTCTAATTTTTTGAAGCAAAATACGAACAAAATGGTGAGCACGTACGGATGCTCTTGGTGAGCTAAGGGTGGTTTTTACTCTTGTTTCCCATGCAGTAAGCACAACAGAGTATGTGAGTTCCCCACTCTCATTATCTGATCGCCTCCAAAAATAGGTTCCTGCATATTTCATCTACCAGAAAACTTTGAGAGAGAGAAAAGACCTACTTTTCTTTTTTTTTCTGCCAGTTGTGCCTGAAGCCATGCAGCACTCTGAGCAACTACTGAGCGGCTTTCATACTTTTTCCTGCTTCCCAACGAGTCAGCTACATAGACATTAGGGCCCTGAGGGCAGCCACGGGCTTGACTGCTCCTGCCCAGCCTCTACTGGGGCCACGAGCCCCATTTCAGCCCAGCCTGGGGCCGCCAGTCCCTGCCCCAGCGATGCCAAAGCAGTGCTGCTTGTATGTTGGGACCCCTCGGTCGTACGTCACAGCCTTATCTCTGGTCCTGTCTCCAGCCCCCCTCTCCTTTAGGTCCTGATGGGAGCCCCTGGGTGGTCCCTGGCCCTGGTTCATTGCTTTCCATCTCAGGGGCCGTTGATGGATCTTGTTATAGGCGTTGTCTCTGACCATGGTGGGACAGCACCCACCAGCGAGGGCATGGCCTGTGCTGGGGTCACCCTCAGGTCCCAGCTCATCCCCCTTTGGGAACAGCTGTTCCTCACCAAGAAGCAGCGGAAACCAGCTCTGACAATACAAGCGTGGAAAAATGATGGTAACGAACCACCTTCACCTTGTAGTATTTCTGTGTGCAAGCGGTAAGCACCATTACTGGCTCTGCGCTAAGCGACCAGAAAACAACTCCTACAGCCTGGGTCATGTACATTGTGGTGGCTTTGCATGAGAGCAAGAGGGAAGGGATGGAGCTCAAACTCCAAGATATTCCCATTACAGAGCCATCTCTGCTCCCCTTGGCCTGTGGTTGCCCTCTGGCTAGTGCAGCCCAGCTGCCAAACGAGCCCAGGTCAGCCAGGCTCACCGAGAGGTTCACGTTTTCTCTGCCCGTTCACCCCTTCTCCTCTGAACTCTCTCCAGTTGATCCCATCTTTCCTGAGGATGCTTAAAAATAACAGCAATGCCCAGCTGTGGAGCAGGTATGTCACGAGACGTGACGTCCCTCCCGCACAAGGCATCGCTCGATGGGTGCTGGGGGGACGGGGACAAGCCTGTGAAGGTTGGAGTTACCTGCACGTGAAGTAAATTGTTTGCATCTCTGTGTGAGCTGATCACAAAATGGACACAAATCTCAGAAACAGCTTGCAGAATACAAATAAGATAGTCATAATGATGACCGATCTTGTGACAAGTCACCTTGTTAATTCTCATTTTTCCCAAGTATAAAAATGCTGACATTTCTATCTTTTCTTTAAAAAATAGTTGCATACCTTATGAACAGGAGAGCTGAAGCCAGACCTCCATAGCCTTCTTACATTTTACTATTCATCAGAATAACATTTGGTAGAAGCAAGACACTGACAGAACACAGATTTTTATAAATATTGCCTAAACTGCACCCCTAACTTTCTCTCCTTTCCTTTATCCTCCTTTCTATTTCTTACTTACTCTCTTCCTTTCATCATTTTCATTTCCTTCTCTTTTCTTTTATTTCTCAAAATCACTGGTCCTTCTCCTCGTTAATTTAAGCTTCTGAAATAGCTATGAAAAAGCTTTTTTTTCCCAAAGAAAAAATAAAATGCTGACATCAGAAAATAAATCACTTCTAAGAATACCACTACTAGTAGTTCATACTCAGCAATAAAAGACCGACAAGGGGCAAAAAGAAGTTAACTTTTTTAAAGTTATTAATAGAAGCATGGTTTTAAAAAAAAATTATTGAAAAAAATAGAATTTATGTATGAACAGATATATGTAAGAACAGGTAACTGCAAAATATCTACTAACTCTAACTGGGAAACAGACATCTGGAGCATCAGATTCTCAGTCTAGTTCTTCCTCCTCCTTATGTGAGTTAATGTTTTTCTTCAAAAAGAATTTATCGAGCACAAAGCAGATACTCAATTTGACTTTGATTGCCCACAGTTTTCCCCACAGATATTGAGTCAGGGAGTACCCGGAGGAGCAAATTCAAATTACAAGGTGAAATGTGGGAAAACATAAAGACAGCGCAATTATGAGTGAAATACTACAACTTCAGTTTTACTTTTGCAAAATCTTGTCTTTTCCAAGTTTTACTCTGAGGGTCAGATTCGCGTGACGTAACCATAGTCCTGCAGGGCTGTCTGAGGTGCTGTGGAGTGTCACGCCAGTCTCCAGCTGCTGGTCCAAGCTGTGTGGCAATTTTTGTGCCATGCCTTTCAGCCTCGCGCAGAAGTTTTGTGTACCTGAAACGGCACGAGTGCCCTCTGTTCGGGCACTTGAATTGCTCCCTTAGTCTTGATATTGCAAAAATGTCAGTGGCAGCCACACAAAACTCCCCACATCAAAGGACCGGTAAAGACCAAGAAGCTCGCAGGCTTGTGTCTCTCGCCTTCCTTTCCATATTGGCAAATTATTTCAATAGTGCCGTGAAGGGCAACAGGAGACAGATGCATTATGGAGTAGGTAAGCGTAGTGGACGGCAGTCCCAGAGACTGCACACAGCCAAGAACAGATCCCAGCCTCAGCCCAGTGCCCCTCTGAGGAAGAAGACACGCTGCTCCTGCGGTAGCGTGAGCCACGCCAGCCTGTTAAGCACTACACAAAATCCCAGAGAAGCAGGTTGACGTGACAAGGCAATGCAACCCTGATGTCCTGTTTATCTGCTAGGGGGTGAGAAAAGAGGCTGCTGCTGGTTGCAAATGAAAATGTGGTTTAGTACAACAGTACTCTCTGGAAGGTTTATTGTATTCACCCATCATTATTGGTTAGCTACATGTCCTGGCATATATTGTGTGTGCTTCAGAAAGCTCAGATTCTCAACATTTCCCTCATTCCTAACAGTTAAAACTATCTGATCCCCCATGGGACAGCTGGATTTGCAGTGCTATTCAGCAGTCACAAGTATTCTTCCTCGGCATTTCATGTAATACTGAGGGGATGAGCTACCACAATTAAATGAAAGAAAATGTTAGCACGTATTAAGAAACCAAGGGAAGATGGGGCTTTCTTGTAGGATGCTCATCTGCTTGATTTTGAAATCCCACAACTTCAAAGAGGCTGAGTAGGAATGACAAACCAGAAATATTTCATAATATTTCATTAGAATCCAAGTTGTGAATGCTATCAGAAGCAAAGGACGTACAGTCCGTTAATTGCAGATTAAGTTTACTGACATAACACTCTTTCCAGAAATACTTATGTCACTGACAGAGATTAATGCTGTCTTTAACAACCTAACTTACTGGATGCCAGTTTTTGCTATAATCTGCCCAGCGGCTGCGTGTCCAAAGGTGTGCCCGCCTCGTGTGGCTGCTTGCTGGACGAGTAACTCAGGAGTGGAAGAAAGAAGAGGAGAAAGCGAATTTTCAAGGAATCTGCTCAAGAATGAATTCCTCCATGATGCTAAACCCCACAGTAATCTGTGCTGTCCCCAGTGTGCCTTTACTTGAAGTCCAGGTGGTACATGGAGCCTAATTAAGCCAGTGGATGACTCTTCCCCTACCAAGTTCACTACCATTGGTTTAGGCTGTTTTTCCTTCTAGTATTTCTTCTGTTCAAAACACTAACTGACCTTTTTTAATAGTTTTGTTTCCATTGCCTTTGCCTTCTCCGAGTGGCTACAACACATGATGGTAAACAAAGGCACCAGTTCCCTTATAACAAGGCATTGTGCTGACAATACATTGCATTTATCTTCAGGCTTCACTGGGGTGCTTTGGGGGATGTCCAGCCCCCTCTATACTGCACTTGTTTTCTTTCCTTTTAATGTGGTTTTGGAGTGATCATCACTGTCCCTGGGGTGTCTATTACTCCTCTCTCACTCTTTTTTTCTTCACTTCAGAATGTGCAACCCTCTTTTTTTCTTCTTTTCCTTTTTTTTTCTGCATTTGCCTCTTGAGAAGGTAGAAAAATCAATGGATTTGTGAAGCATGAGGTCCTTTTTTGAACAGTTTTGTGACGTGAATATGACATAAGCAAAATAATCACTTTCTCATGTCAAATTTGCTCAATTCTGGCTGATTACTTTTTTGAAGCTACATTTCAATACAACTCTGATCAGATCAGCCATTTTCCATAGCTGGTATTTTTGGCCTGTGTGTTATTTTAAGCTTATCATTACCATGGGACTTGAATTCATCCGGAACTCATTAATAATCAGTATCATTCCTTTGCATTAGAAATTTCTTATTGGAGTAACCGCTTGTGATGTAAAATACAATTCCCATGAAGTGACCATCTTCGTAGATATACAGCTGGTGACGATGAATTAATACATAACTTTATATTACACGAATATTTCCCAAAATAATAAAAAGCCTTAATATATTCCATGCATAGTTAATAGAAGATCAGAAGGATGAAAGGTACAAGCGGAAATCGTATCGTTTTCTTGGTTATCAGAATTCCCTTTTTTTGGTGTGGTACACTAGAGGGATTTTATGTTGCATATATATGCATTTTTCTCCGCACAATGTATTTTTCTGCCATATATAATGGAAGTCACAATGAGAAACACTGACATAGCCAAAGACAACAGAGTCCTTCCCAACACTAACACAATGGCTGGCAGTTCGTCATGTCTGAAGAGAAGATTTTAGAAATCAAAGACACTTGGAAGCCTGTGAAAGAAAGGGTTAAGAAAAGCAGAGCACTTTCTTCTTGGAGCATGGATTACTATCTTCTCTGTTTTTCTCTAAACTTTCACTAAGCGAATGTATCTATATCTTGACCCTCTTCACAAGTTACAGTTTTTGTAGAAATATTTGTACGCAGGCTAACAAAGCCAAGCACAAGTATTTGTAGTGCTCTCAAGGGGTGTCAGTACCCTGAATAATGATGGGCTGTAGAGGGGAAAAGATTTTAAGTAGCTTTGAAAGAACATGGAGCAATTCTCTTGTTTTGTACCTCTTCCATGTGTGCAGCTACTCCACCATGTGATGACAGAAAACAAACAGAATAGTTCTGGCTAAATTTGGTGAGACTGGGATTTAAGAAAGAACATTTTCTATAACCACACTTCCGCTGATTACTTTTGAATTCTTTTCTGGAAGACGACGAGGAAAAGAGTAGTCAGCTAAAGCTGGGTCTGGAAGCAGATCCCCATATTGGAAAGAGGGGGAGGACAGGGACAATGACATGTCTCATGAGCAATTCATTGCTTGCTTTGCTGTCCAGCTTGATCCTACTTAAAAGGTGGCAAGCATCCATGGGCAAAAGTTTCTTTCAAATGTGTGCAATCACCAGTAGCATTTCTGTTGCAACAGATCAGGCCATTTTTCAAGCAACTCATGACTGCCACTAGGAGTGTTTGATGACTGCTTTCAGGTTACGTCTATCATTCCTTCTACTTCCGTGGCTGGATGGAATAGGAGGCTGCCATTAAGCCATTCATATTGGCTTTAAATGTCAGCATGATCCACAGGAAAATAATTCCAATGGCCATACCAAAGTGGCAATGGCTCTGTGCCAGGCAAAGGACACTGCACCTCATCTGCCCAAATGTAATGTGGAGAATTCTCTGCAAACCGGTGATCTAAACACCTCTTTGGCCCATGGTAACAAGTCTTCTCTAAAGTAGGCATTGCTCCAGAGTTCACCTCTAAAACCTCCCACCCTGGAAGCGCCAGTTTCTTTCTATGCACCACGGTGCAAACCTAGCCGGCACCTTGGGGGGGGCAGCTGCCCTGTGGGAAATACGGCCAGGAGAAGTCAGTCCCACCCTTGGTGACAGTGCCCTGGGACCTCCCTTCAGTTTTCAGTCCGAGGAGACGAAGCTCCTGATAAAGCAAAGAGCTTCCTTAGACTCTTTCCCAGCTCAGATGTACTGTGAAGAAAGAGACCTTCATCCTCCTAATGAGCAAATGTGTTCAGAGTAAATGCACTCCATGAAGGGCGTTAATGCTTTCATCACCACTGGCTAATGAGCCTGAACTTGCACCTTGTACTAGATACTAATCAGATTCCTCTTTCTGTACTCTCTAAAGCAGTGCGGTTAGGTCTGCCAGCTGGCTATTTAAAAATAACGGCACATGGAGGTTCCTATTCAATATTTCTGTCACAGGAGTTGGTAAACGTCTGGTCCTAGGCAAGACTGGGGCCCATTTTAATATGCATTGCATTCTTAATTTCTTTTAAAGTTATTATTAACTTATTCCATTTACAAAACCAAATAATAAGCCTTTTAATTGAAGAGTAACTATTTCTTGTATAATGTAATTTGATTTTTTTTCCCTCAAAATTTCACGTTACTTTGGTCTTGTTTTTTTTGGTAATCATTTGCATAATCTACAACACTTTCAGGACTTTCTTACTTTGCATAAATCAATTTCACTTCTTGTTCACCTCATCACTTTCAAGGGGATTCTTTTCTGCTTTACTGGACTTAAATTAATCCTCTGGAGGAAGCAGTGTCATGACACGGCCAGCATCAAAATCTGCATAATGAAAGCAATTTTTTCCATTTAAATTGGCACTCAAGAATATCACTGCTCATTAGCAGACTTTAGATCTTTTATTTCATTTTAAGTGAAAAAGACAAGCATTCTTACCCTAACATGAGTTTCTTGCATAATAATTTATTCAGAGACCTTTAAATTTATGGCAGTGCAAGTTAGGTGCCTAAATACCTTTAAAAAACAAGTCTATGTGATTTGTAGAGTATCAACATGGCTAGCAAGACCATCAAAATTGCCATGCTCTATCAGAGTGGTGATCTGTCTTGTTTGGTTTCTCTCTGGGGTCAAAACTGATCTGACAAGATGGTTGAATAATGGATGGATGTGGAATCATTTATGATGAAAGGGAAATTCCTTCCTAATTCCCGGCACTCAGCAGATGCTTTTGCTGGTGATGATATTAGACGAGGCTTAATACGAAATCTGTACTGAAACTTAGAGCTGAGAAGAGTGCTCGTTATAACAGAAGGAGAGCTTCAGAAAAAAAGCTCTTAGGCTGGAAGGGGGTGAGACGCAAAATCTGTGTTGCTCGTCTCTTGGGTACTAGTGCACAGCTGCAAAGCAGCCACATCTGTTTCACTAGAAGCCTCCAGGGCTATTTAGCCCTCCAGTGTAGATGTCCTCACACTCTGCTGCTGTCTGAAGGCTTTATCATTAATAATTCTGTATTTATCTTTCACAGTTTCAAAAGAAATATCTGTCTGTGGGGAGGAAGAGCTCTTCTTGCCCTCGGTCCTGTAACCCAGCTGCAGGATGGTGCAGCTTGAGCTCCTCATGCGTGTACAGCCTTGGTCAGGCTCAAGAGCCAGAGGCTGCCCGCTCTCGGCTTGTCCCTATGGCCTTGCTTCAGGCTCCGATATACCCGTCGTGCATGACTCAGCTAAGGCTTCCACAGACAGTGCTACTGATTTAATGATCCCAGGCAATCTGCGGTCCGCACTGACCTTTTCCATTCTGTCCTGTCACATTTCCTCACAAAATACATGTTTTACTGCTGGGTTTGGTCCAGTTGGCAAAAATAACATTCTCTTTCTTTGTAAGATGAAGATTATTTTCTTGACTTTGCTTGCAAATCACTCTTCCCATTTGAATATTTTACAGGATCAAGTAGCAATGATTCCTGCTTGCCTTTTGTTAAGTTTCCTGAGTTATGAATGAGAAGTTGCTTTTGTCTGCTAAACACAATGATAAAGAGCATTTAAACACTTGGAAGAAAGTATTGATGCACCTACTTCTCCCGAATAAATGTGTATTTTCCAGTCATTTACTATTTCTTTGTCATTGCTATGGTGTAGAAGGAACACAGCAGAATAAACTGAACACAGGGAGCCTCTGATAAGAAAATATACATTTCAGGAACAACATTGAAGGTTATATTTAATTTGGTAACATTTGTGAAAGCCTCTTTTTAAATTACTTTCCTAGTTAGTATGTATTATTCCAAAATACATGCCTTTGATTTTAGAAATTGTCAGAGGAAATGAGTAATTTTACCACAATTGTTAAATGTCTTATTTGTCTTACATATTCAGTGCCAAATAAAAAAATCTGTTTATGCAAAATTTATTTATGCTAAGTCTTGAAAATGCTAGAAAAGTGGAAGACATGGTGATCTTTTTTATTGCAAGACACATTAAACACAAAGCTTCTGTCTGACATATTTCAAGGTACACATTTTTGTTTTGTCTTCCATCAATCTTCCCCTAATTCCCTGATCTGCTGCGAAATAAACGTAGGAGCAAAGTAAGTGCTTTTGACCTTAGATCAGCATTATTTTCTAGTTTATTTATCAAATGTTTTTCAAATGAGATACTTTGGCTGGTCATATATATAACTGAATAGAATTAATCCTTTTTGGAAAATGTATCCTATTTATCCCAATATCTTTTGCGAGCTGTATTTGTGAAGGCACTCACATTTTCTGCACCCATGGACAAGATGCCTCGAGCTGGGGCGAGAGCAGAAGAGCAGGGATAGTGACAGTCCACCGTTTGGACACTGGCAGGGTGGAGAGAGGGAAGCTGAGTCTGGTTCTTGCGCCCTGTGCTGTTTCAGAGCTTATGTTGTAATTACTGGATAAAATGATTAGTGTATGTAAAGGCATGGTGTACCTTGGACATAAATCTTCCATTTCTTTGGTGACTGTGCCAAACCCTTGGCAAGAGGGGAGCAGCCATGCTATTGAAAGACAGGGACCTCGCTCAGCCCTTTGGATAAATGTCGGTAAAGCATCCATACACTGCACAGCGCTGACCTGCAGAGAGAGCCCTAGAGATGCAGGATTTTGAATACAGCCTTGTGGTCAGCTTTTTCTCTCTGTCAGCCTTGAGCACCCTCCTGCTGACAGTATTATCACTAGGTGCTCCCTGTCTAGGCTGCTGTTTTCTTAGTCCCTAACCCTCTCCAAGCCCTGCACAACAGGGAGCACAGGGCTGGCAGTTCCCCTTCATGTCTGTACTTGAAAACACTGAATTTCGCTGTCTGAGAATAAAGAATTTGCCTTCTACCAGCTCTTAGGTTTTCAGCCAGAAGAAAACAACTTGACCCTTTTATGTCATTGTGAAGAGCAGATCCTTGGACCATGGGGGTGCAAGAGGACAGTATACTGCAAAAACAGTAAAAAAGCCTACTGCAAAAAAGTTACGGGCCTAGTAGAACTGGAGCACCTATGGTCAGGATGGAAACTCCTCTATCTCCCTGAGGTTAGCTCATCATAGTAGTTGGAAGCCAGAAAAAAGATCCTGCTACAGAGCAGTCAATTATGGCAGACCCCAATATTGGGGTTTTTTCCTTCTATTTGTTTTAGGTTTTCAAATAAAAACAGAGAGCATGCTCTTCATCCCAGGAGCTTTCACTCTAATGGGCTGTTAATGAGCTATCAATTACTTATGCAAAAGGAAATACACACATATGCACACATTACTGTTCCTTAGCTGAAGGTTTGCTGTGTTTAAATGTTGGGGGCTATACCCTCGTCACCTGGGTCGCTGGCCCTACATACATCTTCGTCTGCATTCACTCTGTCACAAGGTTTAGCATGTAACACTTCAAGCAAGATTGTATATCTGAGGTTCATGGACTCATGCTCTAATCTCACGCAACATTGGCAATTCCCTGGCTAAGTTGATCTGTAGCACTTCTCCGCTATAGAGCAGTTGCAGTGTATTAATCAATCCTCAAACCCTCTTGTGAAGCACACTAGCTGTTAATCTTATTTCTAGAGGCACCGTCTCCTTCTTGACTGTGGACTCTTGAATTACAATGGCTAAAAAGCATTTCTGTCCATTCACAAGGGGACCAGAAGCTAAACTTTCTTCCACTCAGCCTTTGTCATCCACACAGCGAGGACCGATCATTGTCATGAGCTTGACCTCATAATGAAATCGGTGACCTTGAAGGTGGCACAGGCAATACAAATCCTCTTGTTCGCCCCAAGTTTAGAAGCCGTTTGCCTGACTCCTTTGATCAGCTTCCTCATGAATGAGGAGCCCTCAGCAAGACCTGCCTGAACCACTTAAGTCGCTCCCTCCCATATGGCGCAGAGGAAGCATTTGTGTGGCCCGGGAGTATCAGGGCACAGATTGCTAAGCTCAGTGCTGGGGCTGCCATGGATCCTTTTCTTTCGTCAGGGTCCTCTCCTACATTTCCCCGCACGTTCCACTCCCTGTTAACCCTGTAATCGTCCCCAGGGTAGCCTCCAGCCCGGGGACCAACAGCATCCTACCACTCATCGCCTTCCCTGCCCCATCTCCTTTACTGCCAGCTGCCAGAGGCTGCCTACAGCAGCACGCAGAGGTGCTGGGAGTGGGAGTTAAAAAACGACAGAAAGCGTAAAACAGTATTGAAAGGAAATCCTTCTTTAAAAAATGCATTGGTTTTTCCTGCTTGTGTGTATGCGGGTGTGACTAGACCGTATCAAAAAAGCTTAACGTCCTGGAATTAGCCAGGCTGCTAAGGGTTAAAGTATTTATGAACTTGTTACGAGGTGGAAACATGCACTGTTCACAATGTTTAATTTTAACTGCCACACTAGAGAGAATCTTTGATTGCATTATCAGTTTATTCTCACTGAATGTTGGTTGTTGTATCTTTTTTTTTTACAGTGCTATTTCTGTGTTAGAAAAGATTTTTCTCCTAATTGACTGGAAATGGAGGATTTTAATTAGCCAACCTTCTCATGCAGAGGATTCCAGCTGCTGAATTCCTGGGCCAGTATAGGGTTAAATGTCAGTCTAAAAGATTAATGACTTAACTGAAAACATTTTATCACAGATACAGAAAATAAATCCCATTCCCAGAGAGCCACAAACCATGTGTGCCATTGAGGAAGGCAACTGCACAAACCAATAACAACTGATTGCTCCTGCACCAGCAAACGGCAGTGATAAGACAAAAATCATTACAAGGATCAAAGTCGCTGAGCTCCTTGGCCAGCACTGATGCTGCAGGGCTGAAATATGAGGTGGGCTGCCTACCCAGGGGTGACTTTCTCCGGAGACGGTCAGAGCCTGTGCCCTCAGCTGGCTTTCTCAGCACAGGAAAGCAGGGATATGGGCTTTCATGCTGGGTTTATGTGAGTGAGAATACCCCATGCTGCTGCAGCAAGAAAACAGGTACTGGTTTTCATCCACAGCGTAAAGCTCTGGTTTGGATTCTCAGAGGCTGCTGCCGGGATGGACATGATGTGGACTTTGAGCTTCAGAGCCCCAGCCAGACACATACTGAGGGACCAAACATATCAAATTCACAACAGCTCTGAATTAACCTTTTTTTTTTTTTTTAATTTCCAATTTTTCCTCCTTCCTTAAAAGTAAAAAAACATCCCGCCACCCCGCCTTTCCCCACATGCTTTCCCCTTCCTTGTATCATTCAGCACATAGCTGTCTGTGACTATAACAAGGTGCAGCAAACGATGCACCTATAGACTGACAGTGGGATCCGGAGAACATGCAGGAGGAAAACGGACAGAAATCCCTCCTGGAGCACAAACATTCAGCAGTTATGAGAACAGTGCACTGAATATTACATAAACGTTTGGCTGCATGTGTTTTAAGGCTTGCTTGCCCACAGATAAGGAAATTAATCTGATGTTTAGATTAGGTTCATGTCTACACACTGTAAGTACAGATTTAGTGGCTTTTGGGCCAGAAATTAATTCAAAGATGCTCAAAACCACAACCTTTAAAATGTTCTCTCTTTTCGGACTAAATCCTTAAGTTGTTAATTGTTAAACAGGCAAAACTTTGTCTCAATGAGGACAGAACAACATCACTCCTTCACCCACAGAAAGATGTATCTTGGCTGTGTGGGTGACTCCTCTGAAACTGCTGCCTCACTGCGAACATTGACCTGCTCAGGAAAAAAAGTATTTAAAAATGAGTCCTTCGGGGCAAGAACTGCATCATCTCACACTACACTTACATTTTTCAATGCAAGACTGCTCTGTAATTTTGCAAAAGCAGCTCTCAGTAGTAGGAGCCACCTTTATTCTAGCAGGCTGAGAGGCATAAAATGTCCTGATCCTCAAGGACAGCCCTGTACACCAATACCATGGACATACACAAACCCCGCACCTACTTCAAAAATACTAGGCTGCAAAAACCAGGCACTGAAAAGAAGAGACAATGTGGCAGTTATTTGGGCAACTTTAATTCAGTCCACTTGCATGACTGTGTTACGGCACAGTCTTACACACCCTTTATCCCTTGCTCCCCTGCACTGTGAAGTGCACAGGAGAAGGTAAGGCACTCATTGAGCAGGTGGTCAATATTTTATTTTATTTCCTTTTTTTCTCCAGTCTTTAGCCCCAGGCCTTGGCTACTGCAGACTTTTCAAACCAGCTCTGAATAAAGATGTGTCTTTTTCCCCCTGGCCTTTTCTTTAGCCTTCATCATTATTATTTCTGACTGCTTCAGGCACTGGTTTGTTTTCACTGCCTTGTAGATATTGCCTCTTTTGGTGGGTGGAGGATTGAGGCATTGAGAGATCAAGGTCAGGGTGCTGTGTCCCTGACTGAGGCAGCTGGACCTACTTTCCCTTGAGCAGCACACACAAGAATAGGTTAGCTGCTCGGACATTGCTCCCATCTACTTCAGCTGCAGGTATTGTCATATCTACAACGGAAGCAAAAAGAAAAAAAAGAGCTCCAGGATGATCCCGTAGAAAAAGGGGAAGGTCGAATTCCTGACAGTAGGCTTAAGCGACAGGACTTTGCAGTGATGAAGAAAAATAATCAAAAGATGATTCAAGAATAGCCAGACTCCAGCTCGTGCTGCTGCACTGTGGAGAGCCGGTCAGAAAAGCTCTGCCAGGCGTCAGCTGCCGTTACGCACTGGAGAGCGCCAGGCTGGGGCACGTCCGAGGAATTTGAGCTGTCCCGGTGCCGTGCACGGGTTTTGCTTCCCATGAACAAAGCCTATGCCCCACCATGCGGCCCAGCACAGCTGCAGGGTGTCCTGGGTCAGGTCCCACCAACAGGAGATCTGCACTGCAAGGGGTAAAGGGGCAGCATCGCCTGGTGTGGGGAGGGTCCTGCTGGGACATCCTTGGATCCCAGTTCTGCTGTACTCTTTCCTGAAGTAATGAGCTCTAAGAAGGAAGCTTCTTTTTATAGAAAGTTACACAAAGGAGCTACGCAAGTTCTTTGGTTCTGCCTTTGCATCCCAAAATATACAACTTCCTTCCTGATACTGTATGATCTTCAGTTACCATACAAAAATAAATTATCTGCAGGAGAATGAGGGCAAGCTGAAAACTTATTTATCACCCAACCATTATAATGTGGTTGATGATCAAACAACCTGTGAAGCTGAGATAATTTTCTTCATCTTCAAGTAGCCACTGGAAAGCCTCATTACATGCCTGAAGTTGCATTGCTTAGCAACAACATTTCAGAAATTCAAGTTATCAGCATGATCACTAATAAGACGGTAAGCTGCAAAAGAATCCTGAATAAACTAGATGCATTTGCATTTCAAAATAAATGAGAGTAAATGTCAGATTGTGTTTTGGAGTATATGAGCTCTTCTTAGCACAGATATATTGCATTTACTCAAGCATTTGTACGATGGAGACAAATCTGAAATGTTTCTAAAATTTTATAAACACAACGTGTCTGTGAGCTCCAGATATTTTACTACTCTTCGACTGTTAACTTTAGCTAAAGAAGTCTACTGTCAGAAAAACGTGCTGTCAAAGTATGGCACACACAAGAACAATTAGAAGTTGTATTTTCCACAGCAGGACATGACTATGGACAGGATGAAGATACGATTAGCATGCCTCTGTGTAAAAATGTAGACAGTTAAGAGTGGCATGGTTCACAAAACCAAAGTAAGTCTGGGACTTTTCTGTAGCCCTGGATTTCTGATGAAACATACAGAAAACAGAGCCATGGGAATGCTCAGTGAAAGTAAAATGAACAATAGCCCAAGCCGATCGGTGACATGTCACTTTTCTCACGTGGTCCTAGTATTGAGCCGATCAGCAACCAAGAACAAAAGTACCTGTCAGCGACCACGAAGCAGCTGGTTTGAACTCGTCCTCATTTTGTCTCCAGAGAACTGATCTTGAAATGTTTCCTTCACTCATTCACTCACAGGAATAGCATTTAGGGGAAAACCCCACTTATTCCTGTTCCCTCTACAGGCAAACCTCACTTAGCCTGAAGGCAGAGAAGAGCCATGGTCTTACCTACCTACGTGTAGCTAGTTGGTGCCTTCCCTAGCACGTGTATGGATATTCAGGCATTTCCAAAAGATGCCACAGCCCACCTGTGCAAAACCTCCTCTTTGGCTGCAGAGGAAGCCTCCTGGCCGGCTTTGACTCATTGCTTCAAAATGCACTCACTGAACTAGAGATGAATTTTTTTTCTATGAGCACCACTGGGGACAAGCGAAGCCAAGCACAGCAGTGGTGGCTCTGAGAGCGGCACGCACAGAAATGACCCTAGAAGAGCAATAAGGGTGCGAGGGGAAGCACGCAGAAAGGAAGAGTGGCCAGGATGAAGGTTACCCATGAACCTTGCCCAGCCCACCCCAGCAGGACTTTTCAGGGCACCTTCTTTCCCATAGAGCCCCTTGCTTTGTGTAGGATGCAGGACACAGGATGGTAGTATTCACATGAACAATAGTTGAAACTCTCAGCTTTATTTAGTAAATACTAATCTTTATTCATGTTAGGCCTGAACTACTAGTTTATTCACTGTGGTTAATCTCAATGATTTTGCAAGTTATCTTTCCAGAGCACTTCTGAGGTGCAAGGAGAAAGAACTGGGTAGACAGGTTTTACTGTTGGGAGACTGATGCACAGAGACATTAACTGGGGTGCTCAGTCCACGAGGTCTAAAAGGTGACTTCTCAGAGCTCTCGGCAATATGCACCGCTCTCCTGTGTCCAGAGCACGGCTCATCTCCATTATTTTGGCAGCCATGGATTCTCAGCACTTCTCCAGTCAAGCGCCAGGGTCTCAAGCTTACCAGTTAGCGATTACCTGTGAAAAGTTTGTCTTCACAGTCTTGCCTTTACTTAATTGGACGTGTCAGATAAGCTTAGCAACAGACAAGGCTACTGCTACCCTACCTAGAACACAAGTCCCCTTTTGCACTGCTGATGGAGAGATTTTTTTCCTTTTGTGTTAAGATCTGTACTTGTACAGCCTGTATTTTTATAATTCTACCCAGGATGAGTTAGATTATTTCCTTCTCAACTTCCTCCCAAGAAAAGAACAAGACTTATCCTTCAGGCTTTCTTTTAGTATTACTTGTCAGCAAATAAAGACAAATTCCAAGCCAAGTTTTCTCTAGTCTAGAGGTCATTCAGTGGGAGAGCTCTTTTCCCTGCAAGGGAAGAACATGAATCCAAATGACAGGCAAACATATCTGAAGGAGAGAAAAAGAGTTTGGCCTTGCAAAAGAGACAGAGGTAAGGTTGTTTGGATACTTCAAGAATATGAAGATGCATAGTTTAAATGCCACACTTCTTTCAAAGAGTGTTTTCAAAACACTTTTTGTAAAGTACAGAATTATTGCTTTGCTGTAGTATTCAGGTCTTTTCCAACCTAAAGACCTAGCCTGAAGTTATTTCATCCTGCAAGCAAATATTATTTTAATTTTATATTTTTTAAGGAAAAAAGTAAATAAATGCGAACTCGTATTTCCCCTTATTTCAAAGCCTAATGTTGGAAATAGTTTGGAAAATGCTATAATTTTGAATACTGTGAAACCTCTTGTATTTTGACACCCAGACACAGCTCTTCTGGCCTACAAAATAAGTTAAGAATGGAAAATAGCTCATTCTAAACTTCAGATGTGTTTAATGCAGAAAATAAAACATGTAGACAACCTTATAATTCTTATAAATAATGATTCCACAGTCCAGAGCAATAAATGTGAAAACTATGTTTTATGATAATGTGTTCTGCAGTGACAGTAGAAAAATAGGTCATCATTTTGAAAAGGAGAGAAGCTATCTATCATGTAGAACATACTAACAGGAAATTTGAAGTAGTTTCAGAGGCAGTTAGTCCAAGATACTGTTCTTTTGACCCCCGAGTCCCCAAGCACGACACATGACTGAACAGCTTGTCCTGTCCACTGTTCAGGGAGGGTTACTACACGTGTCCATCCCAAGGCTCGTCATATTTTGTGTTAAGAATCTATCTATCTATCTGTCTGTATCGCAGAATATTGATCGGGATGCCATCAACCAAACCACATGAGTTTTACTGAAAAAAAAAAAAAAGGAAAGAAAGGTGTTTAAAGAACGGAAGTTACTATCATTAGCTACGTGAAAGGTATTGTTAACTGCAAGCTCCTGCAGGTACAAGCTACCACAGAGCAATGAATCATGTTTTGTCTTTACCCAGTTAAACACAGTTGCCCTAATAGGTCTAATTAGCCAGTTTTTGAGGCAGGTAATTAACACTTTTGTGGCTGGACTACAACCAAAACCTGTGGATTGCAGGGAAAAGTATGTTCAACACGTACCTCTCCATTAGCACTAGGTGAAGATGGTCAAGTGTCTGGCAGAATTTGGTTTTACCTTTGTCTACAAGTCTCCTCAGTGATATATTTATCTCTGCAGGTGTAGGGTGTGGGGGCAGACTCAGTTCCACACAACTAAGGCAGGATGCTGAGCCTGTGCTTTAATAAATATTTGACACAAATCCTTTTCCAGACAGACAAAGGTAAAGGTTCCTGCATTTAATTGGTTTTCCGAATTATCAGTGTCTGATTCATTTCAGTCTGATTCTTTAATTTTTTTCTGTGATAATTGATTTATATGTCTTATCCACTTTATCATTAAGTTACAAAAAAGGAATTCACCAAATCTCATTTTATTATGCTTTTGTTCTACTTTTTTCCCTTCCACACTCTCTAAAGCAGCTGCTTTTCAGCAGGAGAAACCTGCTCAGACTTTTCCTTGCTCTCAGCTTTGTTTATCTTTACCCACTGTTCCTGAAAGTGCACTGCTTACTCAGTTTCTCAGGAATAGTCTGCTTCTGCAGACTGATCTCTGCATAAACTCACAGTAATTGGCCTCCGACAGCCAATTTAACAAATTTGGTGAAAGTCTTGCATCTGAACACCAATTTTGGAATAAAAAGGTTAATGGCAAAGTCAACTAAGAGCCATTTGTTACAAAAGTAAGTAAACTGATTTGTCTTTAGTTGACTTTGCATCAAATAGAAGCCTATAAAAGGTCCAATAATAAATGTGCATCATAAAAACAGTTCTAGAAACATTGAAAAGAACATTTCTGACCAGGAAAGAAGGGTCTCTGCTTGCTAGCAGTGGATATCTAAAGGTTGGTTGTCTCAGTCAAAACTTTGGGCTTTCTTTGTATGCAGCCTTGAGCAAAGATCACTTCCAGAGGGCTATTCACTGTCCTAGTCTCAGACATTTTTTTGCTCAGTAGCAGCAGTGTCTGCACTCCTCTTTGCAATGAAATAACTGACATCTGTTTTATTCACCCCACTACCTACTTCTGTATAAAGATATATATTAAGAGCCCGAAGGTATTCTTGCAAAGCTGACCTGGCAGGAATTTCCAGTAAAAAATTTTATAGAGATAATAATGCTGAAAAGAGAGGCCCATCACACAGTGGGATTGTGGCATGCCTGAGTCACAGTCTTGGTTACCCCTTCATACTTGTAAACAGCTGCTTGGTTTGATACAGAAAAATTAATCCCTAGGTTATTTCTTTAATTGTTTTCTTTGACAGTAGTTGCAATAAAAAGCTAATTTCAATGTAACTAAGGTCTCTTGAGATGGCAGGTTCCAAACAAACAAAACATTCCCAGGTTTTTGTGCATATTGGGGTTTTTCCCTCATAGCAAGGTTTGGACTTGACAGCATAATGCGTGCAACACTTCTTGGCAAAAAAGGGCCTTCAGAGAGAGAAGCTTCAGGTTTCAGTTGTCAGAATTATTATGAGGCCTGTTTTAATTTAATTCAGCTTCTGAATGGAGGGGCTGGTGAGTCCCTGAAGTATGGGCATATATACATATAAGTTTAGATTTTGTATATATTCAAAAGCATATAACAAAGAGTTATTCACATGCCTAAAGTGAGAGAAGGAAGAAGGAAAAATAAAGGTCACCAGCATAAAGTGCAATTTTGAGTGTTTTCTATGCAAACAACACTATATGATCAGAATCATCTCTCTTGCTCCATTCATTAAAGCAGCCTCTTCTTCATCTAATTCCTAAAATATGTATGTGTGACTTGGCTCACCTTGGACTTTAATTGTAGGCAGATACCTTTGAAGTGTCCTAGTAAAAGTGAGAAAGCCACCCTCAACTCTCACAAACCCAGACCACCACCCAAAGGTTTTCCAGCAAGACCTGGTAGGCAGACCCTCCCCAGCATGCCAGTTCGCAGCGGCAGACCCTTCAGATGTCCTCGGCATCAGCCTATCTCCTTATGTGCCCCAAAGTATTGTCTGAAAAGGCTCCAAGGAGGAAAATAGGCAGGTGCACTGGTCTTTATAATGAGAAAACCTAAAGGAGGGAGGAGGAAGGAGTTGGAGGAAAGGAATCCTTGAGGCCAGACTTGTCTTTGGACAAGTGTCTCTTTGGAGAGACTTCTGTCTTCTAGCAGTGGGAAAGAAATAGGCTTGAAGTAACTCTGGGACTTTCCTAACCCCAGGCAGTAACAGCAGCCAATTCAGCATTATGTTTTATATATATATATATATATATATATATATATATATATATAAAATTTTTCACAGCTGCAAAATGAATGCTGGGAGATTTCAAATTTCTTAGTATCTGGCCTTCAGATATCCTCTAGCAGTAGAATTCACTCCAACTTTTGTTAGCTCAGCTTTACTCTGATCTATTTAAAAGTTAAGCTAAAGAAATTTCTCTTTAACAATATACATAATATATGGATGCCATAACAGTACCTTAAAATAAATATTTACTGCTTTATATCAACATTGTCTCAGTTAGGTTGGGGTGTATGTGTTTAAGTATGGAACTGGGCAGCTGAGACATGATATAAAAATCTGACTGGGTTTGGAGGAAGTTGTTATCAACGCCAAAAGAGCTTAACAGAAAATTACCTCATATTTTTCTTTCTAAAACTACCCTTGAAGACTCTATAGAGCACCTGAATATGACCACTAAAGAAAGCAAGCTGCTAATAATTTTCATTTCAACCGTTTTCTCATGGCTATCTTGTGGTCTGACTAATAGGACCCCCAGGGATTTTGGTGTTACTGCATGGATTTCCCACACAATATATGGTATGGATTTGATTTTTTTCAGAGTGCAGATGGCTTTAGTTGTTAATCTCTGCAAATTCCCACTAACCTCTCATACGTGCACAGTTCTCTCCTTAAGAGTTGGTTCAATCTGCCTCCTCTGTCATTGCTCTTGCAGCAATTGGAAGATGTTTTAAGCCACTCTGGAAATAGACTTTTGGTGGCAGGCTCAGTCCCAAGAAAATAAGAATCTCCTCCTTGTTTCCCTGTGTCTTTCCCAGGGAAGGCAGTTTTCTGGCCAGTGAGAAAAATAATGGGGATGTGTAGGGCACAAAAATACTTCAGGAAATGTCATTTAATGTTCTAGTTCCAACTTCAGCAGTGGTATCTTCTTGTTTTGCACCTTAGTCTGTTTCTTTCTCAAACAAACTCTACTCTTTTTCATTTATATTTGAGCAATCACTCTGTATTACTTAAGAGTAAAATTCACTGTTTCTGCAACATTCCTAGACGGGGGGGGGGGGGGGGGGGGAGTGCTTCCTTTTCTCCCTACAAGATATTGTAAGCCTTCTGCTGCAAAATTACAATTCAGATAGCTCCCCAGGAGCAATATCTATCCTCCCGTATTCCCCAGGCACAGACAATCCTTTCGCTATTTCACATGGGAGACTCTTGAGCTCCATCTTCTGGAAAATCTGGGACAAACTTGCTTTTCCGACCTGGTTCCCGGGAAAGCCGGGCGGGTTTGGGGCAGTGGCCAGCAGAACCTGGCAGAGCACCGCAGGGCAGATGTGCCCAGGCTGCCACCCAAGGCAACCCCACACACACCCCCTTGCACCCCTTTTCCCCACGTTCTCGAAGGACAACCAAAGCTTCTGCAAGGCGTTTGGAAAGTACAGGTAGAGCTCCAAGGCAGGTACCGCCCAACAGATCGCTTGGGCGAAAAGCCCTTGCGATTATTTTGATATCGACAGGGGTGTCACGGGTGGGTGGAAACGGCCTTGCAGACCCATTGCTCTGAGTTTGAACATCGGCAGGTTTCCCCGAGCCAAATGTGAACACTCATAAATATCTTTAATTGCATTTCTCAGCCTGCTGGAGGTTTTCTGTGCTTTGGTTTCATTGGGGTGTAGGTGATTTAAGTATGCCTGGCCAGCGCTGACAGGCTGTTTCTCTTTGTTACAGGCGAGGCTGAAACAACACTTCAGATTATACTCTTACCTTGATCTCCCTTACTCAGCAACCCGTCCTTTTGTGCTGATTTCAAAACCGCACCATCAATTGTAAGAGCTTCCCTTTGTTTCTTCTGGACCACTTCTCCCAGGCCAGAGTGAATGCAGCCTCCCTCCGCTCCTGCTCCGAAATACGGCACAGCCAAGCGATGCAGGCTGAAACGCTGGCACTAGCTTTGCCAAGCTCCACCAAAGACAAGTCCTTGTTGCCACAGTCTGCTCCATCAGAGACCGCAGCGCCAGCAACCCTAAGCCAAAGGGAAGGAGGGGGAAGATGGTCTCCAGGGAATCCTGAAGGTCCTTTGGTGCCAGCTGGTTCCTAAAAAATGGTTGTGCTGATTGTATCGCAGAGAGGGACATTGAAGCAGGACTGTCCTCCTCATGTATGCAATGGCCAGCACACACCGAGGTACAGAGTCAGCCCCCAGGGATTCTCAGGCATTTTTGCTCCACAGCACTGTGTATTTAGGGGTCTCTTGCCCCATGTGCATTCCACAGGGCCATGGCTGAAGTACCGCATGGGAGCACAGCAGCAGCAGTGCGGGCAGTGCTGGGCCTGACGGGGAGCGAGAGGAACCAGATTTGTAGAAAACTTCTGGGGGAGACAGCAATACACTCAGTCGTCCCCTTGGGACATGCTTGGAGAAATGTATTTTCATGACTACAGTAGTGCCCAGAAGCACCAAAAACTGAAACAGACACATCAAAAAGAGACAGTTACTGCCCAGAAAATTTCAGTATCTTAGTACAGGAGGAAAGCTGGATATAATATGGGCATCCATAAGTGGAGAGATCTTATGCCCTTACTAGGCTAAGCAGGGTTGTTTGAGGCCATTTAAGAAAAGGCAGATTTTTTTTTAAACACTTGACTTTCATAAGGGCTGGGCAGGAGCAGGAGGGGAATTTAATGCCATTAAAAGAAATACGGCTCCAAAATTCCACTGAATCCATGAAAAATTTAGGTTACTGTGGAGGCCATGTATTCCAATCTCCTGTTCAAACCAGAGCCAACTTCAAAGCTACGTAGCAGTCCCAACATTGCCTGGGACCTTGTCCAGTGAAGTGTTGCAAATCTCCAGGGTCGGAGAGGCTGCATCCTGCCTGGGCCGCGGTTCCAGCATGTGACCCTTTCACCGAGACATCTGTTTTCCCGTTTTTCCCATGTGTGGGTGGAAAGTCCCTTGCTGTAGCTTGTGACTGTTACCTCTGCTCCTGTCACCATACTTCTCTGAGAAGTCTGTCTTCTCCACGGCCCACAATTAATTTGTTACTTGATTTCAGAAAGCACTCTTCGTTCAGAGGAAAGGGGTGGAGAAGTCATGGATAACAGGATAACAACTGTTTTGTTTTCTTTGCCTAATTCTGAAGAAAAAAGGGGAAAAAAACCCTCCAAAATAAAGCATTGCTTTCACTGCCTGAATGTCAGCAACAATGACATTTAAGCTTACCATCAGCCTCAGATTAATTCAGTGCTTTCACTCTCAACAACATCGTTACAATATTATTTTGAAAATAACTCCACTTCCACTCACCCACCTGGGGGGACTAAAGCTCTTCTGCTACAGAGTGCTGACACTTGATCTGGGACTAGAAAATCCTCTTGCATTGCCATGACTTGAACCCTTCATGAACACACACAGCTTGCAGGAGAAATCAGGGTGCCAAGGGGACCCCCTGGTTAGAATGCATTTAATTTAGAATAGGTGCCCACTGTATTTACATTGGAAGTGTTACTCTGATTTAATGTGATCAAGCTGTCTTATGGCAAGTATTTGCAGAAATAGAAGTTAAATACCTGGAGTTATGTCTGAAGGCTAAAATGAAGGGAGGCTATGTTGAAAAGTGTTCATTGATTGCATGCATGCAAAAATCCTGTACTGAACAAGTCCTGGATCCCTGCAAAAGATTTAACCCATTTGGACAAATAATCTCTGCATTGCAAACACCACAGGATTTTCCTTTCAAAGAAGGGAAGGAAAAGAGAAAAGGGAAGCGGGTCTTTACAAATACCATCATACTTCGAGGTTATTGCCAGGAAGCTATTGAGAGCTGTAGGCCCTAACAAGGCAGGAAAAACCAAGTTCATCCGAGAACTGAGACACAAAACACATTCTCTCTTTTCTGTTAGCAAAATGCAAGGAGCAGATTTTCCTTCCTCGCAATTTTTGACAGCTTTCCCCCAAATTAGGAGCAGCTAAGCTGATCAATATTTACACGGACTCGTCTTGGTCCCCCAAGGCATTCCTCTAACGCTCCCCTTCCCACAGGACAAGCTGCAAGCGCAGCATGCCCAGGCAGGGGAGCGCGGCTCGGCGCTGGAGAAGCAGCAGCGCATCCTTTCTAGACCTGCTAGAACCATGGCTCTCATCTCCTGTTTTGCTCTCTTTTCTCTTTTGGACTCTCAGCGTTGGCTGAGTATATGTGTGTAGCCCCAGCATAGGGTATGACCTGTGAACACAGCCGTGCCATAGATGTTATTAATAAAATGTTCTTATTTTCCCAGGACTATGGGATAAGCGAAGGCCTGGACAAAACATTGCTTAAAGGAAGGGATACGAGTGCTCTTCCCCTTTCTGTAAGATATCCACCAGAGGGTACAGTCCTCGGCCTTATGTGCGGCCGCACAGCAAGATTAGACTCCTTTATTAAAATAATAGCAGGCTTCCACATAAAATAGAAGTGTTCTTTCTCCTTCTCAAAGGCACGCTGGTGCTCAAGAGCTTGGGGAACGCTGGCGGATTGGAGGTGTCAGGGATTCGCGCTGAGGAGGGCGGCCGGCGGCAGGTGAAGGGGAGAGGAAGAAAATGCCTGCCGCCTCGGCCTGAGGCAGGATGGCCCCGGGAGCCGCCGGGCCCCGGCGGGAGCAGTGGATCCAGGGGTTGGCAAACCCGGGAAGAGGGAGACTGTCTTCTGCGGCCTGCCCTGAGGGAACCATGGCTCCCGCCGTTGCCCACCCTCAGCGGGGCGGCCTGGGGTGGAGGGAGGTGTGGGGAGGGCCTGCTCACGGCTCCCCCAAGGGACTGCCTTTCTCCTACAGGAACGCCGCCATCCCGTAGCGAAAACCGGAGGAGCTCTCGCCGCTCCTGCTTGTCTTTCCCCTGCCGACCCTTGTCTGCAAAGTAATGGGGGCCCTGCCCGCGCTCCCTGGGCAGAAGCCAAGATGAAAGCCATCGACAAGGGCGCTGCCGGCGTCCTCCTCCACACAAGGGTTTCCCCTCTCCTGATAAAACCGCGGTGCCTGCTGAGGGTTCAGGCATGGCCACCCAACGCTTCCCTCCTCACCACACCTCACGTAGCCTTTCAGGTGCGTCAGGCTGGAAACGTGTAGTAAAGCAGCCAGGAATACAGGTTTTTCTAGCCCTTTGAGGTGGTTTTAACTCATTTCCATGACCTGGGAAGCCTTCCCACAGCAAAGGCAGGATCGCTTCCCTTGTGGACATGGAGGTTTTCTGCCTGCGTGGCCTCGCACGCTTCTAAACGCAAGCACTTTGGCGAGGCAAAGGTGAAGAACGCATTTTCTTTTCCTCACAGCATGAATCCACCAGTGATTGCTTTCCAGAAGCAAATAGACCCAAAGGAAGAGAGATTTTTAAAACTTAAAAAGTTGGGAAGGAAGACTCCTTGCCTTTTCAGTTCCAGTGCACAGAACTATTCCCCATTGGCGATGAATAAGGTCCACAGGAGGTTTCAGCTGGCGGCTTAGGTAAAACTACTCCTGCTTAATCTAGAGCCACAAGTCTGGAGGGTCAGGAACAATGAAAATAAAACATCTAGGCAGGGATTAATTATTTCTCTAAGGAAGACAGCGAATGTGTATTGCGCTTTCTCCCCACATCCCATTTTTTCGAGAATAAGCCTTAAGAAAAAAGTGAAAAAATGGCAATGTAAAAGCAACCTCCTTTTTGCATCATTTGCAGCTTGGCCAGCCTGGAAGCACCCGGGGAAGTGCACCGCAGCAGTGATCCCACTCCCTAATACGTGTGTGTGTGTGTTTCCTTCAGCAATTCCTCTATGTGCAAGTTGTTGTTAAGTCTTGCTGGCTTTAGAGCACTGTTTCTAAAAGGCAGGTTTTTTGCCTTCTCGTCTTGCTCAATGTCTGTCTGTCTTTGTTTGCTTTAGCTATATAATTCTTCTCCTTTCTGCTTTGCTAGTTTTTGCAGCAAATTAAAGTAGCATGCATGCTTTCCATTACGTATATCATTTCAAACATAGAAAATTTCAATCAATTTTGTACAACCTAAGTACATTTGAAAAGCAGCATGCCTCGTTTGAAATCTCATTTTTGTGACATTCAGAAGGAACACCAGCAGTTTCGGCTACAATCCTTTTAATTACTTTTTCTTTGATTAAGACAAATTTATTTCCCAGAGTTATGTGTTTGCATAAAAATACAAAATACAGAAAGATCGTATATCAACAAAATGACACTGGTTTTGCAAATTATCCTGACTGCAAATATTTATCACCTGAACATCTGTCAGAGCTGTACTTCCTAGAAACATTTATACTAAGTTTTTGCTTAATGCAGATGGAAGGAAAGGTGAGGAAGGGACCTTAGAGGCAAAATTATACAGCATAAGAAATACAACCTAATCAAGTGTATAAGGTACATGGATATTAATTTTGTCTGCTGCTCTTTCCTAAATAATGCTCAAGGCTTCCTGTGTTTTTTAAGTTTCCTTTCTTTGTTGCCTCAATTCAAGACGTTCAAGTGGAAAGAGACGCTGATAAATTTCTGAACATAATTTCAAATAGAGCTAAAAATCAGTATTTTTTTTTTCCAGTGGAGCCCAGATAACAGCCAAACCCAATATTACTTTTTATATGAAAAATTCCACATTATCAAAATTCGAGAAGGTGTATGTGTGCCTGGGAAGCAGTTGTTGAAGGAGCCAGTCTGTATCTGCTCCATCCCAAACGATCCAGCTGTTATCCAGCTGACATCCCTATGGTCAAAATAACATATGGCTAACGAGCTTTCAGCCCATGTTGGAAATGCAATGTGCTCTCAACAAACACCTTTGAAAAGAAGGCATTAACCAAATGTTTAGTCACTGAGGATAGGATTGTCCTAATTGAATAACATACTCAATAAGCCTTCAGGATGTTACCAGCTCTGCGAGCTACAGCTTGACATGCTCTTCTGGCTCTGGAGGGGCAGAGTATGTCAGCACCATATGCCAGGTCTTTCAAGACAAATGTTTAATAGGCTTAAGGAGATTTCTAGGTTTGCTATAATAAGAACCTGAGAATGGCCTTGCTGGGTCAGACCCAAGATAGTCCAGGATGTTGCCTCTGGCAGTGGCCTGCAGGAGGTGACTAGGGAAGAGCATAAGACCTGGGTGACTCTATATGTTACTCTCCCAGCCTCTGCTTTTATTCAGCCCCTGAGTTAAAGGCGTTTTCTTCACATTTAACAGATCTCAACAGATTTTGCTTCTGTGATTTTCCTTCTTCAAACTCCTATAGACATCTGGCACTGTCAGTTCTCTCTCTGCCATACCTGCTCTAGTGACAGGTTTGTAATGCGCAGCCTGTGCTGCCTGGGCCGGTATGGGTATTTCTGAGAGGGTACGGAGACCAAACAGCCTGCTCCTGAAGGAACAGCTTCCTAACAGTCACCTGCAGGATGATTCTGAGCATTGGAAAGGCAGACTGGTTAGCAAAATCACCACCAACCAGGTGCAAATGCACTAGAAAAGACATCCTAGGAATAACTTCTATTTTTGTTCAGAAGGTGAATGGCCAAGCTGAGGCACAGCAAGGTCAACAGAATTGCCTCTCTCTGTATGACTCAGAGGCAAAACTGGGCTAGGAAACGGTTGTACCCTAACCACAGCACTCATGCCCAGTGAGGGACAAGGCATGGCCATAAAAGCAAAGGATATCTTCTATTGGCATCTGAGTGCCAATAGTGGTTTTCTTTTTTTCCAAAAGCATCCTTTTGAAAGCTGAAATCCACTTTGGGCTAGGAGGAGTTTTTCCAGCATGGAGTGGGAGCATGTGGCCAGTTTCCACAGCTTCCTTTTTCTGTAGGAAAAGTAGTCCAGAATTTCTGACTCTGCATTTACAATAGGGATACACCAAAACAACAGTCTCCATCCTCCTTTATACCCACAGCAGCATTCTGCTTTTATCATAGTGTTGATTTATAATGTTAGAAATTCTAGTGTTAACGCCAGCAATCTCAGATATTTCCCAAGCTTCCTTAAAGACCCAGCACATTCTCCATAGCTCCGAAATCTGCTACACTTATGGAATCTTTCATTTTTCCCCGATATTTTACTATTGTGACCCTTCGTTGACCAAAACAGGGAATCTGCAGATTCCCTGCTCGGGTGCACTTGACTGAGTACTGAACTGTAGGAGCTGTAGTAGCAGTATCCAAAGCTGGCAGCTCCTTGGAGAAGGAAAATTGTCCAAAGCACCCTGATGCTTGTGGTTTCAGGTTTGCCCTCAGTCTGGGCAGTGTAAAGGTACTGAGCTAAGGACAGCCAAGGCTCTACACAAAATTTTTAAAAGTGGTGAGTAATGTTGACTGTCCAAAAAGGCCTGACTTTCTGGAAGAAGATGCTCAGCGCTTTTTAAAAAATGGTATTTATTTCAAGCTGGGTCCCTGAGAGCGTGAGTAGGTCTCGGCAGTTCATTTTTTCAAGGGAGGGTTTTTTTGGATGCCAGTTCAGCATTGTGCTGAACATAAAATATGGTATTATGCACTAGTCATAGAAAAAAATGGCATTTTAGGGTTTTTTTCCACTTTATTTATTTTGGGGGGGGGGTGTGGACGGAGGGTTGTACTAGACCAGCAGCTTCTGTGTGGCCAGAAAATTTTCATTCTTTTGTTATTTAAATTTCTGACTTATCTCCAAACTTAACACATTGCTATACCCATCGCCACTCACAATTGTTTGTTGATAAAAAAGTATGTTACTGAGCAATTCGCTTTGAACCTGCTCCTTCTTTTTTTCTTTTTAATATCACTAACTTTCATTTTTTGAATGCTTGCAGATTCTGCAGCATAGGATGTCCTCCTGTTGTCCTTGTTTCTGATGTTAAAAAACCTGTTCCATCCCTTTGCAAGTGACTTTCTTCTATCAGCCTGCAAACAACAAAAGAGGTTTTAAAGATAAAAGGAAGAGGAAGCCAGATTCGCTTTTTAATAGTCTGGGGACTGGACACTATCCCCTAGAACAGTGGAGTTTGACTGCAAAAGCCTAGAGATGATTGAATTAAGTTCACACATGTAATGTCTTGTTCCCACAGGACAGCCCCAGGTGGACTTTCAGCACCGATCTGTTGCTAAAAAGATATATAAAAAAATGCCCAAACACGATCTGGAATCAATATGATATTATTCTTTCCTTTGTTCGCTTGCCACTTTGCTGCTTTTAGCCTGACAATACCATAACCTTCGGAGTCACCTCTGCAGAGATCCTGCTCCCTCCAGAGAAGCAGTGGATGCTCTGCAGCTGTTTGCATCTTCCCTAAGGTCAGATAACAAAAGTCTCACATCTAAACATTTGTATCTTCTGGTTTATGCTTTTTCTGGCTGAACATGGAATCTGCAGAATCTTGTGCATTAAAAAATGGTACAGACTTATAGTGGAGATTTTAATTTCGAATGCTCCTTTTTTCTCAACGTACTATGGCTCAATTTGTTTGAAAAACCCTTCCTAGAATTTCCTCCTTTTAGAGGGGTGCTGGTGCCCCCCTACGTTCACATTAACTCCTTCAACATCAGCACTTCTTTCTTCACAAATGTGCTTTCTTAGAAAGCTGGGGTTTTGCTTAGCACATGATGTACTTCAACACAGAAAATCAAATATTCAAAGCAATTTTCAAAAAAAAAAAAAAACCCAAAACCTCTTACACAAAAGTTTACTCTTTGACTCTTTAGACATAATCTTCTTAGATTGATAATCTAACTTACTAAAGAAGAAAATGTTATTACACTGTTTAGGAATATTGCAATTCTGCATCAATAAAACTGCAGTCTTTTTTTCACCTGGAGAACTAGGCTAGGCCATTGAAAATAAATAAATATATATATTTTGGAAAGTATTGTTCTAAACACATCAAAGCAGCAGTATTTATTCAGTATGTGTATTCAGCGGAAATTGAAGATACAGGATGATAGGCTTATGCTGCAGTTTTCATTTCCTGCATAAAAATAAACTGTGTACTACAGATTAGAGAGATCAGACAACATTTAATAGATCCCCAATTCAAGAGGTGTAATGATCGAGATAAGCTGACATAATGCTCTGAAGAATAAGATTGTGAACGATTTAAGGTCAGAATAATGTTATGATAGGTGGCTCGTGGGCCTGTTGTCAGATGATATGTTCTGGCCATGGAGATTTGAGTTATCTGAGCCATCTTTATTATAACTGTAAAAAAAATGAATGTCTCCCATTCACTGACTAAATGTCAAAGCCGATGCTATCTCGTGGTGGATGTCTTACTGTAAAAGGTCTGGTGACCTATATTTTCTAGTTGTTAGTTGTTTGCAAAACAGTAATCGACGGTGGAATTGATTCTTCCACATTGGTCAGCAAAATGGTAAGGACTTGAAGAGGAGATGTTCTCCTCAGGTCAAAGCAAGAGCAGATCTTTTGGGACACGGTAACTCTGGTGCTACCCATGCAGGTTTGCCAAATATGCCCTCTTTTTTCTTCTGGATACTCTGTCCAAGCAGAATTTGGGCACTTCCACCTTCTGTCTGTTTCTTCTGGACCAGTGACCTCCTCCCTAGAGCTACCGCACAGTAATTCAAACCAGGCGCCGTCCCTAGGCAATAGAATTGGGTGTGATGCTTCCATGAAACGTCACAAAGATTTCCTGTGCCTGTGTCTAGAGGGTGCATTAAGCTTCGGGCTTGCACTTCTGGTCCATGCAGAAACCATGCCCACGGAGCACAGGCAGTAGCTCTGTTACTTCCTCGGAACAGCGGACTGGTCGCTCCCACAGGCACACAGTGTGCTTTGAGAGATGCCAGGTAGGAATGTGGCAGCCTGAGGCCATCAAGGAGTTTTTGCTGCCCTGTTAGTACTGTGGATGTGGTGTGAGGAAATGGGACTCCAGCTACAAAAGTGTGACAACTGTTTTTTATATTTCTACAGGAATATATCTAATACACTTACAGGTATTGATACCAAAGGAGATTCTGTTCTTAAGATGGTGAGGAATGCAAACAACTAACAAGACAAGTTTTGTTACAAGCAGACCCGTTTCTATTCATGGTGCCAAGGTTTGGGATCAGATGTGCAACACCTTTAGGTGCCTAAAGCTTTGGGAGACTGTTGTTCCAAGCAATAGGAACCAACACCAAGGTGATCTGAAATTGTGATTAGAATGGGTATAGCTACATTAGCGAGCTCCTAAAAACTGGAAAAGGTGGATAAACCTGGCCCTCACACGAGAAACAACAACGCAGTGAGCAGTAGGGGTTGTGATGGCTCAGATGGATTTTGGCAGAGTGTTTGAAGTGCATGAGCTTTGCCTAAATAGCATTTACGCCTTCCTAAGAACTGTTTTAGCTGCATACTGCAGGGGAAAAAAAGATCCCCTGGTACAGCCAAAACATGGTGTTGTAATACATTTCCAGGCCTTTTTAAGATGCTGTAACAAAATCAACTCATGATACCGTGTAAAGAAAGGCCTGTGATAAACGGATACAGAAAAACTGTCTGGTTTTGGGGAGCTCTGCAAATTTTGAAGAATGGCACATCCTCAGAACCGGCTATTTGTCTCATGTGTTTGGGGTGGATCTGTGCTCAGCCTGCTTCATGCCCTCTCTTAGCGGAGGCTTGGCTTTTTCAGCTGGGGGGGCCAAAACCCGACCTGCCACACATTGCCGGCGGGCAGGCGGAGAGCACAGCTCCACGGCTGTGCTCTGGTGATGCTGCAGATGAGCCGTAGCGAGGAGCTGGGACGGAGGGGTCGCAGGTACAGGGCTGGGCGCTCCCATCGCTCCTGCTGGGTCCGTGCTGCAAAGAGGGCTGAGGAAGGCAGCAGGGTGATGAGGGCGAGGGGCTGAGCAGCCCTGCTCTGCCCTCAGCCACGGTGTCTAGTCTGTCCATGCGGTGCTTAGCGTCTCCTCCAGATGCTGGTGTCTGAGACACAACGTACAACTCTGTCCTGAAGCCAGGGCAGGTCTCCCATGCCCCCCCTGCTATTTCTCTTTTGCCTCCTTCATACACTATGAGAAAGAGTTAGCTTTATGAATAAAATGTAAGAGATCCTGAGACTTGGATGCTCTCTTCTTCCTGATATTTACCTTTCAGTAGTTTAACACAGCTGTTACTGTTACTGTAACGCATTTGTAGCTTGCCAAGGGCTGCGAACACCGTGTACAAGGAGCTTTCTAAAAGCTTGCACTTATTTTTCAAAGCTGATTGATAGTTCCTTTCTTGTGAAGATATCCTCATATATAACTCTCTGCCCCCGTACGTTAACCTCACCCTCTTGGTTTACAGCACAGCAAGGCAAAGAGCAAGTGCTGGGAAGTGAGGTAGAGCGCCTTAAGACCTGAAAGCGGTCCTTCTGGATTACAACTGGGATCGAAACTTTGCTGTCCACTGCCTCAGATATTTACAATTACTTTTAGCAAGGCTTTAGGAGCTGTTTCACTGATTATCTAGACAATTAATTTACTTCTAAGTCTATACATAGGACAACCCAACAACTGTGAGGAGCTTGGTGTGCAAAGTGACTTCCACCACCCTGGTCCCCTAGAAATCCAGAACCTTCACAGACGCTAAAAAGAGCAGAAATCAAGAGCAAGCTTATTTCACGTTTGTGGTCACTAGCACAATGCCAGCAGAAGTGTCATCAAGGTCTCTGAATGCACATGCCAAACCCTTGCGCAGAAAGCTGCTGTCTCTTGTGTCTGGAGGTCTCCACAACCTTCTCCGCAAGCTGCACAAGCTTGTATGCAATGCAAACAACAGTTGCAACAGTTGTTCCCATCTCTGTAGGTGCCTTGTGAAGGTAAAAGATCCTGTAAACAGTCTCACCTGCAGTAACAGTCAATCACAGGTCTTGCTTCTGCTGTAGGAAAGACGGATTAATTTGACCTGGTCACAATAAAAATGTAGGATAAACTGGGGAAACACAATCTCACTGTATGAGGATTTAAATGCCAGCACCAGTAAAATGAGGGAGAGCAGGAAGCAATACATCTCAGCAGTACTAAACTGATTAGGTTGCATAACCGTTGTGGTATTAATCAGATCGTTTTGCACACACACAATGTGTGCAATGCAGCTGAGCTGGTGTCAGTATAAGAAGTTTTATCTTTTCACTCCTATTCCTATGCGCTTTTAAATGCATGCTAGAGATGATGCGTAAATAGAAATTTAATTTTCTTTCCTCTTTCTGTCGAAAAGAAACACCCCTCCCAAAACCTCATCTTCCAGCATTGCTGTCACCTCCCACACATTTCACATATTTTAAAGTTTCACTATGAATAAAAACCACACTCTCAAAGTAAGCCAACTTTTAATTTATTTTGGAAGAAAAAAATAATAATGTTCCTTAATGAGGATAGATTTCTTGATTTGGAGATGGAGAACTTGAAAGCCTTACTAGCGAGGGCTGCAGCTGCGGTACCACAGGCTGCTGACGGGAGCCTGCCGCGTGGAAAGAAGCATCTCCCCGCGGCTCTGCCTGCACGGGGGGACGCTGGAGGATGAGGAGCCCTCCGAGGAAAGCCGCTGCTCCTCAGCACGTTCTCTCGTCAAGTGCGTTTGAGTCACGCAGGAGCAGAAGGGAGGTGCAGGGCCAGGGGGAGGCTTCCCACCCATGAAGGAGAAGTGGGGTTTTGCAGAGATGAGGATGAGGAGACAGGCGGTTGCGGAGAGGGGAGCTGCGGCTGGGAGACACGGCGTAGCCGTGACGGGCTCCTTGGTGCTGCACCGGCGGGCAGCACCCTCACCGCAGCCTTCCCCCCGAGGTGGACCAGCCAGGCTATGCCCAGCTCCTTCCCGGGCACAAGCAGTCGGAGAACGAAGCCAACACAACCTTCCGAGGAGTGTCTGGAATTGCTCTGAGCTGGAGGAGGCTGCAGGCTTTCAGGGCAGAGATTGCCGTAGCCAGCCAGCTAAATAAAACACAGGCAGAAGCAGCTACACGGAGAGAATCGCAGGGCAGCAATCATCATCAGACACGCTGCTTTATGCCTCCAGAATATACTTACACAGAGAGGCTCATGCAGACCAAACAGGGCTTCAGTAATGAGCCCAAGGGGTGGGAAACGGTCTTGGCATTGCTCGACAGCGTGGGGGAAAGTCCCACCAGTCCTGTGCCACCGTCACCGTCACGGGTGCCGAAGGACTCTCAGGGAAAGAGACGGGCAGCACGCACAGCGCTCGCCAGCGAGCTCCTCACGCAGGCGGCATGGGTTGTCGGTTGATACATGAGGGAAATTACAGATGTTTTCTCCAGTTAAAACTACCTTAAAATATATACGCTACTCATAAAGTTTGCAGGCTGTTTGTGAAAATCCGAGCTTCTGTCCAAACGAGAGGGGGTTCTGCCAGGGCTTTCTGCAGGGCAGCTCCCCAGCCCTCGATGCCTCCTCTCCAACCCCCAAAGTGTGTGACAGTCTTGATCTGACAGCATCCACAGCAAAACACTCGGCCTCATCCCTGAAACTTTCCCATGTTTTCTTTCACACCTGAAAGCTGCCGGTTCAGGGTGCTGAATTATAGCAGCCCAGCTCCGCAAGCGAGAGGTTGCAGGGATGGAGCGCTGGAAAAGGACCAAGAAAACCTGAACCCCGGGTTGGACTGGGTGATCTCCAGCCATCCTCCTCATCCTGAGCAACATTTTCCTGCAATTCTGTAATTCTCGTTCCCACCTTACTCTGCTTTCTTCCAATGCCACCACGCTACCAAGTATTGGGTCCAGCACAGTACCTAATTCTGTATAAGATATTGTAATTTCCATAGTGCCAATACATCCTCCTGGGATACCAATTCCAACAGCATGACTGCTCCATCATGATAGAAAGAGATTTTATTTGCATTCCAACTTAAAATATTGCAAATTGCAGAATGACTCGTGACATCAGTTTAACAAAAACGTCCCTGCACTGCCAGATTTAGAGAGGGCCCCTTTGAAATGATATTTTCAGACACCTTTGTGGTCACAAAAAAATATTAGGCAACAAAGTGGCAACTTGTGCAGAATTATAGAAGACAAAGTCTAATGAGAAGCTTTTAACTTTGGTAGCTGATTCAGAGAGAAATTTTCCATTAAAATGACAATAAACACCTGCAGCCAAGGAGCAAGACAAGTGTTTTGTTTCAGTTTATCAGCTACTGGGCTCCTAATGTTTACAATATGAACTGTATTACAAAACCGTCGTACTAGTCATGTTTAGTTCAATTAAACATTCCCCTAAAAGTATGTTTTCTATACAATCAATCCACTAGGGTCTTCTTGGTTTTTTGAGGAGGCAGTATTTTTGCAGGCCAGGGAGATATGTGTAGAAAGCAAGTGCTGAAAACCGACTGGCTGCACATGGTCGGAGAAAATATGCTGTATTAAAGCAGCAAGGCTTATCAGGGAGATGAAAGAGCCCTGGCTTGTGTTCGTATTCAGCCAGTTAGATAGTACAGCAAGAACCTCAAGGCGAATGGTTTCATTAAACATTAATTTGTGAAGCGCTTCAAAGTTAAGGTTGAGGCATGCTTCTGTATAATACATAATATTATTCATCATCTAAAAAAGTTGTTTTGGATGCAATTAAGGAATAATCCTACGGCTCTCAGCAGTGATTCAATGGAATTCAGGGAGGTCTTGCATCATTTAACACAGACAAACATACAGCAGAGGAAGGGCTTGCAAGTCTCTCTCCCTTTTAATTTGGCAGATCTGAGGAAAAGAAGTCATGTAGGGGTTTAAAGCGTGGCCTTTGATTCATTTGCTTTAGTATTTCAAGCTTATCAAAGTAGCTTAGCTCCTAGAAGACAGCTAGTTGTTTACAGTCATTCACGATGTGATGAAGATGGGACAAACGGTAACCTTCACAGCAAGGCTAGTTGGAAAGTTTTGCATAGGATGGGCTACAATTCAGCCAATTCTCCTGTTCCTTCCTCGCTCCTGAGCCGAAGCTGCTGCTGTTGCATTAAGTGCTCAGAGCAGCAATGAGAATCTTTCTTCCAGAAAGTGCCCAGTGAGCAGAACACTGAGGGGGCTGCAACCCCGGAGAGGACGGCACAGTTGTACAGTTGCTCAATGCATGTTCTTAACAAGAAGTCCTAAAAATCACTATAATTTCAAGAATTGCTTTGTAGGCCTATTTCTTCTAACAACTGTATTACTGACTATGTCCCCAAATTCCTTGCTGCAAAGCAACTATTTCAGAATCTTATCTAGTTCCTTTACCAGACATTAACTACTGTGCACCACTGGAAGGGAAAAAAAGAAGAGGAAAGATGTAGAAACTTAAATAATTTGTTAAGAGAGTAGTAGCTACTGTGAATGGGGGCTCTCACTTACGTTGGGGCAAGTAAAGACGAATTTTCCACTACACAGACCACTCTAATATTCTTTGGTATTGAAATTACAAATCAACTGCAGCCAGCCACCGTCACTGACTTGATTAAAAACCAGCTGAGGTAGGAGAGCCCAGCAGCACCATACCTAACACTTCTCTAGAGCCAGCTCCAGTTTGGAAGCTACTATTAGCCTTTACGGCAGGTTGTATCTGTGCAAGTAGTAACTCTAAAATGCACCAGAGGCACCCAAACAGCTTTTCAAGAGGCAGCCTAATGCTGGCAATTGTGAAGCCAAGTGTAAGCCAATTTGGTGAAAAGCCATACAACTTCCTCTGCATTCACTGTCCACTGAGTTGCATGGTAACAAATTTTTGGTATCATCTAGGATATACCAAAGAGTTACTTTCAATAACATGACAGTTTTCTTACCAGGAGCTTGGATATCTAAGGAAACAGAGTGCCATCTGCACAGGGTAAGGAAGGAAGGAAGAAAAACCTGAAGGACGTGAAAACAAACAACACAGAAGAATCTCTATCACAAAATAACTGAGCAAAGAATACAGTTTTTCTGTCAACAGTTGGGATTTTGAGACCCAAGTGTTAATTTGCAAGCTTACTGAAAACTCACCACTGTCTGTGCCCAGCATGCTTGTTCAGTGCTGTGAGTGGAGCGTGCCAAGCAGTCGCAATAGTGCTCCACCACCTACTGCTTTCCTCTAGATTAAAGCACGTGCAGTTAAAGGGAGCACTGAAGTGCCACACACTGAACCCTGGCCACAGCAGACTGTTCGTCATAAACCCCCTTCTCTGTAACTTGTCTGCCTCTTGAGTTTTCCATTTCACAGCACAGCTGAGGTTGGAAGGCACCTCTGGAGATGACCTAGTCCAACACCCATCCCACCCACCGCCATGTGTCCAGGCAGGTTTTGAAGAAGACTCCACCACCTCTCTGGGCAACCTGCTCCACTGTCTGACCACCCTCACAGGAAAAAGTTTTTCTGATGTTTAAATGGATTCTCCTGTACCTCAGTTTGTGCCCATTGCCTCTCAGCCTGCCACTGAGCACCACCAGGAAGAGTCTGGCTGTTTTGACTCCCCCTCCATTATATATTTATAAACTTCGGCAAGATCCCTCCCAAGCCTTCTGCGGGCTTAGCAGTCCCAGCTCTCTCAGCCTCTCCTCATACAACAGATGCCCCACTCCTTAACCATCATGGCCTTTTGCTGGACTGCTCTACTAAGTCCATGTCTCTCTTGTACCAAAGAAGCCCAGAACTGGACCCAGCACTCCAGATGTCTCACCAGATGCCAGTAGAAAGGATCGCCACCCTTGACCTGCTAGCAATACTCTTCCTAACACAACCTGGGAGACTGCTGGCCCTCACTGTACGCTGGCTCACGGTCAGCTTGTTACCCCCCATCACCCCCAATGCTCTTTCAAAGCTTGCCTGAACACTAGCTTCCCCTTCCCAAAGAGGTCATGCTCAGCACCCAGGCATCGCTCGGATCGCAGAGGTTTCTTCCACACCACAACCCCACTTCACCTGGCTCCGAAGGAGAGAGCTGGCCGGAGGCCCAGCCCAGCTCATGGTTCAGGACGGACTCAGCAGCAGGGAGAGGAAGCAAGGTTTTCAGGAGCCAGGAACAAGTTTAGCAAGTTCCCAGGACAATCAAAGAGATATTTTTAAGGTAAATGCTTTACTACAAATGCTTTCGTAAGTGCTTCGAAGAAGTTGGAAGTGGTAGATAAAAAAAATTTGTCCAGTTCTTACAGTACAGAAAGCAATTGAAGAAGAGCACAAAAGAGCATGCCATTTGAAGTTCTCTACTTTCCCAGAGCGATGTAGCAATACCAGTAAGGCTACATCTGGCCAAACCTGCAAAAGTATTCATGTATCACCATAGCCTGTAGAAAGATTATAGTCTTTTATTGATTTCTTGTTTTACAGATTCAGATTTAACTTTCAATAATAAAGTTCAATAAATTGATTCCCTAATCATAAAAACTTGTTTTACACATTATGTACAGGTACCCAGAGACTACAGCCATACAGCATGTCACAGCTATACCACAGACCTTCACACGGAACAAGCTGGGGAGAGGTGCTAACTGCAATGACATACATTCAGAGATCAAGTTGTGGATATGCACAGTGCATTTGGCACAGCTCACTGAAGATTGCCCACACAGGGACAGTAAAATAATCCCAACTAAGTGATAACATGGATTAGTTCAACTACATTAAGTCCAGGAGGAACACTTAATTCACAATTAAACTAGCCATTGGAAGAGATTTGATTAAGTTGAATCAAATGCAGCTGAACTAATCATTTAGTTTCATTAAGCATCCCTCTATAGACAAATCCTAGACCTTGAGATCTGTCTCCAATATAAAACATGTCTTTTTAGTTGAGATATGCAGAAGTTTGAGGACTGAGGGGAGCTCAGGTATTAGAAGTATTCTTTGGCAGTTTGATACAAATATAAAAAATAGATTACTTTTGAGGACTAAACTAAGCTTTTCCCATTTTATATCTTTTCTGCCAGCACCAGAACTGCTTCAGTGACACAGTAACACTCACATATGGTAACTTAAACACAACCTTACATTTTAATGAAACAAAATTCATATTACAGTTAAAGTTCAATACTCAAGATACCCTCCAACAGGCTATGCGCTCACCACAAAAAAGTTAAAACTTAACATTCAGTGAGAAAACTTTCCCAAAGCAATGACAGAACCCATGAAACACTGCACGACTGTATCTTCTCTGCAATACTGTAACTGGCAAACATCAGAGACCAGTCTGCAAAAGGCAGCCAACTGTACTCTTAAGCATTCCAGCTCATATAGAACATTATTTGATGTCAAGACCATTAGTTAATTGATTAAACAGCCCATTCTCTTTTATGAGATAAAGTAGACCACAGGTCTCTCCTGTAACTGCAATCTGATCTTAGTATGACAAAAACCTGCAGTCAAGAGTTTATGCAATCTGCTTTATAACATTACATCAAGCTACAACAGTTAAAATACAGTTTCACAAAGAAGCAGACACTCATTTAAAATCTGGCAATTCCCTTTTAAAAGCAGTCGTTTTCCTTTCTAGTGACATGCCTATCCTGAAGGAGATAAAGCCAGACTCATTTTGAAGAGGGAAGGAAAGAAGGAAACACTTCCAGAATGAAGTGTCCAATTCTACAGCCCGCAGGGCAGAAGGCTGCAATATTAATGTTTGTCTCCAGTAATACAGCTCTAAAGATATTGCTTTGTCCAAATGCTGCTATAAAGACTTTCAATTTCAAATTACTTCCAACAATAGGAATGTAACTTGACTAGGGCATTCCACGATGAAGACTATTTAGCCAATATATCTATTTAGTTATCTCAGTTTTGAGATACTGTAGTGCAGCTTCATCTTCTTTTGTCTGCTGCAGACTCCCATTCAAACTTCTAAATGCACAGTTCAGAACAAACCTAACAAAAGGCTTAAGCAGACTCTCCTGCTGGGTACACGAGCACAACAAGCAAGTCACATTAGCCATGGAAGTGGACCTAGTCCATTTTCAGATTTTTCAGCAAGTGATGCCAGAGCCTTAGCCAGCTTGTCACCTTAAGTGAGAAGTTTATGGGGAAAATAGGTATACAAACAATACATAGTACTGTTTATGCTTATTCCCTATGGAAAACTGACCTGATGCTGAGAAGTTTCACTCAGGGCTGTAGGAAAACTTTGATTTTACCTCTTAAAAAAAAAAAAAAGAGGGGATGGGTAGCACTACACAGACTGCCTAATCCACTTACCATAGAAGCTTCCATTCCTTTTTATGGAATCTTCTCAGTATTTCTAGAACTTGATATCTCTTGCTGGCTTAGTCATCACAGCCAAGTAGCAGTCTCTAGTCTCAGTTAACAGAACTGAGCCCTCTGGAATTCACACATTATATAGTAAATACACGTGAAGATAAACCAGTGATTAGCTCTGAAATGCCTGACCATGAAGAATTAAAAAGAAACAAGCTGACATGAGAGTTCTTCCTTGGATTTAAGGAACTTCAGGGCATGGAACTCCTAATTATGTTGTCCTGTAGATTTCACAAGACTTAATTCTTGCATGTTCTTTTCGTCACTTGGACATGAAAGTGAGGGTAATTCAGCTTTGAACAGCTTTGCTTGCAATAACTGTCTTTTTCATAAAGGTAATCTGTGAATTTCCCCCTCCCCATAGATTCTCAGGCATTCACACAGACTCTCTAGAAAGGTAAGACACTTTATTGAATTTGTTGATAAATTAAGAAAGGACTATGAACCAGACTTATGGGTCACAGGTGCTTGTAAACAGACATCAGTTCCTTCCCACAGAAAGCCTGACTCCATGTGCTCAGCCAGAAGTCACTTTCCCCAGCGCTGCTCACAGGCTGCATAGTGATGGAGGGCAGAGAAAAAGTCTTCATAGCTGATGTTCAGGTGGGAAGGCAAAGAACTGAGAAAGCAAGTTAGAAAAGTTAAAATAAGCTTTTATAAACACCACACAACTCATATGGCCAGTCAGGAATATCACTACTTAAAACAAGCTATTGTCTTAGTAACCTTGCAAAGTTGTTCTCAACACCATTATTGTCACTCAGCTCCACTAATTAAATTAGCTGTTAATATCTTGTCACCCTCTAAATCAAAGTCTACTCATTCGAGCACATAGGGCACTTCAAATTACTGAGAAAGTTGGAGCAGTACAGGTCTGCCCAGACATTTAAGTGCCCTATAAATGCTCTCAGATTTAAGAAATACGGCAGCTCTAGTCAGTGCAGTTATTGCCAAAACTGGAAAGTAATCCAGAGGCATGATCATCTTACACTATCTTATTTCCCTTATACCCTTAGTTTCCCTGTTAGAAGCCTGTAAGCCACTCAAAATCCACACAAGGAACACCAACAGAACTGGGATTGGACCACTGAGACTAGATGGTGACAGAAGTTGTTCCTTAAACCTGAAGAGTAAAGTCTGCTGTTGCCTAATTGTGGCCGAAGGAGCAACAATGGTTACCATGTTTGACAGGTTTCATTTAACAATTCTTAAATAACCTCAAATCAATCTCCAGACACCTTTGTTTAGACAGATCTACTCTTATGGCTATTTCCATAAGGTAAGTCACAAAGACTTGTTTAGTTAGATATTATTCCAACCTGTTTCACAGCATTTATAGGCAACTCACATGATTTCTGTCAGTCTGATGTGCCATGGAAGGAATCCTAGTGTGCTGTCCACAGGACCAAACTTCAAGACTAAATCAGGATCAGGAAATCCATTTGTACCTGTAAGAACAAGTTAAATTAGCTTTCATTAAATTCACCAGAACATTTGTTTTAATTCTAAACCCTAAGGCATCTGCCTTTTCATTAAATGCTTTTTTTTTTTTAAAATGAAGTGAAGCTCCTGAGGACAAGTTAACAATTAAAAGCCCAGGAGGACAGACTGGTCTTGTACCACCTGAACAGGACCAACTGAGCAAAAGCTTAGGCAGCCACTGCAGGTCCAGCTGGACTGTTATTTTTATGTCAGGTAGCTTTCAAAAGACTTGGTAAGGAAGTTACAGGAACAGTTACATTGTTTTGAATAACAGCAAACCTTAACACCGCTGTTTAAACTAACTTGTTCTAGTTTTGTCTTGGCAAACTGGATTTTAGTACCACAGAACATGCTGTACCCTGACCCATACCTACTGCAGTCAAACAGAATAAAAGGACTGTTAACACACACACACACAAAAAAACCCAACAACCAAACACTTAAGAAGGTTCCACTGAAGAACAACTTGATATCACAGACCATCAAGAAAACAAGTTGTAAAAAAAAAAAAAAAAACAAACAAACCATCAGATGAATTCTGTCTCAGTATGGAGCTAGATAATTTAAACTTTTACTACGAAATTTCAGACAAACTGTTGCAGGTGACATCTTTCTGGTTAGATGAGTGAGGAAAACAGGTCACCAGGTGCCCATTCTTACTACCCATACCTTAAAACCCCAGTCACTGTCATTCCACTACTGAGAGCATCCTACTGATCTTCTGAGGTTGAAGACAATCAGTGGCCAAAAGACACTGTCTCCCTTTTCCATAAACCTCTGCCATGTCTGAGCTACTCCAGGCTAAAATTGACAGATAGGCAATAAGCTTAGAATGAACAGTCTTAGTCCAGCTTTCCCTGCTAATTCTAGCAAGTTGATTAGGGCAACATGTGAAAACCAGTATAGTAGCCCAAGGGGACCCAAGAAGGTAAGCCTTCTTTATGCACCTACCTAGCTCATCTGAAAAACATTCCAGCAGTCATAACCCTACTTTGCTATAATGCTGCAATTTGTCATGATTATTGCATGCTATTTCTTGCTACCCCTCCCATTACCCACTAATTCTGTAAGTTAGCTGCAAGGGTGCTTACATTGCATAATGCCTACATTTAGCAGATAAAGCTTAATACTGCCTATTTGCTCTGAACTTCAGATGTTATTCCTCAATTCTTTTCTCACTTTAACAGCAACAACAAAACAAACCCCAAACCAAAAAAAACTCCCAAACCAGTCAAGAGCCTTTTACAAGTTTATGTTTAGATGTAGAGGAACTTAACTTTGGGAATAACAGAACAGGAAACTAAGGTCCTATCAGATTTTGCTCCACCCAGGTTTTAAAACCGAAGCTGGAGACTTCAAAAACTTCACATCCTCCCTCCCCACTGAATCACAACAATAGTAATCCTTTTACCAGAGGCAAAGAAGCTATTTTCCCAAGCCTGTGCATTTCTAAGGAAGGATGAAGTACTTGGATATGAGTGCCTTGTGCCACACTCCAAATCTTATCTCAAAGTTAAGAAAAAAAAAATATATAAAGCAAAAGCCACTTATGTGTTCAGAAGCTAGCATGTTAGTATGAAAGAGTTTTGCAGGGAAGCAGTGAATACTTAGAAGTGGGGACTCTGGAGGAAGTGGACAGTTTTACTCATCAGCTGATTCAGTAGCTGAGTACTCCTCAGCTGGCCAGTTCAACAGCAGGATCTTCAACACTGCAATGGCTTTTCAAACAGGAAAAGACCTTCAGAGAGCCCAGTTAATGCTAATATTTCCTTCTGGTTCCTATCTGAAGGAAAATGAAAACATACACTGTAGTATTACTGTCACAACAGTACTGTGCTTTCTGCATCCATTACTCTACCTCAACACATCAACACTACAGATACTTTACAGGTGAAAGCTCCCTCAGAGCTGCTGGAGTTACAGCACTCTTCAAGTTTACCACACACAAGATAGAAGGATTTGGGAGCAGACTCAAAAAAAAAAAAGGCCAAAAGACTTAGACACTCAAGGAACAGGAGTCTGGCAACATCCCTTCTAGGTCAGGAGTTCTGAGAGAGGAATATGAAGGAATCTGCAGAGCTGACAGTACTACCACCCTTCTCCTCCCCACATAGATTTTACAGGGCAACTTGAACAGCCTTAATTGATAGTCATGTTCTTTACTGGGAAGGCAGACAGCAAGTAGGGACAATATTATAATGCAGCTGGCAACTACTTTTCTGAAAACAAGCTGGTTAGCTGAGGCATTGCTCAGAAGAAAGTACTCTTACACCAAAGAAAACTCAAGCTGTAAGAATTAGAGCATGACTGGATTAAGAACCAGAAAAGCCACATAACAAGCTAGAACCATACCATTTTAGGACTAGACTTCAATAACTGCATCCTAAATATGAACAGAAAGTTAAAAAACTACATTATCAGGTACTTAAATCAAAATGTGAAAAACCAGAATCTTACAGAAGTCACCATGAATACAAACCCTAAAAATATAGCTACTCAAGTACTGCTTTTCAGAACTCAGTCTCAACTTAGATCTGTAACTCACAGATGTTTACATTCAATACCTTTCCATTAAGGATGCACAGAAACTAAATTTGCCTACAAGTGAGTAGTTTCATAAGCTAAATAAGTCATGAAAGACTAGTTCTTCACCTTCAACTGTCCTAAACATTAAACCCAAGCAAATTAATAAGCAGGACTAGTTACAGATACCATCCTTAGTTATTAGCCACATAGATTAAACAGTCTGTTTTCAAAGTTAACAGTTTTGACAGACTAAAAGTCTAGATTTCTCTTTCTGTGCTCAGCTAGCATGCACTACTTGAACAATAAGTCTGCTCAAGTAAGACTGGACCTAATACTTTTAACATACCCAGACACTTAAATGCATGGACAGAAGATCATGAACAAGTGTTTGAGAAGCTCCAGTTAAACATCACTGGCGAAAATACATACATAGTATCAACTATCATCAGTTCTACAGGAAATGAGAGACTATTTTAAAGAAGCAGTTATTCGTTTCCTTAAATTGCCTTTGGGATATAACAGGATAGATGTCTAAGTTACTTCTTCAGGTGCTTTATTTAATACATTTAATAATTCCACTACAGTGAGAAGCTATCATGCAGCATGCTGACAACAGGAATAGAATTTAGTTTGAAATTAAGATTAAAGCGTCCAAACTGCCACGGTAGTCAATATGCAGAGCAACTCAGCCAACCACCCATTTGAGAAAAATCACTCTGAAGTCCAATTAATGAGAGCCACAATAATGTGCCTGCAGACATCCAAGTTGAAGTGTGCAATCTGAAACCTGAACCCTGCCAAGCTAATTACAGCTGCATGTATCACCTAGGAAAGCAGAGCAACTGTTATAGCTCCTTAGCACCACTGGGGAGGTGGAGGCTTGTTCTAAACTACTTCTCCCAGATATGAGATTAGGGCAGCCCTGCCCTTTTCATAGCTATTGCATGTAGCCATGCACCTCAGTGCACAGTCAGTTATCTGCATGAATTAGTAATGAAGGTAACTAGTGTGGGTTATACAGCAGCAAAATATCAGCAAGTGCTCCATCATTTGCACTCAGGGTGGTAGTTAGGCAGCAGTAACAGCTTTAATTGCTGTAACTAGATCTTGAAAAGACTCTCTGCCCATACTCTGGTTTGCAGCATGCTAACTTGCAACAAGTTAACCTAAGTTACAATAGTCTAGTTTCAGGTAATCCCAGCAGTACTTTTTGAGAAAGGTCGTTGCAGAACATCCTACAGAGGTTATAAACTGCAAAGCTGAGACTCTCCAATTTAGCTTAAGGTTTCCTTTTTCTGCTTAAAGAAAAAACTCAACAGGGAGTAAACCAGTAAGAAATTTTTAGCAGAAGCCTGAAAGCAATAATCATAACTTACCCTGATAGACTAAGTATCAAGATGCATATGTTCTAAGCAACAAATATACTAGAAACAAAATCCATTATGAATCGAGTACTCTTTCCCCTCCTCCCCATACACCATGCCATACTTACTACTTAATAAGTTGTCTAACACATTCACATCCAGGTCCGTGTATGTTCTTTGCTGTTGTGCTACCAACTGACAAAAGTTCTGAGCAGCTTTTACTATGTCTGCTTTTCCATCTTCCGGAGACAGCACCTTCAATGCAGATTGGCAATTTAAAACTGCAAGTACAAAACACAGTTTAAAAGCAACAGAAATATAGTTGTTTTGAATGTGCTTTAGACATTCACAGGGTATGACTGGAAGTAACTTGTAGTTTACTTCATATATTATACAACTAGTCATAGATTTCTCTCTTCCATCTCTTACAGAAGTGGGTAAGTGTCTTCTGGATTTGCTGTATTACTAAAGCACAAGTTTAAGGCAAATATTTTGAGGAGTCTTGTGAAAAGCAGATTAATGTCACTCTTGAAATAAAAAGTCTTCCAGGGAATTTGCATTGGTTCTTACACTATCAGGCAAAGCAGCGAGAGGAAGGTGCCTAGACAGTAACTGGGGGGGTGGTAAACAATGCAGAAAGACTTGCAGTTCAGGGAAAGGAAAAAAAGACCCAATTCCTACCCTAAAACAGCTACTGTGGACATTCATGTGACACAATGATTAAGCATGCTGAGTATGATCACAGGATCTTTCAGTAGCACTTCAAAATTGATGCAAAAGTTACAATATTGATTTAGGATTGCTACAGAGAAGCTAGGTATCAGAGTTCAGCCATTAATCTTTAATTACGTCTGTGACTTGAGGACATTTCACAACAATCTTACTGTCTACACTGTTGTGAGGTAAGAGTCTTCTCGCACTTCGACTTGCATCATTGTCAGTTTTGATAAGGTACTTAAGAGGTAAACTTACCAAGGTAGCTGAAGGCTACAGACAGTGTACTAAACCCAGCCTGAAGTAACTGGGTTAAGTACTAGTGTGTGGACACATTAGACTTATAGAGAACTTATGATAGTTATAACCTGATACTTAAAAATAGCATTTCTTAAAACTGCAGAACCTGACTGCAAAGGACCACAGAATACAGTCAGAAGACTCCTAAGAACATCTAAAAAAACCTCACATCTATCCAAAGCCACCACAATGAAAATAATTGTTCCTTGATATTGTTTGATTTGTTGTATGTCCTATGTTAAAGGATATTTCTCTAACAGTATTCATAAATGTAAGGCATGTCATTTTGCTTCTCAGAAGAAGTGAAAAATTGCAGTTTAATATCATAAACTGGATAGATGTCAGCTTGTTCAGTTCAAAGTATGAAGTGTCTGATCTGACTGTGGAGCCTTCTAAGTAAGAATGAAAAATTCTAAAGAGAACAGAAAACACCTCTGCTTTTCATGTATTTCAACACAAAAGGTTGCTGAGACTTAAATGTGCCCTTTCAGCCAGCAAGTCAGAGCAGTCTTTCAGTAGTTCATTTGGTCTAGATGTAAATAGCTGCACTTACTTAAATCAGGGTAAGTATGCTAGAGTTTAAGACATTAACAACCTGTCTTCTGCTGGTTATTTCAACCTTCACAGGAATAAAGTGAAATAATGTGAAACTTGGGTGTTTCCATGTAAACGGTAGCACCTTAGCCTAAGGTGCTTATAAGGCAAGTAAGTTAATGCTACAACATTGGACTTTATACTGGAAAACTGGCACAAAGGATTTCGCCATCCTATCAGCCCTGGCAGGGGAAGCAAAACTCAGCCAGCAGCATCTTAAATGCAGCTAAACATATTACAGCTTGTGAAGTGTAGTCTTATTCTTAAGTCTTTGAACTATGTGATGTGATAAGGGTTGTTTTGGTTTTTGGTTTGTTTTTGTTTGTTTGAATTCTGAGACCTGTTTAAATACTATGAGTTACAGTTAGGAGAGCTTTAAGTATATCAGCCTATCCCTCTAAGGCAAAGGTCTGCTTTAGTAAGTACATACTTGTAATTTACTATATTTTGAATGGACTTCTAACATTTGTGTTAGTCAGCATACCTAAATGAATACTTGCAGCAGATAGTATCGAATAAGGAACATTAATTTTGATACATATTTCTGTTTTCCACTTCCACTAAATGCAAAAGCTGCTACCACAGTTTGTGGGGTTTTTTTTCTCCAAACTTACACACTTTACCTTCCTGGTGTCATTATACATTGCCATGACAAACAGCACTTTTGCTCTTTCCCTTCTTCCTCCCCACTTTGAGATATAAGTTTGGAAAGATGGAAGCACACGCATTGTTAATTTGACATCAGTTCCCTTACGCTTACTCCAGTGCTATTTCAGCTCTCTCAGCAAAAGAATTCATCTCAGTGAAACAGTGGGGAGTTGAGCTACACTGATGCATTAAAGGGGTCATGGCACAACAGTCAGGCTAAACTGAAGATCAAGCTACCCAGTAATGATCACTAAGGGAAGGAGAGCACAACACTTCACTATTAGTTAAGAACAAATAAGCACAATGAAAGTTGAATACTAGCCCAGGAAAGTTGCATGTGTTCTGATAATCAGCGCTTAATGAAGGAAAAAGTCACTGTACACAGGAATGCATTTAAGTAAAAGCAGCATTATGATTTACATAACAGCTGTTTACAGTCATACCAAACTCCTCCTTGCAATTCATCTTACCTTGATCAGCTTTGTCTTGATTTGCAAATTCCACGGTGTACTTGGAGCAATCTAGTCCTAAGAGTTCTTGCTGCTGTTTTAAAATTTCATCCATCAATCTTGAATTATTCCTCTTGAAAATACCTTTAAAAAAAGGTTGTATGTCAGCCAACTCCTATAAAGAATGCAACAAAATAAATCTTACACTAGGCAGGAAGAAAAAAAAGAATCAGGTAGTCAGTGCTGGTTTCAAACTGGAGTTCACAAGTATGATAAGAATCCAAAGCAAATGCTACTGCACATGACTAATTTCAGTGACCTTGGAAAGAAAACTCATGTGGTTTTGTTCCTCTTTCACTCAGCCTGGTTTAAGTAGCAAGCTGCAATTGCATAAGGGATAGTTTAAGACCCAGTTCATTGTCCTTAGTCTGCTAGCAATAGTTTTGAGATAGCAATACCCTACCAGCACATGGCCACCAAGTCAGATTAACACCAAGTTTCTTTCATGCCCATGCTGCTGTAGATTTGCAGCTTAAGTCTGGTACCACTTACTGCCACACCACTAAGGCTGCAGGCTAACAAAGCAAGTCACCACAGAGCAAGAGCCAGAAGACTAAATCAGCATATCAGTAACTGTCCACTCTTACGCCAATGGCCAATGCCATGGATTTCCTAATAAGAGGATTTCACAAGTTGTATATTCCAAGGAGTTAATGCACTCCTCAAGGTCTTTTTATACTTACATGTTTATGGTAGACACATTCTGAGTGCAGATTACAAAAACATGCTTAACGAAACATACTTGGGTTCTTGTTCTAAAACAAACTCTAGCTCTTAAGAGGGACACAACCGAACGATTTCTAATTAAAAGCCAAAGTAAAAATTAAGTGTTACAGCTTAAGTATTTACAATGCAAAAGTGTAGCTAAGCGTATTTACTTAGGAACTGATAACGTTTTTATCACATTGTATTCAGAGGTTGTTACTAAGAGTGTAAGTTTCATTCAGAAATCCTTTGTGTCAAGCACTTCTCCTGGCCATTCTAATGCCCACACAATAATCTTAGAAGAAACACTGAACTTGTATACAATTTTATGATCAGGCTCATGATTCATCACCTCAACCTGATTCTGGGATTAGAAATTGCTACAAACAGCAGTTTCTACATCAGCGTGTAAGCATTGGGTTAAGACCATAATACATTAGGGAGTTAGTTTGCAACATGAAGTAATACAACTCCATTTATCTAATAAGCTAGCCTTTAGGCCTAGTGAGTTAGTATTTTTATACAGGCTTCACTAGAGGTTTTAATAGGTGGTAAGCATCTGGTTTTCCTCCCATCCTGGATACTTCCTGTGAAAAAAAAAATTACTTCATTACACAAGTGTTACCAATGCTTATAACTGATTTCACATGCTGACAGACAAGCAAATCTTAGTAAGGCAGCAACCTTGATAGAAAGAAAAGCATTAGAATACTTTCACTAAATCTAAACTAAAGTTAAAATTGTTACACTTTGTGCTCCTGCTTACTAGTATATATTCATACATAGTAGAAATTGAAAATGCTGCTTTGCATAATACTGTTTGGTACAACTCTGGTTGGATAAGTCTGTTTTGTGCTAGAGTTAGCACTGATTGCCTTCCTTACACTTAAGGTCAGCAGCAGTGCAGCTACTGCAAATCCCACACCATCTTCAAGTAAGATCTGTACAAGGTTAGGTGTGCCTCACCTCTAAGTCATCTGACTTCCATTCACTTTTAAAGATGAGAAAAAAAACTATGCTCAATATTCAGAAAAAGAGTTGGCACAATTAGGATATGCTCCCAATCTGGGAAACAGACAGCTGCTCTCTTCCCCTTCACCACCCAACACTAATGATAACAATTCTTTTCTCATTAAAAGTTATTGCCTAATCCTGTCAAAGATTGGAAGAACAGATTTAAGAATCCACACTCCAGCTCTAAAGTAAAAGCAGACATTAAGGATAACAGGTAGGAGAATAGACTAAGGTGTTTACTGCTCAGTAAAAAGGGACATCAGATTGGTCTGGCTCTGAAGTGAAGGTCCTTAATACACACAGTGGATACTGAAGACTTGGTAGATATATTCTTGAGATTTATCTGAATATCACCAGCACACCCCTTCTACTCTCCTCATTTATGTCACCCACCTACTTAGTTGTTCAAATCTGGGTCCTGCATTGCTCTTGGAATAGCAGTTTAACACAAACTGGAAGCTACAGTAGTTGTAGTATGTCTTTCTTGGAAAGACCTCCACACCTAAATTCCAACTGATCCACCAACCTTGACACACCTGCAGTTTTCCTGCAGACAAGATCCTGAAGCACATCAGAAGGTAGTAAATATCATAGAATTATTTAGGTTGGAAAAGACCTCTACAATCATCGAATCCAACTGTCAACCATGCCCACTAAACCATGTCCTGAAGTGCCTTGTCTACATGCTTTTTGAACACCTCCAGGGATGGTGACTCAACCACTTCCCTGGGCAGCCTGTTCCAATGCCTGACAACCCTTTCAGTAAAGAAATTTTTCCTAATATCCAATCTAAACCTCCCCTGCCGCAACTTGAGGCCATTTCCTCTCATCCTATCTCCAGCCACCTGACAAAAGAGACCACCACCCACCTCACTATGACCTCCTGTCAGGAGGATCCAAACTAACCAAAATCTTCATTTAAAGCCAATAGCATTTGGGAACTTCATTCCTTCAGCATCTTGTCTCCCACTCAGGGCACAAGAGACTTTCTTACTAATGCATATGATGGCAAATACAGTCCTGCCAGAGGCAATGTACATGGGCCAAATTCACACTTGACTTTAAAAATTATTTTACGTGGTTGTGGCTCAAACATACACTCCCTTCCTTTACAGTACCTCAATAACCTATTTGTCTATAAGGTTCATTTTTTAAAACTTTGAAAATACATCCAAGTTAGTTCTGGAAGATGCTGTTGCTAGTTTATACATGATAAATGCAGTAAACAAGAGTGCATGAGTAGACCAACTCACTAACAAAATTCAAGTGTTCCTAGGCAACAAGACTTCAAGTCTTGATTCAACACTACCTTCCAATTTCATTCAGTCTTCCACGCAAGTTGAAAGCAAGTCCATATGATTTTACCATTATAGAAAGTTAATATTTGACAAGAGGTCCCATAAATTTTAGCAATACAACAGCTGTTTGCTGTTAAGTGGGGAAAATTTCAGCCTTACTACTGTTTCTAATATGGAACACAAACATGAAATTGTCATTATTATTTCTCATTAGAAACAATTTTTGGTTTTGAAAAGCAGAAACACTTTTGTTCAGTCACAACTCTGGAGTTTTTGCAAGGTGGTACAAATGTGTATATTCCAGCAAGTGAAGTGTTTTAAGAATTATGCATATTTAAGCACTATAATTCCCAAAGCAATGAGAATATAAAACTTTAGTTTACTTTTTTTTTTTCCCCAACTACTGCAAACTTGTGAGCTGTTTCCAGGGTTAATTCTTGTTTTTACAACACAAGCTGGAAACCTGCTAATTGATCATCAGTTCCCATCAGAGCTGAGGCAAACCAGAAGCGTTTTAGCTTCCTGCAGTAGTCCTCCATCACACGGGTCTTTTCCAGGGCACGTGCCTTTTGCTCAGTTTTACAATAGTTACAAGCCATGTCCCTTTCCAGTCATCTGTGGTGTTGTAGCATTTTAGGGTTAGAGACCAACAAATGCAGTTTGTAATTAAGAGGCTGCAAGTTCAGCAGAAGCAAAAGGCTCCAAAGTGACAGGAATTGTGAACTGGAGGGAAACAAGTGGCACAGAGAAACACCAGGTGGTGTCAACCATTTGCCTGGCTAGACTACCACGGCCACCACCTGTTAATGCCTTGGTCACAGCTCAAAGTTCAATATTCTCACTTGCCCTGCTTTTCAAAGCAGCAGAATCTGGTAAAACACAGGATACAAGTCAGCTCTTGCTTACAAGGGAACACCTTAACCAAAGTTAAGCCTAGGAAAGAATACATTTCCACAGCATTTCAGTTATCTGCTTTTTCTCCACTCCCTGCCAGTGCCAACAAGGGAAGAGTCATAAGGTAACAAGTCCATTTAAAGCATCAAAGTATTAACAGTTTGAGAAACATCAAATCATAACCAAATTCAAATAATGTACATGCAAGAAACAGTTTTAACACATGAACAACTTCCGTCTACATCCTCATGTTGGATCATGCTGGGTGATAACAGAGGAAAGCAGGGTTTGAGTCAATTACACTGGACCTCACAGGATATGGAGAGCTAGAAAAATGTATTAGGCTTGTCTGCTCCAAGAGCCTAGAACAGAATATAATCCAAGTTTGGAAGTGGATGAAGTCACTTAAGTTTCACCCACATTAAAGCCACTTAAGCTAGCGCTAACCACATGGGAATAATTCAAGTTAGAACTTATAACCTCGTATGTGACCGTTCCTCCCACGTTTTTTCTTGGAGGGACATTCTGTACCAGAAGAACAAGAGCTTATCAGCAATCAAAAGAAGAGATACTACTTTCGTACTACCCATACCTATAAGGAGATTGCCTTCTACAGATTAGCATTAGCCCTTTTAATAAATGTTGGGAGGAGTCCTCAGACCACAAAACACCAAAATGCAATTGTGGAACATGAAGTTTCACATGGGTGAAGATCCACAGCAGATGCCATGTGATACTGGTACCTCCCAAAAGTGTTGCAGTAACACAAACCCACAACATATTTATCTCCCCCAGTGAAGTGAACACACAGAACACCCAGAAAGTTTTATGGATTGATCAGATCAGCTAACTACCAAGTAATCTGGAAGAGACTAAAAGCCTATGTTTGGGGCTAATGAAATAATTTCTTTTGCTTACTGCAGTACTCTATCCTTTCAAAGAATTTCTAAGAGAAAATTGTTCGAAGTAAAGGAGATCACTGGAAAGCTAAACCCACGACAAAGAAACCAAAGTTCTCAATACAGTCATACTACGGGCTTAAAGAAACCTTCAACCTGAAGCATCTATTCAGGAGCCCAAAGAACTCAAATGCCAAGATGCAGCAAGCTCCCAAAATGTGCTCTAGACTTGTTCCAAACTATTTCAGGAAAGCTTCACCGATGGACAGAAGTAACACTCAAGCAAGCTCCCTTGAGTGGCAAAGTAACTTTAAAAGAAGAAAGTTAGAAGTACGTAATGCTGGTCAAAGTCTTCTGCTCCCCAGAAGGTATTTTAATTGCTACTATATAATTGCATAATCACTGCCTTCTGATTGTAAGAAGGCTGCATTATTTCCTCAGAGATAAGGTCTTGACCAGCATGGCTGGATTTCTACCAAGTAATAGGATTGGCAGTACAGAAACGCACAGAAATAAATCCTTGATCAAAACCCTAAAACGGTTATTAAATCCAGATTGACTAACAAGGTGCATATAGTAGCATCAAGTTTATTATGGCTTTGTTCTGCTGTGTATCAATGAAAATTGGGAGAATGAAAAGGGCCCCTAAACATCCAAGGCAGTAAAAGCATGCCACCTTAGCCCTCCAAGCCTGCTGGGGCAGGGAGGGGGAAAGGCTCAGTTTTGAGCACTGCAAGTCATAGCACCAGATATTTATTACAGTACAAGACAGTTATGTCATGGTCCTCTTGCATTCTGCAAAGACCTTTTTACCCCAGTCTTCTGGAATACTGATCTTCATGGATTCAGAGAAGGCAGCCAAGTACCTGATCAGGTTCCACAAGAATCAGCCAATACATTTGCAATATATTGGGTTCTGTAATTGCCCATGAGAATCAGCCCAACTCCAGCCAAGTTGCCCTTACAGTTACTGGTGCAGCTGCTGTAACATACTAGTGTCAGCTGGGATGCAGCTACTTATTTTGACACCAAAGAATACAGAAACAACCTTCCATTTAGTCATTTTGTTGAAAATATAGAAATTCATTACCATAAACAAATAAACAGCTTATCTGGCACTTCTTTAAAGAATCTCGTGCTTCCCTCTCTTCCTATAGAAGGGGCAATTAAGGACACATTTTTAATTTAAGCCTTCTACAGGAAATTGACACAGTATTTCTTCCAGAAAACGCAACCGTGGAAAACCACTCTTGTAATCAAAGTTTCCTGTTGCAACGAGAAGAATCTCAGTACTACAAATATGCAATGAAGGAAAAGGAAACGAAGTGCCCCTCACTACATCTAAAACAGATTCAGAGCACTTGTCATTGTATTTCCTTCTTCACCACAGCCAACATCACTGGGGAAAACATATCTTTGGTAAGTCAATAGCTGGTACAATTGTACAAACACAAAACCTTACTGAAGCAGCTCAGCAGACTAAGAGTAAATCTCACCAGGTGAGAACAAGCACGCAGCATAATTAAGGTTCACCCTCTGCTACTGATAAGAGCAAGCTGTACCTGACTTTATTCACCTTCACTATACTAGTGTTACTGCTGAGGCTTCCAGACATCGCTATTATTCAGAACTGGATTTAGCAACAACTGCAACATCCTACTTAACAACAAGTCTATCTGGAAATGCTGTATGCTCAATCCAGACACCATAAGGAGCTTAGCACCAAAAGAAAGGCAACATATCTGCTATTACTAGAAGTAAGCATATACTCAAGCCATAAGAGTGGCTACTGGCTTACTCTCTGAAACCAGTTTAAAAGGCTCAGCTGACAAGATGCTGTGCAAAAAGCAGTTGCAGCTGCTATCCCAGAAAACCCACTGAACACCCGTGAAGAACATGCACATGTAATGGCAGGCTATTCTCATCAACTCTGAAAGTTCGGCAAAGGCCACTGGTTTATAACATTTTAGTTGCTCTGCATTGTCTTGCCTTCTTCAGTTATGTTCCAACAAGCTGTAATACGTAACTATTTTCAGGTTTCAAAGGTGTTAACAAAACGTTTTAACATGCAACTTTAGCATGAATGTAACAACACATGGAACCAGCAGCAAATAATCTCCAAGATATATTTTTTTTTCTGAACTGCTAACAAAGACAATTGTTCTCCAAGGTTATTTCAGCTCTTCAGAGGACATAACCTTGTCATTTCTGGTCATTATATTTACAGTCTTGTAATAGTCAGTCTTAGATCTGACTGGATCTCAACATGTGTGCTAGAGAAGCAGAAGTAGCTTCTCCACAATGAAGGCATCAGACACTACAACAGCGCTGGCTTCTCCCTGTCAGACAGGATCTCAGCGACAGTGGCCTCCTAAGCATTGGCTGGTGCCTTCTCCCTCCTCAGTGCTGAATGGTTGCACAGTGAGCCAGCTGAAAACCAAGACCACCAAGAAATATGACTCTCAGCTGGATCTGTTCCTCAATTCAGTTCTCATACATACAATCTGTGCAGCACAATGCAGGGATCCAAAAAGGAACTAAGCATATGTACATCACGTATTAGGCAATGCTGCAGATAGCTTATTTGAGGTTTGACAGAAATTAGAGATCCTGCACAATAAAATGTCTCTCTTCAGGCTATAAGGGAAACTCACTCTTGTTTGGTACCAATGTTTGTTCTGCAGCATTTAAGCTGTTAGAATGCTTTCTAAGCTGAGAGCAAAAAATATCAACACATAAATGGCTCTTCAGAAGGTGCTGACTGTCTTCTGTGTCCTTGAGATGTTATGCAAATATTTTATACCATTCCTTGACTTTCAAATGAGGAAGTCTTGTCCCACTGAAACACAACATAACCAAGTTCCACAACAGCCCTGCACAGATGGCCAGTTTAAACTGCTAAGTAACTGGTATAAAGCCCAGCTTCTTAAAAAGATCTTAGAGAATTTAGTGAAAGTCAAGCCATTTGAGTCTTGTATCACATATGAAGGACCAGACATGAAACAGAACTTTTGATGGCAATGGTTTTAAAATTAAAAAAAAAAAAAAAAAATCAAATGCCTATGCTCAGGGAAAGGCCTGGGTACCTCAGATGCTTTTGCACACTTGATGACAATAGATTCCACTTACGTGGGATGCACTGTTGAGTTTTTCCTGAAAGAGCGCTAGACGACAACTATTACAGACTGTACCTCTAACCTGGCATACATCTACAGAATTAATCTGATTTGCATGACATCTCTAGACAGCCATCAGAAGTGGGTCAAACCTACAGTTATACACTAGTCTTCTACAGTCTCACCATTGACATCAAGAGCACAGGGATCTTCAGCACAAAGCTTTCGCCTCTGGAGAGGACAGAAACAGGGCACCGTCCAACTCATGTATTATTAGCCCTTCTGAGTTGATAGCTTGTCTAGTTTCAGTTAGAGATCATCTCTCAACAGCTGGGTAGAAAGCTTCACCTAAGAATATCTTGAATACAGCTGGTTTCATCTCCTCAGTAGGAAGAGAGATTTGTTCCATGATTATTCCACGGAATATTAAATCCAAACCCTAAGCTTATCTTTAAGCTAGTGAGGTGGAATCAATGTATCTGCAAGAGCAAGAGTTCAACAGTCTTACACCTGAAAGCCAGTAAAGAATAAAGTCACATAGTGGATAAGAAAAAACACCGGAGTTTTCACAAACACTGGCTTGGACTTGACTCAAACATCAAGCAGCACCAGTCCTTATACTGAAGGTAGACTGTGTAATCTAATTTCACAATACAGACAGCGCACAGGACGCACATGTTCATGTTTGACTACCCTTCCATCCTGTCTCATCTCACGAAAGACAGTACAGGAAAACAGACAGCTACTCTCATTCACCCACTTCTGGAAGCTCAGACAGGGTTCATAAACAGAGCTCATAAGAGCAGATAGCCTAAAGCTCTTCTCAACTAAGAGCCCGTACCCTACACGGTCACAGCTCTCAGATGCCAGCAGTTCCCGTCAGCCCAGGGCTGGGGACAAGGCTCTAGAAAGGCCCCACCATCCTCCCCCTCCAGTAAGGGGGCACATTCGGGTCACCCGACGACACGGGAGCTTAGGGCAGGGGGGCACTCGGGGCATTCCCCAGGCTCACCAGGAGCTCTGCAGAGAGGCCAAGGGGCTCCAGGGGACGGGAAAGGAGCTGCCAACGGCCGAGGCTGGTGGCCGGCTGGGGAAGACCCCGGGGGGAAGGAGGGAAGAATGGAGGGGGGGGGGGAAGGAGGGAAGAATGGAGGGGGGGGGGGAAGGAGGGAAGAATGGAGGGAGGGGGGGGAAGGAGGGAAGAATGGAGGGAGGGGGGGGAAGGAGGGAAGACTGGAGGGAGGGGGGGAAGGAGGGAAGGAGGGAAGACTGGAGGGAGGGGGGGAAGAATGGGGGGGAAGGAGGGAAGACTGGAGGGAGGGGGGGAAGAATGGGGGGGAAGGAGGGAAGACTGGAGGGAGGGGGGGAAGGAGGGAAGAATGGGGGGGAAGGAGGGAAGACTGGAGGGAGGGGGGGAAGGAGGGAAGAATGGGGGGGAAGGAGGGAAGACTGGAGGGAGGGGGGGAAGGAGGGAAGAATGGGGGGGAAGGAGGGAAGACTGGAGGGAGGGGGGGAAGGAGGGAAGAATGGGGGGGAAGGAGGGAAGACTGGAGGGAGGGGGGGAAGGAGGGAAGAATGGGGGGGAAGGAGGGAAGACTGGAGGGAGGGGGGGAAGGAGGGAAGAATGGGGGGAAGGAGGGAAGACTGGAGGGAGGGGGGGAAGGAGGGAAGAATGGGGGGAAGGAGGGAAGACTGGAGGGAGGGGGGGAAGGAGGGAAGAATGGGGGGGAAGGAGGGAAGACTGGAGGGAGGGGGGGAAGGAGGGAAGAATGGGGGGGAAGGAGGGAAGACTGGAGGGAGGGGGGGAAGGAGGGAAGACTGGAGGGAGGGGGGGAAGGAGGGAAGACTGGAGGGAGGGGGGGAAGGAGGGAAGACTGGAGGGAGGGGGGGAAGGAGGGAAGACTGGAGGGAGGGGGGGAAGGAGGGAAGACTGGAGGGAGGGGGGGAAGGAGGGAAGACTGGAGGGAGGGGGGGAAGGAGGGAAGACTGGAGGGAGGGGGGGAAGGAGGGAAGACTGGAGGGAGGGGGGGAAGGAGGGAAGACTGGAGGGAGGGGGGGAAGGAGGGAAGACTGGAGGGAGGGGGGGAAGGAGGGAAGACTGGAGGGAGGGGGGGAAGGAGGGAAGACTGGAGGGAGGGGGGGAAGGAGGGAAGACTGGAGGGAGGGGGGGAAGGAGGGAAGACTGGAGGGAGGGGGGGAAGGAGGGAAGACTGGAGGGAGGGGGGGAAGGAGGGAAGACTGGAGGGAGGGGGGGAAGGAGGGAAGACTGGAGGGAGGGGGGGAAGGAGGGAAGACTGGAGGGAGGGGGGGAAGGAGGGAAGGAGGGAGGGAGGGGGGGAAGGAGGGAAGGAGGGAGGGAGGGGGGGAAGGAGGGAAGGAGGGAAGAATGGAGGGAGGGGGGAAGGAGGGAAGGAGGGAAGAATGGAGGGAGGGGGGGAAGGAGGGAAGGAGGGAAGAATGGAGGGAGGGGGGAAGGAGGGAAGAATGGGGGGGAAGGAGGGAAGGAGGGAAGAATGGAGGGAGGGGGGGAAGGAGGGAAGGAGGGAAGAATGGAGGGAGGGGGGGAAGGAGGGAAGGAGGGAAGAATGGAGGGAGGGGGGGAAGGAGGGAAGGAGGGAAGAATGGAGGGAGGGGGGGAAGGAGGGAAGGAGGGAAGAATGGAGGGAGGGGGGGAAGGAGGGAAGAATGGAGGGAGGGGGGGAAGGAGGGAAGAATGGAGGGAGGGGGGGAAGGAGGGAAGAATGGAGGGAGGGGGGGAAGGAGGGAAGAATGGAGGGAGGGGGGGAAGGAGGGAAGGAGGGAAGAATGGAGGGAGGGGGGGAAGGAGGGAAGGAGGGAAGAATGGAGGGAGGGGGGGAAGGAGGGAAGGAGGGAAGAATGGAGGGAGGGGGGGAAGGAGGGAAGGAGGGAAGAATGGAGGGAGGGGGGGAAGGAGGGAAGGAGGGAAGAATGGAGGGAGGGGGGGAAGGAGGGAAGGAGGGAAGAATGGAGGGAGGGGGGGAAGGAGGGAAGGAGGGAAGAATGGAGGGAGGGGGGGGAAGGAGGGAAGAATGGAGGGAGGGGGGGGAAGGAGGGAAGAATGGAGGGAGGGGGGGGAAGGAGGGAAGGAGGGAAGACTGGAGGGAGGGGGGGGAAGGAGGGAAGACTGGAGGGAGGGGGGGAAGGAGGGAAGGAGGGAAGAATGGAGGGAGGGGGGGAAGGAGGGAAGGAGGGAAGAATGGAGGGGGGGGGAAGGAGGGAAGAATGGAGGGAGGGGGGAAGGAGGGAAGGAGGGAAGAATGGAGGGAGGGGAGGGAAGGAGGGAAGGAGGGAAGAATGGAGGGAGGGGGGAGAAGGAGGGAAGGAGGGAAGAATGGAGGGAGGGGGGAGAAGGAGGGAAGGAGGGAAGAATGGAGGGAGGGGGGAGAAGGAGGGAAGGAGGGAAGAATGGAGGGAGGGGGGAGAAGGAGGGAAGGAGGGAAGAATGGAGGGGGGGAAGGAGGGAAGGAGGGAAGAATGGAGGGAGGGGGGGAAGGAGGAAAGGAGGGAAGAATGGAGGGGGGGGAGGAGGAAAGGAGGGAAGAATGGAGGGGGGGAAGGAGGAAAGGAGGGAAGAATGGAGGGGGGGAAGGAGGAAAGGAGGGAAGAATGGAGGGAGGGGGGGAAGGAGGAAAGGAGGGAAGAATGGAGGGAGGGGAGGAAGGAGGAAAGGAGGGAAGAATGGAGGGAGGGGAGGAAGGAGGAAAGGAGGGAAGAATGGAGGGAGGGGAGGAAGGAGGAAAGGAGGGAAGAATGGAGGGGGGGAAGGAGGAAAGGAGGGAAGAATGGAGGGGGGGAAGGAGGGAAGGAGGGAAGAATGGAGGGAGGGGGGGAAGGAGGGAAGGAGGGAAGAATGGAGGGAGGGGGGAGAAGGAGGGAAGGAGGGAAGAATGGAGGGAGGGGGGAGAAGGAGGGAAGGAGGGAAGAATGGAGGGAGGGGGGGAAGGAGGGAAGGAGGGAAGAATGGAGGGAGGGGGGGAAGGAGGGAAGGAGGGAAGAATGGAGGGGGGAGGGAAGGAGGGAAGAATGGAGGGGGGAGGGAAGGAGGGAAGAATGGAGGGGGGAGGGAAGGAGGGAAGAATGGAGGGGGGAGGGAAGGAGGGAAGAATGGAGGGGGGAGGGAAGGAGGGAAGAATGGAGGGGGGAGGGAAGGAGGGAAGAATGGAGGGGGGAGGGAAGGAGGGAAGAATGGAGGGGGGAGGGAAGGAGAGAGGGAGGGATGGGGGGCCCTGGCTCCATGCCGCTGGCGCAGCGGTCCCAGGCGCTGCCTGCCTGCCAGGAGGGGGACTGCCCGCCCGGGCCGGGCCTCGGGGCACCGCCGCGGTACGATCCTCTCCCCCCCCCTCACCGCTCCTCACCATTGTGGTCGTAGACGCTGACATAGGAGATGCCCACCGCCATGCACCACACCACCAGGCTGGCCATGTCCGCGTAGCTCGGTTCCTCCTCGGTCACCACCAGCCCCATGTGCACCGGCAGCTTCTGCAAGGCCCGCCCGTCCGACCGCCACCTCTGCCGGCCCTGAGCCGCTCCGCCGGCCCTCCGCCGAGCCGCGCCCGCCTTACGGAAGGCGAAAGCCCCGGCGGCGGCGGGGGCCAGCAGGGCGCAGGAGGCGGCGGCGGAGGCGGCCCGGCGCCAGAGCCAGGCGCGGGGCCCGGTGCCGGCTGTGGCGGTGGCTGTGGCGGGGCGGCGGCCGCGCAGGCAGGCCAGCAGCGCGCGCTGCAGGCCGAGCAGGGCGCGCAGCAGGGCGTGCAGCGCGCGCCACGCCAGCCCGCCCGCCCCGCTCATGTGGGGGGGGGGGGGGGCGCGAGGCGCCTCGACTGACGGGAGCGCGCGCGGAGGGGTGGGGGCGGGGGTTGGGGCAGCGGCGCGAGACCGGCGCGGAGGGGACAGACCGGGGAGGGGGCGCCTCAGCCGCAGCGCGCCGCCTGCCGCCTCGCCGCCGCCGCCATCCCCTCACTGAGTCCGCGTCCCCCGCCCGGCAACCGCCGCCCGCGCAGCCATCTTCCTACCGCCCCGCCGGATCTTTCACCTCTCACCCCGCCACATACCGGGCGCCCGTTGGCCGCCAGGCAGGCCGGCGTCACTTCCTTCCGCCGTGAGCGAATGACGTGGCTCTGAGGGAAGGGACGGGGCGGGGGTCCGGGAGGGGAGGGGAGGACGGGGGACGGCTCGGGAGGCGGGGCCTGGCCCAGGCCCCGCCTCTTGAGTGTGGGCGGGATCGGGGGGCGGGGCTGCGGCCCCTGGCGGCGGGAAGCGCGGGGCGGCGGCGTGTGAGGAGAGACTCGCCCGCCTCCGCTTGGCTTCGGGCCGCATAACCCTTCCTCCGGCCGGGCGTCGAGGCTGCACGGTCTGCCCGCTCTTTCCTCTCAGGAACAGCCCCCCCCCCCCGCGTCCAGCCCCGCGCTTTGGTCTTCTCGCCGGCGTTCGGAACGGGGGACACACATCTGAACCCCGCAGAGGCAGCCGGGCCTGACGGCGAGGTGTCTCTCCTAAGCGGTGTTTCACCCTCAAAGCACCTGCAAGCCCTCCCTTGGGTGGTTCTGCAGCACAAGCGTGGGGAATGGGGGTAGCGTGGCCCCCGCAGACCCGCTGAGAGTGCCCATGGGGCGGCCGAGACAGCGAGGCCTCAGGGGTGCACACCCCATTTTGCGCTCTCCCACAAAACCTGCAGTTCCCTGGGCTTTTGCTGCCTTGGCTTGTAACGGCCCACGGAGCCAAAGATGCAAATCCCACTCACTGCAGGCAAAAGATAGAGCGAGAGCTAACAAGCTAGCCCGGTGCTGTCAAGACAGGTGGGTGGGCTGAAATGACACAGAGAGGTATTTAAAGTACTCCGTTAGAAGAATCCACCAATATAAAATGGGAAAAAAAAATTCTGTATCGTGAAAATACTTTTCTTGCTCAGAAAAGAACTACTCGACTAATGTTAGCCAGAAAAAATAACACGGTCAAAACACGAGGAAGGCTTGTGCTGTTCCATAAATACCTAAATCTTTAGTTACCAAAAAGTTGGGGTGGCTGATGATATGTTAAAAAGTTAAAATGTAAAGAAAAATGAACTTGGGTCTTTCTATTCCATTAAGCTGTATAGCTTCATGTGGTGGGTGCCTAAGAAACCCAAGTGTCAATTGCATTTGCATAGGCGACATAACCAAATAGCTGCACTCTTGACACCTGCCAAAACAGCCTCGGTGAATGTGAGTGATTAACTCGGTTACTGAATGCCAACAGAAGATAAAGAATAATAGAAACTGTTTGCTTTGAAAAGTAATTTGCTGGTTTTGTTACTCCTCAGTTATCAGCTGAGATTTATGAACTGCCAGGAAGCCCCTTAGATTACTATTTGTAAGTCACTGGTTTTAGTGGTCTCGGTAATCCAATTTTGTTTAGTTTTCAAGCACTTTGGGAACCACTTGATAAAATTTGTACATACATCAGAGTTGATGCATATACCATTAAGTCCTTTTTTTTGCATGCAAACGTCTGGGAGGTTCCTGCCAGTCAAGGGGGGCACTTGGCAGTGTGTACTCCCACGTGAAGTACACCTAACCCAAAAGTACACTCACAGCCCCCTGAGCTACATCGCAGTCAACTAGCTATTCAGCTACCAAAATAAACTCTTCCAAAAACTTCATCTCACTTCATCTTACCCTAATATTTGCCAGAGGTAGAGATCTATTTCCTGAGAATCTCTCTTCTTCTGTTTACAATAGAATCAGGTCAAGTTGACCCCGGTATTTTCATTCCTCACTATTAATTAACTTTGGAACTAGTATTAAATCTCATCAACCAGGACACTGATTCTTCTCTTTTTTTGCATTTGCTGTGATGAAGATGAGCCTTCTGTGTTTTGCATGGAGCTCAGCTAATTTAGTCTAGTGCCATTTAAAATAGTCTAAAATAAGTGAAAGAGGCAAGTATTTCAGGAAAACTGAAATTCATTTCTCAAAAGCAAGAATCTCTGAACAATCCTGATAAATTGCCCACATCAGTGTAACTCTCCATCTCGAACTGCAAACCTGTGAGTTTAAATGTGTTGAATGCCAGACTCCTAGTAATAGTATCTTGCGGTATTGCAGGATTTTATTTATGGGGTTTTTATACAACTATAAGAATGTTCTACTATAAAAAGGTCCATACAGAGTTACAGACTGCTTTTCTAAGAGATAGTAATTGTATTCTTACTTCCCTCAAACTACATAGTACTAATGACATAAAAAAAAATTCTTTTTTTTATGATTTTCAGTTTACATCCTTACTATAGCCCTTCTGTCACCAGCTATTACCTCTTATAGTACAAATTAAAGAGGAAAAGTTAATGGCAGACCAGCAGGCTGGTTGTCTGTAGAGACGCTGATGGTAGAGGGCAGCTCTAGGCAACTTTAATGTTCACCATAGATTAACCATGGGGTTAATCTAGTTCATAATCATAGTAGTCATCATCTGTGTTTACTCCAACGCTGGAGGCCTCATTGGGTTTCATTTTCTTTCTGTCCTCTTTGCCTTTTTCTATAGAAGACAGATTATCTTCACACTGCTGCAGAATCTTTTTGGAAGACATCCAACTTTCTCCTCGGCTTTCTGCTGGCGCCGCGCACTGCCCTCCCCTGACATCCGTTCCTTTGGCCACCAGCGCTCTTCTGGTTCTGAGAAGGTCACAGGTGCAGTTCCAAGGGTTTCCATCTAAATACAGGTGACGAAGACGAGGTAAATACTCTAAGACTTTGCGATCCAAGGCAGATATCTTGTTATTCCGTAAATTTAAAACCTGAAGCTGTTTCAAGTCCTTCAGCTCTTGTTCTCCAACATCCTCTATGTCATTTCCCTTTAGATCCAATCTAGCAAGGGTGTCTGGAAGTCTGAATAAAAATAGAACAGCACAAAGGTGTTATGTTCATCATATTGATTCTGTTTGTGTAAGTGGTATTTGGTGGTGGGTATTTGCCCAGGCACACCTGACGTATTAAAATAAAACTATCACTAACAAAAAAATGCAAACTTCTGCAAAAAAGATGTGGTCATGAAGTGTTCATGTCTTTTTTTTTTTTTTCAAGTTATAGGAATACTGTCTATGCACACTTGAACTGTTTTCCCAGTATTGACTCTGTTTGTGCAACTGAACTAAACAGCAGTCCTACTGTAGTGTACTGTGAAGAAAGTTTCATGTTCAATTGAGTGTCAAGCTTAAAAATGCATTTGGTACTCTTCAATGACATAAGTATGCCAACAACCAAATTATAGCACCATGAAAGATCAAAAGTTTAGAGAAGCATGGCAACACTGCTCCTTCAAATACTTCTATATAAAATTTGTATAAAAAGGTTTTTTAGTTCATAAAGAACTAGAATTTTTCTTCCATTTTGTTCTCCTGCTCCCATCAGATTCAAACATTAATCATCACAGAAGTAGTCCATCTGATGATATCCTGTTTAGGAAATCAGCAACAGGGAAAATAGAAGTGCTTTTTGATGGTCTTTTAAAAGACTACTTTAGAGAATTAGAACTGGTTACATTTAAAAGAAAAAAAGCAGTTGATAATCTCTGGATATGATACTATGCTGGTCAGTATCATTCTTATTTTCATACATTTACAAATTTGTATGATAAGACTGTTTTATTTCACAAGTCTTGCTCATTTATGATCTTCTAATTTCCTCCTGCTGTAGTTAGTGAGAAGTGCTTAACAGAAAAGCCAGTTAGTTGGCATGGAATATTTTTAATAAAATGAATTTGAAAGTACCTTAAAAATAATTTTACTATAGTAGTATGCAAGGTGATGAATTTAAGAGTCATGGTTAGAGATTTTAAGGAAACTTATTCACTGAAACTCTGAGGGAAATTACAAATAATACTACCAAGAGCTATTTAGAATAGAACAGCAGTTACCACAACTGGTAAAGGTTGATGTGATAGTTTATCTCAATGTAATGATATGAGATACCTTTGAAAATTTCTAAGAGGGTACACTGTGACCCTCACTGTTTTTTGTGAAGCTGAGTTTGACCTCTTAGGCTGAAAGGTGGTTGCCATATTTGTGTAAATCTCAGTGGGACTATTTCAAGAGTAGAGCAGTTCTGTATTGTGCTGTATTTCCTGGGGGAGATGAGAATTTCACACATTGATATGGTGAGTCACTCCACAAAATTTGATCTTACCAAATGCTTGTGACTGCAATAAGTGGGTTTTGAAACCTAACCACCGGCGATGATTATAGTTGCCCAATATGACACTGTAATTCCAGAAGGGTACTCTGGGGTAAAACCCCAGTGCCACTGATGTCAAAGGCAGTAGGATATCACCCAAGATGTTTATCCAGACTGATTACAGTCTAAAGCCTGACCAGCAAGTCCTGAAACCTGTGAAGACTCTTACTGTACTAACGTTAGACTTAGGCTTTATGGCTGTATTTTTTGATTTCAGGCTGTGTTGATCTTGAGAAAGTGATGGCTCTGGAGTACATGATGAGTGATCCTGCTGCTGGCAGAGAAGCTGTGCTCACTCGGGAGCTCACCATGGCAGCTGTACTATGCTGCTGCTGCCACTCCAGGGAGTATTATCAGACTCTTCTCGGCATCCTTACCACTCCCTGCAATACTTTATGGAATATAGGCTCTTCTCTACAAGTCCTGAAAATACTTGGACCTGTGGATTATTTTCTTCTCAGAAAATAAACAAAAGAAGCTTTCTTTCTCTTCATTCCTGATGAATAACTGCTAAGACCCATTAACTGGGGCACATCATTATATTTTTTAAACTTGGACACTGGTGACTGAGTTGTCAGATAACTGTCAGAAGTAATACTTTTATTTCTGTATATCCATGCATACCTGGTGATCATCAGACAATTAAATCAAGTACATAAATTTTACTTCTTGTCATTTTTTTTCCCTCTTTTATGTTTACAACCTCCCCTTGAAATCTGTATTCATTGTTGAGCTGAAAATACAAGTCCCCAATATCTCCTTAAAAGCCATACTGTTTAAGGGCTAATAGAGAACTCCTTCCTATTAATTCTCTTGACTACGAAGGTTGTAAAATAAGATGGATTAGACAATACTAAAGTAACTAGAAAGCATTAAATATTCCTGTCAAGCTAGACTGAAATCAAATATTTATACAGCACTAAATCACTTTCTGATTAGAAAGCTGCTGCCAAATAGATTCAAATGCTAAAGGACCTGATGCTAAACGAATTGAAATTTTACTGCATTATTTATTTGGGCTAGTTAAACCTGTCCACAAGCCATAAAAATAAAATTTAATAGTGCAGTTGTGTTAAAGAAGTTGATGTTAATGGAATTACTTCACTATTTTTATGCCATCTTATTGCACAGCTTTTTGAAATAATAAAATTGCCACTTTATATCAGACCAGCCTCCATTTGGCTTAATATGCCATCTCTGATAATGGCCAGGACCAACACTCAGATGAATGCGAGAGAACCTGTAAGCAGGGCATTAATGAACACAGTGTGCCCAAGGGATGTTTCTTCTGAGCTCCTTTGACTGGAATTTTGCTTATAGCCTGAAGCCGGAGAGCTTATATGCATTCCAAATACTTTGTAATGTGTGAATTTAATGAAGCTGGGAATGCTAATATCCATTGGAAAAGCACATTCTTTTTGACCACACTCAGCTCCTGAAATCTTAATATTTTAACAATAATAAACTCAGTGTGGGTTGGTAGAAACATGAGCTTTAAAATTGCTGTCTTTCCTTTTTATTGAATGCTCTATTAATTTTGTGTAATGGGGGAAGATAAATCTAAGCAGAAGTATAACTTCTCCGTAATCATTCTGTTATATTCTCCTAGCAGGTTCCTCTTATTCGTGTGCTAATTAAACAAAGTAGTCTCACTGGCAGGGAGAGATGTGAAATGAGTAGATTCACTGGGGGCCACAGATGTAATGAAAACAGCTCTACTTCTATGCTGAGACTGCTAACAAGAGTGCTAATTAGTGCCAGTTATGGCAATGGGTTTATGGTATGGATAGACTTCTACCATGATTGGGTCTGAATACAAATTTTTCTCCAGTTTGGCCCTCATTCTTATAATGTAAGGAAGGAGAGATGACACCTGGGAACCAGCTGTCCTCAGATTCACTTGCCTCAGCGGAATAGAAATGAGGAGATTCTGTTCCAGTGCCAGATTTGAAAGCTGCGCACACTGCTGAAGAGCTCCTGCCTCAAACACACTAACAGCATTGTTGTCAAGAAACAAATGCTTGAGGTCTTGTAGTCCTTGGAAGTCCTGCGCTGTCACCCTTTGAATCAGGTTATTGCTGCAGTCGAGTTTCTGCAGTCTGCCGGGCAACCTGAGTGGCATAGTGTGGAGCTGGTTCTTAGACAGCTCCAGTGTTGTTAAGTTAGGAAGAAGCTGTGCACCATCTATTGACGTTAGCTGATTTTCTGACAGAAAGAACTCAGACAGGTTTTCTAGGTGTTTCATGTCTCGAAGTCTTATTGTTTTAAGTTGGTTTTTCTCTAATTTTAGTGACAGCAGGGATTTAGGTAGGTCAAGAGGCACTTTTGTCAGAAAGTTGCCACTTAAACTGAGAAACTGTAGATTTTGGAAAGATTCAAAGAAGTTGGTTGGGAATGAGTTCAGTTTATTATCAGCCATGCTCAGATACTTCAGCCTAGGAAGCTTAAGTGGCGCAGACACAGATTCCATGTTGTTGCCATCCAGAATCAAACTTTGTAAATTGCAAAGGGAAGAAAACGCACTCAGAGGCAGAGTCGCAATCAGGTTGTTCCGAATATCGAGCATCCTTAGTTTCATCAAACCTTCAAAATCAGATGCATGCAGAGTGTTGATGGAGTTATCAGCGAGTTTTAAAATTTCAAGGCCAGATGGGAGGAAGGTAGGTATTTGCTTGAGCTGATTTTTGTAGAGTTCCAGGGACTTCAAGGCACTCAGAGCTTTGAAAGTGTTGTTTTCTATTGATTCTGTGCCACTGCATGACAGGACCAGCTCTTCAAGGGCTGACATTCTCCTGAAGTCCGTAATCTTAAAGAGAAAAAAATAACTCATGTGATAGTACACCGTCTATTTATAGATATTCTCACTGGCTACTTCTTCTGGATGCTCTGACAATTGCTAGTATATATTAAGAAACTATGTATTTAGAATGAGAAACTAAGAGAAAAGGTAACAATACAGATGTTAACTATAGATACCTGCAGTTTGCCAGTATTTACTTCCATTTCTAGAATTTTGTTGTTTAGGTCCATATTGTGTCTGGTTTTGAGCAAACATACGTTTGAAGAAGGAATATTCCTTTTATTTCTGCCTGGTGGATAGCCTATATAAAACAGAGAGCTAATATCACCAGTAGCAGAAATCTTTGCAGAGAGTAGATGGTTGTTACTGCGCTCAACACAGCTCGCTGGAGCAGTTTCGAGTTCATTGCGCTGCCATTTCCATGTATCAGCAGTATTGTCACTGCAGCCTGTATTCCCCCAGAGGAAGTACACATGGATATCATCACCTCTCCCTACTATAAAGTTTTGGCAGGAAACTGAAATCCAATGCTTGTATTTCTTCTCTCCCCCTGCTCTCTCTCCTTTTCTTTAAAGTAAAAACCTCACATACTAAGATGAGCAAACCAAAGGTGTCATATCAGCTTGGTCTGAAAGTCACCTCTGTGGAACAGATTGATTTTACAGGAACTTAGTTTTTGTTAGTTGGTAATAAACGGATGCTTTGCAGTGGTAAACGGAACTTAGATATTGACTGTGACTATAATATACAGAGGCATTCTAAGTGTTTCATTATTTTTCTGCTCTGTTGGAACCTGCCTGTTTACAAAGCTTGCCATCTTGTGTCTCAAGTTAAGAAGGAAACTTAAGTGAATCTGGCAGTTTCCTCCAAGCCAAGATACGAGGAAGCAGGCAATGAGGGTGAACTCAGGAGTTCTACGAGCACACCAGTTGCTTAAACAGTAGTTTTCTGAAATTATCAGAGATGCTGCCCATTGACCTAGATGCTTGATTTTTAAACATTCATTTATATGGGAATCACAGAAAGCTCAGAGCAAGATGAGCAGGTATTCTGCATGGGAGAGGTGGGAAGGAGTGTCCTCATCCATTTTCCCTTCCCATGTTCAATATATCTCACTACAGGTCTCAGGAGTATCACATCAGTAAGAGATGTTAAACTAACACTATAGTCTTCATTCTATTTCCCCCAGGGCTTAGTAGCTACCAGCATATTTTACTCTCATTGAGAGAAGCTATAAAGCATGTTCTACAGCATAATCCCTCATCCCAGTCAGGAATCTACATGGAAGGCAGTACAAGTCCTTTTGCAGCACAGGTACTGGGTAGTAATTTTGTTCTGTGATCCTGACTGAATACAGTTGGCTATCATACTTTTGTATGTGAAATCAGCTTGTAAAGGTGATTGTTAAAAGATTCCTTCCAGCTTCATTTATCCAACTCTTGCATGTTTTTGGGTTGTATCTCTTTACCTTAGCTACAAACTTGACATTTTAACTTCTGTTAAAATTAGAGCACGCACATCTGTGAAAGACGAGTCAGATTTCATTTTGCTCTGGTATCCTTAGTTGTCACTACCTTCTGATTACATTTATTCTCTCTTGTAAAGTAATTTCTGAGCATTGCAAGATTTGATGCAGTTAGTTAGAAAGTATAAGTGTGGAACCTCTATTGATGCAGGTTTCTTCATCAATCACATTTAAGCTCAAATGAGGGAAGGTACATCCATAAAAAACCCTTATATTCTCAACAGTAAATAACAAAGTTGTCCAATTTCTATTATTTCTATAAATGCAGTTTTGTAATAAATATATATTGCTATATAGCAATTACAGAATTGCATGTCCAGTTTTGGTCATGATTAGGAGGCTAATCTTGCAAAGCTTTATAATGAGAAATCCCATAGGAATGAACTGCATTGCTCAAGAGCAGAAATGCATAGTCATATGTAAGTGATAAAACAGTCTTAAGGAAATTGAAACAAATAAGTTCATAAGTTCAACACATTTTCTCCTGTAAGTTCAAAAGCAGTATTTCCTGCTTTTCCTCAGTTGATTGCTGTATGTCTCTAAGAGGCTTAATTTTCATCTTATTAAGTGACAGAGAGCTACATGAAGGTCAACGTAGAGACATTCATTCTGTAATCATGTTAGGCTTCTTGATGTGGATTATTATAATTTCTATTTTCCACCCATTTGGTATGCTTTGCTAGGCTTTGTGACCATGCTGTTTTGAGACTTAAACATTTATCCATGCTGTTACAAACAACCCAGTCTTTCTAATATGAATCAAGACATATTTGAAAGCCTATCATCAGCTCTCTTTTTGCTATGAAGTGATGTTTTATTCTCTAACTGGACTGTCTGGAAAGTGATACTAATATAATTTTACATTTTAAAAAGTAGATCTCCTGAAAAGGGATCTAAGATACTGTTATTTTAATAGAAACATTTTAATAATTGTGTCATTTGTAATGACTTTTTTTTTTCTTTTAGAATTTTTGTGAACTGGGCTTTGTTATAAGCAGTTTCTTAAACCAGTCCCCTATTGTGGTGGCCAGATAAGCAATTTTATTTTAGCAGATAAACCCCGATATATTAATACTGTTAGAAATAAACTAAATCTTAAAGGGAGAGTAAACAGGTTATAGTTGGTCTTCAAATCAAGGAAGAGGCAGAAATTATTGAAAAAAATGCTAAAATTACTAGTTTTGTTATTATGAAGTCTGTTTATAACAAACCCTAGTTTGTAAAAATACCAAAAGCAAAAATCCCAGCCAGTGTTTTCAATGACAATCAACCCTGTCAGAACAAATACAAAGTTGATCTGGGTAGAAAAGATCTATTTTTTTTTCTTGTTTTTTTCTTCAAAACATACTGTATTTAGCATGCAAACGTATCTTCTTTTCTTTTTCCTTTATTTGCAATTTTAATAATAATCCAATGTAAAATAATGTCCAAAAGTAATTGGTACTCAGTTTGAAACAATATTTGTTTATTCTTCTGAGAAGGCTAATTGTCAAACCATAGTATATGTGAATGCTTACATATACAAGTCTCTTGGAGGTCAGCTGTGGGAAGTCTAGGCTTCCATTCAACTTCTTTTTGAAAATACATTATTTTCTCTAAGATTAGGTAAATGAAGGAATTTAAAAAGCAAAAAAACCCAAACCCAAAAAAAACCCTATAGAGTTCTTCTAGCGCTTCCAGATATGTAGTTTACAAGCAGAAATCAAAACCTGTTTTTACGAGCACTATGATATGTGCCAGTGGAATTGCTCGGCTGTGTAAAATTAAGCATAAGTATTTATGATGTCAAGACCTCAGAAGCATAATTTGTTGCATGGAAAGAAAAGTGAAAAATAGCTTCACAAACCCGGTCTAATCTTAAGGAAAGAATCTACATAACTACAGGCAGATAACATGAAAGGACTTATTTCCTTTCAGTGCAAAGTCAGTAGTAGAAGTAAGGCATACTGATTGCTCAGTTGAATTAATGTATAAAGTTAAAACCTCTCTCCTTAGATGGTTTCATGCACCATTTCTTCTGAACAGTCATAAAACATTTATTCCACTACTCTATTGACTTATGTCCAACATTTAAATGCTTTATAACACCTGCCTGTTGCTCTAGTCAGAACCTAAGGCCACTTTACTAGTAACTGAGAAGTAGCTGACAGGTATGGGCAACTAGCCTAAGAAAGGAAAAATGGCTCACCTTCCTTATCTTGGAAAGAAAATAATTGGTTGGTTTTTTTCACAGAAAAAGTATTTCTAATAAAGAATTCATTTGACAGATATTTTGTTTAGGTAGAGCACATCAATATAACTAAATCGCACCAATGAACTTTGACTCTTGTAGGTGTGGGAGCTAACACAAGAAAACCAGAGATATTAGTAGCGGCTAAAAGAGAAGTAAACTGTTTCTCAGAGTTAAATTGTAAAATTACTAACTGTTTCGCAGTGGGCAACAGGTATCCCAGGTGCTGCTCTAAGATGCCTTCTAGACTATTTCATTCAATCCTGAGGGCAAAATCAAAGATGCTTTTCATAGCAGTTAAAGTTATATTCTTTGTAAGAGGACAAGCATACTTAAGAGAAAATGTATCTCTTTTGAATAGAACATTTCTTATTATTTGTAGTAAACTGATACACAGCAAGCATGTATAATACAGGTGGTTGTATTTCCCTTGTTGTCTATCTACAGAAGTTGAATTTATTAAATAAATATATTTCAGGGTAGGAAACAGAGAAGCACAGTTCCAGAGTGCAATGCAAAATGAGCATAAACTGATCATACCTTTAATAACATGATCCAGTAATACCTGAAGAAATGCAGAATAAACTTTTTTAATAACACAAATAGCTGGCAGCTTCAGTTAGAAGCTGCTATTGTTTATATGGGTTATTAGGTAGGCCCAGCATTGCTTTTAGAAACATCTCACACTCTGCCTTAGACTCTAACTTACTTATTCCCTCTGCCATTTCTAACAGCAGTTGTACCTGACACTTGCAACTCCAGAGGGGGAAAAGAACTTCAATTTCATTCATTAGGGAAATGATTCCAGCTACATAAAACCTGTCCATTTACTGTGAAAAAAGTGTTATATTGTATCAAAAGTAGCAAAAGCTTTTAACAAGTTAAAATATTACTCTGGAAGTCAATGGTTATTTGACGATATAAAAACCAAGTCAACATTTGGCTCCTAGTTGTAAATTACTATTTTTTGAGTTGCATACAAAATATCATCGTGGCAGCGTGAGCCAGTGCTCGGAGACTGCAGGATAATGAAAACACTGTAAGAATATATTTACATATCCTTAAAAAGTAAGTAAAAATAAAACCAGATCTGGCAGCATTTCATCAGTTTTTAGAAGGTGGAATAAGATTCTCTCTTCCCTTGAAAGCCACCACCATCTGCTAAGCCCAGCTTTTGGTTACAGCGCACTGCAGAAAATATTTTTACTGGATTTTTTCCTACCTGGAGTTGTTTAATTTTGCTGTGACTGATGTAGAGTCTCCTGGTGGTGAAAGGAATCTCTCTGGGGATCTCCGTAGCTCTGTAGCATTGCACTGATTGGGCAGGGTCACAGCTGCATCTTCTTGGGCAAGTGGTACTTAGACCACTGTGAAAAGAAAAGAAGACTAAAAGGTAAGATAAATACATCTTCCAGAACAGGAGCTCTGAAATTGTCTCAGCAACATAGAGCTTGAATTAAGCACCAAAGTCCTTTTATACCATGAAATCTGATAAAAGGATATTATGACTGTGTATTTTATCCCAGTGAAAAAACAGCAAAAACAATACCGTAATTTGCTTGGGTTAAAATGTTGGCAGGCATTACAAAGAGTGAGAAACTTAAACAGTGATAAGGTGCCTTTACATTTGTAGGTATGTGAAATTAGTGTTATTTATTACCTGACATCTAATCTGCAAACATCCATATTATCTCCAGTTTCCTAGTTTTGTTAAATGTGACACCACAGAATTAGTGGAGAAAAGATAAAGAGCTGTTTTATAGTGGGGCTGTAAAACCTTTGTATCTTCTGTGACCGAGTATTAGAAACAGTAAAAACACAACTACAGCCAACACCGAAGCTTTTTCACTCCTCCTCTTGCATTATTCAGACCCCCCAAAAACCTCAAAACTCAGGCAGCTATTATTTTAAAGCTAAAACATTCTATTCACTTTCTGAATATCTGTAGTACAGCTGAGTGCAGCTGGTTGGTACACCTTTTTTAAAGACTGGACAAAAATCTAAGTTACTTGTGTTTGTGTAATTCCCATAAATCAAAGTTTAATTGTTCTTATATTTGAAAATTACAAATGTGAAATGCTTGAAAGCATTTAGTATAAATCAAGTGGTGGATGATCAATAGGGCCTATTTACCCCATGACAGCTGGAGAACACTAAAGTTCCTTTCAGAGTTTTCTCTCTACTTATTAGTGCTTCTCTCATATCTACTAGCAGTGCCAGCTAGACGTGTAAAGTTTTAAAAAGCTTACAGTTTGGCTTGTGATTATTTTAAGAACTTTCTTTGCATTGTTTTTTCCTTTGTACTCAGCAATTTACAAAGTACAAAGCAGTGTACTTCAGAAACCTTTGTATCTTATCATAATGATCTGCTTTGCACTGTTACCTGCTTCCTTCCATCCTCTCCGTCATATCTTCAGTAGCAGCTAATCCTATTCCTTGAATGCAGAACTAGGCCAGTTATTTTTCCAAGCAGAAGATGATGTCAAGTTGATTTGACAAATGGATAACTGAATTGGGGACAGTCCTTGATGGGAATGCCTATTGGATGCAGCTGGGTTTATGCTGGACAATTGCCATATTCCCTCCTGGAGATCCTTCTGTCTCCTTAATCCCCTACGCTGAGAGCACAGAACTGCAACCCAGCATCTGCTAAACCGAACAGCAAGAGCAGAAACCTTTTCCTAAAGCAGCCTGTCAAACTAGCATGTTTAACAAGCTATGCAAAAAAAACCCTGCCTGACTTATGCCATAGTGATCAACTGAGCAAAAATGAGTGGGTGAGCAGGATTAGCAATGGTGCTCTAAAAGAAGTATTTTAATGTATCTTGATCTAGGGTTTGGTACCTGGTTTGTGGTTCTGCCTTTTTTTTTTCCCCCTAAAAGAATCAAAGTACCCAAAGAAAAGCATAAAACCTTTCTGCATACAGACAGCTACTTGTGGTTCATTTCAGCACACCCTGAAACAGTCTTTGATTGCATCTTTCCACTGACTTGAGTTTAAATGCAGAGGTCATTAAGACAATAACACTCAGGATCTTAGGTAGGAATTTGTGTTCCTCAAAAATGTCATCACAAAGCAACTGCTTTTTGCTCAAGGAGGGTCAAAAGAAACGCAGAACAAACCCTACAGTTTGCAGTTTAGAGCTCCAGAGTACTGCAGAGGCAGTCTGAGAATGCCTTTAAGTAAGAACCATATATTGCATCCTTCCCTATTTTGTAAATTGTAAGCCACTCAGCTGTTAGAATTCACAGCTGTAGTTACAAGGTAACGCCACAGTAAGGTGCAATATTCTTGGCTCTGCATTTTTGAGAAGTATCTATATCCTTGGTCTTTTCAAAGTAATGAAAAGAAACTTTATTGGTTTAATAGTTCATTTACATGATATTAACAACAATGATTTAATCAAGAATGATATTATGTATCCATTAATTCCTGATATATGTCTGCTTTCAGCAGCTAGGTATTTTAAAGTGATAGCTATGAAAGATGATCTTATTAAATCTGTTCTGTACAAATTGTGACACACATCCACCAGAGCTGATGCCTTTGCTTTTGCACAAAACTATGACCTGTGGGTTTTTTATTGATTCTAGGAGACCTGATGGCAACCGAACTGACGAAGAGTCACAGGACTGTATAAGCCATAAGCCTAGTGGGAAGATGTGAGCTATGCAAAAAAAAAAAGTGAATAAACATTCCAGGATCTCCATTGTGGAAGCAGCGCTGCTGGCCATGAGTTGCACAGCTTTGCAGGGGGATGTTAAGAAAGTCAATCATGGGTGGCCACTTCCTGCTAGCAGTTTTTATGCAAACTCTCCACACCTTTCAATGGGGATTCCTGTGCGGGACTAATGGCTTGATACTCCCCTCTGCCATTTCTCTGTCAGAAAGAATGATAGCACCCATAACCTGCCCGTGCGAGAAGTCCCAGGGACATTCTACATGGTGTGTGCTTTAACCAAAGGTAAACACTTCAGATCGAAACCTGCTAAACCCAAAGTCCGTGTCAGACTCTTTTGTGTTGTTGGCATTTAATATGGACATTGGTTATAGAGTATCATGGCAAAGTAGTAAAATATATTGGACAAATTTGCATAAAACATAAGCCCGAGTTGATGGAAGTCAGAAGATCTTTCAGGATTGCTGCTTTTATTACAGATCTGAAGAAGGGCTCATAAAGGACTGTAAAGTTTGGGGTTTTTTTCCAAATATATCAGTCTAATAAAAATATTATCTTTTTGTACAAATCTTGCCTCACACAAGATTGCAGAGTCTACAGTACTGGTGTTTGGGCCTTTTCTTTCTTCACCAAAGTCAGAGGTTTGACAAAAGCACACATATGTATGTCAAGACATAATTTTTTAACCTAAGATTACATTTAGAAAATCACATAAAAGTAAGATGACATTAAAATTAGAAGAATGAATCTGCAAAACTCTAGTTATGGAGCATTTAGAAATGTCTGAGTTAAGACAGCCCATAAACTCTGAAGGTGGATCCCTTATAATGCAGATGTTGGCACAGACTGTACAAGGGAAGATGCAGTCTTATCACAAAAGACATGGAGAAGCTCAGCTCTTACAGTCAGAGTGTCCCTTGTCCATGGAAAGCAGAAATTGCAGGAAAAGACCGGCTTTGGGCCTGCAGAGGGCATGGGTAGGAGCTTGGTCCCTGAGGGACGTCACAAGCACAAGCAGTTTGGCAACTAGGAGCTGCTAAGTGATGGCATATGCTCTAAAGAATCCTTGGCATATTTAGCTGCCATATGCTATCAAGTGCCTGCCACTGAGTACGTGTGAATTTATAATTATTTTTTGCTGGAGGTTTTTAACTTGGATTTGGACTAGTTTTTCATAGGGACAACAAATGGCATTTGTCTGCTGCAAGAGTTACCTCCAATCAAGCACTTCTCTCCAGAGTGGATCAGGCTGCTAAGGGAAACAATCATAACATTGTATTTAAAAACATTATGTTTCCCTTAATCATCTGTTGAAATAATCTGAACTGCTTTATGGAAATGTTTCTTAAACAAAGAACCTCAGAGGGTTACACTGAATCATGAATGTCAGCCTATATGCATTCTAGGCAAATTGATGATACTTAATTAATATAAAGATTATAAATTTATCAAAAGTGGTTTTTTGTTTTATTCCTACAAAATAAAACTGCAAGTAGAGTTTCATAAAAACAATCAGAAGCCTGTCTGAAAATGATGTCTCAATATTCTTCATAAGCCAAGAATTTTGTGGAAATATTTTTTATCTGCTTTCACAGTATGTGGAGAATGCGCTTTCTAACTCCAGGCAAGGTCATCTTCATACACTGGAAACAGCTGCTGGATGACTTAAAGCAGATTTTTCCTCCACACAATAAGGTAGGTTTCCTTTTCTTCCTCCATGCTGGCTACACAGAGGAGATAAAAGTGATAACCCCTCAGGAATTTCTCACATTTCACCTATCCGTGGCACATTTGCATTCCAGAGGAACTAGCACAGTGAAACCTGTTGAAAGGGATGAAACTTTGTTAAACAAAAATTCACATATCGAGGAGTTTTATGATAGTGCTGAGAGATGCTAGCCAAGATCAGATGCATCTGGGGCAGACACCCCATAAACAACAAATAAGCAGCACCCACATGGAGGGGGTCAGTTTAAATAATTTCATACACATATGCCACTAATGCTGCTGTTATTGGCCTTCAAAGTATTGCTGCTAATGGCATCCACTTGAGGGAGAACTGTTCTTCATTAATAACCAAGCCACAGAGAGCAGTGCCCATGAAACCACAGATTATGCTACAGTATAATGACAGTTTTCTACTAATGATATTCCAAGTTAGTCCCAAAAGGAATGAAGAAGGGGGAAATAAAGAGGGCAGACATGATGGCTATAATCCATCATATCAGAATGGATATAATCCATTCTCAACCTAGAATTTAAACACACAGGTCTTTTGTATATGAACATTCATGTAAGATCTGTAATTAACCTATGTGAGACCGTGCCTCATGCAGTACCACCTAAAAGTAAAGTGGCAGGGATGGATCATCCAATTTATACTGGAACTGTGACAATTCTGTTTCTAGAGTTTTGCACACACAAAAGTGGTTCAGGTCAGTAGTTAACAACCGTGACCTGTAAGGGCTTTTCAGAGTCCTGTATGAAGCAAGGTAGTTCTGGCCCTTCCATTTCCTGTGGGTGTCTTTAGCCTTTAAGAGCAGCTTGCTAGTGACTGTGCATCCAATGGAACCAGAACGGAGCTTAGACTGTAAAAGTTGTCTACTGTTGAAACTGCGAGGCACAGTTTCAACAAGATGAGGACTCTGAAATGGGAGTTTTCTGAATTATACCCACTGTGTGCACAAAAAGAGGGTTTCATTCTTCCACGCTAGAAAAGCTGAACGTTTTTGGCATGTATGTTATCCATTTTAAAAAATAAAACAAAAAATCAGAATGAAAAGAGTTAAGCATAAGTGTATACATAGAAATAAGCACGGGAATAAGACCACAATAAGCGCTGTAAAAAAGAAAAGCTGGTCCGAAGAAGTAACTTGTGGAAGTTGTCTTGTGTAAAAGGAGACCAATAAGGAGTGAATGTTCCCTCAAACTAGTAGTGAGCCACTTGTTGCACCCATGGACTCACTGTGTGGACTGTAAAATGCAGCCAACTATGAACTTTCTAGGCCTGCAAGGCAGGAATAACCTAAAATGTGAAAAAGTAAAAAGTCTGGGTTTTGTTAGCAGAAATTTTCTGTAATGACAACTGAAAAGTATGTTCCTTTAAGTATCAGTGCAGATGGATAACTTCCTCCCCTCTAATGTGCTTCAGAAAGGCACATTCTAATCTTCTAGTCTAACTCCTTTTTTAGAACACGAAAATCTTTCTTTACCATCTCAATTTTCTCCCATACTTTGATACTGCAAGATATTCTTTGTTTTCTCTCCGTTTCCCCATTGGGTTCCCCACTTGTGACTGTACAACCACCCACACAATCAAACCACTCAAGATGCTTCAGCGCTAACCACACAGAAGATGGCCTTGACACGTGCACGTGCTGCAGCCTGGCACACACAGCTGGGCAGCTGCAATTACACAAGTTTCCGGGTGAACTGACCCTCATGTGCAAACACATGTGTTTATATTGTAAATTCTTTGTGCAGAGGCTAGGTCTAACCAAAGGTTTGTAGGATATCTCACACAACGCTTTCCCAGTCTTGGCGTGGACACTAGATACCCAATATACAGGAGTGGAGATGTTGATCAAAGTTTTTGTTTTTTTGGTTCCCCCCCCCCCCGTTGATTTGGGTATTACTTTGCTTTGGTTTGTATGAAAATGTGACCTCTTCATGCTTAAGATCGTTTACTCTTTAAGCACAACATAAGTTTTCGGATAATTTATCAGATACTCCAGTAATCAGTTAAAGTATGTATGTTTAAATTTATGAAGTACTGTTTTTACTCAAATGTACTTCATAGCAGTGTGACACAGACACCTCACATTCTCTAACCCTTGTCTAAAATAACTCAAATTATGTGCATAAATTATATGTGAAGGAATTAGCTGGTGATTAGCTTCACCAGCTCTACCACAGCATAGATAAGGTCAAATGAGCAGATCAGGAAACTTTAAGTCCTTTTGACATTAAAAGTGTTCAGCGAATTTAAATTCTTCTTGATGTATAACTTGCTGCAACTGCTTGATTGTTAGAAATGTCTCTTGGGTGTAGAAAGGATTCTTACTGCTAGACCAGTTGACTCAAACTACTGCTGTTCTTTAAATGTTCATCAATTATTTTGTTGATGTTATCAGGGTAGAGCATACTACAGTTTAGTTTAAATTGATTTAATCTAATTGAAGGCCAAAACTACTAACCTTTCTTAGGTTCAATTCCGTAATTACTACACAGCTTGCTTACAGAACAGAGTTACGGTTGCCTGGGGGCTTCTGGCAGGCATTTCAAGGGTAAATGGAATTGATCAGTTTTCTAGGCGACCTACAAGTATAGTTTTGAGATAATTCACGTGTTTACCCTTATATCAGTGATACCTGCTTTTAATTTCGACCCCTTTTTTACACAGTATTTCTGGTGAGGAATAGAAATAGTACCTAACGATAACTACATTTACTAAGATTTAGTGTCACAACTGCAGATTTTCCTAGTAATATAGAGCATTCCATCTCATTTATCCATAGTCCAGCAAGTATTAGACAGATATTACGCTGCAGATAGGCTTCTAAAAGAATTGTATCTGAGAAGCTAATCTTTTGAGTGGAATAAGCAGAGAGGAAACCTTGTTTGACTTGTGAAGTGTAAGGGCGTGCAAAACAAAGGTAGCACTGATAAGGGATGAAAGAATTAAAATTAATGACCACAAAACTCTGATACCACTGTAGATAAAGACAATTTAAGACAGAGCTGGACCAACCCCTAAGCTAAAGGAAAAGGACACTAAAAAAACTGAGAATATGTGATTCTTTGAAAAGAAGCAGTCATACATAAATTACATTAAGTCTAAGTTTTTAAAGGCAGTAGTTGCTATAGATATGTTATGTAGTAAGTATGGGAAACTTCCTTCTCAAGATAAGCAGATACTGTTCAAATGCATGATGGAGATATATTAGCAGAAAATTTTAACCTTTCGCTAAGTGATAGACTAATGTTCCATTTTAAAAAAAAGGCAAAGAACGTAACATAATTCTATAGGTACTTCTCCAGTGTGATATCTACCAGAATCAAAGCCAAAGCTAACATAAAAACTGATAGCCCTGAACAATTAATTTTATTCTGTGGCTGAACTAATTTAAACAATAACATTAGTTTAGCTTTTGATACAGCAAATACTTTGATTTTCTGTCAGACCCTCCCTGTTCTGTAAAAAAGACAGTCGATACGGCTGTGGAGAATGAACGTTAGAATGAAGGTTAAGCAAACGCTCTGTTAAGCCGGGCTCGCTCAGGAGCACTTGGGTGACTTTAGACACTTAAACCCTTTCCTCAGCTACTATTCTGAATACACCAATCTACTGATCTAGATTTTTTTCTGTAGGTGCATATAAAGGTGTTTGTAGCTTTTGTTTCCATCATGGGTGGGCTTAACAGTAAGAGAACCCCTGTTAGGTGCCCAGTTTTTTACTACCTACCTTCAATTACAGTGCAGACAATTTGAACGGTAAAGGGCAAACGAGCATGTTTGTAATAACAATCTGTAGGCTTCTTGTCAAGCCAACAATAGCAGATCCCAGAGGAAATGTGATATCTACTGTTAGTGGTGAAGTTTGCTTTTATCCAGCTCTTCTGAAAGCACAGATTCATGGAAGTACAGTTCTTTCCTGCTTTGACATATCTCTTCACATTCCAGGTGAGCAGTTTAACCATTGAGCTGTAAAGTGGTATCTTTCTGTTCCTCTGTGTCCCAATCAATTATTTATGCCAAGTGGAGTGAGGAAGCAAACTCACCCCAGGATGCCCTACAGCCCAAGGGCAGGGTGTGCGGGGGTCCTGGTGCTGTTACCATTTTCTTGGCATCCACTCCTCTGCTGACTGGAGGGCCCCCATGCTTCCCCTCTGTTGTGCTGGCAGGGTAGTTTGTGGGGCCACGCGGTAGGCAGGTTTAGCATCCTGATCTGGGTTAAAATGATCCTTTTTCTCTTTTGAGGTGGATTTACAACTTTGATGCAATAAAGCCAAGCTGCATAAGATCTCTACAAGACCTGCTAATAAAGCTCCCACTGAAATCAACATCAGAATCAATTGCGGTATTTCAAAGGAGACGAGCTGTAACCAAGGTGAGTGCCTTGGAGAAAGCACCCATGTGGAGATAGCTTATTCCCTGAAATTTATTTTGTTTTCAGAACTAGGATGAGCTAAAAAAAAATGCAAATACCTTTTATATGGGTATAATTGCACGCATCAGCGCTTCTAGAGATGCAAAGGTGCCCGGGGCAGTCCTTTTTATACACCACTTGCAAGTTTGCATCTTTGCTGTGTAAGCAATGAATGTATAACTGCAAATGCAGCTGTGCGGTTTGTACCTGCACATCATGTTTGCGAATACAGTAGCAAAGACTCCTCTTTCCTATCCCGCTCCCACAGGAGGGGGAAAATGTATAAATTTTAGTAATTCTGTTGGTATTCCAGCTATGGATACTCCGGTCTCTTGAACCTGAAAAAAAAAAAAAAGGGGGAAACTTTCTGGAATCCAGAAATTTTCTGGAAGATACAAACGGCACCGGGGTGTGCTGTAAGGTAAATCGCCAGGTCGAAGCGAACCCTCCGGGCCCGCGCCCCGCCACCGCCTCAGGCCTGTTCCCAGGCGGGGACCCCACAGGAACCAGCGGCCAGCTTCCCCGGGGGCAGGTGACGCGCCTCAACGCCACGACTGAAGTGGAGAAGCGCTAAATGCACCGTGAAAATAACATTTCTCGTAGGGAAAAATCTTTCTTTAGGCCGAGCCAGGCGCCGCGGGCGTTTTTTGAGCGGAGGGCGGGAGGAGCCGTTACTCGCAGCCGGCGGGGGGGGGGGGGAAGACGCGGGTTGAACGCCTCGTGCCTGCCCTGCGGAGGCCTCACGGTGGCCTCACGGGCCGGTTAGGGCGCTCCCTGGATAACGGGGAGACAGGGCTGGGGAGACGGGGCCGGGACCGGGGGGCCGGGACCGGTGTGACGGGGCCGCGGTTCCCCCCCCGCCCCGGGGTGGGCGAGCCCCCCCCCCCCGCCCGCCTGAGGGACCTGCCCGGCCCGCCCCACAGCGCCCCCTAGCGGCTCAGGCTGAGGAGCGCGGCGGCCTCGATCGTGGTTTTAGAACTCGATCGTTGCTGCCTGCCGCCTACTTTGGAGTTGTGGCAGGCAGCACGAGCCGCGCGCTGCCGGCTCGCCGCCTCCGCAGCCGCCTGTCAGCGGCGCCGCGCATGCGCGCCGGGAACATTCCTCTCGGTTCCCTGCGTGGCTGCCGCCGTGGAGTCGGGCCGGGGCCGGGGCCGCCGTTCGCCGCCGCCGCGTTGTGCTGCGGGGCGGGTGCAGGGAGCGGGCCGCGGGGGGCGGCTGAGGCGCGGCGGAGGCTGAGGCGAGGGGCGCGGGCCCTGCCCAGCCCTGCCCGGGGGGCCGGGTCCTGTGAGGGGAGGGGGCGGCGGCGGCGGCAGCATGTCGGCGGCGGGCGGCGGTTCCTGCGGGGGGAGCGCGGCGGGCTCGGGCTCGGCGGCGGCGGGCGGCGGGGTGTCCATGTTCCGGTGGTTGGAGGTGCTGGAGAAGGAGTTCGACAAGGCCTTCGTGGACGTGGACCTGCTGTTGGGCGAGATCGACCCCGACCAGGCCGACATCACTTACGAGGGGCGGCAGAAGATGACCAGCCTCAGCTCCTGCTTCGCCCAGCTCTGCCACAAGGCGCAGACCGTGTCCCAGATCAACCACAAGCTGGAGGTGAGGGGAAAGGGCGAGGAGAGACCCCCCCCCCCCCGGTGTGGTGGGGGGTTGTCTCTGGTGGTAGGCTTCTGCCACCGGGGTCCTGCCGGTGTGGGGGCCCGTCCCGCGGGGAGCTGTGGGGGCCCGTGTCCTGCCCACGGTGGCGGGGAGAGCCCCTCCTGCGCCCTGCGGCTGACCGGGCGCCTTGCTGGAAGCAGCTGGGGAGGGTTAACTTGGCCCCCCGTTTTGGGAGGCTGTGTCCAGCCCCGTGGGATTCGGGCCTGGCCGTGCCGGTCCTCTGGTTTTGGTTATTGTAGCGTGGGCATGAAGCGGTGCGTGCCAAAAAAAAAAAAAAAAAGTTTGTCTTTGATGTTGAAAGCAGCAGTCTTGAGCAACAGATGCCGCTGACTGGTCTTCTGTTTGCGTTAAGTCCCTCGTGAACTTGGGAAGCCTTTTAAAAATGGGACAAAGACATAGGGTCAAGATGCTTAAAGCTTATAGTCAGTAGTCAAAACGAGGACATTGTTCCTGCTTAGAAGTGAATGAAGCAGAAAAATGGATTGGGGATGGGCTTTGACAGGTCCTCGTGTCCCTTCATACTCTGAGGCAGCCCAGGTAGCGCTCTGCCAAACTTAGTGTCAGAAAATTAATAACAGAGATCGCACCTTCTGTGAGGAGAACAATAACTGTCCTTACTGTTGGAAAGTTTTCTTCATGCCTAATGCAGAATTTCAGTCAGGGTTGGAAGAAAGGAGCATCGGTCAGAGCCAAGCTGGCTGGTGCTGATGCTGCTCAAGAGGCAGGGCTGCAGGTCCTGTGACTTGTGCAAGAACTGGAGCGCTCTGGAAGGAGATCCTGGCAAACTTTATGGTCATTTTATAACTGTCCAACCTGAGTCATCTTTGGTTTAGTAGGTGATGTCATTTGTCTTCTCCTTAGGAGGTGGGGATGTTAACTGCCCTCTTGTCTGCCTGTTACATATTAGAAGACTGTTGGATGTGTCTTCCCTCAGTTAGATTTTCCCTGGGCTAAAACCCTCCAATTTCTTCAGTATCTCTTGCAGGCCATGCTTCTTAGTGTTGTATTGTGTGTTCCACTAACTTTTAAATATATGGGAGTGAGGGGAAAAACTTCTTCAAAACCATGAAGATATGTGTTTTGTAAGAGCTTCAGTAGACACGTAAACCACAGAATTCAGTTCTTTCAGTACTTTGTGTTATACTTGTTATAATAAAGGAATTTAAGAGTTTTCAAACAGTAACCTGCTCCTCTGGAGGTCTGCCTTGCAGCAGGAAGTGAAGTAAGTAAATTGGCTTTGGTTTTAATCAGGTTTCTTCCTGGTACGAAGATGATGTTGTGCAAAATAATCCATAGAGTTTAACAGAGGAACAGGATATTTCAGAGTAGAACAAAGACCTCATTAAACTAGGAGCTTTTTTCATTGCAGTCCTTATTTCACCAGAATACTCACTGGAGTGATGTTTATGGTATTCTTTGTGTTTATATTGCTATGCTATCATATACATTTTAGTATTGGGTATGTATCTATACTATCAACCTATGCAGTAGGGTTAATGGTATAGGCGTAGTAAAATAAGATTTATGAGTTTATAGTAGACAAATCAGTATTTACTGTGTATTACACGGGGACGGTGGGTGTTGTGTACAGACTTGTAAAACAGATGAGTTTTCAGGTTATTTTAAGAGAATGAGTTGGTGCTTGGTAAATATTTCTTTGAAAAGCTGTTTCAAGCTTAAATATTTTGAAAGGAAATGATAAAACTCGGATCCTGAAAGATATTTTGGTATCTAATTAAAATCATCAGGGGCACCTAAGTAACTGAATATCTGTGCCTCAATCTCAAATGAGTTGAAGGAGCACAGTTAGTAGTTGTAACAGTACAATTATTGTGTATGTCTAGGTGCATGAAGTAATTGTTTGATAAAAATGATACTGAGAATCTAGAGTGAGTGCTTTGGAATTGAATAAGAAGTCTTTTACTTTGTGAAATATTTTTATTACTGATACCAGTATTAGGCCTCATACCTATAAAAGAGTTTTTATCTTTCAAATAGACCTTTAGAAGGTTATAGTATTGTCTTGAAGGTTGTTAATTTTAGGACCTCATTATTATTGGAGTCATAAACTTGAAATGAAAACTGCCATTTAAAATCTCCAAAAGATGGAGCTGCTCTGTTGAGAATGAGTGTCTTGTCTTTTTAAGTGCACAGATGTCTAGCCAAAAGCCTCAGGATCCAAAATGAAGGGTACAGTTACATGTTTTGAAAGAAGTTACTGAGGAGTTTAGGATGTGACCAGTGGATTTACTTTTTTTTAATAATGCAGGGTACTGTATTCATATAACTTTAAAAATTGCAGTAATTTCTTAATAGCTCACAACTGTAACTTTATCATGCTTGTACTTTTTAATGCAAAGCTTTCATCACATTCATAAAAGTGTCATTACTCATAGTTTACCTAAGTACAAACACTTATTCAAGCCAATAAATTAAATCCATCTTCAGAAATATGCCTTTATTTGGATTAAAATAATACTTTGACTGAATGTGTCAGTGGCTGTTAAAAGCTAAGACTTTACTCCTGCAGCTACGTTTGCCTGCTGTTGTCTTACTGCATGAGTGATCTTATTTCCTAAAGGAAAATCAAATTGATGATAAAAATGATGAATATAATTCTGTTGTTTGTGGGTTCCATTTCCTTGACCAGAAGTGAGGGGTCTTATTATAATATTACAGACAAGAATAAAGAAATGCGGTTCGGACTTGATATCAACTTTATCACCTTATTATGCATTCTCTGATTGATACAGTTGCTTTTAAGAGGCACAGCTTAGTTGGTTCGGTGAATGGAAGCTCCTGCTGTAGGACTTTGGTGCAAAAAATGTTTTGGCATCATTGGTGTATACCTACTGCTAGAGACATGAGTCTAGGTAAAATATTGTATGAGGGATGTTTCTGAATAGTGAAAAAAGTATTCCAGGAAGATGGTAGTTTCCAAAGAGGGAGTTAGCAATTCAGGGGTAAGTGATTTTTAGAAGGAACCTGGAGGCATGCAGAGGCACAGTGCAGATAAATTTACTTGTGCTTTAGGGTGGTGAAACGTTATAAACATGCTACTGCGCTAATAACACTTGCAATCCTAAATTAAACTAATTAAACAAAAGGGGAGGAGGATTTGTTTTTGTATTTTTCCTGCTGGTCACAGTAGGACGGAGTTGAATTAAGTAGCTTATCAAAGAGGAAAAAAACCGCTAGGTGATAGAAGCCACGGTCTTTTCTGAGATCAGCTTCACTTCAGTATGAACAAATGAAGAAGTGTATCTTGATGGAGGACAGTAAGGACCTTGGGCTGTTAGAACAAAAGGAGAGGACAGCCATTTTAAAGGAGATTTTTTGTGATGCTCTGTCCCAGAAAGCATAATAAATCAGCAGATGCAGGCTGGCAGTCAGTGTGTGAGATGTCAATAGATTTTTTTAATTGAGAGGAAGTTCGTAGGATTTGTTTTTCCTGTTTGACTATCACTAGAGGTGAAGAAATTACATGATGCTGACTGTGACATTGTCTAAATGTCCATTTTAAAAAATAAAGTTCTGTATATTGCAGTTTTGTAGGGGTAAAAGAAGTAGGTCAATGTGCCAGTGAAAACTGAGCTTGACTTTGACTCTGGCACTTTGACTGCCCGTCTGATTCTGTAGTTTTAAATGAACAAGCTAGAAAGGAATGTCTGGTAGAGCATGCTCTGTGTCTTGGCAGTTGTGTTAAGCCAATGTACATGCTAAAGTTAAGGAGATCATTTAAGTAGACGTCTCAGAAGTTAATCGCTTATGTAGTTTTACGTCCTTGATGAACTTGGAATCAGCAGGTTTAGAGGAACATGTTCCTATAAGCTGAATTCTTCTGTAAGTAACTTGTTACTGTATCAGCTAAAGCATTTGTAGTATTATGTAGGTAATCTGAAGATCCCTATTAAAAAAACAACCAAACAAACTGAAACCAAAAAACCTAAATGTAGGTGGCTTTATGTGCATGGTGACTTTTCATATAGTGTGCAAGTCCATCGTATGGAGCACGCTGCAGAACTGTAGTCCTGCTTTGTTGTTCAGCAGTACTTTTTAAACCAAGGTAGGTCCATACATCTTCTTACAAGGGTCTGTGTGGATTTTTTCCCCTCTCTCCTTTGCCTTGTAGTGAGAAATGCACCTGTTGAAGACCAAGATGTTTCTTTGCCCCATGACAGACGTGTCTATAAAACTGGGAGCATAGTTGCAATAGCTTCATAAGAAAAGCAAATTGTTTAATTTTTTCAAATGTCATAAAAATTTCCAGTATTTACTGAGATGTTATTTTATTAATTACACTTTTAACTTGGAATACCACTTCTCTTCTGGAATAGAAATCTGTTGGTACAAGATAAAATGTGTTTTTTTGGAAAATCAGTTGAATGAGATTTGATCCAGCTAATTTTATATCTTAAATTGTGAGCAGTTTTCAGATATTCGGGAAGTGGAAGTACAGGTTGGCAGAGATTTTCCAGTTGGCTTCTGTACTAAATTGTCATTAGTTTGATACATATAACTTCTCTCACAATAATTACACCCTTTTTAAAGGGGTCACCTCTACTTAATTCATATTTTCCTGTATCAGAAGCTCTGGAATTCTATATGAGTTTAACTATCTTACTTTAGTTTCAGTCAGCATGTAGTGAAATGTTTTCCTTTTCTCTGTCTCATCTGTTGGGAGTTGCCAAAGAGTAAGTGATAGGGAACCAGTACTTGAGTTTATATTTCTTATGTTGCATAGCTAGTATGACTTTCAAAATAATGGCAATAATAAAACTACCAATATGACTTCTAAAAATGGATTTGTGTCTTCTTAATAAACAACTAGAAGCATGGGCAACCTGAAAAAAAAATCTTTATGAGGCAGACAGAAATTTGACACTGGCAGCAGCGTACAAGCAGTGATTTAAAAAAAAAAATGTAGTTTGTGCTTCTGAAGTAGGTGCAAACAGAATGATACAGTCAAATACAAAGTAAAACAGTGGCAAGAAACAGTATGTAAAGCAAAGTGAAAATGATAATATGTTGCTGCAGTAACAGGTATTTTAATGATAGAGATGAAAAAGATCAGTGGCTGGCATATAAACATTGGTTGATGTATCCATTTATGTAAATGGAAACCAAACTTTTAAGATGCTTAAAATGTATTATTATTAGGTTATTTTTTAATCATTGGGAGGAAAATTGTGCAAATAATTACATATCCAGAATGGTCTTCAGCAGAGAAGATAAAGTATGTATGTTGTTTTGCATCCTTTTAATTTGCTGACCAGTCGTCTGAATGTTTTGTCAGGACTAGAATGGAATCTGAGAAATGGAGCAATTAATTTGTAGATGTCTCGTACTTTGTATTCTGTATGGGACATATTAAAGCTGGACTAAATTAATTTATGATTAATTTGTGTGTTCAGTTTCATATGCTGCATTTTTACTAAGTCTACTTATATAGCTACACTACTGTAGTGTTTACTTAGGGAGTCAGTAGTCATAAATTTTGCCGTTCATGTTATTAGCCACATGATAAAGATCATTTTGTGAAATTTAAAGTTTTAACTAAAAGCTTAAGTCACATATGTCAGTTTTGAGGTCACGATAATGATGAAATAAAGGCTTTTAATTTCATTTAAAAATTCGTAAGTACAATCTTTTAAAATAATTTCTTGAAACAGGCTAGTAATTTTCATCATTGGCAAGTGGTAAGCATTCTTTGGTTGTGTTGAAATCGGGGGCTTTTTTATCAACAAAAATGATGGTTCCCAAGTGCATAATTTATTCAGAAACTCACATTTTGTACAGTGCTGTCACATTGTTTAGTTTTGCAAGGAGCACAGTGAGATTAATAGGGCTCTGATCTGTTTCATGATTTCTCATTCAAACCAGTCCATTAAACTTAATAGGGTTCTGTGAGAAATTGCAGCAAATGCTGCTTAATAGGCAGGAAGAATCAAATAGTGAAGACTGAGGAAGGATAGAGTGTTCTTGTCTTTTGGAGAGCCGTAGTCAAAGTGGTGAAGTGACACTGGTGAGATAACAGAGACAATCCTTTCTTCCAGCAATTAGAGAAACAGAATACTTAAGAGTTTCAGATACTTCACATCTAGGGGCTGATGACAAAGTTAGGGGTCCCCGTGAAAACTTACTAGTGTGTGGGCTGCGTGGTTCATAACTGTGCACGACAGGCTTTTTTGTTGTTGAACCAACACCACTTGTGTATCTGGTGTCTGTGAGTATGTTTCGGCCTCAGGCTGTAGGAGCTAACAGCTGTCATGTCCTGAAAAATTGTTTTCTATCTTGCAGTTGTGTAATGTTATGGGAACACTTAGCAATAATGAGTTCATTGTTTGTAAGGCATAATTGGGGGGGGGGGGGTTTAACCTACTTTTGCCTTTAAGCAACATTTCTGTCTTTAAAAAAATGCCCCCAAAATATAAAGTTAAGCAAATAAGCTAGTGTTGTATCTTGATATTTACATTGCGCTTTTGTCTATATACTGGGGCAGAAGCCACAGGGTAATTGCAGCATTGTAGCCTGCTCTGTTGTGTGATCTTAGATCCTTCAGCCTTTACATCAGAAGGTTAATAGTCCCAGTCAGGAGTGAATGTTTAAATACATAAGCACATGTTGGTAAACTTTCTGGAGTCTAGCATAAATTACGTGAGGACACACTGCTGAAGTAGTCAAAACATGTCATATACTTTATTTGGCTATGAATTTTGGTTTGATCCCATGGCAAGATTCATAGGGACCTCTCTTGTAGAATTAGCTATTAAAAAGATATATACCGGAGGTGTTTTATTGGAAACAGAATCAATGGATCTTGGAAATCTCACTTCCTACTGATTTGTGGGGAATGATTTGTCCTAATGCAAATGTCGAGCACTTTCTCGAGTCGCTAAGACCTTCTGATTCAGGCACCCCCAGTTCTCTTCCATGATCTGTTGGGTTTCCACACCACAGCATCCTTTGCTTTGTCATCTACCTACGGTTTTGGTTAGTGGGCTGGACAAGGGGCAGCAGCACAGTCACTAGCTCAGAACTGGGTGCCTAGCCATCGCGCCGTTTGCTCTTGTCTCTGGGTGGATTAAACAAACTAGCTAAGGTCTGACTCTCCCCACGTTTCCCTCCGTGAGGGCACTAATCCATCACTCTTTCCTACTGAGCAGCTGTTTTGCGCAAAACTTGTCTGTTGTAGGAACTTTAATCATACACACCTTTACCCCTCTAATGGATTTGTTTGAATCTTGAAAATGGATTAAGTTCAAATCAGCAGGGAGGGAAGGTGAAATAGGGACAAATAACACATCCTGATAAAAATGATGGTACTAGACTGCCTTGTTTAGGAAACTAAGATAGAAATGATGAAATGTTACCAGGTTTTGTGATGGGTTTTTTTTGTTTGGGGTTTTTCTTGTTTTGTTTTGTTTTTTTAATTGGTAGTCTGCTTGTGTTTGATGTTTCTTGAAGTCCTAGCTGCTGGCATCTAGAGATGATATGGTGGAAAAAAATCATCTTTCATTTAAAAAAGACAGTTTTCAGACCTTTATGAGTTTAGAAGTCTTGGTATGCAAGTGAATTAGATGTACCCTAAAGGCCTGAAATGAAAGGAAAATGAAAAAAAATCTTTAAAGAATATTTGCTATTTTAAAGGCATTTGATGAGTGCTTGGCTTATGACTTTTAGTCACTGGAGGCTGGTAATACAATGGATATTTTTCTATGTATCTAGCTTTCCTTTGCTGAAAAGTCTGTGTGTTTTCTAATATGTCCATTATGCTTAGTCTTCTTCTGAGCTAGGAATTGATATACCGGAAAGTGCATCATTACAACCCTCAAAAAGCATTCATTACACTTTGATGTTGAGGGAATTCAGGTCTTCCTCTCATTTTTATTTGGTGTGGTGAATAATGCCACTGCCTTGTCCTAGGATTATTCAGACCTATGACCTAGCTTTCCAATTCAGTTCGGCTCTATTTTGAGTCCTCATGTTTGGGCAATGGGTAAGTCTTAGGTATTTTTTCCATATCTATTGGCTCAAATAAAACTCTTGTCCGTACTGCAGAAATTATTGGACTGATAGCTCAGAAAACAAAAAAGCTTTTCCCAAAGCTGAAAACATTGTCATTATTTTATCTGATGATGCCATCTCTGTTTGCCCCCCACCCCGCCGCAGCTGTTTTCCCTTTCAGTAGTGAGAAGTAGATTGCTTCCTGTCAACATTGTACGTTAGTCACCGTCATCCCACTTTTGCAAGTTTTCTCAGTCTCTGTGTCCTCCCTTTGATGCTTTAGATCTCAGAGGTCACAATATTGCCATCTTCTAATGCCTCATTCAAACAGTGATGGTTATGAGAAGTGGTAACTTGTGGTTTTAGCATGCCATCTGTCTGCTTCCTGTTGTGCAGTTCTATACACAAATACCTCTGTGTTTGTACTTCTCTTTCATGGTACATTTATTCATCATTTCATTTGTGTATTTACATTGCAAGTTGTTCAGGGCAAGGTCCACAATTTTAGTCTTTACTATGTGCAATTTGGCATAGGATCTTTGAGTATGGCTCTGAGATCTTATAGAAATAAATGATTTTTGGTTAGTTATTCTAATGCTCACTTCTCTATGAAAAATGTACAGGTGGATGAATGAATATTTTTTTCTGAGAGTTCAGACCATCATATGAAAAAAATTACATGATATGATATAAAATAATTGGAAGAGACCTCAATGATACTATTTTGTTCTAAGGCTCCTGATGAAAAACACTAGTTAAGACTTTAAGAACTCCATGATTGTAAATGCAGTCAATCTCAGCATTTAAGCTGACGGTTTATTATATTGCCAGCTTAAAATACATATTTAGCATAAGATCTTTTATAACAAACACAACTTTCTGATAACTCATAACTTCTTGAACAGGAAATAAGAACTGTTGATTAAAAATAGAAGGACATTATATCTGGACTGTTTTCCCTAGGGACTTATTTTTATTTTTGCCATAATATTTTTGAATGCTCTGTGGGATAAGTATTTGTCTGTTGCTTAATGCCATGATTTATTTTCCTTTATCTCCTATTGAAAAAAAACCAGTAATTTATAAATTCTTGAGTTATTTCAGTTGAAACTTGGTTTTAATTTTGATAGTTGTAAGATCTCTGTGAAATACAAAGTACCTGGTAAATGGCAAAATATGCCCCAAAATTGAATAAATACTCAGCCTTTCAAAACTTCTTCTGGTATCATCACTGTGTTGGATTATTTGGAAGATAAATACTGAGTTTTACTATTTGATTAATTTGACAAAGATCTGCAGTTTACTCAAATTGTAGACTTTTATTTAGAGTTTATAAGTAGCTTGATTATAGACCAATGTGGTGATAATCTGAAGCAGTAGATCTTTGTGAAATAGCATGCGTTTACTGGTACTTTGTGGAAGAAGAGAAGAAACAGACTTCTGGAATTACCTTTTCTCCCCCCACCCCAGACAGATCAGGTCGGTCTTCAGGTTGGTTTGGTTTTTTATTCAGAACAGCAAGGAGGAAAAAAAAGTAAGAAACCAAGAAGTATGTCTTGTATAATTGACAGTGTATGGATTGTAATTGGGACAGTAAACACAAAGAAATTAACAGTGATGTGTCTGATAATTACTGATAAATTGGAGAACAAGCTTGAATGAGGTACTTTAGAAAAAGAAGTGATTCTGTCAGTAATGCTGGTTGGTTTTTTTTTTTGGAGTCTTTTCCATGCTGACTCGCGTAACTTCTCAGAGCTCTCAGCAGCCAGTGTTGAACTGAGGCATTTCTCAGAACACTTCAGGAAAAGTTAGCGATCGTTGCCCATGACAAGAGAGGTGGGAAAAGTGAAGCATTGAAACAAGAGGCCTGACTTTCTTTAATAAAGAAAAAATTTGGTTATTTTCTGGTTGATTTCAGTAAGTTTTGGCTTCCATTGTAAGGCCCAGACCAGGCACTTCCCATTGCCATTGGCACTGAATTCCAGTTATGGATCTTGGTCTGAGAAAAGTGTCCGAGACTTCAGTAAGTCAGAGACAAATGAACATATCTCAAAAAGGCACTGACCCTGCCAACATGTGTCAGAATAAAAGGCAAAAAGAGCTGTGCAAATTCTGTCTCTCTGGTGTCCTATCTGCTTGATTAATCTAGGGCTAGATGTAAGTTTTCATGATTCAATTATACTTCCATGAGCCACAGTCCAGTCCTGCTACTAACTGTGTGTTGCCTGGGGCATAGACTCACAAATGAGTTAGCAGGGAGAAACTAAGGTGTTACTTTGCAGTGTGATACTTGCTAATGCGCGATAATTGCTAATCTGCACAGTTGTATGCTGTCCTAAATACAGAAGAGTTCCTCTTTTGGCTGAATCAGCAAGTGACTGAATCACCAAGTTACTGTTAAAGGAGGTTAAAAGTAAACATACTACCTTCTCTTCAACCTCTGCCCCTTATTGCTCCCCAGTGAAGTTTCTGTTCTCTATTTGTTGTTGGTGGCTCTTCCTAATCTCTCCTAACCCTGAAGCTCAATGGTCTCCTGTGAGTGGGTGTTTGTTAATTCTGCCCCAACTGGCTTCGCCACAAATTCTATAGCAATTGCAGGTGATCTTCAAAATACTTGACAACTCTCCTTCAACAGTCTTGTTGAAGAGTACATCCAAAAAGCTGCCGATTAAAGGATTGGTACAGTTGCTTGTGCAACATTAATTTATCCTCATTGTGCTTATGCAAATTGAAGCATTATATCATCTGGCACTGTCTTTTTTTATAGAACCCCTGCCTCATGCAGTGAATGGTGCTCTCGGAAGGAATGGCCGTACCGATAGGTCTTGTTTGTGCTCGTCATTTCCTCTGCTGTCTCTGCCCCCTCTCTGGTTTTTACTGAGTACCTTCCAATACTGAATGTAGAACTGTTGAACTTCCAGTAGTCTTTCCATATGATTCCTTTGTAACAAAGTGAGGGAATGTGGATAAAAAATAGTGCTAGTAAGAGTACTATAAAGGAGGATTAAGTGAGCTGGCCAAGCTGAGAAAGGCAGAACTTCTGTGAAAGACTGTAAAGATTTGTCAGCCTTCACAGAAGTAGATCACAAGATTTGAAACCAGCTTACTGTGTGTGCTTTTTGGTGTGACTCTTGTATCCGCATCTGTTCCTGGGGATAGATTTATGACTTTTCATAATGTGTAAACAGATTACTTCCATGATGTGCACTCATACCATTTCTTATTTTGCTCTCTTTATTAATACAGCAGGATATGAATTTAAATCCTAGGTCATATGCAGAGTACTTTTGTTTGTTTATTTTTGTTATTAATTGAGTTTGACAGTCTGTTTGTGATCCCTTTGGAGCATCATTCATGTTGCAAAACTGGTAGCCATCATTCTCACTGCTTTGTAATTTGCACAGTGAAATAACTTTTTTTTTTTGCCAGAACTCTGTTCTGTTCCTTATATGTCATTCTTTACTAGGTGAGGCTGGATAGTATTAAACTGGTGTAGTTTATCTGTTCTGCCACTTTCTGCTTCTCCAGGCATTTTGAATTAGAATGTTGAGGTTTTGTGTGTGTGTATGTATATAAAAGAGCAATAAAAGTCAGTATGTTAGCTGTTATTACCTGTTTGAAAGGAGGAAGACATTAGTGGTCTTTTTTTAAAGTAAAAGTAATATCATTATACATTTTATTATAATAATAATAATAACAAATAATAATAAAGTAGAAGTAATACTGTTGTAAATTATGTGAAACTGTGACTGGGTCAAACTGTGCGTTCATTATTAAGGTCTTAGTTATCTGCTCTGTACCATACCATCACCTCTTACGCTGGTGGTATTTTCTTTTGCTACTTTAGTTGAGGTGGGTCTGCTTTTGTTTGAGGGTGGATAATCCATAGCAGAGAGAATTTAGCAGTGGCTAGTCACTGGGGAGAACAATGCGGTTTTGTAAGTAACCCATTTCTCTAAAATTGTATGGCTTTATAGTATTTTAAGTATCATCTTACTGTAGAAGGCAATTTCTGCTTTAGAGTTCTGTGAGGGTTTACAATTATTGAAGTTTTTTGTCATTCTGGCAGTTGGAAGGTGGAAATGCATGCAGCCCCATTCTTCAACAAAAAGTAAATGCTAACCTGATCCGTTGAGGCTCCATCTAAGCGGACAGGGAGAGGTGGTTCTGCTCTCTTCTGGGGAGTCCAGTCTGAAATCAGCAGAGCTCGTGGGCAGGGCATCTCCCACCCTCCAGTCCCGGAGATGTGGGGCCAGGGGGCATAGCCAAGGGGCAGGAAGGGAGATCATTCTTCTTGGCAGCACCAAGCTGGAGATTGGCTTGACCCATCTCATCAAATGGCGGTCTAATTTAGATGCTCTGAATCACCTCTGGAAGAGCCTACTTATGTCTGAATTATGTTGGAAGCTTAAGGAGACTGTCCATCTAAATTATGTACCTAAAGTTAGACCTAGTAAGTACTCCCCACTGATAGCCAAATCCTTCCTGCCTTCTTTTTTTTTTAAAAAAAAAAACTGATACAGACATTTTAAAGCAGTGATTTATGTAGTTGAATGGGGTGAGCACTGGCTTGCAACTTGATATTCACTGTGAATTTGGACGTTAGTATAATGTTGTTAAAATATCTAAAATACCCTGCTTTAATATAAGAGGATTTTTTAAAAAAATTAGTGGCTTTTCCATTTTGCTCTTTATTTCCAAATTTTTGGAAGCAAAAATATACTCCGGGAATTTACCTAAAAATCCCCAGAGATCATAATCTTTGGGCAAATACTAGCTTTAAAGCTTATATAAATGTAGCTTTTCTTATAAAATGCTACTTGAACTTAAGGATAACAAGTAACTTGGTAAACATGTTAGAACTTGTTCTTTTATTCCAGATATAAACACTACATGTAAACTGTATTTTAAATGTTTCAAAACAACTTTTTTAAGAGTTAATAACTATTCGTGGGTTTCTACAAAGGCATTTTAGGGGCATGTTAATTTATGGCTTCTGCTTTGCCCACCTCGTTTACTATTTCAGTTAAGCTGTTGATAACAGACCAAGTGTAAATTGGGTTATTTGATTTCAGCGTTCCATTAATAATTCTCATTTTACTTTGATCAATTTTTTTTAATAAGATTTAGTAATCTTAAAGTTTTAAATTTTATTTCCATTGCTATGGTTGTAAATCCTACATAGGTTTAATGCCATTGTCCTGTTTTGGAGTGGACATCAGCATCACATGCCATTGTCTGCATGAAGAAAAACTCAGCTATTGTTACTTTCAGCAGTATGGTTGTTTGATGCTGGGTCTGTGGATGAAGGAATTTTGTAGCAGTTGGGGAGAAAAGCCTGCAAATGATCCTGTGCTTAAGTTGGGCTATGGAGGAACTTGTGACAGCCTGTACTCTTACCTGTATTACAATGTGTATGGCATATATGTACCAGAAAGTGATGTATATATGTATCACAGTTCTGATGACCCCATTTAATCGTTGCTCTAATTACTATGATGGATTATATCTTCACAGGCACAGTTAGTTGATTTGAAGTCTGAACTGACAGAAACACAGGCAGAGAAAGCAGTATTGGAAAAGGAAGTGCATGATCAGCTTTTGCAACTTCATGCTGTTCAACTTCAGCTACATGCCAAAACCGGTCAGAGTGTTGATTCTGGGGCTATTAAGGCAAAACTGGTGAGTATGGTGGCTTGAATGGAGAATTATATTATACTTTTCCCTCTCCTGGCAGAAGTTCTTCCTTGGAAGGTGCGAATAAGCTGTTTACAAATTTTCACATAAAAAAATGTTAGAGAGAGTTAACTTTTTCTTTTTTAAATAACATCTACAGTTGGTTGTTAGCAACCATTAAAAATAACATAAATAACATCAGAATAATGAATTTGAATTTAAGAAGTTCTTTTTACATAAACCATTTTTTAGTGGTTTCTTGAAGTAAAATAAGAAAATATTTTGGTGGTTCATAAAGCTTTTCTGAAGACAGAAGTTGCAAAAGATAATAGCTTCCAATATACAAATACAATCAAATCTTCACAGAATAGGATTGGTTTGCCATACAGAGAGAGGGTAGCTGGCATCACAGTCCTCTCTCTGTTGTCATTCTTTCTCTTTAATAATGCTGCAGATGCATCTACAGTGCCCTCCATTGCTACATGCAGCAGACTGTTGTAATAGAACTCAATAAACCACTGTTAATTTTGTATGATATGTTTTTTTTAGAAACTTAGAGCTTTACAAAGCCCACCAAAAGTTAACAATAATTAATCTGTGCAATTAGTTGGCATTGACTGATAACCAGAGTGTAGGGTGCCTTGTTACTAGCCACAGCACAGATTCAGGCTCTAATACTAAGACTTTGTAAATTAGAAAAGTAAAGTAATGTTGTATAGATTGTGGTTTCTAACTGTTGGCATAAATCAAAGTCTAGCTCTCTGGCTGTTTTTAAAATTGCTTTGTGGGTTGGTTGCAAATACCTAGTCCCAACATAGGTGGAACATTAGATTAGTCTCCTCTGCTATTTTGTCCTGTTAATTAACGTATAATAAAACACAGTAATAGGCTTAAAGGCTATCTAATCTAGGCTAATCACTGAATAACAGGAGTAACCCAAATTCTTCCTGTTTCAGATCCAAAAGCTGTAATTGAATTAGAGCTATGTTCCTAGGTCCTCGTAGTTGCATATTCAGCATAAGAGTAACATTTTCTGGATTGTCGGCACATAATTTATTTTGTATTGAATTATAGCTTAAGCAGGTTGAAGTTTCTTTAGAGCCGTTAATGATTTTTATGGCTCTGTAAATAAGCATTAGTTAAGTATCAGCAGCATTTTGTAAGTGTTAGGCTGCAGGTTTACATGTAGCAAAGTTTTTAAGCCAACACACCACTGTGAGTGATTTCGGTCTCTAAATTTCATTAGTGAGGCTTAACTTCTGAGTGGCATAGAGAGTAATACTTTTAACCTTTTTGTTTCTCCTTTACCTTGTTATAAACATTTTCTAAAGATATTTTAAATCTCCATGCTAGTGACAGCAGTCTTTCTCCCACAAGTGACAGTAAATACATTTTACTTGCATTGTTTCAGATGTTATCTGTGTTGAATCAGCCTAGACTGATATTGTCCCCTTAATTCCATTTAGTTCCTCCTTTTTTTATAAACATCAGGGCTAATCTTCTGAGTTTGCTTTACTTTGCCTATAGGGATTTCATAGTTTTAATGGAGAGAAGCTCAGCTTTAAACTGTTCTAGGTAAAGAAAGCTATCAAGGTCTGGGAAGCTTGAACAAGGAAAACTGAGGCTGCTTAAATGACAATAAAATGGGAAGTCTGAGTTTGAGGTAAATAAAAACTGTCGTGTTGACATGGCAGTCAGAAAGCCTCTGGGGGCAAAGGACTGTGTCAACAGAATATGTGATGGGGAAATAAAGTTCTCTACTAGTTAGCTTCCTGCTTTCTTTGTTAACAACAACCACTCTTCTTTTCTATGTAGAGTGTTAGCATAAATGTATACTCTGCAAACTCTGAAGTTGTATATAGTGGTGAACTAAGACATTTTTAAATGTTTCAGATTGCTAAGCAATTGATAACATCACATAGTTCAGGCCTAATCCCTTTTTAGGAGTGGTGTATCTGCTTAGTCCACGCACAATAACTCTTTCTCTGTAAGAGTATGAAGTTGCCTAGTTGAATTTTTTTTCTTGAGTTTTGCAGTTCGCATATCCTTTTTGCTACTTCTCCCTGCCTTTTATGTCCCTCTTGTAATATGTATTTTGTTATTCTTTCCGAAAGGAAAAAAATCTATTATCTGTATAACAGATGTTAGATTACAGAATGTATTTTCTATGATAGCTTCAAAACTGCTTTCATGCATTTTGCATTATCTTGCTATTCTTTATGAAGATTTTTGGTATTTTAGGAGGAAGTGTTGTTTTCAATACTACAATAAGGTTAAAATTTTTAATAAGAGTTTTAATAACGTTCACTGCAACATACCAAAATTGCTGCTAAGTACAATTATAGCAATGTGCTTGTTCTTTATGCCTTCTAATAAAATAAAAAACCTGCTGGTAAATTTCTTTTGGAGTAAGTAATTTATGTTGTTGCATTTTCTTGAAGTTCCTATTGCCTGTTTCTCTAATTATGGAAATCTCTTCTTCTGTCTTAAGTCTGTCCTTTCTGTGGATGAAATGGTAAGTATGCTGACTGCCTTTTTTTTTTTTATGTTTACAGTGCTTTTGTTTTGTGCAACAACTTATATATATGTTGGCCTCAGAAACTGGCAAAACAGATCTGTCTTGTTCCTTTTTCCTGTCATTTGGCAAGATGCTGTGGAAAGAATTTTCTTTGCATTTTAGTTTTTCTTTTCTACTTTTGGTGCCCTCTTTCCTAAGTCTGTATTTGTTTTATTTATTATTGTTACAGCTAATTTGGGGTGATATGTGGCAACTTGGCATTCTGAAAGATTGTTCTGGTAGTAGCTCAAAAAATGTTAAGGTGTTATACAATTTCTAAAGCATTAACACTGTACACATCTATCAATGTAATATGAAGTATTCTTTGTGTTGTATTTAAAAAAAAAAATCCTGTAAACTTCTCCTTGTTTTCCTTTTTCTCAATTCTTTTTGTGGGCATGATTTAGTATGATTTACTGGCTTGGGAAGCAGCCCCAAACATATAAACACAATAATACATATATAAGAAGAAAAGGTGAAGCAAAGCTAACTTATCTTTCAGTCTTTCACGGTGATAGACTTGGAAGGTTTTTAAACAGCTTTTCCACTTTTATTATGCTATGTACCTCATTATCGTTACTCAGTATTTGCTTTTTGAAAAGCCATGGGATAGCTGGTAACTGCAAGCTTTGATCTTCAACAATGCAGTTGCATTTTTGGTTTAGTGGTTTTTGTTTTGGTTTTTTTTTTATACTACTAATAGAAGATACACTTTTTTCTATTTTGCAGAACCTAAGCAATACTATGAACACTAGAAGGCATGAAACTATTCTGTAACTTCCTCAACTTTTTAATCATTTTTGAGACTTTTGTCACATCTCTTGGCAGTCGTTCAAAACACGACATGTTCTTTCAGTACATCTTCAGAGATTCTGTATTGCAAACATTTTAATTTTTTTAATTCATGTGGTGATCTATTGGAGACAGTCCAGAGAAGAATAGCTTCTGGGTGTAATTTTCCACCTCAGTCACAGAACAATGGTCATAGTAATGGAGAAAATAGGAAGAAAACAATTCTATGGGATTACATTGTTCCTCCTATTTTAGATATAACATTTAAAATGCATGACTAAAAGTGATTCCACTTAGAAATGTAACATTTGACTTTCTGTTTAAATTTAATTTAAATGACAAACGAAATTCAGAGAAACTTGATGGAAAATTTTATTCTTGATGAGAGTTTTTAAGCTGGCTACTTCTTATAAATACACTGAAGTGTGCTATATGACATTTGCTAGTGTAATCAAATATCTTGGATCACTTCAGCAATCCACTTTTCTGGGGGAAGTTGGAATTCTTTTCCCAACTTGTATTTCAGATACATCAAGGAACTCATGCATCTCTAAAGCTTTTTTCTGAGCAGAAAACATTCTGAATGGTACATTCTAACAAATTATTGGCAAAGATGATATGAGTTTTTAGTTTATGACTTTTTATTCAGTAAATAAAGCATAAAAATACCCAGTGAGGAAGAAAATGGAGGTTTGGGTGTGAATAATATATCTTCATACGTCTGTCTTAAATGCTAGTCTTTGTCTTTTTATATTTGCCAAATAAAAGACATTCTAAAAGTGAGTACGTACACAAACAAGGGGCCTATACTATTCAGAGCACCTTGATGCAATATTAGCAATATGTGCATAGCTAACATAAGCGTTAGAGGAACACTGTATCTGTATACGGACTCTGCTGCTACTGTAAAACGAGTGTTAGTCTGAACCGTGACCCTTCGTACAGCTAAAGTGTGTGGCAGTGGCAATGCCGCGCATTGGCACGCTTGAATTCTTGTAATTGCCCTTTGGCTGCTGGCAGCAGGTGTGAATTAAGATAGCTCTAGACCATCATAATAATAGAGAAAATTGGTATAATTTTAGAAACTCCTATTCTTGAAATGTAGATTAGTCAAAATTCTTGGCTTAGGAGTGATCCTGCAGTTCAGAAGGGGATTTGTTGAAGTCATCTCACAAGACAACCCCCAACCCAAAGGCAGAGACCAGAAGTGGCTTTGTGTGACCTGTTTTCTAACATGTGTATGGAGTCAAACCTGATCTGAAACTGGGTCAATATGGGAATTACAGGAAGTGAAATGCCAGCAATTTCAAGCAATCTTTGTGCCGCTCCTCCTGAGCAGTATGCTAGGCAATTCTTGGCCAACGTGTACGTATGTGTAAAGTACTCTATTCATCTAACCTGATACAAGTATTTAACAGATGAAGGAGACAGTAGAGTCCATCAAGTTCAGAGTTGACTTTCTGGCAAATAGCTATAAATGCTTACATATTCCTATTGTGAAAATGTCTCTCTTTGGAAGGACCAACCTTCCTTAATTTCTCAAATGTGGTAATATTGACCATATCCATGGATTTATATCCAGACTTGGAATAGTGAATAAGCACACTCACAATTTGAGAACAGATTTGTCTTGCCAGTTCTGTAAAATTTTGTTTCTGTCCTATCGCTTCTTTAGTAGCACTTCCTGGTTTTATTCGTTTAACAATGTAGTTGGTACAAGTACAAAGAACATTTTTTTTTAGGTACTCTTAAGTGTCTTCAAAAATGCATTATGGTCAACTTAGTTTTTATTGATACTTCAGTTGACAGCCATTTTTAAAAGGAAATGGTAATAGATCCTGCGTCTCCACTGTTCTCCTGGTTTGCGGTGGGGTTTTTCCCCCACTTTGTAAAGGGGATATAAAGCAAGATATGAAACATACAAGTCATCAAACATGCTCTTCTTAAAGTAGATTTTGTAGAATAGCGATCTGAGCATACTAATTCCTTTCACTCCAGTGCTCTGGGTGTTAGAAAAGGTAATGACTATGCGTTTTCTCTACATTTGGGATGGAGCACTGTGGGAGTAATTTATATTTCCATAATTCTTTTTTCATGTGGCGGGGTGAGTGGGAAAGAGGGAAGGAAGATAGCTTGCTAAAAGTGTGGTTTTAGTTTGGAGGTTTAGGGGTTTTTTGTTGTTTTTTGTTTGTTTGGTTTTTTTAACAAAGCTATTTTGCACTAATTTCTCTTAAATTTGTCAGGGAGGGCATCTTCATGTGTAGAATCTCTGGCTTTATTTTTTGTGGTCTTCAGACTCTAATTTGGAAATGTCCCTGGGTGGACATTTCTTGGTTGTTTGCATGAAAATACTTGTCACTTTCAGGACATACGGACTTACAGAACATTTCCTTGACATCATATTAAAAATGAGATTAAAATAGTTAAAGAATATTAAATTGAAATATTTCGTGGTTTTGTAGTTACTTCTTTATTTTAAAAATAGTCTTCTCTCTCTTTGTATGAATCTCCTGTTTGAACACAGGAAAAAGTAAGGATGATATTCAGGCTACTTAAATTTTGCCACCGTTTTGTGATAGGGAGAAGCACTCTTACTAATTTTCATCCATGCAGTTTGAACCAGTATATGAATTTCGTGCTAAGGAGTTGTAAGCTGGATAAAAATCATGTCAGGAGCACAAAGTTGAATACAAGGCCTCCTCTCCTCAGAGGAGAGAATGCAATGCAAACTACTTTCTGCAGTGCCAGAGTCCTTGCTTTCATTTTTTTTCCTGCATGCATGTCTTGTACGCAGGAGAGTAATTTCAGATTGTGTGTGCAGAAACAGTAAGTGCTCTTTCATTACTAACTTTGATAAAAGCTTTTCAACAATTTTTTTCTTTTTTTTTTTTTTTTGTAAAGGAGAGAGAACTTGAAGCTAACAAGAAAGAAAAAGTGAAAGAAGCTCAGCTGGAAGCAGAGGTGAAGTTGCTGAGGAAGGAAAATGAAGCACTTCGTAGACACATAGCTGTGCTTCAGGCTGAGGTTTATGGAGCAAGATTGGCAGCCAAGTATTTAGATAAGGAACTAGCTGGAAGGTATGTGAAGTCAATCCATGTCCCTTAGCATGAGATGTTTTTTGTTATTATTTTCTTCTTTTGTGTCCCCCGAGGCAGGTCCAAAGTTAGGACTAAGTAGGAAAAGTCTCACATTTGCAGTTAATTGAACAAAAGGAAGAAATAAAAATCTCCACAGTTCTTGCACTTGCTCTAGTTGCTGCATGACTGTGTGCTGTAGCCAGATGAAGTGTATGAGTTGTACAATGCATTGATTTTTCAGTTGTGATATAGCATGTTATTTTACTCTCTTCGTCATTACATAGGGTCCAGCAGATTCAGTTACTGGGACGAGATATGAAAGGACCGGCTCATGACAAGCTTTGGAATCAGCTTGAAGCAGAAATACACCTTCACCGTCACAAAACTGTTATTAGAGCTTGTCGAGGTCGGAATGATCTAAAACGACCAATGCAAGCACCACCAGGACATGTAAGTTGAAAAGATGAGCCATTTCTCCATAATTTCCAGTATTTGTTGAAAATAGATATGAGTTATTTCTTCATTTTTGTGATTGTTCTCACTTCAATATTGTGTTCTTTCAAATGTGACTTCTGAATACATAATTCTTTTGTATGCTGAAGGACAGTTCCGTGATGGATAGCATGTCCCCATAAATGACCGTGACAGATGATACAATTCCGTTGACTTACCTAGGAACACTCAGTCCTTTTGAAAACTGAGCCTCTGCTATGTGTGTGTATAAATACGAATTTAATAGCATAATTTTGTTACCTGGGTTTCAAAATGTGGAGCTAACTTGTTTAGAAAAAACAAGAATAACATTTTTAGGTTTAGTTTGAAGTGAAATTAATTTTTTAAATTTTTTTTTAAAGGCCAGATAAATTGACACTGTAAAATAATTGATTCCATCCCACCCCACCCCTACTCCCCTCCCCCCCCCCCAAGGTACTTTTAAAAATAAAACTTTTAAAAGGCATTTCACTGTGAGTAGCCTTGGTAGAACTTGCCCAACTTGGCACCTGACCTGTTAATCACCCCAGTGTTCAGTGCATAAAACCAAACATTTTCAGGAAAGTGCTTTGCTTTGATCTGTTCTAAATACCTTAGTTTGTCAGATGGGTCTTACTGCTTATGTTGCTGATAGCATATAAAATATTGGTGGACAAATATGTGTATGTGTGATTTTAAGGGTATGCATAATGGCAACAGCAGCTTAACAAAAGCAAAATAAATACCTTGATTTATTTAGTCTCTCTTTTAGTTTTGACTTGAATGGCTTTTGGTATGGTTTGTTTTTATTATAATAAAATATAATAAAATACCCTTCCTTGGGACTGTGTTACATCTTCTATCATTTCTTAGTTTTAAATTGCAGTTTATGGCATAGAACTTTTCAGCAGTGATCAGCATTCCTTCATGTAGTCCCTTTATATTTTTAATATCTTTCTTTTGAACTTAACTTCTGTGTTGTGGATCACTCAGCACTGAAATAATAGAAATAATTATTCTCATCAAGAGTGCATAGTGAGGAGTGTTTTCTGATTTTGTACCCTGACTGTAAAGGGGCACTGTAAGTTTGTCCTGCCTGGAGCTAGTCTAAAACTGTGTTACTGATATACTGCCTGTATATAATTTAAAAAACTGCAATGCAGAAATGCATCACTTTTTGGTTCACACATTTATATTTATGCTATGTTTGTTTTTTATCAAACTAGGATCCTGATGCCTTAAAGAAGAGTCAAGGTGTTGGTCCAATCAGAAAAGTTTTGCTAGTTAAAGAGGACCATGAAGGACTAGGAATTTCAATCACAGTAAATACTTGCATTTATTTTCTATGACACAGATGAAGAAATTTAAATTTGTATTTGTACTTTTCTAAAATATGTGGATCAGTGAATGTATTGTTAGAACACATGAAAAAAACTATACGCAAATCCATAGCTGTGGTCATAGAACTTGAAAACTCATTTTGGTAGATTAGGAAATAGATAACTGCTACTTTATGTAAAATTTATGATTTCAACTTATGTTTAGGGTATAGACACTTTAGCAGATTAGCTAGTGGTGAATTTCAGGTGTGGTAAGTCTGCAGAAGAGCGGAAACAATCTGAGAACTAATTTCCAAAGCTTAGCGGAAACAATCTGAGAACTAACTTCCAAAGCTTAGCTGTTGTGATTGTAACTTTTAAAGTATCAGTACTGGCATCTTACACCTAACAAAAGCTGTATTAACTTTTTACAATGAATTTTGAAAATTCTGACTATTATACTTTTATTCCAAATATGAATACTGTTTCTTGCACATCAATATGGTGCCTGATATGCTTTTTTAATGAGGTTTTGATGTTGTCTCATCAGCTTGTGTATGATTTTATACTTCTATTATTATTCAGAATTGTCTCCTTTGTCAGTTTGAGTATATATTTGAAATTTATCCATTCTTTTGTGGGGAGAAGAACTAAGGCAAGAATCTCATGCATTCTTCTTAAGCATTCTTTTTGTCTGAAGCATGCTTTCTAATTTTCTGTAATAACAGTTGAAATAAGTGCTTCAAGAGCAACTACCAGAATGTGAATTTTATGCTAATGGACATCTCAGTTAATTTGAAATCTACTTTTTTTGTTTGTTTGTTTGTTTTTAATAGGGTGGGAAGGAGCATGGTGTACCAATATTGATCTCTGAAATCCATCCTGGACAACCTGCTGATCGATGTGGAGGACTGCATGTTGGTGATGCTATTCTGGCAGTAAATGGAGTTAATCTAAGAGATGCCAAACATAAAGAAGCTGTAACTATTCTTTCCCAACAGGTCAGTTGCAACCTGTTATCCATAGGCACATTTAGGTGCTTCCTGTGTTCTGTCTGTTGAATGACCTTGAATTTTAATGTTTTCTGTTAAGTACGGTGTTATGCTAAGATACAGTGATTCCTGAAGCTGTATCACCTTACACTTAATCCTCTTACGTCTTGCAATTTAAGGAGAAAATTGCCGGGTCAGTACTGGTTCAGTTAAACCCATGTATTGGCTAATGATTCTTCAGTAAGGCTGATGGAAATCAGCTTGTTACGTTGCCCCCCAGAAATAATTACTTATTGACCTACATTTTATTATTTTACGGCTGGACAGCTCCAGTCAAATAATGTTTCTCATATGCTTTGTGGTCTATACTCTTCTTCCTGCCTTGCTTCCTGTTTTCAGACAGTTAACAGGTGCACTTAATTTATCAAAAAACTTACTCATTAGAAGTCACTGTTTGAAATGTATTGGCATATAACTAAGAAATTCAGGTAACTTTGGTAAATCCTAGCTATGGAGCTGTACTTCTTTAGTCAGTAAAAACTTAATTCAAATGCATATCCAAAATATTCAACACAACTGTAAATGTGTTTACAACAGTAAAATGTATTTGTTTTAGTAACCTAGCCCATCTTGGTAATCCTGTTACGTAGCTGTGCAGTAGTAAGTAAATTTATAATTTTCGTTGCATTTTAGAGAGGCGAGATTGAATTTGAAGTAGTGTACGTTGCTCCGGAAGTTGATTCGGATGATGAAAATGTAGAATATGAGGATGAGAGTGGACACCGTTATCGTTTATATCTTGACGAATTGGAAGAAGGTGCAAACTCAAGTTCTAATAGGAAAGATGCAAATGTGGATGTCAAACCCTCACAAGGTAAACCTAAAATATGTTATATGCAGTTTAATTCTGAAGTCTCAATATGCAAACCAATTTCTGGAAAACACTGGCTTTATATTCATTGTAAAATTAATCTACTGTTAATTCAATTAACCTACTAGTAAGCTGTCAGCTCTTTTGGTTGGTCCCTCACTTACTGGCCTGGTTTACTTAGATACTACTGAATTCACTGAATTAATTTGTGGGATTTTTTTTGTGATCGCCTTTTCCCAAAGGTTGAAATTCAAATTTATTCTTACCTTTTCCTGACTCTGGTCTAAGAGTAATTAATTCCCCTTAACACTTTCTGTTGTTGGCTTCTTCAAATAAATTTTTTAGATCAGAGAGGTATAGAAACAGTATGACAGGAAAACAGGAACTATGTTCTGCTAAAAACCTATTAGCTCTTATTTTAGTAGTCATTCAGCACACTTCCCAGTTTCTGAAATAAGGCTCACTGATCTGTCCTTCCCAAGATTACTTCTCTTCCTTAAATAAACTTTCTTTTTAACTTGCAGTGTTTGATAAGAAGCCAAGTATTGATGGACATGAAAATGGAGACCTGGGGAATTCAGTTGAAGCTCCATTAGAAGACACTGCACCCAAATTAGCCCGTTCTGCTGAGTCTTTATCGTAAAAACAAACAAACAAACAATTCAAGTGGACAGATCCCATCTTTGGGAACAATTGATAATCAATATTGACTGCTCCAAGTTGCATATACTAGTGTAGGTTGTAAAAGGATGATTAAATGTCAAAGGGAACTGTATTACTGTTGCCTGGAAAAAAGGCGGTTACCTCAGGGCTTCATTGTGAGCAATTCTAAATGTGGAAAACTGTCTTTTGCGTGACACACAGTAGTTATCTAACACATGGCATGTGAAATGAATTTTCTTTTTAATAATAAGCACCAAAGCATGGGATTTCTAAAAAGGATAACCTCAATACATTCAACTTTTAATCTCATTGATGTCCCCATGGAAGTAGAATAAGATGTGGCCAACTTCATTTTGACCCTTTGATGTTTGAAAGGGACGACTGATGTTCAGTTTGGTGTGAAACAAGCTTTAAGTCTACAAGGATGAGGGGGGGAATTGTGCCATTGCATCCATGAGTTTTGTATTTAGGATTTTTGAACTGTAACTTCTAAACGAAAGCTTTTTTTTTTCTCAGAATAGTAAAAACCAGAGCTTTTATTTGAGCAAAGACCATCAAAACCCAAATGGGACAGTGGAGTACTTGCTAATCGTGATCCTTCAGCCCATGGTCATTTTATGAGTGAGATTTTTGGCATTGTTTTAATGAATTCACTGCCAATTGTTCCATTTGAAACTTGCTCCAAAGGTATTTAAACAGTATTATGGGGTTTTAAAAGCAAAATTAGTTTAAAAAACACTCACAATTATGTGGACCCTTTGGTATTTTTTTTCTGAGCATCATCAATTTAGTGTTCATTCTTGAATGGATGCGGTTACTGCTAATGTGGAGTGATTTGAGTTGGTCATCATTAGCTTGACCTTATGAAATGCTGAGTGCTTTTGATGAGTACTGAACATACCCATTTCACATTAAAATAATCGTTAAAGAAGTGAAAGTTGAGTGCACAGTACTTTACAGGGGGTGCTCAGAATCATACGGTGTCTGGCCCTATCTGTGTTATGTTATGGCAGTCGTATTAACCTATAATTGTCTTAATGTTGAAACAAAATGTTACTCTTTTTTTAAGAGCAGTGTATCTTAAAATAGCTTTTGATTGGTGTACATCTAAAGGCCCACAGCATGGCTGCAAATGGGAACGTTGAGGATGGTTTCTTGGCCAGTTTCTCATATTCCATTTGTAGATCTTTTGGTGAAGTGCAGCCCTCTCCACATGCAAGCTCTACATTGTAATTGCATTTATTATTTCAGCATGCAGTGCCAGCTTTCCTGTTCAGTGCTCTGCAGGCTGGTGAACTGTAATGTGAAAAGATAAGATTTTGTACATCGAGAGAGGAACTAATGTGAAAAGACATCTTTGCAAGTGTTACTGTGTAGGATGTACATACGTAAGAAAAAACTGCAAAGGCCTTTAGAGAACATACTCTTATGTTCTAAATTGTGATGTAGAACACAGTTACTTGTCTCTCCTAGGAGCACTATATATATATATGTTTATAGAGAAAGCCTAAAAATGTATATACTTTATTCAAAGATTTTGCTATTTATAAATCCCTTAACTTCGCTATTTACACAATCGTTTTGTGTGTGTGTGCGTGTGGGCGTGAGTTCCACTTACTCAGTGGAATAACATTATTTGGTTCATTTTTTATAATAGTCTTTGTCATACAGCATACTGTAGAAGGTTTTTAAAATAGTCAAAGCTGTACAGTTTTCACCAAACAGAAACTAGTATTTAAAAATAAAGCTGTGTGAAGAAGAAACAGGTCCCCAGGCATGTTTCTTTTTCTGAAGCTTCAGAAACTTGAGGGCACATGGGCTGCATGTTAGCAGATGAATCCACTGCCGTAACTTTGCATCCCGATGTGTGTTTTTCCCACAGTTACTCAAGCAGAGTGCACTCTGAAACTGTCTGTGGCCTGGAACACTCAATGTCCTCTCTGTCAGAAAGGATAGTTCAAAGTAATCAGCTTGTCTTTGAAAATCACTGCTATACGAAATCTTGCTGCAGTTGTAAGAAATGAGACTTGTCCAACTAGTCTAGTAACTTTTAAAAAAGGCATTAAATTTGCCTATGGTTTCCCTTTATTTGAGGGAAAGGTAACATTTTTAATCTATTTGTTCTTCCTTACTTCTTGGCACACCTTATTTTCCACTTAATGCTTTTGATCAGTTTTAGCCTGAAGTGGGAGAATGTTTTCCTAACGTTCCTTGTCCACCAGTTTCTCATGATGCTGTGCTCCTTTCTTCATCTTCTGGAAGTTGCTGGACCGTTTCTCTTCTCTTACCTTGTCTATTTTTAATCTGTATATGAGATCAACAGAAGGAACAATTGCTGAGGAAAATGACTAGGCGTAGACAAATCAGGTAGCAGTAAATTATCACCAGATTTCCTTCCCTGCAGTTTTTATAATCTTTGTTTAGAAAGCCCTGAATGGGAGGATTTTGCTCAGACACTACAGTCTGTCTCCATGTACTCCATACTTCCTACCAGCTGATTTAACGTACTGGTTTATTGTAGTCATACTGAGATGCTTAGAGATTAATATTTAAACTGAGAAAAGTTTTGCAAGTTGACATTTCCAGATTCAGTAGACAAATCTGTATTCTCCCCTTTGTCAGTAACTGGAAGACTCAGTCCTGCTGATCCCAGAGGCTGAATGAATTAGACTTAGAAGAATTTCCAAGGAAAGTCAGTATTCCGACTTCATTTTTATTTTTTAAAGTGTAAAATGGTTTACTTGTGTGTGTATATATATTTTTACTTAAAAAAAATAAAATAATATTCTAAAGAGAATTTTGCGATTTTTTTGGAGTAGATAATTCCTTGCCTATTAAAAAAAGATCTTCAGTGAGACAATTGTATTTTAAGCTAAAGGTGGACAGTGTTTGTTGGTGTCTGGGACCAATGTTAATTAAAAGCATGTAAGTTAAGGAAAGCGCTTTATGGCAATAAATTTAACTCTGATCAAAGGCTGTATGTAGTATTTCCTTTGTAGAAGTGTATTCTTGGCAGTGAAGATGGTTTGTATCTGTCTCAACATATGTTAATCTACAATTGTATCAAAAAAAATTCAGGTATTTATTGTATCTGTCCAAACATTATTACATCATGGATTACTCTCACTTCTGTAGCAGATAGAACATTTTGCAACAAATGTATACATCTAGTTAAGCTGAATATAATATATTTTTATTAGCCTGTAAATAAATATACTCTTCTGCATTGCAGTGATTTCTGCACCTAATTCAGACTGATACTTAATTTTCTTCTGGTTTCTATATAAAATACAGACACCTAACCTTGTGTGTGATCTTTTTCTGTTAGCATGTAGTCCACACCTGGCCAAAGAGCTAATATGAGGAAAACCAAAACTACCTAACATGAAGTTTGACGCTAATCCAGTCTTGGCCAGCAATGGTTAAGAGCAAATTACATTTTTAAAAAAGATAAGAGTTATAGGACATGTCTCAAATTTCATTGAGATGCTTTTTCTGCTGAATGTTTTTCAATAAAAGAAAAAAAGGAAATATTTGCAGTGCCTGGCTGTATAATAATACCATAAATATTCTGAAGTCTTTGACTAAGAAGAGCTGTAAAGACCCAGACCTGTCAAAGGATTAAGTCATTTGGGTAAAATTGTGGAAACTACCTTTTTTCTTTTTTCTATCTTATTTTTGTTTGTTTTCCATGCATTAGGAAGAATAAGTATATTCTGAGTTTTCCACTGAAGTTACAAAACAGTTATCTTCATGTTATGATTTTTAGTCTTGATATTAAAGTCTTTTTGTTCAGATTTTCTTTTTTGTGTTTTAAATAATATTTAAAAAAAAAAAAATCTCTCATCTGTACTTCAGTGGTCATCTTGCCCTGAAGCATCAAGTTCATCTGGATGAACAGAGAGCTCAAATGAAAGGTAATGGTACAGTAACTGTGGTAGTAGTATAATTATGGTAATTTAGGATTTATTGAGAATGTGAGTAGAGGACTGAGGGTAGGAACTGTCTCAGTAGACAAGGCTGAGTCATGTTGGATGAAAAGATGTATAACGCACAATTGGTGAGAGCTAGAACTGCAAGTACTTATTTTTTAGCCCTGTAAAATTTTTAGAAGGGTTTAGATATGGGTGGCTTCAGCAGATGGAAGGAAGAGGGAAAGGAGAGAAAACTTACACTTATTTGAGCTATCTTAAAACAAGCAGAGGATTAGAGGCAGCTATGAATGAAGATGAAAACAGATGGAAAGAGCAGAAAAAAATAATTTTGTCAGCTGGGGTCAAGGAAGATAATTCAAAATTTCTTTGTGGCCCAGTGCCCGACTGAAGGACGTCAGAGGCCGCTCCCAGCAAGCGCGGTCACTGAATAGTCCTCTGCATTTTTTTCCAGAGATCCACACATGACAGAAAAGAAGAGAAGCACACCCTGACTCGGGATGTGTGTAAGGAGTCCATTTTTGCTGGTTAAAACCTCAGCTCAACGACCTGAAAAGAAAATTACGTGAAATATTTCAAGCTTGCCTTTTGTCCAGAGTGTGTCTTTTCCAGTACAAGGTAATTTCCAGTTCTTTAGGAGTCTCACAGAACCAGGAGCTGAGAAGAGGCAAACATGCTGACTTTGAAAGGGAAATACTCAACCTCTTTGGTTTTAATTTTCTCAACGAGGCAGCTGTTGCCTCTTATGCTCCCGAGTAGCCTTGCCTGACCTGTGTTTTTGCCTGGTGTACCCCTGCCACAGGCGTTTTGGTGTCTGCTCCTGACACCCACACCTTGTTCTGCACGGGACACCAACGGGGCTTCTAAGCCAAATGGCTGAATAAGGCCAAGCAGTATTTTTTCAAGGGTTTTCCCTTTTAGGGGAAAATTGGAGTCTCTTGGGTAAATTTTTCACACGCTTTACAAGTGTTTAATTCAATTAGCTGTCAAAATTATTTGGTGTCTCTTTGTCAGCCTTCTGCTTACTGTGCCAACGCTTGTTTCTCCCAGCCGTACCGTGGGGAAGCGTCGGAGGTGCCAGTGTTTCGAAGGTTCTGCAGGAGGATGCAGTTCCAGTCCTCCGGGAGAGGTATGTTAGAAGCGCATTGATCCCTAAAAAAGAACCCAGGAAAATGGGTTAAAGTCGTGCTGTTTTTTTTCTTTGTAACTTGGGAGACATCTCATAACTTTTCTGTTAAATTGCAAGTCTTCAAATTGTTAACAAGTGTATCTGCAAACCTCTGTAAGTTGTGTTGATTAAATTTTCCTATTAACTGTCTAAATATTTGCACAAATATTACTTCTGCAAAATGGAATAAACCAGATTGGCATGGAAATATTTTTTCTAATGATATTTCATTTGCTGTTGTCCAAGTGTTTACGTTTGTTATGAATTTCTTTAGGGGAATGGAAGCGTTAATCACGCTGTTGAACTGGAGTGGTTGTGTATTCGGTCCACTGGGCTTACGCTGCTGGAAACGTCCTTGCCCTGAACGCTTTTCCTTCCGACAAGAAATGGGGTGTCTGTCCCTCTTGGAACAACCTGTAGTGAGTTTGCCACTGTTGACCCTTCCTCGGCTAAAGGTAGGGAAAGAGGGCTGCTGTGGGTTGCCCACGCTGATCCTCTTACAGGATCAGAGCCTTTGGGTTATATCCACAAAAGCACCGATTCCTCTTGGTTTAATTTATAATTTACGTGGTTGTTTATGGTTCGGTGGGAAGGGATTCTCAATGGGCGCTATGACTTATACCCTGCAATGAGTATGCACCTCAGCTGCTGAGTGTTGGCAGCTTTGGGCTTGGAACTGAGGAATGGACTTTTTATATATGATAAATGGAGATTTTTGTATAGCTGTCAAGTGCGTGTTACTGCACAGTTTCCTATTTATTTGATCTTCGTTTTTGTCCAGTGTGACAGTTCAGGTCTTTTGCTAATTTATGACGGACATGGGGTGACATAAGACAATTCAGGGAGCTAGAAGAAATTTTTCAGATCTGTTGTGCTCCTAGAGTGGTTATTTTAAATCCAGGTCACATATTACTAACTTTGAAACTGGTTTTATTTTAAAATGAAAGACATGGCACTTCTACGTCTTAGTAAGTTAATGTGGTTGTCTTGAGTGATCTGGTTAAATAGACAAGTGTACTTTGGGCTATCTCAGTTTTATGCTGTTTTCAACACCAAAACTTGTCTATTATTTAGTAATTGCAATTTGTGATCAAAATCCTGACGTTTTTAGTGCTAAGTATTTGCATTTGTATTTAATGCCAAAAGGGGGCAGCAGCTTCCTTCAAATTTTCAGCATTAATGCGACTTGGAGAAACAGAACCTATTGTTTTGTAGGTTGGTTGTTGGGTGTTTTTTTTATTTAATTAAAAAAAATAGAAAGACTTTATTCGTGAGAACTATTTCTAGTAACATGTACTCTTAACATAACAAACATCCAGTCTAGTTCACATCTAGCAAGTACTTTGCAGGTGACATATCTTAAGGTAAAAATTGTCCTCTATATCAGTGTAGCATATGTACAAGCACACATAAACACAGCCAGTTATAATTTCGTATAGTTCTGGATTTATGGCTTGTTAAAAAATACTTAGATATCCCCATCAATTACATTAAAAATGAGTGCTGTGCTCTCTTACAAGCTCACACCCAAGCAGTGAAATTTTTTATCTCTGTGGGTGCGTTAAGCCTTTCCAAAAGAGGGGACCAAATGTATGAATAAAACATGAAATGAGATATTGGATATGTTTGTAAACGCTCCTGCCTGCACTTTGCCAGTGCCCTTCAATGATGATAAACAACCAGCCTTGTTGCATTCCTGGGTTCTTTGCTGGAACAGAGGCTGCCCATGGTCATGTCAAACTGTGGCAAGGAGAAGTGAAAAAAAGGAGATGATGATTACGTTTTGCTCTAGTCTAGTTTCAGACAGAAGCTTCTTGGTTAGAGGAAAGAGGAAGGTCAGTTCACATTGACCTGTCATCACCTTTTCTCTACTGCTGTTGGTTTCCAGTGACCACCAAATGATAGTGCAGTCTCCAAACCCTGTTTGTTGTCGTTAACCAGGTGATCAGTGAACTTGGCAGCGAAATGTTCTGTGGCATAAAATATTTATGTCCTTGATGCTGGTCCTTTTACAGTGACATGATTGTACTATTGATGGGGGGACGGAGTGTGACCCCATCTGTCAAAAAGTTACCTATATGAATGAAATACTTACCGTAAAGGGATAACTTTTATGAATGTCATCTGCCAGGTATTTGTAAGATAGTAGGAAAGTTATTGCAGCGTTTTTACCAGAAGCATGGCTCGTTTTGTGTTGTGGGGTGTCAAAAAAACCTTGTGCTGCCTTTTATGACAAGATGCTGAAAGCGCTTGACTATCTGTGGAAGAGAATTTGCATGAGCTGTCCACAATCTTTCCGCGTCCACGTATGACTCTGGCATTTCCATATAACAGGCATGCTTTATCCAGGTCACCTTATTCAAATTTTATAAAACTGTCTGTCAGAACAGATGGTGTCACTTAAGGATAAAAAGCTTAGCCATAGATGTGAAGAAAAGCTGCCTCTTCAAGTGAGGTCTGCTAGTTCATCTTAGTCCTTATCACCCCTGTCTTCTGTCCCTGCATGACAGAGGACTTTTTGCCAGTTTGCGATTGGTATTTTCAAAGGGCTTTACGTTTTGGGGTGGGCTTGATTTGTTGCTACAGCTCTGAACAAGTGGCAGCATATCTGTGTGTCTCAGTTTGCCCGTCTGTGAAATGGTTGCCTGGGCCACAGAAATAAAGATGGGTAAAATACATTTGTGAAGGCTGAAGTTTCTAATACATGCTCAAGGTGTTAAATCGTTCAGACCAGAGGCTGGGTGGTGGCTAATGTAACTTACTGTCTTTCTGTGGTCTTTTCTCTCCTTCTTTCATGGCAAACATTGCCACCTTCTCTGCTATCTGCCACTTGTCATGGAGGAGGACTTCTGATAAGCTCCTTGTCACAGGTCAGGCTTCAGCCATTGCTGTATGTGCCTGTATCATTTGTATTAAATTGTTCTTGGTGTTTCTTTTAAGCCTAGAATTTTGGCATTACTTTTTTGCCTACATTCTAGAAGGCAACATACATGTGTTTTTAAAGTCTATTATTGTCTGTTGTCGTCTGATCTGGCTGAGAGAATGTCACAGGTTTTGAACAATTTGTTATGTTGTAAGTTTTCTTGCTCCTTTTAGTAGCTCAGACTAGTAAGAGGAAATGCTGAGTATTCAGGGATACTGTTCCTCTTCAGGCGAGCAGATAATGCAGGTCATCAAAGGGAGCGTTTCCAGTAAGGTCTGTTAAAAAATTTGTGTCTAGTCAAAAGTATGGATTCCTGAGGTCAGTTCAGGGTGGTTAATCAGAACACGAAAGTCTTAGTAACAGTCATATATGTCATATATGTTGGCTTATATTTTTTGCTATGTGGAAAAATGAAGTTGTGCTTTAACTTAATGAAGTTGTCTCCTTCCTGGATTTCTGTTTTTAATACCTATGACCATATAAAAATAAATGGGATGATAATCTTTTGGATGTCACGTGGCAGCTCAGTAGCTGTGCTGCAAGTGTCTGAATAAATAACGAATTAACTCAGCCCAGGACGAGAGGTTACTGAATAACGTCTGCATACTGTAGATGGCAAATTTTTTTCAGGACTTACAGACGTGGGGCCAAGCCTAAACAAATACGGCAAAGTTTGAATGAAAAAGTCTCCAAATTCTCATGTGTAGACTATACAATGAGATACAGAAAGTCAGATGCACAGAAAGTCAGATGCTAGGCATCCTCCTTATCATGGGTAACATGAGTTTTCCCCAACTAAGGATGTCTTCCCTCTTGTCTTTATCTAGTTTAGAAGTACTTTATCTGGTTTAGAAATACTTTATCTGACTCCTCCTTGCATGTCCTTTATGGATGGTAGGACTGTACCGGGGGCTTCAAAAAAAAGGCCTCAGGAGAGGTTTCTATTTTAAGTTTGAAAGTGATTGTGCAGAAATGGCACCTTCCCTTTAAATAAGCATGTTCCCTGAAACTTATTCCATCTTCAAAAATTCCTAGGCATTACCGCCACTTCTTCGTAACATTGTTAGTCTTGTTAACCCCACACAGCTATGGCAGGGTAATTTTCAGTATAGGTATCAACACCACTGATGAGTTTCAAATGAAATGATAAATTCTGTGTTCATTTACCCCTGCTGCACTACCGCAACAGTGGTTGGAGGTCAGTACAAGCTTACATCATAGCTGATATTGGAAAGAAAAGGGCAGTATAGAATTTTTATTATGGAAAGTAATAAGGAAGAAAGGAATGCAACAACATAACCTTGTCATTCCTTGGGTGCGGACCGATTACCGGCTAGGGGAGCCCTTAAGACACCCATTCGCTGAGCAAACCTAACCTGGGTTTGGAGAGAGCATGAACATAAGAATACTGATGGATTTCTTTGAGTGGGTGCCTGACCCTGCAGGACTGCTGAGAGACCACTGACTCCTTTTTGAGATGTCACAAAACTGTTCATTTTTTTGCTTTTTGTTACTTGCCCTCCTGAACTGAATTCAAACGCCCTGGAAAAAATATACCAGCTTGCCTTCCCTTTGGCAAAAGCCAGGACACAGACAAGTAATTGCACTTCATTTAGTTTTTATTAGCTCCCTCAGTGGTGAACTTATATGCATATTTTTTAAGGTGTTGATGAAATGCAATGCTACTGTTTTAAGGTCAAAAAATGTTAGTGTAACTTGGTGTAAACAATGTAATTTGTTATGGCAATAGTGATTCCTTGCTGTGGTTTTTAGATCCCTTGGAAATAGCGAGTGAGTCCTCATGTCAGATGATTGCCACCTGTATTATATGGATACAAAATTGGGGCTTACTGGGGATGTCGCAACAGAGCTGACTTGGGGGTTTCCCTTAAACACTTCTCCCATTCAACAGTGGGTGTAGGTCAGAGGCACGGGCTCTGCCAGTTACTGATACTGGTCGCCTGGTTTGCTCTCTGTTGCCCTGAAAGGCTTCTGGTGCCTTCTGCAATCTTCTGCGTAGCCACAGGACCATTTTCCTCCAGTGCAATGGAAACGAGTCCTTCTGGTAATGCGTGCAGGGAGTCTGGCAATGATGGAGCGGCGCTGGGGAGCGTGCAGCAATCTTTGCCGTATGTCTGCGTGGGATAGGAGTCTCCAGCACCGTGGAAAAACAAATCATACATGTTTTAATGACAACGATCCACCAAACAGGTAAGCACGGTTAGGTCCGTTCCTGTAACGGGTCCTACAGCCTGACATTCCCATCCTGTGTAGGGAATATTTTGTGCCTCAGATGGGGCTCCACTAAAATCTGCCCACAGAGTGGAGAACTGCCAAATGGCAGTCAGTGGGAAAAATCTGAAGTCTGTATTAAAAACTCAGTCTTCCCGGGTTTTAGCCACACTAGTAACGCAGACAAGCTGTGGGATTCACAACCTGCTTCTAATGGTTGGAATCCAACCTCATGGAGTTTGTTTAAATAACGCAGTGGGGATCCCTGATTTAAAAACACGTAGGTGCTAGAGACACCGCCGTGGCTGCTGCCATGTCAGCTCAGTGGTTCCAATACCCATCAGACGCAGGGAATGCAGGTTGGCCTCAGTGGTTTTCCTGCCTTCCCCCAGTTGTGCAGAGTCTGCTGTAGCCAGTGGGCTACTGAGGTGGTTGAACCCATCCCACGGATGGTGTCTGGAGAGGGCGGTGGGGCCAAATGCTTGATCTGGAGAAGGGCAGTAGAAGAGAGCAGGAGATGCTCTAAGTGAGTGAGCAGGACACCCGTTGAGCTGGGGAATTCCTAGTTCCAGTCTGCAAGTCAAGGACTAATTTTAATCGATTGCCTGTTGGATGTAAAGATTCTGGTAGGTACTAAGGTCGGGTTTAATATCTGATGTTAAAAATCCAGCAACTGAAAGAAATAGGGAAATACTCCTTAGAATTACACTTGATAAGAAAAAAAAGCGTTTGTATTGAGCGTTGGAAAGGTACTTAGCAGAAGAAACAAGAATTTGCAATCTATTTCCCAGTCTAAGGAGGTGAGAGCAAAGAACATCTATATTTTTGCTGTGGTATTTTGAGAACTTTTGTTGTAGTTATTTTTTGTGGGGTTTTTTGTTTGTTTGTTTTTTAAATGTAAGGCACCAGCTGGAAATGTATGCTAAGCTGTCATTTTTGGTTTTCAGTTGTAGGTAGCGTACATCGTCTTTTACAAGTTCTTGCCTCAAGAGCCGCCTTCTTCAATTCCCTTGGTCAGACACATGCGCTGTTACAGTGTGTGACCCTGTTCCTGGCAAAGTCAGAGGCTTGCTGTCAGCTGCAGCTGGGAGAGGCAGGCTCTTAGTGCTGTGATCAGTTAATATTTAACCTTCTTGTGAACTCTGGCTTGGTTTTACTGTTCCAGCCTACTGGGAGTGCCTGCTCAGGAAAGAAGTTTGGTACGGAAACGCTGTTGAAAGTCTCCATCGACCAGAGGGTCAGACTCTGCTCTCACACAATCTCTAGAGATGTTGGAGAGAGACCCAGCACTAATGCAGCCCTTCCAAGTGTGCAAATGTCTCAAAATGGTGCATGCTCTAACGTTCACTGTGGAAGGAAGATTTTCAAATGTGTGATGCTTGATAAGGCTGCCTGTCTTATACTTGTGACTGGTTTTGATGGTGAGAACAAAGTGGAGTCTGATGTACCAGCATGTGAGAAGCCATTCAGAGGATGAGCGTGAGGATGAGCCACTACCACTGGGAAGATTCAGGCAGTCCCCTTTCCTTCCTATACCAGGATTTAGTATCTCCACCACCATCAGGATAGAGAGACTACACAGGTAGGAAGTTCCCTTGCATATCTGCTGCTGGGGTCACTAGAAACTTCCTATTTCCCAGGCCAAGATGGAGAAACTCAAGGCTTTTGATGTTACCCGCCCTCAGCAGTCACTCAGACGTGAACTGTGAAGCACCATAGCAGTGACCAGGAGCCGTGAGCGACTACAGAGGTGCTGCACTGCCTCCATCCCCACCAGCACTGAGCCACTGTGGCCCAGGGAGGATGGAGATGTTCGGGGATTTGTTTTAAGCCATGGTTCTGCAGTTTTGCAGGGTCTCCTTGGGGAGGAGGGGCGCAGGATGGAGGCAAGGTGCAAACTGAGACCCAACTTTTCATTAGGCTAAACCAGCTGTGTTAAGATGGGTTTGAACGGCGGCAGAAATGGGTGCATGCTACCAAGAACTCTTTGACACTTGCAGCATGCTGCAGATGCGCAAAGCACATGGTAGGAGCACGCAAAAAGATTATTATAATGGAAGCAGCGTCATCTGCTGCCTGGTCCTGTTGTGCTGCCGCGTTACCTAGGTGCCTCATTAGGTGGGGAGTAGCCCTGATTACTGAACACTGCTTGTTTGTAAAGTGACAAGTCAGGCTAATTAGCTGTGTGGGTGGAGTATTGGTTTCAGGCTCATCAGGAGGGCATCGTCATCCCTTCCTCAATTATACGCATCCAGCAGCGTGTTCGTGGGTGCTTCTTCTCTAGAGCTTATGGACAGAAACGCCAGGCTAAATGGGGCACAGAGAGAATCTTTTTTTAGCCCATCACACTGGGGCTGTGAATTGCAGCAGCGCAACTGGCACTTTTGCAGGGCATAAGGAACGCTTCTTTCTCACCCTGTGGGATATGTGACGAGAGTGGGTGTGCGGCAGTGATCAAGTCACCGAGTTAAGTAGCAGGCCTGTCTGACTGATTTACAAATACCAGTGTTCTTTATTTACACAGACATGTAAACAACAGAAGGTAAACAACACCGCCCAGCTCGGTCTAACAAACAGGCTGCTGCTGTTTCACTTCAGGACCTGAGGTGTTTTAGACATTTCACAGAAACTGTATTGACAGCAAACACAGGGAGGCTACGAGGTTACCTTGACTCTTTCTTTGCACAGGAATCAAATGCACGGTGTGGCAGCGTGAGGGAACGGTACCACTGAGGCCACAAAACAAGCGTTTGCAAAGAACCCACCAAGAGCTTGCCTTGAGGTCGGATATGGCTGGAGTTAGCAATAGTTTTGAGTAGTATCACTGCAACTAGTCTGTACCCTGACAGCACTTTCCACCCAAGGATCTGAAAGCACTTTGCAAACAGACCACAAATCTTTGCTGCATCCTTTGCAAATTATTGCCAGTTTACACGCAAGGAAACGGAGGGCCTTCAGGTAGCGACTTTCCCAGAGTCCAGGTTTTACTAATCTCGTTTCCCAACCTTGTGCTTTAAATATAGCACCATTCTTCCTTCCCAGAAGTATATTGCTTCTTGACGATTTAGGACAAGCTTTCGAATTCAAAGTGACGCTCGAAGCACCGCAGGTAGAACAGCAGCGGACGGTCCCAGTCGCTACCAGAAGCTGTTTTGCTTCAACAACGCCTCTGCTGAAAGAGGAGCCAGCTACTGTGCGATACATTGCACCTTTCCCCACGCTTTTTCAAGTTTGTCCAAAAACAGAATTAAGGGTAACGTTAGCTGCAAAAGAAAAACTATTTGAAAACAACTGTGCTGATCTGCTGTCTTGCAAATTTAACTGCAACAGTAAGCCATACACACACTGTGTTTTACTCAGTCAAAATATTTCAAATAGAAATGTTACGCTAAACTTGTAAGACAGAAAAATACCTAGTGGAGCAATGAAGAATTCAGGAATTTTGCTGCTTTGTGCCAAGGAACAAATTTCCTTATAGGTTAGCAGCAAAAGCATCAGCTAGGGCTTGAACAGGATTTAATTCTCAGCTGTAAATTCACATTTTGGTTCCACACACATTTCCTGGAAAAAAAAACAGCCTGACAGGTGTTGGGTTTGTTGTTTGTTGTTTTTTCTATTGCAGAGTGATCACCGTGGCTTGAACCCAAAACTGGTTCCAGCCTTTCTACCTGTTTCTAATGTGAATAGCACGTTAGACAGGCTCAGCTCATATGCTAGGTCAAACTCAAGCATGTAAGAATTGCTGCTAAAAAAGCAGCCGGGAAGGTGGATTTGAGCACAGTATTTAAATGCTCAGCTGCCTTCTCTTGTGCACGTTATGCTTCAAGTAGTTTTACTTCTTCTACCCTCCCAGTAAGAACTACAGTGATGCCCTATCTTCAGTTATCATAGGAAAGGAGATTAACGACCACAACCGTAGGATACACCATTTACAGCTGCCAGTACAACAGCAGGTAAAATAAAGACGGAGAAGGAGGCCCGTTTTTCTTAAATAGGCTATTCTGCAATCCTTTCAATCCCCCAGGTGAAAAGGAAACAAGAAATTCTCCTTAAATAAAAGCTATGTACAAATTGCACACGTTGCAAATGGAGCACTGAGATCAGTTACAGAAAATAAGATGTACAGTCTTCACTGATAACATCTCTCTTGCTATAAACAGCGATAAACAGCATATGCTTTCTTCAGATGTCAGAACCCAGCAAGACTGCAATATTATGTACACAGGGCTTGTTTGCCTTCTGCCTCCCGCAGCGGAGTCCCTCCAAACTCTGTTTTCGCTTCAGAAAGCTGTGCAGCGACGTTCCCGCGCACCGCGTCTCTCCTGCTCGGCAGATCACAAGAGAGCTGTCATTGCTGTCTGGCTTATCGGTTTTAGGCAGTCTCTGGGCGTTGAGTAACCCTCGCTCCCGAGGGCGTTGGGCTGAGGTTTCTGGTAGTCCGTGCTGTAGCTCACGGAGGTCAGAACACCGTTAACTTTGGGTTTGTCGTAGTTTATGACACTCTGGGGTGTCTGATAGTCTCCGTTCCTGTTATCGGTCTTACATGAACTAGAGAAGCTGCCGGCAGAAAGGGAGTGTTTCTGAGATGAGAGGACAGGTACGTTGTAGCCGTTTTCAGAGGGGAAATTGTTTTCTCTTGTTACGTGCCGCTCTATGATGGGGGTGGCATATTCGGGCTCTTGGCTGGTCAGGGGCAGAGCGTATTCGTGCCGGTTAGCTCTGTGCGGACAGTGGTAGTGGTTTTCGAACTCTGAACTCCCCCTTCTTCCCTCGTCTTTGGTGTCCATGGGTCGAAAAGTAGATCCTTTCCGTGTTACCGTCCCAGTCCCGATCATGAGAGGCTGCTGATAATCTAAAAGGAAGCACGAACTGCTCAATAAGGCATAGATTGGTTATTTTATGTATGTAATACTTACGCATAAGTAGGTATTTTATGTTGAAAAATGGCTCGGTTATTGTATCAAACGCATGGTTATCAGGGGTGTGAGACAACCTTTCCCCAGCGCTGGTCCTGTAAGCTCCTTCAGTGAGCAAGCGTTGCAGAAGGTTGCTCTTCCACGGAGGAACTCCAACCTGCCACCTCTTTTCCTACTGCCTCCCTCCCTTTCCCCACCCACCCACCCAAATAAATTAACATCATTTCTGGAGTACACTCAAAGGCCCTAAAAAAAGAGAGAAGTCAACAAAATATTAGCAACAAACTGGACAAAGGACATTGCACGAAGATCCACAAAGGCGAAGTTCTCCAAAACAAGTGTTCTACTTTTGGAATAATTAAAATGCCCAGAGGAGTCTTAAGGAGCCTGACCAAGCGCTGGCTTTATTTAAAAGGCATCTCGCAGTAGCTGAGTGACAGGAAGGATGAAGTTAGGCGGAACAGCAGCCAAGAGAGTCAAGGGAAGTGTGAAAGGCGCTAAGCCAGCTCAGCGCTGCTGCGGGCGCGCGAGGGGGACCAGCCGTGGGAGGAGAAGCGGGACCGGCGCTGCCGGGGGAACCGGGCGGTCGTCCCGGTCAAGGGGGACAGCGGGGACGGAGCTGGGGACGGGCGAACGGCCCGAGCAGGAGCAAGGAGCGAGATGGAGGAAAGGCGGCCTCCAGAAGCGTGGTGTTTGCACCTCGAGTCGAGGCAGATGCCAGGCTGAAGAAGGAGATCTGGACTAAAAGGGTTTTCAAAGAAATCCAGTAAAACTCTTATGAGAAAATTCAGCGTTCTAGCTTTCTCACTTTGGTGCTAGTGACAATCTCTTACGGATGCATACGGTGGCCTGAACAGCTCTAGTAAATGACACTGCTAAAGTATCATGTTTTGATGCAGGCGTGAAGAAGTTAGCTCAGTTTCTGTTCTGGCATCGTGGTTCATCTGACATGAGCGTCGAATTCGATCCCATATGTCCTGTGAATCTTTTTGGCAGTTCCTGGCTACGTCCCAAACTTCAGCATGTAGGGTGAAGGTGTTATGATATTTCACTAAGTAAGTGGTGCAGCTCTCCCCAGCGTCGCTGCTGCCATCCCCAACAATCTCCCTCACCCAGGATGAAGCATCTCGACTTGCTCCTGGCTGCCTTGGGGACCAGCAGGCAGCTGGGGATTCGAAGGGACGGAATTGCATGGAGCATGTTAAGCTGTATGCAAGTTGCGCGCTCTCTGCGATTAAATTTTTAAATGGCACATTTCTGGGCTGCGTTCAGATTTTTATTTTGTGTTTCTTATTTTTAAGGAGACTGTAGGTGAAATGCTAAGGCTGGGGAGCTGCCTGGCCAGGCTGAGAGTTAAGACTTCCCACAAACACGGCAGGAGTGGAGGACAGAGAGAGCAGAGGCTCCCCAGGCATGGCCAGGGGGGCCAGATAACTGTGATTTGTGAGCAACCTTTATTCACTCCCTTTCCTTCATGAAATAAAACTGCTTTATAGGTCTCTGCATATTTATATTGAAAGTTTCTGAAAAGGATTGAAACCATCTTTGAAAGATATCCAGGGTAGCACCATATGGAATTACAGTAACCATCCATTTGTTTTTTAAATGTGTTTGCCAAATGCATTGGAGAAATTCTAAGGAATTTCTAAGGTCTGGAGGCTGGAAACAGCAAATTGATCTTTCTGGAAGATTGCTGATCACTGATCCCATGAAATGGCTGGTCTCGCTAGCCTCTCCAGACAGACTAAACTAGGCAGGGATAAGATGTGCTAAGAGGATGAATTAAAAAACCATCCCTTTGGGATCCAAATAGTACTGATGCGGGGATTTGCTCTATCCAAACAGTGACCTGGAGCCAAGGTAGCACAGGAGAGAAGCACTGTGGTTGTTTTTTTTTCCTTCTATCTCATCTACCTGCTTCCACTTCAGAGGGTCTCGTCTCCAAAACAGTTCAGGCACCAGGAAAGCTGCACAGGGATCTCGGCACAACTTCCAGCTGGGCATGAAATCCCACCACAAACCAACTAAGCAATTTTTCTATTTGCTCAGCAGCAGGGGGCATTATGTTTTGTTCCATTTCCAGAGACATTTGTGTTTAAATCGAAACACGAAAATTAGTCAGCAAAGGCAAACTGTCCTATCCTAGGCACATTCTTGCAGTGCATCCATGCCTGAGTGCCTTCCCCAGTTACCTTCAGCTCGTAACTATTTCAGAGTCAGGAAATCCTTCCCAACAACTCCAAGAAAAAATTTCCAACATAGCTTGCATGAGAGCTGGAGCTTGTAACACTGCCGGCCCATCCCTCTCCCTGTTACCTGCTCTGCGTGCAGAGCAAAATGAATCCATCGCGTGTTACCTGCCATGTCACTGGTGACCAGATCTAGTTTTTGAGGTGTCTCCTTCTCATTATTATAGCTGATGGTAAATTCAGTTGACTGATGTCTGGTGAAGGGCTGCTTGATTTGTTTCCAACAACCTATGATAAAGATATAAAAATAGAAGGCTTAGCAGCAAGTTAAATGCTCGCAATCAGAAGACTTACCAGAAAGTTTAAGTTTTGGTGTACTCATTGCTGTCAATATATTAACAGCAGCTTGTTAACAAGCTTTTCTTGTTAAAAAGCAAGACTAAAATGGGCTGTTTGTAAAAAAAGCCCCCTAAATTTGGAGGGTGAAAGGGAAAAAGTGAATCATCAACTGGGATTTCCAAGTGAAAACAAAACTTTGTAGAGGATTTTCTTGGCAAGAAGGGCTCAAACACTGTAGGTGTCTGCAGTGATTCTTAAAGTGTATCAGAAAAATACCAGCTTTAAATCAGTTACATGTTTTACCATTGCGTATGTGGCAAAAATAATGTTTAAAATGTCTTTTTTTCGGTAGACTAGTATGGCTTCCATTTCCTTGATATCTGAGCACCTGCACTCATCAATTAATTTGTTCTCACAACATCCTAGTCAGACAGAAAAGAAAAAAATCCACAGTGTCAGGGACTTGCCTGGAGCCTGCGACAGGAGGTCTGCGGAGAGTTGGGTTCAGCTCCCAGCTTTCTAAGTCCCAAGCCTGGGTCACGAGGGCTTAGGAGCTTGATTTATGAAGCACGCACACAACAAATGAACTGACTGGGTAAGAGGCTATCTCCAATTTCTTGGGATTTGTCCTCATTAGCAAGTGAGAAAGGATTATGATGTGACCTTGAAAAATCATATTAGCAAATATGATGTTAAGTACAAATTAATTTTCTAATGAGGGCAAGCTGCAGTGGGTAACAGCATTCCTTTCACTGACGTCAGCATCTGCTGAGGGCTGAAATTTCGGAGCTGAGCTATTGCAAGGCACTTGTCAAGAGACATGTGAATTGCTTGGTGGTTTCTTTTTTTATGGAAAGCCGCGATTCAGAAGGATATTCCTCTATAGAGTTGGTTGGCCAGGAAAAACAGCTAAACCCCAACTTCCAAGCTGATAGGAGACCGCACTCTAGAAAGCATTCTTGAGCAAGACAAAGAATATACTTCACCAGGGTTTTGCAGGCATCTCCTAAAGCAGAGTCCTCAAGCCAACCCCCTATATTCAGATTTTACACACAAAGTACAATTCAGTATTGTTAGGCTGTACAAATACAGTCCCAACCAGGGAGGGCAGTAAGATGGAAATATTAAAGCCATAAAAAATTATTAGCCCTTGCTCTCTTAGAGAAAGGCAATCCCCTCTGCTGTGGGGAAGAGAAAAGGAAAGCAGCCGTTTTCTGCAAAATAGGTATTTTGGAGGAGGGAAGGAAAGGGAGGGCACCTGGGAGCACTCTTATATGCTAATTTATGCACTCTGTATAACAGATCTTTTGCTAATTGCCTTTCCGTCATAGAAACCAAATTATATTGTTTCTTTGGGCACGGTGCTAGGATGACACCGGTGGGACTATCGTTTGCCGTTTCCCTTGTATGAAGAGGTGAATTTGAACGAGGAAACGTGGATGCTATTTCATAAACATTTCATGCTTAGTTGCATAAACCCCTTCCTGTCGGCTCAATGGACAGGACAGGAGAAGGTGCATGATTCTCCACTAACCTGATTTCTGAGCACTGGATAATCCATAAGAAAGTCCTTTGGCTTCTCGCCTGCGGGGAGAAGAAAGCATTTATAAACATCTGCACTCACAGCATTTCAGCTTCATGCCTTAGCTCCAGCAGAGAGAGCCTTTGTCTTTAGCAGCTGAGGACGACGCTTCACTTTTGAGTTCTTAGAGGCTGGTGTTTACTAGCACGTAAGGTATGCAAACCAGCGTTTTGCCGCTTCGGTTTTCCCCATCTATATGCAAGTTGTGAGTGCTGGTGTTCAAATTTCTTGTGTCTGGCACTCATCGATTTGATTTGTCCATGTCTATATGTGTCACTCTAGGTTATGTTTTGTGTCTGCTCTTCTGAATTCTTTGGCTAGTTTATAAGTTTACTGGGAATCCCGGACAGAGCTGGGTACCGCTAGTGATGGAGCAACATCACCAGAGCATTGCTTATACTTCCAAATACCCATGGGCTGACAGAAGCATTTCCAGGCTCTACATGGAAGTGCAGGTTCATACCCATGGACATCTAGCAAGAATCCCAGTTAGCAGTGCTGCTTCCCTTGTGAAATGAAGTGGCTTGGGTTTAGCTGCTTACCAGTGTATGTGTGCAACTCCTTACACCTGGGCTTTGCTTTCAGCCTGCTAGGTGAAGGGCTCTGACTTACAGGACTGGGAAACAGAAACACAACAGGAGAGAAATAAAAGCGAATGATCCAGATAGATAGCTCAAATCCTCCCTTCACTGAATTTTTACTTGGCTTTGGTGTGGAAACTATTCTGTCTTCGATTGCGTTACACCTTAGTATTTGTGGGTATATGTAGGCTGAAGAGTTATATTGGACAGTAAATTGGGGTGTGCAGTTCTGACCTGCTTTACCTTCGTTTTTGTCCGGTTAGGGGAGATGTACAATAAGAAATACAATTTACAGAGACATGACATGAGGTCTACTTAAAAGGAAGACTGCCGAACAGGATCAATTTCTAGCTCCCTGGTAAAGAGGCTCTGAAAGAAGGCACGTAGTTGGACATGCTAGCTAGGTAGCCACAAATGCTTCCTATGAGAAAAGCCAGTATCTTACTTGCGTAGGGCTGCACAGATACAAATTCCAGAGAACAGGAACAGACACAGCACGATGAAGATGGGGACAATTATAGCTGTAAGCGTTAAGCCTGCATGAGAAAAAAAAAAAGGATAAAAGTTTAAAAGGTAAATTACTCTGAAGCTGGTAATTTTTACTACAGAGAATACAGCAAAAGGCAGATAATCTTGCAGGAATGCTCCTTGTAAGAGAGCATGAAAATGTAGGACTATAAAACTGCAAGACCACTCCTCAGCCATACTTGGTTGCCATGTACGTATGTGGAAGTGTTGAGATGAAAGAGTTACATATACTTTCTCAAGGCTGACGCTTGACTTAAGCACTGTATGCATACTTAAAAAGAGCACTTCCTTCTTATTGCCTTATTTCTAGGTAACTTTTAAAAAGCCACTTACTCACTCTGTTTTCAGTTGCTTATAAAAGTGCCAAATGAGGCTGCAATTTTACATGCCAAGTATCTGGCGCATGCTGAACCGGTTGAAACATTTCAGTCAAAATAGTTCAAAGGTTTCCAGGAGTGGAGCTAGGGAAAAACCTGCTTAGCCCCTGGTAAATTCTAACACAACACGGTTTAGTGCAGGGATTTGAAAATTAGCAGTGGGGTGGCTCTTGTGTCAGGAGTGCACCATTCGCTATTCCTACAGACACTTACCAGGCTGTGAGAATAAGGTAGTACACGTGTCCACAGGGTATTTACAATTTAGCAGATGAAATCTCAGTAGGTTTCATTTTCAGTGAACATGGATACAATTTACCCATACCGCTGCACAGGTGAACTGAGCTTGCTCTTGGCAAGAGCAATGCAGTTTTAGAGGAGCTTTTTTCTTACAGTGATTGCTTCTTATAACCAGGGTGGTTGTTTTTTTTTACAGAGACATTCCTACAACTATCAGCTACCTAATGGGTAGCAGCATTTGGTGTAGTGGGTCTGGTAATTCCTGCCTGGCTATGCGTCCACTAAGCAGTCGGTATAAGCAAAAATTTTGTTTGTTTGCTTTTTAAGATCTAAAAAGTTGGCTCCACAACATGGAAGGATGAAGACTGCAAATTCAGGGAGAAGTATGCAAACGAAGGTTGTCTGAGCCCCCATGAGCACAGGCGTTATGGAGAAGTGTTTAGTTACACAACCGTGCGCTACTGGACGCTGCTTGGAGCTGGGGACCTGCTCTGGGGGGAGTCATGGTTGTGTAGAGAGAAGGTAATTTTTGTGAGACCACTGCCTCACGTATTACAAAAATTATAAAATTATAGGAAGAGGGTGAGGAAGAGCTCCTCAAAAAAATGCTGATGAGTGCTCAGTATAGTCCCCTGAGCCACCAACCAAGCATGGCAAATAAAGCAATATGACAGGGAAACCAAAGCCTGATGTTTCACACATCAAGGAAAACTAAGGCTTTCCGTCTCTTTCTGTGGCTTAAGACAGAAAGAACCTATGCTCCTCCCTCTTCTCTCTATGGTTAACCTTTAATCAAGTCTGAAGGGAAAATAAAAGTTTTGGTTTGTGAGAGAGCTTAAAGTTCCCTCGGGCTGGGCTGAAGACATGATGCATCCTAGAGAAAGTGCAGTGCTAGGTAGCGTTACCCAAGTTAGTTTCTTCCGATGGGATGGGCTCCGTAACAGTCCTGTCTTCCTTTCCAAGGGAGGTTTCCGTGCTCTGACTCGGTTTCTGCCACATTGAATGCGTAAATGAACTATTAGCTGCAAAAGAGAAGGGAGCATCAGTGGCACTGTGGTAGCAGAGGGGCTTTGGAAGCACCGTGCCCGGGGAGTGCTGCTTACCCCATACCTTGCATTATTCGACAACCCATCAGCTCAAGCTTCAGTGCTATTCTTTGGTTCCAAGTTTGAGGGATAATTCGCACATAGCGGGCCACTATCGGAGGGATGAAGTTATTGCGTACTATGTCACCGGAGTTGGAGTTCCCTTGGAATACCTGCAATGAAACATCAGCATGTTGTTTGCTCCATTTTAAAAGTCTGTTTCTTCAAAGTGCTCCTGACATCCAACTTCAAACTTTGTCATTATCCTAAAACTAAAATATATTGATAATCTGGGATGCAGCCACAGGATTTCTGGAATTGAGACCTCTGGAAAGAAATAATCTTTTTAGTTCTGACAGATATCGCATTTTGCTGTTAGCTCAGAGAAGAAAGATTATCACTGTTTCAATGCTGTGTAATTTCTAGTTAATGTATGCTGGTATAGTGATATAATTTTTGATTTAATAGCACTGCAGCACCCTTAATTGGGCAACAGGGGATAAAAATGTAAAAAGAAAAAATTGAAGTGAAATATTTCTAGATATTTTAGTAAAATGGTCAGTTTTCTGTATCAAGCTTGAGGAGTGACTATTAACTACATGGTTGTGTCTCCTTTTCTGTATTTCCCAGAATCAGTTCAGCCCGTGTGCAGAACAATAGTCCTTGCAAAATTAGTTCTCAGAGATGCTTCAGCATGATCAAGGAGAACTTACAAGCCCGATGAGGTAGGGAAGTGAGCTCAGCATATCTTAGATAAAATGCTAGGCCACTTGGGATTTTGATGGGACAGGTTTTGTCATGCACCTTCGCTGAAACTAAGATCATATATAATAATTTAGTAAGATTATTTGTATATAACAAGTCATTGTGGAAAACTGCAAACCCACATATTTTAAATAGCCTTCACAGCTCAGCCAGTACTAGGTTGATTTGTCACTTGTTGGGCCAACACCCCTCCAGTTTAACATTTGAAAAATATTAAACCAGTTAATGTTGCGCAGTGAAATTCCTTGCCATACAAGCTAAGAAAATCGGAGCTAGTAGGAAATCTCTCTACAGCTCTACCAAGTTTTTAAAAACTGCCGTCAGGACTTAGGACCGGGTAGAGCCTTATCCTGGGGCAAGCTGAGCTCCCTCAGAAATGATCAGTGAAGGTCTGACTTTGAACGCTGGGGGGGCAGGGAGGGGGGCTTTGGGGTTTCTTTTTTCTGTTTGAAAGGAAACTTGAGGTTTTCAAGGGAAAATGTTGTCAGACGAACCTGTGCAGCACATCCTTTGTCTGCAGGAACTAGCTGCACTGCTTTTATCTGTTACTTGTTAAAGTCGCTCAGAGTCTGTGAAAGCTGTTGTGCGGACAGGTATTGTGGTGCAAGAGCATTTATTTTACGTTCAGTTCAAATCCTGACAGACGTAGGCTGTGCCCACTTGTGTCAGCGAGGGGCAGGGAGCGGTGCAGTCCCTGGTGACCGTAAGAGAGCCTGAGCAGAAGCTGGGTCCATGGGCACAGCTCCACCAGCAGCCCTGTGCTTTTACCCGAGTCGGTTGTTTCGCTTGTTGGGGGGCTGCGTTCACCATCCCGCTGCATCTGAAGCCGAATCTCAGCTTTGCTGGTGCCGTACCGACCAACGCTTCTGCGCTGGTACGGCGTTCCTGGCACGGGCAAGCGCCGAGCTGAGCTAAGGCTTGCCCAAACAGCCTGTTGTACAGCTGTAATTACTGGTTTTTTTTAAAAAGAAGGATACAGACATACACATGCCTCCCTGTGTGTGTCTCACAACTTCAGCAAGCCCTGGATAACTTCCTTGTTTCTACAAGCTCGCTATCTACTCCATGGCCGTAAATTACCCTGGTGAAGACAACCCAAGTCTAGACAAGTCTGAAACTCCTAATCATTCCTGACAGTGAAAGCCTGCCCTTCAATGTCAAGGCAGCGAACACATTTTTGCTTTGTGTTTTCCTACCCCTCCCACTTTCCCTTACCTTTTCTTCATTGCTCAGAATCCCTTTGTAAGTTCTCCATTTCGAGTTGTTATTTTTGTAGTTCATCGTAAATGTCTTCACGTAAAAGTTGAAATTCATCACCGTGGATCCAGAACCAGTGGTCTTAATCCCTTTTCACAAAATGCAAAATACGTTTTCATTTGTTAGGTGTCTGTTTTAAAGGAACATTTTCAAATGCAAACACAGAAGCCAAAACAATTTGGAGAACTTTGCCTTCAAGGCCTTAATTTATTTTTCAAACTATGTTGGAATTGAGTTTAAAAGTTGGGTGAAGAATGGAAATCAGTTTTAAATTGTGAATTTAGAGCAATGGAATTTTTAACAGAGCCCAGATTAATGACTCCAAAAACGATAATTGCGTTTTGATATTATGGTCCATATCAGCAGTCTTTACATCTTTAGCAGCAACTGTAATTTACGTTTTTACAACTAAACCAGGAGTTGGAAACAGGCGTTTCTTTCACCTGGGCCATTGTTTCAAAGGCTATGACTTTAATGTTTCTTATTGATTCCAGAACTGCATCATGAATAGATCCTAAGCAATCGTTTATCATCCATCCAGACTCTACCGGTCCCTGTGTAAATATTTTGTTCTGAGCCTAACAGCATGTTTACAGACCAGGCATGCATGACAGTTGAGTTCAATCCTATATCCCTATAGGAAGGCGAGTCTTGTGAATAGCCATGATTTTTTAAATAGAAAAATAATATTCCTCAATGCAGAACATTTCATTACATTTAATGAAAGGAACATTGCATTAGTGCGTTATTAGCATTTCAGCTGCATTCAGTTTCTTCTCCAGCTGAAACCCCAGCTTCTAATAACCAGAAAGTCACATACCTGTTATTCTCTTCTTCTCTCCCAGGTCTATCTCCAACCATTCACGATTGCTGCTGTGGTTAGAGGCCCAAGCCAATCCTGGGACTTGAAGCCAAGCCTTGTCGGGAGACCACTGGAATACTTGCCCAAATTCGTTGGTCTCCTCCCAGTAGGAAGATGCGGTAACCTGGCTCTTGGAGAGGAATCCCTCTTCCAGACTGAGAGATTTGTTGCAGCCTAGGAGTCCCCACACAGACAGGCAGAAGGAGTTATTTTGTGTTTTCACAGCATATTTTTATATTAGGCTAGCAACATATGAAGACCACCCACAGCAGCAAAGTCAGATGTTGTTTAATCTAGTGCTAGCCTGACGCTATCCATTAGCTGTGGTGTTTGCCAGTCAATTTGTAGTGGATGATCCAGTACCAGAGAGCTGCGGTCCCTCTCCTTTACCAATTTAACTCCTACATACGTGACACCTTCTGACTACATCTGCTATTTTTGCTATTTTGTTTTTTAATCTCTGCAGTTTTGTCTCATTCCTGTGAAGACTTCTTATATTTTTAAATTTTCCTTCTGAAACATAATATTTATGTTTTGAGATTGGCATTAACTAATTTTGCTGTACAAAACATTTCTTGGATGAAGGCACTGTACTGAAAGGAACACTTTACTGTAAATATTTCATGATTCTCACCTGCAGTTAGGGCTAGGAAAGTTACTCATTACAGAAGCTCCTTGATACTGCTGCCAAGAGGTGATATCACGAAGATAATAGCTGCAGGTAAGTATTACAAACTCCACCAAAGAACCCGCAAAATTTCTGCACATCAAGGTTCTTCAGAGAAAACAGGCCAGCGGAATAAGGTTTCAATGAAGTTAAAAATAATTCCCTGGCAGTTTCAAAGGCCTATACATGCCTTACAATTTTCAGTGGAATAGTAAATGATTTTATCTCAGATGACTGAAATATAATTCAAATGAACGAGCACGAACTTTTCCCCCCTCTTTGCTATGTTTTATGCAAATGAACAGCTTGACAGATTAAAGACGCTTTTGCATCTTGGAAAGTCATAAACAAAAACTCGTTCTGTATCAGTGCAATGTAAATATATTTTCATTCCTCCTATGTTTTCGTTCTCTTCTTGTATAACGAAGACAGAATTTATAAATGTCTGCAGAAAAACTGCTTTCATTTTCTGCCACCTAAAGTACATAAAAATGGGATTATCTGATTGCCATTTTTCATATGCTGGCACCAGAAATGTAACAGCAGAATACTATTTCTGTTTCTCGTCTATGTGCATACGACCTATTCCTATTCTGTGATTTTTTTTCTAGCTCACTTCACATTCCTTCAATTTTTTTATTCACTTGCCAATTTTAAAAAATTGCTGTCCTAAAATATCCTTCCTAGACACAGCTGACATTCTCCTGATTACTTTTCAAAACTTATACAGAAAATACTTAAATAAAAAGGTAAAATTTGAATAGCTAAAAATAAAGCCATTATTCTTACCATTTGAAGTAAATATAAACCGCTTATCTGACAGCGAACCGCTGTAAGAAAAGAAAAAGGTAATTCAGCCTTTCAGGCGGTGGTCAGGGGAATGCCGAGGTACAGTTTCAGAATCACTCTTTATCTACCAAAATATCTCTGGCCAGAGAGCCACTTACTTTGCTGGCTGCTTACTGACCCAAGTAAAAGCACTCTGTACATCTCTCACCATGACTGAATTCAGATCAGTTTTTAATGGTTTTGAGCACTTTTTATGCTTTAAAGTGACTCCCCGTCCCGTCAGCCTGTTACTCCTGCTGCACGCTTCTGCTTTTCTCCTCTCCGCAGGCTCTGTACCTCTGCGGGAAAGCTTTCCCCTTCTGCTCCTCCTCAGACCAGCAACATAAGAGCATTCCCAAGAGCCAGGATGGGGAAAGCAAACCGGGGCTGGCTCTGCCGGCGGCGCGCTGCTCCGGCACCGGGCACAGGTCTCTTCTCGCCTACAGTAGCTTAAATTAGACCAAGGGCACTGAAACCCGCAGCTTCCTATTAGTCTAAGTCCGCATCTGGTTTGAAGAAAATCCAGCCTTACGCATCGTGAAAGAGTTACGCGTGATGGTGACTAAACCGTGCCGGCTCTGGCCGTTCCTACTTGGGCTGCAGGTGTATCATAGCCAGACTGAATGAAAACTACTTGTTTTAACCTGGGTGGGAACCAGTTCTGTTAGAACCACCACCACCACCTCCCATCAGGAATGGTTCTTTTTGCTCCATTAACATCTATGGCTCCCCTTTTCTTCCTCCTTCTGACACGGGCTGCTTTGCTTCAGGAGAAAAACCTTTTCTTGGGCCACTCCATACAGCCCTGCACAATGCAGGACAAGATAAAATCACCACTGTAAGGGAAAGCTGAGCTTTGCTTGGCCTCCCATGGAGCCGCTTTCTGAGATGCCCCTGAGGTTTCATTCCAGAAGTGATGACTCTGCCTAATGAAAATCAAAGCCTGGGTTTTAACGTGAAATTAGTTTGGATTTCTTGAAAATCTGACCCTTTCAACGCTGCTGCTGCGATTAGCTGCACGCATCGCTTGCCCCTTTTCAAAAGCCTTGGCCGGCGTGACTGAGCAGCAAAACAGCTTCTGCACTTCATCGTCAAGACAGCTCCCTTTCAGGCTGCCCTTTGTTGTTGGCCACGAAAATTTCCCCCGTGGGCTAACGGCGGTGCCCACGGCTGTATGTTTCGAGAGCACCGCAAACGGGGAATAGGAAAGCGGTCCCACGTCAAGGGCAATAAAAACACTGCTTCTTTTTGTCACTGAGGGAAAACTAATAACTACAGGCAAACGAAGCCCTTCCGAGATGATGGAGAGCACTGGGAGGGAGCTGATTTATTTGGGCACGTAGGCGGTAGAGTACCTGGAAGGAGAAACTCAAGCCTGCCTTCCCTCCCACACCTTCCCCCCCCCGGGCAATCCTCAGGGGCGATCAGATGTGCTCTGCTCACTTCAAACCAGTTCGACATTACAGCCAAAACAATTTTTTGCTTTCTTAGCGAATACAAAGCAATCTGTTTCAAGAGAAAAGAAGAAAATAAAAACCCGTGGTGATCAGTAAAATCTACCCTAAACAGAAATCACAGCGCTCCTCGAATACTTATTTATAAGATAACGCTTTGTAGTAAAAAAAGTCACCCAGATCCCTTTCAAATAGAGGGCTGCAATTTTAGCAAAGAAAGGGAGGAGGTTAGCATTTCTAAGGTCTATAAAGCTATGAAATCAAGCTGAAATATTTCTGCTATAATTCTGCAAGTCACTGAAGAGGACAAACTAATTCAGTAAGTGGTAATTCATCAGTTTCCTAATGTGACAGGTGGCATTCATCACACAAATTTCATTTTGTCCTTTAAGGGATGGCATCGCCCAGTGCTCCTCATTTTCCTGACAACCTTCAGGATCCTGTCTAGCCAACAGTACTGGTGGCGGGACTGCAGGGGAGACCTGTGCCGGCAGCTCTGCCAAAAAAGGATGCTGCTTCCCATAATAAATTTCTGTTAGTATCAAATACTTCTTTTTTTTCAGAGTTGGTCTCAAGCAAGCTTTTTATAAGCAGCGCAGGTTAACCCCAAATCTCATCTTTCACAATTCACAAGCGTGCGGTCTCTTGCATTTTCAAAGACAAATGATTTCACATGCACAGACATACAGTCACAGGCCAGGTCACATTACAAAGTTAAACCCCCATATATTTGTCCTGGGGTATCAGAACTGACAATAAATCTGGCCACTTGATCTCCATTACAGCATTTGCGGGTGCAGGTCCACGCATGGATCATGAGAACTGAAAAACTCACAGATGCTGGAGCGTAACAAGCGCACTGAAAAATGGAGTCAGGGAGGCCAAGGTCAGCTCCTGCGGGCTGGTGAGCCAGCAAGCCGTAACTCCACCGTCACGTTACAACGCAAATATTTAACAGCTCAACGCACTCCAGCAGCAGCTTTTGATGAGGTCAGTTTTGGCTCAAGTCACTAAATAATTTAAACCTTTAATACTGAAATCCACTGTAAATGAGAATTTAAAAACTTGAGTAAGCTTTTATGTAAGGGCGTCTAAAAAGCTCTTAAAGCACTGCTGTCCAAGCACCAATTTTTTCTCACCAGCACTGGCTGCTCCGCAGGAATTTCTTGCAGCGTGTAGGTACCCCGAGGACAGGGAAGCCATGCAGCTTTGGAAATACCTCTCATAAAAGCCTTTATAAAGCATGAAATGCATGGGTTCATCTTCCTAGTAAATAGGCCCACTGTTTCTAGGAGCGCTTTTTCACGTTTTGAAATAAAAGGATTTCCCTGCATCCTCCAATTTCCCTCTCCTAGGATAACGGGCTCACACCAGCATTCGTCTGCGCCCGGGATTCTCCCAGCTGCCAGGAGCAGCAGAAGCATCGCGGGAAGGGCTGTGCTCACACTCCCATTTTTCTCAAAATCCGTGCCACCTAGTTTGCAGGCATCCCACCCAGTATGAGCCCGCTTACCTATGGCTCCCCATATAATGTGTAGAAAGCGACGGTTGTCTCCTCGGAGCAACTCGGTCCCTTTGAGATGTGCACCGTGCTGGAGGAGTGCCTCTGTCTGTCCCAGTATGCGGGAGAGCTACGGGGGCTGCGCTCCTCTCTCAGGGGCCTCACATTAAATGGGCTAAATTCGAGCCCTGGAGGCTGGCTCCAGCCTGGGAGTGCACGTTTCAGCTCTCCTTCAAGTAAATGGGACTTCCCCCAGTTGATGTAATAGAGACAAGTTTGCATCTCTGGGTATTTCCATCACTCACGTCAAAGGTATAGGGTATTTTGCGAATGGCAACATTAAAAGGACGCTCAGCAGTTAAGGTGATGCATTAATTATGCAAACAGTGTTTTCCCCCAGCACGTGTATGTACATTTGCTGTCTTATACGCTTCATTCGTTGCCCACTAGCTCTTGTACCGTGAAAAAAATACAAATGGGAATCCCAGCTGCCTTTCATTATAACAGTTCATGCGCTACCGTCTGAGTTACTCCTTCTGGGATTCTCAAGGATCATGAACATACAAAAGCATGTAAATGGTTCTGTAACATCCTTCGATAAGGCACAAAATATTTAATTTAGGGTTTCGCTAAGCTGGCATGTGTGATGGAAAGAATTTGTATTATTTGTGTTATGGAGGGGCTTTGTGCCTGAGCTGAGCTCTCAGTCCTGCTTTGCTTGCAACAAGTTTATATTAATTTTCTTTGGCAATTACCTTTCAAGAAAAATAGAAAATATTTAGGCTTTATGGGCCTTTGGCTAGTTTTCTACAGGCTACACAGCTTTGTATACTCCAGTGCCATTATATATAAAGCATTTCAATCTCTGCTGGAGTTTAAGCACAGCAACAGACCAAATGGATGTTGGGGTTTTTTTCATGAATGAAACCATGATTGTAAAATTGTCAGGAGGGTGTGAGAAATCATGGGAAAACCAGGAAAAGAGTATTAAAAAGACATATTCCCTTAGCTCTCATAGGCTATGGGACTGAGGAGATTTCCCTTCCTACAAAAAAAAAGCCTCATGTAAAATCCAGATAACATTTGAAAATTAAAAAATATAAACCAGCAGGAATGACAGAGGCAGTTGCTGGAAGGGCTTACTGTGCTGGATAGAGATTAGAGGATTTATTTCTACTTCAACAACAGTACAATTAAAAGTCAGAAGATAAGTGGTAAATATAACACCCTTGCTATAAATATCCTAAAAGAGAAAAACTCTGAACATGTCAAAAGCACAATGTTTGAGAAGTTGTTCATTAAATCCCCTATGGCTTAATGGCACTTTTTATTTATTCATTCTTCCTAGCTTTTTTTTAAACTTTAACATGAATTTATCATGATTTATTAGCACATCGATTAAAGGTGTTTATTGCAGAACATCGTACTTTCATGTATCTGCTAACAAAGTAATTTGCAAATATGTTTTGGAAGGAATAGAAGGAGAAAAAAAAAAAAAAAAACCGCCCTACATGGTATAGCCACTGAAAACCTGGAACATTTTCCTATATCCAATGCCAACACCATTTTAATAAAGCCGTAGAAACAAAGCCCCTAGACTCACACCTAACACCTTTTCCTCCCCCAAAAAGCATCCCCACCTGCTTCTGCTGATCTGGGCAGCGCACTGTGCTGGGGGGTTTGCTCCCGGAGCCGGACCCACCAGTGGTACTCGCTGCAGCCGTACTCACTGGTGCGAGGGGGTTACTTACTGGTGCAAGGGGGGTACTCACTGGTGCGAGGGGGGTACTCACTCATTTGAGGGGGTTACTTACTGGTGCGAGGGGGGTACTCACTGGTGCGAGGGGGGTACTCACTCGTGCGAGGGGACGCCGTTGGCCACGACGCCTTCGTAGCGGCTGATGCCCTTCTGCTGGGTGACGCTGATCTGACCGCCCAGCTCGTCCGCGATAACGCCTGCATGTATCGCCGACTTGCACAGCAGCGAGGTCTGAAAGGCAGAAAAGCCGTCAGAAGCCAAAGCTCAGAGGATCAATCTGACAAAGTGCTAATGCTTTCACTTCCAAGCCACTAGTATACAGGTGTTACAGCTCATAAAATCCGGCAAAGGCTCAAGAGGAATAAGAGGCAGGGGAGAGAGAAAGAGCAGTGATCTTTGAAAAAAAAAATGCATTTCCAAAAGCCACTTTTTTTTCAAATGACAAAGCAAATGATCTGCTTCTGAGAAGGTGCTGTAAGATTTTAACCTAATAAGTATTGTGTCACTCCTCAGGAAAACAAAGTCAAAGGCAAGGCAACTCTTCTTTGCAAAGAGAAAACAATAATTACTTGATAGACTTGCCTGAAGGCAGACCTGTCTATTACTGTGCCTTAGGATTTGAGTCATGGCACACATTAGGAGATTTGGCTATGTGTTGACTAGCTGCTGCTGGGTTTTAAGTAGAACCCCTTTGCCAGTATTGGATAATGCTGAAAAATACAGGCAGGACAAGGTGAGTGTGCCAAATAGGTGGCAATAACGTACCGCTGGGCTAGGGCAAGGCTGAGAAAGGCCGGCAGAAGGGTGCAAAGGAGACGTTCCCAGGGGCTGCTGGCAGAGATTGGTCTCCTTCACACCGACCCAGTTTGGGCTACTGCCACCCTGCAAGCTGGGGTGCCGGCTTGTCCCCTCCGGGGAGGGCTGGGGACCCAAAGGCAGCAGGTCTCCAGGGGACCCCCGCGGGTTCTTCCCATCAGAAAAGCTGAATCCCCCTTTAAGGTGGAGGGAAAATTTCTTTCAAAAATTCCTCAGCGCAGATAAGATCTGCATGAGGTCATGCCATGTGATGCTTTTCTTTCCTAACCACCCAAACGAAGGGGAGGAATAACTCCAGCTAATGAGAATGTACTATGGCATTTCTTTGTTTCTTCAGCTCTGCCACTTTCCAGGCTGGAGCGGCGTGCTCGAATAACTGGATGAACAGGTTAAACGTGAACACTGACTTTTTGGAAACTCAGCAACTGCTATATTTGTGATAGGGTGGGATTTTACTTCAGTGGTATGATTAAACTTATTCCACTGTGAGAGGTGTAAAGATTTCACAGGCATGATGGGAGGAGAGCACTGTGTGATGTGAACTGTGGATAAATGCAACCACTCAGGCAACTTCTTCGCTTTAAAGAACGAGCAAGAGGTTGGGTTTAAAGAACCCAAGGGGTTGGTGGTTATCAGTGGGATGTCATTAGGCAGTGTATAATATTTATTTCGTCTCAGAGCAGATCGCTGGGATACCGCAGGCATAATCTTAAAGAAAACCTGCATGTTACTGAAATGTGGGGTTTTTCCTACAAGAGATAACTGTAGAAAAGAAACACGCATGGACTCCAAACAAGTAAAAGCTGAAGTCGTAGGAATATTTGGTACATCTGTGAGCACTGCCTCAAGAGGGACAAACCCTATGCACGGTTTTTCCAGAAAGCTAGAAACCGCAAGTCAGTAGGTGTATTTGACAATCAATGGACTTTATTCTCACATAATTGATTGGTCTGTTTGAAAAGTGTCTCCCTGTGCTTTTATACTGATAACATACTCATATACTGATAATAAAAGGTATTATCTAACACAGCTGGGTAGAATTACTGACAAAAGTCAAACAGCAAAAGCTGAAACCAAGTTGTGCTACGCTTCTCTCTTCTGTCTTTATAAATTTCCCCTCATTATCCTGTGTACTTACATCTCTGTATCCCTCTCCGACATTCCCAGAGATGTCGCCTGCTATGTCTCTGCAGCCAGCAGGACAGTATCTGCTGTAGTGAGAGAAGAGAAGCTTGTTTAAAATATGAAGTGTAGTGATGATACACAGAAACAAACTCGTACAAAATAAATGCTCTCAAACCAAGAAACGTTTTAGCAGTAAGTTCCGGCTGATGGTCTGCTAGTGAGTCGAGGAGGTAAATAAACAGGCCCTTGAGTTCGTGAGTGGACTGCACACAGCAGCACACAAAGAACCAGAAAAGCAGTTTTGCAAGGGCATTTCTGTTTAATTCTCTTGTTCTAGAAATGCTACCACACAAGTTTTCAGCACAGCCCAGATAAGCCTACATGCACATCCAGACAGCAGCCAGAAGAGCGCAATTTATTACCATTTCAAATCCTATCACAAAGTTCAAGGAACCAAGAAATTATAGCTTGTCCTCAGATAATCTCGTATCAGCTAGGATGTGATCTGCTCTCAGGAGAAGCACTGGAATTTGAGGCTACTTTGAATTTCAAAGTGGAATCTCTTTTCACATATACCATGTATATGTATGCCCTAATGAGAATCGCTGAGAGCTCTATAACTCCATTCCCGCACTTTTCCGGCCACAGACTTCCATCCCTTAGACTATTACAGCATTGGAGCTCAAACAAATTCACTTCTCCAGAAAACCAAGACTGTACCTGCCTTATATGACATTTTCTAACATGGGACCAGAAGACAGTTACAGCAAAGCAAGCCAGAGCGCAGAGAGCTGCAAACCTTCTTTACCTGTATTCAGCCTTTGTGTAGTGGTTTGCTCGTTCCAAACATGTGATTAGATCTGTGAAAAGTTTACAAATGTCAATCCCCATGGCAGGTTGTAGAAATACAGACAAATATTTGGCTGAACATGAAATTACATTTAAAGGCCTCTCTGTATAATACTTGAACAATTTTATTAAATAGAAAGGAACAGCTATGGTTTTCCCTCATTCTTTTCATCTCCCTCTTCTACTCTTCTTATGTCTTACACCTTCAACAAAGTTGCGCAGACCCCCAGAATATTAAATGTAGGAATCAAATCTTAATCTCTCCTATCCCTTCATCCTATCACTGTGTGGTAGATGCTGGAGCCCAGAATACAGTGGAGCTTCAAGGAAAAGGTACTAATTTTCTTGTTCACTGGGTTTGTATTGCAAATTATCTCGGTAAGATTTCAGCAGCTATTATATCTGGTTAATATTACAACTGCTTCTTGCACACATGCTCTTAAAAATATCATGGTTCATGCTAATCTGGAAATGTTTAGGACCAAACATTTGGGCTAAAGTCTGTGTGTGTAAAGAAGATAATGAAATAGGGGGGACTACGCCACTAATCCTTTAGTACTTTTGGATTTCACTTTACCTGGATGATCACTGCTGGCATAGGACAACAGAAAACCTCGTCCTGACACGTGGGATCCACTCTCAAAGTGAATAGTCGCTTCATTGCTATCCAGAATGATTTCTTTGGGGACGGGCATCACGTTACCACAGTATGGCCCTACAGACAGAACAAAGATGATTTCAAAAGTTTAGATGACGTAGTTAGGCTGGAATATTCTCATGATTAGCGAAGAGTTTCATAACACGCTCATTCTCCTTCAGTACCAATCCAAATGTTGACAAAAGGGTTTTGGCTTCAGTCCTTTACGGGTACGAGCTCCAAAGTTACCCTGACAAGGAGTGGCCAGGATCCAATTGTCTCTCCATGGCAGCAAGTCCAGCATCCACGTCTCTCAACACATAATCCTTAAGAGAATGATTAATGTCCTTCGGCCTTTGAAGTACAGCATGCTTACAACCAGCAGTAACTCATTAGAGAAAAGAACAGAACATTCAAAGGCAATCCAAGGGATCTACACAGGGTCCCCCAGATAAACTCTCCAGACACGTACAGCTCATGCTGCTGTAGCACAGCAGCCGTTCAAGACAGATTAAGATCACAAACAGGGTACTTGGTTTTCAAGGAGCCGTGTGCCACAAGCCAAATTGTACTACACGGCAGTACCACTTTAGTCAGAAAATTTCTTAATTTATTTTCCTTTAAAAAAATCATCAGACCATTAAAGTATATGTTTCAAGTCTCTAGAGTTTTAAACAAAAAAGAGAGGGAGGGAAAGGGGAAGATGAAGGGGGTGGGACAGGAAGACAAGAGCCTTGCACTTCTACATTGAATAAGGTAAGAGTTTTATAGCTACCAACTGCAGTATCTTGGAACAGTCTTTGCGACACTCCTTTCTTGTGACAGCAGGCCTACCCAGAACTCTTAATAATTACATTTGCCTCTTCAGAAGTCAGTTCCCCAGGGGACCTTTCTTCTGAGATTGCCACAGTCTTCGCTCTTGCCTTCTGTCACCACACCTGGGTGCAAACACTTACCCACGGCTGCCCTCAGGCACAGATGCCACAGAAAATCCAAAGCAGTTTGGGTACACTTTTTTGAATTTATGAGGATGTTTACAATATAAACTGCTAAGAAGAGGTTTTTGTAAAATGGCAAACAGTTTTTTTTCCCAAGAGAAAAAACAAGCAAGACCCTTTATAAGCCCCCAGCCCATCTGTTCTGTTGAGGTGAATGACAGCTTTTGTGTCCTAAAGCAAGTCCTTGGGATGAAAAATGGTCACTTTGATTTTTCCTAGACAACCTCATTTTATTGGTGGTGGCTACTTTAGGGCAACTTGGAACTGACATCTGAGATAGATACAAGAAATTACAGTCACAGCACGACACAAATTTGATGAGTGGTACCCTTCCTAGCAGGCTCCTAAGAGCTTCTTCATTTTGCTTGACGCTCTTAGGGCGGTCTTTCCCAAATGCTTCATTGGCCTTATAACATCTATAAGATCAGCCTATAGAGTAGCCCAACTGGAACCAAAACCAGCCAGTTGTCAGCAGAATGGGACAAAGCAAAGGAGGAACTCTGTCTTTCAGCTTATAAAAATCATACAGCAAAGCCAGGCAGGCAGAGAAACAAGCGACAAGTGTGACATTTCCCTGGAGTACTCGTGTGTTGAAAATGACTCATGACTTAGTCAGAGAAAACAATGTCTATAAAAAGGGTTAAACAAATTGCTTAGGAAATGAACTTATCAAAAAGACAGCATCTGACACTGTGTCATACCAGACAACTGCACGAGTGATTTATTTGAGAAGGTCTTTTGTGTCAGATTGCAGTGGGAGAAGTAAAGTGCTAACTTAGATATTTTTCTTTCAAGAGAGAGAAGGGGGAAGAAGACAGGGAGGCATTGCATTTCTGCAAAATAAAACACCTGAGAAAGCTTTAGTCCTTTTCTTCTCTCAGGGACTGTCTCTACATATTTTCTCACAAGCGCTCTTTGGCGTTCTCCCTCGCAGCGATTGGCAGTGACCTATCTACTCTGTAGGTATAATTTAGATGGCTGATTCACTCAACCACACACTGGCTGGATCTGGGCTATGTGTCTCCTCCAGTAGCAAGTCTACATACGTTCCAGATAATTATACAAACAAATCACACATGTCATAAGCGAAAACCAATAAAATAAAATAAAAAAGTCTAGACACAGGGAGTTGTATAATCCAAACGAAAGCCAAAAATTCAGAAACAATCAGCTTAAGACATCAGCATATAACGCCTAAAGACAAGTGCCTACTGTTAAGTAATAAATCCAAGAAGGGTTACCAGGCTCTGGTTATCTTCTGCCAAGAACAGTTCTGGTGTACCGAGAGACTCCCATGGGTAGCTCAAAACTAATGGGGCTTAGGATTAATTCCTTAAAGGATATAGAAGCAAGAAAGAGTATACACTGAAGGAAGGAAAATTTTCCAAAAGTTTGTCAGTTTTCTGCATAGATTTGGGGGGCGGGGGGACACACACGGGGGGACGGACCCCGCATATATTAATACTACAGAACATTCACTTGTTATTCTGTTGCAAACTGAGAAAACCTTGCAATATATTTCAACACGTTTCTTCTCAATAATTCAGGTAATACCATATCAGCACTATACTGCCAGGTCTTCAGACTTGCCTGAGATCCAGCAGAGTTTATTTCCATGCTATCAAATACAGAAATGAGTGCTAAGAGTTAGGGTTTAGAAAAAAGTATAAGCATTATCTCACCCCTCTATTGCTGTTCTTAGAGAAATCGATCAGATACCGGTTTGGCTTAAAGGTCCTTTACTCCCTGAAAGAACTAGAGACACGTGCAGCCTGGCTTTAGGAAAAGCTGTTATTCCACTCTTTTCAGTGCTTATTGTGTTTAAAATGACCAGTGTAAGCACCTTTCTGATTTAATTTACCCAATAATATTGTTTTAGGTTTAACAGTACCTCTCTCTATTTTGCCAAGTTTTTGCAGAGTGGCCTTTTTAACATCGAATTCTCATTTCCCCCCTAATCAATTTATTTTACATTGGCGGTCTTCCAAGAAATTCCCCAGGGGGACAACTAGCGATGCATAGAAAACAAAACCGATTAAGGGTCAAGACAATTCTTTGGGTTCAGTTTTGACTGATTAGAGAATTTTATGCTTTCATCTGTTTTCTAATTTTCTGGAGAAAAATAACGTCTTTGTTTTTAACCACATGTACTCTTTCCTATGCACTTCCATACAGCAGTCCTCCATTTCCTTTAATGTTGTAAAGCCAGAGAAAGGATAGTCTCCCAGGCTCCCTGCATTTCATCTTGTGATGTGCCTGAATTAGATGCCCTTTCTATATAACACAGCAACACCTAGTAGATTTGCTCTCCATTGACTTACCTATTACCTTGAATACAGACACTGTGAGATTTTATAGACATTAGAAGATTAAACCAATCAGCATCTGTACACATTAGACTTCATCTGAAAGCTGTATTTACTAGTCCATATTTTCCACTTGCAACTGAGGTGACAAAAATACTACTTTATCATCTACTTTAAAAACTCATATGTGCACCCAGTCTTCTCTGTCCATTCCACCTAGGATTTAGTGATTTCCCCAGACTATCTATATGAATACTGTACAACCATAGCAGAGAGGAGGGATGATGGAGAAAGCCTTGGTTTGTGTCTGGCATGAAAACAAGAAACTTGCTTACAGGGCCCTGTTAACTTTTACTGCAGCTTTTGGACTTGACTCTGGACAAATACTTAATTCCTAAACCTGGGACTAAGCCAAAAGTTTTTTAAGATCCCTTTTGAGAACTGCCAGATCACGTTATCAGTTTTTCATCTTCTAATGTTAGTTGTGAGGTGGGTTGTTTTGCATATTCGGCTTGAAAAATGAGTCATGAATGCTGATCTCTCTCCTTGTTTCCTGTTAAAGAGACTCGGCTGGAGCTCTGCTGGGGTAGGTAGGCAGGATTATTTGGTTTGTTTACTAAGAACAAAGAAAAGAGTTCGATTTAATAAACAGATGTGCTACATGTCATGAAACTGAGTAGGTGTTCTCCATATTTCAGTATTATTACATCTAGATGCCAGGGCCTTTTCTTCTTTCAGTGTCTCATTAATGAGTTGACCCAACTGTGGTTCCGTCTGTTCGCTCCAGATTCTTTAATATATATATATTTTTTAAAAATTCTGCAGGAGAGCTATTAGGGGCCTAGGAATTTCAAATGTACCTAATTTAATATTCTCTATTATTAAACTAACATTTAATACCTTTCGTCCAGAACTTCTGATCTGTTGGTATGGTTTAGGTGGCTTAAATCAAATACTTTTACTTTGGAATCACTGTCTCCAAGCAGTATTAACATCCTGTAAGATACATGGTAAATTGTCTTGTGGATATCCTTTGGCTGGCTCCTCTGGAGACTGAAGAGACTATTTTATGTGTTGTTTATTTTTTAAATGTTAGCAATAGTCTACTGCTTTTGTCTTTTTCATAATAGTGTTGTTTTGCAAATCTGATGATCTTTACAGCATTGTCTGGTTTTATGAGGTCTAGTTTACTTCTACTGTCAACCAGGCTCTGGCATATTTCCTGAGACTGCTTTGTTGAATTATGTTCCTTTATTTTTTCTACTTCCCTTAAGAAGCGCTGTGCCTAGAGGACTTTCTTCTCTCACACCAGCTGGCAATGCCTACATGCCATTTGTTTCTGTAGTTCTTAATACTTTCTGCCTCTTCTGTAAGGCTTTACTTCCTTTTAAAAGCATTTATTTCCCTCTTTAGCTATCGCATGTCTGGTTCACTATGCTCATTCTGCTTTCAAATTCCTCAAATTCATTTGAAACTTGCAGTTTGACATTCGCAGAGGTCTTTAAGAAACTTGGTTCGTTTAGATATCAACTCATGATGTCCTCTGTTCAACAGGGAATCTTCTCCCTTTTTTTCTGTCTTTACTTGCAGACTAAGCCATGGCTGATGAGCAAGGTGTAGCAACGATCCCAGGGATCTGCCTCTCCAAGATTATAATTTCCTAACGCATTTGTTTGGGAAAACAATGTTTTAAATTGTGATCCTTATAGTCAGTAGCTTTTTCTCAAATAAAGCAATTTGGAAGTACCTCAGCAGCTGGGGAAGAACAGGGGATGTGCTGAACATGGATTACGCTTGTTTCACTTCAGAGCTAAAAACTCAGCCAGAGTGCAAGTCTTTCACAAACAGCTCACAAAACCAGCAAGGATCTGTTGTATGAAAACATCTGCATTCTTGAAATTCATCTCCATCCCACATTCGCGCAAATGCTTCAACTTTCATAAGCAGTAACTCTTCCTCTCTGGAGAGGAGGAGAGGAGAGATCTTCACTCCAACCCTGCCATGCACATGCACAGGGATAACCAGCGTCACCCTGCAAGGACGTGCGAGGAGATGAAAAGTGCTGCTCTATGTCCTTCTTTGCAGGACGTGGGGAAGGTGGTGTTTAATACTCAGTAGATCTGAGTTGACAGAGCAGTCAGGATGAGACAGGCCGGTTAGTCAACATTTAACTCTGTGCAACACAGTCTGACCTCAAGCTGAGTGGTAAGCATTTCTCATTTTAGGAAAAAAGCAAACATAGCTTTCAGTTAGCATTTCCAAAGGGTTGCCAAAGACTGTGATAAAGGAAATAAAATGTCATCCAAGTAGAGTCAGGCTGGAGAAGTAATTACAATTTTAAAAGGGAGGGTCTGGGCCACCTGCACAGGCTGTAGGTCTGCCTGCTTGACCTCAGGTGAGATCTCCCACTTCTAACATGGCTGTGGTTTTTAGCCAAACCCAAAGGCAGAAGCACAGCAACAGTTAGGAATCATTAGTAAAGAACTGTAGCTGTTTAACAAAAGAAAAATACACAGTACACTTTGTGCAGCTAAGAGGAAAAAAAAAAGTTCATTTGATAAAACAAATGCAGACATTCTCTGTCGCATACACCTTTCCAAAGCTGAAACCTCAGGATATTGCAACCACTCAGGCGAAACCCAACTGTTAGAAGAGTTTTGACTGTTAAGAAACTGCTCGACTTGATCTTCAGCGAGAACTTGTCTGGGCATTTCCCTGGATTTCCTGAAATACCAGAAACAATACTGTAATAACAAGTTTCCTTTGAGGGGCGAAAAAGAAACCTGGACACACCCTTTATTCAAGCAAGGCATCTATTACAATACATAATAAGGCAAGACTGGTTCGATGAATCCCCTCAAGTCATAATGACAGGTAGGAGGCATCCGAAGGCACTTGGTTCTCCTGCACACCCGCACACACACACGTGTGCGCACACACACATGTGCACACACACACGTGTGCACACACTCTCTCAGCAGCCATCAGACACTCACACATCAGTAAATGCTCAATTTGTCTAACAACCCTTAGTGACTGGGTGCGGGGAGGAGAAAGCGTTTTCAGTAATTTCTCTATTTCACACTAGCTACCGGCTGTAAATTATGCAAGAACAAGATAACTGCAGTAACTCTCCAAATTATTACTAGTCACTCAGCAGATCTGACATCCACCCCAGAGGAACACGTCAACCTCCTACTGACTACAAGTGAATGGAGAAGTAGGTAGGCACTTATGTCTTCTTTATTCTATCTCTCCAGTCAAGACTGATGATCATCTCACAAAATTAAGGGAAAAAAATACTAAGCCATTAGTTGGGGAAAGAGAGGGAAAAAAGCAAGAAAAAAGGGTCAAAAGAGGCACAGAAATCTAACAAAGACCTGAAAAGAAGCTACCTAAAAGCAGTTCCTGTCTAACTTCTAAAACATTTGTTACACCTTCACAAGTAGTGCAAGTTTTGTTCTTGAGAACTACCAGGCCCACATGGTTAATCTTGTTTTCACATATCCCTTTAACTAATTAAAAAATCAGAAGATCTTATTCAGAGCTCAGTATTTTTAATATGCTCAGATAATGCAATTAACTCAAGAAGAAAAGCATTTCAGTAAAGGTTGCACCTTGTCTATACTGTAAGATCATACTTCATACTAATTTTTATTCTAGATTCCTTTTGTGGGACAAACCCCCCCCATATTTTCATCCAGTGCAAAACTATGCCTTTGAAATAGAACATGATCATCTATTTATTTCTCCTAGAGATAACACATGCAAAGCTGTGCTAATATTTAAAGGTTTGTCAGACAAAGGTGACTCAGTTTCACCAAAACTGGTGCTAGACTACCTTTGCTGACTTATGATTAATATTTTCACATCTAAGTCTGGATACAAAGGTAACAGTTTGAAAGAAAAGGCTTGCTACAGGTTCTTTCCTCCAGCGAACACTGACGAAAAAAGTCTGCAGAGTAATAATCTGGAGATACAGTGTTCAGGCACTTTATGTCTCCAGTTTTAGAGCTTCATTAAAATCATTTAGTTATGATCTTTTGATTGCAATCTTGGAGAAATATAAATGCAATGGCTGCCTTCACAGGTCCATCAAAGCTGAGAAGTATCAAATGTGAGAAGAACTGTACTGTCACGTTTGTGTCCCAGTTAAGCGGGAAGGCTTCAGTAGATCGGCATACACAACACCACTACGTGCTTTCTAGGAAGGAATTAGATTCATAGGACTCTTCTGTCAGTCTACAAAATTTGAGGAATGCCCTGAACTTATATAAAACTTGCATTTAAGTGGTCTAATCTGTAGTCACTGACTTACAAAAGTGAAGAAATCAATATTATGGCTAACGTAAATCAATTAATCCATTCATTTGTATATAACAGCTTCCCCTTACTGCATGGACCATAAATACCCCAAACATGAATTGAGTTACTCCTTGCTATATTGCATGAATCCTAGCAGAAGGTTGTAACAATGAATGAATCACAGTTAAATGTAAAGACAACACGTGGGAGAAATCTGAAAGGAAAACAGTACTTTGTCTTCTGAAGACTTGTTTACACTGATTTTATGTTTACGCACATAATCTAGTGTTTTGCCTCTGACCAATTTTCTAAGCTTCGCATATACTCCTCAACAGAAGTTTGTACGCATACCGACATTCACTCTGTTGTATTCTGTAGAGTTGAAGAGATCAGCATGGTATTTAAAATATATTTCTCTTTGGACCTTATTGTCTTATAATTGCAAACCTCTTAAAGAGCAAAGGCTGCTCGACTAATTTGAAACATGAGTAATATTCATACTGTCAACTTTCATACTTAGCTTTTTAGGTTTTCATTTTTAAACCCAGATCAAATACAGAAAACATGCAAAGGTTAGTTTTTAATTGCTCAGGTGTTTTCAATGCCTGCAAAATCTTTTCAACTCTCCATCATTCTGTGAAAGAATTTCAGTGGCAAAGGTCAGTATCTTCTCGGCCAAAGGGAAGATGTTGACCTGCCTGTAGATGTTCATCAAGAGGGGAGGGTTGCGAAGGGGAGATCTGGGCTCAGAAACAGCTACTTAAAAAGACGCTTAACAGACTGAATGGAGTTAGCAACGCTTACTCACAAAGCTTCTTTTGCTTACATAAATGCGTATTAAACCCCAGAACTATAGCAAAACTATTGAACGGCAATGGCTGCCTTCACAGGTCCATCAAAGCTGAGAAGTATCAAAGGTGAGAAGAATGGTATTGTCACGTTTGTGTCCCAGCTGAGCAGAGAGGCTCCACTGACTCAGAGAAGCTCTAATCTCATCTGTGAGTTCCTGTGTCTTTTAAAACACAAGCGATACCGAGAATTTATGCATGTAGCACTATTTCCACACTGTGGTTCTGCACAGATTTACCTGACCGTAGAGCAGAGACTCTGTAGGTATGCTAGTGGGAAAGTCTACAGTGAGCTGCAGACCACAAAAACCATTACAGATGGTATGTCTGCCTAAGCTATAAAACTTGTTTAATCTGATATGAGCAAAATCTGCTAATTGTGCAGTTCGTTACTGAGAATGCAAATTATAGTCCACATGCATCAGACATTACCAATCAGGTTTGAAAGTGGGTGTGGGAATACTTTAAAGAAATTCATTATATGGATTTGATTGCATAATACACAGGTATTCTGTGTTTATAGGCTGAATAACTGCAGGACTGAACTATGTTAAGATGTCTTCATGCTGACATGTAAGGAGCCAGCATTCCAATCAACATCCAAGCTTCATTTTTCGCTTCAGAAAACAATGTATTGATTTATCCTTATTTCCTAGAAAAGCCTTTGATTAGAAATGTCAAGATAGCATCAATAAAAATTATTCAAAGATATGACAATGCAATACTAAACACCTATCTCTTACTGCCAAGTACAGACAGGCTGCTTCAGGTAACCACAACTCATTACTTACAGTTCTGCAAGGAAGTAAACAGCATAAAAAACCCCAGCACACACGAACAGAGATGTGCCTTGTGCCTCAAATCAAGCTCTGTGCAAGGCTTAGATATCAACATGTCACTGCCCACTCTTAGTGAAGGCTGTTTCAGAATGTAATACCTCCCCCGTGAGAACAATAATTACCTTTACCTTCGTTTGTGAGCAAGGCTTTAATACCGTGCTTGATCTTGTCTTACCAGATGAGTGATAGGCCTATCATGTTCATGAATGAAAGGCAATCATCCCTCCTTACTACTGAGATATCTTATGAGTCCTCATCTTAGGAGAGCCACACGCTTTACCGAGCCAAGCAATGAGCTGGGTGAGGTGGAGAACCTGCAGAGGCTCTGTGTAGCTCACCTCTTTATCGTCTTTTCCCGCTGAATCCATTCTGCTTGTTAAGTCCAGTACGGCGCTTTCAGCCTCAGGTGACTGAAGGGCTACAGCCCGCTCCCAGCAGGCAAACTTTTATGAACTGAGTTTATTATTCCTGCATTGTGGAACTCCTTGCAGCTCTGAATTTAAACTGGAGTTCTGAAAAAGGGTGCACTGACTTGAAAATCAGTTTGACTCTTCTAGAAAGAGCAGATCAAAAGTTTCAGCGACAACTGGTTGGGAAAACCAATTTGAGGAAGGCCTCAGGTTCTCCCTGGGGAGGATCCTGTTGTCGTTACGATTGTTTTAAGTGCACAGCTATAGCAGATTACTCACTTATCTTCCTGTGCAAATCTCTTGCAGGAGCGCAGACCGGCTGCATGCATTTAATATCTGCAAGTATTGAAGCCTGTACATTAGCAAAGGTTATCAGTGACTAACAGCTAGCGATAATAAAGGTTATCTCCTCTCCGAGCCCTGAACTGCCTAGGAAAGAGAGACATGCAGGATCACCGACTCCAGCTTCCCATCTTGCCTCTGTCCAGTTCGTGAGCTCTTCCCTACCCGAGAAGCGTACGGGGCTGATACGGATCCACGCGCTTGCTGTACCAAAGCTGTGATAGTAAAGCTCGGCAGGGCTGAGGGCAGAGCCCTCGGGGTGGATGTGCCAGCGCCGGGCACAAGCCCCAGTGGCCCCGGTGGTCCCTCGGCAGCGCGGCACGGCAGCACCCCCAGCCTCGGCGGAACAGCACACGGGGTGAGGGGCGACAGTCTCGCCTGCCCGCAACGACACGCTCGGACGCGGAAAGGACGAAGGGCCGACGTTTCTTGCATTTTGCTGTGCCGGCTTTTACTCACACTTTTACCAGTTCGTGCATCGACCACAGCCTTGTCTTTTACGTACCGTGCAACGCTGAGGAGCTCTGGATGGTAAGGTAGCTGGATTCGCATTTCTGTGATTCGATATCCAGGTCTCCAATCTTTAAGATCAGGCGTTTTCCCGGAGGCACTTGGATTTTCTTCTCACAAAGAGTGTAGTTTGGGTATGTCCCAGGATAGTTCTTGGATGCCAGGGTCCCGCTGTCTTGATACATCACCGTGTGCCCACATCCATCCCCTGCAGCAGGAGAAGAAACAAGGAAGAGAAACAGAATGTATTCCTCACTAAAAAAAGTGTAGGAAAATACTGACCACATAACCATGTCTCACTTGCGCTTCCACCTTTATAAAAAAGTATTTTGTAATACTCCACCTCAGTTATGCTGTTGTTGGAACATAGGTAACTAAAATAAATACAGTCATATTTCTCTTGTAAAGCAATAGAAAGGAGGGTTGGAAAGACTCATGAACTAAGTTGTATCTGACAGTCCTGTACGGAGCCTCTCCGGCTTTCTGCTTTACAGCCAAACCCTACCGAAACCCTGAAGATGCAATTCCACATGTACTAGATAGGATCCTTCCTTAAATAGTTTTCTCCCGATCATCATTCCACATTTTATTTCCATAGAAACAGCCATCAGAGAGAGGGTAACTGAACCATACGTGAAAGCACAGACATGATTTAACTACATACTATCGCAGACCTGACTCATCTTACTTCCCTGTTGGTTTTCTTGTGCCGCTCGCAGAATACAAAAAGCACAGGGGATAAGGCAAAGACTCAAGAGGGGCTTCAGAAGCGGGATGCGCATCGTTCGCGGTACGCAGGCTACTTCACGGTAGCACGGCCAGAGATGTGAGCGCTGCTGCCTCCTTGCTCGAGGGGTGAAGGTAGGCGCCCCCGAAGCGCGATTTCGTGGCACTGGGTAGGAGCGCAGCTCAGCTCCGGAGCCTTTCCTTGGTGGAGAGACTTCTGAGGAGCAGCTGCAGCAGAAGAGATGACAACAGGAAAAGGCGCATGGAAATACACGGGGGGATGTGGGGACTGACATGGAAAACAGGAAGCATCCACGGAGGGGAAGGAAGCAGGTATCAGATAAGAGACCTTGACTACTAAAGGAAGCAATTTTTACTGAACTATTTAAAAGTGTCCTAGTAACTTAAAATTTATATATTAAAGCTTAAGCCATTTCATTCTGCTGAATCTTCCAAATAATGGAAACCATTCCAAGAGTGGAACCAGTGCCACATGTATGTGCATATAACAGGCAGTCCTCACTTTTTGGTCAGTTAGGGCACAGGCACTCTTTACATTGGAGTCTTGTGTACTGTTATCCGTTACCACTGCAAAACCGAAGCTAGTCCTAGAAGTGTTAATAAAATAAAGAATCCTGCAGAGCTGGGAATTCACAATGTTCACTTTAACTACCCCAAATTTTACTTTTGGGGATGTTTTGGTTAAACTGTTTTGGTCTGTGCATTTTAATTACTATCCGAATTTCCTTCCACAATCACTAGGAGAAACACACTTAAGGTTTGATAAGATTATTTTAAAATGAACAACTAGAAATGAAGTGTTGATAAAGAAACGTGCCATACCGGAGATTGGGGGGAAAGTGGCATGCTGTGCAAAGATAAGCTCCAAGCTATCAAACTTTTGACTTGTTACTATATAATTACCCTGCCATTTCATCCAACTCACTCAACCACTTTTTCACAAGCAACAGCATTTATTTTGAAGCTTTATCATTATTACTAGCTTTGTTGCCTGCTATTTAATTTTGTCGCAAGTTCATGCTTGGAATAGAGGTGAATAGGAGACATAGATCCAAAATCATATCACCGTAAAACATATTAAATATGTTTTTTCAGATCTCCTTGTTCACATGCTTTAAAAAACATCTGTTGTTCAAGTTTTCTATCCAAGCACTATTGATTTCAAAATGCGTAGGAAAATACTCAAGATGAAAGGCAAACTGGCCTCTTGGGCAAATTGTCTATTAATGGAAACTTTCTGCAGCAGGAATAAAAAAACAAGGAGTAATACAGTACGTGAGCTATCAACTTTCTGAAACCAGAGAGGGGTCTGCAGAGGTCCAGGCAGTGTAAACCCAGATCACTTCCAGCAGGACACAGGACAGCCTTGCTGCCTGTGTAGCTGACTGCTGCGTAGTGAAAAAGAACTGCCTGTGGCCTTTAATTTAAACTACATGTTTTTAACTGTAAGCATTTGCTTTAGCTGGGCTGATGAAAATAAAGTAACTACAATCTGGAGCTTGGTTTGCAACTTATCCTTATTGGGAAAGAAAAGGGAAAACAAAGGGGAAAGTTACATAACTACAACAAAATGTCATGGGGATGGACTCCTTAAAATGAAAAGTCTAGTGTTCACATAGCCTTCACCTCGCTGGGCTATGTTCTGGCCTGCGTCACCTCGGTGCAATGCCAAGGATCCTTTGTGGTACAAAACTCTCCTCAAAAAAACCAAAAGACATTGCTATCATGGTAAGACCCTGACAACTGTCCAGGTCAGAGAGTATTGTATTTCTGCAGAAAGTGTACAGGCAAAACTGTGCACCAGAGACGTCAGCCTGCCATCCTCCTCTGTCAAGGTTATACAAGGTCTTGTTCCCAGGGAAACTCCTTTTTTTAAAATCTGCCTTTGAGTCAGCGTTGAAACATATTAACACCAGAACATCTTTTGAGCTAAGAAAGCATAAATGCTATTTTCCCACTTTTCACTGGTGGAGCATGGTCATTCAAGCACTCCTAATAAGAGGCAAGCACAGCATCATCCTGGACCTGCAACGTCCCTTGCTGCCTCTGTTCTGCCTGCCTGCCTGCCTCAGAGGAAAAGGTCATGACAAAAGCTTGTTTGCTGCAAGAACCAAAGCTATGTCCAAAAAGTCAGACCAAGTCCTAGTAACTATTGGTTCTTACAGAGAAGCCTGACTGGAGCTCTAAATTTTGAATTTCTCAGCAAGATTAACAGAGCAAAGAAAAATCTTACACTGAGATTTGCTGGGAAATGCATCCTAGGGAAGGAATCTGAATGTATAGAGGGAAGGTAGAATAAAACTCAGGATCTGATAGTTCATTCAAAGAGAGATTTCATGACTAAATGTAGTAAAACACTTGTAACCCGACTATATACCAAGGGCTCAGAAATGGAGGCAAATTGCAAGGAATTCAGAACATATCCCTGTTCACATTTTCAAATGAAAAATGGGAACAATACTACCATCAGTTCTGTTCTTATCATTATTTTCCATGTAAAATTTTGATTTTCAGTAGAAATGTATTGGCCAAACCTCAAATACATTGGAGTTTAAAACACAACTGGTTGTCCTTATGAAAACTATGGTTTAAATACCTGACGTCGCACTCTTTTCTATAGGCACAGCTCTTCTGTCTGGAAATATGTGTATTCAACCGGTCAGTTCGACACAGGATTTCTTGCTAACACTAAATTTTCACTTAGCGTTACTTCTGAGAACTGTTTTCTATCTTCCCATTTGGCAAGAAGCCGGCAGCCTTGCCTCCGACATCCAGGTTTCATCACTTCTCACTGGACGAGAGCAAAGCAAAATATTTAAGCACAAGGTATTCAGCAGCCAGAAAGTCTAAACATGCTTAGATTTAATAATCTCTCTCCTCAGCACCAGGAGTTACTAAAAGCACATCAAACATGCTTTGTAAACCGAGTTCCCATGGGCATTTGAATCAAGATCAAGATCGTGGTCTCTGGATGGCGGGCGCCCGCCTGTTGGCTTATGCGCAGGTTGTACCAAAGATCACACAGCGTTGGAATTAAGGCTGTTTACCACAGATAAAAATAGTCTCCTACGGCAGACAATGGAAAAAACTCCCCAAGAAGCGAGAACCACGACCAACACCTTCTGCCGCAGCAGCGGGCACACGGCTTGCACCTTGCCCTCTCTCGCCGAGAGCAGTGCTGGCATGTAAAACCAAACCCGGGACCCTGCCAGAAGACATCGGTACGTGTCCCTGCGGAGAGGGCGAAAGGAGGTGCCAGGTAGCACCATTTCCCATCCTCAGACACATGCACGATGGATGTGCGTGGGAAAAGGTGAAGGAGCATCTCCAGGCAGCTGCATCTGGGCTGGGTCTGACCGCGGCTGCTGGCTCCTGGGCAGGAGGGCTTCCTCCAGGATCTAACCTGTCCAGGAAGGATGTAGGTGATGAAACCGATGCCCACGAACAAGCTCCAGCCCCACACCGTGAGCTGCCCTGGACACAGCCCCTGACAGATTCTGTGGCTTTAGCAAAACGGTGATGGTCCCAGAAGCAGCAGAGTTAGAGATCTCCAAAAACGATGCTGGTTCTTTCAGGTACCCTCCTGCCACCCAAAATCACCTGGCTAGGCTGACTCCCTCCTCCCCTCTCTTCCCAAGCCCAGTGTATGAGCTGAGCCCTGGCCTCTCTCCCCTCTGCTCCCTGGGCTTTTCCACCTCTTGCTCACATTCCCAAGTGGATGTGCACTTCATCCAAGCACTCGGCACATCGCCCTCTGAGTTAGGGAAGAGGCTACAGTTTTTTCAAATAACTGCTATAAGAAATTTCCATGTGCTGCACCTTTCACGAAACATGTTTATACTACAAAACGGTTACATAGCATGATATCAAAGTGCATTTTCAAACGCATTGCTACAATATCCTGGCAGCAAACAGCTGCCTTTTTGATCCTTCTGATTCACCCTCACTAAGCAATTAATAATGGACTTGGACTTACTCCAGTGCTAAATACGTGTTATACCTAGGCACGCTCATGCACACAGCCTCTTCCACCCCGCTGCACGAGCCCCGTCAGGCACCGGCATCTCTCTCCCGGCCTCTCCGGCTACAGACTCCCGCTATCTGCTGCCCCTCGGCTGCCAATCTCTTCCCACCGGGACAAAGACCGCCAAAACAACTTTATTTCCCTCTCTGCCTCATCTCTCCCAGTTTGACATCCTTTTGCATGCCTGTCTTCATGGGGGTGACTGGGACAAGGGGTGCTCCCCCCCATCCTGCGTGGAGGCCAGGGTGCAGGGCTGGCGGGGGGCTGCCGGCCTGTCCGCCTTCCTTCCCACTCCTTCCCTCAAGAGGTGAGAGCAGAAAACTGATTTTGTGTACTTAAAGCTCAGATTCAGCCAAAAATCAGCATTTTCTGAAGAGCCACAGCTGCAAATGGACACAGCCAAAGCAAAGCAAACGCCTCCGAGTCAAGGGTACGGCTTTGCGAGCTCTGACGAGAAGCCCCATGAGGAGAAATGAGATTCATCTCATCTTCCACGTTGCTTTCCCTGAAGTAATAACTCCAGCTTATTAAAAGATACAATAATAACTGAGTCAAGAAGGAGTTCTGTGCCCGTGTTTGAAAGAGGATTCAAGTTATGCATAAGAACAGATAAGTATCAAAAAAAGAAAACAACTCTTTCCAGTTAAACCTGTGTCCTCCCTGCTCATATGGGATAGAAGATCAGGGAAAAAGCAAGTTTTTTTGCCAGACGCCATCCAAATCTACTGGTGTGGTCGAAAAAAACATTAGGTTTACATACAGCTATTCTGACCTCCATCATGGGTTTGTACCTTTGCTGCTTTGTGAGGTGATGGAGTAAAATCCAGAGTTGAGCTCTTCATCTCTAACCTCTCCGCTGCCAAACCTGGGTCAAGAGCATCAGCTCTTTACTGCGCCATTTTAACAGAAGAGAAAGACCACCACGTGACCAGGACCTAAACCCCTTGCTTCTCCAGGGAGTGATGGAAGGTGTCAGACCTCTGTGCTTTTCCTGGCAGTGGGCTCAGGCAGGTAACAAAAACGAAGGGCAACACCACGGGCCTGAGGCATCACTGGGCAGGCAAATACCCCCAGTCCTCCTCCCCAGCGGTGCGAGGACCCAGAGCCGCAGGCATCGTGGGGGGTGGTGGGGTGAACCACGCATTTGGGGATTTCACAAACCACCAATTTCAGGGCAGATGCCATTTACACCAGCTGAGCAGCTGGCTGAGCCCTGCATCTAACGAAATATATAAATCCCCAGCAGTTTTTTCGGAAGTCCAGCTTTACATTCTTCACAATATTTTGTGGATACAGCAAAACCAATTTTCAAATAATGAAAGAAACCACTGAGAATTAAGTCAAGCCTATAATCATCTGAAAAAACCAGTGACTACAATATTCCATGGCCTTTAAATTAGCATTAACATCTTTTCAAGGGAAGAAGTCCCCCACTTCGCAGTACGCCCTACTGCAAAAAGAAAAAACAAATAGTGTGTAAATTTTTCTTTGAATTGCATTTTAATTTGTTTGACTCCATTAGGTTCCCAGGAAACATTTTAACCCCTGTGCTGCTGCAGTCCCTCAGGACACCCATTCTGCTGCCCAAACTAACCAAGCAGTAGCTGGGAGGAGGGCCGAGAGCAGGAAGGGAAGGTAGAGCAGCAGAAGAAACAAAGGAACATTGTGAAGTGCTGATTTCTTTGCCCAAATTATTTACTTACCGACTTCAAAGGGATGCAAAAGGAGAAGGAGGTCAAACAAACCACAGCGTGTTTTTCCCTCCCCTTCACAAACATTATTTACTGTAATGTCCCTCTTAAAGCAGGAATGAGAAAGCAGCAAATGATCTCCAATTGGTTCCGCAGTGGTTCCATAAATCACAAATTCCCACCACGCGCCCAGCTGCGATCTCACCCCCAGCCGTTTGGGCTGGGACTGGGGGCTGGCTTTTCTCAGGGTTTTCCCTGCAGTCAGCCTCAGGAGATGCTCTGCTTCAAGCATATAGGAAGTTATTTTGGAAACCAGTTGGATCGCCATCCTCAAGTATAGAAAAAAATCCCTGACAACCATTCTAAGTGCCTTATCTAGCAAAGTAGCTTACAACCGTACTGCCATTTTTCAAAGTTCAAGTTTTTTTAGCAACTGCAGGCACAGCCATATGCCAATAGCTGGGGAGATCTTTCCAGCTGTGCTGACCTACATGGCAGCGACTTTGCTGGATTGCCACAACCACCCCGGGCAGCCTTTACTACCCCAAAAACCTCCCGCCTTTGCAGAAGTTTGCAAAGACAAAAACCTAGTGAGATCTGAGATTTTATTTATTTAGCTGCTACAGTGTCAAAAGAAAGCAGAAATCTCCTTATAAGCAACTTCTTCCATCAAAAGGAAGCCATGTTCCACTGAAGAGGGAACGTCACAGTCAGCATTCAGGTTTGCAACCTTGACAAGTAGTAGAGTAGGTCTTACTTAAACTAACACAAATGTGAACCAAAAACTCACACACTGAATCTCTTCCAGTCTCACTGTATCCATAAAGCCTTGATTAATTTTGCTGCTTAATCAAATAACTTTCTGGAGAGCAACCATCTCATCTGCATATACATCTTAGGGACTTGTGTCAGGATGAAACCTAACGCTACCTGGCTACATTTACACATGAGACCTCAGTGACAAGACAATTCAGAATACCGTAGAAATCACAGTGCCAAAAGGAGAGAACAGCAGCTACAGCCTGGTAGTCCCTTTCCTATGAATTATTTATGAGGAAACAGGATTAGAAATTGCTGCATTCTCTAAAGAAGAAGATCCTGCAACATGTAAGGGATAAGGTTTACACAAAAATGCTATGCATCATTCTTTTCTTGCTTTGTTTCTATTCAATACGTAAATAGTAGAAAACTAGGTTTGCCTTTGCTTTTCAGGATCACTATCTGGTTCCATCACAATCTGTGAAAGACAGACAGTACCAGAGTACATGTCAAAAATAAGTATGTTTTAGTCACTGCTTCCAGGACTTAGGCAGTATACCCAAATGTAGTCCTCCAGAGAAGCGAGTGTTAGCACTGGAATTTGCTTTTCAGCACTCTAAATACAGCACTCTCGAGCTTGTGGGTGTGAGAAAACTTCTATGCCTTTTTAACTGCTGCAACAAAAGGGATTTATAATTTAAAATTTATTTATTTATTTCCTGCATAGCTGCATTTCATATTTGTCAATGCTTTTCTTTTATGGAGGTGGTGTATTGCTGCGATTGACCACATCAACGTTTTGTTGGTCTGTGTGTTTTTCAAAATAGGTATGAGAACAGAGCTACACGCGTATGGAAATTTCAAAGGAATCTTAAGTGCAGGGTCCCGTTTTTGCAAAAGGGAAGTTGATTTTTTTGTTTTCTGACAAATACCTGCCTACTTTAAGATACACGTCCACATTACGCACCTCAAGTGCAGAGAAGGCGCCGAGAAGTTCATTCCCAAGCACTCGTTGTAACTGCATGCTCAGAAGGAACCTTGAAGGACGGTAAATAAATGGGAAGATGGTCATGCTCCTCTACCAGCCCCCCACGCAGAGTAACTCAGGACCCTGGTGAAGCTTCAGTGCTATAAAGTTTACAGGGAACAAATCTCCTACAGACGGAGGTTTCTTCCCTGTCCCTCTGCCTACAGCATCCCAGCAATGTGGCAAGGACGTGGGACCACAGCGGGAGACGGACCCCCCTCCCACGCTGGCCTGGGGGGACATCATGCCATTAGGGCATCTCCTCGGATTCTGCTGATTCGGGGCAAACACGCAGTTGGATTTTTATTAAGGGTTTTTCAGGCGAAGTAGGAAATGCTAATCTTAACTGAGAGACATATCATATATATGCAAATTGTTTGCTCTACTTTCTCCATCTGTTTTTTTTTTTCCCCAGGTTTTTCTCTTTGCTATGCTTTACTGGAGATTAACTTACAGTATATTGCACTGAATTTGGACTGTGTGGGAAACATATGCTGCAAGCTCAGGGCCAGACTCGAATATTGGGTTGCACAGGAATAGGAATATTCACAGCAGTGCTAGGGACTGACAAACCCACAGGGACAGGAAATTCAGAGACACCAGGGTAAGGAGAGGCTGAAGCAGAGCTGTTCCAGTTACAGTAGCAGGTGGGAAGGCAAGATTTCAAAACAGCTTTAATTTGGGTAAGAGGAAATGGCTGAACATGAGAGAATGAAACCACCACCACCCCTTTTTTTAACATGTAATTCCCTTGTTAGTGTGCTACAAGTCAAGCAAGACTGACAGTTATCAATGATGAAGGGTGGTCTTTTTTCTTTAAATCAAACCTGTCCCGGCTTACTTGAAAAATCACACTATCACCTTTTTTGCCTATACGCCTAGGTGGAATATGCGATTTGTTAGTAAGAAAGGACAACAGAAAGCACGCCACTTTTCTCAAAGCAAATTATGCAACACCCCTCCGCCCCCCATTATCCCTAAGGTATAAATTAACAAATATCTCAAGAGAAAATTAATTGGTTTGTGATGGAAACAATAATTGCCATTTATTAGCAAGACGCAATTGTCTGGTTTGCCTTTTGACTCAGTCAACTCAACTTCTAGGAAACTAGCTACGTCCTTCATGGTTATTGCGCTCTAATAACAAGTGGTTCCTTACAATTCCAGTAGAAATGGAAGTAAAAATCAACTGAACTAAGATAAAGATACAGCTGAAGACCTACATCAGGCTTCTGACCTGGAGCACTGAAAGCAAGAAATGCCTTTTCTCAGTATTCTCACGCGACCAACCTGCCTGATACTTGTCATCACGGTATTAAGCAGAGCGGTATGCTCAGACGCTCCATGAACCAGGAAATCTTGTGATCTCTCTGGTTCATTGTGGTTACATATAGTTGCTGTGAAAGGTATTTTAAATTTAAAAAATAGAAAGGATATCAGCCACAACGTTACTTAAGTACTATAGCATTGGTTGTGGTGCTGTATATGATCCACAGCATCATTTCTGTGTCTCCTGTGAACACATTAATATGAAACTGTATAAAAGTTATTTGCAAATGAATGTGAAAAATAGCGCAAAAGAAAATGTTTTATGCCATCCTGTGTATACTGCTTATACTGAAACGCCATAATTTCATTTTGTTTGCTTGGATCTTTTGATTAGCAGTAGTACCAAACAATCACACTCTCAAGTTTTGAAACAGGGTACAGCAGAAAGGTCTGAACAGTTTTTCACTTATCTCAAGAGTGAATACCTCAGTGTAACTGCCCAATTTATTTTGATAGAATATTATTTTGCTTTCCACCTAAAGAACACGGGGACTGACTTCCATCTAAAAAAATAGCAGATTCATTTTCAAAACACAAGCATTAGCACTTGTTGAAAATCAGTATGTACTCAGATACCTGTTTTAACGACTACAAGTTTAACTACATCTCTTCTGTCTGTGACAAAATACTAATAGATCAGCAAGAGCCAAGTCCTTCTTGGGTTTGAAAATGCTATCACTTACAACTACCCGAGTACTCATCGCACATGGCGCAACACTTCATATTACAGCTTATGTATTGAAATTCTGGTTTACAGCCTTCAGCTCCCAGGCATTTCAACTTCAATGCCCCCGTACCATGCTGACACGAGAAAGGTGGGATGATACAAACCCCTGGCCTTGGGAGCAATCAGAGACAACAGGGAGGGCAACAGCTCCAGCGTTAGCCATGGACCTTGCTGCCAAAGCCTCCCAGCCAAGGGGCACCCCCAGGATCCTTGAATTTATTTTACAGGTTAAAATATATTTTTTTTTTCATACCTGGAGGACAAAATGGACTTTTTTTGGTACAAGCCCATTTTACAAAGGAGGCGTAGCTGACTATCAAGTCAAAGCAACCCACCAGTGCAGAACTCGTGTGGCACCAGAGCAAAATACAAGTAGTTTCGGGCAGATGCCGCACATCTCCTTTCTGCGCAGTTACTGCAGCTGCAAAAACAAGGCTCAGGCATGTAACAAAGCCATTCTGTTCAGACGGGTGAAGAAATCCACCTATGTTTCCAGTGTTTTGAGGTCTCTCCTACCACACCATGAAGAAAAGTTTTGTTTGATTTCTGACAGGACACACGGGTCTTTGTATAGCATGAGGGATCGCATCCAGAATTCCCCATGTGTTTTTGTAATTTGAAATAAAACAAATAAACACAATTTTTATTCAGTAGACATGAGCATCTGGAAGATGACATCAACATGACTTCAACTTTAATGTCAAAGTGTTAGACTGAAATCCAATATCATTGAACAATTTGTGGTGGAGGTGCCAGAAACAAACATCACAGATTAAAACTGTGATGGAAACAAGGTTTCTGCAGCAGCTGAGGGAAGAAACAACGTTTTAGAGCTTTACTGAATGCCTGATGAACATTGTTGTCATTACAGTAGCAGTTTGAGCCTAAATTTGTGATACTAAATATCAAAATGAAGATCCCGGTCTCCCGAGATCTGGGTTTCCAGCCTTGCCCTGCTCTGCTTTCTCCATTTATTCTCCTGTCCCTCTTCATGGCGATCAAAACCACCTTTGCTGAAGCTCTTTGGAGGTGGGCGAAGAGAGGACAGCCTGGGCACGCTCGTCCTTCCCTCTGCCCGCGGGGAGCTGCCGACACCAGACAGCAACCCATCCCATCGAGGGAATGGGAATAATGAGTAAGGTCGCACTGGGACTGGAAATCCCACACAGGGAGAACGGGAAAGTGCCACCACCACCACACTAAGCCTCCGCATCTCGGAAGGAAACTCCTGAGAGGCAAGTGCTGGCTACGTCGGAAGAAGACATGGGGAGAGAGGGAATGAAAGACCAAAACGTTTCCTCCTCATAACACTCTCAGCTCCCAGGCTTAATTATACAGGATCAACAATCCTAACCATAACTACTGGCAGCCTCTCTATGTGCAAGCATCCAGCCAACCTCAAAAATGTGGCTTTAGCACTCACACGATTTTCACAGGCAAAAAAATCTGTTTAATTAGATAGTTCGTAATTTATTCTGAAAGCAAAAATGAAGATATCTATATACTCTTAAAACAAGTCAAACCACTACCCTTTTTTTATTTAAACATCACTATTAGATTGTCCCAGTTTGAAGTTTCCTACTCCCAGTTGTAATGCTAATTAAACCTTTTGGGGAAGCTGTGTGCTCATTCTTATGCGCTGCTATTAACTTTTTTTTTTATTGCAGATAGTTGGGATCCAACGCCATTCCACTAAATCCAGTCAGAAGGATTTTATTTTGATTTTGTCTGGCTTGTTTTATTCTTAGCAGATGGTGCAAACCCATGTGTTGATGAGTACATGCCACAGGAGAGCATCTGAATCGATACAGCCGGCCCCAAACTACAGCGGTGTCTCTGCTGAGGACTTCAGCGCCCGCCGCCACTCAGGACCACACTTCTCAGCGTGGTGTGTCAGCTCAGATGGGCTTTCAAAACTATACTACTTCTGGTACCTAAAATGGCTTTGAGAAGATACTTCAGGCATCTCTACAGCAGCGTAAGCATCCTCAAAGTTGGTGTTTTTCAAACTAATTATTACTGTGCTACATATGTAGCTGAAGTGGACTAAAGGTGACATGGTTTTGATAAATACAAATGACTGTATTTTTGCATATGCAAATCAACAAATAATTTGCATGAAATATGATTCAACAGCCATGCATGTTATGTGCATGTGCAGGTAACAACTTTCCCAGGGCATCTTTTTCTCCCTCCTTTTCTCCTTTTTCTCCCTCCTTTGTCTGTGAGACTCTCTGTGGCCTCCCTGTCTCTGATTCTGCTTGAAATATGTCCCCTGATAACCTAAAGAGAAGTACATATAAAGGGCTTAGAGCTATTTATAGCAAAGCCTGTGTGCCTGAAAACATTGCAGTTTTCATGTGCTGGGTACACGCATTGCTTATGAACTGCAGCCGGAAAACCGTTGCCTCCCTCTTTAGCGATTCCAGTCAGCATTCACAAGGCAAGATAGAGAGAGCCAAGGAAGGAAGCAGACATAAGGACAAAACGCAAACAAACTGAAAATTTACCAATCACTTATATTCAGAAACCAGGGAGGGGGTGGCGGTGGTTTACAAGATAGATTCATCTCTATCTGCATTTCAAACTGCTGGAAATGGGCATGCAAAGTGGATTAGCATGATCACACCAATATTCTTCAGTACGGGTTTTGTACAAGCCCCTGAGAACAAGCATAATCTCTCATAATTACTGCATATGCCGTTGTCACATTAAATAACAGCCTTGCCTCAAACTGTTTAAAAGTTTACTAACCTTCAATTCTTCCAACTGGGTATTGGGCGCAACTCAACAGACCCAGGAATACTGCAAGCAAAGTTCACGTTCAAATGCTGATCTGCAAATCCCACATGAATGTGTTTCATTGCTGCGCTTCATTTGAAGCGATTCGCATTTCATTTACCTTACAGCAAGAGCAATGGCTTAAATTTTGTTCTTAATAGGGCAAAATCCCCATTCCTCTTATGCCTTCCTACAAGCAACCAACGCTCAGGTCAGTTTTAAGTCCTACTGGCCAGAAACATAATAGAAGATGACTCAAAACTCTGAGAAGACAGACTCAGATTCAACTCTGATTTCTGCTGCCCACAATTACATGGTTCAAGGTCTTGCTCAATGAGACCAGAAGAAAAACCAGGGAACGGTGAAAGGCAAAGATAATGTGTTCTGCTTTGCCTCCCTTCTGCCTTGGGTTTGAGCCACTGGACAGAGATTTTGAGAAGAGATACCAGGTCAGGCACAGCTGTGTGAGGCTGGCAGGCGGGGAACAAGGTATATTTTGCAGTTGTCAGCAAAGAACTGGCAACCAAAACCACAAAAAGAAGTTAAGATCAGCGTACACCAGAATAAAAAGGGAAAAGAAGAACCTTTTATTATAAATCCCAAAGCTATTTATTACTCATAGACAGTCACAGATGTGATATTTGTCCCCAGGTGAGACTCACTAAGCTTATAAATATGTTTTAATTAAAATCAGTTCCCTAAACTCTCAGCCTTTCCTATCATCATTCTATGAACAACAAAATCCAATGCTTCATAGAGGTCCTCGGACAACACACACACTTAACACTTTTAAGAGCAGAAAAAGAGCTGACACCTGGGCTTTGCAGTCACACTCAGATACAAGCCATGCTATGAAGTAACCAAGCCACAGTAAACAAAGGAGCCTTTCCTGAACTTAAAACTTAAATAAGAGAACAGAAGCTACAAGAGCAACTTCACCCTTGTTCTGTAGTATCCCTCAGGAAAAAATGAAGAGGAAGATGAGCTGGTCATGAAAAAAGCAGGTTGCGCAGCCAGCTCATAAGAAGCCAGAAAAATGTACTACTTTATTTTTAAAAACGAGTATTTTTAAATCAATATATTTAAACCAGCACATCTTTCTTTGAACCAGCTGGTGGGAGACACCAGCGGTGACAAGACATGGAATTAGCTGAAACTCAAGCCTGATTTACTCGGGCACTTCTCGTGCTCCATTACAACTTTTAAATCAAGTCGAGAAGCTTGTGTAACAGGAAGTTGGTATCCACTTATCCTTATCTCCTTTCTCCACTGGTTCGCCTTCAGAACACTTAGCCCCTAATTTATAGGGTAATATCAATAAACAAACAAATAGAATAACTGCCCCCTGAGGAGAAAGGGAAGACAAGGGTCAAAACCTCTCCTGCTTTCTAGACACTGGACAGACTATCTTGTAAATTTGAGTTTGGTCCAGAGGGAACCAGGCAAAACATTACTCGTGTTTCCATGCTGCTGGTTTGATAGTAGAAACATTTTTAACATGAAAACAACGTAAGTGGTTTTACCAATTAATTTGGGAATACAGACAAGGGGTAGGATTCATACTTAGTGCATAGCATCACTATATGCACTAAAACCTCCAGAAACGCCAGCAAACTTCTATTTCTAACTGACTCTCCAAATGACTTTCTCCTCGATATCCTCATGTGCGAGACAAACATCGGTGAAAGAGGAAACAAATAAAAAATGCCGCCAAAACACTGATGAAAAGAGGGGACTGAGGGAATATTTTTTTCTTTGCTACATACATGTTCCCTGGAGCATATCAAGTTGGAGTCTCAAAACAGGGAAACATACTGAGGACAGAATAGCAAAGCTGGCATGAAGCTGGCCAGTGGAAAGGTGACACAAGTCATACCAAATTCTCCCTTCTGTGGAGATCCGTACCAGATATCTCCATTAATAGGAAGTTATGGGAAAACCAGGTATAAATCAGCCAAAGTTTTTAGTACCACAGCCTGGATGCAATGCTAACGCACAGCACCGGGTTCTGGAATTTGCAGCCAAGCTGGAACATTAATACGGGGACTATTAATTTACCTGACCGTGTTGTCAGGCTCATTATGACGCTTAATTTCCAGCGTTAACTATTTTACCCGTAGCTGTCAGTGAACTCTTCTAAGATGGATGCATCAGGCCGTGCAACGCCCCAGCCAAAAGGTTGCAACTCCTCGGCAGGAGAGGTCAGCTGTACTTGTAATTTGCACAGGAAGCCTAACGGTGTGGCGTAAAGAGAACAGTAGCTGGGCCCTCCTTTTACCAAACCGCCGTCATCACAAAAGGACTTGCGAGGTCCCCTCGAAACCCCGACGAAACTTTGTCCCGGCAGAAGTAAAGGTGTTTTTCAGCCAGGCAGTAGGGCGAGCAGAGACCTGCCTGTACCGGGCCGTGGTGGGACAAGGGGCTGCCGGTCCCGGCCGGAGCAGAGGAGGTGGACCGGGGACCGAGGACCGGCCGCCGCGCCCGGGGCTGATGAACCGCGACCCGGGCGGCAGCGCGACCCGGGCGGCAGCGCGACCCGGGCGGCAGCGCGACCCGGGCGGCAGCGCCGCTCCCCGCCTCCCGCCCGCGACCCGCCGGAGCCTTCTCTCCCCGCTTATTTGTTTAAAGTGCTGATTAACGACGAGATCGAGAACGCCGTCGTATATACGTTTTACCGTTAAGAGCCGGTTACCGCTTTAATCTCGCAGCTACTCAGACACGGGGATAAACCCGGCGAGGATTAACCAGGTCAACTATAGACAGCCCGGGGAGCAGCTCAGGCGACGCTCCCGCAGAGCAACAAGGCGAGGGCGGCGGGGATCGCCCCCCCGGCGCGGGCCGGACCCCCGCCCCACCCGCGGGGGGGAGCCGTGCACGCCGGACCCCCTTCCCCGGACTCACCCAGCTTCTCCGCCCGCAGCCAGAGCGGGGCCGAGGCTCCCAGCAGCAGCGAGAGCAGCAACGAGGGGGCGACCCGCGCCCCCCCGGCGGGGCCCACGGCTCCGGCTCTCGGCGGGGCGGGCATGGCACAACTTCCCCACTTCCCTCCTGCTCCTTTCTCTCCTTCTCCTCCTCGCCGGGGCGGCTCCGGGACCAGCTCTCTCTCCGGCGGAGGGGGGCGGCCGCCCCCCGGCATCCCTCTCCCCCCGCAGGTGTTGGACGGAGGCGGAGAAGGGGCCGTGCGGGGCTGCCCCTGGCCCCCCGCCGGCGGCCGAGGCTGCAGCTCTGCCGCCTCCCCGGCCCGGGGCTGGGGGTGGAGAAAGGAAACGGGAGAAAGGGAAGCGCCACTATTCCCATTGGGCTGCAGCGCGGGGTGTCTCCTCCTCCTCTTCTTCCTCCTCCTCCTCCTCCTCCTCCTCCTCCTCCCGCCGTGGGCCGAGGGGCCGGCTCGGCCCCGCCGCCCCCTCCCCTCCGCTCCCCCGGGTGCTGCTTCTCCCACCCACCGCTGCTCTGGGGATACCGGACCGGGGGAACGGGGGGCTCCCCCCCAGACCAGCGCAGCCCCGAGCATCGCCTGCGAGGCCCCATCCCTGTTACACATGTTGACACGCACGCGTGCGTACATAGGGATTTTGAAGCAAACGGGATTATTTGGCTAATTCCCAGGCGGCGCTCCGGGGGGAGCGGGGGGACCGGGGACACGAGTGGGCAAAGGGGAACTTCCAGCCCCTGCAGCAGAGCTGGGGTCGTGCGGGGGTTTCCCACTCCCGTAACCTGCTCCCCGGGTGGTATCTCCACGCAGGGCTGCGTTACGGCCGCAGATTAAACGGGCCCCAGCGGCTGGGCTTTTAAAAGTGTGCCGGGGAACTCCAAATCTGACCCTGTCCTGGCTTTTCGGGGATGGGTTGCTGCGAGGCGGGTAGATTCACACCGCCGGCAGGTCAGAAATGCTGTGCTGCTATGCACGTAATTAACCTGCGTGTCCTAGAGGCAACTGATAATTGTTAGATTTTATAGTATTTTAGAAAAAGTCAAGTTTAGTAAGCCTTTATTCTAATCGAGCTCTTGTTTTGTAAGTGTTAATGCCTGGGTTTTAACTTTTCAGACACCCTATGTGATCAGGCATATTTTTTTTACCGTGTACCCAGTACATTGTACTCATGGTATATATATTTAACACAGGTTTTTAGTATTTGAGACTCACCCCTTCCTTGCAAAGGAGAGTCTGAAATCTAGACTACAACATTAGACCTGGTGTAAGGCAGAACATTCGTTACTGCAGCAGTTTAGCGGTCAGACTAATCCTCGCCGGCCCTTGTCAGCATCCTTCTGGCTGAAGGAGGTTGTGGTGGGTCACTGGCTTCAGGACTCTGAAGGCTGAGAGACTTTTAAAGAGGACTATGTCCATGGGAATGAAAGTGGCCTGTTCCTGTATTTGTCTCACAGATCGTCAGGAACAAATCCACACGAATGAGGGTGATTATGGAGGGGAAGGGGCGAGAAACTCAAACTCTGCCACAGCCTCAAGACTGGACTTAAAAAGAACACAGAACTGGTGAAAATATTGTGGTTATAGAAAATAGCTTCTCCAATACCAAATACTGGTTCAAAACCTACAAATGAGACCTAACATAAACAAAAACATGAGGGAGCAAAATAAATAGGACAATATACATGTTGCAAAACATGTATCACCTTTGAAAGAGCTGCAGTTCTTGAAAAGCAACATAACAGCATAAGAGCATGCATTGTTTTGTATCAGTCTCAGTGGGCAATTAAAACCAGCCAGTCATACATGGGTTGGTACTGGGAACTGTCCTGATTTGCATTCCATCAACTGAGATCTAGAATATATTTTTAATAATAGGGCCAGGTTTTAGCTGTATTCGTTAAGGGTCATCACAAATATCGGCAGAAAAGTCCTGCAAGTCAATCCCAAGTAATCTACCGAGGCAGTGCTGCAATAAGCTGGGTCTGGCGATCTTGGGCAATTTAATGCTCAAAAACCTCTGCCGTGGTGCTTGCAGATAGTGTTGCTAGTGCTGAGCTCTCAAGAGAACTTGGGTGCTGGTAATTGGTACAGGCAAGTTAGCAGCCTTGGAAGGCCAAAATGGTTTTTTGCCTGTCACATACCTTTTGGAGACTCATGAAGATGAGGAAGGTGGGTTGGCAGACACTGGGAGAGGAAGCTTTCTCCTTTTCCTGGGCGTTGGAGGCTTAGCAATGCCCTGTGGGACAGATAGCTAGAGAATAATTCCCTTCACAGTTATTTTTATTCCAATGATTTGTAGTAAAATGATAAGTCATGCCCTTGAGACTGGGGCTGTAAAATATCTGGGAGTGGTGTTTGTTTTCCTTTCATGATTGGTGACGGAGTTTACTGTACAGGAGAGCACTGGTGGAAGGAAGGGCAAGCAGGCTGCCTTTTCAAACTTCTCACCACCCTGGGCTCAGCAGGAGCTGGTTGCTTGTCTGAGGCTACGCGTTTCCCATTGCAAACGTGTATAATGCTCGGATGGAAACTCGGCACCTCTTCCAGAAGGTGTTGGAAGCACAGCTTTCCTATTGACTTCAGTAGGATAATGAGTAACGCAATCAGTGCAGTAGCTTCTGTATTATTTATTTTGCTATTAAATTCACATTACTTTTTCATGCCCTCTCCCTGTCAGTTTTCAACAGGCTGTAGGCAAGGAACTTACTGTCAGCTTCCAAGATTAAATAATCATTATGATGAATGAAGTAGTCTATAGCTCTCAAAGCTGTTATTCAAGGACTTGTGTAACCCCTGTCACATTGCTACATTGGTTCATGTGTACTTTTCCAAATTTCCCTTTGTAAGGAGGAGAATTAAAACCAGCTTTTAAATAAATACAGTTTTAAAGGCAAGGCTTTGAGTCAAGGCAAAAAGATTAATTCAGAAAGGAGGCGTACATAGAGCCTGACTAATAACTTGTGGGGATGTCACACAATGGGAGCTTCACAACATGAAAACTCCATGGCAGACCACTTCTGACAGCTTAATGTGGATGATTTTGGCCACTAACACTGACTTAATTTGGAAGAGACAGGATTCACCCAGGGACACAGACAGACTACTTTTCAGTATGAGCATGTGCTCTTCCTTTACAGTCAGATTTCCAAGCATACCAGTTAGGAGTATTTTGTGTGTTTAATGCAAATGGTACTAACTGAGTCACCTACAACTAGATAATGTATCTCATCTAGTATTCAGTAGATGGATAACTTTACTGTGCAGCCACCTGCAAATGAGAAATTATGTTTTTACTCTACAGATGTCTGGCCTCAGGATGAACAGCAAGACAGGACTTGAGGACAAAATCAGCTCAAAACACTTTAGAAGGCGGTTGGTCAGTATGGCAGGGACATACCCGCGTTTCATTTATAGACTTGTACAGTCTATAGCTTCATGGATTTACCTTCTTACCTATACTTGTTATATACTTGTATATAACATACACTGAAAGAGCGTCTTCTAAGCAGACCTGAAGCATCTAATGAGTCCTTGCATGCCTTGTGTGATGTTAAGCAGGTAGTTTGTCTGGGGCAAGGGGTAGAGGAGGAAGGAAAAATGCATTGAAGAGTTTACCTAAGCTTATCTTGCAAGCTTGACACTGTATACATACTTTCTTTCAAAAGATCCTTGTTTTGTACATGTTCTAGGGAAAAAAAAAAAAGCCAAACCCCTGATTTATACAAAGAGATTTAAGTTTCATCTTATTGGAGTAGCCTTGCTTTTGTGCAACTAACAGGAAAGTTCCTGTTCTTCCTAAGTTGTAAGCACTTTCTTTGCTGACTGTGTAGAAGAAGGAGGAGGAATCAGAAGGCACAGTGAGGTGGAGAGGACCTGAGTTCACCAACTACAAAGCGCAAGAACAATTCTAGACATCGAGAGGTATGTTAATCTTGTCATTTACCAGAATGATAGCTTGCACATTGAGAGGCCTTTTAACGGTCTTTATACGTGGGCTAGGTTTTGCATTTTCATTGGTCCAAAGCAAATACTATAATGGATTTACAGGGTAAAGCTGAGAACGAAATGGTTCGGTTGCTGATCTCTGTGTATTCAGGTACTGCATTCTGCCAGAAGTGTACGTGGTAGTTGTATAAAAAATCAGAAAATAAAACATATGAAGTAAAAGCCTGAGATGCACCTAGATTCAACATTCTGTGTGTGTAGAGTATTTAATGGACCTAGTATACTGTGCTGTGTTTGTATCATTGGAAGGCTAAGGCCATGCCCACAGAGCAGCAAAGACATTTCAGGCTGCGTAACACCACCCTCTATTAAGGTCTGCATACCATTAAACCAGCTGGAGATGGGCTGACCTCCAGGACTCCTCTGGGCTTCTGGATATTCACCCAACTACTGCTGCAAAAAAGGTCGTCTTCATTTATAGCAGACTGCAGGACTGGGCTCTCCTCGTCAGAGCCAGCCTGGGTTCTGGTGAGGCTCACGTTAGCAACCTCCATCCTTGCTTACTGTAAGCATCCCTCTCCAGGTGTGAAAATACACAGGAGTGAAGCAGTTAGTAAAAATAACGTTTTCAAGGAGTTCTGAGCAAGTAGGTAAGGGGATATCATGACTGCTTCATTACTTTAAGGGAAACATGAGGCAAAAAATCAGACAGAAAAAAAACTTCAGACAGAAGAAACAGTTTAACTTGCACTGGCACAGGTCGCTGCCCACACCCATGCAGATGAGCTGGAACCATATTATGGGCATTATGCAATTACACTGGTAGCAAAAATCGCCCGTGGGGAGAGACCATAAATATTCTTAGACCTTAGGAACGTGAAGGAAGAAATTGCAGGCAATAAATTTGGGTAATAATCTCTGGGAGCGAAAGCCAAACTGTAGCACGCTTCAAGACTTTTGTCTTTTATTTTCAGCAGCAGCGAACGATGGGTCTTGCCTGGGTGGGAGTGGTAGCAGGGCCCTTACCAGCACTGGTAGGGGTATGCCTGTGGGATAATTGGATGCTAAGAGGATACGCAGACTCATTCACTACAACAGCAGCAGTTGGGTGTAACTCTAATGAGAGCCATATAGGGGATGAATGTGCACTTTTCATCACTTTAATTACTGCAACCTATCCAATCATGTCACCTATTATGATGTAATTATGAGATCAAGCTGAAGACTAATCATTTGTCCCACTGCCACATATTTTGCAGTTTCTCACAGCTGCTTGGTAGTCTTAGGTCATAATTTTTCTTACTTCCAAGTGAAATGAAATAAAGTTGCTAATCATCCAGATTTTGAAGACAATCAACCAACCAGACGTGCCATGCTGCCGTCTTAAATTCTGTCAAGAAATATGGGGCAGAATGTTCCTTTCATTTAAACATATTGTTTTAGGGTTGCCTTGAAAAATATTATGATCTAGAGATTCACGACACTCTTTGTCAAAACAGAGCCTACTATTTTATAACTTACTAGTTGGCAGCATCCTTGATCAATTTGTCAGTGACAAAGCTCTCATTGTTTTTTATAGGTGTTCTAAAGAGTTTTCCTGTTTCTGTAAGGTATTAACCCTCATGCATTTAGAAAATAACAACTTTTTCCCCTTAATACATAGGTAGTAGGTAATTTTTAACTGTAATTTTTTTTTTTTTTGAGGGGGAGTTCACAGCTGAATTTGCGTAGTCTGCTTTTTTTCCATGAGAAACAAGTAGTCTTAATCATTTACTCATGTTTATGAGACTGCATCCAAGTAGGAGCTAAGAAACTACTTGTGCAAAATATGAAGCAATCCTGTGGTCACTTCCAGGAATAACCAATTATGTTTGAATCACATGCCTTTTCAATAAAGGCAGCAATTGGTCTAGTTATGTTCTTCCAAAAAAAGTGTGGAGTAATGGAAGGTGAATGTGAGTAAGCAGAGTTTACCCATTTCTAATATAGTGAGTGTGGCACTTATTCTTGTGTATACTAGAGACAGCCGTTTATGTACTGTTTTGTTAATCATTATACCCCTGGCTATATGAGTAAGAGCTTAGAGAGCTGAAAGCAAATACAAGTATGAGCTGAGTGACTGCCTGCTTTAACAGAAATCATCCAATTTACACCAGATCTAGCCCTTCTTCCTAATTTCAAGTGTTTATGCCACATTGCAGTTTTCTTGCAGGATGCAAGATGAACTCGGGCAGAAAGCCTCAGGGCTTGAAAAGCAAGTCCAGAGATGGCCTTCTTTCCCTTCATTTGATTTCTTTGGAGAGAGAGGGATTGGAATCATGCTTATTAATTTAGTAATCAGTGATGTGAGGGACTGTGCTCCCTCCGCCCTCCCCACGCTCACTTCGGGCCCTATGGAAGTCTGCACTCCTCAGGGCTTCACAGAAGTAAGCCAGTTATGCATAGTGGAAGCATGGCTCATAAATCTGCAATAATCATTATGTACGGAGAAAAAGCTTCTTGTGCAACTTTTCCACATAGCATTGCGGCATTACACCAACGAATTACAAGGTCAAATTCTTGTAATTCATAACTGTCACAGCTGTGGCTTACAACTGTATATATAGTTTAAGGGTTCACTGTTAATTGCTTTTAAGGCCAGGCATTTGATTAGTAAAAAACTGATCAAATGTCATCTGTGTTTGTAAAGACCCTTGTGCCTTTTTAAAAATAATTTCAAAAAAATACGGGCTTGAGTTTGAATATTTTCTCATATTTTAATTACAGTATTCATTGTATTATTGTGCCTGTTTATGAAATAAAATATTTAGAGCCTACCTTAGGTTCCTTGTCAAAGATAATTGGATAATAAAAAGTAAACATAGCAGGTTGGTGAATATTCAAATCAGTTTTATTCATCACTCATGCTTGGAGTTTGTGTGGCTGGGTTTTGGTAGCAGGGAAGGGGGCTGCAGGGAGAAGCTTCTAGAAGCTTCCCCAGCTCCAAGTTGGACCCGCCTCTGGCCACGGCTGAGCCAATCAGCGGCAGGGGTAACGCCTCTGGGATGACGTATTTAAGAGGGGAAACCTGCAGCAGGGGAGGAGATTGGAATGTGAGAGAAGCCCCTGTGCAGACAGTAAGGTCAGTGAGGGAAGAGGGGATGTCCCCACAGCCTGTGGTGAGGTGGCAGGCTGTCCCCCCTAGTCCATGGAGGGGAGCAGATGCCCACCTGCAGCCCGGGGAGAGAGGAGCCCATGCCGGAGCAGGGGGATGGATGCCCCCCAAGATGGCTGCCGCTCCATGGGGAAGCCCATGTAGAGCAGGCTGTGCCTGAAGGACTGCAGCCTGCGGGAAGGGCTCATGTTGGAGAAGTTTGTGAAGGACTGTCTCCCGTGGGAGGGACCCCATGATGGAGCAGAGGAAGAGTAAGGAGTCCTCCCCTTGAGGAGGAAGGAGCAGCAGAGACAAGGTGTGAGGAACTGACCCCAACCCACGTTCCCCGTCCCCCTGCAAATTGGGAGTGGAGTTGAGCCTGGGAAGGAAGGAGGGGTTGGGGGAAGGTGTTCTAAAGTTTGGTTTTACTTCTCATTATCCTTGTTTTGATTTGACTTGTAGTAAATTAAATTGATTTTGTTTCTCCTCCAAGTTGAGCCTGTCTTTTGCCCATGACCAAAGGTGGTGAGTGATCCCTCCCTGTCCTTTTCTCAACCCACGAGCTTTTCTTCATATTTTCCCCTCAACCCACCAGGGCTGGCAGGGAGGAGTGAGTGAGCTTTGTGGTGCTTTGTTACTGGCTGGGCTTAAACCCCGACACCTCATAACATAACAAATGATAAATAATTGAGAATTTTTACTGCTTAAGGTTAGGTTTGTGTGGACAGTATGATTTCTCAAATATTCCTTCCCAAAGTAAGAAATTTTGGCATCCTTCTGTCTGCTTCTTTTCATTAAAGATACTGTATTCTTAGCTATGGTTGTTCTTGGCCCCAGGGTTCACACACAGTCCTAAAGGCCTCTTTCAAAATGTGATATATGTAGTTGAGACCTAGTTAGGTCTGCCCCCTCTACTTAAATTCAGCCTGCATTTTAATTGTTTGTCTTATATCCAGTACAGCATTTGTCCACCGAAATCGGATGTGATTTACCCTCCTTCCCTTGAGCATGATGGTATTTTAGGTGCAGGGTGGCAGAGCCGGGCTGACTGCCTATGTGGATTCAGCCCAGGAATTCACCTCCCACGGGCTGCTCACCTGCCGACAGCAGACTCTGGGGCCAGGGCCAGGCTTTCACTGGGCGAGCAGCTCTGCTGCCTAATCTTCATTTCTAGCTCTTGCTGCCTGGGCTTGCTGAGTTCCCACTCTAAAGGCTCTGTAGTAGATGTGTTTTCTTACCTGTTTTGTACACATTTGTCCACAGCGGCTGAAAAGCTTTGAGTGAACCCTTTGTGGCTTCATCTGAAGACATTCCTCCAGTGGATGAACAGCGCTGAGCATCTAGGAACAAGAGAACCTTCAGCTGGCATGACCAACCCTGGCAGAGAGTATCTGTGTGTGGCTAAAACCTCTGCAACTATCCCCACTACCCAGCCTCATGTGCCCAGAGAAACAGGCAGCTTCACAGAGGAGATGCCATGGGGCGGCTCAGCTTAGCGCGGCACAAAAGGATGCAGGATGCGTGCCCGGAATCCCAGATGGTGAGCACGGTGGTGGTACAGTCAGCCACAGCTAAGGCTGTGCTGGTGGCTGCTCAAACCAGGGCAAAACTAACCCTGGTAATAATTACCTGGTATAATCCTGCAGCGGAAATGTATAGTCCTTCTCTGTAGAGAGGACCTGAGTCCCTGCAACTTCTGACTTTCTCACGTAGCACCCTGCTCATCCAGGAATTATGAGGATTCAGCACCTTTTCAGGGGTTGCCATAATCTTTTGGGCTCAGACCTCTGCTGTCTATGTTTGAATACTGTATCATTTACGTATTTTTAGGTATTTGACCCACTGTTTCAAAAAAGATGAGCATGCTGTATTAATCAATCATCAGGATTCATGTTAGCACTGTTGAACTGTTTTCTGACTGACTTTGTAGTTTTACTTGGAAAAGAGAGATCAAATGGATTTTTATTCATTCTCATGGCATTATCTAATCCCTCTCCCACACTCCTGTCAATATGCCCTCCTTACTAGAGGTCTGGAGAGGCAAAACCTACCCTCTAAATGAGCAGGAGCAGGAAGCCCAGCTTCCTCTTGCTTACAAACCACTGTTGGAGCACATGTAGGTTGTCCCATGTTGCTTTCCCCTGGTTGCAGAGGCTGGCTTTGGTGGACCATGAACCTTCACTTACTTCCTCTCATCTTAAACGCAGTATTTTTTCTTGATGTTCCTCGCCCTATGGTAGCGTCCCAGGGATTTCGTTGTTGTTTTGATCTGTGGAATTACATTAATGCAATAAACTAGCAAACACTGAAGCAAAAGAAACCAAACCAGCATGACAGAGATACCACAGTCAGAAAATAGTGATAACATTTGCAGACAGGCGTTCTGCCAAGTGAAGGCTAACTTGTTGCTACACAAAAGAAATATTTATAGCTAATTTATTTTACTGGTCTTACAGAAATACACATACAGACAATTTCTCATATGTATTATCTTTATCTGAAAAACATGCAAAAAAAGCATTAAACTATTTTGATTGGCATAGACATTGAAGTGTATGTGTCTAGGCACTCTTTCTGGACCTGGAAACTCTACCAAAGGAATCATTACTACTTAGTAGTCCTGCTTGGGCAGAATCTCTGCCTTCAGCTTAGCTCTTGGGCCTAATCTAAAGCACCTTGAAGTTACTGGGGGAGCCTGTGTTGACAGCAGCACCAAGTGCTCCTTTGGGCCTGTACTTTCCGAATTCTGATGCTGTAATATTTCAGGATACTGGCGTACCCATAGGTCTCCTTTCTGCTCAACTTCTGCAGCTTGCGGATCAATGGAAGAAAGCATGTGCCTGCATCTCAGCTGTTCAACCTTCACTTAAATTGTTGTTAAGATGGGTATCCACCAGTAACTGGACTGCGAACACAAATGCCTGGGGAGGTTGAAGAATACGGTCTCTTCTGCACTCTCTGCTGTGCATTACTGCAAAAGGGCACATTAGCCTTTTTCACAGAATACTCTTTCTCTGTTTTGTAATTTAGTCCATATCCCAAACATTGCTGGAAAAGAAAAAAAATACAGAAGGATCTTCTCAGAAACAGTTATTGCAGTTATTGTTTTAAAATAAGAAATACTATTATATCTGTTGTGATCTAGAGATTTTTCTCTTTCTAGTGCATTCCTTTCTTCTTTGAGCTCCACTGAGTCCTTTCAGCATTAGAAGAGGCATGTGTGCGCTTGTGTTTGTGCATGTAAGTAATACTGGAAAAATCATATACTTTTCATAAGCCGATTTATGTCTTTAATCTTGGGAGCATAAACATATGAACCAGTATGACATCCCTTGTTTAAAGCTTCTCCTGTCTTAGCGTGCTTTACCTTGAGGTAGTGTGTGTCATTACAGCTTAAGCATGTCATTGTTTTGCAAATCTTTTGGGACTCCAGATGTGCTCGCAATTAAAGGCCGACTCTTATTTGTATGATCATAACGCAGAGAGAGGTCACTGCTCTTTTGTGCAAGATCACATTCAAACACACCGGGAGCAGCAGACCCCGCTCCCCAGGCTTCTCTCTGTTAAGGGACAATGATGTATCCTCAGACCTAAATTTAGTTCACAATAGCAGCTGTTAGAGTGAAGGTTCAAACCAGCCCGGTCAAAGGGTCCCTTTCTTGGCCTTACTTCCCCTCTTCTGGTGCTCACCTGATGTTGTGTTGAGCCAATTCAACTTGCTGAGCTAGCAGAACATTTTCTTGACAACAAGGTGAAAGGCTTTCCGCTGTGTCAGGGACCTGAATTAGCTCGGTAGAGAATCAAAAAAGCTCCAGAGGTGGTGTAAGGGGGAATGACCACGCTGCTAGGGCAGGGCAGGGGAAACTGAGGTCTGGGAATGTGGCGGGGAAGGGGCAGGGAAAGGGAGGAGGGAAATGTCAGGGCTGCTGGTTTTCAGAGTGATAAATCCTCTCAGCCTTGGTGTGCACCCTCAAGGTTAGTGTTCAGGTGTAGCTCCGTGTGCCCTCCTCCCCTTGCTCTGGCATCTGCCTCACTTCTCGGTGAAGAAAACTTCCTCAGGAAGGAAACTCCCTTCGGCTCAAGGAAATTTCCTCAGCAAAAGAAAAGGAAAAGCTGGCTCGATACCCAAACAACTGCTTTGCTGTGGGTCTGACAGCACGTCAGTGGCAGCACACACAGCTGGGGGCAGATAATGCGTAGGCTGTTTTAAAGCATTGTAATAAATTTAAAATCAGTACATCCAAATTGAAGTGACTGCTGTTGCAGTCAATGGAGATGTCAGGCTCGGTTCGGTGGCCTAAACAGAGGCACCTCCTGCCCTTTGAGATGCTCGGACGATCCCTCTGGCTCTCAGCTGCTGGTCCTGCTGCTTGGCCCCCCCGGGCTCCCCCCACCTGCCCACAGCCCAGGACCCCACGGCAGCTGTTGGTATTCCAGAGGAGTTTGAAACCCTCAGGGGATAAAATCTGAAGAGTTGGTGGGGCTGCCTGTGGTGTTGGCACACCTTCGTGAGTTGAGACAAAATATTGGCTTTCCCACAGCATATACCTCTTCACACATTAACACAGGTAGAAATGACGTGCTGGGTTACCCTCCCCAGGATTTCTCATGTCAGTAGTCCCAGCTAACTGTGGTCTTCCCAGGGGATGTTTCCCTGTCCCTCCAACAAGAATGGATCAGACATATCTCCAGCTGTTTGCAACAACCCTGTGTTTGTCTGTTGAAGGCTCAAAAAGATTTTAGAGAACTTGTTTGAAATTATTTTTCTTTTTTTTTTTTTTTTCCTGCTATGAGGGTCTTTGCTTTTCCTTCTGTGAAGAAAGGGAACTAACTACTTGTTGCTGTGGAGCAGCAGCGGTGCCTATACCCAGGGGCACTGCTCAGCCGAGGAGAGGATGACAGGAACTTTTGAGGAAGAGGGACTGAAAGTCTAGATATTTACCAAAAGCTTAGCAGACAGTGCATCCAAACAGGACTCCCGCAACACACTTTCACAGCACAGGCAGGTGATTGAAATGGTCAAATCCAGCCCCTGCTAACTCTTGTCTCCATGGTGGGCCCTGTTGCTTCTCCAGCTGTCAGAAACTCCATGCAGATGGGCTCTCTTCTGGATTACTGGGTGAGCAATTTCTTTTTACAAAACTACTGGGAGATGAAATGTTCAGGTATTTTGGAATACCATGGAAACCAGGAGGTGTTAGAGGTAAAGCCTTTTATGGGAGATGCTTATGCAGGCTGAGCATCTGACTGTTCTGAAGATCTCTACAAAGATCATGTAATCTATACTACTGCTTCTGCCTCTTTTGTCTTTTTCTCCTAATCTTGGCTTTATACCTTATACACTGATCTACATGCTCAGAGCAATAAGTCACTCCCTCTGCAGCATGCAATCTTCTTTCCTTCTCTAAACACCCTTGCACATCTTTTCCATGCAGTTGTCTTCAGACATGCTGCATCAGACCATTTTACACTTACACTGTTGACCTGCCTGCTACTTGTGTATGTTGAAATCTAGTTTTCCTCAAATTTCAGACTGCACATTTGATTAGTAACAATCAGAAGATACCTAATAGATAATACAGTTGAACAAATCACTAAAGAGCTTTGCAAATACCTTGCCCATCTATCCTCTTTAAAGCAATACAAAAAGCAGTGCAAGCTTTATCTACTTAACAGCAGGTTTTTATTGTCACTTTGTGCTAGCTCTCCTTCTCCCCTGATGTCATATAGGATGATTATACAAACATAGCTTAGTAAGCCCTGGTTTTTTTTTTAAATTTGAATTTTTTTAGCAGCATAGTTGTAGATCCATATTACCCTTTAGCATTCCTTATATTTTCTATCCTGGCTTTGCTTTCACATCTCTTGCTATTGTTAATCTCCACAGCTCAAATTTGCCTAGTCTGAAATCCATCATTGTACATCATTTAATGTGACATTTCTCCAGTCATCATTGCTGCAGATCAATAGAAACAAATCCCTGTCTCCTGACTACTTTAGCTAAGTATCTCATGCATGACTGTCTTTCCAATTTGATCCAGTTTAACAGTCTGCTTCTCCGCCCTCCCCAGCCCCACTTCTCTAATCTTCAGAGATAGATATAAATCTTGAGCCAGACTCCAGGGGGTTTTTCTTGTACGGTCTTCCCTCTGTTTGTGCAAAGCGCTCCCTGACCGACTGGCTGCTATTGCCAGACAAACAGCTGCCTTAGCAGTTGCACTAACAAATAAAAGAGGAGGGAGGCAGGGGCGGTGGAGGGAAGCCTTTTGCCCTTAAGGTCCTTTTTCACTTACTTTACTGAGAAATTCAAAAGCTAATGAGCGCCCAATGCTGGAGGGAAAACAGGAATAATCTGCGATCTTTGGAAAAGAGTGAAAATCTGTCACCACTAGTGAGTGCTTCACATCAGCATATCTTTTCAAGGCTACCCCCACAAGACAAAGGGGTTAGAAACTGATAAGTAAAAGCTGAGATTTTCCTTTTCATTGCTCTGCCCTGTAGGCTGGCTGCAGGATTGACAGGTCTCTCCTTTCTCACCTCTCCCAACTTCCCCCCATCAAGACAGGACTCATGAATGTGGTCTAACTTCAAGGAATTCTTAGTGCTATGTAACTGGACACAAACAGTCCAGATTAGACACAGACATCTGGGAGCTTTGGCTGTCCCCCTCCTTGCCTCCTCAGCCATCCTCTTTTCTGTTTTTTTTTTTTTGCTGTCCTTCCAATTGCTGCTGTGTGCTGTGGTTTTGTGAAACTACGTTCAGATGAGTTTAAATGCAGCTGATGGTCAAGCATTCAATTTGATGAGATTTTAGGTGCCCGACTCGCACATGGGAGCAGATTAAAATTAAATTGCTGGAGTGGCTATTACCTTGAGCTGCTTGGCCTACCTTTCTGATGGAGGTTGCTGCCACTGGGGCAGGGATGATGGCATGGCTCCTGGACTGGGTCAGCTAGGAGCTGCCCTGTAATTTGAGAGCTTTTGCTCTGGAGTGTTAAAAGAACCTGAAGCTGGCATCAGTTTATGTTAATGTATCAGGCTGTAATCTTTGGCAGCCCAGGAGATGCTTCCTAACTGTTCTCTCTGGCTGCAGGGGTACCCCTTGTGTCTGTGCACTGGGGTGTATGGTGGAGCAAGCTGCCAACCTGACTTTGAGCCAACCCATTTTAGCCTTCTGCTATAAGTGCAGCAGAGCCCTAAAACTCTGTGTCTTAGATCATTAGTCTGCTGATATTGTACCATTCATGTATACATACGCACAATCATGTGCATGCTCACGTATGGGAAAGATTTGTCTTTATGGATCATGATAATTTCTGGTATAAAGAAAAAGTTACTTGCTTTACTGACAGTAATAATGTGCATTTTTTTTCTCAAGTTATGATAGCCCATACTCATTATTATCGGGGCTGATCATTTGTCTCTATATATTTCTATTGCTCTCAAAGGAGTTTGAAAGATGAATCCATAGTTTGTGAGATGCTCTGATATATACTGCTGTTCAGGTAGGGAATTGTAATAGAGTTTGCTTTTCTCTGTTACTCACTACACTGTTATTTGTCTCCTCATTCACAGTGTTCTCACTTGCAGATCCTCTCCCTGTGCTGGTCTTTGGGATGAAGGAAATTATGTTCTGTAAGTAGGTCTGTAATATAAAGGACAAGGTTTATTAATATCTCACAGAATTTGGATCCCTAGTTCTGTGCCAGGATGCAGTTTTATGGAAGAGATGCACCTAAAAATAACACTTAATGCTCCATCATTTACACATATTACAAACCCTCCTTTTAAAGTTCGGTTTATAAAGCCAATAAATACTGTCTTCCTGAAGAGTTCCTGAAATTCAGGTGAAAAATCCCAAGACGCAGGTGACTGCTAGTATTTTTTCGGCCAATGTGTTAAAAGGAACATAAGAAAGGAGACATTTCACTGCTCTTTTTTTTTTTTTCCTTTGAAGGTGCTGGTTTATAGGATGTTACAGTGACACCTGGTGGAAAACAGTGTTGGAAGTCGAAGGAAAATTTCTGCATCGCAAAACGAGTTGTTAATTTGATAATCTCTTTAATGTTATTATTTTATTAACTATCTATTTTGCAGTAGCGGTTAGAGCCCATTTGTGCAAGGTATGCATGTACTACACATATATGAACATGCAAATGCTCACTTACAGGAATTATCAGCTTCAATTATAAAGTTAGGGTTAGTTGTGTGTATTTGATAGTAACCAAATTTCCTTGCCCTAAGAGCCAAATGCCAACATTTTTATATGGCTGCCGACTTCTTCAGGCTTTCAGATGCACCTTGATTACATTCCTCACCAGGTTCTTAACTTGATCCTTCTTTCTCCCTTCCCACTGCTCCTCTCTATACATCCCCAAACAAGACCCAAGACATCCTAACAATCAATTAGTTCTGAAAAAAACCCCAAACCAAAACAAAGTGTTGAATAATTAAATGCAATTAAATGAATTTTTTTTTTTAAAGATTGAACTTAGACATATTCATTTACCTGGGCTACATCTAAGCTAGTAATTTAAATCCATGCCAGGCAGCATTCTTAATCCCGAGTGATCACATAGATCAACTATTAAACTGTTAGAGTTGTCCCTGGCTGGTTTTGGTCCACATCAACACTAACCCAAATAATAACCAGGAACAGTTTGGGATATAGTAAAAGCTAGGAGCCATTCCCCATAGGTATTTCAGTTGTGGCTATACTCTTTTGGAGCATGAGTACCTGGGGGTGCTGGTTGACAGCCGGCTGAATATGAGCCAGCAGTGTGCCCAGGTGGCCAAGAAGGCCAACGGCATCCTGGCCTGTATCAGAAATAGTGTGGCCAGCAGGAGCAGGGAAGGGATCGTCCCCCTGTACCAGGCATCGGTGAGGCCGCACCTCGAGTCCTATGTTCAGTTTTGGGTTCCTCACTACAAGACAGACATTGAGGTGCTGGAGCGTGTCCAGAGAAGGGCAACCGAGTTGGTGTGGGGCCTGGAGCACAAGTCTTGTGAGGAGCGGCTGAGGGAACTGGGGTTGTTTAGTCTGGAGAAAAGGAGCCTGAGGGGAGACCTGATCGCTCTCTACAACTGCCTGAAGGGGGGTTGTAGCGAGGTGGGTGCTGGTCTCTTCTATCAAGTAACAAGTGATAGGACGAGAGGAAATGGCCTCAAGTTGTGCCAGGGGAGGTTTAGATTGGATATTAGAAAAAATTTCTTTACTGAAAGGGTTGTCAGGCATTGGAACGGGCTGCCCAGGGAAGTGGTGGAGTCACCATCCCTGGAGGTGTTAAAAAGCGCCTAGACAAGGCACTTCAGGACATGGTTTAGTGGGCATGGTGGTGTTGGGTCAACAGTTGGACTCAATGATCTTAAGGGTCTTTTCGAACCTAAACAATTCTATGATTCTTTGAGTGATTTTTAAAGTGTGGATGTGGGTTATCCCATGCCACCTGCTAGGGTATGGGTGTGGGTACATTTAATTTACTGGTACAGATCTACTAGCCCTAGAGACCAAATCCTGAGGGTCCCAAATCTCCTAAAGGCCTATCCGAAGCACAAAGTGCTCTGCCTCAGGAAGAAATTGCAGCCTACATCTGCTGTCACCAGCTTCTTCTTCAGTTTTGCTGCTCATGTGAGCTCTGACAAAGCTTCTTCAGCCAAGATGAGCTGGATTAGCAAAAAGCTACTATTTAAGCAGTCAGACTAAACTGGCTTATTTTGGCTGGAGCTAAGGAGTTCCCTCTTGAGCAGCTTTGCTGTTGGGCTGCAGCAGGGGCAGCATCCTTTTGAAGTGGAGAAGTGACAAGAAAATGGGGCAGTAACCCCCTCACCTCTGTAGCTGAAAGCTAAGCTCACCTTAGACAAGTCTTACTGTCATCTAGGAGTTCCCTTGAGTGGTGATGAGGAGGCAGACATAATGCGCAAGGAAATCCCCAGATGCTTCCCAGGACAAATGGAAGAAAAGGAAGGAGCCTGCTCCACAAAGCCTGTCCTTCCTCTGACCACCTTTAAGCCATGTTCTTGGCAATATCCATCAGTTTTCTCCAGCCTGGCTTATCTTTTCCTCCTGCCTTGGCGCTTTTAGCTCCTTTCGCCTACCAGGCATGGGTGGGCTGTGCTGCAGCCCAAATTGGAGAAAACAGCATCAGGTTAATGCTAACCAATTCACTTCTGTTGTTGCTGGGTTAGTGTTAACGAGATTCTTAGCCTGGTTTATTGCATGACTGCACGAATGTTTGCTTGGCAAGTGAGTGGGGCTTGGGAAGGTGTGGTGGAAAAGTGGGTCCCCTCTTTAAGCAGCAATGACAGGATATGTCAGTTTAAACTGATCATCAAAATGCTATGTTATTTATAAAAGAACACATTTTATTTATAATGCATAATACACATGCACAAAAGTGACATAACATGGATTCATATATACATACATATATGTAAGCTGGATAGATTTCCTACTGCAGTTCACAGAATGACTCTGTGGGTAGCTCTGCCAGTACAACAGAGATGTGCCACAGACCGGGAGCTGGATGTATCTTAAGCTTGAATTCCCACTGACCTCTTAAATGTGAGTCTCCAACTTTACGTAGGACTCTTCACCTCTCTTTAAATCAGATATATGATTTATCCATTGGCTTCAGTTTTATTCCATGATATGGGCACAAACTTACCACTACAACTGTGCCCACTCATGTAGAGACCCCCTGGCAGATTGGCTTTTGTTAGTTTGTGTCTACACTGCATCAGAAGGCAGACAGGGGTCTGTTTTGGGTGGTATTTTGGTGTGGAAATGGAACATTTGGAAACAGCCATTAAAATAGAGAATTAATGTTTTTGTACTGACTGATATGAACTGTAGTGTTCTAACAAGGTTATTCATCATCATAAACAATTTTTCTTAATTGTATCAACTTGAAAATATTTAGAAATAGCTTAATCATAGTAGAAATGAAGATTAGGCCAGTTTTATCTCACTCTTTCCCTGTTTCCGTGTTGCTTGGAGCACCTGATTAAAGACATTGCACTTAGTTTCCTCTTTACTTTAATGATATTTACGTAAGGAGATATGCTGACTTTCATTGGTCAACTCTCTTGTTTCAGTAGTTTAATGAGAAACTATGAAATAGATCTTGTGCAATTTTAAGAAAAGTGCTCTGCAAGCTGAAAAGTTGTTGAAGGAGTGGAGTGTAAACAAAAATTTAAAAAATATTTAATAAACTGAAATGCAGAAATTTCATGGTCATGTCTCCATTATCTAGACTAAAAGGAGTTCATATTGCCATGTCAAGGAAAGAATCAGATTGACAGGTGACATTTTTTAAGTTATGAGGAACACTTGCGTGTGGGATTTCCTGCTAAACAGACTTGCTGCTTTTTACTGTGTATGGATTTCTGCAGTGTACTGTACTTTCTCAAAAAATTGTCAGAACTTACGTACAAGTAATTTGGTAACTTTTGAAAAACTGTACTTAATCTTTTGAAAGATAGATGGCTATTAGCACTGTAGGAATTTTCTGTTACATATCAGCTTTTTCAAAATTATTTTAAAGAACATATCTGAGTAAAAGCAGAGTTTCAGAACTAATTTTTAACATTTGAATTTGTGGAACTTGGTAAGGAAGAAGTCCCATTAACCAGATTGCATAGGTTTTCGTTTTATACTTTATATACTTATGTTCCAAGAGCTCCTGAGCTACTATAAATGCTGAAGAGCCTGAGGGGTAGTGGAGAGAAAACTTAGTTCTTTCAGCTTATTCACTTTACTTATCAGTTTCTGTCTAGTTTATGACTTTTCTTATATAAACCTAGGAAAACTGTAAGTTCACAAGAAATAGTCTGGGAAACTGTGGCTTGCCCAATTATCTTAAACTAGTTTCAGCTGCTTTTTCAAGTCATCTATGCTTTAAATTGTGGGTATTTCTTTAAGTATTGAAGTAAGTGGTTATATCCTTAATCTTATGCTTTCTTAGTGTTCCTTCGAGTAGTTGAGTGGAATTTATTATTTTTCTTTCTACTGATGCATGACAAAGATAAGCAAAACCTCTCAAATCCAAACAATAGTTCTGCATTAGGCTTTCAGGAGTTACCTCCTTGTTTCTATTTGCCTGAAACGTTGATATTGTTTAGAAGACCATGTACCTTTGGCCTGTAAAAAGGACGTTTTGTGCCTTGGGGCTAACTGTGGAAACCTACTGCAGAGGACTATCACCTGCTCCATTTTATTTCGTACATTTGTCTGTGCATTTAAAAATACAGTGCATTTAAAAATATTTCTAGTTTTGCACACTTTGAATGATGTGAAAAACCAAGCACCTTAGCTCGAGAGCACTTTTGACAGGAGAGGAGGGGCGGTCACCATATGGCTGCTTAAAACCCCTTCAAAAGGAGGCCAGACAAAAGGCATTTAGCTTTGAAGGAAGGTCTTTCTACTCCCAAGAGGTCAAAGCCACTTGGCTTTGTCATTTGTGCCCAACATATTTATGAAGCATTTGTGATTGACTCAGTGAACCAGAATCAGGAGATGAGACCCAAATTCCTACTTGAGATAACTTAATTAACACCAACTGATTCTGCCAATGTCTTTGTTTGATCGTACTCTGAAATTAGTCTCAAGTGAGAAGCTATTGGTGTGTCAACAATAAATTTCTTCAAATGAGGAAACGTTATACAAAGAAAATTTGTTTTATAAGAAACCAATGCTTTAATATATTTTAATCAAAGAATTTTGGAGAAACATTTTGACTCTTTGTAAAAATGTATGTATTTCTCTTATAGGAAGAAGAACTTGGAATTACTAACCTTTGCAATGTTAGTGACATCACTGGAGCAGTGAGTAATGGTTTACTTTGTTAATTACTGACATTTTATGTTACTGCTGTTTCAATAAAATGGGTACAATGATCATATTGTCAAAGACTTCACATAAATGTGCACAGCTGCCTGTCTGGCATAAGTCAGTAGGTTGTGTGCTTAGATTTGGCTCAAATTATTAAAGACACAACTATCTTTTTTGTTTAAATAAAATGTGTAAAGGATGTGGGTCTCTGCTGTGAGTCATGTTCACATTTGTGATGTACAAAGTTCATAATCACTCATTTTTGAGAAAATGAGTCAAAACTAGTGTTCTCTCCAAAATGCAAATCATTAAGACTGTTTTATTCAGCTACCTTTGTACAGTTGTTTATTTTGTTTTCTCAGTGATTTGATGGGAGAAAACTTAAAATGATAGCTGTTGAAAATTTAGAGTTCTATAGGACTTCAGATGGTTGTGTCTGTCATCGGGGGCTCTTTAGCTTAATGTGAGCTTTCCATAGGAACATTCTTGTGAGGACTTTAGCTGATGTTCTTCTAGTTCAGATTGCAAATGTAATTCAAGTTGGTGGTTATATATACTCTTTGGAGAGCAGTGGAGAATTCAGTCATCAATATTTTCCACAGAGACTAGTGAGAAGTAGCCTCTCAGCACCTGGTATCTAGGAAGGCTGGGTCATTTATGATGCTGGGACGATAAAAGGCTCTGTTGTCATGACAATACACAGCAAGGTTGACTCACTTATTTAGGTTACTGTGTATCTTTGCTCAGTGTTATCAAGTCTTACTGTTTTTTTCATGAGGCTTTGCGATGCTTGATATCAGTCTCCTGCTTCCAAAGTTGTTCCCTTCCAGCTTCCCTTTAAAAAAACCAAACGTACATGACCATTAAGAAGTGGATGGGACAGAATAAACAAGAAAAGTCCAACATCAAATCCAAACCACATAATATTTATTACATCTTTGAAAACTCATGGTTTTAAAGTCGATGCTTTGCCCTTTGGAGAGCGGGGGGCTTGCATTGAATGGCTTCCCAGTGTGCTTGGCTGTGCGGCATAGTGCACATCTGTGACTTCTCCACAGAGAACAAGTGGTAAAATAAAGCTGGGAGAGAGGCAGCACTAGCCACATACATCACGGCTGGCTGGGTGACTGGTTCCCAGGCTGTCTTAGCCAGGGCTCCTTCTGCCCCGGAGCTGTGCACCAGCCCTTTCCCAAGGCCTATGTAAAGCTGAGCGCTCTCCCCAGGTGACAGTCACCGTCTGCTCGGGTGTCCCGAGTCCTTTCAGTGCTCTCGTTACACGCGAGGCTGTCAAAGTCTTTAACAGAGGTGAGCAGGTAGTTGAACACCTACTGTTTTGCACAAACCGATCTCTAAGAATGACTTATTTTTTCTTCTGCTCTATATTGGATTTTACAATGAGAAGGGCACTATACAACATAACTCCCTTACTGTAGCATCTGAGTACCTATAATCTTTGGTGTATTTAATATTTTTGTTACAGAGTTTAACTGCTGTAAATGCCTATTTTATTGCTAAGGAACAAGGATACAAAGAAGCGAAGTGACTTGGTCATGCGGAATGTTTTACCGCAGCTGAATATCGAACTATTGTCCTCACCCGTAGCACCGGAGTGTCCCTTCTCTTTAAAAATGTGCTTTCAAAGTTCTTTTTAAAGCCACCCTCTGCCTTTGCAGTGCACACAGGGATGTCAGGTTTGGAATGCAACGGTGCAAATCAATTGCCCGCTGGAATGTGTGAGTATTGCCTTAGCCTTGGCTCTATAGCACTTTTCTCCAGTCCGTCAAGTACCTTATCCAACGGCAGATGTGGAAAACCTAACCAGAGCAGTGTTTCTATGAAAGGATGGAATGTCCATATTTCTCCTCAGTACGTTTATAAATTCTCTTTGAGGAAGCCAATAATTCTTGCTGTGGGAGTTACCTGTAATATCAAAAGTTTTCATTGTGTTTGTCAAAATGTGGGGACGTTTTACAGTTCATTAAGCTCAACCACTCACCCAGATTTTCAGGCAGTGAGAAAGAACTAGTGCTTTTCAGGATTTTACTCTACTGGGGCCTACTGGTTGTATGCAGATGTAAATGAAGCACATGGTCTTTACTAGCTTGATTTCTTGCTTTTACTAAACCAGACGGATGAGAATTAACACTGGTCTGGGACAACTGCCATGATAGTTTTTAAATTGCTCTTCTTTCTGGACATCTTGAACATCTGAAGCTCATTCATCCTTGGCATCATTTTAATGTTGACTTTCTGGTTTTTCAAGTGTGGGTTTTCCTTCTTCCATTATTTGCCAGCGATAAGGTTTTGTAGTGTACTTTCACTGTAAGAAACTTTTAATTAATTGATATTATCTGTTTGAAATACTCTGTGATTATATTTATGTTAATCCTGCATTTTATTAATTTGCTTCTTGGCAGAACAAGACATACACCAGACCATGTGAGGTAAGTTAAATGCTATCAGATCAATACAAAAAAAGTCACTATTTCAGTGATTACTATGTTCACATAGTGCTAAGAAATGCAGTGTAGATACACAAACTTATCAATCCAGGTCTAATTGTTTGTGCTCCCTAAAGCTGAAGAATGAGTTGAGTACCCGAATCCTTTCTTTCTAGCATGGTGGCTAAGGAATCTTTGCATTAAATACTGCTGTGTAGCAAAGAATATTGCTTTAAAGAAAGAAGACTAATCACACCAGTACAGAACACAGTACAGACCTATTTAAACTGTGTTCTAGGCTCTCACAGGAGTCTTGTTCTATCCAGTTTTTCATTAATGCCATCAAAGATGATCCGGAGAGGGTGCTTTTTTAAGGCTGGTATGACACCAGCTTGGCGAGAAGCAGAAACAAGAAGTGGGAGCTAGAAGACAAAACACACTCTTGACTGAGTAGTGAGTCCAAATGAAGTAAAATGCAATTCGGTAAGGGGCAACATGTTGCCCTTTAGAAAGACATCTCACATGGGGAGTGCCTGGTCTGTGCTGCAGATGGACTGGCGTTTACAATAATAAGTATGAGGCAACGAAGTGCTGCTAAAGAGTGCCTTTCTGGGGCCCTTTTAGCATTAGCGTATAGCGTCGGATGGGATGGGGATGAGATGATTGCAGGATTGTGTTTGGGACTGTTGAGACCTCAGTATGAAGGTTGTACCCAGATGGGGGCAACACACTTCAAGCAGGTGATGGAGGAGTTGGAGGGAATCCCGAGTAGAACACAAACCCACTGGCAAGCTGGAATTTGATTGAAAGGATTGATTTTTTTCATGCTTTTTAATCTGTGAAACTGTGACCATGACAAAGGTTTACAAATATGCTAAATGGTGGGTTTGGAGTGTAGGAACAGCCCAAGAAGTAACCAACTTACTTTTGTAGAAACACAGAATTAGTGTGTGTGTGGGGTGGTGGTTGTTGTTGTTATTTTTTTCTTCTTGTCTGGCCACACAATATGCCAGTTAAATTCACTAACTCTACAAGGGCTTTTGCGGGATTATCTTTCCACTGGATCAGCTGGCTGACTTGACTCCCCACATGGTCAGGCAAGCACCAGGTCACTGCATGCACAGGATCAGGTCATTGCAGTCTGCAGGGGAAAGGAGCGGGTGTAAGAGGGGGCTTTTCCTTTGGCGTTGGCTCAGCTCTGCTGTGTGACTACACCTTGGGACTGAAATCTGGTAGTATTGCTCCTGTTAGATATTACCTTTCACCTAGGAACAGGGGAGTGCCACTGAACTCGGTGGGAATATTCACATGAAAGCACAGCAGAATCTGGCTCATCAGGGGCATATGTATGAGGAGAATATACGAGGATTTCTTGTTCTCAGGCAGAGCAGATGGCAAATTTTCCTCAAAATTTCTAAGACTAGGAGCTTTAGTAATCCTCTTACCTCAAGCAAAAATTGGATTTATGGTTAGGACAAAGATCAGAAGAAGAAAGAAAAACACAACAAAAAACAAATAGTCGGAAATGTCTGTGTTAAATGAAGCAGAAGGTACTATGAATCAGCATGTAATCTGGGGACATTGTCCCCTACAAACTAAACAAATCTTGGTTGTAAACGAAAGCTCCAGTGTATGGTTGATAACTGATGTCTGCTAATACCCGCATCTTTGTCTGCTAACAGTCACGATAAGTCACTTGGAAGTATTTTATTTCTCTGAATGTGAAAACATTGGAAAAAACTTGCACTTGGCACTGAATGCCTAAATGTGAGATAATGTATATAGAAATATACTGCTAAGCAAGTTTTAAAATCCATCTCAGCTGCAACTGTGTTGTCTGAAATAAATAACATGCTTTATCAGTTTCCGTAGGGTGCCAGAACTGTATATCCTGGAATCATAGGAAGAGTGATTAAAAAAATTTGCTCACTTAACATAATGAATTACATCTGAGTTATCTAAAGGTTAATTATCACTTGAAAGATGGCTGCTGTATGAAGCAAACTTCAAGATTCTATAGGCCAAATTAACCTGCAGAATCAAATGAGCCCAAATAAAATGCCTGTCTAACAGAGCTCAAACCATCACTTCTCAAAAATTTTGGCTTTCCAGGAGACTCAGTCTTGCATGTAATTTTTAAGCTACTGAGACCCACCTGGAAAATGTTACTACCTCTTCTTAAGCTCTCTACCTATAAAGCAGGGTAACCCTCTATCTATGTTCCCCACCTAAACTGAAGACTCTTAGGAATTTTCTGTTCTTAGGATGTGAGTGTGGAGAACTCACTGCTCTGGGCTATTTGTTATGTTTGCAGCTTGTCGACATGACTGTACCAGAAGGAGTAACTACTAACAAGGAAGTGTGAGTTAGGCATTGCTGCTCTTACAAATTACTAATTTCAACTATGTTGAAAATTCACTGAAAGTACATTTGTAAGAATGTGCCTCATTCGTAGGAAATACATGAAGCAGGAAATGGTGAAATCCAACATGTGGAACATATCATTACCAAGTTGAAAACCATTACCTCCTAACTCTGTGGTTGTCACTGAAGTCTATTTCCAACTTTAATGTAGCCCCATATTTGTGCTTTCCACAAAGGGATAGTGTGTAAGGAGGAAAACCCCAATTCAGTGCGCAGTGAATTGGTGGAAAGGCTCTTGGGAAGATCTTTGGAGTGAGTTTGTGATACTGCTATGTTTTAGAATGAATGTAATGATTTCCATGGGGTTTGTATATATTTAAAATGTGTCTGCATAATTCCAGGAGGAAGTTTGCCTTTACACAAAACTAACCAGTGAGTTCTATACCCTACGTGGACAGTTTCCTGTAAGTTTTGGTGTAGTGGTGCAGAGGATGCATATGGAGTTGAAGCACTAAGTAAGTCTGCAAAGGGTCCTGTGTCCAATCTGCAGTCTGATAAATTCAGTTTTAAGATTATAGTCTTGTTCTATTATCTGGATTTCTTTGAAAAAATAGGAATGTCTTGAGTGTTTTGATTAATCAGAAAATTACCACTCTTCTTTTAACAAATACAATGACGTTAACTCTACCTTATAGTAAAACTTTTTTCCCTCCCTTTCATGGACATGAGACTTTTTGAATCCAGTCTCAACTGTTTAAGATGATACTTTGTTGAGCAGCCATCCTTGACCTGTCTGCTATGTTGAAATCATTGCCACAACCTCCTGCAGCTTATATGGGAATTATCGGGCCAGTACAGTGCTATTGAAGTAGGCCCCTTGAAAATCTCTTCAGAAGTCTCCCATACTTTCTTTAGGTTTCTATTCAGCAAAATTTGACTAAGTACCTGTAACTAAAAGTACATTTCCACAAGTGCAGAGTTGTAGTCACATTTGGTCACATTGAGCTTGGCCCAGTTCAGGCTTACTTATCAAACTGTCTTTAAAATGTCACGTGATTTATTCAGCAACATTTTCAATATATTCTTTTGTGTGTTTTTATTGGCTTCACAGCTTTCAGGTGTGTGGGGTAATAGGCTTTTACCCTTAAGACCCAGAGATTGCCATGAAAGGTTTTTTCTTACTGTTGTATTGTATTTTCCCCTCAGATTACTTGAACAAGCCTAGAGCACCATTTGCATCTACTATTGGAAACCACAGTGTCACATTGGGGTGGAAGCCAGCTAACATCTCTGGGGTGAAATATATTATCCACTGGAAGTTCAGTCAGCTCCCTGAAGACTGGAGGTACACAGAGGTAAGGAAGGACACTTCCTTTTACTTTGCAAGGAAATAGGTTCTTCTCTGCTCTTCATTTTATTTTAGAAAAATATTGGATAATATGTCAGGCATACGATGAGTTTTGCAAAATCATGAGTAGCACAGAGAAGCTGAGAAGTGGGCAATTATTCCCTGTTTCCTCCAACATAGAAATAAGGACCTTGATGGAAACTAGCAGGTAGCAAGTTCAAAACTAGCAAATGAAGGTATTTCCTCACAGAATGTGCAGTTAAAATGTTCAGCTTTCCTGGCACATGTGGATGTTAAATTACTAAATTTAAACTCCTAAATATTAAAATTACTAAATGGACTTTGAAAAGTGACTGGACAAATAAATGGAAGAAAAAATTGAGTTCTACTAAATGCAAACATTGGCATTGTTTCATGTTGAGCCATGCTTATAAAATGCCAAGACTGAGAGTATTCAGGAGAAATATCACTGTAGGTTTGGGGTTTTTTTTTATACTTTTCCCTAGAGAAATTTTTCTGGTTCTTGTCGAAGACGCAATACTTGGCTAGATGCTAGATAGACCTTTGTTCTGACTCAGTATGCTTACTGTCATATTATGTTCTTTTGCATCAACTATACACTTCTTATCTTGCCATCATCTCTTTTAGACCAATTTACAGAGCATGGAAAATTGGTGCCACAAATCAAAGGTGAAGATAATTTGCTAAGCAGGAAGTTCTTCTGAATTAAACATTGGTGAAATAATGGGGAACAATGACTTTAGACTGTAAATATTTTAGGGTAACTAGGAGCCTTTGGGTCTTAAACCTGTAGTAAATGTATCAACAGTTTAACCTTTGGATCTTAAACCTGTAATATATGTATCAACAGTTTAAAATACATTGCCTGTAATATGTTATTATTTTAGGGTTTTTTTACCTTATTCTTCAAATTTACTATTATATTGCATCCATCCTTCCATCCATCTGCTCATTGTTTAGATTTGGTAGCATGTTCTGAAGAAAAGAGAAGAGAAAAAGTTCTGAGAGGATGGAAAATCAAAGCCTATGCTGAATATAACTCCCAGAATTTCCTCTTATTTAAACTTAGGATGCTGCACTTTTGTATCCTAAAATATGTATGTTGTTGTATGAGACCTCTTTTGCCCTGATAACACCCTACATAGTAGCTGCCAGATGAAGGAAGGAAAAAATGCGATTGTGTCTGTGCATTAATCTAGGTAGTTTCTGAAACTTCATATACAATCAAAGACCTTCAAGCCTTCACAGAATATGTGTTTTGAGTAGTTTGGATCATTACATCTCAGCTACGGCTCCATTCTCCATCTAGTCCCAGTTACCAGACACATGCTTTTGGAGTTAATGAATTGCACTGTTAATTGCATCTTTCAGGACTGTATTCGAAACATTCAGGTTTCCTTGTTGTTTCTTTCACAGAAAACATTGATGCTTATCTTCAGAATGATGTGTATGTTCTCTGTTGGGTAGCTGCAGAAAACCGAACTAAAATTCTACAGGCTTTTTTTGTTTGAACTAGGAGATTTAGGGCTGCTTCCTGCTTTTAGTTTTAAAAACGTGCACAGAAACAGACATGGTCAAAATTGTGAGGGCACATTGGATACTTTTGTGCATAATTATGCATGTGATTTTGACTGAAATAAACACACATTTTCCTGTGCACTAAAAAAAGTTAATTGTTGATGAAATTTTATGCTGTCCCTAATCATATTTATTAGTATAAATGAATCAACAACTATGAAACCTAAAAATGTACCTAAAAAAATCTCTTAAGTGCCATCCCAGAGTCGGTTGTTTCTACCTCTTGCAGCTCCTACGACAGGTCCTGCCATTAAAGATATTTAGAGTTCAAGTCCAAACACTGTTGAAGTTAGCTGGTTTCCACCACTTTTTCCGAATGAATTGATTGTTGGATATAACTTGCTCCTGACCAGTAGGAATCAAGAACTGCTGAGAGCCTCAAGAGGGCATAGCTTTCAGTTCTACTCCACCTTCCCAAACAACACTTAGAGAGCCAAAAAGAAAAGATAACCAACATGGCCAAGTGTGCTGTAGCGCTACTTGCCCAGATAGTGCAGGGTATGCCTAATTACCACTTCTGCACAATTATGCTGTTTTCTTATCTTCTTGCCAAAAGCAAGGGTACCTTCCTTGAGATAACGGAGTTATTCCAGATGAGTTGGCTGCTTATGTGGAAGTCAGATGGGAAGGAAGGAAAAGCAATTTGATACAAGGCCAGCAAGCTGCATCTTCTTAGCTGCTGTTTTTAATTTTTTTAAGCTTGTGTGACATGTTTTCAGTATATTCAGGGAATGATAGAGCAGTCCTCTCTAGTCCTTTAAGCACCTGGAAAAATTCCTTCATTTTTTTTAAAAACAAAGGCCTGCATTCTGCTTGCACTGGTAAATACAGATCTTCCCTTGAAATGAAACCAAGTTGCTCTTCTGAGTCTGAAACCCCATTTTGAATTTTAATTTAGAAGATTCTGTTGTTGTCCCACCTTTGGGGAATTCAGATTCTGGTTGGTTTTATTTTTATTATAAATTTCCCAGAGCATTATATTTAAATGGGCTTTTTCTGAAAGTCAAGCACTTCTGTAGCTGCTGCCCTACTTGATAAAATGTTTCTCAGGCAATCTTTCAAAAGAAACCTGCAAACCAACTTGTCTCTCTGGTTTACCGTAGGTTCAGTATTGTGGCGGTTAACAAGGTTGGTGCTGGACTCCCTGCCAAAGACAACATCACAACCCCAGAATCCAAAGGTACCAGAGTAGCAGAGTCCTTATCGCTGTCTGTTCCTGGGGACAAAGTCACATTTGCTGGGCTGCTGTGTACCTGGCAGAAGAGAATAGTATTTTGTCTGTAAACAGGGCATGACAAGGAGTTGTACACTGAGGAGTCAATAGCATATCAGAGAGAGTCCTGTTCTTTCTCTGTAGACATTATTAGGCTACACAGCATGGTAATAACCTGAGATGCTGGCAGGGCCAAATGAAAAACACTTCAGTGGTCTGAGACAGTGATGGGGAGGACACGTTTCCATTTTCTAGATGAGATTTTAACAGCTGACAAACATTTAGTATTTCTTCTAATAATTTTAAATACTTAACATGAAACTCTTGTCAAAACATGCTCAGTTATCTCATGCCAAATATGTGAAATCATATCAATTTTTGTTGCTTTTTCATGGCTGTATTTATTTTACTATACTAATTAATAATGAAAGTAATGATGCACTCTAAGTATCACTCAAAGAATTGCAGAAATATTAATTTATTGCCAGAGAAAAGTACATGTTGAGATAGAGCAGAAATGAGAATGAAATCGCTGTTACCAAAATGTACCTTTGGAAAAGAAAACAAAAGACGCTCCCTTCCACCTGAAGAAATCCAGTTGTCAAACACCTGGAAGCTCTTCAACTCTAGCAAACACTTTTAAGTGTGTCTCTGAATCGCCAGTCTTCTGTTATTGGTTAGAGAAACTGAACGTACATCTTCTCTAGTGCTTTTTAAAATACAACTTTTTTTTTTTTTTTAATAGCTCAGACACACTGATATGTCCTTATCTGGAGACTTTGCAGAGGTTTGCTCTAGGGTTGGCTGACCCTGAGCCATAAACCTTTGTGCCATTTGTGAAATGTCCAGACTGGTACATCTGACTGTGTTCATTAAGTGAAGCCAATTACCAACCGATTAATTTAAGGTAGAAAACAAACAAACAACCCTACCCCCCAAAAAAAACATCTTCTGAGGGTGGGGAACCATCCCACCTCCCCTTACTAGTCACCAGGTAAAAAAACAGTTGATTCCCCCTGAATTGCACTGGCATGCACTTTCTCTCTGTGCTAACGTGAACAGAAGCAATCCTTCCTCATTATCACGTTCAGAAGTGGTGTTACTGCATCAGATGCTGAGCTGTGTAGGTCTGAGCCCTGAGTAGAGTCGGGGAAGGAATCTGATCTCTGGGCTAGATTGCAAGAAATGTTGCTGGAAAAGAGATAAGGAAGTGATATCGGCCTCTCGTACTCTGCTCTGGAGACATCATGACCAAAATGACTCGCAGTGAGTGCATCATATGAGTAATACATACAGGTCAATCTATGCAGATTATCCGGGAATAAATAAAGACAGCATTCGATCACAGTCCTGTGATACCCATATGAGGAAATGATATCTGATAGCAGACACCTGTTTAAACTAGAGGGAAAAAAAAAAGGGAAGGATTGTTTGGAAACTGAAATTAGCCAAATTCAGAGTTGAAATAATGCACCACTTTTTAAAATGAAGGTAACTACCATGTGAATCAATTTAGCAGGGGATGTGCTAGATTTTCAGGGATCTGAGGTTCAGAAGCAAGACTAGCTATCTTTCCCAGAGCTATGCATAGCCCAGACAGAAGGTATGGATTTGCTGCAGAGGTTTTGATGTAAGTTACTTAGGCCTGTATAAGCACAAAGTCAGCTTACGTGACCAAAGCTCTCCTTCTTGACTTTAAATCTGTGACTTTATTAAAAAAAAAAAAAAAAAAAAAATTATCAACTTTGAAGGAGATCATATTATCCCGTTATCACCTTTATTTGTGAAAACTACTTGTTCCTTGAAAAAATCACTGATCAGCATGATGAAATACATGAAATAAACATACTTGCCTTGCTCTTCCCCAGCTCTGTGGGATAATATTCTAGTTTGACCGGGTTTTTTTCAAAGAGGCCCATGGGGGTTAAATATCCCACTTCAGCTTACTTACCCTCACTAGGGACTCACCACTGCTATAGGAAACAAAGGTGTGAAATTCCTGTGGTGCGTTCTCACCCTGGGTGAGGAGCCAGAGGGCACTGTAATGGTGAATAACTCTGTCCACTTTCAACACTCAAAAAGTTTAAGTCTTAGTCTGTCATTGTTAGTGTAAGAATATATTCACGTGTGTGTGTAAATGCATGTTTATTAATGATGTATCTGAGTTAGCAACACTCTTCTCTGTGCTGCAGTCATCTATCTTAACTCTGAATTTCTCTGTTTGCTAGTTAAGGAAAAAGCAACATGGCTCTTCCTACCCAGAAACCAGTCTTTAAGAGATACACAGAACATTTCCTTGAAGCCGCCCAGTGCCTGCAAAATGCTGTCATACACCACAACGTTACAGGTAAAATCAGATCAGGCTTTCTTCTTTTCTCTCAAGTACTGCTTAGACCTGTGTGTTCACCAAGGACAGAATGCACCTCACCTAGCCAGAGACAGTATCTAGCCTCCCGTTATAGTCAATGGGGAGAAATAGGAACTTTCAGGACATAATTTGACCTATTTGAAATGACAGGCACTGGGAAAAGATGAATTGTTTTCCCCAGTGCAACTTTTTCTTCACTGAATCTAGGCAGCTACTTCAGAGCTGAAGTTTTACATAGTAGGTATCTAAACCGAGGTAAGATGAAGCCAAAGCAGACGTTTCCCTATGATTAATGACTGTATTTTCTCAACATGAATTTGGGGAAGTGAAGTGGTTCCAACTTAAGACTTAAATAATATGAAGTGTCAAAAGATACTGGCTGAAGAGTGTGCTAATGTGTTAGCTAGTCTGGGGCACAGAGCTCTATAATGATGCATTTAGTAGCCTAAGCTACCACACAACCATGTTTTCTCAAATTACTTGCCACTCTAATATTTCTTATCTACACTGGTTCTGTATTTGGTCCTTGGAGACAATGTGGCAATCTGAGTTTATCTACCGAAGTTCACAGAGCCACAAAGATGCCAGAGAATGAATGTTGCTCCTGACTAAATACCCTTTGATAGTACAGGGGTGGCACAGATAATGTCTAGCTTGAATTCTAGAGTGAATGGTGCTTTGTGAGGAGATGCCAGTTGCATGTTTGCCCCAGAGAGGGACAATCGTGTCAGTTGGTTTGCATGTTACATATCCTTTTTTTTGTCTGATTACCTTTCTGAAGGGCAATTGTCTATAATAATGTCACTTACATAGCAAATGGGAAAGCTTCCTTATTATCAGAAAGAAGACTAGAAATGGAGGAGAAAAAACAGTTAACTTTTCTCAATGATGTTGGGTTGCAGATTGGAGAATACTTCTTTTTAAGGCAAGTAGAAAAAGTAACTGAAAAAATGAAACTTATTTCTTATATTATCTGTGTGCACATATCTTTCTATTTTTAGGAATTTCTGTGAATGTCTATCAGCAAGTTGTCTATTTTTCTGAGGGGAATTCAGTCTGGGTGAAAGGAGCTGCAAATATGTCTGATGTATCTGACCTAATGCTCTTTTATGCTGGCGGAGGGAATATTACGTCCATCTCAGTAGACTGGCTGTACCAGAGAATATACTTTGTCATGAATGAAAAGGTAGTGCTCTAGGGCTTAATTAATTTCTTATTTCATTTGAACCATTACTGTGATTTATTTTACATGAGAAAATATGATTTATAGATAGATATGCATGCACAAAATATAATTATAGAAACAGATTTTTTACTTTAATAATATTCATATATTTCAGATTTTTAAAAAAGAAGAAAGGCTTGAATGTCAGGTTGTATTTAAAACAAACAGGCTATATGGAACTCTGTCTCCTTGTCTTATTTTTCTCCTTAGGACATAAAAAGCTTTGGTTTTAACTGCTTTGTTTTTGTGACTGACTTCACACCCACCTCATACCCAATCTAAATGACTTTGTTTCTGTTACTTGGTTCTCCATCTAGCCTCTTCAGTTCCTATTCTGCCTCAGGAAGGTGGTCAGATAACTAGTTGGTGATTATAATGCCCTTCATAACTGGCAAAAGATGTTCAAGAGGGAAAGTGTTTCATACCAGTGATGGCAACTCAGATTACAACTGTTTGAACTTGATGTAAAAATGTAGATGGCAACCCTGCACTTGATTCCCTACTCACAAAACATGAATTACGGTAATAGTCAGACTTTGCATGTACCTTTGTAGTCCTCTAACACGCAAAGGACTAGAAAGTTCCCCTAAATGGTTAGGGGGTGATTTTTTTTTTTTTTTTTTCCCCCCCAATCCTCTTGCCATGTCTGACTTTTTGCTTACTGCTCAGGGAACAGGAAGCAGGAAAAGCAGTAGTGATAAAAAGATACAAATGAGCTGTAGAACAGCAGACTGATGGCAGGGATTTCTGAATCCATTGCAGGTTAGAGAATTCCCAAGGTATTGCTCCCAGGATCAGAAAATCACTTCCTTCCCTTCCCTGCCAGATCGTTTTCAAAGTACAGTTTGCCTATACCCCCCAAATTGGGCTTTTCCCTCCAGCTTAGATGTAGGAAGTTAGGAGGATGGCTGATAGACAGCTCTTTCAGGGTAAGCTGTCGTGGATGCTTTCGTACTTGTGTACAAGAGTTATACTCGGGTGACTGACAGCTCAGGAGCCCAGAAGGACGTAGGATTGTGAGAGAGGTGTTTCATGTCTGGTTGCCCTGAAGGAATCTCAGGTCAGCTTGTTTGCTCATTAGCAAACACCCTATGAATGCATCACCAGTTTTTCTTCTCGTTCCCCAGATACACGTCTGCCATTTAGAGAAGTGCACAGCAGCTGAAGACATCGCTCCTCTTTATGTGACATCCCCTAGGAAGGTTATAGCTGATCCCTGTAATGGGTAAGTGTCCTCCTTTGAGGACTTGGTGTCAAAGGTGCTGTAAAGCTTCTCTCTAATTTTCTTCACTTCATTAGTCATCTAGGTTCCTGTTTCAAACTCTTGCCTTACCAAAGCAAAAGTGCAATTGGCGACAAATAACAAACTACAAAACAATGGGAACAAGAGTGACACCATGCAGTGTTGTTTTCTGCATTTTCTTCCCTAGGGTGTTAGCAGAGGAGATAAAGTATTTCCAATGCAGAAATTTTGTTTTCAGACATTCAGCGCTTTTATGAATATGAAGCTCTATGGTTTTAAATGTCCATGCTTAACACTTGAAGTATTATGGAAGAATATTCTCCAATAATCCAGCAGCCAAATTCCCAGAAGGTAGAAAGTGATGTGCTTAATTCTCCCAGGATGTATATTAATAACACCAAAAGTATTTTCCTATTGTCTGTGTAAAGACAGGCACATCTCTGAGCTGTTAAAATATTTGTGACTCATCTACAGAGTTGCACTGTAGTTATTTGGGTCTATTTTGCTCCGTGGCCAGCTGTATCTTCTGTCTCCTGGAGGATGGCATATACAGAGCAAACCTTCCACTCTTTCCTAGCACTGCCTCCACAGCTTCACCAGTAGTGAAATCCAGCGCTCTGAGAGACTTCATGATCAGCTTCCAGTCTAAGAGACTTACTTTCTTCAACAAAACAGAACAGGCCTTTGTGTCAGGTTTTCTTGATGGTTCAGAATTTCACACACTGCGATCACACGTGCCACTTAATGACATGGAGAGCTTTGTTTATGAGGATAACATGTTTACTGTCACAGATGGCTGGGCAGTTTTCCATGAGGAGGTCTCTCCAGTGGGGAGTTCTAGCTTCAATGAGTATGTTATTGATTGCAATTTGGCATATCCAGAGTACTTTGGCTTTGGCCACTTGTTTTTCTATGGGGCATCAACCCAGCCTTTTCCTTTACCAACTCCTCCTTGGCTTTTCACGGCACTATTTGGTTTGAACCAAGCTGTGATCAGCTGGAGACCACCTGAGCACACTACTGGAAGCAGTAAGTTCACCTGTTTCTTCCTGAAAGTCCACTCCTTTTCTTTCTAGAGGAATAACTTCCTGGTTTCCCTTTTCCTGATGCTAGGCTTTGGTGACTTCAATAGCAGATCCTGCTGGAAAAGGTAGAATTACATCAGTTTGAAAAATTTAACCCAAGATTTGCCAGTAAAATAGCTAAATTGTCTGGTTAAATTGATACAAGTTCATACTGGTAACTCACTTGTCAACTGCAAGAGATTTTAGGCAAGGCTAGTGTGGTATGGAGTAGCAGTAATGCTGGTTGCTGATATCACACAGAAAATGCATACCAGGGACTTAATGACTTTTGATCAGTAACTGTGCTATGGTCTCTATCCTTTGTGCTTGTGTCTTTGAACAGCAGAAAATTACCTGGTTGGGGAAAACTTTGGTTCTTCCAACCTCATGGGGGATCGAACCACTATTCTTGGTTGGTCCCAGAGCCAGTGAGTGTAAATTTTTAATTTATCCCTCTCCTAATTCCCCTGATACTGGCATTTTTGAAATGAGTCTCCAACATAAAGTTTTCTCAAAGAATGCGTATCATCTGTTACAACCATCTACTCTGTAATAACATGATTGTTTGCATCTCACAGGTCTATCTGCTTGGCAGAACTGGACCTGTGATAGGGAACTGTCATCTCAGCACCCATCTGAGGAGGAATGGGTTGTCGCATATGAAGTGTCAGTCAGAGCTTTGTCTCCTGCTGGTGAAGGGCCGTGGTTGGGGTCATTTAGAGGCACAACTTTAGAAGAAGGTGAGAATTGCTTTGTCGCCGAGGAGAAATGAAGAATACGTTACACATACAGCTTTCCACCTGGTGAGGCCCAGACTTCGGGCAAAGACTGCAAAATGAGGAGCACAAAAAGGATTGTCTTAGGAACATTAAAGAATACAGGATAAGTAAATTTGCTTTTAGTTAAAGTAGTAAGATTCTCAAACTACAATAATGGTATTATATATTATGTATTTATTATTAATACTTATATATTTTTTCTAATGCAAATACACTACCAAACACATTATTTGATATACTATCAAATGAACAGGCACGAGAGGTATTATTCTTTTCCTGTGCTCTGTAAAGCACTTTCTATGATGAAGTGGTTTGAGCAGTGCCTTAGGGGTTAATGACAGTTTATGTGACAGTGCAGGCTTACTAAAAGCTGAAAATCCTTGGTTTGAGGGTAGATAATGGGGGAAATGGATGTGTGCACATTGCCTGAGATTTGTAGATCTTTGGAATGTTTTTTGAAAGCTAGTTCACCCATAATAACCTATGTCTGAGGGGAAAACAGCTTTCAACTTAAGGCACTGGACTGGCACTTGAGATTAGGGGTGACTTTTGCCTGACTTTGGTAAGGCCAGGTCCAAACTCACAGTGGTTTTTAAGCATCTAATAGGGTTCTAAACTGCCTTATTGTTCTGGATCTAAACCTGCCCCGAATCTCTGAGTTTCTCAAATTATGTTATTTTCATGCCTTTCTTCTTTGTCGATTATTCCTTAGGGCGGGGGCAGTTTTAACTGTGTTTCTGTAACTTTCCAGAAGCAGAAAACCCTGCTATTGAAATACAAATATTATACATCGATTGCTTGTTGGTGTGCATAACTGCAGTTTTCTTTCTTTATCTGCTGAAGAAGAACCATATATGTTGGCAGTGGGGGCTGAAGGGCTCTGGAAGCAGCGGTTGGATAGTTACGGGCCAGGAGAACTCCTCTATCCTCATATAAGAAATATTGCGGGTAAATACTAAACAAACTGTATGCTGCTGCTACAGACTTGTCAGCATTTATTAGCTCTCCATAAATTTCATCAACAAACTGAAAGACAAGAGCTTTCACTGCAGCAGTCTAGACTTGAATGCAGTGCAGTGAAGCAGCTTCACTGAGCCAAGCCTTTGTGTCCACCCTCTTCTACTTTATGGATCAAATTAATCCTTAGTGAAACCCTAGTGACAGCACAGTTACAGCCGAGATAAAATCAACTCTCTGAACTAAATAGTTCTGTCTCCAGCATCCCAATATATATCATACATTTATAATCATCAGGGCTATATATGTACTAAATATGTACTATATATGTACATTGTATTCTTATACAGAAGTAGCTGTCTTCATGTTAATTGAGCCTAACTGTTCATTTGTATTGATTTTTAAAAAACTGAAGTGTCTGGCTACTTTTTATTCTTAAAAAAAAAAAAGGTTTTTTTATTTACACATTTGTGAAATGCTTAGTATCTTCCCTTTTTTCTTCAAGATCTCAACTGGTATAATGACGCTCTTTATTGGATTAATTCCATGGGGAAAGTTCAGACCTGGTCATTGAACAAAAGAGAAGGTGTACCACTGAGAATACTTACTTATCTCAGAATACTTACTTACGTCAGAAATGCAAGGATGTTGGCCTTTGACTGGTTGGGTCAGTGCTTGTATGGGGCTGGCAAAGCAAATATGGTAGGTATAGTTGCACTTCTTAGAAGGAAAAAAACCCTAAAGTCAACAAGAAAGACTATAAAACAGTATTTGGGAAGATAATCCTTACTTCTTGCAACTTGAGATGCATTTGGACCTTTGCTACTGTAGTGTAGAACAAGAAGGCCTTTCTTCCCTTGTGTGATTTTCCAGAGTTATACAAAAGTTTGGGCTAAAATGTTCACTAATATTCACTAATGCAGGATGCTGAATTCCAGGTGCAAAACAGGCAAATCAAACATGCTATCAACAGTTTTGTTGGATTCAACATTTTAAAAACAAGTGAAGATAGTGAAAATGGAGGCTGCCAAGTTGATTTCAGCTAAGAAGTAGATGGACTTTATTTTAATCAAATCTGACACGATTTGTTTACAGAGAGATTTTCAAGATTGGCCTCTGTACTGTGATATTTTACATATCACTACAGATAAAAAAATAATTACCATTGCACTTTGTACACTCTCATATCAGGAACATTGACATGTGAATTATTTAAAAGGTATCTGACTTCAAAATTGCAGTGCTAATTTATGCAGTGCTGTCAAATTATGCCTCTCATTTCTTGTAAGTGCAAAGTGAGAAGCTGTTTTAAAAACTGGAGCTAGAAGGCCAGATTTCACACTGCCTTGCACCCTCATTTACACTTGTGAATAGTGAATATGAAGTGGGTGAGAAACTCTGTCAGACAGAAGGCTGCCAAAACTGGGAAAGCAAAGGGAAGAGATATTTCAGCTTTTTCTTTTGTTACTTTCTGGCAAACATTAACTAATAATTTTGCCTTATTGTTCATCTTTATACTTTGAATGCAAAAGGTTTAGGCTTTGAAAGTCTAAGGCTTGCATAAGCTTCTGATAAACAGCTGTGGAAAAATCACTTATGTATACTCAATTGATCATGGCTGATGATTCAGGTGTGATGCTAGAAGCAGTTCATTTGTCCCTAGATCTACAGAAAATCACTGCTGGGAGGCCATATGGATGTTGTGGCTTATGTTGTGTTCCTAGTGAAGGATCTAGTAGTGGATTCAGTAAATGGCTATTTGTACTGGGCCACACTGTATTCAGTGGAGAGCACAAGACTGAATGGAGACGAGTGTCTTATATTACAAGAGCAGCTACCGTTTGCTGGTAAACAGGTGAGTGAATTTTTTATTTTATTTTACCTTTTTTTTTTTGTTTGCGGGGAGTTGTATTTTAGTGGTTAGATCTCATGTTCATGGTTGTCAAAATTGATGTGTTATGACCAGAATGATCAGAAGAATAACATGCCTTTCTTGCAATATTGTTATATCATTTTGAGAACAGGGTAAGAATTAAACCATGTAATAGCTGTACCAAAACTTTGGCCCGTAATTCTAAAGCTAGACCCTTGCAACAAAATGTGACATTAAAGATGTCCTTATGGTTGTAATGCTTCTGCTTCCCATACGTGAAATGTACTTGCTTTTGAGTCCTGTGCTTTGGGGATCTTCAAGGGTCTCCATCCCCAGCTCGCCCCTTCCCTTCCCCACCTTCTCTTTCTCCCTTGCTCGAGTCGGGGGCAGTCCTGGCCCCAGCTTGGCCCCTCTTTCTTTGCTCCGGGCTGCTGGGGAGCTCCAGAAAGCTGAGAAGAGGCTGCTGCAGAGCAGAGCATCTCCTGAGGGAGAAGGGAAGGGGGCTTCTTGAAGAGTGAGTAAAGGCTGGGGATAGTATAGGGGAAAAAAGGGATAGGGGGTTCTTGTTTTAGCTTTGTTAGGGTGGATAATAGGTCCCATGCAGGGGTAGGCTGGTGGAGGGGAAATAGAGATGCCATTCCCACCTATAGCTCACCAAAGCCCCTGCTATATGTGGGAGCCCATTAACTGTCCTTCCCTACACGGAGACTTTTTGATGTGCTCTGAGGTCCTCACAGACAACCTCTGTATCTCTGCTGACCTCTCCCATCCCTTTCTTCTCCACTCACTCCTCTCTGATGTCCTATCAAGTCTCTTAAGGCCTTGGTTCACTGCTGGCTCCTCATAGATCAATGTTGCCTTCCCCAAACCCATCCTGCCTCTGCCACCATGTGGGATTTGCCATGCTAGGGACTTGTCCTCATTCTTGCTAGGTGGGATTCAGTGTTGCCTATGCAGCGAAGGAACTCCGAGACTGCATATTGACCTCATGAAAAGATCTGCCAGGGTCTCGGCAGCTGCAGATGTTATGTCCCTTCCCCTTCCCGTGTAGCTGGGGAGGTCAACTCAGCTATGTTATTTGCTGCAACAGCGTTCTTTAAAACACAGCTCTTGCTAAAGAGAAGCCTTTGTTTTTATTCCATCTATTGTACAACCTGTGCTCCCATTTTACCTAAAGCCAGGTTCTCTATTAAAGACCCTTTCTAAACTTCAGAGGACTATGTCTCTTGGTTAGCTTTGTAGCACTCCCCAGAACATTTCAATCTCCTTTCCCAAAGGAAAAGAGGCTGGTGTTTCTCTAATGATAAAAAAAGCCAGGCCTGTTTTAGTCTCTGAAAGGCAACTAACATTCAGAAAGGCCAGCTGATCTCACAGGTCTCTGTTACCTTCATGAGGGTTTGGGAAGGAGACAGAAAGCTGGTTCTGGTGTGGCACCTGCTATACTTGTAAACCTAAATACAGAAGAACTGAAAAACTTTTGTCACATGTAGAGAGGAATGTTTGTGCTGCAAAGGGTCACTGTATTTTCCAGTACTAGCCTCACACCTCTCTGTGGAAGCTGGCTGGTGTGGACTGTCTTCATGGGAAGATAGATGCTGTTCAAGCTCAACGGCATGCTTACACCTATCACATATCTTCTGGGTGATCTGTTGCAAAGGGCTGACAATTTGCAGTTTATTCTAAGCAGCAAACATCACCTTCCTTGCCCTTCTCCTTTGATTCACTACCTGCTTCTCTGAATTGCCGCATGCTAAACTCAAATTTCTTGTTCTTGTCTTCAGGAACCTTGGCGGCAATAAGACTGCTTGTCTGCTCCTGTCATTTATTTTTCCTGCACCTTTCTCTATGTCAGTGATACCAGCCATCCACTTATTCACACCTCCTACAAACAAACATCTCCTCTTTTGCTTCTCTGCTGCCCCTAATCTATGCACTGACTTCCTGAACTCAGCCTCCTGCTGTGATGCATACAGGAAAAAAGCCAAGTTAAAATGTCTAGATTGAGAAGTGACCAGTTATAGCTGACAGGTGTTTAATAAAATAAAACCTAAAATAAACCCATCAGAAAAAAAAGGGCAGTACAACATTCTTTAATGGTGGAATTATTGAGCTGGTTGTTATTGTCCCACATAAAGATGCAACTATACGTTTGCACAAGTACTAATATGTCTCTTCCTCGCACAATGGAGTCCTTTGTCCTGAAAAGAATACCTCTTACCTCAGTATTAAAACACAGATGTAATAGTTAATAGCTGTTATCCAACAGTTAGAGCATGTTCTCTACGTAGCTGCTTCTTACTGATATTCACTAGCTGTTTTTCTGATAAAGAATTGCTGTTCAGCTGGTCAGTACAGGATCTTCAGCAGTATATAGGTGTATCCCCTTGAAATCTGAGTGACGGGAATAGAAGAGACTACTGTGGAGATGACATGTTTCCTAAACAAATACAAAGGCAGAGCTTTGAAAGTCTAATTTCTTTCGCAGGGACTAGATCCTTTTATGACAATTATTTTATTTTCCAATCAGTTGTTTAGCTTAGCTGGTGCGTATTGGCATAGGTTGATTGATTTTGGCAGAGCTGCTCTGATTTATTCCAGCTTAGGATCTGGCACAGAATTTCCAAAGCACTTAGTAAGTTGTTTACACTGTACAATATGCCTGGGACAAAAGTAATTTATAGAGGAGCAGCAAAGTGCGTTATATGCCCGAGGGGGCAGGACCCTCTAGGTGTGGTCTCTTAATATTTCTAGTCAAAGGGTATTTCAAGTAGCTAAATTTATGTTGCATCTTATGCTGTTGAGTTACATTGCATAACCACAGCTACATATCGTGTCCAGAATAATACCTCTCATGAAATGGAAGAAGTTTGTCTATTTTTGAAGCATAACAGAAAGGAGGTGTTAAATTACTAACTCCCAATGATGAATAGTACAAATATTTCTTTGCTTTTTATTAATGGGGATACAGGATCAGGATAAAGAAGATGAGTGTGTCTGTGGGAAAATGTAATAGTTGCAGAAAAAAAGTGGGGCAAGGAAAGAGACCCAAACATTTAAAAAAGCAAGGTAGATTCAAGAAGATTTAATTTGTTGTTTAGCATGGGAGGGAGAATAGGTAAATGGGATAAAATATAACATGGTTGATTAAATATGCATTCAGGCACATACATACTGTAAGATATTTTTAACAGGAAAACCTACAGGAGCAATCATTCAGACCTTGATTTTCTGACATGCAATGTCAACAGAAATATGTCAAGAATGTGATTACATAAGGACCAACAGGCAACTAAGCGATATGGCATTTGCTTTCCTGTCATCATCTTCTGCAGTTTATTAATGAAGAGTTAAAAAAAAAGGCTGCTCCACTTACATCCATAATGGAAATTTAAGCTTATGGAAGAATAGATACAACTAGTGTTTGGATGAGAAGTTCGAGACCTGCTGGAAAACATGTTCAGAGAGGCCCCTAACAAACTTGCAAGCTGTGCTAATGACATGACATAAACTGAACTTGATAACATTTAGCAGACTAATTTGTGGAAGCAAATTCCTTGTTATTCACAGAGCAGTTTATTAGATGTCCGATTTCTATTATTGTTGCATATGGTACCGAATCTGTTGTTTACTGCAAAAGCAAGAAAGCTCTGTTTTGAATATTAGGTCCTATTAAAAATAAACAAAAAATCTTGCACCTACCTTAAAAGAAGATGAAATATTGAAGTAATGAACAGGAAGATTGTTTCATCCTTGTCCTGCCCTGCTCCCCCAGCCCCACCCTGACTCCTTCTTTAATAATAAATGATTTACCAAAATGTAAATTTTGAATAGAAGGCAGATTTAGATTAGATATAAGTTCTTCACTGTGAGGGTGGTGAGGCACTGGAACAGGTTGCCCGGAGAGGTTGTGGCTGCCCCATCCCTGGCAGTGTTCAAGGCCAGGTTGGATGGGGCTTGGAGCAACCTGGTCTAGTGGAAGATGTTCCTGCCCATGGCAGGGGGTTGGAACTAGGTGATCTTTATGGTCCCTTCCAACCCAAACCATTCTATCATTCCATGAATTTCCTGTTTAACCAAATAAGTCAATAAAAATTTTGCACGTATTTTCCATAAATAATGTAACACGTTAAATATTGTATGCATAAAATCAAAGCTAGAAAACAAAGACAAAAGATCTGAAGTACTTCTTTCAAAAGGTGATTCTGACTTTCAGACTGGATATCAACCACCTCTTTCAGACAAAGGATGTTAAATTACCAGAGGTGTTGTGGAAATTTTCACAGGTAGTTCCATTAATCACTTGATACACTATTGCCATCATATGTGAAGTACTCAGATACTCCAGGGATGAACATGTGACAGGTGTTCATAAAATGCTATCTAGAAAATCATCAGCTGCTATAAATAGGTGTCCACCAAGGACCTGATTATTTTCTAGTGCTACCTCTTTTTGGGTTAGAATAAACATTCATGGTAGCAATGTTATTTTTGTCATTAAAGAGCTACTCATGATGCTGTCTAGACAACAGTTATGCCTAAGGGCTTTTACCTCAGAAGCGAAGGTGAGTTCAAATTGCCATTTGGACTCTTTTTTTCTTAGGTGGTTGGTTTAACTTTGGATCTCACCTGTGGTTTTCTTTACTGGCTTGTGCAAGATAGTCTATGCCTAAACCTATACAGAGCTTCTCTTTGCAAAGAAGAGTAAGTAAATGTGTGGCAGAGGTAAGAAAGTCTGTATTTTCTAGTTTTGTGATACTCTTTAAAAAATTTTTGTCCAATGCTGGGCATACTAGTTATTAATTTAACATTAAACTAAAAAGAGCTAATGATCACAGCTAGCTGACAGCAAACTACATGTTGAGAAGGTTGTTAACACGGTTTTACAGTGAGAGAAACACATTATGGAAGCTCAACTGAACTGAGGTCATGCTTATCAATTTTTAGACTTAGCTTTAGGAAATAATCACCATTTATTGCCTATTTTATCTTGGCATTTACAACACCTGACAGTTTTCAAGTGCCTGGAGCTGTAACTTGTTCATCTTGCATGGAGCTGAGGACTTGAACTGACACCACTTTCTCACCTGAGCAATCAGTACTCAGCAGGCTTTCCTCTTGATCATCCTGAGCACAAAATAGCTGCATTATTCCTGAAAGACAAAGTTGAAAAAAAAAAAAACCCCAAACAAAACTATGTTTATGGGTCAGCTTGAATATATACTAAGACCTGGAGAAAAATGGTAATTTGTTCTGTAACTGCCAAGTACATGATGAGTGGTAGCTCATAAAACTATGGTTTTGTTCCTTTTCACATGGAAAGTGCCATTTTTTTCTTTTTCAAGCATCAGATTAAACTTCTTAAACTTAATTGAACAGTATCTGTATTTACATGTCCTCACAATGTTGCAGGCTGGCTTTGTGTGGAATTAGCTGAATTTTCTGACTGTTATTAAACTTCCTATGATTAATGGTAAACATTTACAGAATCAAAATATGTTGACTAGTTTTAGCTAGAACATGCAGCTCCATTGTGAACCAATTGGCAGACATAAATCATTGTCCCTGCGTGTCAGAATAGAGAGATTAGAAGCGATCCATCCTAATGGACCTGATGGTGTGTCAAAGCTTTTCAAAATTTGTTTTGGATAGCATGTGTCTAAGCTGAAAGACAATTCTGAGATGGCAAAATGATGCCTCTTACAACACATTTAATCTCTTACCCAGAAGACAAATTGGAACCAAAAAAGGCCTGTAAGTTTTGACATAGAAGTAACAAGACAGATTAAATCACCAGTGATCCCAGTGGAGGAAAATGTTAATAGAATTTAATAAATAATGGAAGGTTATCAAGGAAACTAGCAGGGTCAAATTCATCTGGGGACCTGCTCTAGTGAAGTAGAATGAATCTCACGCTGTGAAGTAGACTCCACCGTTTCAGTGGAATTGCTGAGAGAAGGTGGGCTGATTTTTCAATTTTTCTGTATCCATGCATCAGAATATTAAGCCATTTTATAATTGCTTTCTAATGAAATCAAGGGAATGAAAAAGTGTTCTGCTTTAGAGAACTTAAAGAAAACTTTTTGAACTGTTTTTCTGCCTCCTACATGAGTATTAAGAATTTGAATGATGAGAAACTTATCAATGTGTCAAATATTACATAAATCTCATTCTCTCTACACGTGTGTTTTCAGTTTGCTAATTTCATACATGTTTTCACAGTTGTGGTAATGCCTTCGTCGCAGAATTTGCAGCATGGAGTACTTCAGAAATATCTCAGGGTGTACCGGAATACTACAGTGGTCGTCTGTTCTGGATTAATAGTCTTCAGTTCATTACAACTCAAGAAGTCAATCAGAGCCTTAGCATTCCCTTCTTGCAACTAGCAGAGTTTGCAGCCTTTATCCTTGTTCATACATCACTTAAACCTTTGCCAGGTACATTATTTTCTTTATCTATACCCCTCAATAAAGGTATTCACTGTCAGCCTGTAATTCTTCATTCTTGAAATTCTTTATTCATTTGACAAAAGATAAGAACAACAGCAACTTATTAATAAATATACCAGCTTATACCTGGATAATGTGCAATTTTAAAAGCTGATGTGTATGGCTAAAAAGAATACATGGTGGTATTATTCATTGTTTCTATCTAATGACAGCTTATAGGATTTTCCACAGTACTTTAATTATTTAAGTCAGGTTTGAAAGTCTACCTATTACTCATATTCTTTAAATTATAATTATTTCTTCCTCTCTATATGGACAGGAATTTTTTCTTTTACACCAAAAGTGATTCCAGATTCAGTGCCAGGGTCTTCCTCCAGAATTAAAGGAAATTCTTCAAGTTTTCACATCACTTGGAGTCCCTCCACAAATGTGGAAAAGGGAACTGTCTTTTACTGCGTAAAAAGTAAAAAAAAAAAAAGAAAAAATCTACATGTGAGGATATTCACACAATTACTCCTTATTATCTAAATGTATTACTGCACTACTTGCTGATGTATCTATTTTTAAACAGAAATAGAGTTTTTCTTCTCCAGCATTTACAAATCAGTCAAGCAACCAAACTAAACTGTAAATATAAAGGAAACAGTCCTGTTTCTCCATCACTGAGACCAGCACAGGAGGAATATGGGCTTAGCAATAGCTCTGGGCTAGCTGCTGGGGTGTGAAGTGCCAGGCAAGGAGCTCCCAGTGCTCAAAGATGTGTGAGAGCGCCTTTCACAGTAACTCTGAGACAGAAGTGTCCTCTGAGCCACCAGTGGGACAGCCTTTGCCTGGATGTGAAATCTAGCCTTCACCCACACTTAATTTTAGCACATTTGGCAAGCTTTACTTTAAATTCAAAGGGCAGGTTGCTAGCAGATTTCTACACAGTGCTACAGTGCCACAGGAGCTGGTGAAACAATGATTACTCACAGGAAGAGAAGCTTGGTCTTGATCTAGTTGACCAGCTTGGTGAGGGGAATTTTGGAAAACTGAAGGCCTTTAGGAGAGGGGAAAAAAATGTTTTATTTTACTCTGTATTATTTCATTCATAGCCTTTGGAGAGTGAATGGTGCCTCCCCCGCAACCTGACAGTGCCATCCTACCAAGTTGTTTGGCTGGAACCATTTGCACTCTTTGATTTCACCAACACTCCATACACATACTGGGGCAAGGCACCACCAACATCTGTATCCCTTCGAGCCCCTCTGAAGGAGGTACTAATATTTTAAATCCCATTCCTCACCTGTAATGGGTCCTGGGACCAGGTCTATGTAAGCAAGTGAAACCTAGAGGAATGAGCAGCTTTCAGGGCTAGTCAGCTGTAGGCAGAGTTGCAAGGACATGTTCCTGAATATCTTTGGAATTATCTACTGCACACACAAATGCACAAAATTGCAGTAATAGAATTTGGAACAGAAAGCGCATGGCTGTTTTTCTTCATTCTGTATCTCACTGTCCCCACCCTTCCTGTTCATCTCTTTCTCTGAGCCTTTGTGCTGCTCCCTGCCCTTTTTTTCTGTCCTCCACCTCTCCACAGGGCTCCTAATACCTCTTTTTCTTTCTCCAACCTCCTGTGCTTCTCGCAGTCTCTGTCTTTCTCTCTCTCGTCATTATTCTTGTCTGTCACTCTGTCTTGCTTCCTGTCCCATCCGTATCTTGCTGTATCTGTCCCTGCTGCTTTTTTCTCCATCTCTGTCCAGTTCTCTGTCCCTTTTTGCTTCTCTTGCTGTCCCTCTGCCCTACCTCCTTGCTATCTTTTCTGTCTTTCTCTCTGTCCTATTCCCTCTCCCATCCTTTCTAACTATATCCTCCTGTCCAGCTAGATGTCCCTTCTCTTTTCTCTCTTCCTCAGTATTTCTTTCTTTCTCCATTTCTCTCTCCCACTGCCCATCACAGTTTTTTTTCCCTCAGTGCTGTCCTGCTCTCTGTCCCTTTTTTCTGTCATTCTGTCATGCTCTGTTTTTTTAATTCCTCCAGCTCTGTCCTGCAGCCCATCACTATTTTTTACCTATTCCATCCCTTTGTCCTTCTCCCTGTCCTTGTCTCTCTCTTTCTCTTTGTTCTGCCTCCTGTCCTCTTTTCCTTTCTTGCTCCATCTCTCTGTCCTTCTCCTTGTCTTTCCCCCCATTTCTCTGTCTTGTTCCTTCTTCAGGTTTTTTGTTTTCTGTCACTCCATCCTGCTCCCTGTCAGTTTTTTCACACTCCATCTCTGTCCTGCAGCCCAATGCTTTTTTTCCTTCACCATCTATCTCTCCTGCTGCCCATCCTAGGCTTTTCCCCCTCCATCTCTGTCCTGATCCCCATCTTTTATTTTTGCCTGTCTTTCACTTTGTCCTGCCTCCCTGGCCCTTTTTTCTCTCTCTGTATCACCTTGTCTTGCTCACTGTCCCTGTCTCACAATCTGTGTCCTGCTCCTTGTCCTTCTCCCCCCCCCCCTTCCTCCTGTCCTTCTTTTTTCTCTTTCTAGCCTTCTGCCCCTGTGCTTCTTTCTCCACCTCTGTCCTACTCCCTGCCCCTTGTTTCCTCTCCCTGTCCCTCTGTCCTGCTTCCTGTCCCCATTTTTTCTGTCTTTATTTCTCTGTCCCACTGCCTGTCTCATTTCTTGCTATACCTCCCTGTCCATCTGGCTCTCCCTTTTTAACTTTCTCTCCTCTGTCCAGCTCCCTGGCCCTTTTTTCTTTTCCTCTGTCTCTGTCCTCTAGCCCATTGCCATTTTTTTTTTTCCTTCTTTGTCTCTTTGTACAGGTCTAACCCTTTCTTTATTTCTCAATCCCTTTGTCCTGTTCCCCATCCTTTTTCTCTGTCTGTACATCCTGTGCCCTGTCACAGTCTTTGTGTTGTTCTTCTCCTTCTCCCCCCATCTCTCTATTCCTCTGTCCTGCTCACTGACCCTACATTTCCTTGCTCCATCTCACTTTTTCTGGATTTCTCTACCTCTCTGAACTTTTCTTTCGACCTTTCTTCTCTCTTTGCTCCTCAGTCTTCTCCCTTGTCTTATTTTTCTCTTTCTAGTCCTCTGTCCTGCTCCCCATCACTGAATTTTCTTTCTCCATTTCTCTGCCCCACTCCCCATCCCTCTCTTTCTCCACCCCACTGTGCTGCTCCCCATCCCTCCTTCTCTGTTGTTACTCTGGCATCCCTCGTTGTCTCTCCACCCCTCAGTCCTGCTCCCCATCCCTAATTTTCCATTTACATTTCTCTGTCCTGCTTTCAGTCCCTGTTTTTCCTCTGGCTCCATCTCCCTGTCATTCTCCCTGTTGCTCTTGCTTGCTCTCTATCCCAGTGTCTTTTTCCCCATTCCACTCTTTTTCTCCGTATTCAATTTTCTTACTCCCTATCCCTCACTTGTTTTCTGTATCCCTCTCTCCTTCCTCTTGTCCTTCCTTCCCCATGCTCCTTGTGCCTCTGGCCTGCTGCTTGTCACTGTTTTTTCTTTCTTCCACCCTCTATCCAGGTTATGTCATTCTCTTCCTCTCTCTGTTCACTTGTCCTTCCTCCAACCTGTATTTCTCTCTCTCTATTCCTCTGCCCCTAATGCTGCTTCTTCCATCTCTCAGTCCTGCTCCCTGCCCCATCTTTTTGTCCCACCATCCATCCTGCTTCCTCTCACTGGTTATTTTGCCTTTATCCCTGTCCCCCTGCCTGTCTCATTGTTTCTAGTTATATCCCCCTGTCCAGCCAGCTGTTCCTTTCTTCCTTTCTCTCTTCCCTACTCTGCCCTTACTTTTTCTTCCTCCATCTCTGTCCAGCAGCCCATCATCATTTTTTCCCCTTCTCCAATTCTTTGTCTTAATCTGCATCTGGTTCCCCCCACTGCCCCCAGTCCCTCTGTCTTGTTCCTTGTCCTGCTCTTTGTCTCTCCATGTCCCACACTCCATCCCCATCTTTTTCTTTCTCTCCCTCCTTCCTTTTCTCTACATCTTTGTCCTGTTGCTCATCAGTATTTTTTCATGCCATTCCTCTGTCCTGTTGCCCGTCCCTTACTTCTCTGTCAGTCCCTCTGTCCTGTTGCCTATCATTATTTTTGCCTGCATCCCACTGCCCTGCTTCCCATTCATCTCTTTTGGCTCTACTCTCCTCTCATACTCACCAGCAGTATTTTTTTCTTTCTCCAGCTCTCTGACCTGCTGCCTGCCCTGCTGTTTTTCTCTCTGTCATTCTTCACGCTTCCCTGTATCTCTCTCTCTGCAGCCTTGTGTCCCACATGCTGTCCCTCTCCGTTTATATCCCACTGTCTGGGTCCCTGTCCCTCTCTTTGCCTCTCTATCCCTCTGTTCTTTTTCCTGTTTTTTCTTTCTCCATCGCTCTGTCCTGCTGCCCATCTCTGTTCAGTTCCCTTTGGGTTCCCCCCCCCCCCTTGGTTACTCTGCTTTTCTTCCTGTCCCTATTTTTCTCTCTCTTCATCCCTCAGTCCTGCTCTGTGTTCCCTCCCTCTTACTCCCCCAGTGTCCTGCTCTGTGTTACCCATCCTTCTCCCCCTTGATTTCTCCCTCTGGTTCTACCCCTCTGTCCTGCTCCCTATAAGTATTTTTAAATTCTCTGTGTTTCTGTTCTTCTGCCCATTGCTATTTGTTTGTTCTCCATCTCTCCTGCTCCCCATCCTCCACTTTCTCTCTGTCATTCTTTCCCCTTCTCTGTTGTCCTGCTTTCTAGTGGCTGGTATAGTGCTATGTCTTGGGTTCAGTATGAGAAGAATGTTGATAACACACTGAAGTTTTCAGTTGTCACCAGTAGTGTTTAGACTAAGTCAAGGGGTTTTCAGCTTCTCATGCCCAGCCAGCAAGAAGGCTGGAGGGGCACAAGAAGTTGGGAGGGGACACAGACGGGGCAGCTGACCCAAACTGGCCAAAGGGACATTCCATACCATGTGATGTCATGTCCAGTATATAAACTGGGGGCAGTTGGCCGGGGAGGGGCAGATCGCTGCTCAGGAACTAACTGGGGATTTGGTCGGTGAGTGGTGAGCAACTGCACTGTGCATTACTTGTTTTGTATACTCCAACTCTTTTACTATTATTATTATCTTCTTTTCGGTCCTATTAAACTGTCTTTATCTCAACCCACGAGTTCTACTTTTTTTTTTTTTTTCCAGTTCTCTCCCCTATCCCACTGGATTCCCACTGGATTTAATTCCTGTGTCCCCAATCCTTTTTCTGTCTCTCTAGCTCCCTCAGGACATTTTTCCTCCCAGTCACAATGCCTCCTGAGACCTTCCGCGATCTCCATGGCACCTTGTAGCACTTTATCTCCCGTTCTATCACTCTTGTTCCGTCACAGCTTTCCTTCTTTCTTTGCTATACAGTGCTCCTTTATCTTTCTCTCTGCCATCGAGGGTGTTTGCGTTCAGTTCCTCTCTCACTCTGTCAGCTGTAGTTTACCTAGATGCCCTCCTGAGACTCCAAGGTCCTCACTGTGTCTCCAAGCCTTCTTTCCTTACCCTACTCCCTCCTAATTCCTCTTCTCTCTGTAACAATGTCTTCTGAGTCCTTTCTTGTACTCCACAGCACTCCTGTAGCACTTTAGCTGCCTTTTGTGGTTTGGTTTAGGCTTTTTTTGTGCTCTTATCTTACTCTTTGCCATTTAGGATGCCTTCATGCAGCCCCCAGACAACTTCTGTACTTTGTTGAAATCCCCTTCAGAGTTCCTCATTGGCATCTCTGAGGCTGCTTTGGTCTCTCAGGCCCCCTGCAGACCCCACCGCTCCCTTTGCTGAGCTCTTCTGAGCCATCCTCCATGCCCTAGAGACCTGTTTCAGCTCGGGAGAGCACTCTGCACCCCTCTTTTCCCCTCAGAACCCTTCCTGAGTCCGCATCTGTTACCCTGGCCAGTCTTCCTGTCCCCTCATCCGTTTGGTGCATCTCCGTTCGGTCCCCAGTCCCTTGAGGACATCTGTACTTTGTTCAATTCCCTTGTGAGCTCGTCGCATCCCCTTTGGTCTCTCTGGCCCCTTCGGGACCTTTTCCAAAGCCATCTTTGTGCTCCAGAGCAGTTTTTTTGTTTTCTGCCTTAGAGTAGGGTTCTCTTGGGTACCTGGTACCCCCAAGATGTCTATCGTCAGCTCAGATCTCCTCTTGTGTTTTTCAGAGGAGGCAATAGCCGTCATCTGTTTTTATCGACACATGTCCTGTGGTGTTTTTTGTTGTGTTTTGCAATTTATTTTTGTTCTAGCTACTTAGGTGTTAATCAGGCTGCTTCATACAGTTTCTGATATGCTTCTTGTCTTTCCATGGTTTGTTGGTGTTGGCCTTTAGGACTCATCTAGCTCTGTTAAGGGAGTCAGTCACCATCAAAGTGACTGAGTCATCGGTAATTCATGGTAAATAATTTACTTTGCAACCAGAGATATTTTTGAGAAGGGATTCTTAAGGGATCTAGTTCTGCTTTGTCATTCAGTCCTACCCAGAAGGTAGTTCTGGCAGAAGTTAGGTAGTATGCGCAGTCTTTCTAGAAATGCACCTCTTGCCTCTTCCTCTGCCCAGCTCAGCTGGAAAGTACGTTTGCTGCAGAAACTGCTGCAGCCCTGTGACTCCTCCTCAGGTTGTCTCTGCACGGGACACCGGCACCCTGGAGATCTTTACTCCCAGTCGTTCCTTTCCCCTAGATTTCTGCCAGCACTGTATTTCAGCTGCATTGCTTGCAGGCCAGGAGGTCTTTAGAGGGGTCTGAATTAAAGAAACCAAGTGTTGAAGTGTTTGTTTTAAGGAGGCGAATTAGGCAGCCAAAGGAGCTGAGCTGCTCACCCGACACCTTGGCAGAACGGCCCATCCATCCTACCAAGGACTGCGTGCTGCAGGCAGCGAAGGGCAACTGTGATGGCTGCTGGCAGGGAGCAGCAAGGAGTGCAGAGCTACGCTCCTGTGCAGGGCAAAGATGGAACCTCCAGGGCTCTACGGTCATCTGCTAAGGATTTCTAATATACCGACATGCCTCTTTGCTTTCCCTGATTCATGTCTACTTCGCAGGCTGGCGGGCAGGTTGGTAAGTAACACCATGCAGCGTCTCTCACCTAAGCGACAAGGCCTGCAGAGGAAGCCTGGTGCGTGTGCGGGGTTAGGAGAGCAGAGTGCTGACGGCACGGAGGCGAGGAAAGGTACAAACACCACCACAACGCCCAGGGATCACCAGCGTGTCGCTCATCTGCAGATCGGCCGCTTGCACCTGGTCCGCTCCGATGCCCCGTTCGTGCTTCGACAGAGCTGCCCCTCTCGCACAAAGCAGCTGTCGGTCTCTTCTCGCCCGCCTTCGGGATGCCATCTGCGTCGCTCTATTTTTTTTTAAAATCTCTTGCCAGCATCTGTTGACTCGCTGCCGTCCCACAACCCTGACGCCACACGCAGACCCACACAGCGACCCCTGGGGGGCAAACCCCCACCTCTTCTGCTCCTCCTCCCGAGGTAATGGGGGGGAGGAACGACATGGAGAGCAGCAACCCCCAGACTTTTAAAGCGGCCAAACGCAAAGGGCAGCAACGCTCCAGCCGCCTCGACGCTGTGTGGTACGGAGGCAACGAACGTCCCCGCCCGGGCTGCGAGGCGGGAAAAGCATCACGCATGCGCGGTGCCGCCGGGCGCTCGAAGCGCGGAACGGCAGCGCCGCCGCCGCTGCTGCTGCCGCCTGGTGGCCAAGGGCGGAACTGCAGCGCCGCCTCTGCCTCTGCTGCCGCCGCCGCTGCTGCCGTTGCTGCACGGTGGCAGCGGGCCGGGCGCGATTCCCCGCGGCGGTGCGTGAGGGAGCTGGTCTGCGGGAGGCGAGCCGGGGGCCGGGGCAGCCCCAAGGGAGTTCCCCGGGAGCTGCTGGAAGGGGAGGAGGGGAAGGGGGCAGGTACGGTTAGCGGCCGTGCGGGGAAAGAGGGGGGGGCCGGCCGGGGGCCGGCTGTGGTAAACGCGGCGGCTGCCGGTCCCTTCTCTCGCCCAGAGGCTGCGCCGAGGACGGGGTTGTCGGTTCCTCCCCCGGGGACGCCGTGGGCTGCCCCCGCCCCAGGCTCGTCTCTGCCCGGCCTCGCTCTCCTCACGGCCTGGGGACCGACAGGGACAGGAGCTGCCGTGGATGAAGCCGGAGAGGCCGCAGAAAGGCAAAGAAGAAGAACTCGAAGGCCATCCGGCCGGCAGCTGCGGGTAAGAGACAGAGCCTGCCTCTCCGGGTGAGGAAGGTCCCTCTCCGGGTGAGGAAGGGTCCCTCTTCGTCTTCGGCAGCAGGCCAGGCTGCCGACGTCCACCGCAGGGTCTGCGTGTGTCACCGGCAGCGCCGCACGGCCGCGTCGTGCGTGAGGGAGCAAGGCTACGTGTCTGGGAAGCCTCGTCTCGCAAGAGCTGTAAGACACCCACGTGTTCTCTTAGGTGGAGGACAGCCAAGCGGCCCGAGTTACTGAAGAGGAAGGGAGGAGAGGTGGGGAAAGAAGTGCCTGAACTGTCAAATTCTCCCAGCAGCCCCAAGAGCAAGACCTGTGGTGAGTCCTGGCACCCTCGGGGCCCTGTCGCCCTTCTAGTGCATTCTGGTCCCTCCCGGTCCCTCCCCTGGCCCCCTCTCTTTCCCACACTGCTGCAAATTTTTCAGTTTTTTCCTCCCCTGTACCTCTCCTCTTCTCTCTGTTCTTGTGTCTTGGTCTCTCTCCCACTTTTTTGTCATCCTCTGTCTCTGTCCTGCAGCCCATCGCTTTTTTCCCCTTTTCTATCTCTTTGTCCTGATCTGCATCCGTCTCTTATTTCTCCACAATTTCTCTGGCCTGTTCCCTGGCATTCTTTTCCTCTCTGTGCCTGGACACGCCACTCTGTGTCCCTACCTTCCTATCTCTCTCCTACCTTCCTTCCTTTTCTTTCTCTCTCTATCCCTTTGTCTTGCCCACTGTCACTGGGTTTTTTTCATTCAGTGCCTCACCATCTCCATCCTCCTTCCTCTTCATCTCTTACCCTCTCTGACCCTTTGTGCTGCTCCCTGCCTTTCCACCCCATCCTCCAACTCTCTGCAGGGCTCTTCATACCTCTCTTTCTTTCTCCAACCCCCTGTGCTTCTCACAGTCTGTGTCTTTCTCTCTCTCATTGTCATTATTCTTGTCTGTCACTCTGTCTTGCTTCCTGCCCTGTTGATTCTTGCTATATCCCTTTGTCCTGCTCCCTGCCCATACTCTTTTTTACTCCCTCTCTGTCCTGTTGACCATCCCAGTTTTTTCATTTCCATCCTGCCACTCTCCTGATCTTTCTGTCTCTGCCATGTTCCCTGTCGTTCTTTCTGTCTCTTTTCCTCTGCCCCTACTGGTTTTTCCCTCTATCTCCGTCCAGATCCCTGTCTCTCCCCCCCCCCCCGCTGCTGTCCCTCTGCCCTGCTGTGTCTCACTATCTTTTCTGCCTTTCTCTCTCCTGTTCCCTCTCCCATCCTTTCTTTCTATAGCCCCCTGTCCAGCTAGCTGTCCCTTCTCTCCTTTCTCTCTTCCTTAGTATTTTTTCCTTTCTCCACATCTCTATCGCACTGCCCATCACAGTTGTTCTTTTCCTCCAGTGCTGTCCTGCTCTCTGTCCCTTTTGCCTCTCTAAGTGACTCTGTCATGCTGCCTGTGTCTCTCTTTTAATTCCTCTGTCTCCATCCTGCAGCCCCTCGCTATTTTTCCCCCTCTTCCTTTTGTCCTTCTCCCTATCCTTGTCTCTCTTTACCTTTGTTCTGTCTCCCATCCTTTTTTCCTGTCTTGCTCCATCTCTCTGTCCTGCTCTCTAACTCCCCCTCCCCATTTCTCTGTCCTTCAGCTTGCCTTTCCCCCCCATTTCTCTGTCCTGTTCCCTCTTTGGTTTTTTGGTTCTCTGTCACTCTGTCCTGCTCCTTGTTGCTGTTTTTTCACACTCCATCTCTGTCCTGCAGCTGAGTGCTTTTTGTTCCTTCTCCCTCTATCTGTCCTGCTGCCCATCCTAGGCTTTCTCCCCTCCATCTCTGTCCTGCCTCCCTGTCCCTTTTTTCTATCTCTGTGTCACCTTGTCTTGGTCCCTGTCTTTCTTTGACAATCCGTGTCCTGCTCCTTGTCCTTCTTCCTGTCTCTTTCTGTCCTTCTGCCCCAATCCTTCTTTCTCCATCTCTGTCATTCTCCCTGCCCCCCAAGAACTCTCTGAGTTCTGTGACTTTGTCTTTCTTCCAACCTGTATTTTCCTCTATTCCTCTGCCCCTAATGCTGCTTTCTCCATCTCTCGGTCCTGCTCCCTGCCCTTTCTTTTGTCCCATTGCTCTGTCCTGCTGCCCATCTCTGTTCAGTTCCCTTTAGTTCCCCCCGCAACCCCCTTGGTTACTCTGCTTTTCTTCCTGTCCCTATTTTTCTCTCTCTTCATCCCTCTGTCCTGCTCTGTGTTCCCTCCCTCTTACTCCCCAGTGTCCTGCTGTGTGTTACTGTCATGGTTTAACCCCAGCTGGCAGCTCAGCCTTAAGCAGCTGCTCGCTCACTCCCCCACAGTGGGATGGGGGAGAGAAGTGGAAGGCTAAAAGTGAGAAAACTCATGGGCTGAGATAAAGACAGCTAAATAGTAAAGCAAAAGCCACACACTCAAGCAAAGCAAAACAAGGAATTCATTCACCACTTCCCACCAGTAGGCAGGTGTTCAGCCATCTCTAGGAAAGCAGGGCTCCATCATCAAGGTGACTTGGGAAGACAAACGCCAGCACCCCAAACGTCCCCCTCCCTCCTTCTTCCCCCAGCTCTATATGCTAAGCATGACGTCCCATGGTCTGGGATATCCCTTGGGTCAGTCGGGGTCAGCTGTCCCGGCTGTGTCCCCTCCAACCCCTTGTGCCCCCCCAGCCTCCTCGCTGGTGGGGTGGGGTGAGGAGCAGAACAGCCCTTGGCTCTGGGTGAGCGCTGCTCAGCAGGAACAGAAACATCCCTGTGTTATCAACACTGTTTTCAGCACAAATCCAAAACACAACTTACAAGGTACTATGAAGAAAATTAACTCTATCCCAGCCAAAACCAACACATTCTCCACCATTGCGACACTTCTGTATACAACCTAACTGTCAGCGTACAAGTAATGTGCCTTCCCTTCCAGGATAGCAAGAGATGCTGCAATTAATTCAGCCCACTGACTAGATGCCTGTACACCTGTTTGCCATAATGTAATTCCTGGTAGTGGAGCGTATGCGACTGCTCTCCATTGCCTTTGTCCAGTTGCCGTCTATGTTGCACTTACGTCCGTAAACTAGGTATCTATTTTGTGCTCTTCTATTAACTTGTCATAAGGGGGAGCCTCCTTCACAGGAGATGTAGGGATATCTCCAAGGGGAAGAGTATCCCCTAGTGTGGGCATATGATTAAATGGCACAGTTCCTAGAAGAGTGGCGTGTGGAGTGGTGACGTGGTTTTCCTGGTAGAAATCATTGCTGTAAATAATGTTTCCGTTTCCAATGTGTGACTGCCTGAGCTACCCCTGGATGGGCCCTAACGGAATCATCAGTAACCCACCCATGAATAGGTATGGGTGTGTGTACAGTCACACTGTCGTGGCCTGTGATTCTTTCAGTTTCTTGTAGTGCCCAAACTACAGCTAAAATTTGTTTTTCCATGGGGTTATAATGTATAGCGGAGCCTTATAATAGCTTGGACTAAAATCTTACAGGTTCTTTCTGATTTTTCGGCCCAGTCATCTGCCACAATCCCCGTGAGACTGTATCATCTAGAATTGTTACTTATAATTCGAAAGGAAATTCTTGCCTGGGACTGTATAATTGCGCATGCTCGATCAAAGCATTCTTGCAGGCATCAAAGGCTTCTTGTTGTTGCTTGGTCCACTGCCAAACAACCTTCTTCCTAGTTGATTTCTGCAGAGGGCCTGTTAATACCACCAGATGTGGGACAAAAGTTCTCCAATACCCTAAAAGTCCCCAAAAGGTCTGTAACTGTTTTACTGTGGTTGGTACAGGAAATCGCTGGATTGCTTGTTGTAGCTTATTTGGTATTTCTCTGATCTGTCCATGCCAAACTATTCCCCAAAATTGTACAGTAGTACAGGACTCTATTTTCTTTGGATAATTTGCCCAGCCTCAGTCTTGTAAATGCACTTTCAGCAATTCAGCAGCTGCTTCAATTTCTTCTTGTGACTCTGCCATAATCAATAGATCATCAATATAATGGTAAACAGTAATGGTACCCGCCCATAGTGGTATCATTTGGTGGCAAATGGAGGGAGGGACTGTGTTTGTATCCCTGGGGCAATACTTGGAAAGTATATTGCTTTTGTTGCCAGGTAAAGGTGAGCTGGTCTTGGCTTTCTGAAGCAATGGCTATCAAAAAGGAAGCATTAGCAAGATCTATCACAACTTCCAGTTGTAAATTTTTGCTAGTTTTTTTCTATAAGAGTAAACACGTCTAGTACCGTAACTGCAAGTGGAGGGGTGACTTTATTAATTACTCTATAATCTACAGTCATCCTCCAAGTGCCATCTGGTTTTTCAAACTGGCCAAATAGGATTTTGCCTAATTGCTGAAGTTTCTGTCAAATCTAGACTTTCTACTAGAACAGTTAGGTAAGCAGGTAGCCTTTAATGAAAATAGTATGAATGGCAAGTTTTGGCATATTTGAAGATCAGTACGCAGAGTTAAGAGCACTTTGGCCATGAAAACGTTGCTCACTTGTTAGAAGTGAGGGGATGGTTAAGGCCAGTGAGCAATATAGAGCAGAAGGCAAGAAAATGAAGCATAAGCAGCTTTCCATTTCTAGCAGGGCAAAGGTACCAGCCATTTCTCTGTAGTTTGATAATACTTATAGCTACAGCTAGTCCCTAGATAAAACAGACCTTTGTTTATAAAACCAGCGTTACCTGATTAAGAAATGAAGGTTTTTCTTAATGTATCAGTGTGCTGGTTTTGGCTGGGATAGAGTTAATTTTCTTCACAGTAGCTGGTATGGGGCTGTGTTTTGGATTTGTGCTGAAAACAGTTTTGATAACACAGGGATGTTTTGGTTCCTGCTGAGCAGTGCCTACCCAGAGCCAAGGGCTGTTCTGCTCCTCACCCCACCCCACCAGCGAGGAGGCTGGGGGGGCACAAGGAGTTGGGAGGGGACACAGCCTGGACAGCTGACCCCGACTGACCCAAGGGGTATTCCAGACCATAGGACGTCATGCTCAGCATATAGAGCTGGGGGAAGAAGAAGGAGGCAGGGGGACGTTTGGAGTGATGGTGTTTGTCTTCCCAAGTCACCATTAGGCGTGCTGGAGCCCTGCTGTCCTGGAGATGGCTGAACACCTGCCTGCCCATGGGAAGTGGGGAATGGATTCCTTGTTTTGCTTTGCTTGCACGTGCAGCTTTTTCTTTACCTATTAAACTGTCTTTATCTCAGCCCATGAGTTTTCTCACTTTTACTCTTCCGATTCTCCTCCCCATCCCACTGTGGGGGAGTGAGTGAGTGCCTGCGTGGGGCTCACTCCATGCAGCTGCCCCTGACTCCAGCACCTCCCCTGCAGCCTGTCCCATAGCCACCAACTGCCCCCAAGCCCTGTCCTCATGGCAGCAAGTTGGCCCTTTGTCCTGATTTTGGCTGGAATAAAGTTCATTTTCTTCCTAGTATCTGGTACAGTGCTGTGTTTTGGATTTAGGATAAGAATAATGTTGATAACACACTGATGTTTTAGTTGTTGCTAAGCAGTATTTATACCAAGTCAAGGACTTTGCAGCTTCTCATACTGCCCTGCAGGTGGAGGCTGGGAGTGCACAAGAAGCTGGGAGGGGACACAGCCAGGACAGCTGACCCAAACTGGCCAAAGGGTATTCCATATCATATTGCATCATGCTCAGTATATAAACTGGGGGGAGTGGCCAGGGGGCACCGCGGCTCAGGGATTGGCTGGGCATCAGTCAGCGGGTGGTGAGCAATGGTATTGTCCATCACTTGTTTTGTATGTTCTGTTATTATTAGCAGTAGTACTAGTAGTGTTTTCCCTTCCTTTTCTGTCCGATTAAACTGTCTTTACCTCAACGCATGAGTTTTACTTCCCCCCCGCCCCCATCCCACTGCGGGGGCCGGGGGGGGAGGAGTGAACGAGCAGCTGCATGGTGCTTAGTTGCTGGCTGGGGACACCCTGGAATATGCTTTATTCTTCATAAACGCAGGTGCCATTAGCATCAGTTTGGAGAAAGAGCGGTGTCTCCAGAAGCTCCTGCAGCAGGAGTGGTTCTTGCCTGAGGAGAGCTATAGTAATCACTGCGGGTAATAGTTCTTGTTGCTCTTTCCCTCTCCCAGAGGCAGCACTGAGGGCTCAGTTGTCGGTTCCTCTCTGGAGATGTTGTTGACTGTGTCCGGCTCAGGTTTGTATGCATTGCTTTTGGCCTCATTCTTCTCGCGACGTGGGCAAAAAGGGACAGCTGGACACTTACTGGCTGTGGGTAGGAGCTGCCATGGCTGAAGCTGGAGAGGCCAGAAAAAGGTACAACTTCTGAAGAATAAAATGAAGGGGATCCAGCCAGCAGCTGCCTCCAGCTGCAGACAGGAGACAGCCTGCCTCTCCAGGTGAGGAAGGATCCCTCTTAGTGTAGTCCTCAGCAGATCCGATCACCGGTGTGCATGGCAGGGTCTGTGTGCGTAACCAAAAGCGCAGTACGGCCGCATAGTGTGTGCACACGTGAGGCTGGGTATCTAGGAAGCCTCATATTGTAAGAGCTGTAAGATGCCAATCTAATCTCTTAGGTGGATGATAGTCAAGCGACCAGAGCTACAGAGGGGGAAGGGAAGGGGAGAGAGAGACAAAGATGCATCTGAACTGTCAAATTCTCCCAGCAGCTCCAAGAGCAGGAGGTACAGCGAGTCCCGGACCCTTGGGGCTGTGTCACCCCTCTTCTGCATCCCAGTCCCTCCCTGCCCCCACCTCCTTCTCTCACTGCTGTCATTTTTCTTTGCTTCCTGCGCCTCTCCCTCTCTTGTTCTCCAAGTCCCCCTCTTTCTCTGTTGTTCTACCCCTCTGTTTACTTTTTTCTCTGTGCTTCTGTCCTGTTCCCTGTCCCTCTTTTTTTCATCCTCTGTCTCTGCCCTGCAGCCCATCATTACTTTTGTCTTTCTCCATCTATCTGTCCATCTTCCTATCCCATTTTTTTTGATTCCTCCATGTCTGCCCTTTAGCCCTTCACAATTCCCACTACCCTCACCTCTCTGTCTGGCACCATGTGTCTATTTTTAAACTCGTCTCTCTCCACCCTGTATTCTAAATATACTTTTTCTTTTTTAGATTCTCTTGCTCCAGGTCCCTGTCCCTATGTTTCAACTTCTTGCCTTTCTGTCTCACAGCCCGTTTCTGCCTTTATCATTCTCTCTCTATCTGGCTCCTTGTCCCTATTCTTTATTTCTCTACTCTCTCTCCTTTAGATCATTGATGGTTTTGGTATTTCTCAGTCTCTCTCTGTCCACCTCCCTGTACCCTTTTTTAATTCCTCCCTCTCTGCCCTGTGGCCCATCACTAATCTTTGGTTTTTTCCATCTCTCTGTCTGGTACCTTCTGCCTTTTTATTAGTTCCTCCTTTCTGTCCTGTAGCCCATTGCTATTCCCACCCACTCACCTCCCGTCGCCTCTCTCTCTGTGTCTCCCTTTCCCTATTTTTCAGTCCCCCCTCTCTGCCCTGTAGCCGATTGCTCTTGTAGTGGGTTTACATGGCAAGGTTTTGTCAGCTGGGCGGTGGGTTCTCTGAGAAGACACCAGGAGTTGCCCCCACGTTGGGCACAGCCAGCTCCAGCTCCAAGACAGATCTGCTGCTGGTCAAAGCTGAGCCAACCAGCAACGCTGGTAGCAGCTCTGTGAAATTTAAGAGGGGCTAAAAAAGTGCTGCGCAGAAGCTGTGATAGAGAAAATGTGAGTGTGAAACAACCCTGCAGACCCCCAGGTCAGTGAAGAAGGAGGAGAAGGAGGTGCTCCAGGCACCAGAGCAGGGATTCCCCTGCAGCCCATGGGGAAGACCATGGTGAGGCAGGCTGTCCCCCTGCAGCCCAGGGAGGTCCACGGGGGAGCAGATCTCCACCTGCAGCCCGGGGAGGACCCCACGCCAGAGCAGGGGGATGCCCGAAGGAGGCTGTGACCCCGTGGGAAGCCCGCGCTGGAGCAGGTTTTCTGGCAGGATCCCCATGAGAGGGATCCCACCCTGGAACAGAAGAAGAGCGTGAAGGAGGAATGAGCAGCAGAGACAACTTGTGATGAACTGACTGCAGCCCCTGCTCCCTCTGCGCTGCTCGAGGGAGGAGGCAGAGAAGTCAGGAGTGAAGATGAGCCCAGGAATAAAGAGAGGGGTGGGGAGAAGGTGTTTTATAGATTTGTTCTTATTTCTCATTATCCTGCTCTGATTTTGATTGACAATAAATTAAATTAATTTCCCCAAGTTGAGTCTCTTTTGCCTGGGACAGTAACTGGTGAGTGATTTCTTTGTCCTTCTCTTGACCCACAAGCTTTTCTGTCATATATTCTACCCCCTAGTCCTGTTGAGGAAGGAGAGTGATAGAGCAGCTTGGTGGGCACCCGGCAGCCAGCCAAGGTCAACCCACCACAGTTTCCTTCTGTTAGGCTCCCTGTCCCTATTTTTTAATTCTTGCCTATGTTTCTCGTATGCCATTGCTTTTGAAACTCTTTCTACCTCTCCATCCCTATTTTTTTAATTCTTGCATATGTTTCTTGAACCCAGTTGCTTTTTAATTTTTCTTGCTACCTTTCCCTCCCTCTGTCTCCTTGACCTTATTTTAAGGTCTGTGTTTCTTGTACCCTGTCGCTTTTCAAATTTCCTTCAGACGTCTCCCTCTCTGTAGCTCCATGTACCTATTTTTTGTTCTTGTCTATGATTCTTGTATCCTGTTGCTGTCAGATTTTTCCTTCTGTCTCCCTCTATCCATCTGCTGGTCTCTAATTCTTAACTCTTCCCTCTCTGCCCTGGAACCTGTCACTTTTTGCATTTTCTTTCTACATCTCCCTCTTTCTGTCTCCCTATCCCTATTTGTTAGCTCTTGCCTGTTTCTTGTACCCTGTCGCTTTTTAAAATTTTCTTTCTATGTCTACCTCTATCCGGCTCCCTGTTTCTATTTTTTAGTTCTTGCTATGTTTCTTCTCCCCTATCACTTTAGAAATTTTCCCTGTCCCTTGTCCTGTCTCTTTCTTGTTGTCCTGCCAGACCCTCCCCCTTCTCTCTCCTGCTTCCTATTATTTATTCCTCCATCTCTCTGTCCCTGATTTTTGCTCAGTCTCTCCACGCTCCTCTCTCTATGCCCTTGTCCCGCTCCTTGTTCACAGCACCCTGTTTTCCAGCTCCCTGTCTCACACCTCTATGTCCCTCTGTCCTTGCCCCTGCTTTCCTCTTCTCTTTTATCCCCCCATCCCGCTGCCTTTGGGCACTGAGCCTTGTAGCCAACTCACTGCCAGGATTTCTTAACGTGCATTAACGAATAAACTTTTCCTGCCTCCCCTGTGCCGCGGATGAACTGGTTTGCAACCCCCGGGGTGCAGAGCTGGTGACTGTGGATGGGTGCTGGGAGGGGGTGATGTGCTGTGGGGCTTTGGCAGTGGCCCCCTGCTCCCAGTGGGCTCCAGCTGGGGCTGGGGCAGCCCCAGGTGTGGCCAGTGAGGCTGAGGATGGGGCTGGTCCTGCTGTGCGAAGGGTCTCCAGCTGGGAGAGGGGCTGCCTGGGCACGCCTGCCTGAGGGAGCTGATGAAGAGGAGGGTGAGGGTCAAGCAGCCGGCACTGCGGAGGTGGAAGGGGCAGAGGCAGTGAGGGAAGCATCGGGGTGGTGAGGGTCTCCTGCCGGCACCGGGAGCTGCAGTGAGTTGTGTGTCCTCTCCTCTATGTCATGGCCCATCTCTGCTACCCCTCTTTAGATGGCTGCCTGCCTCCCTTCCTCCGTCTCCCTCTCTGCCTGCCCGCCGACCTGTATGGCTCCCCAAAACCTGTTATTCTTCTGCCAACTCTGCCTAGTACCCCATTGCCTTTTAATTTTAAAATACATCTCCCTGTCTTTTATCTTTTCCACACTTCCTTATACACCATTAGTTTTTAAATTTAATTTCTATGTCTTTCCCTGTCTCCCTGGCCCTATTTTTGAAATCCTTCTTCTCTGTCCTGTATCCAGTTGCCTGGGACAGGCTGGGCATCAGTCGGTTGGTGGTGAGCAATTGTTTTCATTTGCATCGCTTGTTTTTCTTGGGTTTTATTTTCCTCTCTCTTTGTTGTTGTTGGCTTTATCTCTTACAACTTAAAAAAAAAATTAATTATTAAACTGTTTTTATAGCAACCCATGAATTTCTTTCTCACATTTACCCTTCTGATTCCCCCCCCATCCCACTGTGGGGGAGTGAGCGAGCAGCTGTGTGGTGCTTAGTTTCCAGCTGTGGTTAAACCACAACACTATGTCTACTTTCCTGAAGCTGCCTGTTGCTACTTTTTAATTATTTCCTGTCTGTTGTGTACCCTGTCACTTTTAAAATTTTCTTTCTATGTCTACTTTTATCCAGTTCACTGTATTTTTAAAATTTTTTCCTCTCTGTCCTGTGCCACATCACTCTTAAATTTCCTTTCTATTTATCAGTTTTGGTTTGCTGTTGCTATTTTTTTCAATTTTTCATGCTGTGGTGGGGGAAGTGAACAAGCTGCTGTGTGGTGCTTAGCTGCCAGTTGGGGTTAAACCACAACACCTGTCACTTTTCAGATTTATTTTCTATGCATACTTTAAGCTATTTACTGTCTTTATTTTTTAATTTTATCCTCTGACCTGTACCATCTTGCTTTTAAAATTCACTTTCTATACCTTTATTTGTATGCTGTCCCTATTTTTTAATTCTTTCCTATAACTAGTTGCTTTTAAAATTTTTTTCTATATCTGTTTTTATCCAGTTTGCTGTCTTTATTTTATATTTCATCCTAGTTTGTGCTGTACCCTGTCACTTTCTAAATTTTGTTTTGATGTCTTTGTTTCTTGAGTTTACTGTTCCTGTTTTTTTTCCTTTATTTCCTTAATCTTGTTGCTTTTTAATTTTTTTTCTACATCTGTTTAAGTCCCACTCCTATTTTTTAATTCTTTCTTGTCTTATGGTATCCTGGTTTTGGCTGGGATAGAGTTAATTTTCCTTCTAGTAGCTGGCATAGTGCTATGGTTTTGATTCAGTATGAGGATAATGCTGATAACACACTGATGTTTTCAGTTGTTGCTAAGTAGTGTTCAGATTAAGTCAAGGGGTTTTCAGCTTCTCATGCCCAGCCAGCGAGAAGGCTGGGGGGGCACAAGAAGTTGGGAGGGGACACAGACAGGGCAGCTGACCCAAACTGGCCAAAGGGGTATTCCAGACCATGGGATGTCATGCCCAGTATATAAACTGGGGGGAGTTGACCTGGGGGGGCAGATCGCTGCTCAGGAACTAACTGGGCATCGGTCAGTGAGTTGTGAGAAATTTCATTGTGCATCACTGTTTTGTATATTCCAACTCTATTATTGATATTATCATCATTATTATTTTCTTCCTTTCTGTCCTATTAAACTGTCTTTATCTCAGCCGATGAGTTTTACCTTTTCCCTTCTGATTCTCTCCCCCATCCCACTGGATGGGGGGAAGTGAGTGAGTGGCTGTGTGGTGCTTCGCTGCTGGCTGGGGTTAAACCATGACAGTTGGATATGCTCTCAATTTTTAGATTTTTTTCTCCATTTTTTTTTAGTTTGTTGTCCCTAGTTTTTAATTTTTTCCTCCTTTAATGCCTCCATTTTAAAATTTCTTTTCTATGTCTACTTTTATCTAGTTTTCTGTCCCTATGTTTAAAATTTTTCTTCCTCTGCCTTGCACCCTCTTGATTTTTAAATTTTCTTTCTATGTCTACTTTTATCAAGCTCTCTGTCCCTACTTTTTAATTCTTTCTTGTTTGTCATGTACCCTGTTGCTTTGAAAGTTCTTTGTGTCTTTTTTTTTTTTTTTCCTTGGTTCATCTGGAGGCTTTAGAGGGTCTCCTCACACACTTTGAGCTCTGGAGTGTTATTTGTACCCCTCTCAGTTTGTCAGAACATCTCCTCTTCCTCAGAGCAGTCTTTTTGCCCTCTCCTCCTCAAACCCATCTCGTTTGCCTCCAGTGGGTCAGTGTCTCCCTCGTGACATCTGTACTCTGTTCAGATCCCCTCTGGAGTACCCCATTGCTTCACCAATCCTTTGTTTGTCTCTACGCCCACGTTCCCCCACCCCCAGAGCCCCCTCGTTCCCACCACGACACCTCCTGAGGCTGTCCTCCTGCCCCACAGCACCCTTTGAGCTCTGCAGCCCTCCCTGTACCTCTCTTATTCAGGCAGAACCTTTCCTCGGGCTTCTTGTTTGCTGCCATCTCGGATGTCTCCATTCAGTTGCTCACCCCCCGAGGACATCTGTAGATGGCTGGGACACCTTCTTGAGTTTTGTGTTGTGTCCCAGAGCCTCCTGCTATGTCTTTCACTCTCGGCTCCCTTCTTCTCCCATCATTGTGCCTCCTGGGGCCATCCTCGTGCCCCACAGCCCTCTTTTGGCTCTGTAGCACACTTTGCACCCTTCTCCCTCCCTGGGAACTTTTCCTGATGCCATCTTGTTGTCCCCAAAGTGGGGTTCAATACCCGGTGTGCAATAAGCCAATCTTACACGCAGAGCCAAGATATTTAATTCATGTCTGTGCAGAGAAGAGTGGTAGTTCCACAAAGCTAGCACACCACACCAAAGAATTACACCATATTTATCCTGTTAACTGATTAGTAAAAATCCACCTAAATTTACTCTCATTGGTTAGTAATCACCATCCCTTCTGTTATTGGTTAGTAATTTTTAAATTAGTGTTACTTGCTATGTAACCTGGAACACATGCCCCTTATAGGTGGGGGGGCAACAAGTCTTTTTGGTCTTGAATTGCGTCGGTGGTCGCAATATTCCCCTGCCAAGTTTACCTTTTCCCCAGTTCATGCTGCTTTGGCAATTATCTGGCTTTCAGGCCTTCTGGAGCAGGATGTTTCCTTTTGATCAGTCTTCAGTTCCTCTTCGAGGGTATAGTGGTTAGCAAAGCATGCGTTGTTTACACAAAGTAACCACGCCTAAACGATGGTCAACCTAAATCAAGCGGTGTCACTATGACCTAGGCATTAACCAACATATGGCTTTACTAAGTCTATATTTTAACTAAAAGCAGATTTCAAAATTGTATTGTACAATTATTCAACAGCATTTCAGCATAAAATACTCTTAATGCTAAACTATATAAATTTATTACCTGGACTACAATATTTCATTTCCAGAACACTCTTGTTGTCTTCTATGTTACCTCTGTTCAGTCCCTGGTCCCCTAAGGATATCTGTAGTCTGTTCAAATCCCCTCTGGACTCATCATGTCCTTGAGCCTTCTTTTGTCTGTCCCTCTTGGAACCCCTCTGCTACTGTCACAGTGTCTCCCAAGGTCTTAGATGTTCCCAGCAGCACACTTTTAGCTCTGCAAGCCCCATTTGGACTTGTTTTGTTGCAATTGCACCTCTCCTAAGATCTCTGTTCCTTAAAGAGAGCATATGAGACCTTCCTTGTACTCCACGGCATTTTGGTAGCACTTTAACTCCTTTTCAATCTCTCTTACCCCTCTGAGCCTTTCATGACTGTTCTGCTCCCAGTCCCCATGCCTACTGAGACCTTCTTTGTGTACCACAGCCCTGGTTTAGCTCTGTAGTGGACTTTGATCTTCTCTCATTCCCTCGGAGACTTGTCCTTGGGTTTGTTTTGGACCAGAGCACTCTTATAGTCCTCTCTGCCATCTAGGGTGCCTCCATTTGGTCCTCAGCCTCCCTGTATTCTCTTCAAATCCCCTTGAGACTTTCTCCTTGTGTCCCTGAGCCATCTTTGGTGTCTTTGGCCCAATTGGGACCCCTCTAATGGTGTCACAATGCCTATCAATGCATTCAAGGTTGCCCATACCATGCTTTTATCTTTGTAGCGGATGGCACATCCCTCTCGTTCCCTCGGAGGCCTTCCTGAGTCCATATCTGTGACCCAGCCCAGTCATTCTGGCCTCTCTTCTGTCTAGCCGTGCCTCTGTTTGTTCTCTGGCCCTCTGATGACATGTTTACTCAGATCAGATTCCCTCTGGATTTAATTGCTGTGTCACAATCCTTTTTCTGTCTCACTGGCTCCCTCAGGACACTGCTTCTCCCAGTGATGATGCCTCCCGAGCCCTTCCTTGTGTTCCACATCCATCTTGTATCACTTTAGGTGGGGGTATCTTTGAGCCATAGAGCACTCATTTGTTCCTCTATGTTATCTAGGATTCCCAGCCACCCGAGACCATCTGTACTCCGCTCAGATGATCATGCGAGTTCCTCCTTGTTGTCCCTAAGCCTTCTTTTGTCCATCAGCCGCCCTTGACACCCCTCTCCTCACAGTCACGATGCCTCCTGAGACCTTCCTCCATCTCCACAGCACCTTGTAGCACCTTATCTCCTGTTCTATCACTCTTGTTCCATCACAGCCTTCCTTCTTTCTTTGTTACACGTGCTCCTTTATCTTTCTCTCTGCCATCGAGGGTGTTTGCGTTCAGTTCCTCTCTCACTCTGTCAGCTGTAGTTTACCTAGATGCCCTCCTGAGACTCCAAGGTCCTCACTGTGTCTCCAAGCCTTCTTTCTTTACCCTACTCCCTCCTAATTCCTCTTCTCTCTGTAACAATGTCTTCTGAGTCCTTTCTTGTACTCCACAGCACTCCTGTAGCACTTTAGCTGCCTTTTGTGGTTTGGTTTAGGCTTTTTTTGTGCTCTTATCTTACTCTTTGCCATTTAGGATGCCTTCATGCAGCCCCCAGACAACTTCTGTACTTTGTTGAAATCCCCTTCAGAGTTCCTCATTGGCATCTCTGAGGCTGCTTTGGTCTCTCAGGCCCCCTGCAGACCCCACCGCTCCCTTTGCTGAGCTCTTCTGAGCCATCCTCCATGCCCTAGAGACCTGTTTCAGCTCGGGAGAGCACTCTGCACCCCTCTTTTCCCCTCAGAACCCTTCCTGAGTCCGCATCTGTTACCCTGGCCAGTCTTCCTGTCCCCTCATCCGTTTGGTGCATCTCCGTTCGGTCCCCAGTCCCTTGAGGACATCTGTACTTTGTTCAATTCCCTTGTGAGCTCGTCGCATCCCCTTTGGTCTCTCTGGCCCCTTCGGGACCTTTTCCAAAGCCATCTTTGTGCTCCAGAGCAGTTTTTTTGTTTTCTGCCTTAGAGTAGGGTTCTCTTGGGTACCTGGTACCCCCAAGATGTCTATCGTCAGCTCAGATCTCCTCTTGTGTTTTTCAGAGGAGGCAATAGCCGTCATCTGTTTTTATCGACACATCTCCCGTGGTGTTTTTTGTTGTGTTTTGCAATTTATTTTTGTTCTAGCTACTTAGGTGTTAATCAGGCTGCTTCATACAGTTTCTGATATGCTTCTTGTCTTTCCATGGTTTGTTGGTGTTGGCCTTTAGGACTCATCTAGCTCTGTTAAGGGAGTCAGTCACCATCAAAGTGACTGAGTCATCGGTAATTCATGGTAAATAATTTACTTTGCAACCAGAGATATTTTTGAGAAGGGATTCTTAAGGGATCTAGTTCTGCTTTGTCATTCAGTCCTACCCAGAAGGTAGTTCTGGCAGAAGTTAGGTAGTATGCGCAGTCTTTCTAGAAATGCAGCATAACCCCACAGGTTTTTGGTTTTTTTTACAGGAAACTAAAGCACATGATTTTTTATAATGATATTGTTATTGCATTTAATGAACTACTTTCTTACACAGCTTAGAAGGACATCTATCTTTTTCTATCTACACTCCCGAAAAGTTAAGTATAATTACCTACCCGGTTACACTGCTGATGTGATAGATGCAGTTGTAGTACGAGAGCAGGTATTGCTATTCCCAGTAATGGTCGCTTTCTCTGTTCAGTGCTTTGCATGCTGTAACTGGAGGCAGATGAGAACACGTGCTGCTGCTCCTCCATCCACCTCTATGCCTTGTGGTGGTTCACCCCTCCCCTTTCCCAGGAGGTTGCGGCAAGGGTGTGTTGCGGTTTAACCCCAGCCAGCAGCGAGGCACCACGCAGCTGCTCACTCACTTCCCCCCACCCAGTGGGATGGGGGAGAGAATCCGAAGGGAAAAGGTAAAACTCATGGGTTGTGATAAAGATAGTTTAATAGGACAGAAAGAAAGAAAATAATAATGATAATGATGATAATAAAATTACTGGAATATACAAAACAAGTGATGCACAGTGCAATTTCTCACAACTTGCTGACCAATGCCCAGTTAGTTCCCGAGCAGCGATCTGCCCCCCCCGCCCCGGTCAACTCCCCCAGTTTATATACTGGGCATGATATCACATGGTATGGAATATTCCTTTGACGAGTTTGGGTCAGTTGTCCTGGCTGTGTCCCCTCCCAACTTCTTGTGCCCCTCCAGCCTTCTTGCTGGCTGGGCAGGAGAAGCTGAAAACCCCTTGACTTAGTCTAAACAGTACTTAACACACTGATGTTTTCAGTTGTTGCTATCCACATTATTCTTATACTGAATCCAAACCATAGCACTATACCAGCAACTAGAAGGAAAATTAACTCTATCCCAGCCAAAACCAGGACAGTGTCCACCCCGTATTCTATACCATTTACATCATGCTTAGGTCCCATACTTTCCAATACATACTAATCAATCGCCATCAACTTTTCCATCCCTATATATATGTTTATACAGAAACACAGATATCCTTCTCTTAACCTATGGGCCATCTCTGTAAAATGTTTGTTGAGTCCATTTAGTCCCTGATTTCAGGCTCCATCTGTCATACCAGCCTTCCTGGGCAGGAGGGATGGTGCAAAGTCTGCTCAGTCGGCAGAGCAGGATCAGGCTTCGGTGCAGCGTGGGGAGCAGGTGACATTGGGTGCAGCCGGACGATGGTGTGTAATGTTGGATTATTGTGTGCTGAAGTCAGTTGTGGTTTCGTCGCTACTGTGCTTTGCTCAGCTTTATCAAAGTTCATTCTTGCTTGACCTAATTGATTCTTACTGTAATACCATTGATACAGCATCTAACAAGTATAGTAATGATAACATACTGTGGCAGGGTTATATAGCAACTAACATCATACAATTTAATTAATTGGCTATTTTTACCTAAAATCAAATCCCCTTGAGGCACACATCGGACTTCCCCATCCTTTCGCATCACCCACCAAGTGCACCCAGGTCCTTGAGCAAAAGCAATCCCGTGGGTGGGTTTGCCTTTCCTCGAGGCAGGACTAACCCAGACTGTCTTCCCTAATGTATTTTTTTTTATGTGCACTACAGGGACTTTATCCCCGTCTACAGCGTGTAAAAGTTACGATTGGGTGGGGCTACCCTGATCGGCAGATCCTCTGTTGTTGACTAACCAGGTGGCTTTTGCTAAATGTGTATCCCCATGTTTGAAGGTCCCACCCCCCATTGCTCTCAATGTAGCCTTTAACAGTCCATTGTACCATTAGATTTTCTCGGAGGCTGGTTCATGATAGGGGATGTGATCTACCCGCTCGCTGCCATGCTCTTTGGCCCAGATGCCTATGAGGTTGTTTCAGAAAGGAGTCCTGTTGTCTGACTCAATTCTTTCTAGGGTGCCCTGTTGCCATAAGACTTGTTTCTCAAGGCCCAGGACAGCGTTCCAGGTGGTGGCGTGGGGCATGGGATGTGTTTCCAGCCATCTGGTGGTTGGTTGCACCATTGGAAGCACATGGTGCTTGCCTTGGCAGGTTTGTGGGAGTGCGATGTAGTCAATCTGCCAGGCTTCCCCAGACTGACACTTCAGCCATCGTCCTCCATACCACAGGGGCTGTAACTGCTTGGCTTGCTTAACTGCAGCACATTTCACATTCATGGATAACCTGTGCAATGGTATCCATGGTCAAGTCCATGCCCCGATCACGAGCCCATCTATATGTTGCATCTCTTCCCTGATAGCCTGAGTTGTCACGGGACCACTGAGCTATAAATAATTCACCCTTATGTTGCCAGCCCAAATCCACCTGACCCATTTCAATCTTAGCACCCAGATCCATGTGCTGGTTGTTTTGATGTTCTTCAGTGGCCCGACTCGTGGGTACGTGAGCATCTACGTGACCTACTTTTACAACCAGATTCTCTAGCTGGACACCAGTAGCTTGCCAGTGCGGCCGCCCAGATGAGTTTATCTCTGCGCTGCCTGTTGCTCTGCTTCCATTGCTCCAACCACCCCCACAGGGCATTTGCCACCATCCATGAGTCAGTATAGAGACAGAGCACTGGCTACTTTTCTTTTTCAGCAATATCTCATGCTAGCTGGATGCCTTTCACCTCTGCAAACTGACTTGATTCACCTTCTCCTGGGGTCTCCTGTGCGAGCCCGTTGTGTGATCAGTGCGACCCACTTACTCCACATGGCATCAGTTGCACGTTGTGTAGAGGAGACCCTCCCTTTGAACATCCAGCCCAGCACCAGCAGTTGGGGTGCTAAGAGGAGCTGTGCTTCAGTACCAACCACTTCTGAGGCAGCTCAAACTCCTTCATATGCTGCCAATATCTCTTTTTCAGTTGGAGCATAGCGAGCCTCGGATCCTCTGTATCCCTGACTCCAAAACCCGGGGGTCGGCCTTGGGTCTCCCCGGTGCTTTTTGCCAGAGGCCCCAGGTAGGGCCATTCTCCCTGGCTGCGGTATAAAGCACATTTTTAACGTCTTGTCCTGCCCAGACTGGCCGGAGGGCTATTGCATGAACAATTTCCCATTTAGTTTGTTCAAAGGTTTAGCGTTGTTTACAGCCCCATTTAAAATCATTCTTCTTCCAGGTCACTTGATAGAGAGGGCTTACAATCAGACTGTAATTTGGAATATGCGTTCTCCAAAAGCCCGCAACACCAAGAAAGCTTGTGTTTCCTTTTTATTGGTTGGTGAAGACATAGCTGCTATTTTGTTGATCACATCTACTGGGATATGATGATGCCCATCTTGCCATTTTATTCCTAAGAGCTGGGTCTCCTGTGCAGGTCCCTTCACCTTATTTCGTTTTATGGCAAAACTGGCCTTCAGCAGGATTTGGATTATTTTCTTCCCTTTCTCAAAAACTTCTTCTGCTGTGTTGCCCCATATGATGATGTCATTGATGTATTGCAGGTGTTCTGGAGCCTCACCCTTCTCCAGTGCAGTCTGGATTAGTCCATGGCAAATAGTGGGGCTGTGTTTCCACCCCTGGGGCAGTTGATTCCAGGTGTATTGGACGTCCCTCCAAGTGAAAGCAAACTGTGATCTGCACTCTGCTGCCAAAGGCATTGAGAAAAATGCATTAGCGATGTCATTTGTGGCATACCACGTGGCTGCCTTTGACTCCAGTTCCTATTGAAGTTCTAGCATGTCCCACACGAAAGCACTCAGCAGCGGCATGACTTCATTCAGGCCATGATAGTCTACTGTTAGTCTCCACTCTCCATTAGGTTTTCGCACTGGCCATATGGGACTATTAAAGGGTGAGCGAGTTTTGCTGATCACCCCTTGCCTCTCCAGTTGACAAATCAGTTTATGGATTGGAATCGGGGACTCTCAGTTGGCGCGATATTGCTGCCGGTGCACCGTTGCAGTAGCAATTGGCACTTGTTGGTCTTCAACCCTCAGCAACCCCACAATCGAAGGGTCCTTCAAGAGACCAGGCAAGGTGGACAGCTGTTTAATTCCCTCTGTCTCCAAGACACCTATACCAAAGGCCCACCGGTACCCTTTTGGGTCCTCGAAATACCCCCTCCTGAGGTAGTCTATGCCAAGGATGCCTCTGGGCCAGTCACAATGGGGCGTTTCTGCCACTCATTCCCAGTTAGACTTACTGCAGCTTCCAATGCAGCTAGCTATTGGGATCCCCCTGTCACTCCAGAAATCCAGATGGGTTCTGGCCCTTTATAGTTTGATGGCATTAGGGTATGCTGTGCACTGGTGTCCACTAGAGCCTTGTACTCCTGTGGGTCTGACATGCCAGGCCATCGAATCCACACAGTCCAGTAAACCTGGTTATCCCTTTCCTCCACCTGGCTGGAGGCAGGGTCCCTCTAATTCTGGTCAGAGTATCCATTACCCACTTGTAAAATCAACTTACAAGTCCCTTCAAGAGGATCAGAAGTAACATCAGCCCTTCTACCCCGTTTGGAAACTGGAGCAGCATTTTTCCTGGAAGAATCTTCTTTTGTGGTTGTTTTTCCTCACAACTCATGTACCTGTGCATCTAGGACTGAGGTAAGGTTTTCCATCCCGTTTCCTTATGTTCTCTCCATGGTCACACAAGTAAAACCACAGGGTACCTTGTGGTGTGTACCTTCTATATCCTGTCTCTTGGGCAGAGGAACACTCACTCCTAATAGCTGAGATATGGGCCCGTACAGGTGGGGAGTAGGACGTATCCTCTTGGAATTGCTAGAACTCCCGGGACAGCTTCTCCACAGCCAAGATGCAGGCTTTTAGGGAGGAAGAGAGATTTTCTTCATATTGCCAGAGTTGGCAAGCCATTTCATCCACTGTCAGTGCCTCTTCGTCTCTCCACGTCAATATTGCCAGTGGGTTGGCGTACGACAATGGTGCACTCTGTATAAACTTCTGTCACATGGGTTGTGTGCATTGGACTTCGTCTGGATCTTTGGGTAATTGTGCATTGTCCGGGTCATAATAAATCATCTCTAGCATGGCTAATTCCCTGGGATATTGGACATCTCTCTCCATGGTGGTACACTTGCCTGTTTGACATACAACGTTTTCCTTGAAGGGGTGCCTTTCCTTCATGCTTGACAGGAGTGGCCTCCAGAGGCCGAGGGCTTGTGTCCCTTTTCCAATTGCCTTGTCAATGCCACCTTCCCTGGCAAGTGATCCCAGCTGCTTGGCTTCCCTGCCTTCTAATTCCAGGCTGCTAGCCCCATTGTCCCAGCATCGGAGCAGCCAGTTGATAATGTGCTCACCTGGATGACAGCTGAAATCTTTTTGCATACCCCGCAGCTCACTCAGGGATAGAGATCCGGTGATTACCTCTGGTTCTGCCTCTTCCTTCTGTTCTTGTGATGACCCTGGTTCCTCTTCATCCTTCGCTAAGCAAACTGATTTTTTTGTGTATTTTTTTTCTTCTGTATGGGGGCAGCTGATACTGGTATGAGTTGGTTCGCTGGTTCAGCTGCAGTGCCTGTCGCTGGGGTTGGAGTGGCCGCAGTACTTATTGCCTTGATGTTAGATCCAGAGACCTTCTCTTCCCCTTGAGGGTACTGAATAGTGTTGAACAGGGCTCAATAGGCATGGGCCAGGCCCCCACAGGTTGTGGTAATTTGCGTCTCCCTGGAATTGTCAGGGTGACAGCATACTTTTTCTAAATGTTCTACTAGTTTTTCAGGATTCTGCACTTGTTCAAGGATGAAGTTCCAAAATGCTGGAGGTGCGCACTGCCCTAGGCATTTGCCCGTACTACCCCACGCACCCTGTCACTCATAATTATCCAGCCTCAGGACAGCTCTGTGGGTGATCTTCTTAAATAGTTGTTTAACCCTAAACAAGACCTGAACCACATCTAGGAACATGCTAGGTCCTAGCATGTGGACCATGCTGGTTTCAACATCCCAAGGGTATTCAAATTTTTCAAAATTCTCAAATGCTATTGTAATTAGACTGGAGGAGAAGGGAAGGGGGAAGAAAGGTGTCTCACCCATAGATTGGCTCTCTGAGGAGGAAAGGTGAAGGGTGTAATTATTAATAGTTTCCCATAGATGGCTCCCAAGGTATAGAGGTGACGGCAATGCTGAGTACAAATCCCAGATTAGTCCCATGACTGATAATTTTATCATACCATAAGCCAGTATTACACAATACATCAAAGCAAAAACCTTAATCCACCTCCCACGGATGATAAGCACAGCACAGGGACTGTATACCATAAGTGAGGTGATACATAACAGAGCTCTAAAAACAAGTGCCACAACTCTAAGAGCCCATAAATAGATATTGTGACCAGTGACTATTAAACTAATATAATGAATGCTTGTAACAAATTCGTTTTAACATGCTCTGGTCAGATCTATTGTTATCTCAACCCTTTGTGCCCCACGTTGGGTGCCAAAATAGACTGTTGTGGTTTAACCCCAGCCAGTAACTAAGCACCACGCAGCCACTCACTCACTTCCCCCCCACCCAGTGGGAGAGAATAAGAAGGAAAAAGGTAAAACTCGTGGGTTGAGATAAGAACAGTTTAAAAGAACAGAAAGGAAGAAACTCATAATGATAATAATAACAATAAAACGACAATAATAATAGAAGGATTGGAATATACAAAGTGATACACAATGCAGTTGCTCACCACTCGCTGACCAATGCCCAGTTAGTTCCCAAGCAGTGATTCCCCTCAGGCCAACTCCCCCAGCCTTTACATACTGGACATGACATTACATGGTCTGGAATACCCCTTTGGCCAGTTTGGGTCAGCTGTCCTGGCTGTGTCCCCTCCCAGCTTCTTGTGCCCCTCCAGCCTTCTCGCTGGCTGGGCATGAGAAGCTGAAAAACCCTTGACTTGGTCTAAACACTACTTAGCAACAACTGAAAACAACAGTGTATTATCCACATTATTCTTATACTGGATCCAAACCATAACACTATGCCAGCTACTAGAAAGAAAATTAACTCTGTCCCAGCCAAAACCAGGAGAGGGTGGTAGGCAGTGCCTGGGGTATATGAGCCACAGCCTCTGCTCAGGTTGCTTATTCTGCTCCTGGGCTTCTCTGTTGCTCGTTCAGTTGATCGCAGCTTTTGAGCTGGCTAAGCTATTTGGGACCTCTCTTCCTTAGAGCTTTGTTTGTCAGGTAGTCTGGGTTGCTTAATGGTACGGTGTCCTGTCTTTTTGAGCTTTGTGGGTTTTTCATATTTTCTGGTCTTTGGTTAGAATTCTTTTTGGGAAGGTTTCTTTTGTTTATTCTTGCAGGTAAAGTTAGGTGGTCTTTTGGCATCTAGGTCCCTGTAGCTTGCTCTCTTCTCTTTTTGCCAGATATCCTCACCAGCATTTTCCCACGATGGGAGCAGCAGAGCGGGGACCGGAGCTCCGGGACGTCCAGGGGGGTAGTGTCAGGCTTCCTTTTGTCTTTGTAGGGCTGACCCTGAGGAAGTCCACTATGTGGGTCAATGTGTGAGTATATATTATGTGTGTGCACTAATCCCTTTCAGAGCATGTCAGAGGGTAAGGATTTTGTTTTGTTTGGTGTAATGTTGTTCTATTTTGTGTATTTGTTGAATATGTGAGTTTTGTGTGGGAGGAAGCCAGCTATCTGACTGATTCTGGGATAAGGTAGGGTACTTGTATGTTGTTAGTTCATGTCTTATTTGCCAGATGTTTTGAACTAAGTGTATCTGACTTTCCTAGCAATTCATGAAGGTTTGGGGCACCTCAATGGCAGGCACTGTTGCCGAAGGGGAAAGCAGGGCCATAGCAGAGTTTTCTGTTTATGGGGACAGGCTCTGTCATCTCCTGCACAAAATTCTTCTGTTATGTAACCATTGGGACGGTAGCTTTCTTTAGATTTCTTGAAGAATAAGAGGAGGATGGAGCAGGTTATCGGTGCATAATCGTTTTCTCTTCCTTTGGCAGTACAGGTACCCAAGGGTTAGCCCACCCTCAAGGAACAGCATAAGGATATCTGTGTTGACTGTCAGCAAGGGAAAGAAGCTTCTTTTGGACACCGAGGTGATGAAGCAGAGTCTTTATTTGTTCTGTTTGACTTTTATCACAGGGGGATGTGGTCATGGCGAGGTTGCGGCTCAGACATGCAAAACGTGGTTGTGGATGGGAGAGCTGTCTATTGCATTTGAGTCTGCGAGATATATCACAGACACCACTGGACAGGCATTAGAACCTGGTGCTTAGGTCAGACCAGTCTGGCAGAACCATCCTGCCTTCTGAAGTAATGCATTGTACCGAGGTTTTAATAGCTCAGTCTGCATCACCTTTGGCTTTTTCTCACAGAGCTTGTATGCTGGCAAGAAGCGGCTCTCATCAAGCACTTGTGTCTGAGGGGTCTCCATTAGATTTTTGGGACCGTCAAGTCATATTCAGCATCTGTCTGCACTCAGGTCTCCTGTAACTACTGTGCAGTTTTGGCTTAAGGCTTTATAGCGCAATGTTATCTAATAGTAGCGTTCTGTATGTGAGCAGGTTCTGGCAGCCCAGTCTCATGTCCCGTTTATGTTGGTGCTCTTATTCGAGCTTGCTGTCTACCGAGGAGTTCTCCATACTGCAGTGCATAGTTATTTGAGAATTATTGATCCATAAAGGAAGAGTCAGTTACACCAGTAATGGTCATTTGCTACCTGTACTTCTTTTGGAATTTGTGGGGCTGAGTTCTTGAGCTCTATCAGCCTCTATGTATATTTGAATAATCTGGCAGTAACTGTAATTTTTGCGTCAGTGCATGGTTTGACTTATTCTTGCAGTTCAAGTAATAGGTCTAGGCTAAGCAGAACAGTTAAGCAAGGTGCAACAGCAAAAGTGAGAGGACAGTGTTGCAGGCTGTGGTGGGGTGTGAGGTTGTTTGCTTGGGTTTTGTGCTTTTGGGATCTCTGTGTTGCCTGAGTATGTAAGTTAGTCAAAAATGTTTGCTATTCTGTTCTGTATGGCAGGCGCTCTCTTTTGGAAAGCAGTATATAACATCTGTGTGCCTCTGCATTTTCCCTAGGCGGGCCTGGCATCAAAGTTTACGGTTCCTGAGACGTCAGGGTTGGACCGACTACAGAAGTGGGCACCTGATGGGGCCACTGACCCTGGAGGTATGGCACGGGAGGGGAGCGGAGCTATGTGAGGCTGCTGGGGGAAAGGGTGAATATGGGATGTGGCTGTTGGGGTGGGGGAAAGAAGAGGGATGAGTGTATACTACTTAGGGGTATTAGTGTTTTTCTTGAACTTGCCGATGTAACTGACTCAGTATGGCAGATTAGAGTGCAAAGCAGAGATCAACAGGCTTAGTGGAGTGAAGAAGTCGGAATGGGGACAGTTTGCTGTTTGTTAGGGGATTTGTCAGCATCTGGTTGATTTGGTCTTATATTGTTGCTAGACATGTACAGGAGGGAGCCGGATGCCAAAGGGAGATGGCAAGGAGAGCACCAGAAGAAGGTTGGCTGGCACACAGCTGTGTCAGTGTCTCTTCCACTGCCCTGTGCCTGGGTGTCCCCCCACCCTGTGTTTGGGGGGAGTGTCTGTCCCCCCCTGCCCCGTGTCCTTTCATTAAATTAAGCTGCTGAAGTACTAGAAGACAGAGAGCACTGTCTGTAAAGTAACCTGTCTTTTAAATGGCAAGGGAAATGCCTAACACGGTGTTTTCCCTCTCCTTAGCTCTTGTGTCTATCTGGAATAAGGAACACGCAACTTATCCTGCCCTGTCAGGCCATTCAGAAAAATGCTCTTTGGGCAGCTGTTCAGCAAACCTCCCTTTGTTATTTGGTCCAGCCTTTCCATACCCTGGACATAAGGGTTAGTAGCATCTTCTTCCTCACATTGCACTAGTAATAATGGGGTTTGTCAGACTTAGCCCAAAGAGGGTATCTGTTAATTCTGCTTGTAATCAACTGGATGGCAGACCTGTGCAACACTTGGAACAGCATCACCGATGACTGCAGGAACTGCAGTGATTGCGTACTAGCATATGACATAAAAATAAATGGTGTCATATTGGTGATTTATTTAAAGTCTATTAGTTGGGTAAGTGATGAAGCATAGCTAAAAATATGCCTCGAGAGGACTGAAAGAGGTTAGAGATGACTTGGATTCAAAAGGTACAGGTGAAATCTTATAGCCTGTGGTAGTGCAGTAAGGCTAGCAATCACAACCTGACCTTGAAATATGCATTCTTCTGGAATGGAGAAACCATCAGTACCTGCCGCTTTGATTTGTCCTGACTTCTGAAAACAGAAGTATGGTCAACACTATTTGCATTGGGAAGCATTCATGTCAGCCTGATGCCATAATGTTGGTTCAAAAGCTACCTGCCAGGGTCACCAAGCCACTACTGTTCCCCATCTTACATTTGGCTTTTTTTTTTTTTTTTTTCATTCTGCGTTTAATATATGGTGCTCAGGAGATGCCCTTGCTTCATACATGCTACATACATACATACGTATGTGCCCTTGCTTCATACATACATACATGTTGTAGGGCTCTGTGTTGCATTTTCTTACACAGCTGTTGTGTCTCTTCCAGAGCCAGCTGGATTACAGTGATGAGTTAAGTGATCTCATATGTAATTTTCAATTTATAAGCAAATAGAGATTCTTTAGGGCTTGTCTTGCCTTCTCTGTGCTTATATTGGCATCTCTTTCCATGTTCCTTAGAACATCCTATCTATCCCCCCTCAGCCCCCTCTTGCATCCCCAATGCTCCCCATGCTCAGTTCCTTGTCACCAAGCAGTATCCTCGGCTCATTCCTGTCTATGGGAAGCGCCCGTGTTTTGTTTTTGGGTTAGCTGGGCAAGAAGCACTGTGTTTTGTGGCAGGTTAGTAGCTGTGCCTGTGCTGACTGCCTGGCTGTCATGCTGGGAGCCCAGCTGGCCGCTCCTCCTGGGAGCTAAGCAAGCCAAGCAATGTGGCTAGGGATCAAAATCTCCTTGCTTTTTCTCTGAGCAGGGGGTTCTCCTCACTAGATGAATGCTGATTTTGCAAAACAGGAAGGAGCTTTATACCCTTGAGACCTCTGTTCTTATGTCAAATGTATTTAAAATCAGTCAGAGCGCTCAAAACTTGTTAGACATGTGTTGAACCAGCTAAGGGAATGAGGCTAAAACACTTCCTGTGTGACATCACTTTTTTTTCTGAGTTTAAAAATGAAATAGATGTTATCATGACTCCCTGGTGTCTCATTTTGGGTCACTCAGAGCTGCAGGGAGGGGAGGGAAAGACGTCTCATGCAGCTGTGACTTGCAAACTTCTGAGCATGAATCGTTGTTCTTGGAGCAGTGCCCTATACCCTTTCTTTCCTTACACCGGAGGTGAATGTAAGGAGGGTCCTAGGGCCAACACTCATCCCAGAGACCATCAGCTGCACCAGAACAAACTTGTTTCACCACTACATGGTTTGCATCCTGTCCCAACACGAGCAGGACACTGATTCCGCACCATACAGCGGAGATCCATTGGCCCAAACATAATTATATCCTGACATCTTATCCAGAAAAATGCGTAGTATCATGCGGTCAGAGCTGCCTGCTTGCTGCTGAGCAGGAACCCTTCGCACCACTGACCTCACGCAACTTTTGGCAGCACATGGGCCGTGTCCCGGGGAGCTGCTGCACTCTGCAGCCACTTGGTGAGCACCCAGATGTTGGCAGCTGGATGGCCAGCTGTGCAGCCTCCCAGGGCTGGCGATGGTCTAGTTCATCCAGGAGACTGGTTTCCATTCCCTCTCACAGAGAAGTCTGCGATTCCCAGTCTTTATTTTTAATCAGATCCTGCAGCACTAAAATCGTCAGTGGAACTGAGCAACCTTGGTTTGTTTCCCAAATCGATCCTCTGCACTGCCACGTAAAGCACTGGTGTTGTGTGTCTGCTGATAACCATGAGTAGTCTTACTCTGGAAATAGTTCTTCATCCCCCAGTTGAAAAGGATTGATCTTCCAAACAGTCGGAGCTCTTGCTGTCTAAATGCTGAATGGTTTCTTTTCCACAGAATGGCAGCAACTGTATTTTTCATTTTGCAGTGTCTCCTCTCCTCTGTAAATCATTTAATGGCTGCTGCATCCACACACAGAGGACAATTAATGCAACCAGCAGAGGCAGTGATAAGGAGGTCATGCATCTGTTATTCTAGATTAACATGTAAAACTGGAAGAGATCTTGTATAACCTCATTACATGGGGAAGGGAGACGGTTGCAGGATGTCCCAGGCTGTGTCTGCACAGAGGGACCCACCGCTGCCATGGGTGGCACTGGTTGCCCACCCAATACAGACCAAGGCCCATGGCATCTCCCTTCAGGCCATGTGAAGGAGAGCTGGTAGCGCGATGCCAAAGGAGCCCTGTGCTCTGCAATGCCCGCCATGGTCTGGCTGGTTGATAGCCAAGACCCGTGGGCTGTGCCATGAAGGGCACGGGCTTAACCAACCCCGTCTCACCGTGCCCTCGTGCAGTCCAGCCTGTTTGATACTGGTCTAGGACCTTCGGAGCGGCAAACTCCCATGTACTTGCAATCTCAGTGCCAAACTTTTCTATGCTGACTTTGTTTATAGGCTGAAATATTTCTCAGGAATGAAGACACTGCTCATGTCTGCCCATTTACTTCTAAGGCAATTGCTGACCACTGTTTTTATAACACGCGTTGTACATTCCCTGTGCTCAGCCAAGCAGGAAGAATTGTCCTCTGGGAAATAAGTCCATTTTCTACTACAACAGAGCAAAGGTGTTCTTTGGTAGATCCATCTGCAAGCTGGCACTAGCCCAAGCCAAGCTAGTACTTAGGAGGAACTCAACTCTCAAAACATGGCATTTTTTTCCCATTTTGGTCTTTTCCTTTCCCACTATACACAAAAGACAATAGCTCTCCTTGATTTGCAGGAGAATTAGTATGCTTTGTAGCTCCCTTGGACTTCAAAGTGCCTGTGCCACTTTTGAAATGCGACTTCAAGAGCTTGGAAAAGTACCACTTGTTCCTACTTGAAACTTAGGATTATTTTTATATAAATATGCAGAAATTTCTGAGGTTCCTTCATACCAGGAGACACTGGGACTTAAATAGGTGTTGTGGGGGGATGAGTGTAGTTTTTTGCGTTCGTGGGGAGGCAAACAGATTTTCCAGACAAGTGATCTAAATACACAATTATTTGTACATATTTGAAAATGTGAATATCTGGGAATATTCATATTTTATTTGCAGCTGAGTGAACGTGAAGAACGTTGTCTGATTCATAAATCAAGTGCTGCCTCTTAGTCCGCTGCTGCTACAGTTTCATTATGCCTGTGCTCAATGAGAAATGGTTTTTTTCTGTGACTTTCAATGATCCCAGTGAATTATTATATCATAAAGCTGGGGTAAATGAAAGCATACAGAATTGCAAATCTGCATTGATTTAGTAGGAAGAGCTGCCAGTCTTTATAAGAGCAAGCACAGAATTGATATTCATGATATTTTAGGAAGGAAATGTAAGTCTAACAAGTTGGAGCAGTTCAGCAAGTGGAAGAAATTCAGTGTCTGGGAGTGAAACAGAGGATCAGCTGCTGCAAGAAACCACACCGGCCACTTCATTTTCTCCTGGGCATTCTCCGGGTTTACTCTGTACCATTAAAAGGTATTTGTTACAGACTGGCCAAGCCCCCTCCACTGGTTAGGGGTCAGTCTGGCGCACCTGTCAATCCTGAGCACTACCTGCTTTACATCGCCCTGGGCCTCCTCCGTGACAAAATGTGGAGATGGGCTCTCGACCGTAAGAGCACGTGCCCAGACGCCCTGTTTCTTGGTGTGAACTGGTGGTCTGAGCGTTATGGTTGTCTCGCCGTGCCCTGTCGATGGGACTCTGGCTTCACGTCAAACCCCATGGAGATAACCTGTAAATTAAAGGAGGACATCCAGACACCTCACGGGAGTTTCTAAGCATCAGTGAGTTTACAGCTGAAAACATTGCAAAATTATGGCAAATAATAATTGGGCCAGGATAAGGCCATTAAATATGACTTTGCTCCTCCTGTAGAACGGAGCTTGGTCTTGGTGCTTGTATGCCCACTTATTAGCTCCTTGGAGCAATTTTCTGGCTTTTACATGGGGTATTGCTCTGAGGGCATCTTTTCATGTGGATAACAAACTTACAGACTTTCTATTCAGAATATTATGAATATACCTGTAAACTATTTTGCAAGCTGAGGAAAAGAACATTTTCAGTGGTTTAGTGGGATAACATTACAGGCAGTACAAGCCATGTTGCTGGATGAGTAGGAAATATGCCACTTGGTTTCTTTATGAGGAGAAAGGATTGATGACGGGATGCTAAGTAGAGGCTCACAACACCAGCGCTTTTTTGGTATTCCAGCAGAAATACCAGATAAACATCATTGACATGAATGATAAATTGTAGTGCAAATAGTGTGCAGTCAATCAGAGAACAAATGAGTGGGATGTGCTATCCTGTGAATTCAATCTAGTTTGTAAGACACTTGGGAGAAACCAGAGGTTCAAACAGAGTTGGACTTGATTTTATTTTTTTTTTAATCCTGTGTTCATATGTCAATGTTCAGTATTTTATGGGTTTTATTCCCAGATAAGTTTATGTTTCTGGGATCTTTGTCTTGCACACAGTATCATGAGATTGAGCACACGTGCCAATAAAGAAGGGGGGGGAAGGAAATGGGCTATCGCTAGTCTACTTTCACTGAGCAAGAGACCATACTTGATATACCACCCTAGACAAGTTTATGCACTGCTTTTCTACTGGAGTGCGTAGCCTGTTGTGAAGCCACCTAAGAGCTGTATGTTCCAGATCCACTCTGTCAAAAGACTGGGCAAGAAGCTGGCGTGTGGCCGGCACCCAGGTCTGTCTTCTCCTCGTACGTATGCCCAGGTGCGCAGAGTTACGTCTGAGCAGCCTTGGGAAAGAGCATGGCGAGGAGCAAACTGCGAGTAGGGCAGCTGTTTCAGTAAGCCATGTTTTGCAAATGACGTAGATTTGTGTCACGCTGCAGATGCAGACTGCCTTTAACCCAGGTACGGCTTATCGAGGGTGTGCGCAAGGCCAGACCGATGGGTCTGGAGGCAGCTTGCAGCCAGGGGTTGGACTGGAGTTTCGGCATAGCTCAGTGATGATGAAATCTGACTCAGGGTCACACTAATTCCCAGTTCTGCAGTTAACTCGTCACCTTATTTAGCTCCTTCCTGCTTCTGCTTCCTTATTGTAATGTAAGTATCAACAGCTACCACAAAGCGGCTGCTGTATTGCTTTGTGGATATTTCTAAAGCATTGTGAAGACATCTGTGTGATGAAAAGCATTAAATCTAAAATTTACCTTGGTTCTTAAATGCCGCTTTCACAATTTTTATTGTGCTGGTTGTCACAGTACAGAGGAATCATAGCTTGTAAATTTTGCTGTAGAAGATGCCGAAGATGTCCATACAGAAAGAGATTAAGTTCAGCAAACGTAGAGCTTATCTGGACAGAATACACCCTGCATGACACTATATGTTTTAATTATACCTTTTTTTTAGGCTGAATCAACCTGTGTCCCAGCGTGCCCTGAGATGTCAGCTCATTGGGTACTACAATAGCCTAAGAAGACTCTTAGATGATTTCCCTGTCATCAGAGACAAGTACTTCATAATTGGATCATGTCAAGGAAAAAAAAGAGGAGCAAGACTTAAAGAAAAACCTTGTAGCTGATCCCAGGTTTGTATTAAGTTTGCAGGTGTGTTCCTGGGGCTCAGAGTCCTCTGTCAGTGCATATTACTAAGTAAAGGTGAATACACGTTTGTAAGGGGAATGATAGTCTGAAACTGCCCTGAGCAGTGTGTTCTGCCAGTCTTCAGGCAATTTTGATGGATGGAGAATATGCACAGTCAGAGTCTCCTGCAAAAGCTGGCATACACAGAAGGAAGAATTTAGAAATGTGCTTGCTTCTGATCCCAGCACTGCACGCAAGGGGAAATCAAATGGATAATTTCATTTTCAGGATGTAAATCCTCTGCTTTAATGATTAAGCGTAGGTAGTAGGGGTGTTTTACCCCTTAAATTTTATTTATTTGAGATTTAAATGAAACTTGTTTTACTTGCAGGCATGTGACTTGTTGGAAGTTAGGAAAGGAGAGAAAGAGCACACAACGGACCAGGGGATGACCCTGTATCATCTGCTTCTTTCAGAAGGGACATTTTTTTGACCGTGTCACAAGGATCTCCTTCCTCAAAACTTGTGGCTAGCAAGGTGAGCCCTTCTGCTGACTTTCTGCAAGTCTCCGAGTTCCCTTTATTAGCACCAGCAGGCAAACGATTTTAGATGTGAAAGTAGTCCCCCAGCACCCTGGTTTTGCTCTTGATCATCTTGTTCCCCAGCAACAGAGAGGCTCAGCAGAAAACACAGAAATGATTTTCATTAAGGTTCAGGCAAAAGCTTTGGTTCCAATACCAAAAGTTGGGAGTGTGGTTACAAGCCCAAGAAATTATAAAAAGTGGTTCAACAAGACATTTGAGAAGGTGGTTGTCACCTCCTGAGAAGCTTTTAAGCTCTATAGTATTTTGCATATTATCATTAAAAGTTGTACATGGGCCATTCATAACACATTCACTCTTAGCTTTAGAAGGAGCCTTCTCTGGACACAGTGACAGAAGGGATAATAGTAATCCTAGAGGAAAATATTTTAGTAGACTTACATTTCATGCTCAAGCTGCCCCCCACCCCAGGTTCTTTCAGTCTGGGGGTTGTGGGTCACACAGTGTCCATCTTCTGCCCTGAACTCATTTGGGGGTTAGGACCAAGAGTGGTGGGTGACTTGTCATAGCAAATGATCTGGTTGCCATCCTAGTTTATTAGCGAGGACTAAATCAAACACGATTTATTTGCACAGAGAGGCTGAGTTCAGCTGCAGAACCTCTGCTTCTGCAGTTCATGCTGTGCACTGCCTCCTACTCTTGGTGTCATGGGGACATCGAGCAAAGAGTAAAGCCATGGTGGGTTTCAGGAGTATCCATCTTGTGACAGAGGAAGTCTTACAGAGCATTGACTCTGTTGGGATATTCAACATACAGATCAGCAAGCCCTAGCATTGTGCACCCTAATTAGATATTGGCTTGTGCCTCTTGGACCTGTAACTTTTCAACAGCAAGAAAATACTTCAATGCCCTAGAATACTTTACAGGGTTATACTATTACACTTCTCCAGAAAAGTTAATGTAAGTGTATTAACTTACAAGCAGTTACACATTGTCCTTTTACACTTTGAAGTGAAACATCTAAAGCAATGAAACCTCCTAGAAAATAAGCACGTATACATGTATATACCCTTTTATTTTTTTTAAATAGCCTTGAATTTTCTGAGGTTGCTTTTTCTCCTCCTGCGCTTCAACGTTTGCCTGTGTCTCTCCGGCAGCTTGTGGCCCAGCCACACTCACTTTCATATTGCTAGTTATACCATGCTGCTTTTCCCTGTTTGATATACAAAGGAAGCCGAGAGCAAATCCTTAACTACCGGAGGGAGGGAGACGTGAAGGTGTCCAGAGAGCGGCGAGCGTGGGGACCGCTGCAGCACGCCCTTTGCACCTGCATCGACCTGCCCCTGGCAGGCTGGCACGGAAACTGGCATTCCTGCCAGAAAGGGAGCCGCAGGGAGCTGGAGAAAAGGCTTTAATTAAAAAAGGCTCCAGCCCTTTCAGCTCCTCTGCCCCTTTTTTTGTCCCCACTTTATCAGTTATTACCAGTTAATGTTTCATTTTCTGTTGTTAACTGAAGTGAAGAAGCACCTTGTAGACAGCAACTGTCAATTAGTTACGATGAAAGCAGAAACATAGCTTCCATCTTGCCTGCGTTTAGAGGGTTATAGCAGGACATTAATTCAATTGCTTTCTTATCTTCTGTACTATTCTTGTTGCCTGCATTTGTGGCTGCCAGGCCCTTGCGGGGTGAGCAGGTCCTGCCTTCCCTCTCCCTCCCTCCCTCCGAGAAGGACCTGCAACTGGGTGGAAGAAACAGTGTTTGTGGTGGATGAGGGGAAGGTGGCTAGTTACAGCAGAGGAAATATAGGGAGAAAAAAAGGTGGGGAGTGAAGGGGGGGAGGGAGAAAAAAAAATGGAATAAGGAAGAAAGGAAAGAAGAGACTCTGGAGGAGGAGCAGAAGAAATGAGAATGCGAATAGTTATAATGAAAAACTTCCTGCAAATACGTATATAGGTATTTCCATAACCCTGAAGTTCATTAATATCAATGGGAAATGTTTGAGAATAGCCCACCTAACTTCAGATGCCTGTATCTGACTAGGCTGCCCTGATAATCAATAGGTGCTTCAAAGGGATGACTTGTTTCAGGCTCCTGCTTTTGGATGAGATGTGATGTGTCCTGGAAGTGCCTTTTTCCCTCTCCAGGGACTCAGGGGAGGTGCTCTTGTTGTCAACATCTGGATTTGGTCCGGTGAACCCCCTATCCTTCCTGATTTTGCTATCTTTACGTTATATGGAGTCCAGCTGCAGCAGCACGAAGGGAAGGCTGTGGATACGTACTCTGGGTCCACCCTTGCTGCCTTACCTAAGCCTTAGGAGTATCCCTTAGAAAAAGGCAGAAGAACTGGGTGCAGCAGAAATGTTGTGTTACAGAAGATAGTAAAAGACTCCTGCAGCAACTGCCATCTTAAAAGTAAATGTTAGAAGCAGGAAGAAAGAGGAAAATGTAGGGCTGTGGTTTTTGTGCAGTGGTGCCATCCTGTTCTTTCCTTCCCCCAGACTTTTTCTTTGTTCTCAGATTTGGTGTATGAAACTAGGTTGTCGCTCTTAGTCATACATGTTTTAAAAGTACTACTTACTCTGTAAGCATGACATAGCATCTCTGGGGTGTTTGGGGCGGGGGGGTTAAGGTTTTTTTACGTAATGTAGAAAATCTGTTTTATTTGGGATTAAACTGTGTTTTAGCTGTTTCTTGGGAAATGGCATTGCAAATTGTTTACATGTTGCTGGGGTAGGCAGCACCTGGGCTTATCTGCATGCAGCAGACTGTCCTTATTTTCTGTCTGAAGAAGTTAGGTGCCACATCGTAGCAGGGTGACATAGTGTTGGGACTCCTTTGCAAAGACGGCTACCGAGAAGCCACCGTGAACATCCTGTGGTGTGGTGGGGAAGTACAGCATCTGTGACAGGCTGCCCACAGTCCTTGTCTGCAGAAGTCTGTAAAGACGAGTCATATCTGGACGGTGTGAGTGCTTCTGCCTTTGGAGGAAACCCTGGCCGACCTCTTTGCTCTCTCTCTGCTGGTATCGTTTACGGGCTGTGATGTAAAGCAGAGGAAATGGGGAGTGCGAATACTAATCTCAGCCTGAAAAGCGTCACTTGCCTGGTTTCCTTAGGTACAATTTGTGCTTATCATTCCTGTGCAAAAGTTAGTCGGGCACAGCTGGTCAAACAAACCCTGCCCAAATATAATTTCCGTGCTTACAACACAGAGTATTTAACCTTTTGTCACTCCATCCCACCCAAACCAGAGGTCTGTTTTTTTGCATTCAGCCTTGCCTGTTTTTCAGACAAAAGGAAGAAAAAGATTAGAAACCCTGCAAAAGTAACTTCAGAAAGAGCTGAACTTAATCTCCAAGCTGAATTTATGTCTCTTATTTCAGAATGTATTAGCTGTGTCTTGTACTTCATCTTCATGTATGTGAAGACAAGAAATGGCACATTGTATATAAAAACAGGAAAATACATTATTCATGTAATAAATGATGTATTTTCACATCTTCTAGCAAAAAAAAGTGGGCTGCCTACTAGTAATTGCACATCATATTTTAAAATAATGATACAGATTTTTAATGCCTGTCTGCTGCTTTGCCCTGCCTGCCTGCTGTTCTAGCCAGCAAAAGCATGGTCCTGGGGGAAGAGACCCTGAACGCCCTCAGCACAGCAGCTCCTATCCTTGCTTTATAAGTCAAATGCTTTAAGAAAGTTTCCTTCAAATTTCTCTCAAATTCAGCAGGTTTTGGAGGTCAGACCTTTACCTTGTATTCTACCTGTCAAAGCTAAATCATGCTATGTCTAAAATACACTTGCTCCAAATCTTAAAGGCAAATCCTATGTTCAAGTAACAGTTTTATCAAACTTTAAAAAAAAAGTCTTTCTGGGAATTGACAGGCAGAAAGAAGCCTCAAAATGCTAAACACCTCTCACTTCTTGAAATAACTCAGATCCTTCCACCCTCGACCACGCTCTTTGCTGTCTCCAGATGGGCGCACCTTCCTTAACTTGTGGTTCATCCCTCACCCTACCGAAGTGCTGATCAGGTTCAAAATGCTTCCAGAGAAGGTCAGTATTTGCTAATGCTAAAAGAGATTTTGTTCTAGGCACTAAGCCATGCACATCTTTTCATGCGCATTACAATTTAGCTTGTCACTGGAGATGAGGAAATAACCATCAGTGGTTTTAATCTGGATGCAGCTAGCATGTGCCACTGATGAAGGCTGTTGATGAAGAGTGAGTGCCTGCCTGCCAGGAAGGAACGAGCTTCGGTCCTCTTGCTTTAGAGGTAGAAACAAAAATGAAAGGAAAGGAAGGATCCTTTAGTTTAAGGATCGGTAGTCATTAAACCAAAACCCAGCCACGCTGTGTTCCCTTTTCCTATTTGTGAAAATATTCCCCGTCCCACCAGTTTATCAAGTATTGTCCCTGTCCCTGCGTACATAGAAGCGGCAGGCAGGGATCTGTATGTCCTCTGACTTATTTCTGCCGAAATAAGGAGGAGAGGGGACAGGAGGGAGGAGGTGCCTGGGCTGGCCCTGGCAGTGTGGGAGCTGGACACGGTGCAGCGCAGGGGGGAAGGATTGGGAGGGGAAGGCTGCCCGCCTGCGTCTATCTATTTGGATAGATATAAACACCGAAAAAAGTGGTTGCAAGAGATGTTGGGGAAGCAGTTTCTAAACCAGAAGCTGTGACACCAGGTGGGATGGTGACAGCTGGGAGTGATCCTGAATGAAATCCAGTGCTTGACCTTGCTCTGGGAGTCTCAGCGCCATCCCAGGGAGGTCTCGTTTGGTGCCCAGGAGTGGTTGTGGCCTGGGAAGCAAAAGCATTTGCTACTTTACTGTGTTTGCTTAGGGACTATCATCTGAATGGTTTTATTTGTGCATTTGTCTTGTCTGCAGGCTGCTCTCAGAGCTCTCCACCTAAGCCTAGAAATTGTTGGCGCGTTTCACGACCTGTTTTCGTATCTCCTGGCTTTTGCTCAATTAGGAAATCCCCAAACTGCTTTTGTGCCTTAAACTCAGAGCCTCTGACGCCAGACTGGGGAGGGACTGACAGGGCTGGTAAGTAACAATTACTGTGTGCTTAAGGTAGATGGTTCCAGCTGCAAAAGACTGTGAAATGCTGATGGTGAGAAAGGGACAAAAGGAGCATGAAGATGAGGGTGATGTCAACCAAAGAATAAAGTCAAGACAAAATTCCATCCTTTTTTTTTTTCTTTTTCCTGCTCCATTTTACTGATGGAAGACTGTCATGTTTCAGGAACATGCCCATAGCATCACAGATCCATTGCAATCCCACAGAAAAGCAACGTATCTACTGGGCTTGGGAGGTCTGCTCCAGCAGGGAACAGAAAACATGGTCCAAAAATTGCTCTTCTGCCTATAGCAAGTGTCTGTTAAGCCATCTGGTCAGCCCGTGATGATTTTATCTTTACCAGAAGCTTAAAAAAGGCAGGCTTGGGTTCCTCTGAAAATCAGTCACTTGATTCTCTTTCCAAAGGGTGAAACAGCTGAGGTGCGTGTCATTCTGCACGAACACGTATTTGTGCGGAAATAGTGCCAGTTTCCCTAATAGCTTTGACCTGTTGTCCAAGGTAAACTGTACTGCAGGTGTGGGATTTACCTACCTTTCCTTTAGTGGTTAGCAGTAAGGTAGGTAACTACTGGTATTTAACGACCAGTTTGTACCTCTGCTGCCACTGCACACTGTTACAAAGACACCTTCCGAGGAGTTGCTCATCCCAAGCTAACATCTTCAAAGTGGGTGGGATGAAACCCTCTTTGGAGGTGCCCAAGATCGCGGGAGCCCAATTAAACTTGATGCCTGAAAATTAGGCAACAAAGGTCACATGAGATAATCCTGTCCCAAGTGCTGAAGTGCTCTTGGCATTTGGCTTTTCAGCCACTGGATTATTCCCACAGAATAGCGAGCTGGAGTTTCAAAACATGGCACGTTAGGCATACCTCCTCCTCTGTGGGGGTGTGTGCTGTGTGGCTGGACTGTTTTTATGCCGCCTAGAAACGCCCACATTTATATATCTGTATGTTTGGTGCTGCTCAGACACAACTCAGGAGTAAAAATTTTACCTGCACAGCTCCCCTTCTGTCCAGGTGTCTTTTAAAAAATGAAAAACTGATTATGACAATTGGATAAAAATATTAAATTCTTCAAGAATTGGGAAAAATATATAAAAGACTAGCTTTGTCTTTTAACATCTCCAGATTTTATCCCTTATGTATTTTTCTTTTTATGTGAGTAAGATTTTTATTATCAGTTCTGAATTTATCTTCTTGAAATTTCATTTTGGAAGGGGAGAAAGGACTCAGTGAATCATAAATACTTGTTACATCTTTTATTTTCATACCGTGCTTGTGAATGCTTAATTTTGAATTGGTTTTATTCTCTCTAACAAAAAGCACTGCCTGTTCCGTGCACTCATTATACCATCAAGTGCATATTAGTAACTTCATTTGTATATGGCTGAGAAAGCTCACATAAATCAGCATGCTTAATGAGCTTTGAAACGATCAAGAAGACTGAGCTCAGTGATCAGTGAGAAACCACATAACCAGATGTAGGAGGAATATTATGTGCAATGTATTTCAATTTCAGCCATATCTAACGTGAGCCTAGCTACCACACTTTTAAAACAGAAAATACAGACAATGATGGAGTCCTCAGTACTCTGCTGTCTCTATAATGCATTTTTTACAGACAGTTTAACTCCATTGCTCATGCCCAAGAGATCTTTTTTGTTGCTGCTGCTGCTGAGGAATAATTTCCTTCTCCCCCAGATCAGACCATTTAACTTCCTTAAATGATGGCAGCCCCTGCAGCCTGACAGAGAGAACATTGGGCTTCTAGAAGAGGTGCTTTCAAGTTAAATCACTTCTGCGGTGGCTGTGTCTTGGGAGGCAGTCAAGCCCTGTGCACACATTTCCTACAAACACCAAGTAAGAGCAGGTGCTCTTGTAAGGGTAACGACTGGTAGAGAGCCATTGCTTTGAGAAGTTTTTTGCTAAGCTTAAAGGGAATAAAACAACTTTAGAGCCTCAGCAGAAAAGTATTCATTAGGCTGCTGAATTGAGTCCCAATAGTATTTTATTAAAAACAGTTGGAAAAGTTGTCCCTGTCATTCCTTATCAGGTAGTAACTAGTTTAGGTCTTTGGAGTAAGTAAAATGACATCTCAGGACCTGATTCTGCTCCTGTCTGACAAATCTAATCTTGATATGATAATCAGTAAGATATACCGTCGTCCTTGTTGCCATTTTGTAATATTTGACTTTTTAATGGAAAAGGCTAATAAAAGAACCATTCTTTTGAGATGCTTGTAACTTTTCATTCCTATGTCTTTTCCTCCCTGACCTTACTACATCCTCATAATTCTCCACCTGCCACAATCTCTTTTCTTTAAGCCTGGTTTCGTAGTGTTGAGGGGGATGTAAACACGTTCTTCTCCTGCTTCCCAGGGGAGGGATGAAAAATGAAGAAAGTCCTGAAGTACAAAATTCCTGCAGGGAAAACAAGTTTACAGAACTGAGATATTTCTAAGTGCATTTCCCAACACCTTACCTGACAAACTTACTGTTCTTGGGACTCCAGGGACTGAACGTCAAGACATACAGAAAATGATTGACAGCCTCCAGAATCCACTGGATCCCAGCGAAGTAGCCCAGCTGCTAGCCTTTCACACAGAAGTGATCTTTCTACAGTTTGATACAGCAACTGAGCACTGACTACGGTAGGAATTACAGCCTGTTAGGGATGGGACTGGCACCTTTTTTATAAAGCGGCTTTTTTTGTTCTTCACAAAGAAAGAAAAAAATGTAGGAAAGATTAATTTAAATTTTGTCCATGGTATCTGCTCCAAGATCATGAAATGTGCTCTGTTAAGTGTAGAAATTTTCCTTTCACTAAAAGTGCCAATTTTCCTTTAACTAAAAGTGGTGATAGTCCTTACGTGCTTCATTGAGGGATCTCAACACCCCACATCTGAGTACAGCTGTCCTATTATCTGCACATTATATCACCTTTACGTTGTGATTTATAGCTTACAAAATCAGGGAGGTTGGTAGCTGCTACAGAGGTAGACTTATGAGTTAATCTTTTTGTTTTGCTTTGGGATCTACATTAAATTTTATATTTTTCTCTATGAAAAAATGCTTAATAAACAGGTACAGGTCTTAGCTGCTTATACGGAGATCTAGGTTTACCCTCCTGTACGATGTTATTTACCCCATCACAGAAACCCAACTAAGATATATTTTTCAGATCTTTCTAAAAAGTAACTGTCTTCTTTTTTTCCTCCGCTCTCCTCCAATAACGGTCACAGAGCGGTTTGAATGTATTCAACAGAATAACCTTGGCAGAACCAAAACAAGGGCAGCGTGTGTGGAAGTAAAGGAAATTTTAACTCTCCTCCCCTCTGTAGATGCCACGTGGTGGCATGACGCAAGACTGGATTTGCAAGTGTAGCCTGCGTGGGGCAGGCAGCCACGGAGTCCGCCAGAAGAGAAACAACTCCTGGACTTGCTTTTGAGTAACATGCAGGACCAAGTTCAAAACGCTGCAGTTAGAGAGCGTTTCTCTAAGAGCAGCCATGATGGGCTCCAGTGAAACATCCTTGAAGGAACGGTGAAAGCCAAATAAATATCAGCTCAGCTTCAAAATGGGAAACTCCATAAAAAGGAGAATACTTGCTGAAAAAAACCCTGTAAGGATTAGCTAGGGGAGTTAAATCCTTGCAGATGGATTGGAGACTCCTTGGGGACATGCTGGAGGCACTCAAGAAATGCATACCACATGTGAAGAAAGACTTAAGAAAGGGTAAGAGGACACTGGCATGGCTAAACAGCAGGATTAAAGACATTATTAAAGCAAGAAGGCATCCTTCAAAAAGCTGAACTTTCATTCAAATGAATAAAACAGAAAGGACCATAAACTGTGATAGGATAAGTGTAAAAGGATTCAACAGAGCCCTGTAAAGATTTTGAGGAACAATTTTCCTGAAGGCTTCAAGACTAATAATAAATCTTGTTTCAAATATATCGGGAGGAGGAAACCTGCCAGAGAGTCCCTAGGGCCAGTATGTGATCAGGAGTGTTCAGTGAAGATAAGTCAATAGCACACATTTTAAAAAGTGATTTGTTTGTTTCTGCATTCACCGTGGAAGAACTTGAGGAGGTTCCCACACCAAAACCTTTCTTTATGGGAGATGCATCAGAGGAGCTAGTGGAAGTGTTGCCAGGGGAAGTTATGGGCCAAGTGGACTGAAATGAAGATGAACAAGTTGCCAAGACCAATGTTCAAGAATTCTGAAAGAACTCAAGGATTTTTTTTTTTTTTTTAAAAGAAGCCAAAGTACTAGGTATGGTGTGTAGCTTCTTGCTTAACACTGCCTTGATACCCAGAGACTGGAAGTGGCTGGTGTGTTGCCAGTTGTTAAACAGGATTGCAAGGGTGATCTGGCTAATCACAGGCTGATAAACCCGATATCTGCAGTGTTCAAACTAGCAGAAACTGTAATGAAGTGGATGCATGGAGAAATATGATGTATTTGGGAAGAGTCAATGCTGCTTTTGGAAAGTGCAGTCGCACCTTACAAACATAATGGGGTTCTCTGAAGGTGTTAACAAACATGGATAAAGGGTTGATACAGTTTGTCTGGATTCCCTGAAAGCTTTAATAGCCTCGACAGAGGCTCTTAAGGAGTCTGAGCAGCCATTGGATTTGTGAGGAGATGGTCACATTTCTCAATAATTTGTTGAGATTTAGGAAGGAGAAGGCTGTAAATGGGCAACTTTTGCAGAGGATAAGGAAGGTTACCAGTGGCTTCCCACAGGAGTCTGAGCTTTCTCCTGTGCTGTTCAGGTGCTCATAGATGACATTGAAAAGGGACTGAAGCTGAGGTGATACCATGTGTACATGATACTGTGATAGCCAGGATACCAAGGGCAAGGGCTGGCTGGAGAAGGACCTTACAAAACAGAGTGACTGCAAAATAAAATAGCAGATGGAGTTCGGTGTGTTGGTAAAATGATGCACCTGGGGGAAAAAAAAAAACAATCCCCATGTATAAAATGACAGCCTCTGGCTCGACCATTACCACGCAGTAATGAAACTGAAGAGTTATGACAGATAATTCTGTCAAAATTTCAGCTCAGTAGCGATCAAAAAAACCCAACCAAACAAAAAAAAAAATAGAAAGCAAATTGATTCCCTTTAGGAGAGCAAAAATAAGAATGCCACTATGCTGCTGAACAAATGTGTGTTAACGAGCCTGCACAGTTCTGGTCCCCACCCAAGGAAGGACAGAGAACTAGGAGAGGTTCCCCAAGCAGCCACATGACTGATGAAAGGTTGCTGGGTGGAACAAGTAGTACAGCTGGGGGAGAGCTCTGTAAAACTGTCAGTCAAAGGCAGGCCATAAACCAGGATTGTCTGCTCATGGTCTTTTCCAGTGTAAGGTGCATCCCAGGTGAACAGCAGGTAGGCAGCTCTGAACAACAAAAAAAAAAAAAAAAAAAAAAAAAAAAGTGGTTCTTGTATATGGCTTGTAGTTAGGCTGTGGGATTTGTCTCAGATGCCTCCACCCAGATGGAGCTGCTGAAGGGAGAGGCTGCAGAAAGTGCCCAGACCTTTCTCCTGGGGCAGGGACAGGCAGCGGAGCTGCCTGCAAACCGTGTGCCCAACTGGAGGACCTGCTGCTGGAGGTGGTGAGAAGGCTGCAAACGTCAGGGAGGCTGAGAAGGAGTTAGAAAACTGGTTCCAAGCAGGGTCTGCAGTGGACCCACGGCCAAACAGCCCAAAATTCCCCCACTGGCACGGACGGTAGGGAGGGGGGCCGATAATGCAGCCGAATGGAAGCTTGCAACAGCAGGGACCAGTGGGAAGAAGGGACTTCCTATGAAGCCTGAGGTGCCCTTGCAGAACCGCTTCACCGCTCTGCAGACTGAAGAGGAAAGACCCGTCGCATGGGGAGAGACGCCGGAGCTGAGTGAGGTGGCCCGGTCCGCTCCCTGAATAACAACCAGGGCAACTAAGAAAAGGCGACGGGTGATAGTAGTGGGCAATTCTCTTCTGAGCATATGGAGGCACCCATCTGCCGACCTGACACCTCTCTAGAGAGGTGTGCTGCTTACCGGCGGCTTGCATTATATCACCAAAAGACTACCAAGCCCCATATAGTCCACTGACTGCTGTTGTTTCACGTGGGCACCAGTGATGCAGCCGGGAGCAGCCTGAGGAGTATCCAGAAGGATTACAGAGCCCTGGGAGCAGGGTAAGGGACTCTGGAGTGCAGGTAGTTTTTTCATAGTCCTCCCGGTCAAAGGGAAGGCGTTTGAAAGGGCCAGTCGAATCTGGTGAATCAACAAATGGTTACGGGACTGGTGCCACCGCCAGGGGTTCAGTTTGAGACCATGGGAATGTGCTTTGAGAAACCTGCTCTACTGGGGGCTGATGGGGTCCATCTGTCAGAGAAAGGGAAGAGCATCTTCAGTCATAGGCTTGCCAAGCTGGTGAAGAGGGCTTTAAACTAAAGTTGCCGGGGGAGGGGAACCTCAATCCATCCCACTCCTACCAGTTTGATGCCAGTGCCAGCAATAGATGCCCAGAGCCTGGAGAGGGATCACAGGTCAGCAGGAGAGCACCCAAAGAGCAGCACAAAGGAATTCCAGCCACTACAGCCAGTAAGTCAGCTTCATCAGGGGCCCAAATTAAATGCCTCTGTGCAAACATATGTAGCATGGGGAATAAACAAGAGGAGTTAGAGACGAGCGCATGCCTGCAGGGCTGTGATCTTATTGGCACCACAGAGATGTGGTGGGATGGCTCCTATGACTGGAGTGTTGGAATGGAAGGATACGGGCTCTTTAGGAAGGACAGGCAGGGGACATGAGGAGGGCATGTTGCCCTTTATGTCAATGACGCGCTGGAGTGCATGGAGCTCTGCCTGGGGATGGATGAGGAGCTGAACAAGAGCTTATGGGTCACGATTAAAGGGAAGGCAGGGACAGGTGATGTTATAGTGGGGGTCTGCCACAGGCCACCTGACCAGGAAGACCAAGCAGATGAGGGCCCTCTATAGACAGATAGGAGCAGCCTCACATTGACAAGCCCTGGTCCTCATGGGGGACTTCAACCACCCTGACACCTGTTGGAGGGACAACACAGTGGGACATAAGCAAGCCAGGAGGTTCCTGGCATGTGTTGATGATAACTTCCTTCTCCAAGTCATAGAGGAGCCAACAAGGAGAGGTGCTATGCTGGACCTTGTTCTCACCAACAAGGAGTGGCTGGTAGGGAAAGTGAAGCTCGAGGGCAGCCTTGGCTGCAGTGACCATGAAATGGAGTTCAAGATCCTCAGGGCAGCGAGGAGGGCGCACAGCAAGCTCGCTGCCCTGAACTGCAGGAGAGCAGATGTTGGCCTCTTGAGGGATCTGCTTTGTACAGTACCATGGGATAAAGCCCTGGAGGGAAGAAGGGCCCGAGAAGCTGGTTAATATTCAAGGATCACCTCCTCCAAGCTCAGGGGTGATGCATCCCAACAAAGAGGAAGTCAGGCAAAAATGCTAGGAGGCCTGCAGGGATGAACAAGGAGCTCCTGGAGAAACTCAAACACAAAAAGGAAGCCTACAGAGGGTGGAAGCAAGGACAGGTAGCCTGGGAGGAATACAGAGAAATTGTCCTAGCAGCCAGGGATCAAGTTAGGAAAGCTAAAGCCCTGATAGAATTAAATCTGGCCAGAGATGTCAAAGGCAACAAGAAAAGCTTCTATAGGTATGTTGGTGATAAAAGGAAGACTAGGGAATATGTTGTAGGCCCTCTCTGGAAGGAAATGGGAGACTTGGTTACCCAGGACGTGGAGAAGGCTGAGGTACTCGATGACTTTTTTGCCTCAATCTTCACCAGCAAGTGCTCCAGCCACACTGCCCATGTCACAGAAGGCAAAGGCAGGGACTGGGAGAATGAAGAGCCGCCCACTGTAGGAGAAGATCAGGTTTGAGACCATCTAAGCAACCTGAAGGTGCACAAGTCTATGGAACCTGATGAGATGCATCTGCAGGTCCTCAAGGAACTGGTGGATGAAGTGGCTAAGCCACTATCCATCATATTTGAGAAGTTGTGGCAGTCTGGGGAAATTCCCACTGACTAGAAAAGAGGAATCATAACCCCTGTTTTTAAAAAGGGAAAAAAGGAAGACTTGGGGAACTACAGGCCAGTCAGTCTTACCTCTGTGCCTGGCAAGATCATGGAGCAGATCCTCCTGAAAACTCTGCTAGGGCACATGGAAAATAAGGAGGTAACTGGTGACAGCCAACATGGCTTCACTAAGGGCAGATCGTGCCTGACAAATTTGGTGGCTTTCTATGATGGGGTTACAGCATTGGTGGATAAGGGAAGAGCAACTGACGTCAGGTACCTGGACTTGTGCAAAACGTTTGACACTGTCACACATGACATCCTTGTCTCTAAATTGGAGAGACATGGATTTGACAGATGGACCACTTGGTGGATAAGGAATTGGCTGGATGGTCGCACTCAAAGAGTTGTGGTCAACGGCTCGATGTCCAAGTGGAGACCAGTGACAACTGGCGTTCCTCAGGGGTTGGTATTGGGACCAGCACTGTTTAACATCTTTGCTGGCGACATGGACAGTGGGATTGAGTGCACCCTCAGCAAGTTTGCCGATGACACCAAGCTGTGTGGTGCGGTCGACATGCTGGAGGGAAGGGATGCCATCCAGAGGGAACTTGACAGGCTTGAGAGGTGGGCCCATGCAAACCTCATGAATTTCAACAAGGCCAAGCGCAAGGTCCTGCACATGGGTCAGGGCAATCCCAAGCACAGATACAGGCTGGATGATGAATGGATTGAGAGCAGCCCTGCGGGGAAGGACTTGGGGGTATTAGTGGATGAAAAACTGAGTATGACCCAGCAATGTGCGCTCGTGGCCCAGAAAGCCAATTGCATCCTGGGCTGCATCAAAAGCAGCGTGACCAGCAGGTTGAGGGAGGGGATTCTCCCCCTCTGCTCCACTGTGGTGAGACCCCACCTGCAGTACTGCCTTCAGCTCTGGGGTCCCCAACATAAGAAGGACATGGACCTGTTGGAGCGAGTCCAGAGGAGGGCCACAAAGTTGCTCAGAGTGCTGGAGCACCTCTCCTATGAGGACAGGCTGAGAGAGTTGGGGTTGTTCAGCCTGGAGAAGAGAAGGCTTCGGGGAGACCTTATAGCAGCCTTCTAGTACCTAAAGGGGGCCTACAGGAAAGATGGGGAGGGACTCTTTATCAGTGAGTGTAGTGATAGGAGAAGGGGTAACAGTTTTAAACTGAAAGAGGGTAGATTTAGGTCAGATGTAAGGAAGACGTTCTTCACTGTGAGGGTGGTGAGGCACTGGAATAGTTTACCCAGAGAAGCTGTGGCTGCCCCATCCCTGGCAGTGTTCAAGGCCAGGTTGGATGGGGCTTGGAGCAACCTGGTCTAGTGGAAGGTGTCCCTGCCCATGGCAGGGGGGTTGGAACCAATTGGTCTTTAAGGTCCCTTCCAACCCAAACCCATTCTATGATTTCTTGCTGTGGGATGCAACGGGTGGTAAAAGTTCATAGGACTCAGAAGGAGACTGCACAGACTCGTGGAAGACAAATGTACGAAGGGTTATTAAACATTTGGCAATCACCTCTGGCTGAGGAAATGCCTGAGCTACGAATTCTTGGAGTCCATAAGAATATCAGTAGGAAACAGCATATGCTTGTTCTGGAGATTTTTGTAATCTTCTCATGAATCCACTTCTGATCACTGTGGGAGACAGGACTCTGAGCTGGATGGACCTCTGCTCTGACCCAGTATGACCACTCTTGTGCTATCCACTGGAGATGTGTTTGTACGTATTTGTAGACTAAAGATTTTTCTGGAGACTCTCAAGAAGATAAAACTACATTGTGCTTTTATTTCTATTTTTTCCTGATTAAAATACTGTAAAAACAATTGGTGAGGGAAATGTTTTCCTTGGATAAGGAGTGTGTGAACAGGAAATAAGAAGAAACGCAGCATATCAGGTGCTTCATCTTTCTTGTTCCTTATTGCCAGTGCAATTAGTTTCCATTTTCTCCACACTAGGGCTTACAGTGTGACACTAAATCACATTTAATCTCTTTTGAACTTCTTTGCCAAGTTTGATTCTGGAAGCTGTTATTTGTCCCTGTAATTCCTTTGTTAGTCCTGCAACTGATACAAACTCCATGTCATTTTCAAAAGTGCTTGTTTGCATTTGACAAAAACAAAAGAACTAGATCCTTGTCTTAAGAGTTGCCATTCAAAGGAGGACGTGCAGCTACAGAAAGAGTTGCAGTCTAGATTGTTTCTTATATTGCAAGAACTGGTTGAACAGGGGCTCTTTGTTTTAAAAGCATGTGAATGAAGTACAGGAGAATTGAGGGTGACAAAGAGGCTGCAATGAAATTACAAAGTCACGTCTAAGCTTGGTTGGGTAATATATTTACATGATGCATAGAGCGTAGTAAAAGGTAGCTTTATGTATGTGATTGCACAGCACAATGCAATCCAAGCAGGAGGAGCCAGCTGGGTCCCAGAAGCCCTGTACAACTGTGCTGGAATAGCACTCTGCTGTTTTAGCTGGGCTCTGCTGTCACTTGCATTGCTGTGTGAGACCAGGTGCATTTGCTAGGTGAGACTGGGTCTCGTGAAAATCAGCGTGGAGCATTGTCGCTAAACCTAGCTCTGGATTCCAACTCCAGGTGTCCTATAATTCAGGTTCTAAAGCTTCACAAGCACTTTTGAAAACTTTGAAAAGCTTTAGTGGCTCTCCCACTTTGTATAGGAAATTATCCTAATATCAGGAATAGGAGGCAGCAGAGCTCCTGAATTATTATCCAGTGTATTAGCTACCTGAGCATCCCTCTCCTTTAACATAGACATGTGTTTTGCTGTAAATGTCCCCAGTCAGAACAACTCTCACACATGCATCTACATCATTAACATTTGTGTCTATTTGTTTTAATCGTCATCTCTGCCTCTGTCCCTATCAGTCGCTACCATGGTGGGTTATAATGAGGCGCAGCTAATGTTGTTATAGACCATTTGGAGAATTTTGAAGTCATCTTACTTCTTTTTTAATACAAACATTTTGGTTCCTTTACAGAGAGACATTTTTGTCCTCGGGGAATGTTTCAGCCTACCAGAGTGTTACAGACAGGATATACCACGTGCTGCCTCCATTGAGTAACTCTGTGATTCAGAGTGTATTTGCTTCACAGCTAAGGCTCCTACAGCTTCTGAGTCGTCAAAGCTGCAGGGTGAGTAAAGAGCACCCTTGCTCTTCCTCCGTTTGTACTGAGCTCCTTGGAGAACAAAGTCCTCTGGGCTTCTTGCTGGTGTGCTTACTCCTTCCCTACCATGGTGCAAAGAACCTAACCGCTAACAGCTAATTAAAAAAATGGCCATGATCACAGCTTATTAACTTGACTCACCCCTAGGAGTTCTAGAAAACACTCTCTACAGAGGTGAGTAATAAAAATCCGAGATGGAATGTAATCACCAAAATGGAATTACTCTGCATGATAGATGTTGGTGATTGTACTAACTTTCCGTTTGGGGTAATTACCCTTCTGAGCTATCTCATCACCTGGCAGCAGTTTTGATTGCCCAACCTGTCTGTCATGGTTGTGTGCGAGATATTTAGGTCTAGTGGTTTTCTTAGCTATAGCATCACGCAGAGTTACATAATGCCAAATTACATACCTATGTGCTCAAGAGGCACCTTGAATGACACCAGCAAAAAAAGCTGGGGTCATGTTAGGGAAAGCAAAGATAAGTCTTGCTGGTGATATTAGCATGTTCCAATATAATAGGTAGTTTTAAATAATCATTCAAACTTACGTTTCCTCATTTTAATGCTATCCTGCTAATAATCCAGTATCAGGTACTATGGTTTCATGTTTAATAATGTCTTTCCCAAACAATGAGTTACAGGAATACAATTTTCTGCCACCCTGCCTTGATTTAGGTGACAATGACACATAGGACCTCCTTAGCATAACTGAGAAACAGGATTTGTACTGGCATGCAAAATCTGGATGTCTTTGATGAACAAGATGTCCTGATGCCTCTGAGATAGGACCAGCAATAAATGATTGACAGTAGGTAGGTAAGGACATGGGAGCTATTCTGTGGAGGCAGAAGTAGCACAGCATCTTGGTAGGAAGTGTATTCTGGAATGAATCTTATTGCTGTTTTCCCAAGGAGTGATAATAGATGCTTCTCTCTTTTCTAATACATGGTCTACTTTCAAAGTCAGAGCAGAGTGTATCACATATCAAATAGCAGCTTGACCTCTGAGTTGCCTTTTCCTGATCAGATTAGATGGGACTCTGCTAACTAATTGAATGTTCTTATTTATGAACAGTCATCTCTATTCTTTTAGACAGTCATGCATTTTCCTTGAAGGACGTTTCTAATGGATGGAGGACTGTTTCCAGTCATTATCAGCAACACGATTAATACAAATTACAACATGCGGGTACAGTGAGACAGCAGCCTTGTGCTTATGTCCAAAGACATAAAGACAAGATGAATCTACGATGCAGGAGGAAAACAAACCAATACTCTCTTGTCTCCTGTCTTTGTTTTTTAAAGAACAGAAGTGAACAAAAAACATCTCCCCCTTTTCTGTCCAAAAGCCCATTTTACCATTTGCTTCACGTTTGGTCTTTCTTCAAGCAGAGCAGAGCATTTTGATTGATAATGAACCCATAGTTACTATTTTCATAGCGTGCTAGAACTAGGAAAATGCGAAGGCATATGTGTTTTAGGACCACAGTGCTAAAAGCTGGAAATCCATTTGTGTTTATAACACAGAAACCGCTGTGCTGACAGTTGCCTGAAGTTTGCTGTTGCTGGTTAAGCTCAGCGCAGACTCTCCCCTCCTCTCCAGCTGTGCCGGTGCAGCCCGAGTGATGCAGACCGAAGAGTCGCTCATGGGGACCCGGTGGCAATGCCGTCTCTAAGGGAGGGTGTACTGCAGAACGGCTACGGCTGTGCTGTGGAAGATCACGCTAACTGTCAAGCCTCGTTAGCTGAGAACAAGCAGGTACCTCTGACAACTCAGTTCGAGATGGTACAGCTTCTATGTAGGACTCCCGTTAGTTTTTGCAACCAAATCTCTGTGAACAGAAGCGACCTAGACCTGAGGTATGCCAAAATAACCTACTCCTGGCTATCTGGTAAGAAGCAAAGGGAACAATGTTGTCTCCTATAAATCCTGAGTGCTCGCAAAAGAAGCCCTTGTGATAGAGGGTCCTTGAGGGCCTGTTGGTATCGCCAGACTTCTGGAGAAAACAGAGACTGTGCTGGCTTCTCCCCACATCCCACCGAAGGTCCAGCTCTTTCTTTATCAAGAGCTGCTCGGGGCAAAGGGGAAAGGAACAGCCTGGCCACCAAAACCCAAACCTAGTCCAGGAGAGGCAAGGTACTTCCAGGCTGTACTTGCCCGAGTACTTGCATTGCGGACGTGTTGTGAGGAATGGTTGCTGGGGGCACCTAAAGCCTGCCAGAAACTGCACAAAGATTTGGTTCAAGGAATGGGGAGAGATTCAAACTGTTTGTGATGGAAAACAGATAGGCTGATCAATTTGTAAGGTACAATGAGTGGAAAGGACAAATTTAGTTATTTTAAGGTCTGCTTCCTTCAAGACCCGACCTAAGAGTTTGATTTCTGTAACAGTACTTTTAGTAGAGACCAAGCAGAGAGTGATGCTGTTGAAGCAATTCACTTGAGGAAAGCAGCAATAAAACAAAGTATTTAACTTCTGTGCAGTTTTATCCCCATCTCTGCTGTCTGTGAGTACTTGCTGCAATCAAAAAGCAGCCTGATTTTTTCCTGTACCATGCTCTGAAGGACACTGGTGTAAGCCCCCATGGCAAGTTCTAATTGCACAATAGCCTGTCTCATGTATCATCCCACTGTATATTTCAGGAGATGCTATTAGGCAAAGAAAATCATGTGAAAAGCTTGTAATAGCTTTCTGAAGCAAAACATTTCCCTGTGACTTCCAGCAGAATTTGGCAGAAACGGTTGGCTCAAGTGCTAATTGGTTGCAGAACAGCAAAAAGACGTGCAAACTTTTGCTGAGACATTGTGATCTGGTCAGATCACGTAACTTGCTGAGATCTTTTCTGATACTGTGGAAGCAAATAGAAATACTAAAGGCAGAATGGGGCTGGCTCAAGCTGAGGACTGAGGATATCAATACAGTTCCTCTCTACAAAGAATTTTATGAGCCATATGGGTAAATTACCTTGGATGCAAGAATATTCCGGAATGACTGAAAAGCTGAAAAATGAGAAAAGTCTCTGCCTTCTCCATCCATTTTCCTCCTGTCCCCCTCTTTCATTTGCCTCTCTTTTTTTTTTATTTCTATGTTTCTTTATTTTTGCTTATAATTAACCTAGTACTTTCGCTTTTCTCTAAAGGCTTGAGAGCTACCTTTTGTTTCTTTGTTTCAGTACAGTTGTTTTTTCCCCTCTTTCAATGTCTATTCAGACTGTTTGCTGATGATGTTTTCCAAGTGCATTCTTCTCAGTCGTGTGACCCGCCTCTGTATTTCTGGCTCCATAAACAATGTTAAATACAGTACTTGAATAAATGGAAATTTTGAAAGCCTGTTAGATGAATTGTAGAAGAATTCTTCCTATCCTACTTGGCTCAAGTGTGAGAAGGCAAGAATAGAAAATTGGAAGATTTCCATCAGAGAGGCTCTTCTGAAAGTTTTTTAAAAAGCCTTGTCCCCGGAAGCCACAGGAAAGGAAGTGAAAGAGCAAGATGACACAGTAAGGGTGAAATCTGTGCATGAAGGCACTGAAAAACACCGTTGTCATGCAACAGAGCACGGAGGAGGCAATGCTCAGTGGGCCTGTCCCTCCAAGGCCAAGGCATTTGGGATTGACAAGTCTGAATTCATCACAGAAAATTCGTGTGTGTGTAAAGAGCTGGTATCAGATTTGCTCCATTCTGGTCTCCGTTTATCTGTATCCCAGTGCTACCTCCCATGCATTACCACCAGATTGGAGGGGGCACAGTCCAATGCCGGAGCCCCGCAGTCTTCGCCTCTAACTGATTTTCAAACTCTGCTGAGGGAGCAGCTCCGGGGCAGAGCAGGACTGGGTTGCAGGGGGACTGGGAGTCAGGGGTGCGAGTTCTCCATGCAGAGCGAGCAACAACTTGGTCTTCCACCGTGGGTCTGGGCAGCTGCAGGAGAGCCCCGGCCTCAGCGTCTCCCAGTCCCTCCGCACCCCGAGCTTTCTTTTGGTGATGCCTGAGATCGGGCTTAGCAGTTATTGCCTCCTGGGAGGAGAGAACTCCCTGCCCCTGGCTTTGCTGACACTGGCCTTTGAGCAGGAGGAGATTCTGTAGCGGCACCTTCAACAGCTCTTTCGTAGCAGGCAATCTGCCAAATGTACTGTACCCAAAAATCCCACTGCGTTTCCCTCCTCCACATCCACAAAGAAAAGCTCCCTACTTCCTTCTCTGAGCTCTGTGCTAACTTTTGTGTGATGCCATCAAGGGTTTAAAAGGCAGTGTGATGAAAGCAATAAAATGTAACGAGGTCTATATGCCTTGCTAATGGCTCCTCTGCTTCTAAGAGCAAAGTGTCTCTCTGCCTTGGCACTCAGCACTCAGAAGCACTTAGCAAACCCATGGTCAGGTACAAAAGAGAGCAGGGGGAGGAGGTGGAGGGAGTTTTGTGGTCTGTTTGAATGGTGGTAATAGCCAAGTTCTTACTGGTGACCAGATTTCCCTGCTTTATCTGGTTGACCCCTTGTTCCTTCTCCTCGGTTTTAGGTTTGTGTTATAATAAACTTGGAGAAATTACTGAACTTTGTAATAAGGCAGGACCAGTGAAGAAGAGAGTGTCCTGTCCTGCTTGTAGGTTGAGTGGGGCTAACGCAGTGAGCTGAGATTTACTCATGTTCTGCATGGGTTAGAAAAGGATGCAGGGGAAGAAAAAGGAAAGTTAAGGTCCAAGGTCGGTAAATGCAAACACAGTAATTTTGAGAGAGAATGTGTGAAATACCCATGTCTTGGTGATTCTAGCACAGATACCCTGTACCAGGCCATGAAAGCCATAGTTGGACAAATGGGCACAGAGGAGGAGTTTGGAGAGCCTGTTGTTACAAGCACTCAGCATATACTTCGCCCCAGAGGAGCACCAGAAATCAAAATGGAAGGTAAGGGGAGGATTATTCATAGGGCATTACGTTTGTCCACAATTTCTGATAAGTGCACCACAGTCCGGCGGGGGCCCATGGAGGCTGCCGGGGGGGCAAGTTTGGCAGATGGGGGTGACCTGGGAGGTTCTGCAACGGCACCTCTGCTGTGTGGAGCCAGATGTGGGTGCTGGGACAGCCCAAAGCAACAGGGAAACCCGTCTCCATCCAGAGTGTTTGTGGCACGGCACTCGGCATGCAGTCACCCCCAGATATTAACCTTGATACTGTATCTGAAACGACTGTATTTAGGAAAGAATGGGAAGAGGAGAATTGCTTTGCTTTATTCTGCTACTTTTTGATAGTTGGCAAGTTGCTTTATAAGCAGTATAGAGATTTAGTACGAACTCAGTATTAAACCTGATTCTAGCTTCAAAAGCTTCTGGAAAGCCTAGAAATCCACATGATCCGTGATGTGCCAAAGAAAATTAACCAGGAGACGACCCTAGTGACATCTGAAAGAGCCAGACAAGAGAGCAGTCTCTGCACTGGCAAGGAGAATCAAAACACCCTTCCTGGGAAACACGGGAGCCCCGGTCCTCAGTGGGAAACGCAGCCTTGGCACGTAAAGGCAGCGATGTCCTGCGTGTGAGCAGGAGGGCACGTTTGCTCTCAGCATCCTGCTCGTCCTTGGGCCCGTGTGGAGGCCAGGGATCACCTGGACCACAGGGAAGGTATCACTGATGAGAAGTGGCTTACCCTCGGGAAACTCTCTTCTGTTTTGGAGAGCCCGTTGCGAGAAATTCCAGAAACACGTTTAGCAGGAAGCCCTGAAGAATTGAGTACTGAGATACCATACACCTTTCTCCATGGACCTGTTTATTTTGTCTGTTCAACAGATTCCCTAAATTTAAGAGTTCACATGCTCTTTATAATGTTTGGCCATAATCACTCAAAGATAATTTTGCAAACAAGGCTGAACACTGATTATTCTGGAGTTTGCAGGCAGCCCAAACCAGATGATTGATAGGAAATCTCTCCTCCTTTATGTTGGAGTGTTAATATTTTAGTGCAATTTAAATGCTAGACTTTTTAGTATGTTAGGTGCTTACTTGGTACAATTGCTGCATGGGTGTGGGCAATTTGGGTATTAACAGGCACAAACAGTAAAACAAAGAAAAAGTGAAAATAAAAGGAGGGGGGGGGAAATGCCCTACTACCACTGGTTGTGGTTGCAGACAGCAATAATTAGTGCAGAGAAATGTTCAGTTTCACACAAAAGCCATGTCCTTTACTCAATACTTACAGAAAACTCCAATACACAATTATGGGCTAGGTCATTATTGACAGAACTGGTCTGGAATGAAATTGCATTTTGGCTTTGGTACCAGAACAAATTTGATATTGCTACTCAAAACTGGCTTTGCAATCTGTTTGCAATGACATTTACTTTTTGTTATAAACATTTTAGGAAAGCTGAGAAACCCTAAGCTATAAAGCATACCCAGTGTCAAATCCTAGGGATTACTGAAGGATCAATATTTTGTGACAGTGATACCCACTGATGTGTGGTTTTATTCTGTTTGTTTGGTTTGGGGGTTTTTTTGCCTCTGTTTCTGCAGAGCTCTGGAAACACAGGGTAATGCAAGAAAATTTCTCAGCTGTATGACCACAGATAGTTGAAACATTTGTTCAAAGGCTGACGGAAAACTACCAAGGATCAGATACAGAGGTACATAGTCTGCATTTCTATCTAAGCAACAGCTAAATCATGTTTACAGCTTGCTTTTTTAAAGCTCTTGTCAATCAGTGACCTAAAAGAGAGACACATTTCTTAAGTTTATGAGCTTAGATTCAGATTAGGTTGGTTTGTAATAGCGGCGATGGCAGCAAACTTGTGTATTGCCCTACTGCCTTCTGACAGGTTTATTTCAGCTCTCAGGACTGTAATAATGTGAAGATGAGTTAGGGCTGGAGGTTTATATGCAACCGCAGTGCAGGATTGCAGGACTTTATTCACGGATTCAGTAGTGGGAATTCTTCTTCCTGAGTCATTGCTAAATGAGGGGTCCAGCACAATGTTACGAAACAGTTTTAGGTTCTTTTTCAGTGAAATTTAAAGGAAATATTTGTGAAAATATGACCACTTCTGGTTAAAAAACACAAAACATGGTTTTTTGAGAGAAGGGATGTTGGGGCCCAACTGCAATCCAGGCAGTTTCTGAGCTGGTGATTTAATTTCTCTGCTGAAAATTCTCTTTCAGCTTCAGATGGAAAAAAATACATTATATAGTTGCAGCTAGAACCAGTCAAAAAACTGACAAATCTGTTTTCCATTAGTTCAGTGAAATTGTAGATTGGAGAAAAATATTTACATTGAATAATTTTATGTTTCTTCATTTTGATATCGCAGAAGCATTTTATTTACAATAAGGTGACCATGTTTCATTTTGATGTATGCTGTAAACAGCAACTCTTGTGACTCAGGCCACCTGCAAGGTTTCTTATTTTGTTTTCCTAGGTTACTTTTTAAAAAAGCCGTTTACAACAGTGTCTCACCATACTGGGCTGTGACATCATGGCCAGAGAGCGCAGCAACTTTGAGACCTACTCCATGTTTTATGAAAACAGTCTCCAGCAGCAGCACGGTTTACTTCACCAAAAAGAACAAGTATGCTCAAGAGCCTTGATTCTACTCTTCGAGAACGGGGGAAGGTGGTTTCTCTGGGTGGGAGGCAGTTGCTAAGTAAAAAATAAAGTCCAGCTGTCAGGCTGGGAAGTAGCTGAAGTGGAGCTGGGCTACACAAACATAGTCACCATGCATCTTTGTGCTTTGCTTCAGGAGCTGCACGCCAAAGTGATACGGCTCTGACGCAGGCTGGTGATGGTGGTCCATCCAGTGGTGGTACTTAGCGGTCTCATTTGCGACAGAGTCCCACTGTGCAGACTGTCGTGGTTTAACCCCAGCCAGCAACTAGGAAGACAGTTGACCCTATCCCAGCTGAAACCAGGACACAGGCACATGGTGACAGTCTTGGAGAAGAAAGGTAGGGGGGCTCTGGGGCTGCTGTTTCTGCGCTCAATGCCAGAAGTCGCGCCAGAAGGACTTGTAAAACAAAGATAACCTGAAGGCAAAAGTAGTGGCCTGCTGTTCTGTGGTTCATGTTCACAATGGATGGTATACTGGTAACCTTCTAACTTAAAATTCTGCTCATGGGTCTCTTCCTTCATGAGGCATTTTCCCAGAGCAATTCAATCCTGTGCATTGACTGAGATAGAAAATAGAAGTGGGTCAGGCACGTAGGGCATGCTGCAGTGGAGGTACCAGGTATGCTACATCATGGTTGCATAACCAACACCTCTTAAGTTCTCAGTACTTGACTTTGCAACTTCAGCTGTGTTTTTTAGTATAGCTTGCAGGTGTGGGTGGAATTTTTTAAAGAAGTAAACCCAGCCAATAAATCAGAAATGCTATCTTGTGGAATCATGTGATATCCACGTAATCTATTAGGTGACTCGGAGGCTTGGCTTCATCAACACAAACTCCACTGCTAGAGGCATGTCAGCTTCTACAGAAACCTACACTAGGGAGAAGACTGCTTGGGCTTCAGGGGTGTCTGTACAGTAGTGTTAGAACACCTGCATTTTGGATTTCATTCCTGGGTTCCTTTTCCCACCTGTCCTCATCACTGACTACAAGACTTCAGTCCTTCTCTGGGCTTCTTATCAGTTTCTTGCCTTTCTCACACTTTTTCCTGTTTTTTGCCCCTGTATCCTTTTCTGTACAGTGTCTTGTCAGCAACCTCCCTTCTCCCCTGATTTCAGTGTCCTGTCCATGTGTTTGGGAAGGCTGGAATGAGAGAGAAGATGAGAAACACGTGTGAGGTTTCAGCTGGGAGGAAAGATCCAGGAGGAGTCAGTTGGGCTTTCCTGGAGCCTGTGGGCAGTGGAGTCTCTCCCTGGTCCCCCCCTTTGCCAGCCCATCACCACCAAATCCCTGTCTCATCTGTGTTGTCCTTGAAGGCAGTGACCCAGGGTGGCCAGCCGTCTACTGTCCCCGGGCTCTGCTTCAACCTCAGAAGAGACCTTCTGCTCCCAGTTCCACTTCTTACCAGCCTAAAGCTGTTCACAGAGGCTATTGCAAGCCTGAAGAGCAAGCTCAGTTGCTCAGTGGAGGTATTAGAAACCATGAGAAAGGTTCAGGCACGATCAGCCAAAATGGGATGGCAGTTTAAAAACTAAAAAGTCTCTAGGGAACATACATGAACCACGTGGGTTGGGTTTTCTTCTCCAACAAAGTCTTAGGATTTGACCAACTTCTTGCTGATTTTACAAAAAAGACACCCAAACTGAGGAAAACTAGTGCTGCTCTGAATAAAGATCACCAGAACTGTTCAGCAGGGCTAAAATACATGTATTTTCCCCCAACATTCATTTTCAGAAGTCTCTCAGTAATATTTGCTGTAAGACAAAAAATCAACACAGAAGATTTCAGTGAGAATCCAGTGAAGTTAGTAGCATTACTACTTAGATCTGGCATGCGGAGGTGCCAGGCAACCTTGAAAGCAGACTGTGCTTTTGGCTGTGCCTACAGTCTGCAGTTGTGCCTATTTCTAATCTGAGTAACATAATATGCTAAGAATGATTTTTAGCTTTCCTCCATTGTGTTCATCTGGTTGCAAATGCTGTTCAGTGGTATGAAGATGACCATAACATTTATACCTAGCAATGACCTACCTATGTGAAATTTAAATACTGTCATTTAAATCTTTTTAAGTTCTATCAGGTACCTTCCTATTGGTGCTAACCTGCGTGCCCTTTCTGAGGGTATGTTAATTGTCAAATATCAACAAATGGAACACATAATTGGTTTTATTATATATTAAATGGTCTGTATGTACAACTTTATCAGCAGACAACATATTTGCTCTGATAAATGCATTACCTCACAGGTTACTGGATGAAACTTGGTCAAAATTCTGATTTTCTCTCTGGAGGCAGGGCTGATTAGGCTGAGGGAGGCCAGGCGCACCGACATAGCAGAGCCATGCACAGGATCTTCTCCCAAAATCGGAGTCCCTAATCCTGCTCCCTAACCCTTCTGCTCCTCTGTCCTCTGCACACCTTTCCTTCCGTCAGTTCTCATACCTATCAGCAAGGAGATCTTTCTTTCCTGATGACCAGAAACAGACTTTTTAAGGTTATATATGAAACTTATGCATTTGCCCCCTTCAAATACCGGTCGTGAACTGCTACCATTCTTCCTACTGTTTCCAGGGAAGAAATGTTTCTAAAACCAACAGAGATGTACAAAACGGATTATTCCATATCATCAATGGATCATTTTCATTGGGCCACTCAGGAAGATATTCTTGCTCTATTTAGTCAGGCGTCATGCAACATACTCAGAGCTCTGGATCGTTTACTCCTAGGCTATGGTGTTTGCTCATCCCTGGCTTTGCTCATTCACTTTCTCTGCTGTGATAGATTGTGGGGCTGTGCTACGCGATGATTATGGAAATAAGCTCGCTGACTCACAGGAAGAGAATCTTGGTCTCAAAGAGAAGATTAGAAAAGAAGTACAGGATGAATATGAATCATTAGTGCGGAACCTATTTGTGACTTGTGTCCATCTAAAAGTAGGTACACAATAAGAGGCGGTACTCGATCGGTCTTTTTTGTGCTGCTGTATAATTTGACAACAAGTGTAGCACTCAAAGGAATAAATTACTGCAGTGTGCCAGGTGGATGAATGGGTGAATCATTTATCTCCTGCTGCTAGGAGCACCTTGTAAAAATGTCTGGTAGAAAAATAGCGTACCTTTTCCAAGAAAGGAGGCATATTCTCGATGGAACAGGTACCACATTAGAGAGAGTGATAGAAACTCTTTTTAGTTACAGTGGAGGGAACTTCTTGGATGTAATACTTCCATTTGTAATATTTTGCATTATTTTTCTTGGAACCTTTATGTCCATTGCATAATTGTATAGCTCACTTTAACCATGCCTTTGTTTTCAAGCAGTCCACTGATTTCTTTAGGGTGACATATGTAATTACTTACAAAAATTTCTAGCCTGTAAAAACTGACCTGATTGTGACCATGTGTATTATAGAGCAACTACCTGCATCAGATCCCCAGGGTTTTGATTGATGGTCCACAAGCCCATTAATGCCTGTGGCCAGGGCAACGCTGACTTGAGGAATACTGTGATTTCTTTTGCAGTTTTGAGGGTGAGTCCAGTTTTCACCAGAGAGCTTATTTTTTCACCATGGTGTTGCTACTTCCATTAAATACATACATCCCAGGATTGCCATTAGGTTGCCTGCAAATGATACAGTTGAAATTCCACATCTTGTAGTGCCTGGATGCAAGAAGAATATTGCTCTGTCTTCCTGATACATTGATTCTAGGAAAATAATTATGAAGAAAGACCATCTGGTTGTAGTTGAGAGACTTCTGAAATCTTCTGAGTGTTGCTTTCCCATATGTGCACACTTCATCTCTTATGGGTTCTGTTTGTAATTGCAGGGAAAGTTGGATGTCTATCGCCTTAGCATTGAGCAACGAGTGTTTGAAATCATCAGTTAAGTGAGAAGAGAAGGAGTTGACAATATGATTGATCTGCAGAAAAAGTTTGGCTCCACTAAAAATAATGGTGACTTGAAAGGACATTTGTCTAAAGTAAGGAAATACATATGTGTGTCAGTAAATGAACACAAGGATAATACCCTGGTTAAGCTTGCTGAGGCTTAAGTTACTGCATTCTGCCTGGGACGTTGGCTGGGTGAAGAGCATGGAGGTGGTCCATTACTAGACTCTGTTAATGGCTACTCATTTGTCAGGCTGTCATGAATCAATCATCTTTGACTTCGTGTTTATGCTCCAAGTACAGAAATTTTGGGCCAAACCCAGCCCTTAAACCCTAAACAACTACATGTATTTGAATTTAATTTGGTCCTAAACTTAGGAACTCCACTTTCAGTCTGTTCTGAGTGAGACTAACACCGTGCTTTCTACACAGGTGAACGTCAGAGAGGTTGAACTTGGATCTGAAGAAGTATAAATGTGAACTCACATTCAATCATATGTCAGCATTGTCCTGTGTTGTCATCGTCCCTTTTTTGGGTGGAGGAAAGAGAATGTTTCAGTGACCCTGATAAATGTGTTGATGGGAGTTTTATCTTCTTGTCGTGCAAGGTGGTCACATAAAAGAATGGGGACAGAATTCTCTTTTCCGCTTGGGGTTACTTAAAATCAAAAATAGATTCAGTTTTATGTTTTGAAAAAGTGCCCCCAAAACTGATGTTCTGGGAGTTACAAACTAAAGCCTGGAAAGTCGTTTCCAGGCTACAACTTCCAAATCAATCCCTTTTACAGTCAAACATATTCCTCCTCAGCAAAGTTCAATTTGTACGGAAATTATGGTAGTCAGTCAGTGAATACAAATAAGATCAAACAGATAATGGCGAAATATTTCTGTCTAAGGCGAAATATTTCTGTCTAAAGCAAATATGCCTGCAGATCTCTCAAGCAGAGAAGCTTGCGAAGCAGGATATAACTGTAACGCCAACAGAGTGAGAAGGGCTTTCAACACCCCCGGTGAACCTGGGGGATAGATACCCAGGAGTAAATGAGGAACCGGTGGAGATGGCAGAGGTCCACGTGTGAGAAGGCTGCAGGGACAATTCCACATCCCCGCTCGGAAAGGACGGTGTGCGGAGGCAGGGAACAAGGAGAGCGGGGAGCTCACGGGCAGGGGGCTGCGGTTCGAGCAGGGTGATGGGAACTTGGTGGGCTGGGGCACACCGTGGCCGTGGGTGGCTACGGGGCGCTTAAGAAGGATCAGCAGAGAAGAAGAGGAGCGAGAATGTCATTCTAAGGAGTTCATTCCCAGCACAGAGCTCGGGTATGGATGTGGAGAGGTACTACTGAAAGCCTGCGAGTCGAGGTTAGAGGAGGGAGGAACGTTGGTGGTGATGGATGACTGCAGGGGAATCTGTTACAGACTGGCTGGTCAAGGGAATAAATCGGATGGGCCTGTCCATAGAGGGCTAGGAAAAGGGGTTTTGGTTTGAGGCCTTGGTGCTCATGGTTTTATCCATCTGGAAATCTACTGGAAGGGGAGCACAGCATTGCGAAAGCCTGGGCAGTTCCTGGACAGCATTAGTGATAATAACCTAAAAGCAAATGCTAGAGGAGCCAACCACGGTAAATCGCTACTTCTGCTGCTCACAAACAGGGAAAAACTGGTGGTGAGTGTCATCTGAGGCTGCAGTGGCTATGAAGTGTTTTGAGGAGAAAGGTTGCAAAATTATGCTGTGGAGCTAGGACTTGGGACTTCAGGAGAGCAGACTCTGACTTATTTAGGCAATTGCTAGGCAGAATCCCTGCAAAGCTGCCAAGAGGGGAAGAGTGCTGAGGAAAGCTAGTTGATTTTTAAAGAAAACTTAAAGAGATTTCAAAACCAACTACCCTGTTATGCAAGAAGCCCAGGGAGTTTAGCAGAAACTTGGCCTTGCTTGCCTTAGCAAGGAGCTTCTTAAAGGACTAAAATACAAAAAGAAAGATTGCAAGTAGTGGAAACATGGACAGGCAACAAAGGTAGAGTATCAGAGTTCAGCCCCATAGCGATGAAATTAGGAAGGCCAAAGCCCGGCTGCAGATAAAACTAACACGGAACACGAAGGGTAAGAAGAACAGTAGAGTAGAACTTCTGTGCGGAGCTGCCTCTGCCAGGAGGACCAGGACCTCCAGCCATCCTCTGTAACCTCCGTACACTCGTCAGGAGGAAGTCTATTTTGAACAAAGAAGAAGAAAACCTGATGACTGTACTTTTCATGAATTCACTAGTTTTGTTCTTAGTAAGGACGTTGTAATTAGGGTGAATCAGGTTACTGAATAAGGTATGAACCAGAATCCCCATTTGGCATAATAGTGTTTATCACCGTTAACAGTGCTTCATTTCGGAAGGGTTTACCTGCTTGCTGTTTTGGATTAAATTTCTTTCATTATTTTCCCCAGTTTCTGGGCAATGTTCACATGTCCTGTTTCCCTGGAGACACAGTAATAGAAATTTATTGCCAAAGGCTGCAGTGTTTCAAACTGCAAAGCTTGAACATTTGAAAATTAAAATGAAATACGAATAGTTACATGCTTTTACAATTGTATTTCCTTCCAAACAACACAGTTCTTCCTGGGGAAAGTAATCTTTGCGGCTCTAATCTTACCAATGTCTTCTTTAGCAGGAACAGCTGCAGCTCTTGCGGGATGAAAACATCAGGCTAAGCAAGCCGGTGTGTAAGCTAAAGACTCTGAACTGTTGGAAGCAAACCACTCGGAAGACACAGCTCTCTGCAAAGCTTAGAGATGCTGAGAAGGTGGTATTTCCCTACCATTTCATCGTTATTAGTGTCTAATTTTCTGCAAAACTAATGGTCAGATTGGGCAGGCTCACTATTATTCAGTGAGCCTATAGGAGCGCATGGTAACTGCAGATTTTAGGTAAAAATTCAAACCTTTTTCCCCTCTATATTATGGGTATAATGGTGGTCTTCAAATGTCAAGAGTGTGAAACAAATCCCTGATGCTTGCTTGAAGCAAGAGTTTAGGAAGTATGAGTAGCCTATAGTATTCCTAATTCTGTTGTTGACTCAGAAGACTAATTATGTATCAAAATCAACTATCTCACAGCTGACCAAAATGTACGAAAAAAACAGGCAGACATGAAGTGAAAATGAACTAGATTGTTGGCTTGGGAGGTGGCTGAGTGCTTGCTTTTTTTTTTTTTTAATTGGTATCTGCTTAAACAAAGCAGAACACAGCATGAGGTTTATAAATTTAATTACAGAAATACAAGATGAAGCACAAAAATTACTAAATTAAACTAAAGTGAAGATGGATGGAAAGAAAAGTGCCTCACTGCTTTAAATGAGGCTGATTAGAACGGAATAGACATGTTATTGATTGTTATATAGGTTAATTAGCTGCACATGTCAAGCAAAAGAAAGGCAGAATGGATCCTATTTTTTTAACTTAAAAAGCATGAAAACAAAATGGGTTTTGTGTGCTTGTTAATTTTAAACCCAAATAAAACTGGATGTGCATACGCTTACTTCAGTTATATCAGGGAGATGCTAAGTGATTAGAATATTTTATTAAACAGATCAGTCAAAGATGGATTGAATTATTGCAAATTTGTGGGTTTAAAAAAGAAACAAGAGCTACCTTCACAGGATTTAAAAGAAGAGCCTGAAACTGGGAAAAATAAATGGGAAAATTTGGCTTTTTAAAATTAGAAACTAGTTCATCTTGCTCAGACAGAGCTTGCTCGTGTCTGACTTTGGAATGATCCCGAAGATCTAAGAACTTGTATTTCACTGTCCTCCATGCCAAGTGCAGAGAATCCTGGACCTTGCTTTTTCCAGTTTAAATGGCTGGGAAAGGAGAGAGGGCTGCTAAATCTGTGCCTGACATAGTGACATGTATATACATACACATTTATGTTTGTGTTTAAAACAAACAAAAAGACCCTGCCCAGAAGGAAAACAAGCTTCATCACACACATTTTTACTTTAGAGATAATGAAGGAATAAACAGATTATGGATGAAAAGGTCTTTCTAATGCATAAGAAAGATCAAGTTTTGCATTGCTCTGTGCTTGTTTGCACACAAGTACTTGAATTCTTGACATGTGGCTATAATGAAAGATGTGCAGTTACACCCATACGAAAGATTATCTTAAGTTTTCTCCTTTAGAAGACCCCTCTTGTCCATCCTGTTCCCCACTTTGCCTTAAAAAAAGGTCCAGCCTTTATTAGAAAATAGGAACAATTCAATCCCGCTTTTACTAAAAATCTCTGAGAGATTTACCTTTCAAGAAACCCATTGCTATATAAAAGAGAGAAAATTACTGTTCTCATTATTGTTTCTGTTATGTACTTTCTGTTTACAGGAAGCTCTTCAAAACAAAAAAGAGCGTCCGAATGCTAAGATGATGGCAGAACACGAGGTGACTTCATTTCAGGGGCAGCTCACGTCTGTAAGGAAAGCTCTTGCAAAATCTCAAGCAGACAACGACAAGCTAAAGAGCGAGCTCCGTAAACAGGTATCTGAATTCAACAGGTCCTGATTCATCAGCGCAACAAGCTGAACTCTCCATCTCGCTTGCCTTAATGAGGACTTTGCCTGCTGTTATTCTAGGAGAGAAATGGATTCAAAACTAACTGCATCATACAGTTATTGACGCTGGATGTGTATTTTATGGCATTGAAGCAATGTGTTCATCTGAGTGTTTTCACCATTGCAGGTAGAGAGAATTAGGGAAAAAACTGCAGCATCTTGGATAAAGTCTGAGTCACGTACCAAAATGACAGCTGCAGGCACTGCATTTATGTATGCCATCAACAGTGCTGGATGTATGTTTTAGTAGAGGAAAAGATACTATTCATACTTTATTCCACAGATTAAAAAAAAATACTAAATTACAGATCTTGAGGTTATTAGTCTTCCACCCAATTAATTACATTTCAAGGAAATATTCAGGGATGTTGTCATTAAATCCAGAGCAAATTCATTACATGGGTTTTTTTTTTTTTTTCCATTTGAACACCTTCATGGATATATCACTGCCACAGCAAGCTCACTTTCACTTCTACACATGGCTACACATGCTGAAATGGCCCATTCCTCAAAGTCAAACTGAAAAGCGCACCCTTCACTTGCAATATGCTTAATGCAAGTAACATTATTGTATGGAAAGTAAGTCTTGTCAAACCAACCTCATTTCATTCTGCTGATAAGATTACACATTAGATAAACATAATGCTAGAGATGTAACATATATTTGCAAGGGCCTTGTAACGCTCGGGTTAGCAGCCCATAACTTTTGTATTTTAAATTTTAGTATTATGCAATATCAATAAAAATGCTAAATGGATTGAGAGCTAGATTTTTTTTACATATAAAAATGTGTTATTTTCATTAAATGAAGATGGTTTCTGATGGCTTTCTACAGGGGTTGGTAGCAGAACTATCAGTATTCAACATTTTTGTCAGTGGCTTGGAAATAAAGATAAAATTATAGATTATAAAATTTACCAATGACATATTTGGGGAAGAATGTTAGTGAATTTGATAAGGCACATTTAGTGAATAATGATGTGGGCAGAGCAGGAGTACAGAATCATACAGATAGCTCGGTAACTTGGTTATCCCTCCGAGAAGTATTTCAGTGCCTGAGTAGATGAAGAACGAGAAGAAAGCAGGACCTGTAGGGAACAGGGTGACTGCATCCCTGGACAGGACAGGGGTCGTAACAGACAGATGACTGGCTGTGTAGTGTGATAATAGAAAGGATGGATGCTGCAATCCTGTTGTTCATAAAAAGGCGAATAGTGCAGACATGTTAAAAATGAGTTTGTAGCCCTATGTACAACACACCAAAATACTGCCACTTGTTCCAGAGTGTACTACTTAAAAAAGACGAAGAAAAACTTGAGAGAGTGCAGAGAGTTCCAAAAACTATTTCAGGGCTGCAGGAAATGCTTTCCAGCAGAGGGATCTTAAAAGGCTCAATCTGTTTAGCCTATCTGAAAGAAGAGCGACTTGGTTACAGTCTACATATATTTTTGTTGGGAGAAAATAGCAGCTATTAAAGGGTTCTTAGGGAAAGGTAAAACAAGAGGTGGTGCCTAGAAGTTGAGGCCAGACAAACTGAAAACACGAACTTAGAAACAATGTTTTCGAAACGTGATTAACTGTGGAAATGACAATATGTCTCACCGAGTTATCTTCAAGTCAAGACCTTTCTGGGAAACATGGTTTAGCCAAACCAACTTGCTCGTTCCAGTACAAGGGCAATTAAGGTAAATGTGATATTAAAAAGTCACATCTGATGGCTCGATTGCTCCATTCTGAACTTATCTGTCTATGAAACTCCAAAAGGCTTAGAGAGCTCCCCAGTGAAACATTTTTGAGCTGCGACTGCTTTTAGCTCTTTGTGTTTGGATTTTTCACCAGAGTGGAGTTGCCTTTGGCTGATAAATTGGTTTTCTTCACTGACAAGCTGTCAATTTACTCCCAAAAGACCCACTGCATCTACCATCTTTCAAAAGCAGCTGCTTTTGTTATTGTTTTTCTTTGGTTTCTGACATCAGCTTCTGGTTCTTTCTCTTCTAATGTCTTTCCTTGGTACAGATTGTGATGATGGTGTTTACAAATAGCAGACTCCATTCCACAACGCTTGGCCGTACAGGAGGGTTTGACCTGATATGGGTGGCTTGTAATACTATTGCATTCAGTTGCGGTACAGATTCTAAAATGTAGCTATACTTCCTGGCTGTCTCTACAAACTGTGTATAAACAGCAATATTTGAAAAAGCTGTGCTCATTTTCCTCCTCTCTTTCCTTGTTTATACCTTGTTTTAAAAACAAGTTCCACATGCAGACCAGAGGCTGGTTGCAGAAAGCAAATTACAGCCGATTGAGGGAATTGGAAGCACCTGCCTTCTCACTTGCAGTTGAATGTGTTCTACACATGAATGTTATTTTGAGGCTTCCCTCTCTAACAAGCAATGATGTACATACAGCATTCTGTTCCCACTCCCCCTTACTCTTCCCTTGCGCTCCCCGTTCCCAGAACCCAGATTTTATTTTGGGTTTAGGTCTGACTGTGGTCCTTTTATAAGATCACAGGATAACTCAAGATTTGTTTACCAATGTTTCATTATTTTCAGTACCAAGCCATGTGGGACTGGGTCTCTCCTCATTTAAGTCAGCTGGGCATGACATCAGAGGACTGATCATCAGGCTTTAAAAGGAAATCTAAAAAAAAAGGTGTGTATGGGAGCTGGGGGAAAGTAATCTAAGTCTTTCGTGAGTCTCTGTTGTAGAAACAAATGCTGTTGGAAGTAGTACAGAGGCAGACAGAAGTGACAAGTATTCAGTGTGATGAGAGCTGAAAATATAGAGAAGATGCTTGAAGAGATGGAAGAAAAAGAGCAGAGTGAAATGCCTAACCAAGGAAGCTGAAAAATCTTCTAAAACATGCCATCTTCAACAAAAAGGGGCCAAAAAAGGAATACAGCAGGTAAGCTCATAATGCAGATTTGAAAAATAAAACCATTAGCGTTTCTGGAGAGATGCCTCAGGTTTTAACACTGCCTGACCACATCTGAGCGTACCCCTTCAAGCGCCTGAACTTCAGAGCTTCACGGTAGCCCCCCAAGCGCTCTGGGTGAGGGTCTCGCGTGCTGGGGGGTCACGGTCCGCTTATCGGTGGCATCTTGCGTTTCTGATGCTTCTCAGCACCTTCCTCTTGAGCCCGGTTCGGTATCTTTGCTCTAGAAAGCGAGTATTCTCCTCGTTTTAGAGGTAAACTGCCTAAGAGTCTGCGTAAGGTGCCGGTGCAGTGGGGACGGGGGTGCGGTGCCAGACAGAACCCGTTTGCGCCCCTGGGGGGCTCGGGGGGACCTTTGGAGCCTCCGTCGGGCTCTGCCTCCCTGTTCGGGCCGTGTTCCCGGGTCTGCAGTGCCTGTCGCTTTTTCCCTGGGACGTTTCCCAGGCAGGGCTCTGACCCCCGTGCTGCAGAGCTGACAAACGGCTGTCCTTTTGCTTTACCTAGCCTGCATTTGACATAAACCCTCTGCCTTTACCTCTGTTTCACATATGTTGCACCCCTGTTTCCCAAATTCTGGACTACCATATCGGGAACATATCGGGAAGGGAACTGTTTTAATCCAGTCTGGCCACAAAAATGGCATTAGTTTTCACTAAACTGATGCCATTGTACTGAACCCATGTATTGAGTTTAAATCTGTTACTGCATTGCATTACACTGATTTAGTGTAACTGAGTAACCAGACCCACTTTTTAAGATTATCTCCCTGTAAAAGGGGCTGTAGAGCTTTAACTACTTCAATTTAAAAACCAATTTGGCCAAGTAAAGGCAATCTCTGTGTTTAGCACAGCTGGTAGAGTGGGCTCTTGTCTGTGAAATGTGCAGTGCTTGTTTTGTAGTGTAGCCTGCAGAACAAAATACTGTTTGGCAACCACTTGATGAGACTTTAACTAGATGAATCCATCTACTAACTGACAACTCTTCTGCCACTGAAGTCTCCCTGCCCTTGCTTTCTTGGTCTAGAGAGAAAAAAGCTTTGTAAGTGTATCTGAATGCCTCTCCTGTAAAACAAGCAAAGTATATTCTCCCTTCAGTCTTCTAAAGCATCAAGGTGAAAGCATGGGCTGTTTGTTTTCCAGAGTCAGGATGACAAATGCTGTTCTGCTGGGAATAATCTCTCAGGCTGCCGGCATGTTTTCTAACCAAAACAGCATGAGACGCTTTTGCACGGCCAAAGCAGTTGGTGCAGACACGAGGCCCCTAATTTCATTGGTGTCTGTCTTTGATGGGGCTCTCGGCCGTGTTGCTGTGTTTACAAAATAACCCTTCAAGATCAGAGATGTCAGCAGCTGGATCAGCCTTTGAGGAGAGCAGAAAGGAAAATGGCAACTGCAGTGCGCAGGCTTTTATTGCGACACAAGCTGCAGCTAGCACCTATGTGGCCATTCACACTAACAAACTTTATATTTAAACTCGGCAAATTACAGAGTCTGCGGGAGAGATGAGGGAAGAGCTGCTGTTTTTTCCACGCACCTCTGCCCTGAAAAATGGAGGTAGGGCCTTGTCTAGTTAGGGTTACATGCAGAGAACGGTGAGAAAAGGCCTCTCTATTGTTTTTATCTTCCTCCAGCAATGCCTGAAACGCAGATTCCTATTAAACAATAACGAGAATGTCAATTTGCACTATTTGTGCTGTATTTTGCATTCAGAGGGATTACGGGTATGTTTAGCAAAGCTGTAATTATGGATTATTTCAAACCAGCAAGAAGCGATGGCCTTTCATTCACAAGAGTGCACAAGGCAACAACAACTTTTCCTTTAAATCTAGGCCCCTGCTTTGAGGCAATGCTGCCAGATAATGAATTTTTGTTGCTGCCGTTAATCCTTTTACCGCCCTTTAGATCAGAAACCAGTTAACCCAAGAGTGTGGTTTAAAATGGGAGGCCTTCCAGCCGGTTGATGAACTGCAGTGTGAAGTCTGTGACCTGGAAGCTGCAGTTTCCCAGAGGAATGCGACTGCAGGTAAAAAGACAGCTTGTGGGTTGTAACCTGCCTTCTTGGGGAAATAAGTCTTATGAGCTATGTGTCCATGCTCCCGAATCCTTCCTTAATCTTTGAAGCAATAGGCAACTTAAGCCAAATATGAAAGAGGAGAAGACCTCCGCTGTTATGAAAGCACTTAGGTAGAGGAGAAAGACCTAAAACAATCTTGAGGAAAAGTCAGACAACTCAAAAGCCATACGCCTTCTTACACCACAGCTGCTCAAGCAGCACAAGAAACACTGACTCCCAAGTTAATAACTTTAAACCATAACTTGTGTTGTCTTTTGCCTTGTAGGGATATCATGGGAAATACGAGGGGAGCTGCATTTAGGGGAGGCGGCAACTAGGAAACAAAGGATCCCCAGTGGTGGGAAATCAGGCTTCGTTAGTGGCTCTGGTCCTGGAACAGCTTGCTTACAAATCGTGTGGGGCAGCCAAACAAGACTGGACCCTTCTAATTTGATTAGATACATGCCTATGATTGCAGGTATTTTTAGAGGATCTCAAAACAGCAGTGAGAGCTTTCTAGCCTTTAACTGAATTAACCTGGAACATAAACCTTTAACAGAAATCTTTCTTCTCAGCTGTTTGTTAGGTAACTTTTTAATATTAGATTAATATTTTATTACATAATTCATGTAGCTTGAAAAGCTTGGTTAGGGATTTCTACTCCTACCTGCCTGAAGCTGCTGCTTTTCTCTGTGGTATCAAAATCCTACCGTCAGTCTGACAAACGCATGCAGAAAAATTGATGGGAGATAGATACCTAAATTCCTAGTAAATTAAGTAAACAAGAAAAAACTCCAATGATCTTTCAAGGTGCATTTCTATGCCACGAAGAATATAAAGTACTACAAATTTAATTAATATTCTGCAGGAAAATGTTAGTTATTCCTACCACAGGAAACTGAGAAATGCTCATTAGCACACTGCTGAAGACAGGACATGAATCAAATGTGGGGACATAAAGATACCTCCCTGTTCTTTAACTAATGCACAGATGCACTTGGTTTCTCTGACTTTAAACCAATCACGTTCAGTGAAAAAGTTGATGCAAAACTTGTAAGTCACATTGATGCTACTGAGCACAAGGAAAGCAGCTGCCACAGAAAGGAAATGAATTTTTTTTTTTTTTCCTGCTGCAAGTTACCATTGTTAAACATGATGCAGAGCTGGAAAAACTGGCTGAGGAGCTTGGAATTTTCTACGCTCAACATAAGAGCTCCATCAAACTATAGATACCTAGTCTGAAATGTGTTAAAACTCTGCAATGTATTGTAGCTACCTTTTTACTTGCGATTGTTTTATTCCTATGTCTGTAATAGTAGATGGACGTTTTAAGGTTTGGTGGTTTCTTTTTTCTTTTCAAAAAGGTGGAAGGAAGACTGCAGAGCCGTTGTCCCATAGTACAAGCAATATAAGAAGTTGTTTTCCAGGTAATAAATCAATATTAAATAGCCCTCATTTTTGATGCATTAATACTAGTACTTCTCAAAAGGCAATCCAGACTTGCATTGTGTAAAGATTTCTCTATTAACCTGAGTTGCACTGTGCCACTAACCTGACGCCAGACCTATAGAATTGGCCAGACCTAGTGGTATAGGGCTGGCAACTGTTACTTGCAATAGCCCTGTTTTGACTGCAAAGGCGAAGGTGTTTTTGAAACGGGTCATGTCAACTGCAGGAATGGCCCACATAGACTAAGACTTCAGCCAGTTTGCAAGAATAATCTGTAGACTAGCAGTCTGAGACATGCCCTCTAGCTTTTTCTCCATTCCTTTTCCTCCATCTTTACATCTCCCCCTTCTTCCCTCTCCAATGCTCTAGGCTCTGGCCTGCCTCAGTAATGTAAAACGGCTGCTGCGCTTCTTTCTGGGCTTGTGTGATGCTTGTGTAGTCAGTTTTCCAAGGCCCTGCTTCAGCACGCGTGGATCCCGAACACGGTTTGACCAGACTGGGTAGTTGGTCGTGCGGTCTGGGCAGCTGCTCTCCTGCTGCTCCAGCAGGCGGCCAGAGTCCCCTGGACGTGCACCCTGAAATAATGCCAGAAACAGGTAACCAATGTGGTCTGAAACATCTTAGATCACATCTCAGAAGGAGGAGGAACACTATCTCAATTAACAAGTGCAGTATTACAGCTACACAGCAAAAACACCCTCACCTTTTTACCTAAACTTAGTGGGAAAGGTTAATATAGGATTAAGAAGTGGTATAGCAATACCACATTGTACATAGATAAAAATCAGTGATAAATCACACTATGGCTGATAGCAAGCATAGCACTTGATTCAGTGGGCATTTTTTTAGTGGCTGAAGGGTTGGCATTAAGTGGCTGCACATCTGCTTTTCAGAAATCTGCAAAGATGAATTCACTAGGGAATTTAGTGTCACTGGGAACAGATCCTTAACACCCACCCACTCACACCTTTTAATCTTGGCTTTCAACAGGCCTGGGAAAGACTGAATTGTAGGGAAAATAGTGACATATAATGAAGCAGACTTGGGGCAGCAAAAATTTTCTGCTTCACTGAAATGTCTCCTGCTGGATGAGTGAATGCTGATGCACTCATTACTATGAATGAAAAGGGTGTGGTGTGAGCTGCAAAAATTGCAGATAGTTGCAAATAACTTTTGCAAATAGTTGCAACTATCTATCTGCAGATAGTTTTTGTTCTACTTTTTTGTCAAGATCATCCATGAACCACTTCTTCCACACTAAGCAATCTATTATTCTATTAGTACTACGCTGAGTGTTCACAACTTGTTTTGGGGTTTTTGTGGTGTTTATGGTTTTTTTTTCTTTTCACCCTAACATTCTGCTTAGAGGTCAGAAACAACAGCTTTTGCATTTACTTGAGTTCCACTTTAACTCTGTGTTGTTGGTGACATTCCAGGTTCTGCAGCTCAGGTCCAGAGTAAGAAGCTTTCAGCATCCACTCAACATGGGGATTACTAGCAGCATCCTTTGAATTTTGACCCAGGAAGCAGCAATGGAACAAGAGGAAGCACTCAAAGACCAAAGACAGTAAGCAGTGGTGGCATTGGTAATAAGCTGGTATGGTTGCAAAATGAGCAACTTCTTTGCTAGCTTGCAAGCTGTGATTTGTGTATGTACCCAGGCAGCTTTCCTCTGGACAATAACTCGACCCCCTTTGAAAATTTATCTCTAAGAGCAAGGTGACCAGTATGTATGGCTAGCAAACAGAAAAAAAAATATGTTCCAAATGCTCCAAAAATTGACTAAAGAAATGGTGCAGGAGGGAGATATTCAGATAGCAATGGTCCAGGAAAGAAATTTTGGGGGTTGGTTTATTTGTTTGGTTTTTTTGAGTACTGTGCCATGGTTTCTGACTTTTTGTTACTTATGCTTTCAGGTGCCTAGCAGATGGAAGGAGGGAAGGGCAGATAGGCTATTACCACACCTAAATGAAAAGTCTCTTGCTACTGTCTTCACGCAACTACAGAAACAAAGACTGGTCCAGAAGTAAACCTAAATGTATTTTTAATCAGTCCAGGCCATTTTAGACAATGCCACTGAACTGGCAACCTTGAAGCAAGAGAAGAACAATTTATATACAAATCAAACAGAGGCAGTAATACTCCAGTGCTGTGCGTATGCACTTCAGCATACTTGGATGCAGCATTCAATACCAGCTCCAGTCAGTTAATCTGCTAATCCATTTTAGGTACTGAGTGATGGAGATCCTTGCTCTGAGCAAGAGCAGCGCTGCACGTCCTCCCTTCACAGACAATGCAGCACAGTACAGAAAGGCAAGGTTATCAGTCAAAACTGAAAGGCTTCCTTTTATTGTGGTAACCTCAGACTGTGGTGGTGCAAAGCACAGCTAAGTACTTAGAGCAAAAGCATTGGGTCTGGTGTTTGGGGTTTTCTTTGTTTAGTTTGGTTTTTTTAACTGCTTTCCTATTGCAGCTCCTGTGTAAAAATGTGTAAGTTTATCTGCATTTCTCTTGAATGGAAAAAAGCTTGCTTTTATAGCCTAGCCAAAAAAAGACTCAAAGCTGTCATTCAGTGATGTGTCAAATTGTATTGCAGCTTTTGATGAGCTGGAATACTAACCTATGTGCCTTTTAGCATCATCCAATTCCCTGGCTGTTTGATTATTCATGTTCACAAACAGCTCAGTAGTCTTGTTATAAATAACTAAGATCTAGAATTAAATTCAGGCAACCCTTAACAGCATTGCAATGGTTAAACACTGAGTAAAGGAACTCAAACTTCTGTTAGAAATGCTGCAGTATTTCAAGATGGAGGATTCCTTCACCATTACTGAAACAAGCTTTATTTCATTCAAGCTTGCTGCTATGCCAAAACAAGTTACAATAATGCTGTAGAATCAGTTATCAAATAACATGAGTTCTTTTTAAGGTATGCCTTGAATGAATGACAAGGTGACTGATAACTATCCAAGGTCAGCTGTCACTAGAGAAGACATCAAATGTAATTCTAGTACATTCCAGGAACCAGATACCGATTTGGAAGTATAACAACAATATCACCATGAAGCACTTATGTGCCACTGCAGCAGTAAAAAGGAAAGGGCTGTCTCTGGCTAATTACAGCTTCTTGATAAAATACTTCAAGAATTACTCACCTTACTTAATACAGCAAAATTCAATGATTTTTTGAATGCATGAATGCTGTACCTATAGAAGACTACCTTCAAAGAACAGCAGTAACACAAGACTGGTACTATAGGGATAAACAATCTTCCATAGGCTTTCAGTGCTGTATTGTAACAAAAACTTAATTCAGTCCTTGACTGCATGCAGCGAATGGATGATTTTCTTCACGGCACAGTACTTTTAAGCACATCAGGAAGTTCTGGCTGTCTTCTGTTTCCATAAAGCCTTTTCAGAAACCCTACTAAAGTTTTTGCAGTTTCCCATAATATGAGACTGAGTTATGTCAATACTAGCTAGTGACACATTCACACATCACTCACTACTCACAAAAGCATCAAGTTCATGATGTGAAACTGCTGAGATGATTACTTCACTTGGAGCTGGTTATCATTTTAGTCAGTCTGCAACTATAGCATTGCACACCCTCTGTTCTCTTGTTCAAGGATACTGACAGTTATTTCCTAGCAAATATCCTCCTCTTTCTCATGCAGTCAGGAAACAAATAAGGCTCAGAGCAGTATCTTTTTCATGCTGCACCATACAGTATTGACTTAGTGTTTGGTATTTAGGAAAGCTAACTTAACTCTTCAAACCTTTCATACTCCTGCTTTCCCTATAGTTTCTTAATTCCTATGGAAAACAGCTCTTACCTCCAGACAGTCAGCAGACAGTTCCCTCTGGGATTGCTCACATTAAAGAAAGTTTACAAGTAAAATTTCATTCAACAGATTTTTTATTTATCAATTTGGTTTTGCGATTACAACTGTTTCAGTTTTCTTCCACTGAAGACAAAATACAAACTTTTACAGCAACACTTGCAGAGAACATTCATAAGATAACAGCTTGATATTTGCACAAGTTGGCTTCAAGAAAAAGCCAGATAACTTGAAAAGTCACTACAGTTCAGTGCCTAAAACTGATTTAGGAGCAAATACAACTACAGATCTATGAGCTACCTTCCACTTCAAAACACAAGGCTGAGAAAAACTGCAAGTTGTTACTTCAGGTTTTCTGCTAGTACACAGCACACATCAGCCAATACCGCCATTTCACAAGGAAGTAATTACTTTCTATAGTGAGGCAGCCAAGCACATGGTGAAGATGTATAACCCAGCCTCCCCTCCCCCCAAACAACTGAAAGGGAAACAATCCGAGCCACAACTCTGTAAATTGTGGATTATACCTTGTTGGCAAGCCTAATGAGCAAGCAGTGCATAGTGCAGGCCTTCCAGAACATGACTAAATTGATATAGTACAAGCTTGAGTTTTTCAGATTGGCAGCTGTATATGTCAGAGATCCTGGGTTTCCTAAGGTCTCAGAAAGTAGCAAATGCTGGCACCAAGAAAAATTTAGTAACTAAGGCAAGGTATCCCTTCCACCCTTTTAAACAAAATTTGAGGCAAAAGATTAAGCAACTTTAAGGCACTTCAAAAATTATTTTTAGTTTGCTTTACCAGCATAGTTTATCAGCAACCTAAATCGGGATCAGCATAGCTCATGAATAAGCATTTTAGCAACATTTTACAGAGCAACAAATTTTCTTTGTGGCTATGTCTGCCATGCTATGACATGTTCTGTGGCACTTTTCTGCAAGTTTCCCAAAAGACAGCCCTTTGAGGCCAAAAAAATTATATACTAGGCATACAGTTTGCTTTGCTGAGCTGAAGGAGAACTTTGTCACACTTTAGAAGGGCGTTTTGCTCATTTCAAAGCACAGAATACAAGCTCATGGATATCTTTTTAAACAAATAAAGGTAATAAAATAGCTCTGAGATAGATAGGGAAAGGACAGATTAAGTGATTTCACAATAAGGCCAAGGATATACCATCTAACCCACACACATACTGTTGCTGGAAACTGGCTGCTCACTCCGCTGTTTCAATAAACCTGAGCTGATTGTCTTAGTTTTGTTTAGAAAACCAAATCCTAATGAACTCAAAGATACAGTACTGGTGAGTAACTAACTTCTGTATTTTGTAGCAATTTGAGTTTTCTATGCAGCGCAACAGAAACAATGCCATTCAAACTAGAAGAACGCAAGAAAGCAAACCTGTACACAAAGTTTCCAACTGAAGTGCACTTAATTTGCTTCATATTTAAGTTCCACTGCCATGACTATTATCTGCATTAATGCTATCATTTTGTATTGGGTGCCAAATTCCAGTCAAGTCAGAGCTAGTAAGACAGTACTACAGATTATCCTGAAATTGATGATCAAGGGATATCACCAAAAGCTACATATTATGTGCTACAACCACTTGATTTTATCTTTACTTCCATTTTTCCTGTGGGTTTATTTTCACAGGTGCTCAAGCCAATCTACATTGGAGATGACATACCTTTGATACTCATATCACATGGCTGACCCAGCCAAGGAAAAAAAAAAAAAATACTATTTAGCCAAATAGATTTCCTTAACCAGTTCACTGCAGGGTGACATAAACCTGATGCCATGAAGAGGGGAGGGAGAAAGAAACTACAGCAATCCTGACTAGGATCAAATTGGCAGATCCTCTGAACTACCCTTAACTGCTCCTTCAGCAAGCAGACATACAGGAGGGTAAAAAAGAAAACCACCACCCAACCATGAAATTAATTGCAACAAGTTTAAGAACCATTTGAATAAGAAAAACCTCAGGATTTCCCAAACACCAGTATTTCAAGTATAAATGTACATTGTTGCCTTTTTATACAGGGAGTGAACTGTATTTTATCACTAGTTTTATGGTTGGTCTTTGTAGGCCAGAACAAAAGGCAACTTAAAAGCTTCTGTCTGTAGCTGAACATTACTGTACCATGCTCCTTCACCCTCAAACAAGGTCAATAAGGGACAGTTACTTAGTGTGAGAAGTTTTTAAACTGGAATGCTCAAGTCACATGTATTCCATTCTCCTATATAAAGCTAGTACTTAGGAAAGAGTTTTATTATCTTTGAGATAGGTGGGATGCTTTTGCAGCCTACTGCTTTCTAGTCTTTTAAGGCACTAATCTTCATTTCTCCTTTAGAAGGACTACCCCTACATTCCTTCTCCACCCTCAACATTAATTGGAAAGGGCATAGGATTTCTGTTTGGAATGCAGTATTTTATCAGGCAACCTTTATTCTTGTGTAAAAAAATTTATGGGTTATGTTATTCTGTTAAGACATTATCTACTTCTACAATTTTGTTCATCTTTCTAGCAGCACACTGTAAGAGCCATAAGCTAGTATAAATGGTATTTCACTCCCTGAAGTCAGTCACCAATAATTCACATCTTGATAAAACTGAAGGGATACTGTATCAAATGTTGATTAAATTAGCCTTCACAATAAGTCATCATGAGATTGTCTATTCAAGACAGTGTTGCCACTGACTAAGAATCTCTGAACCTCTACATTTGGCATATCAAAAAAAGTCCCACAGCAGCAGCCACTAAAGGAAAATAAGACAGCCATTAGAACCCATGCAGCATATTGCAAGTAATCCTGTTGAAAAGATTCATATCATCTCTTGCCAAGTATAATGTTGCAAAAATATTCTTTGAAAGTCTTCTTCTAGAGATTTAAAGGATATTATGAACTGCTGTCTTCCATGAGCAACAGAAAATATTTTGGTTCAGTGAACTACAGGTGTTGGGCTGCTAGTCCATTATGAAGTGGCAGGTCCTAAAGTGTGTGATAGTTTCGGTCTTTCGACCTGCAGAACTTGTACAGAAAGAAAATAACTGCCTGCAGACCAAGAACAAGGACAATTCCACCTATGAAACTCGCAGCATCAAATGTAGATTTGCGTGGAGAAGGTGCAGGAGTCACAGTAGCATTTGTACCTGTTAAACACCACATTAGAGTTTGTGAGTGCACAAAGCTCACAAAAGTTTTACAGATTTTAGTATTGGCTTCCTTGTATTAAGATTACCCAAAACATCCAATAAGGAAACAAAAAATAATCAAAAGTAAAGACATATCAGCAGCTGCATTTAGATTAGTGATACTGAAATCCTGATTAAATACTGTTTGTACAAGGCTAGAGCTATTTATAGCCAAACTGCTCTGGACCTCAATACTGAGCAAGTTGCAGCTGGACTTTATTTGTACTTCAAAAAGCCAAAGCTTTCCTCCTTTACATAGAAGTGTATTATTGATATGCTCACATTCAAAATACATTTTCCAATCTCTGCTGCTTGCTCCAGTTTTTGCTTAAATTCAAATTAAATTCTTATCTTCCATCTACTGTACTTTACCCCAAGAGCTATGCTTAAAGAAATCAGCTGAAGCCAAAACACATTATCTGGAAGTAACAGCCATCTGCTGATGGCTAGTTTTAAAGAGCTTTACTTCATGAAAGCTTTTAATGAAATAGCATATTCAGGACTAGTGCTGAAATAAAATACTTCAGCTTATTCCCATCACTGTAGCTCAATTTATTTTTTTTTTTAATAGGCATCCCATTATTATGCTGCAAGTGAAAACCAAAATACCTTCTCCCAAAGATAAGCGAGTTAACAAGTGACTTCCAGCCACACTATTAAAAGCTGCCAGCTGATTTCATTTGACCAACACATTTCTGACTTGTAATATCTCACCAACTAGCTGTTTCTCAGGGTATTATCTTGCTACATACATACATCACCTCAACAAAATTAGACATGCCATGAAGTTAGAAGCGACAACAGCAGATATACTGATACTACTTTCATGTTGTCACTTATCTTTCAAGATAACACTTATAAAGCAACACTAATTTCTAAGTATTTTATGCTTTATTTATGCTAGTAGTAGCAGTTACCTGGAATACTGGTTGTTGTGGTAGCTGAAGTAATGGCAGTTGTAGGTAGAGGAGCATGTGTAGTTACATTGGTGATGTTAGCTGTTTGAGAGAAGACAGTATGTGCATACCATAAACTTCAAGAGCAAAGTTCACAAGCACTGAAGTTCTTATGTAAATGATTTGTCTTGTTTTGCTTAAACAAGGACAAGCTTTGACCTCAGACCACACCTCACACAATTTATATGTTCAGCTGCATGGCATTAAGCCAAGTTTCTGCAATAGGGATTTTTTTTTTTTTTTAAACTTGCATACTATCGTTAACCAAATATTTCAAGGTTCTCCACAGATCAGACAGTCATTCTTCCTTCAGACAAAACCACTTTTCTTTCAAGCACCAATATAAATGCTGGTATTTGAACAAGAATCAAGACAACTGAGAATCTGCATCAAGGCAAAGGACTTTTTCATTAAACAGCCCTTAGAACCAGTATTTACTGTACTAAAAAAGTACTTAATGTAGTACCTCTGGACAGGAGATAAACACAGGAAGTTTTGCTATACTCTTTCTCCCCTTGTGCCCAAAACACTAACTGTGAATGACATCACTGGAATAAGCAAACACTCACCTGTAGCTAGACTGTCTCCTAAAAGCCCTTCCATCAAGTCAGAACACTAGGTCTCTGACCACCCCCAGATTAGCATTACTAAAAATTAATCAGTATTCCACTATGTGCCTGGGACAAGTGCCAACATTTGTAGGTTTACTCAAAGCTAAACATCACCCTTCTGTACATTAGGCTGCCCTAAGCCTAATCAAGTACCAACTCGTTACCTCCCAGCTCCCTTAAGCAGGGGATGCTTTTAAAGATTTTTTTTTTTTTTTTTGAGAACTTCACTGTTAAGAAGGCAGCACACATAAGAACAGAAATTTTTGAATTGGGCAACAAAAAAACCCCCAAACTCATGATTAGTGGAAATGACTGATCTAATTCAAACAATTACCACTGAGCCAATTCTTAATTATATTGGAAAGAAGGATTTCCTCTGTTAGACTTTTATAAAATCCACTTCTTCCAAACCTTTGGACCATTTCTGTATTTCATACATCAGATGTTTAGTAGTCATGCTGCTACAGTGATCTACAGAAAAAGCCCTTGTCCTTTATTTTATTCACCGGTTCCTAGTTTACTGCCATTCTATGTTCAGGGGTACTATATTACCTATAGTAGTATGAGCTGTGGTAGCAGAACTGGCCGTGGTAGTATTGGAAGACGGTATGGTAGTATTGGAAGATGCTGTGGTAGTATTGGAAGACGGTGTGGTAGTATTGGAAGATGCTGTGGTAGTACTGGAAGACGGTGTGGTAGTATTGGAAGACGGTGTGGTAGTATTGGAAGACGGTGTGGTAGTATTGGAAGACGGTGTGGTAGTATTGGAAGACGGTGTGGTAGCACCGGAAAGAGGAACAACTGTAGGAGCTATGAAAGAATAAAGAGTTACATTAAAGAGATTAATGACAGTATTTAACTAAAAAAAACCCAAAACCAAAAAAACTCACAAAACAAAACAGTACAGCAGCAGGCTGAATTTTAGGGAATTCATATAGCACTGAGTTCTATTGTAGTTTTGGTTTGAAATTACAAAGCAGTTGAATGTTCAATCCACCACACTAACAGCAAAAGTTGCATGAGTGAATACATGAAAAACCTTGTCACAGGCAGCCCAATCAAGTCAGTGTTCAACTAGCAACTCAAGATTCCTCAAAGCAAACAGAACGGAGAAGAGTCCTATTGTACAAGCATAAACTGTGCATGCTTTACACAACAGGAAACTAGGTATTCCATTCTGCTTCCCAACCGCACTGCAACTTAAATTGAACCTGACCTATCAGGTTCAACTAGAAATCGGTGGTTAGACAGCTGAAGCAGTATGAGGGGAAAACCAAAACATCCTCAAGAATCTGAAAGTTTAGCTAAAGCTTTCTGTTCGGAGAGCTGTTGCTGGTTGTAGGTGCTCTCAGCTTCAGCATGTGCTGTAAAAAAAAAAACCAAACCAACAACTGTGAAGCCTTCTGCAACTTACTGTATTAACTGAGTTAATCACACAGACAGCTTATCTAAACTGTTGCTTAATCATACACTGATACATCAGCAGGCTTCCTGCTGAAATACCATTATATCCAGAAGCCTAAGGGTCATTTAAATGTGGTTGTTTACATCTTGAAACAATTCAGCATGGTGGGAAACCAGAGACGACTGTTTCTATAGAGAGGGGCTGGATATATCAGAATCTACATACTCTCAGGTCCTACTTGCATCAAGTCAGTTTAGGTCCACCTTTAACAATTTTTCCACGTCAATCCCTGAATGTAGTGCTGAGCCATGACACTGTAAGAGCGGATAAGGTATACGGGTTCTTCCACACCAACAAAGATCCTCTACTACAGGTGACAATTAAGTTTCCTTGACTATGCAGAAGCTAAAACACAACAACCTGATAATGTCACTACAAGTGTAACAGGAACAGATTGTAAAAATTCTACTCTCAGATATAGAACAAGGCATTGTCACAGCATGCTTGCTTTGGAAAGCACTAAAAATGGTACCATTAATACTCCTGATTAAGAGGTGATTGTTACAATTTTAGAAACAACACATAAGTCCAAGTCAAGCAGAATTATTTTGGACTGGCTGCCACCACCTCAAGATAGCCCATAACAGCATGGAAACTTCATCTCTGTTGGTGTGAGCCAGCCTCTACAGCAGCACTGTTAAACTCATCTAGACAAGAGTATTAAGAATTTTCATTTGCTGTTCTAGATCTTAAAACCAGAAAATCCTCTTTTAAAGTCCACTTCTCAGCTTTCAGAAAAACTAAAACTGGGGGGCTTTCACAAAAGTGAAATTCAAGATTTATCTAAATTATTCATATCCTGCAAATCTGCTTTGCACAGCAGGCACAAATTACTAAGACTGAAGCAGATACACAGCTGAGCATCCTCCCAGCATGAAGGATTTACCTTAAGCAGTTCTATAACCCAGACCCTGCACTTCAGGACTGCATGAAGAGCTGTGCTAGTTAACAATTAAAATTGGAAGGTTCATAAGGTTTTCCTGTTTACTGCATCTCACATGAAGCAATGGACTTAGGTGAATCTTGGATATGCTATATCTAATAGGAAATGTCACCCATTTTAATCTAAGAAACCAAGGCAGTAGCCAGAGACATGTGTCTAGTAAAACGCCAGGCTTCTTGAAACAGAAACAGTAAGCAGTTAACTGAATGCACAACAAAATTGTGTATTTTAGTATCGCATATCATACGTTTAAGCTGGAAGCAAAGGGTTTATTTACATACTTGCACATGCTTATGTAAATTGTAGAAGCATTATTAACAAAGGTCAGCAGATGAAGGAGTTATAAACACAACTGCTTCACATTAAACTATGTGAAAGCTAAGTATCTAAATACTTACAAGAACACTGTTCTTCAACTCTACAGTTGCTAGACTTCAAAAGTACTTCTGTTTCATTTACACACTTGTGTTCTGTCAGAAAAGAAGAGGCAAGAATATTTACAGCAGCAGAACTTTAAAGTGTTTGAGACATTGTCCTTAAATACTAATAAACTGTTCAAAGGACAAGCTAAACACCATCTTCTGGCCAGGGTAACATTAAAGCCACTTCAATATGCAGGACTTCAGTATTATATTAATAATTAGAAAAGTTTTAGTATTTTCTTTCACTACAGTTACTCTACCACTCATCAATACTTAGGCAGTACTTATACATGGCTATGCACCATTTTGCAGTAACAGTATAGCTTGCTATTTTTTCTTCATAGCCTATAAAATTAGACAGTGTTTCTACTATTTGTGGCATTTTTCAAGTTAAATATTTTGCATCTCTATGGTAGCATCATAAAAAAAACTGTCTTAAAAAAATTCTACATGCAAGCAAAACTTAGTTCTAGCTTTTCAAACAGGTCCTTGACCTTGAAATTGTTGAAGACATCAGTTTCTTATTCTCTGCCTGCACACCCTTCTCCCTTGACTCAGATTTCTCCCTCAAAGTTACATAGATCTCTTGGGTTTGCAGCACAAGCCTGTCGGTCAGACAACAGACAACACATGCAGAATTCAGAAAAAAGAGCTTCTTGAAGGACACTCTTGTACTGGACAAGTTACATCCAAAATTCTTTTCATTAGCTTTTCATTAGGTTCCCTGACTGAAGCACCGGGATGTGCCTGCATGTCAGAATCCACTCACAACTCCTTAACAGCAAACACAAACGACTAGTTTGTTCTAAAAACATTCTGAACCATTTGGAAAACATTAGCTTATCAACAGCAGAGATTTAAATCAGAAGCCTTAAAAATCTGGGATTATCTTGAACATGTTCAGCTGTCTCCACATAAGAATTTGAAAAGCTTAACAACAGATATGAGTTAATACTTCATTAGGTTATCAAACAGAACAGTATATTTGTGTAATGAACATTAATATAGATGAAGTAGGTCTAGTTGAGTTTAAGGTTCTGCATGGCATAGTAAGGATCTGCACTGTGTAGTCTTCCTTACTTTCACATCTGATCCACTTGCAGCCTGCTACATTTGTGTCATTACCAATACACGAACTGCAGTTAGAAAGCTTTTCACAGATGCCTAAAAAACACAGAAATGCATTGATTAGGACAAAATTACCACTGTCAAAAGAGCAACTTCACCCACAGAAACAACTCTTAGATCCATGACTTCCCATATGTACATCTCCTGGGTTAAGGCACAATCCTTCCCACTGAACTAACTACAACTGAACACTGCAACTTAGTAATGCATTTGACCAGACACAAATACATTTCCCTCCAGACACTACCCATACTCCGAAACCAGACCCCACACGTACACCAAGATTTTGCCTCATGCAACCTCTCACTAAACAGATAAGAGGATACGCTACTCTAGTGAAGTTACCAAAGTTCACCAAAATAATTTTGCAGAAGTTCACCGAAGCCTCAGATGGTAAGAGCCTTGATCCTTTTGATTACATTTTTCCTTTAGGTAGTACAGGCAGCTATAAATAACCCTACAGTAGAAAGCAACCAGAGTATGGTAAATAAAAGACAAGAACCTAGAGGACTTCATATACAAATGCATATAAAGGAGAGCATAAAGTAAGTCAACCTATTCATATTTTGATCACAGCAGAAGCCAGTAACCTAACCAGTCCAGCTGCTTTTTTATGTCAATCTCAGTCAAACATTGTTGCCTTAAAACCACAATGACAATACATCCACTATCTGGATCAAGTAAGATCTCCTAATCTACAATTTTACTGCATTAGTTTTAATTAAGACTTACTCATACAGCCATCATGCTCAGAAAACCCACATACCACCCACAACTCCTTACGGTGCATACCCTCCAGCACACTTCACATCATATCCACCTACTCCAGGCACCTTTGGGTGACCTTTTACTTTGCTCTGCTCCCTAGTGAGGGTATCGCTGCTATTCACAGATCTTTGGCAACCAGCATGGTAATTTATACCTCAGGATAACAACTACAAATACATGAACTAACTTCAGTATTCTCATAATTTGAATTAAACCTGAACCCACCTGGCCTTTCTCTTGGTTATGGTAGGATCAGGCTAGAAATACTGGCACTATTTCTTCACTTTCAAGAAACGTAAAAAGATATGAAAACACCTTTGTCGGTTTGCATCAGTGAGGTATGCAACAGACTTGCCCTGTTTGCTTCAGAAATAAGGCACTTAAACCACTTCAAGAGCTATATGACAGTTTCTGGATAACAGATTTCAGGAAAAAAAAAAGTAATTTATTATTATCAGTATACATCTGAAGAACAATCACAGCACGCAGAACATTCACTTCTGACAAATGAACAACGTTCACTTTTATAAATTCCTCACTGGTACATAGAAAATTCAGCACAGTACATCTGTGGAGACAGGAAGACAGTTAGTGCAGCCAGCTAATACCAGGTGCACTAGGACTATCAAACTTTCAAAACAGCTTTCCCAAACTAGCATGGGGGAAGAACAGATTTACAAGAATAAAGGATCAGGAAAGTTTTATCACAGCAAAAGGTTTCAAGAATGAGCTGTTAACTTCAGAATCAGCAGCGGGGTGTCAGATGTTCTCCCAATGCTACTCCTGCTGTGAAAGGCTCACTTAGGATCTTTATATGGGATAACAGCAAGCTCCCCAGCTCTCCCTGTCAGCAGATGCCTGCTCTTTACTGAAAAAGTGCCTCTGGTACCATGAACTCAGCTCTTAAGTGTAGGCAAGCTCATGTTTGCTCCCAAGATAAAAACCTGTCTGTTGTACTGGCTCTTACATAGGGTAAATCCGGATACTCCCCTTACACTTGAGGGGGAGACCTAGAAACACTAACAGAGGCATGTCCTGCTGGACCAACACTGCCCTCTCCCTCTGCACCGGAGAGGTTGTTAATCTCTGGCTCTTGGCAGTCCTCAAGCAGTTCGCAGTTCCGATAGGGTGCCCGATATTGGCCTACATCACGTCCTCGGTGGTAGGGCTGAAGAGGAAATCTAGAAGGGCTGAAGCAGAGGTTACTGGACGGCTTCACACTTAAGTGCACCCAGTGCCATTACGCAATGCGGCCAGAGAACACTAAGCTACTTCCAAACCAACTTCTTTCCTTAGCTTTTTGGAGCATGTGGCACATTTTGTGGTTCTTGGCCACGTAAACACTTTAGCAAACAGCTCAGAGCCAGAAAGATTAGACGAGCCCACAGGACAAATAACGAGGCTATCATCAGGACAGCAAACAACCGGCAGCGGTGACAGAACACTGCTGGCGCACCTAACCTGTACTAAGTTCGCAAGAAACGAACGCGCCGCGGACGTTTTACCGGACACAAAGCCCCCCGCTGCTAGTCATTTGCTGCATACGGGGGGGGGTCGGATACCGGAGGCGGTGTGAAACCGCGCTACCGTATTTCACACCGAACGCTCCGCAGCGAGGGGAAAACCGAAAGCGAGTAAGAAAGGAGCCAGAGAGAAGCGGGGCGAGGAGCTCGGCGGGCTGCGGCCGAGGCGCTGAGGGCGATCGGCGGCGGCGCTGCCGCCTCGCGGAAGCGGCCGAGCTGTGAGGGAACGCAGGGCGGATCCCCCGCCGGGCGGCCGGATCCCCCGCCGGGCGGCCGGTACCGCCGGGCTCGGCTCTGCTCCCCTCCCCGGTCCCGGCAGAACGGAGGGCCGGTCGGTCGGAGGGTCGGTCGGCCGCCCGGACCGAGCTCGGTGCGCGGAGCCCGCCCCGTTCCCCCCCCCACCCCACCCTACCCTCATAACGCCGGACAACGGGCGGGGCGCGAGCGCGGGAGGGGGAGGGGCTGCCCCGTCAGCAACTGAGGGGAGTTGGGGGTGGGGGGTGTTTGTCACGAGGCACTCACCAACGGTCGCGGCGCCGCTACCGGCCCCGGCGGCCAGCCCGCAGAGGCAGGCCAAGCAGAGAGCGGTCAGGGGGAGCGCGGCTGTCCGGCCCATGGCGGCGGTGAGGCGAGGAGTGAGCGGATCCCGCTCGTCGGCACGGCGCTTCCCTTCGCTCCGCTCCGCCTGACTCCGCGAACCCTCTTGAGCGCCGTCGCCCCGCCCCCGGCGTCAACGTGAGCGGCGGCGCCGCCTCGCTGGCCCCGCCCCCTCCCCCGCGGCTGGCTCATGGAACGGTCCCCACCGCGGCGCGGCCTTGCTTCCCCACGTGACCCCGCCGCCCCGAGGGAAGCGTTTCCCGCGCCTCACCCGCTGCCCGACCGCCTCCCTACCCCCGCGGAGGCCCCGCCCCCCGGTGCGTCCGCAGCCCGGCGGCCGCTCATTGGCTGCGGGCGAGGCGGAGGGCGGCCGCTCATTGGCTGCGGGCGAGGCGGAGGGCGGGGACGGGGCGCGGCGGGCCTCCCTCCCCCCAGGCTGCCGGTCTGTGAGGGGAGGAGCGGGGGAGGGGCGGCTGGCGGCCATTGCTCTCTCCCGCTCCCCCGGGAGGGCGAACGGTCGCTTGTGGGGGATCGAACCGAGCGGCGGACAACGACACCGTCCCACCCGGCAGACCGTAGCCGCCCCGGGAGGGCCGGCCGCGGCGTGGCGCTTCTCCCTCCCCTGCGGGACGGCCGCCGGCAATGGCGGCCCGCGCCCCGCGGCCGCTCCGACGGCGGGGGTGAGGGCGGGATGAGGCCGAGGTTGCTCATGGCCATGGGGTTTGCGGTTGTCCGTGTTGCCCGGGCCTGGGCTGCACTGGGCTGGGAGATGCCGGGGACCAGCTGCTCGCCGCTGGGTAGCCCGCCCTTGGCTCGCAGATCGTGGTCTGAGGTGCTGCGACTCTCCCTGAAGTTGCTGAGGCAGAGCTGCTCCCGCCTTGTTGCTCTGCTCTCACGGCACCCCGGGCACCAGCTCTTGGGCCCCCGCCAAGCTCCATTTTTTTTTTTTTTGCGGTGGGTTTCTCTAGCAGAGCGGTTGCCCACTGGTGTGAGGTTCGCCTCTTCCCACCTCTCCTTTTTCTACCCTGAAAGAACTTAGCCAATAATACATAATAGTAGTTTAGATAAGTATTACTCAGTAATAATCACACACGAAGCTTACCAGTCTGCATGCGACACTTGCAAATTGTTGTCCAGCTGTCCTCCAGTCAGTGCTAATGGCATCACTGGGGGAACAACACACTAGGAGTTTGGGTAGGTCCACAATAAAACGTCTGTATTATTAGAAGGGAAGCGTGGTAAAAATTCTAACCCTTATCTTCACTATCGTCACCTCCAGCTGCACTGTAGAGAGCACCTGGAGAAGGATGTTTGGTCATCCCATCACTTGTTTTGGTGGACTTGGCAGTGTTATGTTTGCGGTTGGACTCAATGATCTTAAAGGTCTTTTCCAACCTAAATGATTGTATTCCCTCCTGACCACTGGGGAGAGTTCCCCCTCTGCCTCTCATATTCCCTGTCTCTCTCTGTCCTTTGTTTTTCCCTAAGGCAGCTTGAGTTAATGTGTATCACCAACAGCAGACTCTGCAAATAAAAATTTGTTTGTGTATATCTGCCTCAACGTTTTGTGCAATGCCAACACAGGCAAACGTTGGGAAACCAAGACAAACATTCATGCCTGCTTGTAATGAAGGAGAGCCAAGCTAGAGCTATAAAGCAAATTTTAGTATGGTTGTGATTTGAGAAAGGCGCCATCAGAATGAAAGGACAGATGAAAGAGAAGAGTTATCATCAGGAAAATTCTCCCGTTTCTCCTAAGTGTGAGCTGGACTTGGGCAGTAAAGAGGAAACCACCAAATAAATCCCCAGCTTAATCCTCCATTTTACTTTCTTTCCTGAAGGTGTTTTAGTGCCAAGAGCCAAGAGACCAATAAAAATTCAGAAACTTTAAGGCAAGCTACCTATCATGACTACTGTGTGAGCTCCGGAAAGGTCTGTAGGACTGTTGGTAATACATAATTTGGGTATAGAGCTTTCTGACAAGCTTCTGTACCATCACATATTGTGGTGCTTCTGCTAGTGGGCAGGATTGCTAATGCTTTGCCTTCCTGCAAAGAAGTCTTAGAGTGAAAATTTTAAAAGGGCTGCAAAGAAAACAGCAGAGAATCAATTTCGCGATATGAACAGGAACTGCGTAGCAGCTGCAGTGAAATGACCAAACACGTTTTATTGGATGTAAATGTCAGTGACATCCGAATTTAGTTCTGAAAAGTGATAAGGTGACTGAAGTCACGCACTTACTTTAGTTATCTTTCATTCTGCATTCTACTTTTTACCATAGGTCAGTTGTTCCTGCAGTACGATTAAAGTTGCTGGCTTTTTAATGAGAAGAAGTGATTTTCATATTCATTTTTAAAATACTGTGTTTCTGTTCTAACTTTGAATAAGCAGCATGTAAAATAAATTGAAGAGCAGCATAAATAGATATTGCAACGTAATGGAAACTACAGTGAGCATTGAATATGGGAGTTTCCTATGGCTTCCACTCATCCCTCCTGGCCATGCCTGCAGAGATTTTTATTCTGGGAGAAGGGTCTCCTACTGGGATCAGGGCTTGATTCCCAGGATCTCTTGTGATTTCACCAAACATGTGCCATTATTTGAACTCAGGTTTTCCTTTTTGCAGTTCTTGTGGGTTATGATATTAAATATATCTTCAGCAGTTATCGTAGTGTTTTATGAGGGATGCAGTGGCAGTTCAGTTGATGTGCTGGACACATGAAGCATCATTGTTGCTGCAATCTGCATTTTGTGGGGGCTATATACTAAAAATCTCTCCTTTTGAGAAGGAAAACAAATAGGACATATGTTAAATGTGACTGATAAAAGACAAGACTCTAATCAGTGTGTGTGTGTGTATATATATATATATGGAAAAATGTGGAGAAAATGAAGTACGTAACAAAACAACTAAGATTACCAGCAGGGCAAGAACTACAGCTACAGCACATCTCCACAAGCAAGTGAAAACATGTCTATCATGTAACCCTGGGGGCTGGTGGGAATCCAACTGAATGATAAATGTGGTTTGTGTGTTTTTTCTTAAAGTCAGCATCTTGGGACTTTGTTGTAGCATACAGTCAGCAGGATCATGGCAGTCTGGGTTATTGTTGTTGGATTTAAAGTATCACATTCATCACTGTATTCATTTTTCATTGCACTGTTATATACTTAGTGGTTAGTAAGGCATTTACCTCTGGTTTGAATCTATAAGGAATTCCAAGCACCACATTACTGGAAATCTATGTAAAGTCCTTGGCAAAAATGGGTAAAACCTCAGGGTCTGCAGATGTCCATTTTAAGGAAGCACATCTTAAATGTAGTGAATGCCCAAGATTCACAGCAGACTGCGTTGTATCAATTGGTGCTTGGCAAGATGTGATAACAGGGCTTTTGAAGAGGTTCCAGAGGAGCGTACCGCAGTTTGGGGTGGTAACAATAAATGAAAAAAAATAATTTAGTAGATAAGCTGAAGGAAACATATATTTAGTTCAATTTGTAAACATTTGTTCTCATTTCCAAATTGTCATTTCACCTGTGTGGAAAGAGAAGTGTGTGTGAAGTGTAAATACATAGTGGGTGTTTTAACAAGGAAACTACACCATCCAAAGAGGTTTGGGGTATTTCATACCATTACATAACGATGCATTATTGGATTCTAGTGCCATTTGCCGCCTTTGTAATCGTTCAGAAATAATGCATCGACTCCTGTGCTCAGAGCTTCGTAACCTTAGTTAATCCTTGCGTTTGTGAGACAGGTACGGTAGTAAATCCCGCTGTAGAGGTGGGGCTGGATGCGGCCCCAAGGCACATACGGGGTTGTGCGTGCCGTGCTGTATGACACCTAGGTGTGCATTTAAGGTGCCTGCGTGTCTGTCCCCAGCAGAAGTTCTGGGTGAGGACATGGGCACCCGCCCCGTACAACGCGCTTGCCTGAGGCAAGCAAGGCAGACCTGTGCCTGGTGTCCCCTCACACGTGCTGTGGTACAGGCACTTGCTCAGCCCCACCGGGACTGGGGGGAAAGGCTGCTTTTAGCATAAGGAACAGGTAAAAATATATATGCAGAGTGGTAGTGAGGATGTAATAATGCTACAAGATTTTTCTTAGCTGTGTTAGAGATAGTGGTACAGGCCAATGCTTTTAGCCTAAGGCAAGCCAAAGAGAGATGTCCTGAGACGAAGAATGGAAGGCAACAGGTAGAGGTGGGATGAGGCAGAAGGAACAAACATTTCGCCTGCACAGCTGGGACCAACGACAGAACGAGGTCAGGCTGGTTTAGCTAACCAAAGAAAAATAAGACTAATGGTTAGACGGAGTCTTCCTTCAACAGCACATCTATTTACCGTATTTGTAACGTGCATTTTTCTGTTGGCAATGGTGTAATACAGCAGCGGGCTCCGGCCAGCGTCAGGGCTGGAGCATGCCCCTTGCTCCTGGGAGTTTAGCTGTGTGCTCAAGGCTGGCTGGCTGATAGAAGATGCCTTGGCCAGCCTGGGGGCTTTTCAAGAGAAGGAACCTCAGCAGGAGCTCCCCAACATTTTCTCGGTAGATGCTTTTAGGCTGAGGCGCTTGCATCTGGCCCCTGCCTGAGCTGCAACCCCACGGGTGTTGCAGCCCTGCCCGTGCCTGGCCTTGGGCCCCACTGACCCGGCCTCCGGCTCTCACTGCACCCTGATGACCCGGACCGGTGCTTCTTCTCTCACAGCATCGGAGGTACGGGCACGATTGAGCTCTGTTGAGCTGGCCACCCATTACTGCTTCTTAACATCCTAAACCTTATCAGAATTACAGTATCAAGATTCTTTCTATTATGTTTGTAAAATCATTCCACTTACCCGCTTGCTTCATGCAATAGCTGTATCACATCATTCCGATCCATTTGATATGCTGCATAGTTGATATTTTCAGTAAAGTTCTTTCAAAACCAGCCCTTTGGAGTATCTTTTTTCTCCCTGGAATTGGTGGCAGGAACTCCTTTGTCTCTGACTTATGGCTGGGGGTCAACAGTGGTGTAGTTAAGTGTATCCCAAACAATCAGTATATGAAGGACAACAGCAGAGAGCTGTAGCCATCACAGTCTAAAAAGGAAAGTGAGGCTGGTCTGTAGGAAGACGAAATATGTTGTCTAAGACCCACCTGATGCATTAAAATTAACATATACTTCAGCGATCCCAGGGTGTCCCCAGATCAGTGTGGAGCACCTACAGAGCTGAGGAGCCACACTTCCAATTTACTGTCCTTAGCAGCCCTCCTGGGTCAGATTCAGAAACCCTCTGGCCTCAGGTTAGGTGAACTACATTGTAGTTAATGACTTCATCCTCCAACTTTCATCTGATCAGTACTTGAATTAGTAAGGGGTAGTGATTGGAGCCTACTGTCCATGGTTTATTAGCACACTGTCCTTGCAGTGTTAACACATACGCCTGTATGAAGAAAATAACTTTTTATGTAGCCTGAGGGCTTCTTTCATCACTTTTCATTTAGAGCAGTTTCTGAGAGAGTGTTTTGCTGGAGTAAGAAGAGCAGCATAAAACTAATAAAGCAAAACTTGGAAGATAGATACCAATTTTTCTTACAACAGTGACACATTACATAAATAAACCACTGTGTAATCCAGTAAGATAATAGTTTTCTCAGGATGCAGGTTGCTGCCATCTGCCCTTTATAGAAGGGAGTTTTTTTATATGGTTGCTGGGAAGGGAACTTCTCCAAAACCAGCAGTTGGCAATGGAAGTCTTCACCTCCCCAACTGCAGACCGCCCCTGAATTTCCCAGCTTTTTGGAGACGCCGTGGCTCGTTTCTGGACTTGTGTGTTCTCTGGATGCTTGCACACATCACTTCTCTGGTCTGGCTCTCTCAGAGGAGGCAATGCATTCCTAGTGACTTGATCGGAGATGTAAGTTACGGTAGAAAATATGGCACAAAACATCATTTTAGATTGAGGTTAAGAAGATTCTTCCTTGCCTGTTTCGTTGTTCATCGCCTTGGGCTCCTTAAGCATATCCAGCTTGCAGGCATTGGGGACTCAGGGTTGAAAAGCACACTCTTTCTTTTAGGTGACCTCCTTAATACCGGATGAAAGATTTTACCACACTTTTTCTGGCAGAGTGGCCTGTCGTGACCAATGCAAATACAGTAATTGTGGCTTGCCTGAAAGATCATTATGCCCGAAATTCAAAATATTTCCTGATTGTACTCTCCTCATTATAACGTTTTCCATCTGGTGTAACTTCAACCAGTTGTCCCCTGCCCAGTGACCCTGCGTGGCTCTCCTAGATCCCGAGCGTACAACACCCTGTATGTCGTACATCCAGCCATCATACGTGTTACCAGGTCTGCGACTTTTGGCACAGGATCAGCTTTCTGATACTTGATCAGGCATTTGTCTGCCCTGAGGGATCCTGAACACTGCCCATTGCCAGAGCGTGAGTTTCTGTGTTCTCACTGCTGCTCAGACCAGGTTGTTTGGACTCAAAGCACACGCTGTGCTCTGGCTCGGTCCCTCGTGGGGACACTGGGGACACCGGGGTGCAGCCACGCTACAGAGCAGAACTGCTGTGGGTGACCAAGCCAACAGCAAATAATAAAATCAATTAACCGGTCTTTTAGCATTTAACTGGTCTATAGCTTATGAAAAGTATTTGTCAGGAAATGTGTTATTTTATGAAGAAAATACAGCACTGTATTTTCATCTTTGACCCAGAACTGTGAAGTGAAAATAATTGCTCTCTAGGCAGTTCAATTGATTTGAAATGTTCTTACAGAAGACTTCCTATATAGTAGTCTATGTATAGATTGCAGAATGCTTTAGAAAATAGAAGGATAAAATGTGTTAAAGGCTCCTTAGCTAGCTACAGATACGTAAAGGTATTTTAGGTTAAAGAATCTTTTTGGTTTGTACCATAAGTAAAGAAAAACTTAAATTCCCTTGCTAAAATTAAGACGATCTCTATACTCACTCAGAGCATGTGGAGATCACTCCAGGTCTATGCCCGCTTCAGGCGTTCAGCTAAACATTTGCTGATTTGTTAAATTCATTCCCATTTAGCAAATAAACTTACGATCATTACTTCTCATTAAATCCGTGGGCTTAAGCTCGGACAAAATTAGGTCTTTCCTAATACTCGTCTAATTCAGCCTTTCCCACCTTACAGCGATGCTGTTTTGTGGGGTTTAGCGGCTCATGCGGTGAGCCGAGGAGCAAAGGTCGCTCGGCGCAGAGCTCCTGGCAGCGCTGGAAATAGAGGCTGTACACGGAGGGTGTCCGTCCAGCCCTGGCACAGCAGGGCTGGTTTAGCCCTGGATATGCATCCAAGCCCAACGAACCAATGCTCTTTCCTTTGAACTTCCAGTGCACTTGGTTATGGCCTCTCTTTCCAGGCTGCATTTTGATCTTCCACACATCTTCTCTTCTTTTAATGCGTACCTGCTATCTTCTGCTGAAACCATCCATACCCAAGCTCTGCACTGTACGTCAGAGAGATCTTGCGTGTAAAAAATCACTGACGCTAGCAATCATTGTGTGTTATATATTTGCATCCACATGTAACCTTAAAATTTCCTGTTTTGCACTAAATGTATAAACAATATTTTTCTCTGTTTTAGTGGCAATAGTCACATTTTTGTTATTTGAGACCACCTGCCAAAAATAATTACTTAAAGCTTATGCCTGCTCTAGCATTTCCTGGTTTTAGCCTGATGCAGCCCAACCTGATTTCTAGGGCATTACTTTTAGTTTACGGTAGTCAGTGCAGGATCAAATGTGTGGCATTCAGAGAGGCTGCAGTCCTCCAAACATATTTTTTCCTCCTTCCCTCCGAGATGTCTGAGTTACCATATGCAGACTACATCTGGTATCTGAGCTATATGGGGCAAACCTGGCAGGGCAATTGTGCTGTGGAGGTTGTGGTAGAGGCAGAATTTAGCCAGGAACAGTTAGCTTTATCCCTATAGGTGTGTATCCATCCGTCCACCTGTGCTTTAGCCATATGTGCATTCTGCCATATCTGCTTGTCTCTATATGATCGTATTGACACCATTTCCCATAAACTATAGACTGGCACTGAGATACGTTCACAAGTCTTTTTCTATACTCCTGTAAAAGTGCTTTTTAACAGCTTATGAACAATTTTTTTAAGCCAGAAGAACGTTTCCAAGCTATTCACATGTGCCAGTAGCGCTTTTATTTTCGCCTTAAGTAAAAGCCATCAAGGTCTGTAAAGAGCTGAGTGGAAAATAGTGCTCTACCTTACAGCAGGCAGGAAAACCAGCTGGCGATCATGGCTCAAAGGTCCCACAGTTAATAATCTTGCAGGCTACCGTAGGCCTTTCGTTATAGGTAGGTACGACTTCCAGACTCTGGAGGACCTCCGTGCCCTCGATCAGTTGCCTACGGGAGGGAGAAGGACACATATGATCCATCTCCGTCCAGAGCCAGCTCTGCAGCCTCCGGCTTGTGCGGGGCTGTAATAAACCCAGGTGCCGCTTTCCTACTGACAGGCTGCACCCGCTCTGCTCTTTAAAAAGTTGTTATTCTCAATGAGGTTGCAAATGCCATCAGTTCTTGATTAAGTAGCCTCTAGTTGGCGTTTTAGGAGAGGTGAAAATACTACGGCTTTATACAGCTACATTTATTAAAAGAAAAAATGTCGTACTATGTGCCCCAGCTACAAATGGCCATTACTTTTGAGGAGAAAGAAGTCGAGAGACACGCTGTCAGAAGTGACAGCATTAGAAGTGACTCCCTGAGAAATATCTTTCATTTCCTTCGTTCACAACGCCAACCTGAATCCTGAAAACAGTCCAACATTTTGCAATCTTTACGATTTTCAGCCTGTCCTGCTCCCACGCTATGGGAGCATGAGCTGTGCCTCCTGCAGGCGCTGGCACAGCGATGGATGCCAGCAGTGCTCGGGAAAGCTTCATACCCTATCCCATCCCATCCCATCCCATCCCACCCCATCCCAGCGGTACCAAGTGGGGAGGACACTGCAGGTGGCCCTTGCCCAAGCAGGGACGTCAGAAGGACGGAGAGAGCAGAGCTGGAAAGTGCCCGGCTGTCCTCGTCATATGCTGTGGCTGCTTTTTGCTCCCTCAGGATTAAACCCCCACCCAGATTTAAGAGGCCCTGGCTATAAGATCATGGACCCTGCACCTTTCAGATTATACAGAGCCGGTGTCAAGGCTGAAACTCGAGGTGAACGCTGCTGGTTATAAGTATATCCAGCCAGCAATTGCTTTTGGTTTGTTCTCTGTAGGTTAAATGGTTGTGCTTTTCGCTTCCTTTAAATGTGCCGTCTTTCTCCATGATGTGGTTACATGGAAACTGCACTTGCTGTGTGGTAATACGTACGTATTTCATTCTATTACAGCAGGCAAACAGCTCAGAGCAATAATCTTCCTTGCAGCTTTGCCATAGGGTTTTCCAGCTTAAGCAAGCCAGGCCAGGGCAGAGAAAGGGAGGGATGGGTATCATCAGGTACTGCAAATTTGATTTGTCCATCCTCGCCCTGGCCAGAGGCATCCATCCGCGTTGCAGCTGCCCGAGGGATTTCATGGATGCTGGGCAGCAACGTCCTGCGGGGCCAGGGCGAGCTCCCGCGCAGCGGCAGCAAGCTTGTCCGTACTTACCCGAAAGCCACGTATTTTTTGTCCAGGTAGGGAGCTGGCTGGAGGGTGATGTAGAACTGCGAGGCGTTGCTGTGGCGGCCCTTGTTGGCCATCCCAAGGACCCCTCTTCCCTTGTGACGGATGGAGAAGCTTTCATCTAGGGAAAGAGTTCGGGGATGAAAGGCCGCAGTTGCGTTGCTCCCTTTGCTCCTATTCCCTTTTGCCAGCTCCCACAAGCTCCCCTTTCCTTCTTCCCCGCTCTCCCTTTCCCTTCTCCTTTTCCCCCAAAGGTCTCGTTGACTCCCACGCGAGCCAAGTCCGGTTTGAATCAATGTCCTTCCTAGAAGGAGCTTCCCACTACTGCCTAGTGCTTAAGCCGGTAAGGAAGCTAATGAAAAATATCCATGAAAAAGCACTCTAGGTATTTCTGAATGTCCGAGCCGCAGCAGCGATGCCTCCGGCTCTCCGTTGTCGGTCCGTAATGCCTCTCGCTGGAGGAGCTCGGGGCACTTAGCTCGGCATTTCCCCGCGGCTACCGGGGATTATTCCCACTGTACGGATGAGGAAGGCGGGAGGCAGAGCGGATGGTCCAAGCGCAGCCTCTGCTCTTGAAGAGGACAAGATCCCCGGTGAGGGCAGGCAGGGCTGCGAGGGCAGGATGGGTCTCGCTGGGGAGGGATGCCCGGCTGCGCCCAGTGCTTGGCGGCTGGCGCCGGAGGGGGAGCGGGAGACTTCTTTAGCCAAATAAAATGACGGAGCTGAATAAATGGAGAGCGGATATTTAGTTAAGGAGGCTGGGGTGCTTCCCAGAGCGGAGGCTTTGTTCCAGGGCGAGGAGAGGAGGCAGGCGATGGGAGCGAGAGCTGTGAGGAGGTGGAGAGGATCCTCCGTGCCGGCCGAGGAAGGACTGGTGAGGGAGAGAAGAAATGGCTCTCAAGAGGGATGACTGGGGAAGGATAGGCATTAGGTGGGGTTGGGGTTGGGGGATGATGGCAAGGACTTGATTCCTTCTTCTCCGTGGAGGGAGCCCGGCTACGAGGTGGGGAGCAGGGGGTCCACTGATCCTGACCTCCTCCGTCACCCGCCTCTGGTCTGATCACACTGAGCCGTCAAGAGCCCCATCGAGCTCTCAGCAAGCTTGAAGGAAACTGTAGAAATATTTAGATTTTATTGTTCTCTGATTTTTTTTTTTAAATTCTTTTTACCCTGTTTGAGTGCCTTTCTCAGAAACTGATTCATAAAAATGGTAATTAAATTTTAACTGAACAGTTACTCCCTGACCACTGCCTTGCGGTTTGCAAAATGACTTCAGCAGACTAATTTTGGAGCAGGATGCTTTGTCCAATGACATGACGCTCCAGCCTGAGTGATTCTCTGTAATTACCTCAGTCCTTTCAGCTCATTACAGTAAAATGCGGTTGCGTCCCATTAATTTCAGCAAGCGCTGCAGCGCCCAGATGCGTGCCAAGCACGGAGTCTCCCAGAACATTGCTGGCTGACAGAGGCATCTCTCACCCATTTCAGATATCCAAGATATTTGTCCTCTGCCCTCAGTGTAAAAGAGTTTTGCGGGAAGTACTGGGAAAGCAATCTAAGCCTTAAAATAGAAAGGCATACCCAAGGGAACACCTTTCTCAAGGATGAAAAGCAACTTTTAATTAAAAAGGGGGAGGGGAAGAATTAGCAATCCTCTCCTTCAATACATCAACACGTGGAATATGTGCAGTGTGGGTAACAAAACTCTTCCAGGGACACTTTCAAGGTTGACAGATTCCATATTAAATCCACCGTAAAATCACTTAAGCGATTTTTGATGCATCGTCACCTTCCCACGTGACATGGCAGCTTCTTTCCTGGGTGGCACAGGGAAAGCACAAGCTCTGCCTGGAGGAGGAGGATGGAGCTGGGCTGGGGCTCCATGCGGCAGCCCGGGCAGAGCACGTGGGGCCATCGCTCTCCTGTATGCAGAGGTGCCCACGCACGCTCAAACTCGTTTTCTTCCACGGAGGATTTCTACCCGAAGAGAAAGCGCGAAGGGTGCGAGATGTGCACTAGCACAAATCCAGTGAGTAGCATTGCTGGAAAAAGAGGATTCACAAACTTTTAAATCCTCAGTGACATCCGCCTTGCAAACAATTTAACAGCCAGTCCTATTTTTTCCCAATACCAGCTCATGTTCTTTCTGAGATGCGTGCATCCCGAGAGTCTTGGCTTGCTGCTATTTCAGGAGCTCCAGCGTCAAGGAAGTGATTTTTGCCCCGTCCTGCCCACTCTAGGCAGCCCGTAGCATTTACCCCCTTAAATCCCGTACGCCGGGCTTCCACCTCCCGCAGCCTCCGGCCGGGTTTTGGTCCGTCCGTCCTGGGGCCTTGGAGGTGAGAGCGGCTTCTCCTCACGAGTGGGCTCTTCAGCCTCTTGGGAAAGAAAGTTTTCAGCTACGCTTGGCATTTCTGATCTCACTGTTGGCTGCTGCCCAGCCTGCTCAAATGTCACATCGTTTGCACCATTGGCAGTGGGAAAGCTTTTATGTTAAGGGAGCATAAATCACTTTCAAAAGTGCTTTAACTGTCATAAAACTTCCTTGTGGGTAGCATTAAATCTAAACAGAAGATCCCAAACGTCTGCGTCAATTATGTGGGTTGTTTTTCTTAAATATCGCACGTTACAATGTTTGTTTCTTTTACATTTTATTACTTTATACCCGTATGGGGGAACATTTTTTGTTAAACTTAGCTTATGTTTGTCATTTCTTGACTTCCATGGTTTTATGTGAGACTGAGAAGTAACTCCCCTTACATCCGCAGAGTCACGTAGCCGCTGGCAGCGATGCCTGCGGTGTGCCCAAGCCTGAAAAGCTGCCCGAGGTCCAGGAAATCTAGAGTTAAAGCCGACTTACTTCCATTGCTTTAAATGCATTTAAACAAGTGGTATCAGGTGCCTGGAGATCTGTAGCTAATCCACTTCTGCATTTCTAAGGTCCTACCCACGAGGCGAGTATTTGCCGTTTGTAGGCAGCGGGTGACCACCAGCCCTCACTGAGGCAGGGAGAAGGGGCTGGTGGAGCTGAGCCCCGGGCAGGGGACACCAGAGGAGGGGGACAAGGTTACAGATCAAAAAGTGACCTCGCTAAAGCAGTCTGGTCATGCTAATACAAGCGGGTAACGATCCTGACTGAAAAGCAAACCCTTTTGCTTTAGGGAGATGAAAAGAAATTCCCAGGTTATTTTGTGAATAAGATCAGGTAAACAACTTGATTTTTGTGGAAATTTGCCATTTTCGCAGTGAGATAGCTGAGGAAACATACCTTCAAAGGTGGGGCCGTAAATTGACTCTCCTCCATCTCCCTTTCCAGTTGTGATGTCTGCAGGGTAGATAAAAGTAACCATCAGAGACCAGGTTTATCACAGGCGTTATCGGGAGTTGTCGGTGAGCAGCTCTGCCGAGGTCAGACGTGGGTTTGCGCATCAGCCTGAGGGAACGACTGCGTCCATCTTTCTGTTATACCATATATATATGGTCTCTCTATGGAGAACTACTTCACGGGGTGCATTTAATGGCTGCCCCTCTGAGAAGGTCCAGCATCTCCTGCTGGGAGAGCTCCTGCAGTGGCAGCGCCCAGCCGAGGAGGGGACGTCCTGGAGAAGGACGTCTGTCGGGGGAGCAGGGTTAGAAGAAGGAAGGGTGAAAATGCAGCTGTGCCATTATGGTGAGTTAAGACCACTAACTTGTCTAAGAATAGAGGTTTGATAAGAGCGAAATTCCTGTTGAACCAGATTTCTGATGAGTGAGGCACCAAAGCAGCCTGATGCATCTATTTTTAATTTTTATTTTTTTTTTAAAGAAGGCTGGTTTTGTTACTTTAGTTACACATTGTCTTACACTATCAGGTTATGGTTAGTCCTCTACAGTAGCAAGCTTGTAATTTTAGGTTGCTTTTATGAACTACATAGGCATCTGCATAGTTATTCATGAAAAGTAGGAGGTATAAACTTGAAATGTATTTACGCACTCACAGTTGGAGCAAGGCAAACGCAGCTAAGAAATACACGGAGGTAAGATGTATGATAGACCAAAAGGGAGTAATGAAGGAAATACCTTCTGATACACTCAACTACCTTGACTTCCCTGCGGATGTCAGTCGGGCAAACTGAGTGACACATCGTTCATGGTGCCGTTCTCCTTGGTGCCACACTCCAGGCACTGAACTGGCGTTCAGACAACTCACCAGCATGTTTGCAAGGGTTCTGACACTTGGCTAAATGCCTCCCTAAGGTAATCGCTCTATAAAAAAAGTAATATGTTTTCCTATGGATATCCTTACTTTTTTCATGTTTCCAATTAGTTTCCTGATCACTTACCAAAGAACGTCATGGAAAAGAGTTTTAATGTTTTCAATTCGTTTCCTAAATTCTTTTGAAAAACTCTTGGATAATCAAAAGAACAAATTATCTAAACTTTTCCTATGTTTAGAAAGTGATATAGCTAAAAGAGAAAATGTTTTCTGGTTTTTATATATATATATTAATTAGGAGCTTCTCCTGCAGAGATTAGCTTTGTCATGCAGTTCAGCTCTGTCTCCGTGGATGAAGGCTATTATTCATGGAGATCATCCCACCCTCACTTCTGCTGGAACTTGGATTTACTCAGGACACCTGGAAACTCACCTCCTCCTTGGATCCACCCGTTTTTCACAAGGCGATGAAAAAGGGAGTTTTTGTAGGTGAGCTCTTGGCCGTCGCGGGGAGACTTTGCTCCTCCAGCACACAGGGCACGGAAATTCTCACAGGTCCTGGGACACGCATCTGAAAAGAGCTGCAAAAGTGAGAAGAGGAAAAAAATGTGTGAAATTCCTAGCTGATGTCCACTGGCCAGATTTCCATCCCCCCTCCTTCAGCAGGTGAAACCACCGCGCTGGCTGTGCTTGTTCCTCGCTTTTGCTTTTCTCCTCTGCAACGTACCTCAAACAGCAGCCTCCCGACGGGCTGTTCCTCAATGGCTATCTCCAGGTACACGAACACGTGCTGTTTAGAGCAGAAAAACAAACGCAGTGAGGGAAAGGCCAGCTCTCTGTGCCGCACTCGCTTCCTCACCCAGGCCAGGGTCCAGCTACCTGGCGTGAATGGTCTCAGAAAATGTCCGTGGGATTGTCAATGCACAACAGCGTTCCTACTGTTTTGTTTAAATAAACAAAAAAGTAGAGAATGTTTCACTTCATTCTGGGCAGAAATAATCCCAACAGTGTGTTAAAAGCAAACTACTGGACGGGGACTGCTTCTTCATCTCACATTTATTTACATGCCTATTGCAGCCCATACAATACAGGCAGGAATAAATGAATCCGCAGGAATAGCGGCCATCCCACCAACATGGACATTTCTCACTCTTCCCAGGCAGCCTCAAATCCGTGTGCAATCGATGCTGCATCTTCTGCGGTATTCATTTTGGTATGACATTTTATTTTCCTCTGCTCTCAATCCCGTGTCAGCGCTGGCAGCATCGCACCTCACGACACCACGGCATTTCAGGGGGTCTTGGCTGGGAAAGGAGAGGTTTGGCAGTTGGGCTTTTGGTACCCAAGAATAAGGGCATCCAAGAATTTTGGTAGCTAAGGGCTGGGCGGTTTGGGATTTCAGAGCAGCGCATTTGCAGGATGGTCAGCAACGCGCTTTGGTCAGACTGTCCAGCCCTGTAGCAGTTAATACGAGTTGGGCATCAGGGCTAGCGTTTGCCCATTCCTGGCTGCTAAGAGGCACGGAGGCACTGCCGTCCTCAGCGGGGGATGCTCCCCATCAGCCCCTCCAGCCCCGACCCCACCGTCACGGGGCAGAAACCAAGAAACTGCGACCGCTGGGCTCGCTTCTCCTTCCTCCTCGTGGTGCCTGCCCTCTCATCTGACAACCTCTCCAGCCACTTACCTTGTACCTTCGGGTAAAACGCTGCCACTTGCCTGGCTGTTTTTCAGATGTTTGACGTAGAAATCCTCAGCGATCGCTCGGTAAAGTGCCTCGGGCTTGAAGTCGCGATAGTCCCACTCATGGTAAGACCACTCGAGTAGCTCCTTCTCGTCCCCCAGCAGCTGGCCGTCAACGAAGCACATCACCGAGGAGGCATAAGCCCACACCTCACCTCTCAGTTCCTGCATTTCAGAGGGACGACAAAGCTTCCAGGGATTAATTACACACTTAGTGAAGAAGCAGGCAGTAATATCCACCGCAGGTAAGGTGGCCTGTGGTATTTTTATGCCTTTCCTACCTTAAAAACCACAAACCCCGCCAACTGGAAGGGACTGGGCAGCAGCTTTCGGTGAGGTGTGCTGACGTCGCACGCAGTTACGTACCCTAAAGGTCTGGATCCTGCTGCTACGGGACGTTATCGTGACAAGAGTCATCTGGGTGTCACTTTGGGGCAGCTCAGACTGAGCAGGAAAAGCGCCTGGAGAGCCCCATCCTGCCTTGAGGGCCCCCGAGAACGTTCAATAAATTGGGGTGGAAAAGCTCGCTTGCGAAATCTGGGGGTGGCTCGGAGCTGGGAGGAGGGCTGCAGCCCCAGGGAGAGGATGCGGGTCTGAAACAACCCGAGGACGCAAGAGTTACCTTCTTTTTCTCCTGTAAATATTCACACCACGCAAATTCCGCTAAAGGCTGTATTACAGGATCTGCAAACTTCCTTGGAAATTTCAGCTTCAGAGCCTGTATTTTCAAGGTGAGGAAAAAAAGATTTGTTTACAAGCAGTTTAATACCCTCCCACACTTTATCCTATCACAGCTTGTATTTCACTCATGAACTACAACCTAAGCCACGTTCTAATCCAGTTATTGCTCTGCACCCCTCACGCCTCTGGCCTAATTCCCGACACTTGCAGAAGTACACGCAAATTGCTCTAAATCCCTGTTTGCGGATGTAGCGGGTGTCTTGTTTTTCTAGGAAGGGCTGCTTCACAAATATTACTGAATTATACTGGTACCCCCCCCGCCCCTCACGTGAGGTGGATGTAAGAGGTGAGATATTCAAAGATGTTGCTGAGCATCATCAACTGCATTTTTTGCACGCATTCTTGCATGCACGGGGGGGGGCACAGTCCTCTACTGTCCCAGGAGATTGGACCCAGGGCCTTGGGGCGAGCGAGTGGCTCGGTGAAGGCTGCAAGGTGGATGTTTCCAGACCCTGTTGCTTGTACTATTGCCTCGGGAGCACGCCGCTATTTAGATATGGGACATTCCTGTCCATCAGTTTAGCCTTATCTCCATGTGGGCTGTGGCAAGTGCCACAAGCTGTGGCTCAAAGCCAGCCGAGCTGGCCTTAAAAAGAATAAAGCAAAGTGACTTTCTATTCAGCTCACGGTCCCTGTTGCTGTTGTTGGGATGGTGGCTGGGAAAAAAAAAAAAAAAAAAGGGAAAAAAGCCAAGAGGCACACACCCCCTGCAGCTATCAGCTTGGCTTGTCCTTAGGGCTGCTGATAGATTGCAGAGCTTCGTCAGCTGTAAATAATGCTGGGGAACAAGCCTGGCAGATAAACTTTTACAGGCAGGGAGGGCATAAAGGTCAGCACTGCGCACCCCACAGCGGGCTGTGTGCTGCGCATCTGCCGCACAGCCGAGCTTCTCATGAAAAGTCTGCGAAACCCCGTGAGGTTTGCAGCTTTTTGCTTTCTCATTTGCACCGACAGAGCTGCATTAAGGACTTGTCAGAAGCTGCCGAGCGAGTCGGGCAGAGCTGCGATGTGCATAACACCTTATACAGCATTGCACAGCTGTAAAATTTCCTGGGGGTGTAGGAACGAGGATGCTGCAACAGAGACCCCCCGCCCCGAGCAGCACCCCATAAAGCCTCGGTGCCTGCGCCTGGCAGCACCGAAGAAGAGCAGAAACCCCAAATCTGGAATATTTTCTTTCCAAGAGCCTCCGCCGCGCGCAAGCATTCTTCTGCTTATTTACTTCCAGCCCGCGCCGCTCCCCGCTGCTCCCAACCCGGCGCTGGGGTCGAAGCCCGGGGTTTACCTCCGCCGTGCACTTGGCCACGTGGAAAGCCGGATCCCGGAGCGTTCCCACCACCGTCAGAGCCACCGGCACCCACCGCGGGCCCATGGCACCCCGGCCACCGCGAGTCCGAGTCCGTCAACAGAGCCCGGCTCCACGGCAACGCCGGACACCAACACACACACACAAAACCCCCGCAGTTCTAAGCGCTTCCCAAGCAGTTTCAACCCTGTCAGAGTGTGGGAAACGCTCCGATTTCTGTTTTTTCCGCGAAGGAAGGAAAATGAGGTTACACAGAAAGCACGCGGAGGAGCAGAGGACTGAAGCCAGCTCTTTCCCCAGCTCACGAGGGATGCCGTCAGTACGGGTTCATTTAAAAGAAATTATGAATATCCTGTTGCTAACGGTGGCTAATAGCAGATGCACAACAAAACGCGGTAAGGATAAGCAAACACGAGAGCAGCACTTCCCCATTACGCTCCCAGCCTCTGCTCAAGGATTTCCCGGTACCTTTGTGTTTAATTCCCCTTGGTGGCTCTTTTTCATGTGAATTTCTTCGCTTTTCAGACAAATGTAAAAATCCGGACCCGCAAAATCCCGTGGCAATGAGATTTACAGCTTAATTACACCCCGTGTAAAGCGTGCATCTCCTTTTGATGCAGAAACTCCTACCCACGGCTGGATTCACCGGGCGCTGCCGAGACATCGTTCCCACCGGCAGCCTGGGCAGAGCGGTACGGGGCACGGACGGAGCGGTTCCAGAGAGGTCACGGCTCCCGCAGCAAAGATTTGTGCCACCGCGGCAGTTTTGTGCCCTTTCGGCGAACGCAGCACGTGCACAAGCAGTCTTGTGGGGCAGCTGTAGGTTCGGCACGGGCTTCTGTCGGCACGCCTGGGTCAGGTCACTTTTCACCTCTGAGGAGGATGAATTTTAGGAGACACCGGTGTTAGAAGCGACAGAACTGAACTGTGTGTCGTGTCAAAAACTGGCGTAACTTTTCGTGACATGGTGGAGCAATGGAGCAATCGCCACATCCCCGGGAAAAACACGTCTTTGACATGTCAAAATCCTATTGCAGATGAGACAGTTGTGATTTTCACACAGAAAATACGTTCTGCACAACAAACATATGTTAAATACAATAAAAACTGTATTAATTTCTCATCTTAATAACGATGTGCGCTCTTCTTCTTTTTCAATTGTATATCCAAATGGCTTTACAAAGTGCTAAATTTGTACATAGCCACAGAGTCAGAACCAGAAAGCCTAGAGCCTCTTAGCTAGATGTTTCTCAACTACCCGGGCCCATAAAAAATTCAGACTGAGAAAAATCACAGGTTGCAGAGGGCTCCCCCATGTAGCCCTGAAGTTCCTCTGGTCTGTGTGTGGCTCAGTGAGATTTTCTTAAAGTGATTCATTAGGGCAACACTTTTCTAACTATTTTGTTGGGATTTGCAGCAACGTTGGATTTTAAGAGCTCCATCCTCACGGTACCAGAGACGGTGAAGATGATCAGATTCAGAAAGTTTAGCCACCACAGCTGCTCCCTTGCCTGAAAGACCCGTGCGCAAGATGTTATAATTTCATATTATGAAGTTGTCCTGCTGAAAAAATGCAGAAAACCGATGGATATTGGACAATTTGGACAACGGGACATATTAAAATCCTATGGTAGACAAGGCAGTTTTAATTTACACGCAGATACTGGATGGCAGCAGACGAGCCGAGGCGTGACGGTAGCGAACCGCAGCAAACAGCGTGTGCGACTGCAGCTACGTTGTGTACAGGCTGTGACTGAGCGATGCAAAGGAAAGCCCTTTCCTTCCTCCTCCTGAGCTGCCAGAGCCTCTGCAGAACCTAATTTTAGTAGCCGGACCATATGGCTTCTGCTATTGCCAAAAAGAGTCTAGAGCAGCCTTATATAAATTCAGGAAGAGAAGCAGCACACCCGGAGTCAAACACAAAATCAGTAATGCTTCAGAAAATACTCTCTTCGCTCTCTATTTTTCTCTACATCCATATTTTTAGCCTGATACAGATTAATACAACTGAAGTTTATTTGGCCTTTTAAAAAATGTCTCTTTCCTCCTTTTTGTACTACAAAAGTATTAAAACCAGAGCAATCCACTGCATATTATTTTCAAAAAACCAGACTGATGTCTGCGTTTTGTAAATGGGCTTAAATTTACACATAAACCCTGCTCCTGAAATTTAGTTCTGCACATACATATGACTGGCTCCTGTTACTCCTTTTTCTTTAAAAAAAAAAAAAAAAAAAATTAGCTGGGTTTTTTTTACTGATAATTTCTAGCATGGAAATTCTTACTGCCATTGTGGGCAAGAAAGGGAATTAACTATAAGTCTAAGTCAATAAGAAAAGCAATAATTAGCCAAACAAGCGTAACATTATTAGCCAACAAGCTAGTAATATCACTAGCTGTACAGGACTGTTTTCTGCAAATTTATGATGGGCTTTTTTAAAAAACAAGAGCAAGCCCAGAGCCATGGATTACTTGCTGCCTCTTTCCATTCTGGCTTTTATTTCTCCCCTTCTTTTCACATCATGTTGCAATTCAGGTACGTTAAAAATCTATTCAACAGGTTGCCAGTCATCATGATTATATATATCAAAATCTTAAACTGTATGATTATTATTCATTTCAGCCTCTTTCTGCTACCTGTTTATGACCAGATGATGATGCTGTTCTGCAAGCTTATTCATATTTCTTAGATGAGCACAGACGTTTTGCTGGTGTTAGGAGTTAGACGGGAGTTTGCGGGTCCCGCTGGGCTCTGCCAGCTGTGGCGGACGCACCGTGCTGCATTCGGTTTGGAGACAGCGACGACTACCATGAAGAAAAGTACGGAAAGCACAAGAAGTTGTACAGCGCATTTAAACCACGACACTGAAACCCTTTCAAAGGCCGTGCAGCAAATGTTCTTGGAAACATGAAGTCCTTTGAAACGTGCGCATGTGCCCTGACACGAGACCTGAGAATTTTGCTTCTGCGCGATTCTCAGAGGGGCCTCCTCACTCCAAACCTCCCCACCTGCTGCGGCTGCGGCCATTTCAGTTCCTTTCAGTCCAAGATAGCATCTGAAAGAGACCGAGAAAGAGAACAGAAAAGCAGAATGGATTAAGGAAAAAAAAAAAAAAAAAGACTATTTGAGAGCGATCCCACACCTGAAGGTCCTCTGGCAGGAGAGCTGCTAGGGGTCACGCAGCATCCGTGTGCTGAAGGGTCAGTCGAACGACTACAGCATCGTCCTGCTGAAAGCTGCATACAGAACAACGCTGTGCTTGTTGGAGACGCAAATGCCAAATAACTTCGCAGCGGATACCTGGAGAGGAAACACTGCACGGCTTATCTGCCGAAACTGCCGAACCACAACAACGTGCTGCGATGACTAGTGGGAGGGCCGCCGCCGCTGGTTCGCACCGGGCCCTCGGGCTGCCACGAGTCCTTTCCGAGAGATGCTATGCAGGGAAAACGCGGCTGTCGGATCACCCACCAGTCGAAGCGAACGTGAGAGACTTCAGAAAAGGTCTTACTGCTGCCAGGGAACGAAGGACAGATGCAGCCCTAGAAAGAAGACCTCTTTAAGCTTAGTCTTCCAGGTAGAAGGCAGAAACAGACACCACCTTATCAAGAAATTCAAAGCAAAGCCAAAGGGATAAGCCGATTTTGAAGATGACAATATACTCACAGGGCTGTCCGCAACAACCCGAAGTTCTCCAGGTGACTGCTGTAACAGCCACGAGGCACGCTGCCTTCGAGGGCAAGGAGGATCCCGTGGCTTGAAGGGAAGACCCATGAACACGTACGAATCAGTCCCCTTCAGGAAGGCAGACAGTGGGATACAGTTGCAGTTGTTAGAAAAACTTGCAGGACAGGGTAGGGAGCTACTAACTAAAGCAAAACTCTGCAACCTGCTATTCCAAACATACTTTCAATTAGGTAGGATGAAAACACTAGCCAGAAATGAGAAGTCAGCATAGTACAGCGAGATGCTGGTGTCCTGCTTTTGGCTGGGAAAGAGTTAATTTTCTTCTTAGTAGCTGGTACAGTTTGTTTTGGATTTAGTGTGAGTACAATGTTGATAACACACTGATGTTTCAGTTGTTGCTAAGTAGCGCCTATCCCAAGTTAAGGATTTTCCAGTTTCCCATGCTCTGCCAGCAAGCAGGTGCACGAGGAGCTGGGAGGGAGCATGGCCAGGACCGCTGACCTGAACTAGCCAAAGGGATATTCCATACCATAGAACGTCATGCTCCGTATATAAACTGCGGGGAGTTGGCTGGGAGGGGCGGATCGCTGCTCAGGCATCGGTCAGCGGGTGGTGAGAAATTGCATTGTGCATCACTTGTCTTTTCTTGGGTTTTATTTTTTATTTTATTATATTCCTTTTCATTACAATTATCATTATTCTACTTTATTGTTAGTATTACATTTTATTTTACTGAACTGCTCTTACCTCAACCCACGAGTTTTACTTTTTTCCCTGATTCTCCTCCCCATCCCACTGGGAAGGGAGTGGGATGGAGCGAGCGGCTGTGTGGTGCCTAGCTGCTGGCTGGGCTTAAACCAGGACAGCTGGTTCACCTAGAATATGCCTGGGTGGTTCTTCCATTCAGAAGACTTGCTTGGCCCAGAGATGACCAGTGGTCCCTCTGTTGTAGAGCGCCATTTATTGTTCACCATGTTTTATGGAGGATCGGAAAAGGGATGGAGCATATAGGAGCGTCATAGCTCACAGGACTGCAGGTCCGCAAGAAGCAGACTCTTTAATGCCTCTAACGAATAGATAAAAGAGGCCCTGAAATTACAGCTACGGAGAGTATGGCACTACCTGTTCCTTCTCCGCTCCCGAAGAGAACGTGCGATAGCAGGAGGATTGGCAAGAAGCCTGCAGAGACGGACTTCTGACCATGGGAAGATAAGTGTCTCCAGGAAGCTCCCGAGTCCTGCCCAGGCTCCGGGGCACACCTGCTTGGCAAACCGGTCTCCTCCCAGCTGCTCCCAACTGGGACTCGGCTTCTCCTTACACAGTCAGCGAGACAGTCTGCTGCAGAGATGGAAGACGTGGGGAGACAGAACACGTACCAGGCTGCTATGTTCACGTCGGCACTGGGCCAATGACTAGGAACGAATCCCATGCTAGCTTTCATTTAAGGTGAAGTGGGGGGGGGAAAAAAAAAAAATCCCAGCACACTAGGGTAGGTCTTAGCAAACACCAACCATGAATTTGATCGTGATGACTAACCAGCTAAGACAGTAAAACAAGCAGTTTACAAAGAAAGAGATGCAAGCAGAACTCCTTCCTGAACAGCTGGCAAGATCGACGCCGGGCTCAACACCCCTGATTTAACCTGTGAATAAGCATTCAGTTTGAAAAGAGTTCACAGTGAAGCAGTCATCTCCTCTTCCAATTAGACACTAGGAGGTTATTGGTGTAAAACCCATAGCAGTGCTTTTTTAGTCCCTCTGAGCAGAAAAGAGAGCATAAAACAAGTATTACAAAAACCCCCAGCCTTGCCAAGTAACACATGCTAGGATGAAGCTTCTCCTCCTGGCAGAATAATTTGCTTTCACAGCTCATAGGAAATAAATATTCTGGTAGACACCTATCAAAAATGAGATGTTAGACTGGAAAGCCCACTGGAATAATCCACACTGCCAGCATCTCGGCACAGAACTTGAGTGCCAAGGTCAAGAAATGCTACTTACAGCTAAACCATGAATATAATTGGGAAGCAGAGTAAGTGTACACACAATAGGCAAACACAGCCTGTTTGCTCTACCCCTCAAGGATTTGTTTCAACTTTCACCTGGAGAATCAGCCAAAATCTTCAGAAAAAGCCAAAATTTCATAAACTTGCAATTGAAAAAAGAATAGTAAAATCCTTTTAGAGTTCAACTACATGGGGTAACTTACAAATGGAGTAGAAGAGACACACAACGGTGTTAAGTGCTCACAAAAATGGACCCTTCTGTAGTCATCCTATTGTCCTGCATTTATGTCTAAAATCCTAATCTCATTTTAACATAGTAAGCAGTGAGATGGATTTATTAAGATTAGTCTATGTGAGAAAATGAGAAGTTAAGGTGTTTACTGGCTAAGGAGTAAAGCTATTTAGAGAGCTGCTTTGAAATGTAGTTTTTAAGGGATGCGGTTTTTTGCTAAATAGTTCTTGGTGGCAGCTGGACTAAAAAGCAAAGCTGAAGGGGTTTCCTTTCAAACTCAAAGCAATCCTAGGCTTCAGTTGCAGCCTTAAGAATGCACACACAGAAGAAGGATTTATTTTCATCTTTCATAGAAATGCATTCTCTAGAAAGGAAGCAAATGGTGTCAAAAAAGCAACATTTGTGGTATGAGAACCCACACGAGCTTCTCAAGCACAAGCTACAATGTGGGCTGACAGCTTAAGCAATGCAGGGTGCAAGATTAGTCACTGCTGTGCTATTCACAGCAGCTCATTTCTTCACTGGTAATTTGTAGAAAAACGTAAGAAAATTTCAAACCCAAAACTTCACTTTTTTTTTAGTTATAGGGAAAGCATCGAGCAATCACTATGTGATAGTGGCTCATGCATAACTACCGTTGTACTTAATCCTGCGAGGATAACTTCATAATGAACAAATCAAAGTTCAAAAGAAGAGGAAAGTATTTAACAGTTACTTCACTGGTAGTCTTAGAATTTAGCTTGTAACCAGCTTTTAAGCATTTCAGGATTCATAAATACACGGCAAGAAGAATCTCAGTGCAAGCTCCTGTAAATTTATGACTAGACAGTCTTATGGCTGCACATTACAGTATTTTAGATAAAATCCAAAGTTGTTAGGATGAAACTGCCAGAATATTTATTGTAAGCTTAAACTTATACAATTAATCAGTAAGATTTTCATAGGTGGTGTAACAAGCTTTACTGTATTATTTCATCTGTTCTTACAGCATCAAGACTTCAAGCTTCTCAAGTAGAACTGCAGAATATGCTGGTTCTCCCTGGTGGCAGAAAGTATACAAATTTTATTTCTCCATTCTGAGACAAAAGAAAAAGTGAAAAGCCTAGAGTTTTGCTGTGGGATGGTTTTGGTTTTTTTTTTTCGCATTGATTTATTCCCACTGTCTGCCCTTTTCATGATCCATTTATATAAAACCTGATTTAGTACTTTGAAAAAATGGAGACACTTACCCAAACTCCTGCAGCATACAGTCAGGAGCCGGCTGAGTAGTCTATAGACTTGAACGAGGAACATCATCCAGAATTTGGGCTCCCCAGAACAAGACAGACATTGACATACTGGACTGAGGGCAGCAGAAGTCCACCAAGGTGACTGAAGAGCTGGAGCACGTGGTGGAAAAGGCTGGTCAAGCTGGGTTTGTTCAGGCCTTAAGAGTAGGCGGCTTTGGGAGGACCTTACTGCTGTCTTCAACTACCTAATGGGAGGGTGTAGAGAAGACACTTCTTGGAGGTGCAGTGGTAGGACAAAATGCAGTGGACACAAACTGGAACATGGGAAATGTCAATTAAATATAGGAAACATTTTTTTTTCACTGCAAATTCACTGGAACTGGTGGCCTAGAGTGGCTGTGGATCTCCATCTCTGGAAGCATTCAGAACTCAACCAGACAATAGTGACATGATCTAGGCACACCTGCTTTGAGGAAGGTGATGGACCAGATGGCCTCTGGAAGTCACCTTAAATTATTCTATCGTTCTGCACACTGGCCTTTTATGCCAGTGACTCTCTCTGGGCAGTCATATAAGCCAAGCACACACAAAGATCTTTTGTTTTGCTTTTAAATTCACCTTAAGTTTTACATTTTTCATTTGTTAAAACATAAAATATAAATGTAGATCACAAGTATGACATCTTAAAAGTAAAGTGACGATTGAGCACGTTGCTTTAAGTACCAGTGGCATTTTATCTGGATTTTAACACACTAGTACACTATGTGAGATGTTACCAGTAGGCAAACTTGAAAATGCAAAGCATGTATTCTGGCATGGCATTTTATTAAGATGTCAAATCTTTTTTGTTAGCAGTCAGTCAGTCATTGAAAACAATCTGTACACATCTAATCTAGTCAGCAAAAATAGCTGTACAACTTTAACATGATATGCCCCATTTATATAGCTCATTATGCTCTGAAGTGATTCTATTCATTGTTGAAGTCCCCACAAAAACAATTACCAGCTTTAACATATATTAAAAGTAACATTACATTCTGCTCTCAAAAGTACAAAAAAATAACACTTTAAATATACACTGGCTCCTAACCTTAGACTGAATCCTATCAGGAAGAGAAATTTGCACTTCAATAGACAGTGCCTTCAACACCATGAGCTCTTCAAAGTGCTTGCCAGAGCGTGTGAACGCCATCCCCACCTACTAGATGATGAAATAAGGCACAGAGGTCAACTACCTTGCCCACAGTCATACAGGGAGCGAGTGGTAGAACCAACAGAGCAGAATTTGGGCTTTTCAGTTGTCCAGTGTAACCACCACATCTCTCTGCCACTATTCAAGTGCAATGGCTTAAGCACTTCTGAGGAGCAAAACTTGCACAGCATACAGTAAACAGAAAGAGCGATCCAGGGCCAGTCAAAGGCTGCAACAATTTCAACCCAAACCAAACAAATTTGGTAGTCAAATAAATCAAAATGCACTTCAGGGAATGATCACATAGAAAATCATATATTAACCTGCAGAGAGAAAGCTCATTAAACATAAGACATAAGGTGTTAGCTTTGCAAAAAGTACTGGTTATCTTAAGCTTGACAGTAGTTCAGGTAATGTTGACTTCATCAGAGAAGTCATATTTTCTGATCAGCAGACATCTTAAACACCATTCTTCTACCAGCAAGGGACACTACTCTGGAGAGTCACACAGAAATGCAAATAAGGGGCCAAGTATCTCTTCAGTAGGCATGGATGTGTATGAGGCACAAAAACCCCACATTAATCGCTTGTGAGGTATGGACTAAGTAGTAGAGAAATACCAATCTGGAAAAATAAAAAAAGTCTAAAATAAATAAGCTTAAGAAAACTGAAAGTCACCCATCAAAATCACCAAGAAATGCATCTTCAGATAGATTATGCTGCAGAAAAGAAAGTGTGATACATGTAATCACTGCTTGGATGAGAAGCATGCTATAGCCTAGCCCTCCGATGACAAATAAGCATTTCAGAAAGCCTGTCCTTGCATAGGATGCTCATGAGATGACTCATTTACAGACAGAGACTGCTGATGGGATTCAGAAACATGTACAGTTTGATTCTGTTCTTCACTGATTTGATGGGAAGGAACCGTATCTTGGCTAGAGTGAGACTGTTGACTTGATTCCTGAGTCAGCTGCACGTGCTGAGCTGGATGTGAAGATCCTGCTAAGTGGACTTCTTCATTTTGTCCTTGATGAGCATGGAGATGTTCTAGTGCTTCCTTGGAAAGAGCGATGACATGCATTTGTTCAGGCTGGGCAGTCTCTATTTGGTTTGCAATCATATTGATACTTTGGATTTGTTCTGCTTGCTCCTGCTGAGCTGAAAGCAGCAAGTTTTGCAACTGCTGTGGTGGCTGAGCCAGCAGCGTGAGGTTAGCAGCCTGCTCTGTTGTCATATTTGGGGCATTTTCTGCAGTAACAATACTAATGCCTTGACTATGACTAGGCATGAAGTTTATATTATGTACTGCATCTGTAACCAGGAGTTGAATTTCCTGCCCTCCAGAGGTGGAAAGTTGATACTGCTGCAGCTGAAGAATGTTTCTCACTTCTGAATTAGTGTTGGTGCTTGGGGCGGCACTGGCTTCCTGAAACTGCTTTTCCTTGCTATGAATTTTCAAATGAGACTTCAGGTTGTCCAGACGAGCAAACTGCAAACTACATTCTGGGCAGGAGAAAGGCTTTTTGCCTGTGTGTAAGATACAGTGTCTTCTCTTCGCACTGGAATCGGAGAAGGATTTTCCACATATACCACAAGAATATGGCTTTTCTCCTCTGCAAAAGAATGTATTTGATCTCACTAAAATATTCACTTTGACAGTGCTGCTTTCTGCAACTTATTATAGAATAAAAAACTTAAAATTATTATTTTGTTTTGCTAAGTCATAAGCACTTAAGAATAGTGACATTAAAAACATTCTCTATTTGACTACCTAATTATTTCTATTTGACTTCACAAAACACACAACACTTTCATTAGCATATACTCAAGACCTCCAGAGATAACATAACTGCCCTCCTGTCATAATACCAGAGTTACAAACTCCATGCTGCTAGACCTTGACAAGAATGCAACAACTTGCTTTGCACAATTGTAAGCACTGACCATTTTAAGAACACTTATTAACAGTGTGGGCTTCAAAACAAAAAGAAGAGTCCAAATCCTAACTTGCTGCCCAACTCAAAGGGATGAGAAATTTTATTGGAAAGGTTTTCTTCTACATAAGGCCCACAACAGTTCTCCAATGATTTAAAAATCTGACATGCCTTTATGCAATACATCACACTGACACGGGTAAAAGATAACTAACGCTGCTAAAGAGACACGAGAGACTACAGGGAAACAGGACAACGCTCCAATAACCTTGTTACACCGTGGCTACTGTTCTGCTGTCAAACAAAAATTGACAGTAAAATTTTCACATAAATAATATAGCAGGAAGTACATTGTCATTACACAGAAAAAAATTCACCAAAGAAGAATCTTACAATGTCTTGGCACACTAGTATTTAACAGTGCAGTACTTATCACTACCAATTATTTCTTTAAACAGATTAAAGCAAAAATGTTACGTCTTTAACCATCCATCCAAAATGCAAACAAGCCCTGACCATTTTATAACTGAACAAGCACTACATACAGTTATCAGACTAGAAGTTACATTTTTAAACAATGTAATGAAAATTAGACGTGCTGTACCTGTGAATTCTAATGTGAGTCTGAAGAGAACTTTTAGCTGTAAATGATTTGCCACAAATTTCACAAGTGAAGGGCTTCTCACCTATCAAAAAGAAATTTGACATCACTTTTTATATAGCACTTCCCATCAATACATTAAAAAACATTTTATATTTTACCATACACAGTATCAAGTGCATACTGTCAAATCCTCACACTTCTGCCATGGGTCAGGACAGATATATGAAACTGAATGAACTCTCTAGCTAAGTGAGGGTATAGTATTTTAAATGTACATCCCTGACGTTTCTCCCCTTTGAAGATAAAGAATTAGGTGATCCAAGCCCTCAGAGCAGCAAAAAACGTGCCTATGATACAGAGGCAGGTGTTCCACATAACACAGGCAAATTTGAAAAAGGCTGACCCTGAACTAGTCAGCATTAATGCTAGGCTCACGTGCAGCACCATGCAGATGAGTAAGCCTGTATTTCCAAACCTGAAAAGTGAAGCCATTATCCTAACAAGTTGGCTGGCTTCCTATAAGGATCCATCATCCTAGGCCTACAATATCCTGGGAACACCAGTCAGAGGAAAAATTAAATTATGGTAGGTTGAATAAATTGTGGGTTTGGTTGTCTGGTTTTTTTAATTGCATTTGGAATTTTTGTGTCTCATTGAGTAGAAGCAGAAGAGCCAAATTAAATAACAAAAAGGTTCACAAGAAACAGATACTACCCAATCAAAGCGAATCCTAATTCACAGCATAACATTGTTGCATTGAGCTTCTTTAAGACACCAGACATGAGAATCCAGATCACCACTGTGGTAATTCACACCATCAAAGCACACCAAAACCAGGGATGGGGCAGGAGCCAGTTTCCAAGGAAGCTTCACATTTAGCACAGAACTGCAATGCTTATCAGCTTTCATATGGCTTTGGAGGGCAGGGGTAAAGGATGAGAGAACAAGAAACATTTGTCAGAAAGGACCTCTAGTCATCCAGTCCCAGCCTCCTACTGAAAACAGGAGTAACCTCCTAAGCAGACTGTATTCTTATGACATGGTGTTACAAAACTGCTGCCAAAGCAGAATAGTTGTATCAGTGTTAACACCTGTCCCCCAGACTCCTTAGAATTTTAATTCTTGCTTTTGAGATGGGACAGATCGATTGTTGTTTCTGCATTGTTAATATTGGTATCTGGCCTGTCTTTTCTGGAAGCAAAATACATTGCAAGCTAGTTTCTGCTAGAACGCATCTTAGTTCATCTATTTTTGCAACTTAACTTGCTAGTATGCTTCCTCTTGTCATTTCCCACCACCAAACTCATTTCCCACTACATTTATAGAGCTGTATCAGCTTCAGATAGAAAACTGTTGTGTGTGTCAACAAATACTATGTTCTCCTCAACAGAAAATGCAGCATTTTTAAGTATAGCAAGTTAACACTACTCTGGATACACCAAAATCTCCCGAAAGCATGAATTCTGACCTCATCATATCCCCCGGGAATTTAAAGCTGTGTTGTTTTCACTGAGAAAAAGAAGGAAATGAATGAGATACATAACTCAATCTTGTGCACACTTTATTACAATCGCAGGCAACATGCTTAAGAATAATTTGATTTTGGGAAGAAACAATCACTAAAGTTTATAGCTATTTTAAAAGAAAAAAATATTCACACATCATCTTACGAACTTATCCTTCACAGGAAACTATTTTAAGAAGCTTATGCTTTGTTACCACGAGAGGGTAGAGCAACATTTTTATCTCTGTTATTCAGCTATTCAAGTATCACCTTGCCCTCTGAATCTCTTAAGACATCCTCTGATGCACTTGCATTAAATCATACCTCCCAGCCCACCTCCTGCCAACATCTGCTTTATTACAGCGCAATAAAAAGGTAAATGGAAATAATTATTTTTCTGGTCAGCAGCATTTTTCATAAGCACCCATCCCTCATAGACAGGGGTGCCCAACTCATTTAGGACATACACTTTCTGTTACTAGTCAGCTCACTTCAAGCCCCGCACACGCTGGATGCGGCTCGCCTGATAAACTGAATTCCCAGTCTAGCATTCTATCACAGGAGAGCTAACTGGCATTTTCTGCAGCAGGCTTTATAAGAATGGGAAAAAAAACCCCTTCCTGTAACAGGCACTGCTTCTGCGCTGTTGTAATACAAGCTTTTTTGTGCTCCTGCATTCTTCATGTCAAACCTCTTCATTAGCAATACAGGCATCATTATGTGCAAGTAGAGCAGAAGTTCATCCCATAGAGACAAGTGTCATTTGCCTAACATGATTTTGTCTGTCTTACTTCAAGAAAAAAAGAAAACAACCAACAAAACATGATGGACAATATTACCTGTATGTGTTCTTAGATGTTTCTTTAACTGAGCTGCATCCATGAATTTGCGACGACACTGGTTACATTCCGGCAGTGAATGGCCTTGTCGCAATAACAAAAAAAGTGTCAGTGCATAAGTGATCCCCTGTATTTCTTCAGTGATCTTTGTTAAAGCACTTTCCTGTAAAATAACCACTTTGATATAATATAGAGGTAAAACAAAACGTGATTCACTGCCTCCTCCCTATCTTAACTGTCATGCTCCTATTTCTCTATTTGATATTATCATGGCAAAAGAGGGGACTGACACCTGCTTCCCCCCCAAACACGCCTTCTCCTGAAGCTTTGTAACTTCTGATTTTTGCTACCACTTCCTGTGTGTGTAGCTTAATCTCCATCCTGCTCCAGAAGTGAGGACACTTCTTAAAGCTTGTTTGCCATTACTAGTTCAAAGTAGTGGGAAACAAGGCAATTTGCACAACAGGCAGCGGACGCAGTTGTTTATACAATTCCTAGCTTCTGGGCGTAACTAATTTTTAATCATTGTAAGAGTCCTTCTCGATTAACTATTTTTCTAAACATTCCATTTATTATACACCATTTTGTCTTTTTCACCCTATTCATTGTTATATCAAGATACCACACATCAGGGTAGCAGAGACTAAATATCACTGAAGAAGAATTTTTGGCTTTAGCCAATCTTCAGGAGGACAAATGAGCACAGACTGTAAGCCAGCTCTTCAACCCAAACTTGCTATACCTGTGTGTACTCGATAGTGGCTCTTGAGCTGTCTCTTTTGGCTGAAGTATTTCCCACACTGGTCGCATGTAAAAGCCTTCTGCCCTGTAAAGAAAATCACTTATTAAAATGTAAGCCACATACAAAGCAAGCGTAAGGAAATAAATAAATAAAACCAGCACACACAAGAGAGAGCCTTTTTCCAGAAAGGCAAATTCCTGGGGGAAGAGAGGTTAGGTTTGCCTTGAAATATTTACCTGTATGTAGGCTCATATGCTCCAGAAGAGAATGTTTTGTTGTCAGAGCCTTACTGCAGACAGTGCAAGTGTATGGCCGTTCTCCAGTGTGCATCCGCTCATGGACTTGAAGAGAATGCTTCTGGGAAAAGCCTTTGCCACACTCACTACACTTAAAAGGGCGCTCCCCTAAAAGCAAAAGATGACATTTTTAAGTATAGATGCATTATTTCTCACTAGATATTCTAAGCTGATAGTGAGATGCACTGCAATGTAGTAGCTACTAAAAAAATGACTTTTGAGTAGCAATAAGGAGAATTAAGAGACAAGCTTCACACAGCAATAAAATAATTCTTTAAGTATTGCCATATAATTCAACATTTAAACAAAGAAATTATTAACTAAACTGCAATCAAGGTAAGACATAAAGGCAACAAGATCTGCTGACAAGAATAAAACGGCAAATGTAGAAGACACACTGTAATTTGGATCAGCGTGCTATTCTGGACAGTTCTTGCTGTAGACAACAGCCCACGTTTCAACTACCTCGCATTTAGCAACAAGTCGCTAAACCCTAACCTAGAAGCAGCAGTCTCTTAATGCCTACCTGTATGGCTTCGCTGATGAATAGCTAAGAAGTGATTATATTTAAATACTTTGCCACAGTCTTTACAGCGAGCTTCAGGACCTGCACGTTTTCTTTTTCCATCAGTTCTCTTTGCCAGTCCTTTTTCATCCTCATCACCGAGAAGTTTATAATCTTTTAGTTTGATTGATCTCCTTATTCTACGTTTGCTATAACGGCTCTGAGTGCTCTGTACTCCTTCAGATTTGGGATCATAATTCTCATCTTTCTCAGCTGACAGACCGACAGCAGCTTCTGAGCCACAAGCAGGTTCATTTTCTTCTGCATCTTTCCTCACTGGAGCGTGTTCACTGGCAACTGTTTCTTCTTCTGCTGCAGTGTCTTTTTTAATAAAATTTTGCTTATTTTGCATGGAGTTGTTCTCTCTCAGCTGCACATCTTCGACAGAATTTGCTCCCAATTTTTCTTCTTGAACATTCTTGACTTTCCTCGGTCGCCCTCGTTTTCGCTTTGGTGGATCTTCATTCTTCTTGTCGCTTGCAGTAACGGCTACAGAGGCTCCACTGTTAGCCGGAGCTGGTAACGTGTTACTTGGGCTACGGCTGGCCTGATAGTCTGTACAGGCCCATACCAAGTCAGTCACTTTCAGCAGCTGTGCAGTAGCCAGAATTTGTTCTGTGCTTTTTTCGCTGGCACGGAGGCAACCAGTGTAGATAAATTCTAGCAGTGCTCCAAAGGTGTCTGCAACCATTCCCTCCAACATGTAAATTGACTGCCCTATTTCGCCCTCATCTACAAACATCATTGAGAAGTATTCACTGCTGGCAGCAAGCAAAGCTTTATGGGCTCTGAATTGCACATTCTCCACTATTAGTGTAATGTCACAAAGAAAATCCTTTTTCCTTTGTTCTTCAAAATTAGCTAGAATGGTATCTTTGTGAGCTTTGGAGTGGATGACGACCAGTTTCTCAGAAGCATCAGAAGTCGTTTCTGCCATTTTTATTGCGAATATGGAAGGAGATGCCTGCAAGAACAGAATAGCTTTAATAAAGAAATATTTTAGAAGTCTGCATTATAAGACACCAAGTATCATTTGCTTTACCAGTCAACAGAGTTCAATGGTTTCTGAACCAACCCTGAAGCCTCTGAACTTTCTTTAAAAAAATCAACACTAATGCTGACACAGATTTTCTTCAAAAGCATTTCTAAATCCTAAGAAATGGCTACAGATAGCTGCTGCTTAGATCAGAATTACTATTATTTCACTTCTCTCTGATGTACTGTGAACTGTATAGCATCTTAAAAAAATGGCAACCCTTTCTCAAAACTCCTTGCACAACTAAAACAATCAGACAAAAAGAACTCTTTGTTCACAGCTCCTAAGTGGAAAAAAATAATGCGGGGGAGGGGGGGGGAGGTCAACTGCAGCTTCATCTCTGCAGATGCCACATTTCAGATTATTCAGGGGCAAGGCTATGAAACCCTGTAGTCAATGACAAAACTTCACTGGCATCAGTGTGGCAGGACTCTGTGCCTTCTTTTACCCACTTCTGAAAATTTCTCTTTCAGAAGCTGTTAAGCTTCAGCCTATGGAGGTGGGCTATAAAAGCAGAAAACCAGCAGCTTTTTAAAGAGCTCCATCTAAAATAGCATTGCCTATGCTATTAGCCACCAATTTGGCTTGCTAAGCTTCTTCAATTGTAAATAGGCAAAAATTGAAAACAAGCAAAAAAAAAAAATCCAGCAATGTTAGAAAAGTCCACCAAATACTACAATGGAAGAGATGTGCCAAAAATGTCCACTTCAAGAGGATCAGCTGACCAAAGGTGAAACAGATTAGCTACCCGTCATCCTAACTTACAGAACTGTCACATTACATACAAGTACATGCTTGTATTTGTATTTAGTGAGCGCAACAGTGCCAATCACTTGAGCGAATGCTGTAAGAAACAACATACGCTCCATACAGATGATACCTAAATGGTACTGAGGTGGCCAACGGGTGATTTTTGAGCCCCGTTCAGCTACCAAACAGTTTGTGCTGGAGCCAGATCGTTTTATCGGGGAGCTTTAATTTCTGGAGGTTGCAGGTCTGACCCAACTCTGCCTTCCAGGACCTCCTGAAGAGCTGCTGCCAACTCTGCCCGCAGGCTTTCCCCAACACCCACACGTGTCTCGGATCCACCGGGTAGCGGGTGTTTTGATGGCACGAAGGACTTTGGCACCCGATCGCGAGGTGACCTGAGTACTTTGTGAGATCCAAACCAGTAGGCTTACCCAAAACCCCTAATAACTCTAGGGGAAGGCTGCACACAAGGGGAAGGCACCCGCGCTGCCGGCACCGTGCTCGGACTCGCTCCAGCCCATCTGCTGACGGGCTGTGGAAGGGCTCACGGGCAACGCGCCCGGTTTTGGGTTTGTTTGGTTTTTTTGGGGGGGGTGCCGACCCCGCCGGGCCTGCCCCTCCACAGCGGCAGCGCGGGCAGGCCCCGCTCGGCTGGCTCCCTGCGGGCGGGAGGCGGCCCGCGGAGCAGGCCGCGCTGCGGGGCGGGTTGGGGAAAAAAAAACACCACCGGCGGCGGGGAGCGAAGACCGGCGGCACCGCAACCCCCCGCCAGCCCCGAGCTCCGTAACTCCCTCCCGCAGGTTCACGGCCGCCCACCCGCGGAAGGCCGCTCAGCCTCCTCAGCGGGGCGAGGCGGTGCGGGGGGAAGGAGCGGGGCGCTGAGCCCCTCGGCCCCGCTGCCCGCCCGGCCCGTGGCCCCCGCCGGCGGTTGGGGGCCCGGCGGGGAGGGAGGGGGAACGGGACACCCGCGTCTCCCGGCGGCGCCCGGCACTCACCGCTCCGCCGCCAACCCCCCCGCCGCCGCCGCACTTCCGGCCCGAGCGGGCAGCGGCGCGCCTCAGCGTCCTGACGTAGGGCCCCGCCCACGGGGGGCGCGCCGGCGGGTTGCCGTAACAAACGTGCAGCGAAGGCGCCACTTCAGGCAAGAGGTTTTAATTTTCAGATGTCGTGGTTAAGCGACCCGGCCGAGAAAGCGTGGTGCCGTTCCCCGGCCGCCGGCGTTAACCGAAGGCAGACCCGTGGGGCGGGAAGGACGAAGCACGCAGCCCGCGCTACGGGAAACCGGGGCCGGCGTCTTTCAGGGCGAGAAAAGCCTGCAGGTTGCCGTCAAAACCCGGGGGCCTGGCCCGCGGCTGGCGGTAGGGCCCCGCCATGGCCGCCCCCAGGTAGGGGAGGAGGCGGCAGTGCTCCACGAACCGCGCCAGCTTCCTCTGGTACCGCTGCCGCGCCGGCTGCGAGCTCCGGGGGTTGTGCGCTGCGAGAAGGGAAGGAGTAGTTTAGTGTCCCCTCTTATCTTGGGGGGATTACGTCAGAGAAAGCGAAAAAGGGGTCAAGCCCACACCCCATGTTTTCGTCCTTGGTGCCGTGGGCCGTGCCCGTCGATGCCAAAGCAACAAGTGGAGCCTGGTAACTCAGAAGTCCCTAACGCCACAAGGGTAGCCGTGCTCGGAAAGGTGGAGGCTTTTGTAAGCAAAGAAACAACAAAGCTACGCTCGGCTGCCTCAGCTTCCCGCTCCCCGGGGCCGTGAGGGGCCGGTGGTGCCACGGGCAGCGACAGACGGGGGTAACGGGGTGCACAGCCCGCACCAGTGGCCCGGCATGGCTGGCGATGGGGCTGTGGCGTCCTTGGCACGAGTGTTCTGTGACCTGAATGCTTTGTCCCGTAAAATATTGGGAGCTGACCGATAGTTCAGAGGAGGAAGGAAATGTGGAGGCCAGGAACTTTGTAAGGAAGATGGCGTTGTTTCTTTTCTTTCTCACTTCTTCGCTTGAAGCCCTGTTTTGGCGTACGTTAGTATTGAGTGCCAATCCTCAGAGCATTCTTTATAATTCTAATTGTTACAGTGAGGCAAAGGAGAAGGAGTGATTTAAGACACCCAAATCACAACACTTTTTTTCCCGTGGATGGTCCTTCATATCTCATTACAAAACTGGACAGCATGAAGAACTACGCTATCAGACACTTCAGCCCACTAGCTTTAAATTATAGACAACTGCATTTAACAGCTTCTGAGTGATTTTTCAAGCATAGCTATATGTAGAGCTCTTACAGGAGTCAAGTTTGAAGGGCACTAAATCACTCTAGTGATGTATGGTTTCATATTCTCTTTCTTTCCGGGACTAAGTCTCCTGCATTTATGATTGATCGCCTGTACCTTCTCTTCTCAGATACTGAAAGCAATCCAGTATTGTTAGAAAAGCTGCAGGAGCAACTAAGCCACTGTTTCTTGTCCCCTATTTAAATGTGAGATTAGAGGGTAACATAAGTTGGAGATGAGAAAGTCTTACTTCAGATAGAAACGGGATGTAAAAAATTTCCAAGGGACCACAATGTGAGGCACTTGGATCAAGTTTTTGATCAAGGATGGCATGACTACTCTGAAGAGACACACAATAATAAATAATGCTGTATTTCCAAGGGAGATTTTTCAGTGTACTGGAATGCTGTATCTTAAAGTTGGAAGCAGTTCTACCCAGCGTTAGAAAAAGATAACTTGTTTTCCAGGATTCCTGTGGTCAAACTGTTTGTCACTGCATGAGGAGAAGAGATTTGTGCACTTGCATAACCTCTCCAGTTCATCATCCGGTGCTAATAATGATTTAATGATGCAATATAGGAGCAAAGCATCCCTAGCATGGACATCATTACGTTAGCAAAGCTGTGCTAACAATAGAATGAAAACAGCCTTTGTGGGTGAAACAAACTACAGTATAAAAGCAGTTTTGCTGGCTTAAGAACTGTACATTTATACAGGGGCTTATCATGTGCCGACACTGTTCAGTGGTCTTCCTTAACAAAGCTATGCTAGCAAAAATCTGCGATAGTCCAAGAAAATGCTGGAGGGCTCTGGAAACTGCATGAGGAAACACAGGATGTGAAGAACTTTAGACAAATAATAAAGATTGCCATTATCTAGAAGAATAAGTAAAAAATTTGAAATAACAAAAGGCAAGGTAAAGTTCAGCCACTGAACAGATTGGCTTATAAAAGGCAAAACTCGTGGGCTGAAGTGGCAGTTTTGCTCCAGAAATCTCCAGCAGTACTGGAAACCAGACCAAAGCTGCAGCAGAGCTGCAAACTAGGTTGAAATCCTGAAAGCTGGCACTATTTAGGCTGATTGCAAACTATTAAAGATTATTGGCTGCAGCTGCTATCTTGGACTCCAAAAAAACCAAACAAGCAAAATTTCTAAAAAATAGCAAATATGAACACAGAAGACAAAGCTTGAGGAACTTTCCTCAGTGGAGTAGTCCTAATCTTTGGTAGCTCCATGAGATGTTTTACTTTATCATTATTTTGTGGGCTGAGTACAAACCACCTAATTTTAATTATGGACTGTTTATCTTTGTTACGGAAAAGTAAGGTGGTCGACTGGACTGTGGATTAAATAATAAAAAGAAGTTAAATGTAATCAACATACTGATACTCTGAACCACATTAATATTCAGATCTTCCCAGAAAATTTCACAAATAAGCAGGCTGATAAATAACATTTCATTTCTCTGTGCTAAAACCTTAAAAATCTAATTAAATCTGCATGGACATCTCTTCTTCCGTACTGTGTAACTTAGTGTGTCAGTACTGAGCCCATGCTAAAGAAGAGCTTTTTTGAAAATGACAGGTGTTCTATGTGCACTTAAGCTGTTTTTCAATACAAAAATACAAACAGACCTCTCATTTACTTATGTAGCTGATGTGTTGTTGGAGATGTGTATGATCAGAAATTTGTCTTCATGTTATCTGCAAAGCAAGGTTTGTTAACAAGTTTTACTTGACCACCTGATACAGTTGAAAAAAGGCAAGCATTCAGGCACCTAAACCATTCCTCAGATAGTATTTCAGCAGCCTTTTATTACAGTAATTTTAGTTAATTTTAAAGGCAACTCAGGTTGTCTATGACTAGTTTAAAATGTAGTACCACCTAGATTATAACATTTTACTTTCTGTTTAAAAACTCCAACAAAGCATGTTAGAAATTTTTTCAAGGCCTTCAGGTTGTTGGTGATAAAATGTCATTAAAGTCTCGTGACTTGTGAGAGATCACTTACCTATCAACCTATCCTATTAACCTTATTTTCCTCCCTGGTCCTTACACACTGCCAAGAAACTTGGCTGTGTGTACTTAAATTGGTATATAACAGTATTTTTCCAAGGTGGACCTAAGAAAACTACACAAATTGCTTGTCAATGTTATATCAGATGATCGACTGCATTTATGTAATTAGTTATTTTTATAGCATATTATTTTATACACTACCTTTTAAGTGGCAGGCGACAAACAGCAGAGCGGTTTTTTTTACACTTAGGAATGGAAACTTCGGCTTTAAGCAGCCTACTTCATTCAGAGCTTTTATTAGAGAAGTTGCTACTCCCTAAAGAAAGAAAACAGTTTTAACAGACCATTACAGAAATCTTCAACGAAGATATATTTAAAGCCTGATCCTGTTGTCATGCAAATCTAACAATATAGGATGATACCTAAGTTGGTGAATTGTAGAAGATAACAAATAATATAAAATAGGGAGGAAAGTGACCATGAATCATTTTTTATTTCATATTCATGTCTCAAAATGTAACCAACTATCCTTAAATGATTCCAGATAGGCTTGTGTCTGTCCTGGTGTTAAAAATCAAAGTAAAATGTAATCTTGGAAGATACGATAATCAAAAGAGTCAGAAAATCCATCATATAATATTGCAGTTTATTATTCTCCTCTGATGGTCTTTCTTGTATTTTTTCCATTAAAGCTACAAATATCTGTTCTTTTAAAGCTTTAAAACAATTCCTCTCAATTGCAAGTACACAGTTTTCAATTTAATATAATCCCATTAATAAACAAAAGATTCATATTGCATTAAAAATGAAATAAACTGGGTGGGATATACTATACATTGCAAAATCGTGTTTTAAAATAGAAAAGCAAAAACTGGCCTGTTCAAGGTATCCAGCCAAAGGAAGTGCAGTGAGGGGTATTGGCTCCTTTATTGGAGGGAGTTTATGTGGAAGCTTCAGATTCCAGTACTTCTCTGGTAACCTAAGCAGGTAAAAAGTAAGCACTTTTAAGATGTTGTTGTGGTTTAACCTCAGCCAGCAGCTAGGCACCATGCAGCTGCTTGCTCACTCCTCCCCCACCCAGTGGGATGGGGAGGAGAATTGAAGAAGTAAAACTCAGGGGTTGAGATAAGAACAGTTTAATAACTAAAGTAAAATAAAATATAATAATAATAATAAAAAGGAATATTAAGAAAAAAAAAAGAAAAATAAAACCCAAGAAAAGACAAGTGATGCACAATGCAATAGCTCACCAACAACTGACCGATGCCTGAGCAGTGATCCGCCCCTCCCGGCCAACTCCCCCCCCAGTTTATATACGGAGCATGACGTTCTATGGTATGGAATATCCCTTTGGCTAGTTCAGGTCAGTGGTCCTGGCCATGCTCCCTCCCAGCTTCTTGTGCACCTGCTCGCTGGCAGAGCATGGGAAACTGAAAAATCCTTGACTTAGGATAGGTGCTATTATTTAGCAACAACTAAAACATCAGTGTGTTATCAACATTATTTTCACACTAAATCTAAAACACACTGTACCAGCTACTAAAAAGAAACTTAACTCTATCCCAGCTGAAACCAGGACAGATGTATAAACTGTGACATGATTAAAGATTAAAATACAGTTAGTATATTCACCTCATAAACTTCAGAAGTTTTTCTTCACTTTCAAAAATATATACCTTATCTTGATATTTTGCTGCATACTCGATGTTGCCAGGCACCAAAGCTTCATATCTGAAGAGACGGGGCAAGAACAACTACTGATTCACAAGAAATGTAAAACATTTGGGCGGTGTAAATTCATGAGCTACTGAGAGCCTTCTGGTATTTTAGCAAGTACAGGAACTACAAAAAAGTAGCAATTGGATCATCCAATTTTCTACCATGTGACTGACAGTTACAAGGCTCAAAATCTGAGAGAGTCTGCCTCAAAATCTGCTTAGTAAGCAGCTTTTATAGTGCTTCTTTAGAGCTCCTCTAGTTAAAATGCCAATCGTAGTTGTTCAGCAGATTAAGAAGGGACAGCATAGAATTGACTATTATGGTTCTACCTTGCTGAGAAATTCCTGCACACTGAGGAAATCAGTGGGACTTTATGGTAGAGCTTTATGGATCTCTTATAAAAATCATAGTAGCTAGTCTTGCATTTACTAAGGTTTTGTGAGATTTGTTTGAACTTTTGAAGACTTATGATAGAGAAAACTCAAACTATATCTGAGGAGTCTTCATCATAAAAGACAGTAAACCAGCAGAGATCCTTGTGGAACCTGTAGCCATATGAGTTTCAAAAGGTGATTTTACATTGATTTCCAAAGCCACAGGCACAACATAGAGATTTGTAATTGCTTTTCCTGTCCAAGTCCTGAACACTATTAAAAAGTACTTTGGAAGTATTTCCTCATTAATATGTTAATATAGGACACATAGTCTGTAATTCAGATTATGAAAACTGCAGTGATGTACCTCTGTTTTCCATCTAGGTAAGTGACTGGACAATATCCCTGCATTTCAGCACTTATAGGGAATAAGGCCTTCACTTCTGCCGCCGTCAGTTTCTCTGGTAGCTTATCTGGGGGTGGGAGAGGGTGAGGTGCCAGTGGTGGCACATAAACCTCTGGTCTGCTCAAGAATTTCTGTACAAAAATAAATTAGATGTTTTTATAATGAAAGAAGCACTGTAAGACTGTTAGTCAAACTCCAGAGGACTGGCTCACACAATTTAGATACTTGTTTCTTCTACAACACCTTAGTGTGGTGGCACTGCTGCTGCTTTCGGCTAAGTAATTTCTTTTCCAACCCACTCTCAGTTGAAGTCATCACTGTCCGCCCACCGTCCATCACTATCCATTGCTATCATTAGCCACTGTCTACCTCCAGTCTCCCCAAAACAGATGGAGAAAGGAGGAAATGGTTGTTTTAAAATGAATGTTTTATCTATGACAATTTGTTAGAGGAGATTTGGTTTGAATGGACTCTGCTGCATTTTGTCGGCCTAGATGTTTGATAGCAGAAGTACACAGAACAAAAGCTTGAATACTAACAACGCTAGTCTAATTCAGATTACATATTGCTTGTTTCTGTATGGAATCAAAGAATCTAAGCAACAATGTTCCCTCTTCCCGTAATCGCCTCCCAACCTGCTTTTTGACACTTACGTCCAGTTCTTCCTGTGAAGCCATTTTGTAATAGTGTCCTCGGAATTCTGCAGCAAACTGCAATGATGACATTACAGAGCAGTCAACCAGTTCACCCTTTTCTGCAAGGCTGACGGGACAGTACTGTCCAAACTCCCCCAGCCGATACTGCAGCTCTTCAGGAGTGATACATAAATCAGCAATGCCAGCTGCTTTTCCTGTTAATAAAAGCAATTAATGATAATGTTTTATTAATGAAAGACATAGAAACATCAAACATTTCTATTCAGAAATGTTACAGTTTAGAAGTTGTTATAATTCATCGTGTGAAAGTTACATGAAATAATGAGACTTAAAATAGCAGGTTTTTGTAGATTGATACTACAATGAAGTTGCAACCCGTTTTACCAATTAATTTTGATAACATTTTTCTAGCACTTAAACAATATAATAATTATTAATTATGTGGGATCCTTTGCATGCTTAACTTATTAGTCTGTTTTCCCTGGGACAGTTTTATTTACAATTTATTATTTTATTCCTTTGCGTTGCTAAGGAACATTTCAGCTATTATTTTATTTCTTTACACTGCTGAAGAAGAGTACAAGGTGTGATGAAAGCCTCCCCTTTATTCATCCATGTCTTGCAAATGCTACAGTCTATCTGGATGAAATATATTCAAAATCTTGAATAAAATGTCATATAAAATCCAAACCATTTAAAAATTGTGCTTTTCAAGACTGATGTGAAAAAGTTAAATGTATTTACATTTTTTTTGGCTTATGACTTCAATTTTTAAGAAGGGTGCAGCCACAGACATGTAAAAGTTAAAACCAAAAGGTGGGTATAAGATAAGGAAGTCTGTTTGCCCTTCAGAGGAATTCTAGTTAAACTGTACAGGCATGTTTAAAAAGGCATATTTAATCCTGACCAGAGCTGACACACCAAAATGCAAGCGGGAACCGTGTCATTTTAGACTAAAGCGTTTTTCCTCCCACAGCACAAAAATTAACTTAGATGGCATATTTAACCTTAATTCTGATTTTATAATTAACATTTTCCCCCTCCTTCCCTCTTCCTCCACTGACACTTAAGCGAAACTGCAAGTCATTGTTCCCATTGCATACTTTGGCTTCCCTTTGTGATTTATCACCCAATGTTGAGGAATCTGCTGTGGCCCTTGAGATCTCTGATGTCTTTCAGCTGTATTCTGTTACCCTGTTCTTTGGAGGATGTCCTGTAGTTGGTTTTTTCTTCGCTCTCTTCAAGAGATCTTTTCAAGATCTCTGCAGATGAGATCAAAGAATTTGAGGGTATGTATGTGCCCAAGAATTAGCTTCAACCAAAGCAAGCTGAAGTTGAAATGCAGTCATTACATTGCAGCTTCTTAAAGAAATGAATATTATTCTGAGAAACTTTGTTTTTCTTTTACCTTCTTTTACTCTTTCCAGGTATATCTGGATTTCTTTAGCAACCACTTGAACTTCCTGCAGTACTTTGTTCCAGATCCACCACTTGCTCTGACAGGCATCAATCACACACCAGTTCTGATGCTCCTTCTTATAGTAAGTCCTAATTGCATCAATGTGCTGTTTATAGCAGGAATTTTTAATAGCTAGAATCTGTGAGCTGTCATGTTCAGGGTAGGGAGGTCTGAAGAAAATGAAAAATAAAAGTCTGAAGGTTAGATCATTTCACTGAATTTCAGATGTAAATTCTAGAATTCACTTTAAGTCCTTTTTACAAAATTCTGCTTATTTGACACTGTAGAACATATTTGAGAAATGCAACTTTCTTATTAAGAATATTACCAGTTACATATGAAAAGCAGCATACTTCTGATCAGACAGTTATGTTGAGAAACAAACAAAACTTTTGCTATTAATGTCCTAAATACAACTCAATAATTTTGTAAAGGATTTGGAATGTATCATCACATATTAACTAACACACATGACCAATACACCATTAAATGGTACCCTAGACAAAATGCTATGAGACTTTAAAATGGAAGTCAACCATTTATTGAAAAACAGGCTTAATTTTGAATTATGCTGTTTGAAGTCAAGAAGTAGCCATAATCCTTGAATACATTTTGAAAACTGTCTGTCATATTTTGATATACATAAATGAAAATAATCCATCTGACCTCTAAAAGTACTATGCAAGACCAGAAAAGATATTTTGACTAGAGCATAGAAGCATTTCCTGTTCTGGTTCTTAATTTAAGTGATGCCAAAAAAAAATATAAACTTCTGTTTTAATAGGATTAATTTCTCTGTAAGTTGTACCTTTCAGAAATATCTGATATTGCACATTTGATTTGTATTTAAGCCTATGAAATATAATTAGTTTGGTATTTAAAATGAAAAATTTAAAGGAAATACTTTCAAAAAGACAGCATTAATTTAATTTTTTGCAATGCAAATTGCCTTTAAGCTTTCAGTAAACAATTAAGCATTGTACTGATTCCTTGATAAAAAGAAAGAGACAAAATGAAAGAGACATGCAATTATGCTCTCTGGAACTTCTTAGAAACACTTCCTCTAATGAGAACCAGGTTCTTATACAATTAAATTTTAAGGTGAATGTTCTGTTCTTTTTAATTCTCTGTCTGTTTATAAACTACTTACTGCCTTTCCTCAAAAACAACCAACAGCTCTTTAAACAGAATATTTATCTCCTTAGAAAAACAAAGGAGAAGGGAGCGAGCTGAATTGAAATGTTTAGATGAGTAACTCATGAATTGTATACATTATTAAAATATACATTAGTTCCATCTTTTGAAAAGAACTCCAATTAAAACTTACAAGAGAGCTTATTAGATGAAGTATCAATTTCCTTTATGATGATAATAATTGAATTGATGAATAATAAACTTCAGCAGCAGAGTGAACTACTAACACTTCTGATGCACGATTTCGTTAAAACCAGTTTAACTAAGCAGTGGGTGCACAGCATTGCACATCTGTGACCTCAGTCATGCAATTAGGGGATCTGGCCAGAGAATGCCACAAATTCCTTATGTCTCCATTTCTGGTCTACGGAAATCAAAGCATTAGAATGTAGAGAGACTGGTGCCCATGTCTTTTCATACGTGGAGTTCAGAAACAGCTGGGTTATGGACCAGCTTAGATGCAGCCTCTCTGGGTATAGCCCTGAGGCACATAAATAGAGAAATGACAATATAATGTGGATAAAAATATTGCTGTCAGGGAGTATCACTACCTGTTCGTGCTTTCCTTATCCAACAGTGCTCTTCTGAACACTTCCTTTGCATCCATTTCCAATTCAAAGATTTTCACTGGAATAATCCTAGCTGATTCCAGGAGGTTTACTTGTTTTCTTGTTACAGGATATCCATCAATTATAACTCTGCATACAAACAGAAACAGAAAGATGGTTTTCCTAAGAAGTCAGTTTCTAATTAACCATTAAGACTATGTGTATTCCTAGCACATTCTCAATGGAGACAAAGGTCTACACCCATGCCATGAAGTTTTTGCTGCTCTGACTTGATAGACACAGTCTTCACTGCTAAGAATTTATAATAAAATAAAAAAAAAAAATCAAGTAGATAGAATAAGAAATAGTAAAGACTAAAGGAAATACACAAAGGGCTGAAGGTATAGAAATGTAAGTGGATGACTCTGAGTTATAAAAATGGTGGACTTTAAAATTCTGACACATCAATCATTCAGAAACATAATTTTAGCTATGGGAAATCTCCATATGTATTGGGAGAAGTAGTTTGCAAAGTGAAAAGTAAAATGATTTACAGTACTTGAAGAGTTTTTTAAATCATATTGAAAAAGAAATGCTTTTCACATATTAGGCAATACTGGGGCTAAATATACTGAAACAATATTCCAGTATTTAACATGAAAGAAAAGTTGAAAGAATTCTGATCTCAAGCTCAAATAACTTTCAGAGATTATTCCAGAATTGCCTTTCCCTGTAACAATTCTCCTTTTTTTGGGGAGAGGAGTTGAGTGTCATGAAATCATGATCACGAAGCTTTTAAAGTCTGCCCAGTTTGGAAGGTGTTTCAGTGGTGGAGAAAGAGCCTAGGAAATCAGGATCACATATGAATGAGGTGGAAAGACTCACTGGTTTCAGTTCCTCCTTAATAACTTCGGTTGTTAACAAAACCAGAAAAAACCCTGAGTACTGAACCAGTCTGCATGACCAAAGAGAATCAAATGTGCCCAGGTTGGTGCTGGAGTTGGTATAAGAGAGATAAAATAGTAGTTCTCAAAGGATAGTAGAAAATACTGCTTTATTGACTGAAAATAAAAGGTAACTTTCATAAAGCATATTACTTGGATTTACTGGAATATACTTACTTGAAAATTGCAGAAAATTATGCTTCAGTCTGGTGAAGAACCTCATTTTGTATGGATTATTTTCTTAATGCATAAACCACTGATGTGTTTTAGTGAAATCATTTTACAGTGATAACATGGGAATCACTGCCTATGAAGGGACTGGCATGTCTTGAAAAAAACCCTGAAACCCAAACAAGACTCTTACCCGGTGGTATTACACACGTGATTCATCAGAGCCACATCAAGAGCCTGGATGGCCAGTTCGTCGGGTACGGTCAGTCCTTTGTGAAGATGCCACTTTAACAGAAGTGCCAACTCACTCTCCGGCTGATTGTTTAACACTAGCCGTATGGCATCTCCCGTACTCAGGCGCAGTAACCCATATACACTTGCAAATTTCTTGGCAACTGCAAAACATTTTGATTTCAACACACGACTTTTATGTAAGCAACATCACAAACTAGCAGTCTGTTAAAGTATGTCCTTAATCTTAGAAGCTAACTGCTCAGCTCGTTCCCTGGGTCATTGCCAATGCATAATCTTGGTAAGTGGGTGCCTAACCTTGCTTAGGCCCCTAAAGGGCCCAAACCTTTGCATACATTCAGAGCATGCCCAATGCGCTAACAGCGTTCCATTCAGCACAAACCTCAGCAACAATAGTCAATATTATTACAAAATATCTTAGAAAATATGCTTCCACTGCTGCCTCTTTTACAGAACAGCCTAGCAGTTAGATCATATATCCAGGAAATGGGAAAAATGGTTAAAAATCCCTCCTTAATACAGGAGAATTTGAACCTGTCTCTTCTTTTTCTAACACCCTATTCTAATCATTAGGCTACGGTGTAAGCTGATTTTTTTCCTCCTCCAGTTAAAGGCAGAGACCTGTGAATTGAAAGAGTTGTAGAGAAAGAAGGAGAGGGGAGAAAGACAGAAATCTTGGTTTTTTTAGTCTAGAAGTTTGGAAACAGACTGGGGAATGTGGAGTTTTGGGTTCTGGTCCTTGATCCTAGGAATACTTCTTTGTTTTACATTAGATCATATTGACTGAAAGAAATAAGAAACAATTAGAAAAGAATCAGAAATAATAGTGTAAGTCTGGATTTTCTAAGTGCCAGTCCAGGTCACTAACTTCTTAAGAAGCTGGGGTAAAATTCAGATGGACAATGCATAAATATCTGACTGTAAAATGAGACACTAGAGAATGTAAGTAAAGGATTCTATGCTCAGCAAGAAGAGCAGGAAGCTCAACAATATTAATGGTTTATGATTTTTTAATAGCAGTAATGACAGATACAGCTTCAGTCATTAGATAATGTTTTGCTTTATAGATAATACGGGCTCCTACCTGTAGTCTTTCCAGATTTTGGAGGTCCCACAATTGCAATCTTAACTGGCACAGCTGGTTTAGGTTTTGACTGACGAATATATTTGATGGGATTTTTCATAAATGTTTCTTTATTTTCTTTACTTGAAAAGAAATAAATGTATTGTCGATGGATTACAGGAAAGACTGTGTTTCCATGGCTTTGTTGTGGCTTGATTACATCTCCTTCACTTAGCTGTAGCATATATAAAATGGAAGCAGTTGATTAGGTTTGACAAAGCCTCCTCTCCCTCCATCCTAAAGAAGGGGCTTTATAGGCAGGTAGAGGAGTACCAACTGTATGAAACAAACCATCACAGCATTCTGAAATTCATACATATGGACATAATATATTGTCCGAGTCTGAGGAACTTCCATACATACACAATTCTTGTACAAAAAGATGAAGCAAACATTGAAGAAAGAATATTCACTGTTTCCAGTAGGTGGTACCATAACACTTTCTGTCTGTCAAGAGAGTGTAGTCAGAGGTATAACATAATACTTCTTTTAATTTTCAAAGAATAAAGAAAATAATTTTATTCCTCTGTGAATTAAAACCACTTATCTGCCTGACAGTAGAAGATACACTGAGAATATTGTATTCAGCAGAAGTCATGCACAAATGAAGAAAACAGAAAAGAGTATCAATACTTCATTGTGGTGAAGTGTAAAACCACAACAAGGCAAGTCAAAAAAGCTTTTAGTAAAATACATAGACACTGCTGATGAAATCTTTTCAAACACATCAGACAGCCCAGTAGAAAGTCTGTAGGGTTGGTGCATCATTGAGATGTACGAGGAGCACTAATGGCAGAAATGGTCATTGCAGAAATACTAAATTAATTCCTTGCACCACTGTTCACTATGGAAGAACTTGGTGTATGTCTCTGTTGCAGCCCTTCTTGGAGGAACTGCCTTAAAGTGTCAATAAAAGATGTTTTAAAACAATGTGTTGACATCTGTAGAAAAAATTGCCCAGACCAGATGGCATTCACCTCACAGTTCTAAAGGGACTCGGAAGTGAAATTTTTACTGACTAATGTGTAACCTATTGCTTACGTTGGCCTTCCTTCCACAAAAAAGGAAGGTGGAGAAAGTGACTGTTTTTTGAAAAGGCCTTCAGGATGGATCCTGGCAAACATAGTCCAGTAAATCTGACCCTGTACTGAGTAAATTGAAATATATTAAGGAAAAAAACAGTAGTTACAGGCATACATATGAACTAATGGGGAAGAGTCAACTCAGCTTCTGGTAGAGAGAAATCATACTTCACAAATCTATTAGTATTCTTTGAAGGCGTCAGTAAATATATATAGATAAGTTGATCTGGTTGTTACAGTAAGAGATGAGGCTGTTCTACTGCGCGGCGTTACCTTGCCGGAGCCTTCTCTGATTCTTAGGTTCCTATTCCTGCATCAAGTCATTTTGGGGTGCTTGCCCTCAATTTGTAAGATGTCAGGAGTCTGTTCTACTGTATATCTGCTCCCATTCCTCCCTCAGCTCATCACTTTTATTCTCTGCTTATCTAATCAGTTGCATAACTCCTTCCCTTTCCCCCAAATTTAATCTAAAAGTAATTGGCATATACTCTATCTGCCTTTCTACAAAAAACCCCTCCAGTCCTTAATCAATTTCATCATTTCTATTATATCCTAAAATACCCTCAAAATGATCCTATTTCCCTTTCCTTATTGTCAGCACATACATTTCTACTGTCAGCACACCACTCTGATTTTATCTAATAGCTTTCTATGACTTCTTTCTTCTAACTGAATTGTACTTTTTGGTTGGTAAAAAACCCCTATACAGCATGAATGAATGAATTGGAGAGATGGAATGACAAAAATGTAGTGAAGTCTAATAGAACAAAGTGCAAGGTCTAGCATGTAGGGACTAAAAAGAATTTCACATATAAGCTAGGGTTCAGTAATTGGAAATGACAGAAGAGAAGAAATATCTACTTCTATTAATATGTCCCTAGATTACTAGATGCCAATCTGATGCAGCCATAGAAAAGGCAATTCTGATCCTAAAACATTTTAAGTAAGTATTTTGATTATACAAAGCTATAATAAGAGCTGATCTGTGTACAATTCTGATTGCCAAGATTAAAGAAAGATAAACATAATCTGGAACAGGTGAAGACTCAACATGATGACTATACAAAAGGGAATAAAAGTTACTTGATTAATTAGTGTAGTAAAATAAAGGCCAAAATATGTTTCCTTCAGGAAATTCCTATTTCCTGTATCTTGTTCACTGTTTGGTTGGTTTTTTTACCCTCTTTTTTATTTCTGGTTTACTTACAATCCAACCTGCTTTTATTTCTAGCATTAAAACCAAAAATTTACCCACTAACATTTCACTTGCTACCTATAAAACTGTATTAGCTCACTTTTGGGGATAGACGTTGTGGACACATATTTAGCTAACGATCGCAAGAGCATTTCAGATGCCTTTAGAAGACCTTGAACAGAATAAACAAGAAGACAAAAAAAGAAAGATGCCAATTAGAAGAACACAGGTGCGCATTCCACGATAAAGGGAACTTGGCACAAAGAACCTCAATTCGGGGGTTTATCTTGATCAAATAGACTGAGACAAGTTTTGCATGTTTTAGTTGGTATAACCAATTATGTCCTATGTTTATGCGCGTGTACAGAGTTGATATAACCAATCATATTTTATGCTTGTGCGCATGTACAGTGACTTTGCAGAATATATGATTATAAATATGTGTGTGTTTTAGCAATAAACGTCGTCTGCTTTCAACTTTACAGGCATCCGTTTATTTCTACCTCCTGCAAGACAATGAGTACTTTCTGCCCTCAACTTTCCAGATCTCTAGTAAAATACTATGGAGTTAGATTTGTTGCTCTTCAACATTTGTAAATTTTGACAACACAGAATTTTTGGTGATTAATTGCCTACATTTAACATTTTTGGTTTACTTTTTTGTCACTGCTATGGTTGGTGGCCACCTGTGTGGCTTCTTACAGATTCAAAACCCAAATCCTTTCAGTTTGTTTTCACTGCTTCTGGAAGGCTTTAAGACCTCTGTTGTCCTGTGTTTTGTAGATCATTAAGAATTAGGCATTTCCTTCTGATTTGGTGATACCTTTAATTGTGTTGCTAATGCTAATGTAACAGATTTTACTAAATGCCTCTCAGCCTTAATTTAGCTGCAAGACTTTTGTGACTAACACTTCTTATTATCAATGCTTGCTGTATTTTGTGTATATTCAGTGGTGTAGTTTTGATTCAGTAATGTAGTTTTCATTAAATATTTCTGGTATTAGTTGCTACTGTCTGATAATTTTTTTTTAATGTGAAATACATTTTTTAAAAGTATTACTTATTGAAAATATTCTTCAGCTATTTAAGAACATTACCTTGATTGGGTCCCACTGACCAAAAGAACTTGGAAATTTATACGAGAAAACTAGCATCTTATGTGCAAGTGGCAAACTTATTGGGTAACATTTCTCAAAAATGCTTCCACGATTTTCCATTAGAGAATTCAGCTTGCTATATATTTGGTAGCATACGATGTGAGGCTTCCGTCCTCCATTGATCTCAATTTGTGGTATTAACAATTTTTCAAGTTCTTCCTGGTTAATGAAAACATAACGAAATATTAGAATCATAAACATGATCAGATTTTTAATAATGACTGACAGCAAGATTTTCTGTGAACTATCAAGGATTTCTTGAGCATGTTCTCAGTCACAGTAAATCAGCAAAATTTGATTTGAGATGAGGATTGGTCTTCCTGCCCATTGAAGTTTAAATTACCCAGCCTATATTAATATAACACTACATTAAAAAAAAAGGACAATTTGACAGTTAACTTTGAGGAATCAACTGTGATAAATCTAAAGCTTGAGAAGTATTTTTTATTTAAAAAATAATCAAATATCATTCTTTCCCTACTCCAAACAATTTAGGATGGCATATTTAATTGCTTTCTAAAAATCTTGCTGCTCTGTGGTGACTTCTTATTCCCCAGCTTATTCAGGTAAAATATAAAACCAATCCATCTTCTGCAGAGTTTTTTGTAGCGACCTAAGACTTTTAGAATGCTGCTGTGTTTTAATGTTGTCATTTAGTTTTCCATAAAAGACCAAGATTCCATAATGTCAAAGAAGACAAACAATTAAAGAATCAGAGAACAATAAAGAAGAGTCTTGAATAATGAATCAAAAATAGTAAATTATTTAAAGTTATTCATAAAGGCATAAATGTTCTTGGAATTAAAAAAATAATGGGAAAAATACTGAGTAAGCTGTAACTAGGGGACATTAGTAGTATCTAGTCCCAATATGTAATTCTATTGTATGATACTACTTCTGTGTAATTCCTCAACTTACATTTAATATCTATATAGATTCACAGTCTTGGATCTTTCCACTTACTATCATAAGCAGAACTCAATATATAACAAATTCTAAAACACTAGTCACCTCTATGGTCACTGAGATTTATGTACTTCTTGAGAGAAACAAAAGTTGCTGACTCTTAATTGCTTGTTCCTTTTCTGATCAAGTTTTCATCAGTTTACTAATGCAACAAATTATATGCTCCCAAATGAGAGAGAGGAAAATGCTCCATGAGCTACAGTATTCCACTAGCTTTAACTTGAAACGTATTGTTCACATAAAGAGCTAAGTTTGTTACTGGGATTTCTTGTTTATTGTCTCTTGTGAGCCTTATCCTAAATTCTTTCCAATTCTATTTTGCAAATTCAGTTTATACTCAGGAAAGTGAAATTGGCAACAAGCTTCATTCAGAACCCCTAAAATTATTTTTGTGATTATCATTGGGATACATGATTATATGCATTGAATAGTTCAATAAAATTATGACATTTTACAGTCACTTTTGAAAGTTGAATGTAGTTTCAATTCACCTTCTTCCAAATTTAATGGAAAGGTGAATCTTTGAGCACAAAACAATCTTTCCCACACAGCTTACACTTCCTTGTAGTGCAAAGAATGTTAAGAGTTTACTCTTGATTCATCTGACATTTAATCCATTAACTATTATAATAAAGTGAACCTTGAATCAGTCACACTTATGGTGTTGGTAAAGGTTGGATTTATTTTGAAATCTTACATCTATGTCTTGGCTATCTACTTCTGTAAACTTTCTCTCTGGTCAGTGGGTAGAGTTTCTTCTAAATCATAATTAGTTTCCTCCTGAAGTAAGATACTTAGTTTACAGTAAACAAATGGCACCAATCTATTTATTGCCTTAGATGTGGGCATTAATGTTGCAGATATCTAAAGTTAGATGGGGTTACCTCGCCATAGGTAACTGCACTGATTTAAAGAAAATCATGTTACTAAGAACTGTATTAAAAAATTAGAGTTGTCTAATAAGAATTTTGCCTTAAAAATTATTTTGAAATACTGTTCATATACTTATGACTCTCTAGATTGGTTGCCTGCATCAACTGACCTAACAAAAAGGAAATAAGGACCCCAAGACTGGGTAGGTCTAGCCAAAAGTTTCCTTTGGGTTTCCCCCCCTCCCCAATATTAGTCTTATAAATTATATACTTTTTAAAGTACACGCCTTCTCACTACAGCCTTCATCTTGCTAACATATTTAGATCATGAGTACAGCAGCATGATTGTTTAAGCCCTATAACTTTTGAATTTGACAACTAAAATAAAACTCTTCTTGCATCATGTGATTATACAATTTAACAAAATAAGCAGTGGATTAGGTACCTGTACACCTTGTAAACTGTCTAGTTCTGAATCAAATTTTTCTGCAATTTCATTTTGTATGCGGTCAACAGCATCAATCTCCTGTTCTTCTTCAGCCTCTTCTTCTTCTTCTTCTAAAAACTCTTCTTCAAGTATAGCTTCAACATCTTCATTTTCATTCTCATCTTCCTCCTCAGTGGCTTCATAATGGTCCTTATTTGCTAAAGCCTATAAAAGTAAAATATTTTGTTGTTTCATGTCTATGATACAGATGTTTTCAAGGAACATATGGTATACTTGCATCTTTTAATTAGAAAATCATTAATTCAACAAAACCTCATTTTGGAGTATCCTTTATCGTAAGCAAAAATCTAGTAAATTCTAGAATCATATTTCAGAAGAAAATAGAGGTACTGCATACTACATACAGTGAAGCATTGTACCAGTTCCAAGAGTGCTTAAAAAACTGAAGTGCTACACTGCAGTTTTGATAAGAGGAGTATTTTTTCATACATAGTATTGTAGTTTGGCAGGACTTTGTTATAAGCAAGCTTATTAGCTGCAAGTGTAGGTGACAGAAGTTCATGAGCAGTCAAGTAGTACATTAATGCATTTATAAATATACTATGTAATTGAGTTTGGGCAGAAATCCTGGTACAGTCCTATTCTGGATCAACCATGGATTTGACATGGTACTTAAAACACATGCCTAATTGCAATTAGTGGGACTACTCTTATGCTTACAAATTCGATGCATAAAACACCTTTGTAAGTATTTTGCTGAATCGGAGCACATATTGAGAATTCTTTTAAAATTGTTTTTAGTGTTCATGAGTCAATAGTTTCTAAAACAATTTAAACATGTCAAATTATTTTTGAAAGTGGAAGTTTCTGACAGTCCATCACATTTTTACTATTCTACATTGCCCTGAAAACTGACTAAAAGCTCTAGAAATTTCCAAGATATGAATGCAAACACTTCTATTTAAAATCTTTTTATTAGCTTGTTTTCTTACCTCCTGTTTCTTTTGTTTTTTTTCTGCTAAAAGTTCTTCTCTTCTTCTAGCAATCTTCTCATCCTGTTAGTGAAAAAAGATGTAAGAAGACAATGATATTTGCTAATAAAAACTGTCCTCTGAGTATTGGTAATGTGACCTAGAATTAATGTTGTACTTTCCACCTAAAAACTCTGTTTCTAGTTGCTTCTAATGTTAAAAAATATTATCTCTGCGGCTTGAAATTTTGCAGACTAGATATACCTCTCTACTAGGTGAACATGTAAGTAAATTTTAGTAAAACTAACTTGGCAACTTCTGAGATTGATATTGGAGGGGGGAGGGGAAGTCTGTGATTCTGATCACACTGCAAATATAATATTTTTATTGGTAAGCTACAGAGTTTCTAAATTTATAGGTGGTCTCTGCCATTTGGCAAAGGGGCGACTGAGTGTAGTATTAAATGTGTGCTGTTCCCTATATCTGTTTAAAACTGCCCAATTTTGACCAAGTTATAAGCATTTGAAATATAGTCCCCCATACATACTCAGTCGATAAATGTCAAATACCTGATGGCTAAATCCTAACTCGGAAGTGATATGCAGAAGCATTCTACTTAAGGCCAGTGGGGTTGATGGGGATTCAACCTGTAATTGCTGTTCTTGCACACTCTAATGCTGTCACCTGAACTGAGATCAGAAAAACTGAGTATATCAACACTCAGGCAATAGTGCAATTTTAAAAATCCATGTTAACACCAAATGAAGTGGCCTGGATACCAGAGCATTCTAACCAGAGCAGCAAGAAACTCTGCACAGACTAATTTTCTCTACTTTTGTGACTAAACTCTGGTATTCCTGAACGACATGTCACTGCAGGTGTACTCCTTGCTCTCAGTATCCTGGTGCCAGCTTCTTTCAGTGGAGAAGGAGCCTCTAGGGTAGCATTCAAATGGTCTGTCTGCTTTTCCCAGACTCTCTGCATGTCCTCCAGCTTTAGTAACAGAAGGAGGGATAACAGTACACCCAGAAATGCTGCATTCTCACAGTACCATCTGACTTGCTCACCAACTGGATGCTATGGAAAAATACTCAATGTGTAACTAAAAACTATATTGCAATACACATAAGCAAAAATATCAAATTACCGTTACTCAGGAAATCCTGATTCTGATCTTTCCTTACTTCTTAATGCCTTTATCAATTTGTATCATTGTTCCGTGTATGTGTTTTAAATAGGAACCTCTTACTTTACTTTGTCATCAGGAGCCATACTGATGCTTACACCGTTCATTCAAGTTTGGACCCTAGGATCTGTAGCACAGGTATTTACCACTTGAATTATCAGAGTAACTGCTTAGAGGGTGAGCTTAGTACAGCAGTGTAGGCTGGTCACTAGAATGCACCTTTTCCAGCAAGACTTTCAACTTGCATCAGGAAGGACTAAATTGAAAAAATACTTTAACTCTCATGATTATATGCATTCTCAGAGCCAACATCTAGCACAAGCAGTTCAGAAAACTTACTGGCATCGTATAAGCCTTGTCCCAAATTCTGTTGTACTAACTTCCTGTGTGTCAGCTGCTCTGTAGTAACTTATGCTCAGACCTTTTCTGATAGTACATGTGAAGTACTTTATCTCACTTTTATAGAAAGCCAGGAACCTTGAATATATTGCATGTGCTGATTGTAAATGGCTGCATAGAGGTTTCAGGTTACTTCAAGTAACTTGTAACCTGTTCAGTAGTAGGCATAGCTTTGTTCGAATGGGAGACTGTGCAGCTGCAACAGCACTGAGAATGTGACTTAGTGCTACTACATTTCTGTGCAGAGTATCATAGTTGGAAACACAGACACATACACTGTACAGTACCTATGAAGTCAGCCTCTGGGAGATGCAGATCAACTGAACAGCCCATGAGCAGGGAATCTGGGATGCAACAGCAATAACGTATTTCAGCTGTGTATTTGATTTTTTATGGCCATATTCACTCTCCATCTAGTTGCCTTTTGTCCAGGAGTTTCCAGATGCTGGCATTCTGTCAGACACTTTTCTTGGGCTGTGAGATATCTAAACTCCTGCATGAATTAATTGCACAGAGGAGGAAAGGAGCCCTAAATTATTTTTCGTTTCTGTGGTAAATCTAGGAATGCTGTGAATGTGTGGGGCTGTGTCTCCTGGCTCCCATATCTGTTTCTCTGGGTGCTCTTCACTGCTTTGGGAGTTTTAGAGTCTGTGTTCAGACCTGTGCTGCTGAAATTACAAAGAAGTAGACAGGACTGAAAACTTACCCTTATTTTCGCTTTCAGGTCTTTCCGTTTCTTTTTATTTTCCATTTTTTTACACTGTCTTTCTTTCCATTTTTTCAGACGTGGAGGAAAAAGACGGTCAAGAACATCACTTTCTTCTACTTGAATATAAACTGCAACTTCAGGACAGAGTCCTCGTTCTGACAAATACTGGGCTTCATCTAAAGTACGAGGGAAACCATCCAGTATAAATCCTGTAGACCTAATTGGAAAATATTTATCATTACACAATGTAGTTTAAAGTGCAACACAGTGAAAATGCAATTAATTTGGACACCCCGCCCCCCCAACCTCCCTTATTAAACGTGTATGTTAAGAGTAAACTTAAAAAATACTTTCAGGTATTATCTTTTGACAATGTAAAACTGATACTTCACTATGCATTTTAATTGGTGTACTAACATGTATTTCTTCTGAGGTTTTAATGTGCAGAGATTAATTATTTTAAAATAACTTTAAGAAAAACCAAAATAAAATGTGTCCTCAGTATTGCTTCTGTGATGCTAAAAACTTCTTAGCCACTGCTCTCAAAAAAATGGAAGGTGCCCCAAACATTATTTTGGTAACACCTGCCACAGAAAGCCTGTCGCCTGAAAATTTATTTTTCAGAAATGCTGACAATTTCTCCTCTAGTGTAGGATAAGAATTTTGCCACTCAGCATGACTTACATGTCCCATCCTGCAGATACTAAAACCAGATAAGATATGTCTGGAAAGCTCTATGACCTGTTGGAGCTCTTACATTCTCAAATTAGATAAGGAGTTCTGTAAAGCTGAATGTTGTGTTAATAAGAAGCTAATATTTCTCTTCATTACTTTAGACATTAATAGGATACATTGTAAAACTGCAGAAAACCAAAGCTACAAGGAGTAGGAGTGGATGGTAGAACAGGTGGTCCTGGATGCTGTGGGAAAAAGTTGGGGGGAGGATATCAATCATGATATACATCATGATGAAGGTTCCCTTCTGCTATACAGTCCCTGATGAAACTGAATTTATATAATATAATATCACAACATTATATGTAATTCTGGATATTTTTTTGTCTTTTTTCCTAGAACTGATCTCCCTATTTTTACACCATTAAGAGAATGTTATCCCCTATCTGTGAGCTGACAGGACAAAAGTTTATTTGAGGATCTTGTTTATTCTTTTTAAGGCATTTGTCGTACTGCTAGGAATTGAAACCTAATGGTCAAACTGTCAGCAGCTATGATCTGGATGGAAATGAATGGAATAGACAGGACATGGAAAAAGGGACTTTCCCTGCTGAAATTACATCATGAGTCTGCTTTCTAGGAGTCGATGATCTTATTTATTTATGCAACAATAATCCACATCTATCACAGTGTTATGCATGTACTTTCTAATATGAAAGGAAATCTGTTGTGGATACATCACTGGAGTGCAGATTGTGATGAATACACAAGATAAACTGATTCTGTGTTATTTTGGAGACCACTAATACTTTGTCTTTACTTTCCACACAATATTTACAATATATGGAAGCCAATGGTTACAGCTGGATTCCAGCTCTCCATGTTTATTAATTACATGAAAACATAAAAGGTTTATTTACATATCTATCCTGTAAGCCCATGAAAACTACCCAGCTATTCAGGAGATTTAATGCAATTCAAGTGCACTAAGCACTTTTGTCCAGTCCTACGTAGATAGCATGAGACATTACGTTACTGTCAAAGTACCAATCAAAATAGAGCAACAAAACCAAGACTGAGAGGTAGGTCGTGATTCATAAGAAGCACAAGAGCATTGAAATAATCTCTGCAACAGTTATTTGTAATTGTGGACACAATGGATGATATACTTCCTAAGATTAATTAAAGAAAGAGAGAATCTAATTACAGTTACCGAAATGGCTCTTTCCTCCACCAGTCAAGAACAATGTTATCAAGGACTTCTGGAGGTAGTGCCTCATTATCCATTAGATTTGCTTTGATTGCTTCTTCCTCATGAGTTAACTCCAATTCCTTTATATAAAGAAAATCCACAAAAAAAAAAAAGAAAAAAAAACATAGAAAGAAAGAAAGATCTATCTGACACATTTATTATTTTTTGACTAAGGTAGTGTCTTCATTTGATTTAAACCAGCAGAAACAAAGTAAACTCATTTGCCACATTTCACTATACTACATGATACAATTTGGGATATTTTCCATGAGCTTGGGGTTGGGTACTTCCCTAGAGTTGGGGCAATTGCTGCTCTATGAGTTTTAATGAAACCTAAAACCAAGCACAATTGGTAAGTATTTAATTATACATATGCTTAGTTCAGAGGAATAGAAACTGAAACGATCACAGTTTCTCTTAATTGCCTACAAGAAGTTTTCCACTTATTTATACATTGTTTCATTCTGGAAGACTATCTGCTCTACATCAGAATGTTTTTTTACCTTTTAAAAGCAACATTTATCCTTTGATGCAATCCAAAGAAAGTTGTCAAAGAAAGATATGTAAGGTTACTAGGTATAGGCACATGTCCTGGTTTTGGCTGGAATAAAGTTAATTTTCTTCTTCGTAGCTGGTATAGTCTGTGTTTTGGATTTAGGATGAGAATAATGTTGATAACACACTGACGTTTTAGTTGTTGCATGCAAAGTCGCTTGGAGAGAAAACTTAATATGCAGCTAGGTATTCTCCTGTCCCTCTCAGCATATGGATTTAAGTTGTTCCCTGAGATTCTTTTGTGAATTCATTACAAAATTCTGCTGTCCTTTCCTCATGTAGCAGTCATATTAACCCAAGCAGCTCAAGAATTTGTTAGCATAACCTGTCAGAAAATAAAGGAATAAGCCTTTTTAACAAAAGGATCCAAGGTGATTCAGGAACCTTCCAAATGATAGTAGGGAGCTGCTTGCTGCAAGGACTTGTCTGAGTAAGAATTCCTATGCCTGATAATGTAGCCAAAAGAACTTGAGAATATGCTGGAAGCCACAAGTCTAATGTAGTGTGTCTGTGAGTAATATTTTCTCTAGTGCCTGACACAGTGTATATATTAAAATATATTAATATGGCATAGCAGATACCTAAGAAAGCAAAGTGGTAGCCATATCTGTAACACAAAGGCATCTTGAAAGAAATGTGTGAAGTGGGAGAAAGCAGTAAAACCCATATAAAAATGTGTCACTGACCTCACCACTGCAGATGAACTGTTGAAGTGGCAATTGTATTTGACAAAAGAAAAGAAATGCGAGATGTATATTCTGGGTACAGAACACCCTGCATAGTGGTGGTTTGAAGGACAAGGCTGCTCCCCAGACCTGTCAAGGCTGTGATGGGTTTGGCTGATGCCTACTAAAACAACCAGGATGATATCTTTGTGCTAAACTTCTCAGACTGTATGGTATGTTTTGTTTGCCTTTAGTGTTTTTGCTTTGAATATTATAGCTGACATTTACCTTAAGCTTTGATAGATACGCTTCTAGTGTCTTGCGCCAAAGTGAATGATATAAATGAAGTTAAACGAAATTATTTTGGAGAGGTAGTGGGTCAGTGAAAAAAGGAATAGTCAGACAGTCTGGTAGTAGTCATACTCAGAGAAATGCTTAGGGAGTCCATAACCTCATCCTCTAGAGTTTTGTGCATGGACCAATGAACGGGTTTCTAAACTGAAACGCAATTGCATCAGCTGTGCTCCGGTCATGCCATCAGATAAAGCGCTTCACAAGGAGTGCGAGAAAAAATGCTAATGTAGAAGATTGTTTGTCAGCAGATAAAAAGATGAGGAAGAAATACTAACAGAAGTGCCTTTCTGTAAGACATGTCTTGATGCCAAAAAAATAAAGCTGAGTGAGAGACAGCCATAACCATCGGTGACAGGAACACTTGCCTTATTTTTGGCTGTGATGACCAAGCTGTAAACTGACTTGCCAAAAGAACCTCCTCTTAGATTTAACTGATGAAAACGTGAATCTTTATTCTGACATCCATGATTTTGATCTGTACTCCATCTGTGTTGAAGCATTTGCTTCCAATATTACCTGCTCTTGTATTATTTCATCAGGAACACTACCTTCCAGTGACCAGGGACCTCCCCTGCTTTTCAAGACAATAGTGGCCTTGAATGCACCTTTGGCAGCTTCCTCGGCACCTGTGAATGCAACTCATTGACATGTATATGTCCAGATTACATAAATGATCCCAAATTTGATTCTATTCTGCTCTGAGTAGTACCACTCTTTACCCATGCTTTCCTATTAGGCACAGAGACCTAGAAGGCCACAGACTAGCCTGTACTTGTAAAGACCACAATAAAGAAGGCATTGAGAGTCTCAGCCTTTTCAGTGTCTTTCATCAAAAGGTCACCTGTCCCACTCAGTGGCAGAATCATATTTTCTAGGTCTTCCTTTTACTACTGTTCTGTAGAAATTCTTCTTGCTACCCTTCAGATCCCTCACTAGTTTCCACTTCAATTGAGTGCTCGTCTTCCTAATATTGTGCCTGGATGTTGTTTCTGTATGCTTCCTCTGTAGCCTGCTTCCTCTCCTGCATGCTTCCTTAGATCCTGTAGTAGGAAGTCTTTGAAGCTCTTTGATGACTAGTAACTTGAAAGAACATGACAGGTATCAGGTGTACAAAAAAAAGTGGTTCTTAGAATGTGATGCAGAAACTTATTTCTTCCTGAAGCTTTGAGAGTTGGATAAACCCTCATTTGTATTGTCTAGATTTTCAGTTTCTTTGTACTGTGCATTTTTTCAAAGATTTATATGCTGTGTACCTGTGTTGAGGCTTCTCCACACAATAAAGGCTTTTATTATATCCATTGCTGTCTAAAGAAGAATTCATTTGCATTGAAACCTTGTCTGTTTTTCCCAATATATCACTGCCTAGTAAAAGAAATCACTGTCTCCTGATAAACATTTATTTAAATGTTTATTGTTCAGGGAAATTATACCCTGTAAGAGATGGGGTTTAGAATGTATATTTATAACAATTTTGAACCAGCATTCAATCTGATTAAGAAAAAGAACTAATTTTCTGAAGACTATCATTCATGAATTATTTTACCAGTATCATGAATATCCAGCTATTTGAAACAGTTTTTTAACTACAAGGCATAATTTATGCTACTTAAAGAGTTTTTTTCTGCTTTGAAACTCCGCTGCCAATAGGCAAAGACAACAGTATAATCTGGATTAAAAGGCCTACTATATTAAAAAAATATTAACTTGCCCTGTTATGAACACTGAAATATTTCTGATTTTTTGACAAAGGATGATCAGACTGAAGGGCTGGTAGAGGCGTTCTAGTCTTTTGCCCCAGGAAAGTGCAGAGAGAACTGCTGGTGAAATCTCTAAACTCCTGTGCAATTGGAGCACATGTACCTGACTGAACCTGGGTATTATAAATACTTAAAGGAAACCATACCTTCCTATTAGTATTCTGACCTTCTTTTTTTTTTTTCTCAGTTTGTCTTCCTTTGCCCCATTTAGCATCTATCTCTACTATTTAGAAAAAAACCTATACATAATTCTTGGAAATGTTTTGAAGAATGTTGGTGGCATTCATAAGAAAACATTGTCAAGAACTATTACTTCCAAATTTCATCAAGTAAATAATTTAACATAAGTGATTTTTATCAAGCTAGAATTTTATAGGAAATTCCTATTATGGTCTGAAAATGGTTATTTTGTGTATGGACATGAAAAAGATCAGATTATTACCTGTTTGCTTTTTTCAGTCTCAGTTTTAGTCATGGTCTGAGAGAAGTCTTCCAGTTCCTGTGATAGAATTAGCATTTTATTGTCATCTTCTTCAGGTTCTTCATCAACATGGGGCCCAACTTTCTCTTTAGTTTTGGGTAAGATCAGTTCCTGTAGATATTCTTCAAACTGAATATGGAAAATGCCTAATTTGTCTGCTATCCGTCGTGCACAAGTAGTTTTACCTGCTCCATGAGTCCCAAGTAGACACACCCGTAAAGGAGGAGCCTATAGGAAAATATTGGAATATTTTGTAACAATTTGGAGTTTACAGTGCACCCTCTACTGTTTTTCACTTCCAAAATATCATTATAAAAATTGCATCAAAAACAGTCACATAATTTTGCATTTTAATTTTTCCAGGCTTTCTATTGCTGTTCCAGACAGACTACCTGCTCTCTGGAAATACTGAACAAATACACTATGGCAGTCGATTCCAGTAGGTAAAAATGAAAATTCATTAGACAGTTCTGGTAAATCTTCCCTTCTTTTACCCTTCCTCCACTTACAAAAAAAAAGACTTAAAGGTAGTAAAAAAAACCCCAATATGTGTGATTCATTAACTACATTTTAGGATTATTGTAAGCCTTTATAATCTTCCTCTCTTTTCTGCTTTATTTGCATCATTAATTCAATGTGTACACTAAAAAGTCACTAGGGAAGCAATGTGTTGTATTTATTTCAAGGACTTGCCTGATATATTGTTACCTAGAAAAAATTAGCAATAACAAACAATTATAAATGGGAATGGAAAACAGTGATTTTAATCTGTTATTATCTGCTTTAAACAATTTTGAAGATTCTTACTTGTATTGGTTCATTGTGAGCCACATACTCCTCAGGGTTCTTCAAAAATTTATCTCTGTACTCAGAAGTTGAAAAGTAATACAGCTTTTCTTGATATTTAGCTGCATGTTCATAGCGTCCTGGGTAAAGGACAAAGTTCTCTTTCAGACTGACTGGACAAAAGTGTTTTGTGTCTCCCATGTGCCTTTTATTTTCCTTAGTTTTTTCTTCATCCTGAAAATATTATGAAAATTTTCAAAAACTATTTGAGTTCAGTAGTTCACTTAGATTAAGTAGATCAAGTAGATCAGATTAAGAAATGTCAAATACATCAACTGAGCATTGAATGAGCATAGTATTCTCAAGACAGTTTGTAAGCTGAATGTAAGTCTATGAAAATACACACTTTTTAGATTCAGAGTCAGGAAACAAACTGTCCAATCTAGTGAGAGAACTATTGAGAAAAGAATGACCATTTTAAATTTGAAATGATAATATCATAGTTATCTATTGAAGACCAAAATTAGGCTAGAAGTATCTATGATAGAATCTTTTCCTTCTGTGATCTTGAAACTCACTTTCTGTTGCTTCTAAATGTGCAGAAGTAGACCTCTTCAGAAAAGGCAATGAGAGCTGGTATTATGCAGTCAGATTACTCATCCAACAAAATTAATTTCTAAAAAATCTATCCAATACTGCTCCAGTACAGTATATGGATATCCTGTACCGTCAAATTGGGGGATGGGAATCTTCCAATATAGGATGAAAATAAAAGAAAGGCGAAGCTACACTTTTAATTTCATTAAAGTGGATGTTTGAAAATTATCAATAGCTGAGATGAAACAGAGGATTGCACATCAGGACTCTGCATCTTCTGATGTTTACATGATTGCTCACAGAATCATTAGCTGACAAATCAAAGTTCACATTTGTTTCTTTAATAAAACCCCTCTTTGCGATCTGGTAAAACAAGGTACATTCGTTCTCTCTATTAGCATGGGGTATTTATGCTTCTCACTGGAGTAAAACTACTGTCAGCTAGAACATAGGAATACAACAAAAGTGTTCTTGAAGCATATCCTGACATTTATTCCGTAAGAAGGCTAAAACTGGATCATACAAAATTGGGTGCAAAATCTGACTTCTCTGGGGTTATGTTCAAACTCAAAATAAATGAGTTAAAAGCATAAATAGACAAAGCGAGCATGCTTACCTCTTCATTTTCATTTTCCTCTTCAACTTCTTCATCTTCCTCTTCAGCAGCCAGATCTTCTGCTTCCTCATCTAAGTCTTCAGCAGATAATTCCCAACCATGATATTTAAAAGGCTCTGGAAAGGTTATTATTTTTTTTCTGTTTCAGTATTTTTCATTTGGCCATGCTAGAATATATTCTCTTTGTCCATAAAAGTAAGAACATATGTGAAAGCAAATCATGCCAACTGTATGTTGCATTTCTCCTACTTACAGAACAAAATGTTCTCCCCGGATGTAGGAATCAATATATTGCTTCCTCCAAAAATGGAAATTCTACTGGTTGCTTTTTGGTTGAAGTAAATTAGTATTTTCAGTGGGAACTTGTAATACAAAACTATTACACAAACACACACAGATAGTGCCATTACTGTTTGCAACAGGTTTTTTCCTATTGTTCATTGGGGGAGATCATCAGTCAAATTTTATTTGATTGTAAAGCTAGCACAATAGATATTTTGGTTAATAAAACACTTGCATTGTAGTAATGATAGGAAAAATGTAGTATTAATATTTTTATCCAGTACGCAAAATTGTTAGAGATTTGAGCACACAAGTGAAGAAAGGTAATTTGCCAAAAAAATATCAATACTGTAAAAATCCAGTCTTGAAACACAATCTCTGCAGGTGGTTAGATTAGATTATTACACACCCTGAAAGTCTCCTTGACTTCAATGAATATTGTACATTAGTGAACCTTTGTTATCTGTACACGTCTCAAGCCACTATCCTGACATGAACAGATAGAGCAAGTAACTTTGGAAATGCGCTGTTAGGGAGCTATTATGTACATATTTGTATAGCCATATATAATTTTTTTTCAAATATATACATTCCCCACTCTTCCTATGTCTTACAGGCTGCTAGAGTGCTTTTTAGCTCACCCACAGAACACAGCATGTCCTTTTTCCACTTCATGTAATACAGAGCTAAGTATAACCTACCCCCCAATATATCCATCATACGAGCTCTCCAAAATCCCTTTTGGTAAGTTAAGTGTAAATCACATAAACAGTATTACTTACTTTCCATAACCAGCACAGTCTGATTAAGCAGACTTTCTGGAGTTTGCTCAGCAATCTCTAAAACAACAACCTGAACTAGAGATGACTGCTTGATTTCTGACTCCACTGTTTGCCAGTCATGCATGAAAAGGTCAATCTTCCTTTTAATTATTTCCATTTCTGGTATATCTGGAAAATCATCCTCTGCAAACTCAGGTAGTATGATTTCTGAAAAAAAATAGTATACAGAAGGCAATGCTTCTCTAAAATATTTTGCCTTTAAAAATCATCATTATGCTTTAGGATTATTTTTATTTTCCTCAAATATTGTATTCCTCAAATAGATATTGTTAGGCCCTGAAAGTCCTGAGACAAAGTTCTATCTCAGCTAGAAGAAGATACAGAGGTGCCTAGATGAAACCATCACCTTGTCCTTACTAAATCACAAACAGTCTCTGGCAGCAGCAATGTGGTATTGTCACTGCTATTCCCATTCCCTGCACTCATGTAATTTTCAACCCGGATTTTCTTCTTTTTCGTATCATTTTTCTTTTGTGTTCTGTTTAATAAGTCTGATATCAGTGCCTTCAGCTAACAGACAGAAAAGCAGTTGAGAGCAATCACTTAAATGGTGTGATACTACTGTAAGTTTGATGGGACTTACAGTGTACGCTGTGTTTGTCTCTTGCCAGAAATGAAGCTGCAAGAAAGAGCTTGGAACAGCGGATGGAGTGATTTTCTACTTTGCTATAATTTTCCCCTCCTCTTGTTGTTTCTGTCTTGTTTTGAGTTTGAAAGAGCAGGAACAGATTTTGACACAAGCAACAACAGGTTCAGTCTATTCCAATGAGCTTTTACCAATTTTTACAAAAAAAGGACCATTACTACTATTTTTCCTTATATAACTTCCTAAACATAAAAAGGACAGGTATTACTAAAAATGAAAGCCTTACATAAGGCCTTGTATGTTAAAAGCTTTGACGATTTTCTTGAAAATACAAAACCCCAAAACATTAAAAAAACAGTGTTTTATGGTTACTCCCTGGCATTAAGAAGGCCAATGCTCACTGAAATTGCAGCATTGTAACATTTGAGTTTGCCCCAGCCTGAAAAATCCAAACAATTTTTCTGGCTCATGAAGAGTTAGATTGCCCTGTTACAATTTTCTTCTTTAAGAAAACTAGTATTTCCTCCCAGAACTGAATATCTCTGAGTCTTCTCTTGTGGATTGTTGAAGAAATCCACAGATGCCACATTTAATTTTCCCAAATAGAGCCAGATCAAAAAACACTATTACCAAGTACAATGTAGCTGGATTTCAGTGATTAGGTACTGGTAACATTTGGCAGGACTCAAGACTAAACATAATGGTCAGAGTAGAGATGCTGCCTAACTTTTGTCTAACATGCTACCAACTACCGCATCACCTGGAAATGTCAATAGCAGGTGGGATATGTGAGCGCCTGCAGGACAAGGAACATGTCTAACAAATTTTTCTGACTTGGATGGCTAAGCTACCTATGAAGCTATTATATCAAAAGTCAGTGCCACTACTGTCTTCTAGAAGAAAGCAAGGCAGTGCCCTGCCTCCAGTGAGTTAATTGCCAAAGAGGTAGTTAGGGACTCCCGTTCTTTTGTCATTGGCCAAATTTAAAAAGATGCAGGGTTTCAAATACATGCCTCCTCTTGCCCTTCCTTCATGGCTCACTAAGGCTGGCCCCTTGCTAGTGTGCTACTTGTTGTGCCTATTTCTACAACCCTTAATTCCATATATGAAGCCAGGCACTTATAAGTTAGTATGGTAGTTTGGGGCACTGCGGTGTCTACATCTCCTTATGGGTCTGGGTCTTAATGTGTAGTTGTCTAGAAATACAGTAAATTTCTAGATACTTAGGTGCTTTTGAGAATTCTATTCTTCCACTTATGAGGCTGAAACTTTTATTCTCTCAATACCCCCATTTACCTCTACTCTATATACGATAAACTGAAATTTGAAACAAATCAGGCCCTCTGTGGCAATTCATATGCTGGCTCAGGGCCCTGAGGGCACCCCTGGGCCTGGCTGGGCTGTCCCTGCCCAGGCCCAGGACCCCACGTCAGCCCCGGGGGCTGTCAGCCCCTGCCCCAGCCACGCTGCAGCAGGGCCAGTCTCCAGCTCCCCATGCTCGGCCATGGGGTCTGCCAAGCTGGGCCCACCCACGGGCCGACATCCCAGCTCGGCCTCAGCTCGTCCCTGTCCCCAGGGAGGAGCCCAGTGCCCAGGGCCAGAGCTGCCCGGCTCCTGACAGCCATGTTACCGCACGGTGCTGCCAGCTCCCTGTTCCTTTGGGAGCAGTTGGCCCTTGTGGTGTGCTGACATGCTGTCCCCAAGATGAACTGCTAAACTTTATTTTAATTGAGCCACTTCTAAAGAACAGCTTAACGAATAAGCATTTCGGCAAGTATTTCTGTGATATTTTATAACAAAGAATACTTAATGCATTTCCCCTCTTTTCTTTACAGCTCTGAACAACACAGCTGTTAGATTGACACCTCAGTGGCTAACCTTCCCTCTGTTTGAATGATTATTAGTCCAAACATAAACCAAAACTGCAAAAGGGCATATCATTAAGCAGAAACACCTTGCAGATTTCAAATAGTCTGATCCTGAATTGGAAACCAATTTTTTTCTTGAAAATGTTTATAAACATTTGCATTTTACTAAATTACACATTCATTCTATATGGGTCATTCCATTAGTTATCCCCTACGATGACATTTCTGTCTCTTGCCATGATTCTAAATAGCAACATGAAAATACCTTCCCTTTTATGTATATCAGAAGATGTTGTATAAACAGTACAATTAATTATGTTGCATTATGCAGTGATGTATTCCAAATGAGATGGAGATGTAGTCAGGTAAAACCTGCTTCAATCTGGGCAGCTCTAATGCATTATGTAATGATGATTCCATTAGGAACACATATTTTAAGAAAATAAGCAAAGGATACATTAATAACTAGGTTACTCTAACTGCTTTTAGCACGTGTTATCCCTGGCACATTGACACTGTAGAAATCACATGTGCTGCCTTGTGAACCACAGTCCTATTCAAAGCAATAAAGTATAGAAGATGGTAATGCGTGCTGTCTGGATCTAGCCTTCAACAGATCGACTTTTATAGTCCTGCTCTTTAAAAAACATTCCATTCTGAGTAGGTCATGAGACTTTGGAAATATACAAGCTATCCAGAACAATGGATTTAAATAAATATTTGACATCATCTGAGACAGAATATTGAACATGGTAACAAATCCACTCAACAGAGTGCTTCCCATATGAACCTTAACCTCAGAAACACTTACAATTCATGTTATACCTCTCTTGATAGGCTGTATTTAGCAAATGCTGGACCAGCATGTGTTCCAGCTTTGATCCTCTACTCTAGGCACATAATTCCAACAGATTACCTCTATCTGAGATTTTTCTTGCTTAAGGAAACTTATCCAGCAGCAATTATTGCATACTTATGGAGCTTTTAAATAGATTACACAGGCCTGAACTGCAGAAACTTTCCCCTGGAAAGTGGGGAGAAGTAACAAAAGAAGAAAGGATTACATTTGTAGGGAAAAGGGACAACCCAAAACCTGGAAAACCCAAACATTATTTGGTTTTGGTTTAGGTATTTGAACCTTATTATGACAAAAATGTTGCCTCCCTGGCATTTCGTTTGTTTCAAATTGGGCCTCAGGGACCAGAAATACTGAAAATACTTTAAAGTAAGGCAGTTGTACCATTGCCATTAAATATAAGTTATAATAATTCTGCTTGCAGAGGTGATGTACAGTAAGAAGATATTTTTAAAGAAATAAGAAACACAGTCAAGAAAAATACTTGAAATGATAGTAATGGTTTAAAAATAAATGGATCTAAAAGAGCAAACAAGTTTTCTTCAGAGGAGGTGGCGGTCTATACAACAGTGCTGTTCTTAATTTCTTTTCCTTATCACAGAGGTGATAGGAAACAATCCTCCCCAGCCCTAATTCTGGAGCTTTCACAGGGAATGCCTATATGGCAATCTCTCATATTCTTCTGCTCTGTGCCTCCTTTGCCTTTACTGAGCATAGTTACCATAGAGACACACAATCCTCAAAGGCCTTCTGCCCCCACGCTCTCCAACTGAGTTGCTGGGGAAGGAAAGGTTTTAGTAGCTTTTTTCCAGTGTTCTGCTAGTATTAGATATGACTTGTCCTGGCCTCAGTCCATATTCAGCAACAAAAAAGATGAAAAAATCCTTCTTTCCTCCCCTCTCAAACCCTGCCAAAGCTGAGACAGAGACACCAGAAGCCAGCATGTCTTCTTCATTAGAGTTTAACTATCAAAATAAACAGAAAGGCAAAATGTAGGATAATAGTGACACTTCCGTTCCTTGGAACTGATATGTATTTCATTATGAACATATTTTCATTTGTCTTTTTGAAACATGTCGTTTGCTTATACAGACTTTTCATTACTTACTTATAAATATATGCTGCCAAATAATTTTCAGCATGTTACAGTGAAATGTACTTAGTAGGCAAACTTATATTGTGTGTACTGATTTATGGTTTTTGGAAAAAAAAAACAGTTTGGTTTACAGATTGAGTTGATTCTTTCCAACGCATAAAAATGTGGGTATTTAGCAACTTGCTATTTAAAATAAGACGTTTTATGTTGGATTTATTTCTCTTTTGCACTTCAACATATTCTAAAAATTCTAGTAGATAAAAGCTAAAATGTATATTTTAAAAACTAAAGCAGACTGTCTCCATTAAAGATGAGTTGCCTGCAAAATGCTTTTTGAGAGAAGGCTACTATAAGATTTTGTATATCTTTTCATTAGCTTATGGTTCTGTGGAGTTCCCTGTGCTGCCGAATTTTACCTTATACCAAAAAGAAGAAAACATGACTCCGTGTGAAATCTAGCAACCTATTAGTAGGACAATGGATGACTAAGGAAAATACAGAACATATTTTGATCATTCACATCCAAAGTTAAAATTAATCCATTCCCATTTTTCCCAAGATCCCTTGCCACAGGGAATGGTCTAGTAATTTCTGATTAACATGGGTATAACGTTAATTTTAAAAATGGTCTGTAGAACCAGGGTTTGTTAAAATCACATGTAGGTGTTTGTGAATACTGCAATTTGATTATTTCCTGGGGTTTTCTTCCCCATTTTTTCCTGGTATTTTCTTCTTTCTACTTTTTCTTTTTTGGGGGGTCACAATCCATGAGAGTGACTTTCTAAAGTTTTTTTCCCTCTGATTTCCCTCCCTTATTATGCTCATGGATTTCTGAATACAAGAGGTTATCTCAACCTGGAATTTCAGCAATGCTCACCTTATTTGATATTTCCATAGATCTCTGTACACATTTATTAATTTGGTATTTAGGCAGTAGAGGCATTAGTGGGAGACTATTCCATTATAAACTTCTTTAAAAGAAAAAAGTTAAGGTAAGGAATGATATTTACAGCCAATTTTCAAATATAGTAAAAGCTTGCAGAAAAGAAAGGCATACAATTCTTTATACTAGCCAAGTAAGAGAGATTATATGTGCTACAAGGCCAACCTGTAGGTTTAGATTCTTCCTTATAACCTGCAGAGTCAGTGGACTGTTTCTGGGGCATTTGTTCAGTTTCTGGTGGGAGCTGCTCATCATTGTCTTCAAATTCTGTTGGCACAAATGAAATCATTAGTAACTTTAGCCAAGCCATTGAGGGGTGATGAAGGCACTATAGAAATAAAGATATTTTTGGATCATACTGCAAAACTTTTTATTTGATCACCTGCAAAAAAAGGAGTTAATTACTCTAATGATCAGGTATTACACACTGACCAAAACATTTTAAGATCAACTACCTGATCTATGGGGAAAGGCAGACCATCTGTCAGATGCCACATGACTGTCAATAAAGTGGAGAAGTACTTTATTTAATTCAGTGCTTTTATGTAAGAATATTTTTCATTATAATCTATGTGTTCTGTGCTCAAACTATGCTCAAAAACAAGACCTTGCAAAAGAGTGCACTTTGTGTTCTACAGAACAGCTCCTATTGGGCAGAAGTGCTTCTGACCTGAAGAAGGGCTTGTGCACCTGAGGATTGGTGTAATTTTTCCAACTGTATCCGTTGGTCAATAAAGAATATAACTTTTTCTTATAAGCCTTTTTTTGCTTATGCCCTTAGACCACTGTTAGAGTAATAAAACACCACTAGTACGTCTCAAGTTATGATTACCCAAACCTCAAATCATATTAAACAAGAATGTATTTTAAAATCTGAAATTACAGCATTTGTTTTCAGGTACATCTCTTTTTTGGCAAAGAAACCACAAACATCATGAAAAACAGGTTGGAAGCATTGAATTTCTGATTTATGAAGAATCAGGAAACTTTATCTCGTAAACAAGCATCTTCTTATATGGTTAGCAGACAAAAACCCACAAACTTTAGCATGTGTCAAATTGAGAAAATTCTTCACTTATTCTAATTCTTCATTTCCTTTTGATATATATAGGAATGCAGTCAAGCAAAATCAGTTTTGATACTCTGTAATAAATAAATCAAGAGTCCATAATATACACAGAGAGGAAAAAGACATGCAGAAAAATATGTGCAAAATGGAAGACACTTTGTTAAGGCTGTCAACATGCAAATTCTCACATGCATACATAACTTAATCACAGACAGTCCTAGAGACTTCAATGGAAATCGCTGTGGCATAGAAGCTAATCATGTCTAAATTTTTACAGTGTGTCTAAACACTTAAGAGATTTCATTTACAAGACTGGTGCCGGATAGGGTCAAGGAAGACAGATGGATAGACATTAAACAAAGTAAATTAAGAAGATGTCCTTTTTCTTGTAGATATTCAGAAAGTGACAAGAGCTTTCAGAGATGCTGATAGCTCTAATCATAGCTTTTGTTCTTTTTTTCTGAGAGGAATGCATAGCTGTACTAAACCAATACCCCTTAGCCTTTATTTCTCTGAATGAGAGACAAAAGAATTTAAGAACTGAATTTACTTGGGATCTAACTGAGAAAGTTGTTCATAACCTTTCTGTTTCAAATTTTGAAATTTCTCTGCCTAAAATGCTGTGATTACAGGTGTTAAAATGTAATTATCATATCTGGCTTAGGAAGGAGGGCAGAAAATGGCTTTGAAGATCACGCAACTTTGCTCAAAGACTGAACAAACTGTGAAGTTAATATGCTTGCTTTGAAGCTTGTGGTACAAGTAATTTGCTATCCCTTGACTGCAGAATAATAAACTGTCCTTGTTCAAACTCTCTCACTGAAAAGCCTCCAGTTAGAGGTAGAAAAAAAAACAAATCGGGATGCAAGCCAGCCAAGAAAAACAAAGTTTTTATTGGTTATATTTATCTCCAAATATATTTAGAGGCTGTAGGACCAAGCACACACCAACTGCCTGCTAAATGTTATAATTACAGTTGATTCCAAAAAGCATTTCTCTTCAAAGACTAACGAGGAAATATCCTAACATGCACAGGTTTAATTATTATTATATTTATTTTTTGTTGCTGTTTAAAATATCTTACTGAGTTTAACATGATGATAAAAGTAAAAAAGCAAGAACATAAAATAAAAGCTGAAGAGATGGATTCAACCCTCCACCATCTGTAATATGAGGAAGGGAGTGTTGGTATCAATATTAAAGAGTTCATAACAAATATCGATATTGACAGCTGTGAAGGATAGTCACAGGAGGCAATGGCTGGAATTATCAGCTCCAGCTACCCATTTATTTCTTGCAAGAGCTTCTGCCCAAATAGCAAGAGTAGCAGAAGAGACATCAGTGAAGATAGGGTTGTACTAACACACCACCCTGAGCTACTGAGGCACAGACATACATATGCTCCAGTTGAGTTTGCTGTAAGAAGGGGGTAATCTGTGGCAGAAAAGCAGGGCTGACAAATAAAGTACAGAAAATAAAAGTCTTAAACCATGACAACTGTTTGCTTTGGTGGATAAGACTAATTGCATGGGATATTTTATTGCTGAAACGTGACACGCCAAGTTTTACTTCAGGAAGATTGGAATGAACTCACAGATCTACCTGAAGCTGCATAACTCTTCTACAATGCCTGAAATATATTCTCATGAATTCATATAGCTGTCTCCTAGTATAAATAAATCCATACTCATGCAAAACTGCTGCAAAAATGCTTAAATACAGTAAGAAATTCCTCAAAATAATTTAAGCTTAGAATAATTGTGTCAAGGGACATGAAAAAAGATGTGGGGCTATAATTTTCAGCTAGACACTACAAGCAAGAGTTACCACATAAATTGTTTTGTGTACCTTCAACAGACATTTTCGGCATTGAACCTAGCTTCCTAACCCACTTAAATACATTTGTTAAATTGACCCAAATTCTCCTTCTCCATTTACTTTCACTCTCATTAAGACATGTGTAAGTACCTTGCTCATTACTGGAACCATTTTTTCCTTTGAAACACAAAAAAATACAACAAATTTGAATATGTTCAGTCCTGAAGCAATCCCAGTTACTTCAATGTCCCACTAAGGTTACAAAAATTGCAATTATTGAAATGCACATTTATTTATATAGAATAGAATAGAATAGACGATTTCAGTTGGAAGGGACCTACAACGATCATCTAGTCCAACTGCCTGACCACTTCAGGGCTGACCAAAAAGTTAAAGCATGTTATTAAGGGCATTATCCAAATGCCTCTTAAACACTGACAGACATTGGGCATCGACCGCCTGTCTAGGAAGCCTGTTCCAGTGTTTGACCACCCTCTTGGAAAAGAAATGCTTCCTAATGTCCAGTCTAAACCTCCCCTGGTGCAGCTTTGAACCATTCCCATGTGATATGATATATGAGACATCAAAAGAGCACAATTAGGGCTCTAGAGTATTTTTCTAAGCTTTCATTTTTATACCGTAACTTCTATATTAAAAAAACCCAAACTGTGAACACATCATTCATTTACATTTTTGTAAAGACATGTCACATGGGAGAAAAGCTGCAGTCAATGTGCTGATAGCACTACATGTGAAATAAAACAGATGTCAGGCTAAGAGCAGCATGACTGAAGTGTTTTGGTGAGTCAGTATTTGATTATTGAAATCAAACGTAGGCGTAGGAAAACATGATTTTCTCTGAACAAGGACTTATCACGTGTTACGAGCACAAGTGTGTGTATGACATTATTACTTCTATCATTAATAATTGTTGTTTTGATGTACTCAGATCAAAATGAGTTAGATATTCAAAACTAAGATGAACTTTGTTGTTTGAGACAGAGGTAATAGAGTATCTGTTTAGAACCCTTTCTATTTAATACTTCAGAAGTCATTCACTTTGGAGAAGAGCTATGTGTTTTATTAGAAACCATAAAGAGTTATAATGTAGAATTTTTTTAAAGTTTATATGTCATTTAAAGAACCCTAAAAAGCTAGAGTATTTTTTTCAGAGAGTAGGTGAAAAGTTACCTAATTAAAAATTAAAAGCATGTTATCATATTCAGTCTATCTTATACAACCTTTACGACTTAGGCCTTGTTACATATATGTAAAATAAACGCCAGACTGGATAATGAAAGAAAGTGTATGTGAGACACATTGACAATAGAGAACTTAAGCTTGGCCATAATATTTTTCTACAGAAACCAGTATGTTATGTTTGAAAGGAAGACAGTAATGGCAGTCCACAGCTGAGAGAAAAAAAAAATAAAGTGGGAATTCATGCGCTTCAATTTTTATTTTCAGCTCCAGGCATTAGGTGATAATTTAGGCTATGATGGAGAAACCTTGAGATCCCACAGCAGGGGAAGAAAATACTCTAAAGTCCCCAACCTAGTTCTTAATGTAGAGACAGATACTCGTGCATGTTACTTCATCTTGACAGCAGATCCAAATCAGACAGCAACATTCTTCTAAGAAAGTAGGCAGTGATTAAAGAAGGCAAAAAGGAAAGTACAACCCTGCAACTTTTTTGACTGTTGAGGTTCAAAAACATTGAAACTAACTGGAATTAATTCTAAACCTCGACCCAACTAACAAAATTGTGTGAGTTGCAAAAATCCAGCCTATTTGTGACAGCTGGCCTGCCCCCAAAATCTCACTCCTCACAGATTATTCACTCCTGCCCAGGACAGTTATATTTTAATTGCTGGAAACAAAGTATAGCACAATTCTGGTATAAAAGTAGGATCTTTACAGGGAATAAAGAGTGGCTAAACAAAAAATAATATGTGGTTTTGTCAATACAGAAAGAAGCAACATAAGAAAATCTTTACTCAAAATGTTTTATTGTTATTAGAGGGGAAACCTCATGTAATACACATAATTCCATTATTTTTTATGTTGTTAGGTTATGTTATTAAAGGCTAATCTCCATAAGCAGAAAGAAGAGGAGGAACAATGACAGGTGGGGGAACCGCAATAACCTAATCAGAACAAACATAACCTTGACTTGGCTCCCCTCAGGGTCATTAAAAAAGGATGATGAAGGCATTGTCTGGGTGTGAGATCTATTGAGATGAGTCAACCAGAGAGGCTCTCCCTGGCTGAGGGGGGATTTCTGCCTACAGGGTATGAGATTCATTAGGGGATGCCAGGAAAAGCAGTTTGGGATTGTGACAAATTTATAATATTATAAGGCATTTCTGAGAAGGACCAAAGGCAAGGAGAAGGAGGGATCAAAGTGGATTGAGGAGGAACTAGCATGGATAAAAGAGTAAGAAGAGGATGAAAGGGGAAATGGGAATACATGCTCAGACTCATTACTGCATGGTCCTGGGGACATGGAGCTGCCACAGCCTCACATCTGCTGGGCGACTTGGATTCAGTAATTCATAATGTATGTTGCTACCAGATTCAGCAATTCTTAATGCATGTTAAGAGAGCCACTCCTGAAATAATTTCCATTCCCCTTTAATTGCTTCAGGTTGAGCTTCTTGAAGGAAGAACAGAAAATCAGACAGTTTCGCGATTTTCTTATTAGCTGTTGGCTAAAGTTCTAACATTGTTTTCTAACTTGTGAGGGGATACAGATTTTTTGATAAGTAGGAAGTTTCAATACAGTTAATAGCCCACTTAGAAAAGTTACTAGAGGAGATCGAGAGTCCTGTCCTTCAGATTTATTGAAAACAGTAACTGTGCTGGCTGATTTAATACATGTCTTTATTCTGTAACATCCATAAAGAATGACACATAGAAATGAGTGCCTGAATCAGTGGAGGAACCAAAGATAGTAATATAAAGTCATTTTTCTAGATGCTGAATGTAAAAATAAATAAATAAAATAAAATAAAAACTGTAAAATCTGCATAAAAACCAAATTGCTAAACGATTTGAAACACATAATTAGATAAAACAGAAGTCAAATGATACACACTTTCACCTTTCTCCTCAGCAGCCTCTAGAGATTGGTCTTCCTCTGATGTCAGTATTTCTTGCATTTCTTTTCTGTAAGTAAAAGATTATTCATCTTAAGACTTATATAAATGCTACTGGAGAAAGTTGCAGATATATTAAACGTAAAGGAAAAATGTGGAAATGTACTATTGGAAATTGAAATATAATTTGAGTTGTATGAAATAAAAATCATATATATTTTATCATCTAAAATGTTATTGTCTCTTTGAATCAAAAAGCTAGACTAATGAAAAGCTAATGAAAAGGCATTTAGCAAGAGAATCTTCTGCCACCATATTTACTGATCTAAATGAGATAGTCCTCAAAGTTAACACATATTGGCTTACTTCCTACACATCACAACTAGTCTTAGTGTACTGTTTTAGTACATTTGTGTTGATAAATGCACCGATACCTTTAAAAGAAAGGCTAGAATTTTCTTGTGCTCATTTTATATGTTCAGACATTTGGAATATTTTACCTTGCTTCTTCATCTTCTTTCTTTTCTAAGGCTTCATCTGTTAGTCTTTTCAAAATCTTTGAATTAATTTCATCCCTATTTGCTAAGTATGTCCTGCGTAGTACACAGGCTCCTGCAGTACAAGTACACAACAGTAATGAGTTTTATGCATCTGTATAAAATCAAAGTTGAGTTAGGAAAATTATTTAATAAATGATAGACAACTTTCTTACTTCTTTTTAAAGCCATATATACCACTGAAATGTTATTATACTGTTGCTTTCTAAGGTTTTAGAGCTTTGCTTTCAATTTCAAGCACCTAATAAACTGAGTCTGGGATATGGGAAGGTTATGATGAAGACTATAAGGGGAGACAGCACTGAAAGTATTTATCTTACATTTCCGTATATCCTGCATTACTCTGGCATTTATATTGTTTGTATGTGTACAAGGAAAACTAGGAAGAAACAAATGAAAAAGATTCAAATAAAAATATAAAGAATGTACATACCTATACTACTACAGCTGGTTGACAGAAATGAAGAATATGCTCTTCCTACTAGGAACGTTACTGACTTATTTACTTTGGCAAATAGATTTATGGTTATATGGCTGTGTAGCTGAAATCCATTTCCATTAGTGGAGTTATGCCAGTTTAGACTAGTTCAGGGAATAGCTTACAAAGTAATGAGTCAGAATGCTGTGAAAATGTAAACTCCACAACTACATTATTATTTAAGCAACAAAAATTAGTGGAAATCAAATAAAGAGTTAACACAATTGCCCAAGTGAAAAAGAAAAAAAAAAAGAATAGCTAAATTCAAGGAAACATATCCATAAGCAAAAAGCTACACTTTTAGCCAAAACCTATAGCAGACGTTACCATCTAGTGTCTTTCACCTCACTTTACTCATACTTGTTCCTCCCATATCTCACATGATCACTATCATCAACTAACATAAAATGTATTTTTATCTAAATTTGAACTGTGAGAAACATGTTACTTAACTGTTAGGAACATTGGTGTTGATCTGAAGCAGATGATAATTTTGTGTGGATGGTTTGTATTTTAAACCAATACTTTCTATTAAATTTATTTTTTAAAAAGGGAGGTTGAGTGAAGGGAATTTTTTAAAAATGTAGTTTGTAAACTCATCTTTACATAATTCTGTCTCAGTATTCTGCAAAAAAGTTGTGAGAGTTTTCAGTGGCTTTGCCTGGTGGCCCAGGCATGCACTTTCCCACGTTTGTGTTTTCTCACAGTATTATGAGAAGCAGCAATGCCAAGGAGCATTAATTTACTTCATTATTCAGAGTCCAAATGACATTGAATTAAAGTGAAGCAGCTTTAATTACAGGATTATCATATGCAGAGCATCCAGAAGAATCACAATTACTATACTATAACTAACCATTCTTTCTTCCTTGGGTACCAGCACATGTGTTTCTCACTCAAAGGATTCAATATTGTTTCATCTGATGAAGGATTTCAGTATTACTTGATCAAATTGAGCAAGTGACCTATAAGCCTTTAGAATAATGGATATTAAATTAGCAAAGTTCTAAGTGGCTGAGCTGAGAATAGCTGCTACTGGTATTAACCAGAAATAAGCTAGCTTGCTAATGGAGCAGGTTCATAAGTAGCTCAGCTGATTCTGGTTGAAAGAACAATGTTCTTCCAATGTCCTGTTTTAATGCAACTGGAAGTCTGTTAAGAAAATCTCTATGCTACTATTATATTTCACTTCGATTTGTTATGATAGGCTACAAATAGTATGACTTGTATTCAATTTGCACATGACTTGTTTCAAGCCAAGACAGTAAAAATATATGCTTTATCATTTAAAGTATGTTAATTCATTTCCTCCTACCACTGAATGAAACTGAAGAAAAATAAGTTGTCATTGATTCATATGAAAGCCTGATACAGCTCCAAGGATAAAATTAGGGTATAGACTCATTATCATCTCAAATACATTAAAAATGGGAATCATGTATTTATCTTCCAAGCCTGAAATCTACTTATACATAGGGCCAAATGGGTTGTAATTAAGAAAGCAGTCTTTTTTGCTATGTGATATAAGGACTATAACAGTGTTAGTTCAAACAGAGGCACCATCAGGGTTGTAAGCACAAAATTTAAGTTTCATGAAGGACCTCTCTAAGTTCTAGGAAAGACTTACGCTTATGCTTTAAAGAATCTGCCATCTATCAGACTAGAGAAACAGAAGGTGACTGTGTGGAAGAGATGGCTACCAAGAGTATAAAATAGATTGTTCAGATTAGAACAAGTAATTGAGAGCTAGGTTTTGAGAGCTAGTGGGAATGGCAGAAAGGTGTACATTGCAGGAAGGAAGCACATAATTTGAAAGCCCTAGAGAGGTCTTAATTTGAAAGCCTCTGTTATGGACTCCCAAGTTCTTCCTTTCCCAAAAGAAAAAAATTGGGCAGTTACTATTGACCAGTTTTCAACATGGTTCCCATGAAGAATTATCTATTCCCAAAGTGTCTGATCTAGAATAAAGCCTTTCAGGGACAATGAGACAACCTTTTCTTTTATCCAATTAATTCACTAATTTGTTAAATTCTGAGAAGTGAAGAAAAAGTTAATGTAATTCTGAAAGCATCTCTCCCACCTCAGTCCTATCCCTGCAGAAAAGGCTAGAGCTTGACTCTTGCTGTTATTTAGTACACTGGATTAACAGTACATTACTGTGTGCCAACTACATGAATAAGGTGCTTTTTCTGGTTGTAAGAAAGGACAATGCAGTGTGTCCCAGAAATCAGGTTCATGAACATTTCAATATGCTTGAAATGTCTGGGAAGCAAAGATGAGGCATGGAAATTCAATTTGTCCTTAAGTTCTTTCTGTAAGTATCTGAGATGAGGTCTTCTTGAGTCATAGGAACAGTAAATACAATTTTCCAACAAACACTGGATCTAGAACTTTCTCACAGAAATGTTCAGTCTGTATTTAGTCTGTATACAGGCTCCAGGCACACTGGAAGACTTTTAGTTAAGATGTTTAAGGTGTTACAAAATTTTACGAAGCTATGTGACTAAATAGTTCAGGTACCATAGCTGAGTTGTGAGGATCATTAGCTGATCAGAGGACATGCTTCTGAAAAGCTTTTTTTTTTTTTTTTTAATATCTGTTCCGAGTAAACTGTGTAACCTTGATTTGCTCAGGTTGATTTTTATATTCAGGGATAACGGTTTGAAAAGCTCTCTGGATTGAATCTAATATCGGGCAGTTATTGAGCTTTCTTGAACTAAGTGTGAATAGACCTATCATTCTTTTCTTGAAGGGAAGTTTCTACTACTGAAAGGCCTTTTATTAAAGGACTGAGTTGAACAGGTAATGACCAAACATTGCCACAGGGCAATGAAACTTGTGGTGTGGTATGAATCAAGCAGGCATAATCCATTAAGACATGATTTGGCAGGCAAAACTTTTAACAGTGTATGAATCTGTTCAGTATTTCATGCCAGGTACCAACCTTCCTTCCTGCTTGAAACAATATAGCAAAAATCCCTTCCTCTGAATTCATGGGTAGTAAGCTATTGTATCAGTCCGTATAAGAAGTTGCTCAACTTTTTTTGACCCCAGGATGGAGAACAGGATACACCTGCATATAGGTATTTCTCCCCTCCTTTTCTCTCAAGCAGAGAAAGTTCACATCTATAACCTGATTTTGCAAGTGGGGAAACCAGTGCACAGGCAGGGAAATTTGACCGAGAGTAACATTGCAATCTGGTGGCCAGCCAGACATGGAATACAAAAGTCTGAAACTGCAAGAGTCCAGTGGTATTTACTGCTGATTGTAAATAGGAGGAAATTGTAAATAGGATTATAAATAGGAGGAATTTCCTTTACTGTTTTTGTAAAGCATTCCTGTTTTCAATTCTGTGTAATTCCCTTATTCAAAATTGTAAGAAATTTGGGGTACCCTTGTTGATTCACTGGATTCTTCCTTCTCTAGACCCCTGAAAATTTATAAATGGGACATAACTACTAGTTTTTCTTATAAGTGTGCTTTATATACAGATATCAACACAGAAAAAAAGAAAATATTAAGTGTCATTAGTGTGCATTTACTAACCATCTTTTTCTGTATTCTTCAGACAGACAACAGTGTCAGGTAGGAGTCCTTTTTCTGACAAAGCTGACCAGTGATCTTCTGACAGAGGGTAGTTATCCACTACCCATCCTCCTTTTTCTGGAGCACCAGGAAACCTGTCTTTGTTCTTCTTCATAAGCTGTTATAAAATGTCAGGTTCAGTAACATAAAAAGACTAAGATAGTCTGTGAACCGTTAAAAAAGATTGCACAATAAAAATTCTTTTCTAAATCTTATGATTTTTCCCTATTGTCATTTCAGGTCAATAAAAAGTAAGACATTTGTAACTTTATATGTCTGAATGAAATAAAAACATTTTAAATAAAAGGAGATTAATGTGCCAGTGATTTTTAAGGTTGCTTATAAAGAATTTAGATTCCAGTTTCAAACAATTTAACACAAATTTAAAACAATTTGAGATTCTTGGATAAACCTTATATACAATTTTTTCAAACACTTTTATCTGGTGTTGAGCTCTTTAATAGTCACTAAGAGTATAAGAATAGGGCAAGCATACAGTGATACTTCCCTCAGATAATTCTCCCAGCCTTTAACAATTTGTAGCCCAGGTACTTTGCAAGACAGAAATAATTTGTATATATACATATAGTCGTCGTCAATAGATTTGTCTTTCATGATCTTGCTCAGTCTCTCCTCAATCCTATGTAAGCTTTCAGACTATGTGATATAAACTAAACTGATCTTTCAAATGGAAAAATTAAGAACATATATTGATAATGTATAAACTGTTACAGGTTGCTCTTAGAAAAAAAGTGCTTTGCTATATAGTACTGGTAGTTTTACCTCTGCAATAGCTCTCTCCAATACTTCAGCATATATTTCTGGTGACAGTGTAACTTCAGAGACTGATGCACTTTTTATGGCTTCTTCTACCATTGCTTGAATTTCTGGGTGGTCAGCAGTTATCTCTGATATTCCTAAAAATATAGGTTGTTTTAAAGCACTTCACAAAATTCTGAAATACTTATTTTCTTTGGCTAGGAATGACTGCTAGGCAATTAAATCCAGCCACTTCATAATTACAGTGCAGCAGTCATTTTAAGCAATATTACACAATCATACTGAGAAAGAATCAAATACCTGTTCTTCTGAATGCAGTTCTAGAGGGTATTTCATAAAGATAAGTTTTAAGATCTTGGCTTGCTCTCTCATTACAAAAAACCCCCTTTTAACTGTACAGTATTTTCTACCACTAAGTGAAATATTGTTTCAATATGAATGGAAAGATGTTTGTATACTAGAACAATCAGGCACCTGCAGCAGCTGAGATTTGATTTCTCTATGATTCCTAAATCAAAAGGTTGACCAGATTAATTTAAAAATCAATTCAAATCATAGATCAAGACAGTATATTGTCAAGAATCAAGAAGCCTGCATTCCCTATGATGCAAAAACCGTTCATATTGGATCCATATTTTGTTACTAATTGCTGACACAATGGACTGTAATTGTTTAAAAAAATTTTTAAGGAACACTCAGAGTTAGGTCACAGTTTACATACTAAGTTGATAAAAATTGGTGAAGAACTGTTTTAAGCAACTGCAGTATCTACTATGTGAAGAGTATAATTTGGAAAAAATGTCGTATTTACTTTCTGTAATTATGCCAAGAGTTTTCACTGATTGTGTTGATACTTTTTACATGCATAAATTTACCCGTTATCAGGTTATTTTTGCCAAGTTACAAGCTCCCTGGGAAAACGACAATATCTTACTGTTTCCATTCTGCAGAAAAACTCAACCCAACCCAATCCCAAACCCAAACAGACTTTACAGTTATCATAGCTAAAGATATTATATTCTCCTCCTCCAGTTCAAGAAATAGATCTTTCTTTAGTGCTCTCTTCAATGTCTTTTGCTGGTATAGAATGTCATAAATTAAAGGAAGAATATAATTGAAGGAACAAATGTTTTTCTTTAACAAGACAATGAAAATTGTAAAACTACCTCATAGCCTCACTGTCTATCCCTGAACTGGATTTGGGAGCACTCAGGACAGTCAGGGGACCATTTAACTAATTAAATTGATATATGTCTTTTGCATAATTTTTAGTGATTCTCTCAAAAGGCAGAATTTACTAGGTAAATAAATAAAATAATTTCATCAGGAATAGGATATACTTTCTGGGACAGTTACCTCTAGATCTAGATTCAAGCTTCCAAAAATATTTAATTTCCCCTTCTGAAGCCTTCTTACTTTCTATGACAATTTACATCCTTCAGCTGTTTGTAGTGCTGTTTTGCAATAAAAGTGTTTGAGCTCTCCAAGTTTATTAATTAAGATTAAGTTCTCATTAATCCTAATGTGATTTCACAAACCTGTCCTCAAAAGTATTTACATAGCCAGGAATTTGGAACATGACACTGTTTAATGGTTTTAATTTTGGTGTCATAGTTCACCATTATTCTTACTGCAACGCCAATGGTTTTTGTATCACTGTCAGCTTCTATGTTTTGCAGCACCAGAGGAATAGACTGCCTTCCTGTCAGATATGTATCTACCCATGAGTAAGTCAAATATGGTGATTCCTTGCTTAGTTGAATAAGGCAAAATGGCCTGATTGTCCATTTGAAACATAACTAGAGCTAACTGGAAAAGGCCATTCCAATTCAATGGAAAAATTTCATTTCAAAAGAAATAATTTTGAAAAAACCCCACTAAATTTCCTGCAAAAAGAAAATCCAAATTTTGTTTAAAAGATATTAAAAGAACATGTTATTTTCACCTTTTCAAAATATTTTCTGAATTCATCAAGCTGCAAAAACCTGGGCAGCTTAAGAAGCCTAAATGTGTCCAGAGCTGGAGAGTCTTGTGAATGTGCCATCTGAGACAGCATAACTTGGAAGGCTGCTCCAAAGTGGAAAATCTGTACATTGTGGGTTCACATCAGCCTAGCTGACAAGCTGCTTTCTTGAACAAAATTTCAATTTTGCAGAGATTTAACTTGTCAGAAAGTCATTCAAAGTTTCCAACCAGTATCAGTCAGAATGAATTTCTTTTTTCAAAAAGAGCTCAGAAAACTCTTTCTTACATATTCATGGTCTCAACTTCAGGGGATTTATATATAATATCAAAAATACTGAATTCTCAAAAATACTGAATACTCAGCTATTCCTTTCACTGCATGTTGTTTTAGTTCATATTTAATGCACAAAAACCGTAACAACTTCTGTAATATTTTGTAAGTCAAAGTGACAGCAATTGCTTCAGTTAAATAACCTAAAGCAAATTAGATAGCTTCAAAGACGATGGAACACCTTATTCACCTGATTCTCTTGACTGTTTTTCTAATTCCAACCTATTTTTCACTGCTGTTATAGCTTTTTCTACTGTATCCCTTCGCATTTGCTCAATTCTTTCTTCTCTTGATTCTTCCATATGGGGTTGAATTAGTTTGGCCATATCAAGAACCTAGTGAAATGATTTGAAAAAATAAAAATATCACAGAAGAGAAATATAGCATCTGATCCAACTTCTATACAATGAAATGAATTTGGAAAAGCTCTGCAAATTTCAGAAAAATTTACATATCATTCAACTCCAGGGTTTTTTTTTTGTGGAAAAAATGATTTCTAATTTTCATTTACATTTAATTATCTTAATACAAAAGTTATTCACAATATTGTTATGCTAAGACAAATAACTGACATATAAATATTTATCTTACATAGAGGGTAAATAAAAAGTATTTTTGAAATTTAGCTACTTTTATATAAATGAATTTCACTAAATTACTGTTTCCTGTGTAATCCATATGTTTGCAATGTGTATGTTAAACACACAACACAATAAGAATGTGCTTAACTGATTCCCAAGCCTCAGCTGATACCCTTGTTACACAAGACATTTATAAACCTACCTTTCCTTTATATTTGTGTGCAATTAGGTTACAAATAGTTGTTCTTCCAGAGAATGGAGGACCAAATACTAGTACTTTACAAGGAGGAAGTGGCATTGGTGGTAACAGGTAAGGCCGTGGATTCAACATAAATGTTTTCAATGCCTCTGGGGATGACAGTACGTACATTTTACCTAGAAAACTTAAAGCAGAAGAGAAGCTAACAGTTATAGACAGTTATATTACAAAATAGAAATAAAAATTAAAAGTGTTGAATTCTGCTAACCTGACAGCCAAGTCTGGGTTTCCCATTACAATATCACCTTCCTTTAGAGCCACAGGACATGCTTGCCCCCACCTGCTTCTACGCCATCGATATCTGTGTGCTATTAGTTTGTAAGATGACAGAACCCGGAAAAGTTCATCCTGTTTATTAAAACAGCAATAACAGCATATGTAATTTTTGCCTGAAGCTACATACATCTTGTTCTCAGCCTGTTTTGAAATATTTTGTTGGAAAATAAGCAAACCTAAAAAGAAAACCACATCACGCTTTTTAAAACATTTTTTAAAAAATACATATTTCAGAAGTGTAGGACAATTTTAAGGAGAAACCATTTAGTTTTTAAATTTTATTTAATAAAAATAGTACTTAAAATAGTTCCTGTAGGCTTCAGTTATTATTTATCAGAAGTTTAAAATGATAAAGAGGTACAAGTCAGCCATTTATTGAAGATGACAGAAAATGGCCAAGTTTTCTTCTAAAGGGGATGAAGAAAGGACCACGGTCTGTGTGGGGGAGTAGCAAGGCCAAAATATCTCTTTTAGGCATGCAGAAATGTCATGTGATAGCAGTAAGTTTAATAGACCTTTTACAGAAGGTGAATAATGAGTGAATTCTAAATTTTATAGTGACTCTAAATTATTCAGAATAGTACAGACAAGTGCTGGCTGTAAAGAACTGCAGAAGGACCTCCAGTATCTAGGAAGCCAGGCATTAAAATAGCAGTTCTACACAGAAAACAATGAGTTGTCATTGACTGTCACTACTCAGGAATAGATCTTGGAATTATAATATATACCTCCATGAAAACTGGTCAGTGCCCAGGAGCAGTCAGAAAACCATCCTGTATGTTAGGAATATTTAGCAAAGAGAGAATAGGAGATAAAGGTTTATTTTTCTGTTGCATAAATCCTGCCCTCATGTTTACTGCTATGTGCATTCTGTTACCTTAATCTCAAAAAGTACACAGTAGAATTGGAAAAGTTTCAGAAAAAGGTAATATGATTGATCAATCATACAAAAAGATTTTCATGTAAGAAGAAATAAGATGACATAAACTGGAACTCTTCAGTCCAGGAACAAGACAGCTACATAAGAACAGGACAGAAGTCTGAAACAATGAGTTATTAGAGGGCAGAGACAGAGAACAAAACTATTTACTGACTTTTGCATATCATCTAGAGGACACTGAGCTAAAGGTGGCAGGTTCAACACAACGGAAGCAATTCTATATATAATGTCCAGTTAAGCTGCAGAACTCCTGGACCCAAATACTGTGGACACTAAAAGCTTACACACAGACTATCACAAACACACAGACTAACTAACTAACAAATACAGATGACCTCTGACACAGAAAGTCCCTCACTTGTGAATTTGTCAAGGACTGAGAAAACAGAAAAGTAAAGGAAGGGTGTTTCTCTGAAAATGCATAGCAGGGCCTCCCAGTTACAGTACCATTTATATATTCAAAGTTTTGTTTAAGAAATAGGAAAGATGGCTGCAAGGGAATATAGGTGAAGACATTTATGCAAAGACTTCTGTTTTTCAGTTTTATTTGGAAGGGACGCAAATTATAATTGTCATGATTCAGCAAAATTCAGCACTAACTTTTCATGTTTCTAATTAATTACAGAAAATACAACATATGTGATTTCAGCTATGCAGGATGCTGCTAAATTTGTATTAGCATGCTGTTTCTCATTCAGAAAAATAGTAAAGACTGAGCTAAGAGTCAGCTGCTAAGATTGTTACCTTTTGGCTAAACTTTCTTTATTTTCTTGGAAGGAATTAATTCTTCCTCTATTGCTAAAACAAACATTTTGTTCAAAATTTTATTATAATAATCTAATTTTTTTTTTTAATGACAGACTTTCTTCTTTTCATACTCTTTTAAGTGAATTTCAGTCCCAGAATTATCTTAAATTCACATTTCTGGACAATCAAGGCTCAGAAAATGCCCTTATTGCATGGTAAAACAAGCTGGTTGCTGTGAAACAAAGATGTTATAAGCTTACAGCAGAAAATAAAAAATATTTTTTATACTTATTACAGTCAATCATATTTTAGAAAAGCACACTTACATTTTCCAGTCCCTCCAGTATTTCTTCTTGCTGACTTTGAAGTCTAGTAATAGGAGCTGCATTTCGAACACCCAGAGATTGAAGTCGAACTACTACTGACTGGAAAGAAAACAGGTCTTGACTTAGTACCAATCAAAACTGCTTTTGTGATCCAAAAGGACCCCAAAGTATTTTTAAAATTGTAACTTATTATTTATGTAATGGCTACATATAAACTAAGGCCCAGTTCCTAGCTTGGAGTCATGCTAATTATTGAGCTGAGTTTTAACAAGCTATTTGGTAGATACAGGCAGTGCAAAATGCTGAATCACAGCCTTTGTATCTCCTCATCATGCTATGAATCCCAAGCCTTCTAAAGGAATAGGCTGTGAAGGATTCTTTCCCACAAAGCAGTGGAAGTATTCAGATGAGCTCCAATCTGAAAAGGAGGAAAGTCTCTTTAGGAGATCAGATTATACACACTTGGAAGTAATACAACTTTGGGTTATTTATTCTAAAAGATACTTAAACCAATGTCTGCCAATGAGAATCAGATGATATTAAATTTAATTGAAGTATTTCCTGAATGTAATCTTGCTTGAATGCAAGTGTTCTTGAAATGAAAAAGCAAATGTTGTCATGTTTGGACTAGTTTCATAATAGGTCTTTGCCTTACTTATAATTATAATGGTTGGAATCATTACACAACTTGATTGCCTTTACTATAAATTTTCTGTTGTAATGTTCACAAACAGATCATAAAGGAGGAAATTTTATGTTCCAACTTTGCAAAATTAGTGTTTTTTTTCCCATAGGACTGCTATTGTTAGTAAAGTTAAGCATAAATTAAAATAATACTTACAGAATTATAATTGATTCAACTTGTTTCAAACAACAGAGGGGAAACTGCAGGAGCAGCTCACTTCCTACATTGTCAAAGACAATCTCTCACTTCATTTGCAACCCCATACTTTAGGTTCTGATTTGAAGCAACTCTTATTTCTGAGGCAGAGGATATGATTATTTATCTTCAAATTTTATGATTGTAGTTTTTTAAGAGGGAGAACGAGTTGCTATGTTATGAACTAAAAATCTAGACACAAGCACTCAGCGGAATTGTTAAAAGAATGAAGTGTCTTCTATTACACTGTAAAATAATATCCAAGTTCATTAAAAATCTGTCATTATTTTAGACATCAGCACAAAATAAGCCAATTCTCTAAATATATCATACTGAAAATGTTTTAATTTTTCATGGTAATAATGATGATATTTTACACTAATACACAAAATAAAGTGCTAAAAACAGATGGATACAATAGAAAAGAGTTGTTGTTGCTGCCTGAAAGTATTCTCATGTAACATATATGTAAGCCTGGGGGCAGTGCAGTGAATCTTACAATTGTTTTAGCAGAGCACCAAAAGCAAGCATTTCAAAGGTCATGTTTTCTAATAGTAATTAAATGAGTTTTATACGCAACTTAAAATTTTGCCAACACCTTAATATAGAAAACACTACACAGAATTGAGAAATTATTTTCTAGCGGAGGTTAACTAAGTTGGTGCATAGCTTACTTACTACAAAGAGATCATCTGGTTGCTGATTTCCATCAACTTCAATAAGATATTGGCAATCCTGTTCAGCCATCAAGTCCTGTTTAAGAACCAAGATATACTCATCAATTGAGTATAGTTAACCAGATAATGAGACTGAAGCTCATTCTGTTCCTATACATATCAAAGGCTGGACTCCTTTGGACTTCAGCTAAACCAGGATTCACTGTATTGATGACTTATTCTGGAGAGAAACTTTTATTTGGTGATGGATAAATACAGAGAGAATTCCAAAACTGGAGTTACAATGGGTTCAGAAAACAGATTAGGTATTCTAGCTCAAATGCAAGAGAGCTACAAAGAATCAAGATACAGTAATGTTTTGTGTAAATATTCAACTTCTAATTGTCTAACTACATTAATTCTCTGCCAGAAAATGGTGACAATGTCAATAACAGATTCCTTGGAAATAGCAGCCATGAGACCAATGTTTTCATTTTGGTCCTGACTCTCACTTTCTGTAAAATTTGAACAATATATTTGATTTTTCTTATGTTCAGTTTTCCCATTAGTAAATAAGATATTAGACTAAAATCAGACATCCTATGTCCATTGTTAATGTCTCTGTCTGAGGATTGAGAATACTCACTCCGTTCTTGACAGATGTTGGTCTAACACCAGCTCTGATAAAGCCTAGTGAAGGTGACTTTACAACTTCGTAGATAATTTGTTCCAGTTCTTCACTACACTTATGGTCAGAGTTCATTTTCTTGCATCTAGTCTAATTCTTCTATACTATAAATTATTTGTCCTACCTTTGGTAGAAATAGATAATAATTAATTACTGCTTTCTAATATTCTTCTACAGAGGAGATAATAGTTTGTGTTTCTCTTATACACAATGGTCTCACTAGTACATCCATAATATTTGCTTTTGTACAACAGCATCACATTTATTGACTCAGTTTATGACTAAAACACCACAGATTGCAGATTGTCTGAAGTACTGAGGTCTAGCCAATTATTTCACGTTGTAGTTGTTCATTAGGTTTCCTCCCTAACTGTAGTATTTCACACCTATTTCTACTCAATTTCATCCTAACAACTTACCACGAAATCAAAGTCTGTTCTCCAAAGTTCTTTCGACCTATCCCAGTTCACTGCAAACTGCACATCTTACAAGTTTTTTACAATTTCATCATCTCAACCTCTACCTGGGCCAACGATAGATCTGTATGTTCTTTTAATGTATTAGTGGATCACTAAGTATGTTCACTAATACATTCATAATTAGTGAAGCCTAAGTAAGACCTACCAACTAGCGGCATGTGTTGAAAATGTTGAAGTTTGGTGTACATCCTGAAGTAATTTAATCTAAACAACTTTCTATTAGTTTGCTTACGAGAAATCCATGTGAGATTGTATAATTGACTCTCCTTCACAGCAGTAACAAGTTTGTTACTCTAGCGAAGAACATTATACCAGTTTTACACAATTTTATCTATAGGTTTGTCTAATCCATAGGGAAATTGAAGGGCATAAATAAACAGTAATTGTCAAGTGTGCAGCAAACATGAGGTGTTTGCAGTTGCTTTTACCAGGAGATTAAAAAAAAAAAAAAAAAGAAAAAAAGAAGAAAAGAATGAATTATTGCTTTGGACCTGTTCTGGTTTTGGGTTATTTTGGGGGAGGGGAGGGGGGAAGATACCTAGTAAATCCGACTTTCCTGAACACAAAAAGGAAAGAAAAAACCAATGTCAGAGCTGCAGAAATTAAATAGGTGATAAAGCAAACTGATGGGCTAATTATTGTGTATATAAATCTGCAGGCAATGAAGCAGGTGAGGAAGGGATTCTATTGGAGTGGAAGGCAATGGATGCAAAGAGCAGATTTTTTATGGGATTGCATGCTAGAATGGACTTTGGTAATGGTGCTGATAGACTGGGCTCTTCAAATACTTCACTTCCTAGATTTAGGAAGTGTCTGTGGTGGCAGGTATCATTTCACTTTTAAAACGCAAAGTTGATTACTTTATCTTGACTCTAGAGTAGAAACAACACCTACAGATGACAACTTTGTATCATTGATTTCAGTATGAATTTCAGAACTTGGGGATATGTTATAGCATACCTTGTGCCTACCTCCATACAATAAATCTCAAACTAAAAAAAAAATTAAAACAGTACAAGATATTTTTAAAAATCTTTTTTTATACATAATCATATTATTTTGCTTTGTCTTACTTCTAAAGGACGAAGCATTATATCCTTATACATTCCAACTCTTTCCTCTGCATTTTCAAGAATGTCTTCAGGCCTCTGCACTAATCGATGCAAAAATTCTGACATTGTAAGTGGATCTTCTGCAGTCTGCAGAATGAAAAGTTAAATATTTCATGATACAGAAATAAAATAATGTACTAAGCTAATTTTTGTCTTTACTCAAAGGTAAATAAAGTAGCTTTCCAGAGTATTGCAATGAGTATTAGTCCACTGATTGCTGACTGTGATCCTATCCTGATGAAGTGTAATTTCTGCAAATTGAGAGGAATGTGCCTAGAACTTGCATTGGTATATCTAAGGTCAGCATTATAAACCAGAACAATTCAACCTGAATTAAAAATTAATAGCTTCATGAAAAAAAAAGAAAATGTATTTGTAGTAGTCTAACACCAAAACCAGAAAACAAGCTAGTATCCTGCAAATACTAGAAAAACTTGCTACAATAAACAGAAATTAATAATGCTTTTATTTGCTTAGACCCAGAAACAGACAATATAGTGTCACCATTCTCCTGATACACCCTTTTAACTTATGGCAAGAAACAGTTCAGTGACTTCTGAGTTAGAGACTGAATCCAGGTTAAGCTATACAATAATCACCATTTGCTGTCATTTAAACCTACCATTTAAGTATTATCCCACATCTCTTAAAGCAGAACAGAAACTGAATTAAAATTAAAGTTGAGCAAAATTAATTCATGATGTAGTATGGTGGTATTTTCGAATATTGGAATTTGTTCTGCTTTGTCTAGAGTACACTATAATACTTTGCAGTGTTTAGAAATTGGCAATATTTACCTCTTCTTCCTGCTCTTCATCTTCTTCTTCACTCTCTTCTTCATGCTGATCTTTCTCTTTCTTATGCTTTTCAATAACGTTAGGATCCCACTGGTTCCTCTGATATACCCGCCCAGAATCAGGGTGTTGCTTTTGTCCTGATATTCTTTGGCATAAGTCATAATCTGAACACTAGCAAGGAATAATTAAAAGGAAATCATGTGTTTATGTACTGCTATAATAATATTATTTTCCCTGAAACTGCAGAATGGAGGGTAGGAGTCTGTTTGGGAAATCTTTGGATTCATAAACTTCTCCAATAACATTCTGAGTAAACAAAATTTTCAAAAGCAGCAAATATTAAAGAAAGACTTAAACACTTGAATAGTTTTTACCCATCAGCATTTTACATTCCGTGTCAGGAGCGTAGCCACTACTTGAGCACATTTTACCATGCAAGTTATACCTTGTAGTATAAAGAGTATAGGTGTAGTTTATGGATAAAAGTGTTTTCCAGACAGGCTTGTGATTGCTCTTGCAATTAATGCCAAAGTGGTTTAAACTTGAGCAAGATCAAATCAATTTTATTAGGTCCCTCTGACCTCTCAGAGCTCTACTATCACCCAAAAGCATAGTGCCACTGCATCAGAGGCTAAAGGAGTTCAGCAGTTTGGAGCTCTGGAAGAGTAAGCAATGGTCTTTCCATAAAAAGCCCTACAGACACAAATTTAGTTTAACATTAAACACAGATAAATCTGGATGTGGTCTGTGGTGGTGAAATTATTAATATTTAAGATTTGAGAGGTCTGCTGAAGAAGTTTACCCTAACTAAAACATTCCTAACTAAACATCCTAACTAAAACATTTACCCCAACTAAAACATTCCTTTCAACTAAAAGCTAACACTCTGTGACTCTTTCCACCTCCCCACTTCTGAGCTAAAATAACACTGGGTGTGCCACTCCTATAGGCTCCTCCTATAGAGCCTTCTTTCTACATTGCCACATTATGTACTGTTTGATTCCTTCTTAGAATTGTGGCTGTTAGCAAGCTACTAAAGGAGTCAATCCATTCCGGGGATGCATACCTGACTTTGTTAACATTGAAAGGATTGTTTTTCCTCACCTCTTTCTTTTTTTTTTTTTCCGAAACAAAAAGCTGGTTGAGTCTCTGTAATCACTTAACAGAGAACAGGGGAGCAGAGGGGGAGATGCTGTCTGAATGTTCGCTTACTATGATCACAGTTAATAAAGCTTCTGTCTGACCTGTCCTAAACTGTACTTGCATTAATACACACTTGGAGTCCCCTGATCTCCAAGAGGTCTTAAGATGGGTATCTTAAAATTCTACTATGGAATTGGGGGTGGGGCACAACAAAAAATAAATAATCATTCTTCCTTTCCAAATCACTAACACCTACCCTTCAAACATATATGAAAAACCTGAGATAACAAGAAAATATTGTAGCTGTTAAGGTCAAATTGTCACAGAAATGAAGAACTGATTTCTACAGAAAATACAGAGCTTTTGAGATCGCATTGCTAGCAACAGGCATACTACACTCACTTTCAGATCCCATTGCTAGCAATAGGCCCACTACACTCATTTCCTGAGGTATCCCTTGAAGTATTACAGTACTTCAGGATATTTCTATATTTCTGTGGTGAGTCATACAGCTGACATGACTGCTATATGACATAGCACATTTTGAAATAGGGAAGGAGAAATTTGATCAGATACGGTTCCTTTTTCAAAGATGCATTGTCTGCCCTTTTTCTTGGAGAGACAAAATTTCTCTAAATTGGTCTGCTAATAACAGTATTTCATTATTCCCAGAGCTATCTAGAGTCTCCCTTCTTCCTTTCTTTTTGATATAATGAAAATGGTTACAATTCTGACATATCTGTGAAAACAGCTTGAACCCACTGAAATCAAAAGCAAAATTATTCATTTGACTTTGGGGCAAGGATTTTTAATGAGCATTCAGTCTCAGTCTTCTTCCCAGAGGAGAAGATAATGTAACTACATGAAGTCAAGAATTATGTTTTCTTTTTAGTGTAGCTAGTATCACTCTTCTATTTCTACTGTTGCACATGAAACTATACAACATATATTCTCAAGAACTGGGATTTCTCAATCTCTGGCATTAAAACAAAGATTTTCTGTAGCTGAAAAAAAATCAAAACTGCCTGAAAAGCAGCACAAAAATATGTTTCTCTGGTGTTTTAAGATCTTTCCATGAGCATAGAAAAAAAGGTTTGAAGTAGGCATTCACAAATTTTCATTATGCATGGTCAAACAAATTAGGTATCAAAAGTATGGAATTAAAACCAACACATACTTAAGTCTGGCAAAGTGATAGACTAGGTCCATGCACTGAAGCTTAGCATCTGACAAACCACACAGATATTACAACTGGAATCAAAGTCCCAATGAGAATGGAGGACAAGACCAGAGGCTGATTATTCAGAGTTGCCTTGGCAGTCATTCTGCACATTCAGAGTAAAAGATGGAAATAAACTAGTTGATAATAAATTGCAAGAGGAAGGGCCTGAACCCTTGTTCATGATTATATATACTGTTATTTTGTCCACATGGAGTCTGGCAAAGTTTGGTGTGGGCCAGCTACTATTCTCCCTGGTGAATAGCTGGGCACAATCTGGAGAATGGCACAGGCCTAGGGCCTTTCCTAGCAGGCAGTTTGGACACAGCCACCCCATTTTGACTAACAAGACAGGTGAGCTATGTTCTGCCAAAGCAGTTGGCCTGATATCTAAAGAGTCACTGTTGCCTTGTTTTATTTACTAATCTGGACATAGCCAGCAAGTCCATTCTTTTAAGTTCCTTTGAGAAAGTCCTCATAATCCTACACTAACAATGGTTTATGTTTCTCTAGTTATATCCAAGTCACTTTTGTAAAGTATCTGGTATGTCACATCACTACTCATGAAGAAATTGAGATTTGTAAATAAGATGAATTAATAATGACCAAGAAGCAGTTTCACAATTAGTGAGGAAAAAAAAAAAATAAAATAAAATAAAATAAATAAACCAAAACAATTTGCTTTGTAACTTCCATATGTGAAAAGTTTCTTTCTGAAATACATGAATGGCAGGTGTACATGTATGCAAAATCCTGTAATAATCAAGTTATTCAAAGTTTTTTTTCTTGAAAACCTTTATCTTCTAATTCATAGAGGTGCTACTACACCTGCTACAGAACTGCTACTGAAGTTTTAGGAAATGTTCATTATTTTACATCAGCAATGCTTATAATGGAACAAACTAGTGCAATCACATCCCAATATAAAAGAGAAAAATTTATTATTCCTCAGTAAATAGTATACTCAAATGCACAGGGGAAAATACTATCTTTTGACTTATGCAGCATATGAATCTATTGATTATAAAAATTACTAGCAAGTTACTGAAGATGACATTACCTTAATGTTAATCAGGAAATCCGGTTTTAATTTTAGATTCTTTATTTTCTCTATTTGCTGTGAAACAGACATGTATTCCTCTGAGAGAGAAGGAAATCCACTGAGAACATAACCTGCCGAATACATTTTATTAAATATATCTTTTAGAAGGTTATGTCAAATATAGGACTAGTCAGACTCATCTCCTTTAAACAATACATTTACTTAGTGGCACAATTTTAAACCACGTACATGATATAACACTGTTAAAAAAATTGTGCACTCTTGTCTACTTCAGATGAAATATAGACAAAAAAGTGTGTTGTTTTCAACTTGATATAGGACTCTCAAAGTTTATTAACTCAGTTAAGAAATTGTCCTGGTTTCAGCTGGGATAGAGTTAATTTTCCTTCTAGTAGCTGGTATAGTGCTATGTTTGGGGTTCAGTATGAGGATAATGCTGATAACACACTGATGTTTTCAGTTGTTGCTAAGTAGTGTTTAGACTAAGTCAAGGATTTTTCAGCTTCTCCTGCCCAGCCAGCAAGAAGGCTGGAGGGGCACAAGAAGCTGGGAGGGGACACAGGCAGGACAGCTGACCCAAACTGGCCAAAGGGGTATTCCAGACCATGGGACGTCCTGCCCAGTATATAAACTGGGGGGAGTTGGCTGGGGCAGGTGGATCGCTGCTCGGGAACTAACCGGGCATCGGTCAGCAAGTGGTAAGCAATTGCATTGTGCATCACTTGTTTTGTATATTCCAATACTTTTATTATTGTCATTTTATTATTGTTATTATTATCATTATGAGTTTCTTCCTTTCTGTCCTGTTAAACTGTTCTTATCTCAATCCACAAGTTTTACTTTTTTTTTTCCTGATTCTCTGCCCCACCCCACTGGGTGGGGGGAGTGAGTGAGCGGCTGCATGGTGTTTAGTTACTGGCTGGGGTTAAACCATAACAGAAATATAAGAAATACATAGACATTAAAGCTCATATTTGGACCACCTGCTTCACGTGCCTAGCTCAGACGTTGTAGTGCCTAAACAGTAACAAGTTTTTAGTGACCATTTTTGCCATTAAAAGACTTTGTAAAAGGCATTACAAAAAGTAGCCACTCTATGATACAAAGCATTTAAAGGAGGAGTCTAGGCTTTTTATACAACTTTTAAAGGGATTCGCTTCTATAGGCAATGAAGAGAGCCTGAACAACTCTCCGGGATACATAGTGCTCCTGGATGTTAAATCCTCTCAAAAGGACGCACTATGCACGCAGTATGCGTACTGAGGCACCCAACTTGGTAAGCATCTATTCACTCAGGATTCACAATGCTGACTCCACTTTGGCAAACAGACACGGACTATACATGACAGGCATGGTGGTAATAATACCTTTTTCTGGTATTAGAGTGCTCAGCCCCACAGATGAGTGGGGCTTCATGTTCCTAGGAGAGTACTGTAACTACTATTGGCTGCACGCAGTGCAGTAAGAACTACTGTCTAGCAAGGAATTCAATATTCATGTGGCCAGAATGAGCAACTAAACAAGAATCAGGTGGATTTTTTTAGCCTAATAATGAGAATATTGCCTTAGAGAAATGGTGCATGCTCCAAATCCTTAGAATTTTATGTGATAACATTTAAATGCAAGTCTATGCAGCACAAAAACATTGCAGCAGTCTTTGCAGGAGGTATTAGGACTGAAGTCTCCTCCTTTGGGGAGCTACTATCCATAGATGCAAAATTTATAGAAGAGGATAAGCAAGAGAGAGCTTAATGTATAGTCATTCCTGTGGGAAATGAAAATCCTGGACTCTAATTTGTTGATGCCTTCAGAGAATTGTAATTGGTAGTGAGATGTGGGGAGTTGGCACAGCCTCTGCTTATCAACACATCCTGGACAGCAACAGCTGATGTGAGAGGGAGTGTCACATGGGAAAATATTACCCTGAACTGTTTGTTCTCTGAGAGGGTGTTTGCCCCCAAACCAATAATGTTGTGGGGAGACTAACAATGACAAAGTTTACCTAAGGCAACCATCAGATAGTAACCAGGGGATTACCATGAAACTTTTGAGGAGAGAAGGAACCACCTTGAAAAGAAGCATCAAAATTCATGACTGGGGGAAGAGACCTTAGAGTGAGAGCAAGGTAAAAGAACAGCAGCCTAACCAGGTCTGATGTGCCAGCACTGCAACCTTCTGTCTAGGCCTGGCAGAGCAGCCTCCCTGTTGGATGCTGCAAGCAACCTGTGTTTCTACTACTGGACTGACAGAACAGGGTTAAACTTAAACACAGTGACCCATACCTCGAGTGTGTGTAGGGGAGCTCATGGGGAGCTTTCTCACTGGTGTGTGCATTAGTAGACTGTAGGAAATGGCATAGACAAAGCTAGAGCATGCACATTTCCAACAGAAAGGGTGCTTAAATAGCTGAACATGCATTCTCAGAAAAGGGAATGTATGCTTGTAACTTCCACCCATCTTTGAGAGAGAGTTTGCATGCATAACCAGGCAAGTTTGAGTATACTTTTTGGAATTAGTTTTAGGAAGGTGTTCAGAAATTTGTAGGTATGTATTAATATTTGGCAAGTGCCTAGTGCTGCGGCTTGTCTGTTGTGTAGCTGATACTGAACCTTTTCACTGATACCAGTTCACTGATTGTCAGTTACTTGCCATTAATAAATCAATAAACAACTTTGGTACTGATTTGATTTAAATCATGCTAACTGAGCAGTCTCCCCCCCCGTGATAATGACATAGATTTTTCCTTTGCAAATATTATTTAGGCTAACATGATATGAACCTCTGGTTGTCTTCTTGTTCTATTAAAAAAAAAAAAAATTACCAAGTATATCAGCTACATAGAGGTTATAATTCTGTATTTTCTTACCTATAATATCCTAAAATACAAGTATGCTTGTTATTTTCCAGTGCCTATGTTATTTTAAAAAGAGACACTGCTTATAGCAAAAAACAGCTTTAGAAGCTTTGTATCTGACCTCCCTCAGAAGTAAAAAAATAACCCAACCAAAACTCTGGTTTTAGTGACTTACAATTTTTAAATATTATCATTTGCTTTAGCACTTCTGAATATCTTTGACAAATCAGTCTCCAACATAATATGGGCTTATTATTAAAGTCAGAAAATATAATCGAAAAGAATTCCTTATTGTGTGTACTGTTTAGAAACTTGTATTTTGCACTGTTAAAAACAAACGTTAAAAGTAAAAAACTCAGCCTCTCATACAACACTGTTTCTAAAATCTTTAATGAATAATTAATAGCAAATTGACTGATTAGTTCCTGCTGAAAGCCTACTTAACCTTTCCAGGGATTATATTAAGATAATAGTTGCTAAACAAAAAGTTATTAGAACTAGAAAATACTTAACAAAAATCAGTTTTGGAGATGAGTTCTAGTTGGTAGGAAAAATAGTGAGGATGTAGGTTATTCTACACCTTGCTACCTTGGGGGATGTGTAATACAGATATTGGCTTGGCTACAAGAACCAAACTTTTACCAACTTTATAGTCATGTTTCCAGTCTCTAGGATCTCTGTGGTCCTCTGTCATATACACATCTTAGGCATTCATCATCAGACTGACTCAAAGAGGAGAACTCAGATGGCACAGATGTCTCTTCAGGCTTTTATTAAAGTCCTGACATATGGATTAAGAGACTGGCATTTCTGCTGCTACTTCTTCCCTCAAAGTTTTTGTTTCCTCATCATCTCCTTTTTTTAATTTCTTCACTATTTCTCTGTCTTTTGCCTACTGTTTTAAAAGCCTGGTTTCACCAGTTAAGGCTGCATCTTTTGCAAAACGGTTGACTAGAGAAGGGGCAAAACCCACGGAACTGAAAGCAACTGAAAGCTTATAGAAGCGTGCTAGTTTTCAGAGCAGTAGAAACTTAACATTTTCTTGGCACTATACCTGTCTCTCTCCTAGAGTGGGAATTTCAAATAAAATTCAGCACCAGAAAAAGAAACCACATTTTCTTTTACTTCCTTTCCACTTAGCACTATATTTGTTTTCTCTTCAGGAAAGCAGGTTCAGAATCCAGTAAGACCTGTAGCACTAGTCTTAATTGCCTCAGTTAACATAATCTTTCCTCAAAAAGAAGAATTATTCCCACTACCAATACTATTCTCATCTAACTTCTTCTCAGTGACAAAATGCAAAGGGAATAAACAATGTTGTAAGAAAAAAAAAAAGACCGTAATACTTTGCATTTTCAATAATCTGTTTTCCTTCTTTTTCATTATTTTAAACATTTAAAATATTTTTGCTGGTGTTTTTCTTTTTTTGTTGTTGTTGTTGTTATAGAAGTATTCAAACAAAAAAAAAATCTGCATTTTAAATCCTAAAGCTTTTCTAACCAGATTATATTGTCACATGAGAGTCATAGCAACACTTAAAATCTGGGGCAAATTAATTTTCTCAAAAATTAACACAACATAGGACTGGTATGACACATTCTGATCTTCCATATTGGTAAATTAATCCCTAAATACACTCTCGGTTTATGGATATTCCATAACCTGAGGAGCACAAGAAAAAGTGCTACTGTCTAATGCAAAATAAATTATATTTGAGCAGTAATGGAGGCAAAGTGTGTCAAAATTATAGCTAGCTCATCCTAAGAAGTTTAGGCTATAAATACTTACCAAAATGAGCAACTTCTGGTGACTCAATCTTTTGCAAAATCATTTCTGTAACCAGTTCTTCTGAAATACTTTGACCTTTAAAAAGCAATTCTTGACACTAAGGTAAAATGCAAAACATAGTCTTATATAATATGTATTTGTCAAGAATGTGACAAAACATACTAGAAGATTATACCTTTACCTTAAGCCCATATTCTGTTTCTTCATGAATATTCATTTGAATTACTTCTAAAGCTGAGGAAGCATATCAGACAGAATAAAAATAATTAATAAAAAATATTTTATATACAGACATGTACATGCAGATACATACATACACACACACATAGGAATATGTATGTGTGTTCCATGCAACCAGACTATTTCTGAATGAGTAGCCATTATATTTAGGGTCTTTATTATATTTTGTCCATCCAGAACTTGGTGCCTTCCGACAACATCTGGGTAGATGTTTTTCCCTACAATTTAACCCTATAGATACTACAGAAAAATGCACAACAGCAGCTTTGCAAGGTTATTTCAACTACTAATTTATATCAAATTAGCATTACTGCTGTGTAATCCAGAGATGAGTATTTGAGCTCAAACACTTCCCAAATTTTAAAAGCAAGTTTTAGAAAAAGAACTGTTCAGACACACAAACCCATCTACTTTAAAAAAGCCCTTAAAAACCTACTCCTTATACAGTCCAGTTATCTAAAATTAAATACTAAATTTGACACCCATCAAATTCAAAGATCTGCCCTGTGTCTCTGTGGACAGTGACATCATACCAGAATGATCCTGGAATTCTTTCACACTTCCATACCATTGAAATAAGCAGACAATTAACGAAAGTTTTAACGAATGACCCTTAAGGCTACATCTATATTACTAATAAACCAGGCCAGGGAAAGATCCTGAAGCCAGGTGGCTTATGCCTATACAGCTAAAATCTTTCTTCTCGAAACATAGTGGCTGTTTTCAAACGGTTCCTATGAGTAATGACTGTTGCACATACTATCCTTCATACTATGAACGGATGTTCAGGAGAGCAGTATTTGCCGTGGGCCAAAACTGAGACAGGGAATATACTAACAAACAACACAGACAACTGAAAATCAGCACTGTACATGTACCCTGGCCCTGTTTTATTTATGAGTATTGACGTATTAATTGGATAAATGGATAGGAAGTATTTTGTCAAATTGAAAAGACTGTGAACACCTTTCCTATTTAGTAATTCTCTATCTTGGATTGTTTTTTAAATAAATAACACAGTGCAGGACAGGTATTGATACACTGCAGCAAGTCCAGTGGAGGGCACCAAGATGATTCTAAGTGTTGAAAGTACCAGGAGAGGCCAAAAGAACTGGCCTTGTTCAGCCTGGAGAAAACAGGGCAGCTGTAATTGCTGTCTAAAACTACTTACTGGGAAGGCACAAAGACAGAACCACTGTCTTCACAGAAGTGCAGATAGGACAGCAAGCAACAGACACAAGTAAGAACAGGAGAAATTCCAATGGGGTAATCAGGAGGAATTTTTCATCATGAAGGTAGTCAAACATTGGAAAGTGTGGCCAGGGAGCTGGTGGAGTCTTCGTCCTTGGAGATACTCCAGATTCAAAACAGCCCTGAGCAACCTTCTTTAGTTGACCCTGCTTTGAGTGTGAGGTTGGTCTCAGTGACCTCTGGAGGTCCTTTCTGAGCTAAATTATTCATGTTTCTGTATGCTGAATTTGTTCCTTTCTTTTTTGATGTGGAAAATGAAAGAAAACCATTAGCAAAAGTTGAAGGAATGTGTGTATGTACACGTGTGTGGGTACACTAGACAAAAGGAGATTAAAAGAAATACCATGAGCAAAAGAAGAAAAGAATAATTCTTTGAATCTACTAGAAATAAGGCACAAAAATGCAAAAAGTGAGATTTACATCAGTCATTAAGAAAAACCTTCTAATGGCAAAGACTGTGTTACAGAGATAGACAGCCCAGAGATTTTTAAAAACAAAATTGACCAACATTTGTCAGTAATGGTTTAAATACATTCAAACAGTGTGGACTGGCTTAAGTACATTCCTAACATCCCTTCTGATTTTGGTTTGATCAATGTTTTGGGCCAGGTATTCATTTTTTGTTAGACAATCCTATGAATTAAAAGTTCTATATTTACATAAGGCAAAAAAGCACTGAATTTTACCATATTATAGTTCCAAATCTTCAAAATAAGATAAAGATACTTCATTTAATAAATAACCCTATATTCTCAGGAATATGAAGTGTTACACTGTCCACTAGAGAGCTTTTATTAGAGCAATAAAAAATACTAGGGGGCACATTTAAAAGAAAAAATGTAATGAAAATCAGTATATAAAGAGTTAGTTCATAATCAGAACAACTGTATACATATAATCCATAAAATCAGATTTATAATTTGGTGTCCCCAAAGAGGCACTCAAGAAATTGCTTCATAGTTAAGGTTATTATGTGCTTTCTTTTCTTCTACTTAAAAAGATTATATTAGCCTTTAAACTGGTAGGACAAATTTGGTGGAAAAGTTTTCTTTTTTCAAAAAGCTTAAGTGAATGAATTCATGAATTATAATGTCATGGATACAAAAATATTACCAGGGCTTTAAAAAAAACCAACCAGATTTTAAAATATTTTTTTAGTTACTGCTGGCAAAATTAGTACAAAGGAAAACTGCCAGAGACTTAATTATTTTTTGTAGGAACCTAATTTCATGCTGAGATGCCTCAAAAATGAAAAAAAAAAAAAAAATCTCTAGCGATATGTTGATAGGGAATAAGATAATGTTACAAGCAACAGGTTTTACCCTACAGATCTTCAAAAGTCTTTGATGTGAGGGACTGTCAGAAATGGAGCTGGATAGCTTAGAAAATGAAATGATGTCTTGTGTTCTGGTAAATGCATGGTGGGAGAAATTAACTACACCTTCTGTAATAAGCCAATATTTTTGTTTTAGAAATTTGAAAGTGCCAGCTCCCATTTCTTCCATTATTACTTATACTGATACAAAAGTTACACTTCTGTTTCCTGGAGTACATCCCCCCTTGTATTAGACACTGCACAGACAGAAAGGAAAGATCTTCCTATTTTTTCATGGTCTGTATTGGAAAATCTCTGTGCTCTCTGGAGTTGAATGAGTTGCCTCCATGTGAACAAGAAGGGTCACATGAATTACGTTACAGGATTGGGAATAGAATTTGATTATTATGTGTTACATATATCCACTTCTGGGTTTAAAAAAAAAAAAAAGTTATTTTCTAAGCCTCTCTATAACTAAAAGGCTATTTTTCAGCAATTGCATTTCTGGCAAAATGGTCCTTATCAGTAGTCTTCACTGCAATCAGAAACATGCCATTTTGAATTACAGGGAACAGCAAGTATATTTGAAACCAAACGATATTATGAAGCCAATGCAATGTTCCAAATATAGTGTATGTTTACCTTCTATGAAAATGCATTTCCATATTTCTGCTAGTTTTCTAGCTAATGTTTTCTTTCCAGAACCCTTAAAAGGAAAAATACACATTTAAAAGAAAAACAAGCAAAAGGAAAAAAAACCCAAACGTATTACATAATAAAGAATATATTTTCATATGATAAAAACAATTAAAAGCTACCATCAGGATTAGGTCCTCTGAGTTATGCAGTGTGCAAACACAAACACTCTTTTTAATACCATCCTCTATTTTATACTGCCTAGCATTGCTAATCACTGTTACTGCCCTTTGCAGTTAATCATCTCCAGAGTAATTATACTGACTTTGTTTCTGAGTAACTCTATCTAAAAGTCCACTATGATTTGCCCATAAATTCCTATGAGAAACTCTTTAGACTGAAATTTATTATCTTCAGTCTCAAAGCAAATTATGACGCAAACCTGTTCAGCTGTTTCTGAGTAAGATACATAGGGATAGTATTCTTTGACTAAAAAAACAAATACATAAAAATTGCCCTTGTTAGTCCACAAATCTGGTTTAGATACTGACAAAATGTTTATTTTATCACTTACATGAATCCTGAGGAACCAACATAACCAAGAGTAATGAGGCCTCTAAGAGCACAGATACCTGAATGGGATTTTGCAAAACTCACCATCTTCCACCCTCTAGGATTATGCCCTTTTTTCAAGGGCATACAAGACGACTTTTTTGACAGTCTGTTTGCCCTAGATAAATTTTGTGATTAAAAAATAGTAAAAAACAACAAATAAATCACATTCCCAGTTAACAGTGTACCAGCCAACACTCCAGACTACTCATACCTTACATTTTACAGGAGTGATGAGAATATATGTATTTTGCTTTGCTTTAATAGCACAATGTTTTTAACTTAAAAGATACGTCTTAAATAAGATAGATGCTCTACACATAAGCCATATAAATAAAAGATATTATCATAAAAATAGAATATTTAATTCCCTGCTCTCCTGACGAGGCCTGTGCAATTTCAACCCTTTGTTAAAATTTGTATTAATATCAAAGCATCTACTGAAGGCAATGATTTCAGATGAGAATATATATTTATTATATGTTTTTTGCATTGTCCTTCACTGAGTATTTTATGCTGGTTTGGTCTATAAAAATGTAAAGTTTTCTTTCTCAAGTAAGGTTAGAAATTTGGTGTTTGTTTAAAACTAAGCGAGCCAGTCCACTGTGATTTTCTACTGAGCTGAATGCACTCTTTCAAGTCTCATGGTGACCATAAGGCACGCTTGTTGGCTATCACTTTATACAGTCTCACTGTGATGTTTGCAAGTCATCCACTTGCAGAACACCACCCTGCCTCCTTTCTCAGTTTGGTCAGACATAAGGATGTGCAGTCAAGCATTACCCAGCAACTGGAGCCAAGGAGTACAAAAGGATGCAGACCTGTGCAAACACTAGGGACTGGGAGCCTTCCAGCCTGCTGAAAGTCTCCGAAGAAAGGAAACATAGCCACATCTTAGCACTATGGCCATTTCCCATGATATAATCTGCCACCATCATGTAACTATGTGCTGGCATACTGCACTGCATAGGATGGTTCTACATTAGTATGGGGTGTGGTGCAGAGAGGGACTGGGGCTTGATTGGGTGGGTCAACTGGCATTGAAGTTTGGGCTGATTGCCAGCTCTAGGTGCACACCATTGGCCTCTCCACCTGCTAGGCAGTGCAAAGCAGATTTCCGTATGGTCATTTCAGGCTCTGTTGCGGTACCTAACAGAATCACACACAAACGCAGATGGCAAGCTGCTAGAGGACCTTATGTTCACACCGGTTGTGGGGTGCTCTGAAGGCAACTTTCATGGGCAACTGCAGTGTTCAAGAGGAAAGCAGCTTTCAGGGCACCAGTGCTGTGTTTAAGTGCATAGCAGATTCAGTATAGTCATAAGGCAAACATGCACCAAAAAAGAACCCCCTTCAGCAAACTAAGGCACTAATGTAAAACCACCCATAGAGTCTCCTGCATTTGGGAAAAAGAAATCTGAGAAGTCTAGGATTACAAAACATCAAATTTTCCTAAGTAAAGGAGGCCACAAATTATTTGAGAAAAGACAGACCTTAAATCATAGTTAAAATATAGTACAAATCTCCTTACCAGGACAACTTGGTGGATTTCCGTTATTCCCAAATATATGACATACAATTACGTCAAAGTTTGAATATTAAAGTTAAAATATCTAATATCTCATTGCATGTCTGTAAGTCAGTACATTAACCCGAAGGCTCTTTTGTGCCTATTTATGTCTTTAATCTGTCAAGTTTTTTTAAAGTTAGACTACTGAAATAACATAAAAACAATCCAGTTGCCAACGTGAAAAGAGAAGAAACTTTTCAAGCTACATGTGACTTTTAAGTACAGTAATAACACTTTTAATTGTAATTGACTGGTCACTCAGGCAAAAAATTGGCCTCATTATATGAGATCAGAATCTTTAACACACTCTGCAGGATTTCCAAAGTGGAAAAGATAAGAAAGTAGGTCTTTGATCTTTTTGGCAGCATCACTAAACTAATGTTTTGAAAGGAAAAGTAAAATTGTTAGCAGAATATCTGGAGAAAAAACCTTCTATCAGACATCTTACTGGCTTTCCAAGGATAATTAAGCAAGTGGGCTTGGATAACAGAAAGGATTTTTCAGCTTCATCTTCATCGAAGATATCTGCAAAGGGCTGAGCTTGTTTTTCCTCTTGTGAAGCCATATATGATCTAAGACTGGGAGAAAAAGAAAGCTTGTTATAAAATACAGTAACTTACATATCTCTAAAATGACACATACTTAAAAATGGAACTGAAAAATAATGTGATACAAGGCGAATTGCTTTGTAACAAAATTTCCTATAAGAAGAAAAAGCATTTAGAGAACATACTGCAATGCACTCATTACTAAGAGAAGAGCTGCTTCTGAAAAATAAGGGGTTGTTGGAACTACCCCCGATCCCCAGCTGCAGCTATATGGTTATTGATAATGACTTCTTCCTGACTCTCAAATTGCCTGTTGCTCTTTTTTAAACAGCATGTAGTTGTTTCATTGCCTTTTCCTTCCTGTTCCAATTACCACACAGTTGTAACTTCCCTGTGGTGCCTGAAATGGACCATGGCCCTGCTAAGACCTTTGCTTGTGAGCTTCAGACACAGAAGAGCCCAATCATGTTCAATGGAACTACTCGCTGTGTCCACAGCTAGGTACACAAGTAAGGCTTTGCAGAATTAAATCATGGTTCATGATCTGTTCTGTAATCCTCTCATAACTCCCAGCTCTTCCAGGACTGCACGAGATTGCACATCCAGTGCTATGCTACAAAGTAAAACAGAAGCAAGTTTCGAATTAAGGTAAGCTGGAGCAAAATTTGGGTGGGCCTTTCGAGCAAATGGGGTCCAAAACCGTGAGATTGATGAAGCATGGCTTCGAGAAAGCATACCTTTCGAGAAGCATTTTTTTGAGAAAACATTGCTTTCTTTAGAGGGCCACTTAAGTCTCAGCCCCCAGCGCACCCCATTTTCAAATTAAAAAAATTCTACTTCAGGATGAAAATCTGAAAAAATTTGTTTTAAAACATCAAACTGAAATGTTCTGACACTTTCAGAGTAAGACCTTCTGAGCGATAGGGACGGTATTTTAATCTTAAAAAACCCGCCATGCACAGACCAACCCTCCATTTCTCTCACGGAAACACACTAGCTGAACTTCACCTGACATTTCCAGCAGTTTCACTCCTTCCTGAACCTTCACAATTACGGCGCAATTTCCTAATTACAAAAACCACCCCAACCAAACTAAAGAAATAAACCAGACCCCCCCCCCCCCCCCGCCCCGACTAAAAGCCAGGCGGGGCCTTGTTACCCCCCCTGCCCTCCCCGCCCCTCCAGCACGCCCCTGACCGGCAGGTCGAGGACGATCGCCCCAGTCAGCGCCCCTCAGGAACGGGGCTGTTGGGGGGGGGGGGGGTCACTTACGTTGAGCAAAATGGCGGCGCAGGGGGCACAGCGGGAGCGGAACGGCCTCCGCCCGCGCCCCGCCGCCGCCGGCTCGTGTACGCCCGTAACCCGGGCAACCGAAGAGCACCGCCCCCTTTCCCATCGCCCCGCCCCCTCGGAAGGCGGATGAAGGCGGAGACACGCCCCCAAAGCCCGCGCGGGGAGGTGCCGCGGGCGGTAGGGGGCGGGGCTTCGGAGCTGTTCCTGGTGCTGACCCCTGCGGGCGGACCCACGACGAGGGGGGTCCGGCGGGAGCAGCAGCGGCTGATGCCGCCGCCGCCTCGCCTGCCCCGCCTCGCCGCCCCCGCCGCGGCGGGAGCGGCGCTGCCGAGGGGCCACGCGTGACGCGGCTTCACCCCCCGCTCCGGCGGCGGCGCAGGCGCTCTCTCTCTCTCTCGCCCGCCGGTGGGCGCGCCTGCGCGCTGGCGTGCCGGCACTTCCGGCTTCCACCGTCCCGGGAGCGGGGGCCGGTCTCCGGTCCCCAGCCCCGTCGCGTTCCCCCCGCCCCGTCCCCCGCCCGCCTTACCGGCAGGAGCTCTGCTGTCCCTCGGCTGCTGGCGGGCAGCCCTCCCTGCCCCTCCTGCCCCCGCCGTGCCTTGGGGCCGGGGCAAGGCCCGAGCCCTGCGCGGCCGCCATGCCGGCGGCGGCCGGTGCCGCCGCCGCCGCCGCCCCCCTGATCAGTTCAGTGCAGAAGCTGGTGCTGTACGAGACCAGGGCTGTAAGTAGCGTCTGCCCCCCCCACCGCCGCTACCGGGGGCCGGGGAGGAGCCCCGCCTGACGGCCCCCGCGCTGGGGCAGAGCGGGGGGGGGATGTCCCTGCTCCCCCGTCGTGGGGCTGCTGCCTCGGCTGGCCTGCAGCTTGTCAAAAAACCCTTCGTGAACTTTCTCTTGTTGTTGGTTTAGGTTTTTTGGTTGGTTTTTTTTTTTGGTCACGCATCCAAAACATACCAATAACTAAAAAAAGTCTTTAAAATTCTAGTCTTCCCCGCGTCTCTGCCTTGTGACTTAAACAAAGAACTGGTTTCTAACCTAAGCCTGGAGTCTGTAAGCTCGGGCCCCTGCGCTGCCAGGCGGCGGGGGTGGCGGCTGGGGCGAGGGGGGGTGAAGTTTAGGCCCCACGTTGCTTTTGGTGTTTGCGCAGCTACCTGCTTGTTTTGTTGTGTGGTTGCTGTCACTCAGCCCGGCTAATGGTGCTGACTCGTATACTGCGCATTAAAACTGGACAGCTGAAGTTGTCTGCAATTAAAGATTTAAGATTTGAATTAAGAATTTAAACAGGGCGGCTGTAGTGGTTATCGCCCACACCTGTCTCTCTGCTAGTTCTGAGAGATTCCAGGGCTTGTTGTCTGAATGGCTTGTGGAACAACTTCCAGAGTTTTCAGCCTCGCCTCTGGAAGTCAGCCGTTGAAGATTTTTAGCATTCCTTAATATTCCGTTGCAGAAACTGGAGAGATGTGTTATTCACAGAACTTTTTGCTGTGGGCAAAGTGGATTGGAGGTTTGAGTGATAATTGCTTCTTTAGCCATGTGATGAGCACCATGTGTGAGTCAGAATCTGAGTCTTACTGTAAATAACCTGAGATAATACCACTGTGTTTATCATCCTTTAGCTCCCAATCACATTTCTTTGTGTAGTTTCTCTTGTTTCATGGTATGGGGTTTTTTTTCACTTGAGGTAGTTTTGGATAGAGTTAGGTACCGTGGCTTTAAATGGAACAGTTAGCTCTAGTGCTAAGTTCAGCTGTTACCTGCTGTGATAAAGATAGTTTATACACTGAAGTCAGCGTAGCCTCTTGAAAGTTTACCAAAATGGCTCATGTAGGCTGAAAGGAATGCAATTTGGCCTGCGCAAGTGGTCCCAACGCAAAGAAGAATCTGACTTGCAGCTTTGGTTCTGTCAGAAGTAGGTTTGTGCTTTTTGTGCTAATTCCCCATTAAACAGCCTGTGAAACAGAGGAGGAAGATTAAAGCGTACAGAATTATTGGTACCGGTAAATGAAAAACATTGAGGTTACCCTTGCTTTCCAGAACGTTATTTTCTTTCCTATGCCTAAAGGCATTTTGATGGCTGTCTTAATCATCTTACTCAGCATTGCTGGAAAACACTTGTTTTATTTTCAGCTAAATTGTTGCTATATGGGGGGAGGGCAATGGGGAAATGAGTTTCCCAAGTCAGGTCCTGAGTTACTGCATTTAGTTGTTCTTGGCTCACAATTCATGCTACTTTTCAGATAGCTGAGATTTGTTTTTTTTGTGATTGGCATGCATGGATATCTGGCTTCTCTCTGAGCTTTAAGGCTCAGTTGCTGAGAGACAACCTGCTATTTACAGAGACAACGTTATGCTTTAGGGTTCTGTCAGCTAGCTACAATTCTCTAGGCCTTTCAAGTTGATCCTGTTAGTTCAGGAACCACAGCTTTTCACATCTGGCTAGTGGTAGCTGGCAGTATCTGCCCGAGTGGGTGGGTTTGCCCATGCTTTGCTGTGTTCAGCATTCAGTCGGGGCAGATCCAGCAGTCCTGATTGCTTCAGGAGGCAAGATGGTTTTGATCAGCTATGAAAGGCACCGGTTTGTGGATCAGCATGTGCCACTTGAAATGTCTTAGCTAAGTAATGGTGTCTCAAAGCTGTTTCTTCAGTCGCTTCTTGTGGGTGATGAAAATGGAGTATTTTTCCTGAATGTGGTTATGTTCTTACTTAAAAAATGAAGAAGTGCGAATTACAGTGCTTTGAGTTCTGATATTCAAATTCTAGTCCTTTTTTCAAAAGGAAAAATGCTATAGGAGTCATTTTGATGTAATTATTTGAAAAGGTTTGATGCACTTAATAAACTCACAGACTAATGTGGGTTAGAAGGGACTTCTGGAGATCATCTGGTCCAGCCCCCTGCTCAAAGCAGCTTCAACAAGAGCATGATGCTCAGGGCTGTGTACAGCTGAGTTTTGAATACCTCCAGATACGTAGATTTTACAGCCTCTGCAGAAAACATGTTCTAGTGCTTGACCACCCTCATGGTTTAAAAAAAAAAGGGGGGGGGAGGGAGAAATTCCTTATATTAAGTAGGAATTTTGCATGTTTCAACTAGTATCTGTTGCATCTTGTCCATCCACTGTTCACTCCTTGGAAGAGTTTGGCTCTGTCTTACCTACACCTTCTCATTAGGTAGTTTTAGACAGGAGTGAGATCCTGCCAAAGCTTTCTGAAAGCTGAAAAAACCCCAGTTCTCTCAGTTTCTCCCAGTACAAAATGTGCTCTGTCCTCCTGATCACCTTGGTAGCTCTCTGCTGGACTCACTGTGGTATGTCAATGTCTATCTTGTACTGCAGAGCCCAAAACTGGACTTCAGGCTTGATCAGGTCACAGAGAATTTTAGAGGGAAATTGGCCATTACAGCTGATTCAGTGTCACGTTGGGCTGCTGACAGAAGTTTCCACTTCTTCTCTCCAAGGTGCCCCTCATGCAGCCTCCTTTGCATAAAATCTCACAATCATGCAGTTACCAGCTGTGACAGTTAGTCATTGATGTGACAGAAGCATCACCCAGACATAAAATTGAATAGCTTTCTCCTGGTTCAGGTTACTCTTCTGATTTCCCTAAGGCCATAGGCTTGCTAGATACCATGTAAGCACGTGGACCTGGAGTTGTATCAGATATAGGGTAACATGAAACTGTAAGATTCCTTGTGGAGATCTTGAGTGGGCAAGGAAGGGATGACTTCAGTTGTCAGTAGTGGGAGAAACAGTGGTGTTTACACTGATCATACTGCTTATTCCTGTAAACCTTCTCCGTGTTAAAGGAGGAAGAGATGACATGGATGAGAAAGTGGAAGAAGTGGAAATGGTTTAGGGAGGGGGTTTTTTGGTTGATTTTGAGTACGGTAGCATTATTTAAGTCAAACAGGAAAGGCTCTGGTGGTGTTACTGGCGTCAAACAAGAAAGACTCCTAGAGACGAGGAGAAACTGAATTCACAGGGTCAATTGAAGCAACAGAGAGCAAAACTCTGTATTTTCTATTAACATGTATATTTAGGGTAGTTGCTGAGACCTGCCTTTTAAACTGATGCTTTGGGACAATAAATACCATGGAGATGTGAATTCTATCTCCTCTTTGTCCTGGGAAGTTGAAGGCTTGTTCAGAAGTCAGAAGAATGAACTGAAACAGTTGAAAGATAATTGACATTGATCTGAATACATTTTTATTTACTGCTGAAATGCACACCAGAGGGCAGTAAAGATATTTCAGCAATATGACTAGTAAGAAACAAAAGATATTTTCCTCTCTTCTTCAGAAGATGGAACTTTTGTGTATCCCCCAAATGAAGCCCACCTGAAAGCTGTAGGTTAGTTCATTGGAAATTATCATTTCCCTGAGGTGGTGTGACATTAAACAAGTCAGTTTGTGCCATCTCTATAAAGGCATATCACTTGCCTATCTTTCAGGATTTTATGAGGCTTAATTAATATTATTTTATTCTAATCAGGTTCTTCTACAGTCTCCATCTCCACAGTATCCAAATGATTTGCACAAGCTTATTAAGCAATGTGACTAGCATAATTACCTGTAGATTTTTCTGCCCTTTTCCCCAGGGAAAACTGTGGGTTTGGTTTTTTTGTGGGGTGTTTTTTTTAATTTCATTTCTTCTAAAAATAATTGGAACATTTTTATATTAAGAAAAACAAGGTTTGCTTATTTAATGCTGAAGTTAGTGTGTGGTCAAATTGGAAAAACTTTAATGTAGAAGATGATTTCACAGAAAAAGGTACAGAATTTTTACTGAATTAGGAAGTGCACTGATTTATATAGATGGTTATCTGATGCATTTAAAAAAATGTTGAAATTAGTGAACAATCTACTGGGCAACCATTAGCTATCATAATTTTCTAGCTAGAAGTGGCTGTGAAATTTGGTCTCTCTGGAATGGTTTCATGAGCAGAAGACAGCCCCTTTCGGCTGACTGCCCTATTCCCTCTGTAATGGCGTCCTAGGAATGGCAATGGCATAATGGAGCAGAGGATGGAGTTGGGACAAGAGAATGAGTTTTGTGAAACTCGGGGAAAGCACTGTTTCTGCCTTAAATGTCTTGATATACTGCCAGATATATGGCCAATAAAATAGAGAAACTTAATCAACTGGTGTATGTGGGATCTGAGATCATTTATGTGTATGGCAGATACTTGGTGGAATAGCAGTGATGAGAATACCACAAGTTTTGAAGGGTATATGCTATTCAGGCAGAACAAAAATAAAGTTCAAAAGAGGTAGCACCACACTGCATGTGAAAGATGTGCCTTCAAATGTCTGCCTACGCTGTTTTGGTGACATATGTTTTATTTCTTTTGTCCTGTGTTGTCCTGGGTGTCTTCATGTAGTCACTAGATCAATGGGTGAGAGACTCTCTTATAGATTTGGTTTTATTGTGAATCCACTTTTCTGGATGGAGTAGTGATGAGGGGTTTGTTGATAAATGATCACAAATTGATGTATTTAAATGTAATGGAAGGATGAAGAAAAATAGGTATTTTCTTTCACTATTTTTTTATTTTCAAAATGAAGTTTGTTATGGCCCTAAAATTAAGTGAGTATTTTTCCTTGTTTAAAGTAAGAATTTACTTTATGAGTACAAATGTACTGAACGAGGGGTGAAGATAAAATGAGTAACAAGAATGAGGTTATGAAAAAGGGAACAATCAGTGTTGGGGTAGAAATAAAATTAAATATATTCAACATGCAAATTTGAAGATGTAGGCATACTAAACAGTGGAATGACTGTAAATATTTTGAAGTTGTTCAAGTCAAGGGTGGTGCTGTGACTGGAATGTGACAAATGGATTATTTAATCCATCCTGAAGTCCTGTACATAATTTTCTGTAGGGAAGTAATAGAAAATTGAGGTAAATGACATAAAATGCAGTCTAGACTTACAAAGACGTTATCAGATTAACCTGGTTGTTTTGCAAATCTTCATCTAAAAAGTAGATGGCCTTATGTATTTAAACCAAATCCTCTATGGAGGTGCAGTGCCACAAGGAAAATCTCTGGCTTTGCTAATGGAAGGAGGGAGGTTAGTAGAGAAGTCAGTGTGGAGTGAATAAGGAATCATCTCATAGGGTTGATGTTTTTCAAGTAACGATTTTAGGACTGATATACTTCAGTATTTTCAGTAATGTTATTAGCCCAAAATGTGGGTCAGCTCTGATCAGAGTTTTGAAATATTGCAGATAATTAGGATAATCAGAGCACAAGATATCTGCTCCTGAGGGTCATCATTTCTTGCTAAAAGAAATAATTTGAAATAGAATGGTATACTGTGAACCTTCATGCACCTTAGGATAGATTACACACCAGTGAAAGTTTGTTGAGAGTTTATCCATTCAGAAGCAGTAGAAGGGGAGGAAGAGGGCCTGGGTGTTTTATCTGAAGAAGTGATGGGAGGTTTAGCTGCCGATGAAGTACAACTCTGAAAAAGGCAGATGCGATCTTTTGTCATATGGTCATTAATGAGAAATACTAATGTATCTCTATAATGAGACCTTATATGGTATATTGTGTATACTTTCTGTCCATATTCATTTAAGAAATAAGAATTCAACCAGGAACAGGTCCAGTGAGGTAACAGATGCTAGAGATGCCTTGGGAGGAGCAAAGGGACAGCAAGATTTCTTTAGTCTATTGAAGTGAATGCTGAAAAGGCATCCAGTTACTTATGTTTCTGAAAGCATCCAGCAGAATAGGTGCTAAAGAGGGGAAAAGTATTTGGCTAAAGGAAAATATATAGGTTGATGATTAATAGATGTAGCTGAAAATTAGAAGGGAGAATCTTGAGGAACCCCTCAGTGGAGCAGCAAGAGCAAAGTCCTGTTTGGGACAAAAAAGCTTTGGTTGCCCTGGGACAAAAGGGAATTACCGAAAGCTGTGACTGTAGGATGCAGAGTGGGTAGCCGTTCCTACGTGCCCTGAGAGTGGTGGTGCTTGGCAGGATGCGTTATTAAAATTGCTCATCTTGAAAGAGCTTCTTTTGAAGAGTTTCAGCAGATTACGGGAAGCAGACAGCATGCCAACTGAATTTTTGCTATTTTCAGGTACCTCTCTTTGCCCCTTATCATCTCTTCCTTTCTTCATTCTGCCACTTTCTATGAGAGATGAAAGATACTCCCTGAATTGCTGTAGTGACTATAGAAAGAAAGAACATAGTAGAGTTTTTGCTGTACCTTACATCTAGGTGTAATTATTTTTCTCCTGTTCTTTGGTGTAGTAGAGGAAGAAGGCTGAACCTATACCTTTTTTAACCCTATTTAATATCTTGTTTATGCCTTGAAGATTTCTGATCTACAATCAAGTTCAGTATGTATTAAAACTACCACAAAAATTTGAGGAAGAGGCTTTTTCTTACATAACTTTATGCCTGTTGTGAAGGAGGGTGGAGATTTGATGGCAGGTGACAGTTACCATTGCACTGCCCAGTTAAGCATAAATTAGAGACATCATAGTGTGCTGATCCAAAGTCAGTGTTCACGTGAAGGTTTCTCATCTGGCAACCCACTGTGTTTCTTTAGTCTGACAGAAAGTGTGACTAGCATGGAAATACCATCCTGTATTGGGTGCAGGTGCCCAGACGCTGGAGGGCGGCCTCTGTGAGGAGAAGAGGCCGGGGCTGCCCCATGCCGGACATGGCCGGTTCCAGCCGGCTCCAACCACCTGGCACGGCTGAGCCCAGCAGCCAAGATGGAGGCACTTCTGTGAATAATGTATTTGAGCGTGTAAAAAACACTGTGCAGCAGCTGCGAGAGAGAGGAGTGAGGAAAATTGTGAGAGAAACAGCCCTTGCAGACACCGAGGTCAGCGAAGAAGGAGGTGCTCCAGGCGCCAGAGCAGAGACCTCCTGCAGCCCCTGGGGAGGACCATGCTGGAGCTGGGGGATATTTCCTGAAGGAGCTGCAGCTTGTGGAGAGGACCCACGCTGGAGCAGGGAAAAGTGTGAGGTGGAAGGAGCAGCAGAGAGGAACTGTTGCGAACTGACCACAAACCCCATTTCCCACCCCCCTGCGCTGCCCAGGGCAGGGGGAAGGTAGAGGAGTTGGGAGTGAAGCTGTGCCTGAGAAGAAGGGAGAGTTGGGAGGGAGGAGGTGTTTTGGGGTTGTTTCTCGCTATCAGAACCTATTTTAATTGTCAATAAATTACATCCATTTTCCTCAAGTAAAGTCTGGTTTGCCTGTGCCTAAATGTTAGGCAATCTCCCTGTCCTTACCTTGACTCATCACCTTTTCCATCTTATTTTCTCCACCTGTCCTGTTGGGAGGGAGTGAGAGAGTGGCTGGGTGGGGGTCTGACAGCTGGCCAAGGTCAACCCACCACACTTCCTTAGGGCTTTTTGGTTTTAGACATATCCGTGGGCTCAACAGGTATCTTTTGCAAGCATTTTGTATAAGTTCTTAAGTGTTCTCTTATGCTATTTGCAGGTTTCAAAATTGGCTGCATTGGTGCACTGCTGTATTTTTCAAGTAACTTTTAGTGTATTTTCACTTTTTTTTTCCCCGCTGATTAAGCTACGTGTTGCCTTTTTAACTGATGAGTGAAATAAGTTGCTTACAGTTCTAACATTCCTTAATGATAATTAGTCCATACAAAGAAGCAAATCATAGTTTTAGATCAGGAGTTCTAAGAAGTATTCTTCTTAAAGAAAAATAAATAAATAATTGTGGGCAGCATGTCTGGTTTCAGAACTATTATCCTGCCATTATAAACAACAATTTGCAGTAAGAAGTTTTTTGTTTAGACTCCTTTTAGAAGAAGCTATTTTTATTGGTTTGGCTGAATCAAAATATTGATGAAAGAGGGTGCAAAGCCTTTCAGTTAGATTGCTTTGGTTAAAACTTAGTCCCAGGTGGAAGTGACTAATGATTGTTCCTATCTTGTGGTTGCTTAGTGATAATTGTGCAATAAATTAAGCTTCAGTCCAGATCTCATAGCTGCATGGTGCACTGCTGTGGTTGGTACAGTGCACTTGTTAACAAGTTTCAGCAAAGGCCAAGGGCCAACTAAAACTGGAAACAGCATGTTTCATCTCAGGTGATGGTTGAAGGACTCTGCTAGAGTAGTTAGTATGAGGAATTCTGCACAGTTTCTCCTTGTGTACTGTTCTGTTGAGAAAGTACATTTTTGGTCAAGGTTGTCCATTTATCTAAATGCGGTGGCTTTGCTGTGGTGTGGAATTAAGACACTTGGAAAATGCTTCAATTTATTCAGTTGAACTTAGTAATAAATGGAGTAAGAGAATAAGGATAGAAACTCCCAGAAAGGTTTCTGTAGCTTACCTGTGGATTCTCATTCCTTCTACTGTAATGATTTTTGTTAAAATAGTTGCAAACAGTACAGCGCATTTTAGCTGTGATTAATTTTACAATTATATTACAACCTCAGAAATTAATTTATTTGATGTTACATGCTCAGTGTTGTGTTGATTTGGTATTTTTCTTTATTCTTTCCTATTATTAATGTGATGGCAAATTTAATTGCAGTACATGTCACTGATATGGTTTTATTTGGGCTCCATATCATCCAGTAAGACAGACTTATTTATTCATTAGATGCATAAATTTGGCAGTAGAAGCAGCTAATGCTGAAATGTCTTTTTTTTGTTGAATTTTTGCATTGTTAGTTTTCCTATCATCTTTGTTTTCATTTCAGATCTTGAAGGTTGAATATGAGCTGGCATATCATGCCATTTTTCAAGTGATTCTGGGGTTGTTGATTGTTAGCCAGTCCTGAAAACTTCCCAGGCAGAAGTCTAATTTTGGATTCCTAGTTTTGAGGACTAGCCCAAATGCAAAAGTTTTTGCAGATGTTTCCTTCTTTATTGCTTCCCAAGAATATTCTCTAACACATAGTGGGCAAGATTCCCATTTGCTAAATAGAGATTTCCCATTGCCTGGCTTTTGAAGAAGGTGGCTTCTTTAACTCCATTGATGCTGGATTTTGATGCTGTTCTCAACTGACCTTCCTTAATACATTACACAGCCTACCTTTCTAACTTAAAACAAAACCCCTAAATTAGTCCTTAAAGGACTTCAAAGAGAGATTAAGTACCATTTGTTATGGTGGTTGCTACCATAGTCTGCAGATACAATTACTTCTCATCAAATCTAACTCTGCTGCTGTTCTATGCAGCAGGACTTAAAGCTGTGCATAGCTCACTGTAGCAGCTGCCAAGGTGATGCGAGTGATGCATTCCTCATGGTGTTTCCTTATGTTTTATCAGTCTATTAAAATGAAAATGGAGACGTATCCAGCTGAACTTCCTTAGTAATAGCATTTGCAACTGTATATCTATATCTATCTCTGTCTCTTTCTGAGTGTCATGTGCCATGTTCCAATTTTAAATGTGATCTTTGGTCCAAACTGCTGTTCAGACAAGCATCTTAAAGTTGTACTGTTCTGTTTTTATTCAGGATGATTTGTCGGTAACCATAGGTGTCACTTTGGGAAGAAATTTTGCTCATTTAATGAGCTGGACGTGGGGGGGAGATCACTAAGCTGTGTCATAGTATTATGGACTACTGAAAATTGTTTAGCTTTAATTAACAATTTTCAACAAATAGAGAAGCAGCAGTCTTAAAATGCAAACTAACTTATCATCTGTGTATTACAAATGAGTATGATATTTCCCTCTGCCTGTTCACCTTCTATGGCATGAAGAAAAAGGTGGTGTGATGGCATGGTCTAGGCAAGTGTCTGTCTTGTTGGTTTGGTGTTTCTTGCTGGCAGGTGGTACCAGCAGAAGAGCTCCATCATCCACCTTTGTGCCATTCAGTGCCATGCAGTGGGAACTCTGACCCATTCCTTGTTGTTATGATTTCCCTCCTGGGAAGCACTGATCTTGGCACTAAGGGATCTCCTGCGGAGAGTACTCTGACGGGGCAGGCTCCGGAGCCTGGGCTCTGCACAGCAGTGCACTGCTGTGAAAAAAACCAGGAGGAAACAGTTCCCTGTGGCAAAGTGCTGCCTCAAAGGCTTCAGTGAGGGAGTGCTGTGAGGGCATATGACTTTGAAGGGCCTTCTTTATTATCATTTAGGAGTAAACAGCAATGCTTGCCACTCAGTAAGCGCTGTGATGCCAGTGTAAAAGGTGGAGCCAGGAGTTGGTGGTGTTTCCTTTCATAGCTTTTAAAGTTGAGTATTTTATTTTCTTTTTTAGAGCTGTCTAGATGCTTTTGTGATTTCAAGGAGGCTGAAGAGGGCTTTAAGTTCTTCTTTCACCTTAAGTATTTTGACATAAAGATGCTTCTTAACATCTAATTGGTATAAATTATGAAGTTCTGAGGTTTGTGTGAATGCTATTATTGATTTCCTCTCCCACATCTTAAATCCATGTGACTTTTAAAGTTAAGAGCTGGCTGCATAGATCCACATGAATTTGCCATGCTTTCCTACTAGGCTGAGCATTATTAATGAGTTACACCTTGCTGGGTGGTAGCACCACACTGATTAAAAGAATTAGTAAAACAAAAGCTGCTTATAGCAAGTCAGTCCTGCAACCTGTGCTTACTATCAATTCCTTTAAATGTAAAAATTCATTTATAGTTTGATTCCCTTAAATCAGAAATGGACACATTATATGTTTATCTGTGGTCTTTCTTTCCTATTTTAAATGAGATATGTAGCTAATCTTTTTCTAAAAAGTAGTATTTTTAACCAGCATGGCTGGTCAAATTAAACTTGAGTGTTGTGGAAGAACATTGGTGAGAAGTCTATCATAGCAAATCTAAATAAAAAATGAAGAAAACTTGCAGTACTGAAGTACTTACAATTTTTCTGTGTTTAGTATGGACTAGGAAAGACTAGTTGGCAGAAATAGCAGTGGACTACAATATAGCAACAGTAGTTTTAGATCATGGAAAGTTACAAACTCTTGTGTATAAGCTTCTGCTAAATTTTACAAAGCAAATGGGAAGATGGTAGTGACTGGGGCAAGGCATAGTTGGACAGCGCCTGCTGTAATTTACTTTTTTTTCCTCTCTAAACAGGTTTTCACCTTTCTTCAATTAATTTCTTTTCCTCCTTGTGCAGTGGAGAGAATGAGGTCTTTTAAGTTGTAAAGGTTGATTGTATACAAATGTACCTACCTAGGGCACTGATGTCTAAAAGAGTTTATTAACAGTCCATATGGAATATTACGTTTGATGTTAGTTGAAATGGTTCTAGTCTAGAAACTATATAAATGGCATTGTTGATGTCTTGCGTTACAATGGGCTTTGGTTGCTTTATCTTGTGTAATACTCTGACTTTTTTTTAATGTAGCGATATTTTCTCGTTGGAAGTAATCCTGCAGAAACCAAATACCGTGTTTTGAAAATAGATCGCACTGAACCAAAGGATTTGGTTATAATTGATGATAAGGTGAGTGCCTCTCTAGGTTTTTTTCAGTTATTCCAAATAATACCATCTATATGGGGGTGAATTTAAATACTACACATTTAGTCTGTTTCAACAAAGGTATGTTACAGAATTGTAGAGTCATATAACAACTGAGGCTGGAGGGGATTTCTGGAGATTGTCTAGTCCTACCCTCATGCTCAGAGCAATGTCAACTAGATCGGATTGCTCAGGGCTATGCCCAGTTTTGTTTTGAATACGGCTGGAGACTCCACAACATCTCTGGGTAACTTGTTCCAGTGTTCAACCATCCCCACAGTAAAAATGCTTTTTCTTATGATCAAATGGAATTTCCTGTATTTCTATTTGTGCCCATTGCCTCTTGTCCTTTGACTGGATACCACTGAGAATAGTCTGCCTCAGACTTCTTTACTTCCTTCTACCAGGTATTTATACACATTGATAAGATTCCCTCTGAGCTTTCTCTTCTGCAGGCTAATCAATCCCAACTCTCTCAGCTTCTCCTCATATGTCAGATGCATACAGTATTAGCATGAAAATTACTAGTTACAGTATCGGAGAGGCCACAAGATCTCCAAACAGCACAGTCACTTTAATGAAATTTTCCCAAGTTTTTCAGTTTATTACATATATGCTCCCAATGGTTTTCTTATGTTCGGCTATGCTGTTCTAAGTGCAAAATACGTGTAATTACTATCTAGCCAAATTTTTAGTGTTTCTGATACATCATGTCTGAAGCAAAATAAACAGCAGTGACAAGAGTTTTAATAGACACGCTTGATTCCTTTCCAGGAAGTTTATGGTTTAAAATCTTAACACTTAAGATTTAGAAATGTTTGAATTCATATGTGACCATGACTATTTCTATTGCAGTGAACAGTGAATTTTGTGCATAAAATCTTGTACTTGTTGGTAGGACGGAAGCAGGACCCAGAAGATGTAAAGCAGACGTTTAGTTTATTGTATATTAAGTAAATTCTACTATTCTCTGACATGAAATAACATTTAACTACCAAAGAAGTAACTTTAGTGACTTTTATTTTAAAGCATGTGTATACGCAGCAAGAGGTGAGGGAACTTCTTGGCCGTTTAGACCTGGGAAATAGAACAAAGATTGGGCAGAAGGGCTCTTCTGGGTTATCTCGAGCTGTCTCTGCTTTTGGGGTAGTAGGTAAGTGTTTTGTTTGGTTTTATAAAATCTCTTATTTCTTAAGGAGGTGAGGCTTACTGTGTCATTCTGTATATCTTTCTGTCTCCCTTTGATTTTATTTTTTTTTAAACTGAAGATGATTGAGAAAGTTCATTCTCAAAGATAAATAAGTTTCTATGCATTTTGTGAAAACAGGTGGCCAGTACAGGGGTGAGAGTTGTCCTGTAAGTAGTTTCCTCTTTTGTCACTGAGGGAGAGATCTAGGAAATAGCCAAACTCTAGAAGCTTGGTTGAAGATCTCATCAGACTCATCTGACTGTAGGACACAAATCACATGGAACCTGGCCTCCTGAATTCCAGAGCTCACAGAATGCTTTTTTAAAAGAAAAAAGTTGACATCCTTTATTAGGTTGTATTTCTTCATCACTTGCTATTCAGAAAGGTGACTTTAATTTTCATTTTGGTTAACTTTTTGCAGTGACATATTAAAAGATTTCTTTTTCATGTTTGAACAAGTATAACTGCCTAGTATATCAACTGAATTTTTAAATGCTGATCAGCTGCCCATAATCCTAGAGAATTGCTTCAAGGATTTAATATCTTCTAACTTCTTCTGAAAGTCACTACTTTCCTGCCTATTGTCAGATACTGAGGTCGCTACATTGATGGGTGATGTCTCCAAAGTAAAAGTTAATGTGTGCTCTGACAGCCCCCAAGGATACTCTGTGCTTTATTTACATCAATATGCACTTGGACATCTAAATCCAAAGCTGCAGAGGAGGTGGAGAATGCAATTACTTTAAAAGATGCTCCTGAATTTTGCATAACAACCAAAACATAAGAAAATATTACTAGTATTCTAAAGTGGCAGATTAAGCAAAATTTCTTCTATATTCTTTTTGCCCATGAAGCATTTTGGAACTTATCAATGGATGCACTTTTCTGAAATTCCTCAGATGAGGTTTATGTGCTTATTAATTTAAGAGTATTAATAATATGGGTAAATGTAAAGAAGCTTCTAACAGTCTTGCAACATTGGCTTTTTTTGCCCAAGCCATCAGTGCTCACTATCTAAATATGTGATAATATATTCAGTTGGTAAGTGGTTGTGTTCAGTGAAAATTTTGCATCCCAATTGTATGTTTGTTTATATGTACTCTTCATAACAGGAAAGTTTCTATTCTGTAGCTGAACAAATGTATTGGTTATCAGATATGGTGTACTATTTCTAGATATTTTTTTTTTAGAAGTAACATGCTGTCTTAGTGATCTTTAGATTATCTTGCACTTTTAAAGTATATGCTTTAGATGTCTTCTGTCTTGATCCTATCTAATCATATCTGTATAAACATGTAATTTGAGGGAATGCAACTGGTCATGTACTTCTGCCTCCTGGCTCAGGTCAGGAGGACAGGACTATTTTTTGTAGAATTGGAAAGGGCAGCTTTGTTCTGTTCTCTGGTTATTTCATTAACCAGAGACAGTGCTTTCAGTGCACTCAGAATGGGCGTGCTGATAGGCTAAGTTCTGCTTCACTGTATAGTGTTTAAAAGTAGAAATCATTTTTAAATGGAGAGAACCAGGTCAAGGGGAAATGCTGGGTTACTTATCAGACTTTGGTATAACATTTGGTGAAATTCAGAGGATAGAGGCTGTTCATGTAAGTGATTTTGGTACCTGGAGGATACAGGAAGAACTTTGACTGCTATTTATCAACTCAAAGTCAATAGTCAGCTGCTTCAAATGGAAGATTTTGTTTCTTATTGTCAGCAGGGTCTCCTGTCCTTGTGCAGGTGAGAGCATTTTTCCCAGGGGGGCTAATAAGACAGAAGAAAAGTTTGCAGTTCATTCGATCACATTGCAGCCTCCAGCAGTGACAGGGAGGAAAACGTGTGCTTTGCTCATCCTTCTTCTTTAATTTATAATGCAAAGCTAAAAGAACTGGATATAAATACAAGTAAAAATGTGAATTGTGAGGGTTGGTTATTTTCCCCCCAATTAATATATTTGTTGACAGTGCAGCAGTGACTGAGTTTTAGGCTCTTTACTAGTAGCAACCCACCAAAGCAGCTACCTCCAGGAGCTAATTCATGTAATTTATTAGTTATTAAAACTTAGTACTGCTATATGTATTTGAATTTATACATTTGTATTGTATTTAAAGGTTTGATATGCTTTTTCCTAATGATATGTAATAGAGACATCCAAAGAAGCAACTCGGTGAAGAAGCGTGGCTATGCCCTGTAGCAGTCGGCATGGTTGATGGTTGGACTCGATGATCTTGAAGGTCTTTTCCAACCTAAATGATTCTATGATTAGGGAGTGAGGGTGGAGGTTTCAGAGGCCTTCTTTTTATAGGCAATAAAGCCAGACACTGCCTGTCCTACCTCCTCAGCCCTCTGGACTTCAGTAGGGTCAAGTGTTGGTATATGAGAGAGGAAATAGAAAGAAAGGATTACCCCTGATGCTCTGAATGGCTAATTTGGGGGAGATGCTGCTGTAGACAGGGAATTTAATTCCCTGCTGTTAAGGAGGAAGAGCACAAATCTGCTGTTGTACCCTCAACTCCTTTTGCTGTTCTGTGCCCCTACCCAGTAAAGAATACATAAACCTGGAAAGAAAATTGGAGGTTGAGATTCCTCCTTGCTCTGGAAAATTAACCTTTTGGTATCTGAATTAATTGGGGTATGCCTCGCTCTGAACAATGAGAGTCCTATAAAAAGCAAATACAAGTATCTTAAGTAGACAGCAACTTACTCTGACTTTTCAGTGTCTTAACTCTGCTACCTAATATTAAAAATATGCATGGTGGAAGGGAAGAAAAGTAAAAACTATGTACTTCATTGATTAACACTTACTGGAGGTAGATTGTAAGGCTCTGTGTCTATGTATATTTTTGTATGTGTATATATATGCACATTATATATATAACATTAAGAACAAACAAAAATTCTGTGAAGTCTTGAAACAATTCTGATACTGTTTTTCTAAATACGTTTGATCAGATCAACACAAACATCCATCTAATAGCATTTTAATGCTGTTTTAACAGGTTTTGTCAGATTTTTAGAAGGCTACTACATTGTGTTAATAACAAAAAGAAGAAAAATGGCAGATATTGGAGGTCATGCAATATATAAAATAGAAGATACAAATATGATCTACATTCCAAATGACTCTGTAAGAGTCACTCATCCTGATGAAGCCAGGTAAATAATGGTGGTAAACAGTGTGTACTTTTTGAATATTTTCTAAGCAATGGTGAACTGCAACTAGAAATTTCGGTCATGGATTTCCTTCTGTTAGTATGTCAATCAAGCCATTTTATCTTAGTTGATAAATTAGTGTGGAAAATGGAGAATGGGCCACAAGTTCTGTGGCCTCTAACCCGGAGGGTAAATATAACTGTTACAGTCTTTCAGAGCTTTTTGTCCACATCTCCATGTTACCTACATGTCAAAGCTACATCCTAGCAAATGTGCACCAGGAAGCATCCAATATAAACATCGTTCTTACAAGGGCAAAGTAGTGCTAATACTGGTTTATATTGTTTGGGGTACTGTTCTTTCGTTAGTAGCTCTAGCATAATGTTAGTCTCGCCTGAAGAGATCTTTTGTGCCCTTCAGAAAGTGCTGAGTAGATTATTTAATGATTCTGTGCTGTCAGAATCTTGTGAATGTTGCTGTTGTAAAGGGTGATAAACTGACCCACTGGTAAGTTTAGCTTCTTTTTTCCTTTGTGACTTTTTTCTGAAGAAAGAAATTTGAGCCTTTGATCAGCAGGGAACCTTGTATGAAATGTACAACTAGGTCCTGGCAGTGTTTTTATCAGGATGGGGTAACTTCTATGATATACCAGGCAAATGGTATTAAACTGCTTTTCAGTCAGTACCAAGTGTGAATAGTCAAAAAGTGATGGATTATGATAAACTGATGTCAGGTAATAAATCAAGCCAATGGTAACTATTAAAAAAGTTTCCACTTTAAGGTATGACTGATCGTAAACCTCAGTCTCCCCTCTTAGAATGCAGCAGACCATATTATCTAACCTGTATATTTATGGTGTTAGCCATTTTATCATTCATAGACAGTGTTATGGTTTCTTCTGAGAATTTGCAAGGGTATGACAGATTGAAGTAGAAATTTCTTCTCTTGTTCATTTATTTGAGAATAACTGTGAAAGTCTTTAATTCTTACATAGTATTGTTGGGAATTTGCTTGTGTAAGTCCTAGAGAATTTGACCCACATATGTGGAAAATAAAGCTACAACTTTATCTACAACTGCCTAAAGAAATTGAGTATGTATGTGAGTAGACACTGGATTAAAAAAAAGTCTATTTGATGTATTTAATCCAGATGCTGATATTCTAGTGGAATTACCTGTCAAAACAATAGCAGTAAGATAGGAAGGGAACATATGGCAAGAGTCAGTATTTATATGTAGTTTAATTTCAGAGATACTCTGAATGACTTCTTGGGGTCTGTCTGGTTAAACTAATAATTTTCCCTGTAACTTGAATTATTTTGCTAGGTATCTGAGAATCTTTCAAAATGTGGACCTTTCTAGCAACTTCTATTTTAGGTAGGTATTAGTTACTAATTTCTTTTAAAAAACTGTATACTTACACTTGCTATAAGATTATTCTTTTGGATTTTGATACCCAAGATCTTTAGGTTGGTATTCTGGGGAAATAAGACACATGATCACCCTACTTGTCCATTTTTGTCTGTGTCTTTTGAACCTGCTTTCTCCTTCAACAAATTGATTAGGAATGTAGTCTCCATGGAGTTAAAAACTATAGAACTTTTCCACTGTCTGTTGAGCCTTGCCAGATTATGCAGTTCTCTCTTTGGAAAAGTTTTCAGGGGGGTTTGCTTGTCCTGTTAGTTTTTCTTTGTTGATTTCATTTTCCAGAAATAAAGCTTTGTCTTGATTCAGAAGCAAAGATAGAGAGATAGGTCCTCATCTAAGATACACCCTGTGTAGGGTACATCTTTCATAGGGCCTTCTAGGCATTGCTAATTCTCTTGCTTATTGTTTCACAAATGCCATACATAAGACAAGTTTCTGTGTCCCAGCTACTATTACATATGAGATCTTTGGGACAGCAGAAAAATGGGGGAAATGTGGTGATAAACCTGGCAGTAGTAGTTAGAAGACTTTGACTTAAACTAAACAAAAAACCTCCTCTTGCAAGTACTGAAAGGTGTATCAGTCTAGAAGAAACTTCTATTGAAAAATAAAGGCTTTTTGTCGCAACTGTATGTCTGAAGACAAAACCTACCAAAGGTTCATGTCCATTTTGTGGTTTTGCATGGGAAGGCTTTTTCACACTATAAAACCTGAGGTTTTCTTCCATGCTTTGTGTCCCAGCCCTAACGTTGTACAACTTTCTTTTTTTTTTTTTTTTTTTCTTCCCCCCGCCCCCAACTTGGAGATGATGCATATATACTGTTTCTGTGGCAGTACGTAGTGGGGAAAGGAGAAGGTTCTTTTCTCTCTCTGATAAACACATTTATCAGCTTAATTTAAATTGTTCTTGCCTGAAATCATAGCATATTTTTCTGCATGGTTTTCATATAAATCCTGAACAGAACTAGAAGTTAGTTATAACAAAACCTTTGGTCTAAGGGGAAAATGGAGGAATAGCCTGAACAAGTCTTTTACTGGCATACTATTTAAAGCTTCTGTTACATACAAACTGAGCATGTAACAGATCTCCCCCCCCCACCCCCGCAACAGATAAGCCTTTCAGGTTGTTATTATGGGTTAAACTTTGTTATCCTTAGTGATAAATCTAAATGTCCAATGTTTAAATACATTTTTTTATATCATTAATGAATAACTAGAACTTAAAGGAGAGCCAGTAATCACTGATGCTGTCTTAGGCTAAAATGGAAATCTGTGTGTATTTCTGATTCAAGTGTTGTGTAAATTTGGTTTCTCCTTGGGGAAATGAATCCTAGTGGCTTATAAAATTTAGCAATTAGTGTAGAGTGTTGTCAGTATAAAAGACACGAGATGCAGAATTTGTTACCATCATGGAACTAATAAAAAAAAAAAAACTTTTGTTTATTCAGCAGCTACTCTCTTAAGATGCATCTGTGCTGTAATCACAAATTTGAGGACAGATAACGGTTTTTGTGGACCAAATTTCTGGCTGTTTTGAGTTCAGGTAGTAGTCAGAGAGTAGTACTTAAATCTCAGAAGACTAGGTTTTCTCTGTATATGGATATTTGTGGTGGAATAGCTATTTTTGACCTTCAGGACTGCTTCTTGGGACATAGTGAATTAAGTTTGTTGATATGCTTTGTTCAAAAGGCATGTTCAGTTTGCAGTTATTACAAGAATATAAATACAATTTCAGCTATTGTACTGTAAACAGTTTCTATGTTTGTAAAGCTCCTTTTGGAAATAATTTGTATAGTTTGCCATTGTAGAATCAGAGTCTGTGTATCTTGTTTAAAAGTCTTTTTTTAATGGATAAAATAGTATTGTGTTAAATGTAAGTACAGATGGAGAGTAAAGGTTTCAGAAAAGCCCTGTGTGTCTACAATTATTAATAAATGTTAACTGTCTATCAGTTACAGCTATGACCTATCTCACTCCCTTCAGTATAATCTTACTGTCCTGAGAATGCCACTTGAGACATTAAAAACTGAAACAACCCAGACCCGACAAGAGAGTTTTGATATATTTGAAGATGAAGGACTTTCAACACAGGGTGGAAGTGGTAAGCAAATATGCCTAATTAAACTAATGTTGTTGGTCATGAGTACATTTAGAATATGTTCCACTTAAGTTTACTTTTAAGAAACATTTGGGTCTTCTGTATTGATCAGTAGTCTCATAACAGTCATAAGTTAATAAAAGATTATGTAAAGTGCCAATTACAGACATTTGAATTTGAACAATGCCATTTCTAGAGGTGATTAATAATTGTTTTGTTAATTTACATTGCAACTCAGGGAGATAATTGAGCATGCTGACATTTTTTAACAATCGATTATTCAACTGACTTGTAAGACTCCCAATAGGAATGAATTACAAAGACAGTGGGAAGCAATAGCTAATTAAGTACTAATAAATCTTTTTGTTTCATGTTGGCAAATATTGATGACAGAAGAATTGTATGAAGTTAGTGTCAACTTCATGTAGTAAGTACTATCAGGAAGTCTAAGAAAAATCACTGTTTTCAGTTGAAAACTACAGCCTTCACTTTTGATTTAACATATTCATAAGAGTGTAAAGATGACTAGACAGCTAGGGAAACTATTTTCTCTCCCTTTTCTTCACGCACGCGCACACGCACGCGCACACACACACACACACACAAAGTTTCCCCTCAAATTCTTAATATTGGATTTCATTCTGTTGAAGTTGATGTTTTTCATGTTTTATTGTCCTATGACTTGTACTAATTACCTGGATGCTTGTCAAAAAATTACATTTTATATTTTTTTTTACTTTTTGGTATTGTATATGTGACACCACTTTTTTCCTTGTTTAATCATGAAATATCAGAAACAACAGTGCTATCTTTGATTTATACGGAGTATGTTGCTGTAAAAGTGGTCCCAAACAGCTGTGGAGATTCAATTAGCCTTTTTAGACAGTAATAGAACATCATGCTGTTTAAATACATCACTGATAAGCAAAATAGTAGGATAGAGAAAGTCTGCTACTATTTTGCTTAACACTATGGACTTGATATGGAAGCCAGCTTAGATGCAACATCTGGATCTGTGCTTGTATTGGTTATAGAGAGGCTCAACAGCTTCTCTGCATTACCACCCTTATTTGTAGTCACCTGCTGTATAACCTCTGTTCCACAGAAAATATAATACACAGAGAAATATGATACAAAGATCCCTTTTCTCCTAAAGTAACTCTGGTTCTTTGAGATAGTGAATTGCATGACTCGTCTTCCATCTCTTCTAACCCAAAATTAATCTTCGGAGGCACTGAAGGAATTTATTGGTCCTGTTTTCTGTGCCTCCAAAGGGGACTGCGAAGGTCTGACAAGGACATAGTTAAAATACAGAAATGCCTGAAACAATCCCTGACCCAAATTTATGCAAGATAAACTTGGACACTGTTTGTCCACTCTTTTGTTTTTGACACCCTTTCATCACAGCACCTAGAATAGACCTACACTGACTACAATTCAAAAAATGATAATGAATGTTAGGTAAGTAACTAATCATCTTTGAAACTGGAACTTATTATTTTAAATACTTGTAAACATCTATCATACTCTCATTTAAAAGCCTAAAAGTAATGTTGTATACAGTATGCCCTAAATCTAATGGCAAAATGGAAAGATAATCAGATACTGTATTTCCTTTTAAAGAAGAGTGATCCGCCCCCCCCCCCCCCGAAAAAGATACTACTAACGTGGAGATATATATCAGGATATCAGGAATTGGTTGTCAAAAACTACAATGGCAGAAATTACCATAAATTGCGGAGGGAGCAATAATTCCTCCTCTGCAAAGGCTTTATCAGCAAGATCCCTCAGGAATCCATAGAGTGGCATCATCTCTTCTATGTCTTTGTGAAAACATTGGGAGATAAAGATGCCATAACCTTGGCCTCATCAGCAGTATGCTGATAGCACACACAACTCCATTTTCAGTAGATATTAGTAACATACCTGTTGATATGATAGAATATCTGTAAGAAATAGCTGCCTGTCATTCAAGAACAAATTATCACCAAAGTAATGCTGCTAGAAATGAAAGAGGACAAATCGCTGACCAAGCGCTCGTGGCCGGGTTCTGCTGAACGTATACACTCCTTCACCAAAATGGTTACATCTCTTTTCCCTGGGCTTATGGTAAATTGGGTGACTAGGTAGCAACAGTTTGTTCAACAGCTGTATTTTCACCTTCAGTCTGTTATGAGAACTCATCTTTTTCCTGCAGCAGAACATTTGGCTGCTATAATTGACATACATACTGCTACGATATAACGTCCTGCCAGAAACTTTATTTGAAAAAACTACACAAAAAACGTGGGTAATAGAGTTCTTGTCCTATTCCTCCTCTTTAACATTCAGACTCTTTCAATTCCTTTCACCACCTTTTAGTGCCAGTTGTCATCTTGGTCCTGATTTTTGAAACAGAAAAAGGCTCAGGTTCCAGATATATCAGAAATTGAGTTTTAATTTGTAGGTCTACAATAGCTGCATTTCTTGGTGTCAGTGCAGATTAGGAACACCATGCTAAATTATGTAGGAAGAGGATTGGCATGCTTTTTGTAAAGGTGGCCAGGGCTATGCATGATCTTCCAGAGCCTAATAGGTAACTCCAGAGCTGACCCAGATTTGGAAAGCTTATAAAGTCCTCCTATGAAAGTATTTTTGTCTTAACTGAAATTTACAACTTCATTTATTTCCCTTGATATCAAATCCTCTGCTGCTACCATGCAGAGATCTCTTTTCAGTACTGGAAGTATCAGAAACTTCTGCATGAAGGCACTGAAATGCTACAGTGACTAGCAACCGTAGAAAAATTGTAAATCCTCGTAAATGCTGAACTTCAGCATGTGCTTGAAGTTATCTGTGTATGGCAAGCTTCAAGGATATGAGTAAATGATATGCTGAGTTCCAGTCAAGGGAAAATCAAAATAAAGGTCCGATGACCTGGATTTTAAAACAGTCCAATGCAGGTAAGCTTGTTTTTTAACTGTTAATGCATTTTCATTGTAACAACGTCCTAGGTGTATTTGGGATTTGCAGTAAGCCTTACGAAAAGTATGTGTGGAATGGCAAGCTTCTGGATGCAGTAAAAAATACTGTTCATCGTGACTGGCTGCTGTATATTATTCACGGATTCTGTGGGCAATCAAGTATCCTTTTACCCTTGTAACAAATGTTAGTGTATCCATTTTTTTAAAAGAAGTTTGAACATGTGAAATACATTGAATTTATTTGTCATGTAAATACTTTTCAATTTTAGAATGATTGGTTGGCTTTTATTTTCATTACTTTTCTAGGGTTTATGATAAATAAAAAATACAGTTATGTTCTTATAACAGGGACCTGACACAGGTAGAGTGCATTCTCAGTGAGGCACTGTCTGAAAGCATGGGCTTTAGTAATAAAGAACTTGAGAGGATTTTAAGGCTCAGCTGTATTTTTTCACAGGTATTTGAGGAAAGGGAGAAAAGCTAAACCAAACTGAATTGCTGACATAGAAATGTTCTCTTACTAATCTTCTTTAAAACATTTTTTAATAACTGAGATTTGCAGAAATTCTTGTATTTACTCTGTTTCTGTTGAAGACGATGATAGAACTTCAGGCCTGCTGTGTGAAGAGGGTTAAGTAAACTCTAGAACATCTGAAAATCTTTTTTTTCTGACTGTGTTATTTAAAATGCGTAAATGTGTCTATGTACATTGTAGTAGGAGGAGAAAAAGTCCAAATGCATATCACGCTCCAAAGAAATGCCATCTCAACATCTTAGATGATAAGAATTTAGTATATTACAGAGACACCCTGATCATCAACAATATCATGTTAGTTTAAAAGCCTATCAACAAATATCTGGGGAAGCAAATACAATTATGAGGTTAAGGTTAGTGGTGTCTTTGCAAAATTTAATTTTGCTTTTTCATGATTGTAAGGCTGCTGGTCATTGGTTTAGTCCCCAGATGGAAAGCTAAATCTGATTTTGTGTAGCACTATTTCACCTGTGGTCTTAATCAAAGTAGTAGCTGTGGATCTGACCACCAGTATTATGCGTGCAGCTGCTTAGTCAGTGACAGTAGTCTTTGCTGTAGGTATTTGATGAGCAAATGTCTTCTTCCCTCTTGTGCCTCCCTTATGCTAAGGAAGCAGTGATAGTCATGCTAGACATCTGATTCTATCTTTTTTTTGTTTTTAATAAAAAATAAAAAGCCTAAAAGAAAGCCATTACTGTATCTGTAGCTGTTTACCTCTGGCTTTCAGTTGTTGTTACTTAAGTAGTTGCAATTTATCTCCTTTTCCAGACAAACAATTAGAGGGTGACTAATATATCTGATCTGAAAATAGAAGCTCCCAGGCTTTAATCCCAGTATTCACAAAAGCAGTATTTGCAGGCCAAGGTGATTCTTATACCTATTTCATCTCCATTGTCACTTCATAAAATAGAAATACTTCTCTATCTTGTGAAAAGTGGTTGATGTATTGTAATGTAGATTGCATTTTCAGAGTTCTTCAAAGTGATTGTTGAAGAATCTCTCTCCCAGCTGCAAAAGAAATTTGGAAATGATACTCATCGCTGTTAAGGAGATTTTAGTAAATCAGATGTTTCAGTGTCATACACCTCTTTTACAATTTATTTTTGCTTGCATGAAGTAAGTGAACAAAAAATTGCATGTGACATGTAAACCTTAACTTCTCTTTCAAGAACTGTTAATATACGGTCGCCCTATATATGTCACTCTGATAGCCAGAAGATCAAGCAAATTTGCTGGAACACGTTTTCTGAAACGAGGAGCAAACTGTGAGGTAAATTAAATGTGATTTTAGGGGTTTCCCCCTGTCCCCCAACAATATGAAAGCTTGAGCTTGACTGACTGGAGAACTGAAATATTTTAGAGGGTTGTTAGGATTTTGGCTGTAAATGATGCTATTAAATAATGTTATCACAGCTATCATTACATTTTTAATTGAGATAATAAAGCTGTCCTTAAAATAATAAGTCTTAACAGGCTTTTTTTTTTTTTTCCCCCTACACTTAGAGATAATGTTATTTCCCAAATAGAGGAAAAAAAAATAGAAATCTGGTAATATACCTGTAGGGACAAATGGGAATTTAACCTTCAGTGGTGTTCTCACTACAATGATTTGGTGTCTTACAGTTTAATTGTACTCTGTAAAGATCAGTTCTCTATAATGCAGGCAGCTCTGAAGTGTCATGTCTACATCATATGTGTATTTCTGTTTGGTTTTTTTTTAGGGAGATGTTGCTAATGAAGTGGAAACTGAACAAATACTTTATGATGCTTCAGTTATGTCATTTTCTGCGGGGAGTTACTCTTCCTACGTTCAGGTTCGAGGATCTGTCCCTCTGTACTGGTCTCAAGATATTTCAACTATGATGCCTAAGCCACCCATAACACGTACGTACAAATTATTCTTTGTGATAGATAATGGTTAGTGCTGTGTTCTAAAGGAACACCTGAGAGTAAGTGAAAACTAAATTTGCAAAAATGAACAAATTGTGTATGCATTTGTTCTTTGGGAAGCCATAATTTAAGGTGAATCAATGTTTTTTATAATAAACATCAAGGCATACAAACATTCAACTATATAAAAAGCTGCATTTGGTGAAATTAAATAGAAAAAAAATCTCCATCTTAGATTCATGTTCAGCAATGGAATACAAAAAACTTCTGTTTGGACATGTCAGCTTTCTTTTGTGCTCACTTTGTATACAGAGTTAGCTACATTCATCTTAGTATTGTGGATAAAATTTTGAACCTATTGCAAATGGTGGAAAACATCTGGCCTAAGTTTAATGGGGCCGGAATAATTGCTCTTTGTAAGCATGTCATGAAAGTTTTGGTTAAGAAGTGACTTCCAATTTGGAAAAGGGAAGATCTTTTTTTAACAGCTTTTGCATGAAAAGAGGGGCAAGTATGTAATTGTATGATTACTATCAGAGAATTAGTATGTATTTTGTGAAGAGTACTTTTAAGGGAAAATGATTTAAGTGACTCTACAGCTCACTTAATATCATCCTGAATATATGTATTTATTGCAGTGGACCAAGCGGATCCTTTTGCACATGTTGCTGCTCTTCACTTTGACCAAATGCTTCAGAGATTTGGCTCTCCCATTATTATTTTGAATCTTGTGAAGGTACTATATTTTGAATGTGTTCTATATGTTTTCTGATTTTTAATATTATGCTTATTTCTGTAGAGTCTCCGTGTAATTTTGGTTGTGTTCTAAACTAGTATTAGCTTATAAATGGAATATTTTCTTCATAAATCTCATCCTACGCAGTATAGTACATAACCCCCTAACTGCTTCTACTACTGCCCTTCAAAAAAAGAAGTTTCCCGTGTTTATAGACTTCTTCCAGTAACCTTTCTCTGTTGGTTTCAGGTTTTTGCTATTATCCCTTAGATGAGAGTAAGTCCAAATAAATTTACCACTAAATTTAGTTTAGCACTAAAAAATACTAAAATAGCATGGTTCCATGCAAAGTGAGGTTTGTAGGCTTCTTGACACAGATGACTGAGTTATTTGAAATGTTATGATAAAGACTTATCTTCTGTTGTTTGCTCCACCTGGTAGACTTATGGAAGTATGAGCGGGAGGGAAAACTGAAGCATCGAATGCTAGCTAACGGGCAGTGCCATTGGCAGCAGGGCTGGACTAGTAGGGGGAGCTTCATGATTGCTGCAGTAATTCAATTCAATTCACTGCTGTGTGAGAGGCTGTCGTACAAACAGGTGGCACTAATTTTGGATATTACATCTTGTATTTGTGTTGGGGGTTTTTTGTTTTGTTTTTTGTCTGTTCTGATCCAACAATTTTCTGTGGTGGTGTACGTTTCCACATTTGAGTTTAATATATTGATTTGTTTTGCTTGAATCATATCTTATTTCTTTTTAGTCTTTAAAAAAAATGATTTAATTTATCGTGTTGTAGAACATTTTATATTCAGTAGAAAAAAGGATCTTTTATGTGCATGTAGGATCTGTTCCTAGTATTAAAAAAACAGGGAAAATACAAAAGGAAGGCTTTTAAAACTCTTAAGTTGTAATAAATGGCAACTAGATAACCTATTTTCTATTTCTAGAAGCTTTCCTGTGTAGGAGTGCTTTTAAGACTGTCCAAGAGTGTGGAATCAACTTGGGATAGCATTTGTTGACAAGAAGATGATTTTATCTCTTGCAGCCATAGTTTTCAAAAGCCATTGTTACAGTGTGAGTCTAGGCTCACATGACCTTGACACATCAATCATTATATGCTTTTATTCACAGGGCTTTTGATATGGTGGCTGAAAATGCATCTCTTTCTTTCCCTCTCTGTAGATGCTCAAAAACAAGATTCTAAAATTCATGTTCCTTTATTACTTTATGTACCGCTTTAAAAAAAAAAAAAGGGAGTGGGGGGAAGCCCCCCAGTCTGAACACCTTTTTTTGAATGTTGCTGTTGCTTTTACACAAATGCTAAGCACTTCTATCTCCAATACTTTTGTTATTTGATTTCTTAAATGTTGATGAAATATAAATCTATGTCCTCCTATATCTGTCTGTCAAAAACTTGTTAACTAGTAATGAATGCATTAGGATTCTTTTGGGTTTGTTTATTTAGGACTGCTATTATATATTTAAAGCAGTTTCTACAACATAAGTGCAGTATAGGTGTTAGTTTGGATGAATTTGAGAGGAAAGTCATAATAATATATACAGTACCAAAACATACGGTATATTCAGAGAACGGTAAGATAATTCTAATTTTTTTTTAATTATTTCGGAGATGGGAGCTGTTGTTCCCCATCTCCTGTCCGTAATGGAGAAGAATTTGCCTGAATCCTCTTGTACCCCAGAACTGAATGGGATACTTCCCTTTCTGCCTGTTTTTTTCCTTCTCTTTTGTCTTTGTCCATTTCCTCTGTATTACAACTTTTGTTTCCATGTGCTCTTCTTTACTTTTATAGGGCTCCATTTTTCAACCAATGATTATGCACAGTTGAAAAAGGTGATTTTACTACTCATACAGATGAGTTGTTAAAAACCCAGAATGTTTAGATTTTTCTGTCTCTTCTGTTCTTAATTGTACTAGTTAAGAACTGCCTGCTGTTGTTACAGCTTCCACTTTTAATTTCTGTTATATATACATAGATGTATATGTGTATGTGTATGGGTTATGTACATTTGTTAATGAAAATTGTAATGTTAACTTCCTTTTTGCTAAAGGAACGTGAAAAAAGAAAGCACGAAAGGATTCTCAGTGAAGAACTTGTTGCTGCTGTGACATATCTCAACCAGTTTTTACCCCCAGAGCATGCAATTATATATATACCCTGGGATATGGCCAAATACACAAAAAGGTAGAAAAGATCCTTCTTTGTACTGGTGCTCTTAGCCACAATACAAATAACCGTGTGCTACTGAGTATGTCGCTTTCCAGTTGAATGTAGCTTAGGAATGATGGGAGAATTTTATTAAGATCTATGGACGGAATAAAACCTTAGCTTTTTTAAGGATTTTTAATGTTTTCTATGGTTTCTTACCAAAGTGGAGCAAGGCCTGAAAACTTTGTAATTCTCTGCAAAGGAAAATTTTAGAGAAAAGCCACAAAAAAGCCATCAACATTCACTTTTTATTTTGAATTAGTCAAAACATTGTATTCTGTCAGATGTTCCATTTCAGTCATTGAATTTATTGAGTTACAAAATTTTGGAAAACAAGGAGTTTCATATCAATCAGTCTTTTCCATTTCCTCTTCCAAAAGAAAATGAGGGCATTAATTTCAATGTTACAAAACATTTAGATTATTAGAAGCATGCATCTTAGAAAGGCAAATATATTCTGTAACTTTTTATTCTATAATTTTGGACAATGGAATGCTGTACTACGATCATGTGAAAAAGATGAATGTTTTCCTAAATGTAGAATTATTTACAAGGCATAAACATTTTAAATTACAGGTATAGACTGCTATTCTTAAGTAACACACAACTTGGTTGTAAAGTTCTCTGATCTGCATATGTCTACTGTATTTTATAATGCCAGAAATTCTAGACAAATGATAAGAATTGTTGGATCAAATTTCAGATATCCGTTAATTTAGCAATCTGAGCAAAACAATGGAAAAACTGGTGTGGTTAAAGGGCAGGAATATAATTAATGTTTGTCAATTAATTTTTTGTGAAAAAAGCTTTGGAAAACAATCCTTATTTGCTATTTGAGATTACAAGTTGGTTGATATAGTCATGTAGGTGTGAAACTGTTACTTTAAAGTTTAACATGGTTTCATACTACTTTTTTATTCTAAAATGGCATTGTGTACAGTTAGGTGTATATGCAATTGTGGTACAATTAAATAGCAAATCTCGAAATAAGGTTAGATTTCCTTTCAGAAGATATGCTAGATGCAAGTTCTTGGGTTTCATATGGAGTGATGCTGATGAAGTTTAGTGGTCTGTCCTATATGGGACAGATACCAGGTGATCAAAGCTTCTAGCTTTAAGCTTGAGGTATATTTATATACATATCCACCCTAGTACGGATATAAAAAATACCCAAAGGCTTTGAACAAGACTAATTATTTATATGAGCAAGAGATACTTAAGAATGGAAGATAATGTATATGCCTGCCTAAAGAATTGGCAGTTTCGGGAATACTGAGAATGTGTTTGCTTTAACATGTAGTTTTGAAGTAAGTTTGCTGGAAAGTAGTACTGGTGGAAATGTTCCAAAATATTGCTTCCATCTCAGTATAAGCAGTCTTTAAAAAATAAATATTTGTTTTTGTTACTTCAAATGTAAACACTGTAGTAAAAACTTTGAAAAGAAAATTATTACTAAACAGAATTTAAAGTCCCCCACAATGAATGGATGAATGCCCTGATCTGAGCAGGAGGTGTGGGACATCATGAAGGCCACACATGGAAACAAATGGTACTGAACAAAACAGCACTTTGCAAACAAATTGAGGGAATATGATTTAGCATAATCATATATCCTTCTCTGCCTCATTCTTATTTTGTGAATCACAAAGTCTGGTAGAGGAAAATTTGTATGATATAAAAGTCAAGGAATTTTAGATTTTTGAAGTCTTCCATTTCTAGTTTATGTAATATGTTTTATTAAAAACTAAACAAAATTGCTCACATAAGATCAGTGTCTGTTTCCTAATCCTGTAAAATGTAAGAAAACTATAGACATAATTACTGGTGGATAAATAAAGCTGTGATGTGAGTCTTCCTTTAAATCATTTAAAGACTTTCCAAGCAGTGAAAATTTTTTTAGTATTAATGTATCTTGACTGTGTAATTTATTTTTTTTCTCTCCTCAGCAAACTTTGCAATGTCCTTGATAGACTGAATGTGATTGCAGAAAGTGTAGTAAAGAAGACTGGATTTTTTGTTAATCGACCTGATTCCTACTGCAGTATCTTGCGGCCAGATGAAAAGTACGTATAATTTAATTGGTGCGTAATGAATAACATCTCATCCTTGGAAAGTTGTCTGGAATTTCTATGTCTATTACGTGATTTCTTATTTTAAGGCTTAAATTAATATGAAACAATATCACTTGTTAGTAAGTTATAGCTATAAGGATTGCAGTCAGAGGCACATGCTAAGGAATAGTAATACACTGAAAGAGTACAATTATGCTGCTGCTGTTCTACTTATAATGAATTCTTACTTCAAACCATTATTTGTAACTGTTAATCTGTGCCATGTGTGTTTACATACAGTTGTTTGGGTTTGTTGTTTTGGGTTTTTTTTCCACCTTAACCAAAGGAATCCTAAATTTGGGGATAAATTTAACAAAGCAGACAGCATTTGGAATTTAATAAGCGGCTTCTTTTGAGGCATACTAATAAGATAACTATCATGTAAATGTTACTGAGTCTGGTGTTTTCCAATGGATTTTATGGTATTCATACGTACAAGATTTAAAACATTTTTTTAAAATAGAAACTGTATCTGCTTAGGCTGCTGCAGAAGTACAGTGATTTAATCAGCTGAATTCTCTCAAGTCCCTGAAAATCCACAGGTAAAATAAATTCCACATTAGAAGTTCAATAACTTTTTGATTCAAGTCTTCATGTTAGGGATCTAATTCATCACTACTCAAATGGGCGTTCATATTTTACACAAAGAGCATCCTTCCATTTTTAGGCTGTCTTCATTTAGAAACAGTCTGAGCTAAAAATTTCATAGGCTCTCTTAGAGCTTTTCTCTGCCATGCAGTGCAGTGAACATGGCAACTGTAAACTAGCAGGAGCAAGATCAGTACATCCATGTAATGCTGTCTTCTGTAGAGATAGTCTGGAGGGATAACTTCTCCTCTACCTCAAAGTGTCATTAATTTCTGATTCATGTTCTTTGGCTCTGGGGTACAGTTAAGGCCTATACAGAATTGCAACACCTGGACAAAATGTATGTATGTATCCAGCATGTATGCCTAGAATCGGTATGAGGGGGAGATTTAAATCAAACAAACAGCTTGTGCTACAGCGTATGTTATGCCTTTACCTTCCAGTTGTTGGCATTGTACCTGCTTCAATTTTTGTGGACTCAAGACCCAATCTAGCAACACTTCTGTTGCTCATACTCTGTTTTATGGGGAGCAAAGGAAATATGGCTTTGGAATATTTCTACTTCAAGACTAGATTTTAATTTTTTTTCAACGTAGTTTAAATACAACATCTTACTGCTGCATAGAGCTTTCACTGCTTTCTGCTATTCAGGGATATCAGTTTTGCTTTGTGGCACGTTTTTAATTGTCATCCTTTTTCACTGGGCAGGTCAATACATGGTATGACCTGGTTTTTGTTTGTTTTTTTTTTAAATGATTTGTAGGTCATTCTGTTTTGTTTCTTTTTCAGGTGGAATGAACTGGGAGGTTATGTTGTTTCCACTGGTCGCTTGCAGGTACTAAAATATACTTTATTAATTCATAGTTATAGTGATGTAGATTAGCACTCCCAAAGCACCAGTGAACAATTTCACTTAAATACCTGATTGGTGATTCACAAGAGTGCTCTTAAATTAATATTTATAATAAACAGCATTATTGCTGTCCAACCCAGAAACCCAATGGGGAAATAGGGCTTAAAATTCTTGCATGGTACCACAAAACTTCATGCTGTTGGAGTTGTATTTTTGCTGGAGGTAGTCTGAGAAATGCTCATATTTTAAACTAGTTTCCATTACTATTTAGTCTGTAGTGTTACCAATGCAGTGAAAGTTAAACTAGCAGCATTTTAGCAAACTGCGTAATATAATGTTATACAGAAGAGGTGAGGAATAAGCATACTGAAGCCTGGTGACATATTCATACATGTGAAAATGGGTTATTAAAAGCATTTTCACCAGTGCTGAATATTCTGTACACTGTTAGAATTTCCATCACTAAAAGATAAACTAGAAACGCTGCTTTCTTTAAGGACAGAAGAGTGCTGACTAAACTGTAAACCATACAGTACCAAATTTATACCTGAATGTTATGATTATATACTCTGAACACAGGGCATATTGTTAAGAAGCATTAGTTGCTTTTGACTTGCCATTCATGTAAGTTAGAAAGCATGTGACCATTCCTTTACTAGCTGATCACTGGGATATGTTTGCTGAGGGCAGATAAACAGCAGAGTAGATAGAATTTGATCTGTTTTAAAATAAAACATATCAATGCTAGTTAAAATTTTAATTTTTTTTTTAAATGTTAGTCTTACAGGTTTACCTGTATTAGGGGAATGATTATTTTATCTATCTTTCAACTTTAATTATTTGAGGTAGTCACCATTGGCATACACGTAAGCATTTGGATCACGGTTCATCTCGGAATAGACATCTTGTGAGTCACACCCAAAACGTGCTTCTTTATTAAGGCAATGAACAATTAATTGACTAGCTTGGATGTAGCCATATATATTTGAGCAGAAGAATCCCCTGTGCTGTTACATTAAAATAAGTTTCTTGCAGCTGTTCGTATTGTAAAATAACTTTGCATGCATTATGGATTTGAGGAACGGTGGTGCAAGCAGCATAAAAGAATATGTGCATGACTGACCTTCAGCAAAATGTTCATGTGTGTTGCTCCAGATAAGGAAAGCTTAAAATATAAGCACCATCACAGTAGAACCAGAGCAAGTTAGAAGCATGCTTTATTTTTTGCGGTAATTACAGCATACTTGAAAATAAGACTTTCTTCACTGAAATAAAACATAGCTTTTATTTTTAAGGTAAATCTTTAGGGTTGTTTGAGTTGAAGGAGAGATACAGTTTGTGTGATGATAGAAGCAAGAATATTTTGAAAGTGGGCATTACAACAGTCTGATGTAGCTTGCTAGAGATTAATTGCTTTTTAACACATTTTTAGAAATGTCTTTCCTCAAACTTTTGTGAACTGACATAATTTGAGATTTGACAAGTCTTGGATAGTAGGGGGAAAAAGTAATAATCGTGAGTGTAGTAATTTGTTAAGAAAAATCTCTTACTTGGATTGCTTTACCAGACTGGAGTTCTCCGAACCAATTGTGTGGACTGTTTAGATCGCACTAACACGGCCCAATTTATGGTGGGAAAATGTGCTTTGGCATACCAGCTCTATTCATTGGGATTGATTGATAAACCAAATTTACAATTTGATACGGATGCTGTTAGGTAAGATATGTTAATAAAGTGTGTCATGGTTTTATTTTTTAATTTTGTGTCAAGAGATTTGGGAAAATTATGTCTATGTAGAAGAAAAGTGCAATTCTTTCTGTTTGAATGATTTAATAATATTTATTCATCCAAGTTTAAAAAAATCTTCCATACTTGAAATATTCCTGAGAAAATCCAGTCACACTGAAAATTTGCTCTTCTGGACAAGTGTGTTAATCAGGCTTCTTATGAGATAACTGCTTGACTTCGTTCTCTTTATATGCCTAAACTTTAAGCTAAGAGTTTTCCTTTTAAATAAATGTAAAAAAAAACCCCACCCCACTCTTTTACACTTACTTCAGTTGCTTGAGGCAAAATGCTGACAAAAAATGAAATAAGTACATGCTTTTATGGAGAACGCCAAACTGACATTTGTATAGAAGTACATCTTACCTTGCTATTTCCTACTTTTCCTTTGGAAAAAAATTGCGCTTTTTGATTTATTGAAGAAAAATTTTCAGCAAAGTTGTTCTCTCAGATCAAGTATCAATGATATGTACTCAGGCATCCTCAAACCATTTGAGAAAACCCAGCATTTAAATTGAAATGTTCTGGGGGAACTAAGCTGCTTAACTTGTGAATATGCTTCAGAAATTAATGTAAGAGTCCTTGAGGTGATGTGGTTTTATTCCTTAAAGCTGTTGTCATGACTGTAAAACTTACGGCTTCATTGCTGGTTTTGGCTCATTGTTTGATAGTTTTAGAACGTGGAGATATAACTTGTATTTCAGAAAAGACAGAAGTACTCAGTCTCCCCTCCCCTTTACTCGAGACGTATCTTCAGCTCCTTTTCTTTCTCCCATTAGCTTCCAGCACTTGCCAGGAGCTGGTATGTGCCACAAACAACCTCACTTGCAGCATGTTGGCTCACTGTGCAAGCGGTGGCTCCTGGCCCCTGCCTGATGGCCAGGGAGAGCACCCGCTGGCTGGCTTCCTCAGTGTGCTAGCAATGCCTCTCATCCACCATGTCCCAGCTGTTAGGTGCTGCACGTTTGCCTCTGGGAACAAACAATTGCTGCTGCAAATATCAGTTGCTGTGCAGCCTCCTTGAGACTCAGCAGTCAGGACTCTTGGGTTGTAACTAGAGGGGATCAGGAGGTGGACAGGTCTCTTGTATCTACTCTCTGTGGTGTCCTCTACAGCTACCACTTACTTCAGCACCTCAGGCTGCATTTTGCTATCGCTCCTTAAGCTTCACTACCTCCCCCCTTCCCATCCTTGTTTTGGGAGCCCAAATTTCATCTGTTGCTTCCTGCTGCAATAGTCCCATGCTTCCTGTCTATCTTCTCTCCCTCCTCTTTCCTCTCTATGCCCCAACCACCCAAATTTCCATCTCTTACCATCATCTCTTAAGATTATAGTCATTGCTTTGTCTCTGATTTTCCTGATATCTTATTTCTCATTATCTCTCTGAAATGTAGCTATTAGCCTGGCATAAAATGTTACTTTTGTCTGGCCACATTTGACTTACTTTTTTCTTCTCCATTGCACTAGATGTATGCCTGTCTGAAACAGGTTTTGTCATCTGTTAAGACTTGTTTCTGAATTACTGTATTCAGAATAATTGAAAAATCCTGCTCTGTAATGCAACAAATTCTGAAGACAGGCATGTGCTATATTGTCTTTCCATTGTGCGTATTTCACTTTCACTTTGACCTCCTGCATTCTTGTTCCCTGCATTGTCTCACATCGAGTACCTGCTTCCTCTGTATTCTGCTTCTTCATTTACACTCTTCTAACTGGTCAAAGAGGGTAATGCATAGTGATCTGTCTTCCTTAATTAACTAGCATGTCTGAAAAACTAACTTCTTTTCATCACGTTCTTTGACTGTCCTTATTCTGATTTTTCTCATATGGTCTCACTGGCTGGCTACAATCCAGAATTTCTGTTGAACTAGATTTCTGAAGTCAGCATTTTATTTCATTTGGCCATACTGAGGGATAAAGAAACCATACAACTTCAACAGTCCGATTTTGTGTCTAGCAAGATTAATCTTCTTAATGATTTTGTTGCACAAGACGATTTCTGCAAGCTATATTTCTTAGTGATTCCTTTAGTGTAATTGTTGTCCTATCTAGGAAATTTCTTAGACAAAGTGTACCTTAGCAGCTTATTTTATCATATGTAGTTAAGTTTTCTCTCTACAGAAGACTAGTCTTTGTTTGTCTGCAGGCTTAATATTTTGAGGCTGTGGAAGGGTAATTTAATTCTACAAGTCCTTTCCAAATCAAGTAGATCAACATCCTTAATGAATTTACAGTTGTATGGTTTCTGTGAACCTTTACTGCAAGGTCATTGGAACTCTCTTCATCAGTCCCCCATGGCTGACTGGGAAATTTTTGAGAGGTATCATCCTTTTACCTGCCAGTTTTTGCCTTCAGCCAGATTTTTAGCTTTAGTTGACCAGCATTGCTGTCTTTCCCCGTATATTTAAAAAAAAAATAATAAATCCAAACCCCCCAAACCAAACAAACCAACCACCAAACCCAAAGAAACAAACAGAAGATTCTCATACATGACATACATGATATCATGAGCTCTGAACAATTTGTGTGGAGGCAAGTGGGTTTTGGTTTGTTTCTTTTGTTGTGGGGTTGGGGGGGGGGGGTTAAGTTAATAAGCAGATGTTTCCTCCTAATTGATCTTTTTGTACTTGGCCTTGGGCAGAAGATTTGCTGGACAGGTCTTTTGTTTTTACAGAAATCAATTTGCTGCTCAGATAAGTGTTCTTCATCCAGAACCTTTTGAGGAGGACTTCAGTCAGATGGTTGCTGGGTTACTTATGCAGCACTGTCCTTTTTTTGGAAACTTTCTTAAGGGAATGCTATTGTTGTTTTGTTTTGTTGGTTTTTTTTGTTGTTGTTGTCATTTTGTTTTGTTTGTTTCTACCCTCCTTTCCACTTCTCAAGGACTTCTTTCTTCTCAGGTATTACAGTGTGTCACATGCAGATGCCTGAGTTACTGTATCTTGCTATACTGATGTGAAATATGTTTCTACAGGTTTGGTGGCTGGCTTTTTGTTTGTTTGTTTTGTTCTGTTTTGGTTTTTGCCTCTTAAACCTTCAGCTTCTTTCAGCAAGATGTCAACCTTGTCGTTGTCTTGTTCAAGCAAGGCCGTAGTCTCCATTTCTGGAAAGTACTTTTCAATCTGTTATCTTTTAGATTGGGTGTCATCTCCTTAGGATAGCCTCGTTTTCTGAGACTGTTGTCTTGTTTTTGTCATTGATGGGGAGCTTCTTGATAATTTTTGCTATTTGAACTGCTCTCAGTTTGGAGGCTGTTAACTTCTTGATGCTATAGGACTGTGTTGCTTTTGGCCAGCTCTCCTTGTTCATCTTAGCAGCCAACTCTTTCTACCTTCTTTTTGCATCATGTTTTTCCAGCTCCAGCAAATGGTATCTGACTGCCATTCACATTTCTTAGGAGCCATGTTTATTTTGTTTGTACCTTTGAGCCATCATTATTGTAACTAGGGAGATTTTTGGAAAGTAATGCTAATTTCGTTCCCAGTGGACTTGATCGAAAACATAGCCTTGAGATATTGATGTGTTCTGTCCCATTTAGTGTATTTAAAATACCTTAGTTTGTGAAGGTATACGATTTGTTTTCTCCCCACAGACTAGTAGGACATGTTAATCTTCTACCTGAATCTATAGAAGTGCATATTCTGTAGTGTGAATGCATTCTGATATATTATAAACTAGTGAAAATCTTATAGTCTAACCCTTCTTAGTAATTATTATATCTGAATAAAATTTCCACATATTTATCTGAACAGAGAATAGAGACATAGCTTTTAATTTGTAAGTTGTTTGTAAGTTAATAGCATGTTTTAATACTTGTTTTTGTAAACTGGCATAGGAACTTAGGAGAAGACTTTATTACTACAATACTTTATTATTTTTCTCTTAAAAAACTCTTTTCTGTGGTTTGATGACACATTTTGCTTTTCCTTCAGATTATTTGAAGAGTTATATGAAGATCATGGAGACACGCTTTCTCTGCAATATGGAGGTTCTCAGCTTGTCCACAGAGTAAAAACATATAGAAAGATAGCTCCATGGACTCAGCATTCCAAAGATATTATGCAAACACTCTCAAGATACTATAGTAATGCTTTCTCAGGTAAATTTTATTTTAAGTGCTTTCTTTTAAGCCATTATTTAAAAAGCATCTTACTTGTGATGTTTCAATAATCCATACTATGATCTTATGACAGAGATCCTCTCTACTGTAATTTCCAAATAATTCAGTAAAATTTGATGGATATCAAATGGGTATTCTGATTTGATGAAGTATTTGTATCCTATTCAAATGCATGTTGTAGCATGCAGCCTTATTTGATAAAAGTTAGTGAACTGATGTAAAAAGTATTTAGAAAATGTACACATGTAGCACTGAAACTGCCAGTGACATTTGTAGATCAATAGAGAAGCAGATAGCTGTTACAGAACTTTTAAAATGATGGACAGAAAGCCTTCAACACATGTAAGGAAACTGGTAAATCTAAATCTAAACATGAGTAGAAGGCTTCAAGTGGAGTATTTCTTGTGATGTTTTTGGGGTCTTCAAACAAAAAGTAAGCTCGGATGCACATAATTGTTTTGTATGAATAGAAGCTACTAACTGTTGAATTTGTGGTCGAAAAGACAAAATTAAATTAAAAAAGCAAGGTCCACCAAGTAAATAAGCTATTTTTTGAGTTAAATAAGTTGTAAAATATTAGCTTACTCCCTTACTAGCTTGTATCAGTCACTGATACTGTTCTACTTTCTTCTGGACAATATTGCCAAGAGAAAACCTCTTTGAAAAATGCTGAGCCATTACTTACACAAAATAACAGCAACAAAAAATGCTTCGTGCTTTTAGAAGTCATGAGAAAGATCTAAAAGAATGATCAAAGGACAGTCTAAGACATGTCAGGATGACAAACATTGAGTCTTGCTGTGTTCTAAATATTGTATCTGTCCTCTATTACTCTTTTTCACAAAAGCTGCGTAGCCAGGGAAGGAAGTAGCCACTTTTTTTTCCTGGTAGACTGCAATTATTAAGAAACTATGAACTTTAAAACAGTGAGTTGGAAAGTGGCTAGAAATACTTAAGTAATCTCTGGTTTCTTTAACTGAAGTTATTGCTTTTGTTAGTGGCAGTTCTATGCATGTAACAAAATGTGAGAGCACAACATTTAAAGTACTGTTTCTGAATGTAATTCATGTAATTTGTGTATCATGTTTGCCCAAATTAAAGGAGAAATGGAGAGCTTGTTTATTTCAGTGATATAGTCTCTTATTGTTTGCAGTAGCAATAAGGTATGGCTTCATCAATTCTTATGAGCAAAAGGAAGCACACTTGCAGTATCACCTGTACTGATAAGTACAAGTGGAACAAATCTCTGAAGCTGTTCGCCTTTATGCCAGCCGCTTAAATGGTTAGGTGGAAGCTTGAGCAAATTTCTAGATCCACATTTGGCATTGTGGCCTGCTTGCAAGGATAGTCACGATACGCATGTGTTTCGGTAATAAAAGAATTTGTTCTGAAAAAGATGTTGCAGAAAGAATACAGAATGAAAAACATCCCTCTTGTCACCTGGGCGAACTTGTAGCTGAGTACATAAACAGATGTTAGTCTTTACTGAAGTCAATACGAAAAATGAAACCTTCATAAAGGTGCCGCACACTTTCCCCAATTTAGTTATGGTTTTGGTATGTGATCCCATTTGAGCCAAGTATTTTTCGTGCTTTATACATTCAGTGTGTTTGAAGATGGCATTGTTCAAACATAGCATTCAATGTTGTATTTACTGCATTTTTAATATGAAATTTTAAAAGATTAATTTCAGTGAAATTTAAAGGTTCATTGTCCAACACTGCCTATTATCTGCAAGCCTGTTAATGTGACACAATAAGAGAGATCTTTTTATTCTTGAAGTTTTCTCAGAAAGCAGAGATGAAGCATTTTTAGAACAAGATTCTGATTTGCTATACTGCACTTATTACTGTTATATCCATCACATATCCTTTAAAATGCAAGTAAAAATCTGAGGGCTAGCCGGTTCATAAGCCATCATTTCCTTGTGTTTCTGATCTGAGAAACTTTTTTTTAATGCTTGTGAATTTTATGTACCAGTAGTAAAAAGACTCAGAAAATTTTAGTGATTTGCTTGAAGTCATACAGTGTATCAAATTCAGAACAAGATTACAAGTGTCCTGCTAACAGTGCCTCCTAAATAAATCACTTAGCCACACTTGTTCTGTTTGTCTGTCTTAAAAAAATACATGATTCTAAAAGTAAATTATGCTTTTAAGAAAATGGTTTCATCTGTTGACCTCAAAGCTCTTGGGATAATCACTATTAATTAAGCTGTACAGATGAGAAAAAGACATGTATTGGTTAAGTGACTTGCCTGGAGATACTAATCCAGTAGATGAGATTTGGACTTGTAAGAAAGATAACATCGAATGCAGTTTCACCCTAGTTCGTGACATGTGGCTTAGCTTTTCTATGGATTTTCTGTACCTATAAATTTGTAGTATGTTGCTTATATAATAGAAGAGTGAAGAATTAAAAAAATATTCTCAGGATCAAGTTAGTGACTGAAGCTTAGAAGAAAACCAAGGTTTCCTCCTAAAAACATGGGACAATTAATTTTATGGTAACTTGAAAACATCTTCCAGATTTAGGCAAAAATTTTGACTTTTTTCATGCATGTTTTTAATTCTAGCATTTGAAAGAAGTAGAGGGTGCAGTGTAGTTTGGGAAGTCAACTGTTTGAAGTACCCTGGTTATAAGGAAGTGAGTTGTACCAGAAAAAAGAACATTATCCAGCTAAGAATTAGGTGTTCCTTCAACACCCTCTCTGGCAGGCATTCTGATTAGTTGAATTCTAACATTTTTCTTTTATTTGTGATTGTCAGAGAAATTAGGAAATGGTATTCCAAATAATATTCTTCTAGCTTTTATGCATTTTAGAAAGTAATGTGACATTGCAGACTTCAGTGCTAGAGTTACAACATGCATAATAAGCTTCTGGAATCTGGAATAATCTATTTATCCACAAACAGGACTGGACATAGTAAACTACCTTGTAGTGTTGTATGAAAGTAAACTTAATTACTATAACCTTTTAGTCATGGGATGTTATAGTCCCAATTGTGTTGAATCTCTCATGATTTAGTAATTTGTCATGTAGTGCAGTTGCAAACTCAGATTGAGAGCAGTAGATTATTTTAGGCTAATTCAATTAAATGGCCCCTTCAGTTCTTGTTTTCTCAAATGGTCTTAAAAATGTGCTGGTATACACGTACATTGCAGTATCTTTTGAAAAATCAGTGCAGTCTTTCTACTTGCTTGTACATAATTACAACATTCGGTGCTAACAATGAAGGGAGAAGACCTGTTTGCTCTTTTGTCTGTGCTCCACAGTGTGTTGACACATTCATATTTATTTATTTTTGAAGAGAGATTTTTTTTTCTATCTAGATAAGAAAATTGATCTGAAAAGCTCAATATCCTGTTTTCTGTGGCCAGTGTTTCAAAGACAAAATCTTTTGTTACTATGACTTAGTTTTAAACAAAAATATTGTTCAACCCTTAAGGTAAGGCATGGGGAGTTTTTGTCACCTTTCAAATTAACTATCTACTTCCCCAGTCATGTATATGTTTGTGCCTGCTTGAAGACGTATGCACAAAGGATCTTTAATGTTATGGGGTTTTACCTACTTTTAAATTACAAGTTGAGAAGACAGACAGTAGAAAGACATTTCCTGATAAATGTCCTGTATTTCTGTTAAGTTTAAAACACAAGTGCGCAATTGAAACAATAAATGCAAGAGAGCTTGAGTCCTTTTGCAGTGTAACATTCAACAGCAGTCATTTTTTAGCTGTGGAAGAAAGGTAAGAATGCTTTAATGAACTGCTGCTATAGACCATTTCAGACAATGAATTGGTTAATTCAGTTGGTATGAGTTTAAATTCAAGCTGTTTTTCACAGAACAAATTTCATTTAGTTTTATTTCATTTTAGCATCTGTCATATAAGTAGTGACATAGTTTAACTGAATTATCTTGTTTTACTCTAATTGTTTTACAATTATTTAATTAACAATTTCAGTATACCTTCTGTTCCTGGCAGGTGAAACAATGGTAAATGGACAAAGGAGGCTCATCTCTGATTTTAGCTTTCAGAAATTACCACCAATTTTTGCTCACGTTAAGTAATTTTGTCTTTAGGGCTCCTCCAGTTTCTATGCTTAAAGTAGAGAGCTTTCTTGGGTTTTGTTCAGCACTTTCTTTAAACCACTGACTAACTTGATCAGGAAGAAAGAATACATGTTATTGCTTGTGACTTTTTCCTTCTTTTTAATTCTCAGCATCCTCAACGAGGTTTCTTTTGTTTATTTTTTTCCAGACCTTTTTGCTGAGTTTTGCATAGCTTTCTTGCACTGTTTCTGGCCTTCCTCATTCTCTCCTTATGTCTTGGTTAAACTGTGACACTATTTTGCAGAAACAATATGGCCTGCAAATCATAAGAACCTACACTGAGTATTAGTGTGTTGAAGAGTTAATGTTTGTAAGTTGATACTCTTAAGAAAAATGGGAAAGTAAGGAGCAAGAAAGAAGGTAAAATAAGTATAATTTTGGAAGAGTGCTCTCAAGGGACAGTAAAAGTATCTGGAGGGAGTATGAGTGGACAGAAAAGGAAGAAAAAAGCCGGATTCCAGATGAAAGGCCCTCTAAGTAGGGAAGGATAGCCAAGCAACATCAAGAGGTTTCCTCTCTCGTCCCCCTTCTCTCCCCACCCCCTTCCTTGCCCTGTTATACCATGTGACTGTTTATACAGAAGATCCCACTTCCAAATACTGACCTCTGCATATACACACTTCTGTAAAGTACCGTACCTTTGTGTAATCCTATTGTCACCAAATTTCTACATAGCACTTCATTTGTCATCTGCTTGTGTGCCTTAATTCCCTGTAAAAAATATTGCATGTTGCACAGAGGGAAGACATGTTTGAATTCTGGGGAGAAGGAGATATTGACTGAAACTTTGGTGGTGGCCAGGAATCAACTTAGTCCTTGCCGTCATATCACCGCTTTGTGAATTCTGCCTATTTTTTTAGCTGCTTTCTGGTATACTGACACTTCAGTTTGTCTTTTTGATGCAGTGTGTTGCTAAAGGGATACTCAACTCTCATAATGCTCTTTTTGAAATGTGGAGAGAACTGAAGGAGTAACACTATCTATTGAACTCATCTGAACTATTCCTTGTCTGATGATTACTGAAGTGCAAACAAGAGTGGATACGAGAGCTTTCTAAATACCAATTCCTCAGGGCACAAATAGAGTTCAGTTCTCCACATATTCCTCCATATCTGAAGATCCTCTGTGCGTAAGCTGCCTTCTGCCCCTACAAGTCTGCTTGCAAAGCCGTCTTTATCACAGTTCACCATCCCCAAGCCATCATCTGACTCCAGCTTTTTCTTCGTATCTGTTGTAACTCATTCTATCTGCAGCTAGGTAGCAAGAGAGATTTTAAAGATGTAAGTGAACAACATTTCTTGCCATGTTTCATGTACAGTGGTATGTAACTACTGGATTTTAGCACTTGCCCTATTTAGTTTGGTGAAGCTTAGAATATGGTAAGAGAAATTGATGATTTAAACTGACAGGAGAAAACATCCAAGTTATTAAAAGGTGTCTGTGAAGTTTAATCATTTTACTGACTATGTTTTGGCTAGCAAAACCCAAAGAATTCATAATTTGTGTGTTACATGGGAAACTTGTGTATTGTATGGGTACTGTTTAATTTCATTAAATCATTCATCGTGATATGTCAGATTCCCTGAAACATGTATAAATACATGCACATGCTTCATGCATACACATACATGCAGAGGTGTGAGATGGAGCTGCAGCACGAGGTCTCACTTCTGCAAAGCCTTTAAGCAGAGCTTCTGCCACAGCTCCTGTGAGAGAAGCCAAGGAAAGAGGCAGTGCTGGTACCAGCCCCACGTGCACTGCAGTGTGGCAGAATGTCAGGTCTAAATGAAGTTTCATTACGGTGGTTGAAACCCAGAGGTCCCTGTAGAAGTCATAGGACATACACACTCTGTCTGTGAGGAGCAAACATAACAAACAAGCAAATGTCTGAATGGGCTTGAGCTCTGCAATTTTCCTGGTGTTAAGTGTACCTCTTGTCTAACAGATGCAGACAGGCAAGATTCTATCAATCTCTTTCTGGGAGTATTCAAGCCTACAGAAGGAAAACCTCATCTCTGGGAACTTCCCACTGATTTTTATTTGCATCACAAGAACACCCTCAGTCTGTCACAGACCAGGCGAAGGTATTTTGCTGTTATGTTTTGTTTGTTTGATATTGCTCTAATAAATATTAAAAAACCCATGTTGTTAACCAGATTATCTGGTCAGCCTGTCAAAAGCTTGCTTACTGTTTTTTAAGCTTTTACAAAAACTTAACACCCACCCATGCCCCCACCCCCTCCAACTTTCAAGAGATTACCAAAAATGTTGGATGTTGGTGTTTTGAACAATTTGCTTTAGTACATTATTTTCCTCTTGTGCTGAAAAAAGAAATTTCATTTCATATGAAATTCTATCCTGCAATGTGAAATGCTTTACTATTTTACTGAAGTACAGCTACCACTGTCTCATTAAGCAATACACATGTGCATTTTTGATGGTCAGATTTATTAAGTCATTGTATTTGAGGTTAGGTGATGAGGATAATATTTGTTTAATTTTTTTTGTGTAATGCACTTAGTCTGCAGCTGTGCATACCAAGAAGCCCATGATTTTCTACCTTCCTTTCAGCCATGTCTAGTCTGTTTTGAAGACTATTTTTCTTCATTTGCGTTCCATTGTAGTTGCACAGTAATATGCAGAAGTAATAGAGCTTAAAGTGTAAAATTTTTAAAGTAATCGTAGAGTGCTTCACAATGTAGAATGGTTTTGTTAAGGATTATAAATACTGCGTTTTAAAAAAATCGATTTTAATAAGGACAGTAGTAGACTTGTTAACTAAATAATCTTTTAGGAATTTCACTGTTTGTATCTTTGCTCATTCTGAGAGTCTTAAAGCTCTGTATCAAAAATGGTAGATCTGAATTAGATTTTTGTCTGGGGGAAGATGGCAAATGTTTAAACAGTGCATTCAATCCCTGTTGGCTGCTTATTCCATTGACCCATCATGCCAGCTGGCGCATGATATGACTGTTTCTAAATTTCAATCCTTTTGTCTCCTGATGCTAGCTCATATCAGTCGTGCAACCAAGTGCTATTTCAGGCACACAGGAAACATGCAACATTACTTTTATTGCCTGCTGGTTCCGAGCATTATTGTATGTAAAAAATGAATTCAGCTGATATATTGGAAATATACGAATGTCCTAGTCGCCCTTTCATGTGTTACTCTGTTAAACAACTGTCTCTTACTTGTCACAGATACTGTTCCTAAATGAGGTGGAACATTTAAACAAAAAAAAATTGTTGGTATTCTTGATTCACTTGTTAATTAGTATTACCTTTCATTCTGCCAAAATTTCTTCTGAGCACTTATACAACCAAGATGTTTTCTCCTGTGAACAGAATGACACCTCCATGTAATACATAGTTAGGTGAAAAAAGCTCTTCCAACTATTAGACAAGTTCTTCATGAAACTTCTTCCTGCCTCTCTGTGCAGTACCTCTTTTGGATTCCTTGGGCACAGCAGCAAAGGAAATAATGAAAAGTCATAATGAAATCAAGGATATAGAAAGAGAAGGAAGATGTTGTTTCCTGTCATTGAAACTTGCTTTGACTATGTGCTTTTCCTATGTTGTATTTGCCCCTCCATCAGAAAGAAGAGATTTCATAATGAGTTTTATATATTACTCTTATGTAATTTGTGATTCACATGAAAGGAGAGTGAACACGGGAAAAGAAGACTTTCTGTTGCCATATTACTTATCAGTTATTGAAGCAGCAAAACTGGATATGTCTGCATAGTTTCTGAAGGCGCTGGAGAAGATGGCTTGCTAGCATGGCCTGAGACAGTACTCAAGAAGACACGGGACTGTCAGGCATAACTCATTCCTTTCTGTTAGGACGTACACAGTTCTTGGAATTGAAGTGTGTTGCCCTGCCTGTTCTACACCATTTGCTAAGTCCCACTAACAATTCTCTCTCTGGGCATGGGAATACACCTGTTGTTTTTGCTCCAGGTGGCTACATTGACATGAGTAGGAGATAACTGCATTAATACTCTGATTACAGCCCTTACAGTATTGTGAATACACACATATTTGAAATAAAAATCAATGAAGATAAATGTCTTTTTATCCCAAGTAACGAAATAGAAGAAACTATCAGAATAATTTAGAGAAGAAATTAAAGTATATTTGAGAAGAGAAAAATATGTAAACATGAATGAAAGATAAAATGTGCTTTATTTTATGAATGTTGCTTGACTTCCTTTGTTGTTTTTCAGAAATCCTGAATAAGCTTCCAGCAGGGCCTGGTTCTTGCTGTTAGCTATGCCAACATACAGTTCTCAGACTCAGGACAGCTGTCACATCAAAATGTATTTCTATGTGTAGAAGTCAGCTGCTGTGACAATCTTCCAATTTTATTATCATTGACCTTCATTTCTTCATACCCTGTTCCTAAATTTTAGGAAACAAGTGCTGGGTGGAGTGGGGGTTGGTGCTTTTTTTTTTTTTTTTCCTCCCCAAAGGCCAGAACAAGAGGAATACATAAATATCTTCTATATGTACTGAGGCCTTGATTTTCAGTACTGTAGAGGTAGGCATCTGAAATGTATTTTGTTAAATGGAACAAACCCACTCCTCCCTCCATACCTGTATTGAGCTTCATGTGTTTAAATTTCATAGCCTGAGAGCAAAGTAGTAGGATTGGGGCCTGTTGAAATCCTTCATCCAAGGATAATTCTTTACTTTCTTCCACACTCAAATTATAGAGAAACGTTTAGTAAAGTGACAGTGTCTGGTTGGGTAACTCTTATGTGCAAACGTTTAGACTAGATGCAAGATCAAATCTTCTGTATCAATTGTGTGTCTCTTTTTCCTATACAGCTATACTTACTGGTGGACTACAGGTGTGCTAAAGCATTTACCTCTTCCTTTTGATGAAGGTAGGAGCTATATTCGCCCCTTGCCTTACAGAGTATCTTGAAAAAGAAGTTTTAGTCACAAATGCTTTTTAACTGGTTTAGATCCCAATTCTGGAAAAAAAAAAAAAAAAATTAATGTTTCCATAATGATTGCTAAATACTTCCCCCCCCTCAGTGAGCTATGATTTTTCAACTGCAGGATGCAAGAGATACCTATCTGGCTAAAACTTGACCTGCATATGTTAATGTACCAGGGCACACTTCATTCTTCTTTTTCTTTTTTTTTTTTTTTTCCTTGCCTATTAACATATATTTGTAGTCTATGCTGGTGGTTACATTGCTGTTGCAGATGACAGGGTATAGCTAGTATGTCTTACGTCTCTGGGATACTTTGGAGCATGTTTTACTAGGAATTGTTGTCATGGAGGGAAATCAAACTATGGTGGTTGATAATGCATATTTATTAAAGATGTGCTGTGCATCATCTTCTTCATATCATGTTTTCTTGTCATAGAGGGGATATTGCTGTAGAAAAATGCCTGGTAGGGTGGCTAGGTAAGCAGTCTACTGTTTGTTTAGATTTGTGCAGACGTAGTAATTGTTAGTAAAAAGATTATTTTTTTCTTTTCCCCAGTGACATGTGCTGAAAACAGACGCAAGTTGACAGTGAAGAAATTCCACAAGTATGAAGAGGAAATTGATATCCACAATGAGTTTTTTCGGCCATATGAGTTGAGCAGTTTTGATGAGACCTTCTGCTTGGCGATGACCAATTCTACACGGTATATTGGGATGATTTGTGACTATAAAACCTTAATTGGAAGTTGATTTGGTGTGAATTAAATGTATATTTGATTTATTTGGTTAAATCTGTGTTACATGATAGGTTTTGTGTGGTGTTTGTTTTGGTTTTGTTTTAAGCTTCAAATTTAGCATATTTCTAGAAACTAAATCACAGTACTGAAATGGAAATGCTACTCTAAAAAAAAATTCTGTTAAGACAGTACTTAAATTTCCAATTATTTTCCATTATGGAATGACAAATGTTTGGGCATTTGAAGGCTGAGAAATGAGCTTTTCTCTGTGGACTCAGATCACAGAGACTACCTTCAAAGCAATTGTTTTCTAATTGTTCTGCTCTCATTTTACAATTGTTTTCTTCAGTTCATCAAGCTGGCCAGATAGTGTGGGGTTTTGTTGGTGGCGCTTATTTTTTTGTTGTTGGCAGCAATCAACTGGATATTCTAAGCATAATCTTAATCATGCTTTAGCTAAAGACTTTCAGGCAGATTGTTTCATGTAGCTTTTTGACCCAATTTGAGTGTTGGCAGCATTTTCAAAACAACGTAGCTGAGTTACAGGGCTTCTTCAGGACAGGAATGGAGCACATTGCTCTAGCCTCCTTGGCAAGTGGTAATGTTTGCAGCTGTTTTATGGAACTAAAGAATGCAATTGAAAGCTTTTTAAATACCTAGGGGGGTTATATTTACATAACTTTAACTTGTAATGATGAAGTTAGAACTTGGTATTTCTTTTTAAAATTATTATTTTTTTAAATTCAAAGGTAGGTGTTAGAGGTGGTTCTTCCAGAAAATTTAAAAATTGTATGTGTTGAACTTTCCTCATGAACAGTTTTTCCTTTCTATTTTGCCAGAGATTTTATGCCTAAGAATGTGGGGATTGATCCAAGTCCATTTACTGTTCGTAAACCTGATGAAACTGGAAAATCAGTGTTAGGGTAAGTCTGAAATATGAAATTTTTGTTCTGGTTTAATAGTAGTGAAATCGTAATGCAAATACATATACTCAAGGTGTGTGTCTATGTAGCATATTCTCTATTACATGGGAAATAAAAAAAATCATTGGTGTTATAATGTAGAATTGTACACTTTGAAAATCATATCTAATTTGAGATTTTTATTTGACACTGGGAATTCTTTATTCAGACTTGCTTAATCTTTTCTCTTCTCTTGTACTCTAAGTGAAACCCATGAGAAAATTTTATCAAGAATAAAGGTACAGAGGTTGTTAAAATTTGATCATCTCTTCATACTAATGGCAACTGTATTCTCTATTGGAGATGACAGACTTACTTTATTGTTGTCTTTAAAAAAAAAATTTTTGAATAAATAGAACATATCCTGAAACAGCAATAAATGCCAATTTCAGCATAGTTTTTGATAAAAAATGTTATTAAAATATTTATAGATAAAATTACAGAAAACAATTCAGCAACAGTTACTGGGACAAATGAAATGACAAAAAAATGCTTTTGCATTATTTTATTTATTCCACCGTTGTGTTTGATCTGCTCTATCACACAAGGGCTATGGGGACTCTTCCTGAACCAATTCATTCTCTCTTTGATACCTCATATTAAGGAAACCTTTTGTCAGTAATGATTAAACCTGTGCTGTCACAACATTATAGTTGTTCTGAAAGCTTGCCATACTGTTAAAAGTGACAAAGTTTGACTGTCTTGTAAGTAACATCCATTGTGCCTTGACCATGAGGGACTCGCTATCAGTAACTGTTGAGAGAAGACTATGCTTATCACTAGTAGAAGCTGATTTCATGCTGCTGATGTTCCCTGGGAATAAGCAGAAAGACTGTTCAACAGTTACACCTCTGCTAAGAATTGTGAGTTTATGGGTACTTTTGAGGATAAGCTTTATTCTTTCACTTTGGAATGGTTTTATGTCAGATTTTGGACTAACTAATTTCTCTCCAGATATTCCATTAAACTCTTGACCATTATACATTCTTCTCAGGCACTTTGCTGCAAGCTCTCCACTGTGATTTTTAGGGCTTGTTACGAGATAGAGAATCAGCTGGATGAAAGCCACGTTCCAGGACTCCCTGGGTATTGCTCGTAAGGCTTCCCATGCATTGGCTGTGTAGTGGGGTAAAAGGTGGCTTCAGTCTTCCACCTTACCCGTATTTAGCCCTTGGTAGAGGTGGTATCTTTGCCTTGCAAGTTTGTCATCATCTTTTAATCTACTAGGACATTTCTGGAGGATTTGCTGATCTGTTTTCATTTATAAGTGTCCCCTAGGACAATTGGATCTTGGCTGCCTTCTGAGTATGTGTTGGGGGTGCAGTTATCACCCTTATCAGTGTTTGGCTACTTGCTCCATTCTTCAGCTTTCAGAAAGGACTGCTTTTCTTGTGACCTTCACCTCGTTTAGAAATCTAGGAAGATAACCTTAATTTTCTCTAAAAAGAATGCAGTGTGTCGTCATAACTTTCTGTAAATTTCAATCTAAGGAGATGACAGTTTCTGCTGAGTCAGAAATTAAACTTACCTGTGTTGTGTTTTTCCCCTAAGGCATTTATTCTAGCTGTAAGAATTCTTCTGATATATTCATGTCCTTGGGGGTGGGGTGTGCTTTCAGATCAAGAACCTTTGGGAGGACTCTCTTACTTGTTTATATGTGTTCCTAAAGCATGTAAAGTTTAGGTAATTCATTAGAGGAATAAACTGCTATAGGAGTTTGACTGCAAAAGGCAGAACTCTTTGTGACAGTCATGGTGTGCTCCACTAGAGCTCAAGTGATACTGGTGACCTCCATGCCTTTGCTGATGAGAACACTAGAGCTGCAACTCAAAATAGCATTTGGACCAAACAGTATGCTGTTGTTCAAAGTCTCTTAGCATGCTGCTGTCTTCCTTTAGGGCCTTCCTTTACAATAAGTCACACGCAATGTTAGTTTATATATGGACAGTCACCTCAGCAAGGAGGAGATGTTCCTTCCCCGTTTCCAGAACTCATTTGTCTATAAACATATTCATTACCTGCCTTCCAGTCCCTCTTCCTCCAGAAAGGAAGATTCCTGAAAGGTTGTGACAGTGTCTGAGAGGAAAGTGCAACCACATACCCTTCTAGGGCCAGTAGGAAAGGATATAGAGGACATAAGGGTGGTGCAATTTCTGATGGGTAAACTAACGCATACCTTTCAGACCTTGTACAGTTAAACCCAGTGTTAGTCTACTAAAATATAGATACTGTATTTTGAAGAATTCTTACAAATAAGGCACCTCTTTATACTGAGTAGAATTTCTGAAGTGAGAAATACATGCCGCATAAAGAAATGTTGCTGATTAAAGAACTAAATTGTTGGGATAGGTATGCAAAAGGAAGGGGAAAAAGTGACAGTATGATTAAGATTTTTGGGCCCAAGATTAAGAAAGCTAGTGGAGTGGATAATGTTAATCAGAAAGTGAAACTTTTTCCCAGATCAAAACCAAAGATGTTATGTCTCAATTTTTATTCCTTTTTATTCATTCAGTCTGGGGGGAGGGATTTAAGTAAAGAATCAGAGAATTGGAGAAAAGCTGACATAATCCTTTGACCTCTCTTTAAATGCTCTGCAATAAGAAGAGATTGAAGAAAAGTAAATCAATTGGGTGATTCAAAAGATAAGCAACAAGTTGCTCCAGAGGGTAGAACTCATTTCCCCCAGTAAGATTTTAACCAAACTAGGAATTTTAAATACTTCTTGTTAATATTTAGCTGATTTCATAAATATACACGCTGCCTTTCATAATAGGAACAAAAGTAATAGAGAAGAAACGGTGCTGCAGCGCAAAACAGCTGCTAGTGCTCCTCCACCCCCAAGTGAGGAAGCAGTGTCAAGTAGTTCTGAAGATGATTCTGGGACAGACAAAGAAGATGAAGGTGCTGTTTCTCAACGTTCAACTCCAGTAAAAGTGACTGATACAGGAGACAATACAAAAATCACAGAGGTAAGAAATTATTGTGGCAGGCAAGAAGGCTAATCATGGACTTAAAATTCACATTTCCTTAAAAATAAAAAGAAGAAATGTTATAGAACAGACAGAAGTGTAAGGCACTGAGAAATTAAGTGAAAAAGGTCTCCAGTGTAATTTCTTTGTGTAGATATTAGCAGAACTGCTTATAAAACTTCACTGTTATTCTTGTGTAATAGTGAAACACAGCAGAAAATAACATTTTTCAAAAACTGAAAATTACTGTTAGAAATCTGTCATTTGAAAAGTACTCAGGTCAGGTGTAGTCCATTACATAAAGTATAAAATGTATCTATGCTAGTGTGTTAATTCAGAGCAGTAGTGCACTTCTGATCATTGTCCCTTACCATGCTCTGGCTCACATCGTGAGGTGGTCTTGGAGCATGCAAACGGGATTCCTTTTTGCATGAAACTAAACTGGGAGATGCTTCTCCAGGAATGTACCTGATCTACCTACCTAATCAACATTTAGTCTGTGGGAGCTAATCTGGAGCAAACCCCCTGAAAGACTTGTAGTATGGATCTGAGGTCCTGAGCACCACCCCTTTCAATTACAAATCTATTCCTTTTGAATAATGCTACTTGCTTGGGTGTATATAACTTTTAATTAATGATCAATCTGGCTAGATTTCAACCTAATTTATGTGAAGATTTTTAAATTGCTGTTTCATAATTATATGGTCTGACATTTTAAAAAAAAAATAACTCAAAAATGTGCATGATAATATTGTCACATTGGTCATATGCTATTACTACTACTAAGGCTGAAGATAGTGGCAGGGTAATAGGGAAATCGTGTATGCCCAGTCATGTGAAAAGAATGTGTATTCTCAGTTGTGGGCTATTAATCTTTTTTTGCTAGCATAACTCCAATTCTGTTGGAATTCCTTGGGTGCTAATTTAATGAAAATATTAATTTTTATGAAGTATTATGGAAATACCTATTTTATTAATTTATGTAACATTTCTTCAAATTCTTTCTTGTAGACATCCATTTTGGGTACCACTGAAAATGTCTTAGCAAAAGGATATGTTAATGGAGACTATACAAACCTGGAAAATACTTGTGTTGTCTTGGGGGTGGGGCGTGTGGGGAGGTAGGGTTTTTTGGTTGGGGGCGGGGGTGGTGGTTTTTTTAAGGCATAGCTAATTTAAATGGCTATGGTGTTATGCTTTTACATGTTATCACATTTGAAGAAACTTCAGTACTTATGACCTTAGTCAGTATAAAATATAGTGCCTGATAGGCAACAGAGAATAAAACTGCCTTTTTTTCTGCTACAATTTAAATTTTCATTTCATTCAGTCCTTAGCCTAGGGTAGTGTGTTCTCAGATGATGGATTTTCAGCCTTCTGTGCAACATGGCCTGCTTCCTAACCTTAATGAAGTATTTTCAATAAAATAACTATGAATTCATGTGGTATTAATTTTGGACAATTTGGATTAATTGTTATGCCAATACAAGTGCATTTATTTCTGTTTATGCAAGGTATTTTAGCTGAAAATTTTCCATTATCTCTGAATATTAGAGTACCTGTTTTCGAGCAAGTCAGATTGTTTCCAGATGGTTTTTTTAACAGCAGAAATCCAACCTGAAATTTTATTCTTGATACTTACCATTGCACAAGTTATCATGTCAATTTTTCTATCTGTGTATTGAACCACTTCAACACTCAGACCTTAGATAACTTTTTTTAGATTTTTAAGATGCTTAACTGAGATGCATGTAAACACAAAATATGATTTAAGATAGTATTGAAGTTTAATGGCTTACAATTGCGTGAGCTATTCTGATTCTTATAGTAATGCACATGAAGAAATATTTTCCATTTTATTAGCACCTTTTCATGCACTGAATTTTAGTCATAATTTGTGTTGTTAATTTGTGTCATTGCTTATTAAAATTGCAGTGCTGAAAAGGATTACCTATTCAGTTATGCTGAATTGCTATGTTAGCAAATAACTTGGGTTATTGTTAATGTCTGCCTTCCATTGTAAATTTTTTTATTCTCTTCAAAAGTACAAAGCTTTTCTTAGATACGTTATTTCTGAGGGCACGATGTTTATGGGAACTTTCTGTTCAGAAACGAAACATAAAAATTAGTAACCTTAAAGACTGTATTAGACCTTAGATTTTAACATGTTCACCAGCTGGTCTTTATTTAGCTTGTGAAATGTTCTTTTTCCATTACCAGGCTAAGCAGAGCATCAAATATAGGCTTTTCAAAAAATGTTTCAGAATTATTTTTCTGGCAATTACAATTATTTGTTTTGTCTACATATGTGGTTAAAAAGTTTAAAAAGAAGACCTGTAATGGAGGGTTTCAAAACTTGATGGCTAAATTGAATAATGTAACAAGAAATAAAACAACTTTAACTGGAAAAGGTGATAATCTATCTAGTTAATTAAATAAGCGTCTATTTTCTAGAACTGGTAAACCATAGAAATGTTTCAGATACGTTTGGTTTTTTTCCCTCAAGTTAAGCTTAACTTTAAAAAGAAACTTTAATGAAGTTGAAAGCCTAAGCTTACAAATATTCCATTTTCTGTCTCTGTTAGTTAAACTGACAACTTACTAGCACTCTAACCAGTGTCAGCCTGCACTTTACTGTTTTCTCATTTGTGAAAATGGGTTGCATCTAGTATTTTTGAACAATACTATAAGTTTGGGTGAAAAAATATAGTATGGGGTATTTTTTGTGTGTAAGAGAGTTGATATTTGTAAGCTTATATTTTTAGGTGCATTCTTGAGTAAATATGGTTAATCCAGAATGATTAGATGTTTGGTCAGGGATTTGAATTTTGGTATTTTTTACATCAGCAACTGTAGAGTAGAGAAAAATTGTATTGTTGTGGGTGGGGGCGGAGGGTGGGGGGTGGAACCAAGCAGCTAGTTCCTTTCTATTCACATTTCACAGAAGTTAATGTTAAAATGCTTTTATACTTCTAGTCAGGACATATCTTTCAAAAGTTCTTTGACTTTGGATCTTTTTGAACTGAAAGAAAACTATTTTTATAGTTGACTTAACTTGCAGTCACACGTGTCTTGTCAGTAAACCCCCTCAGTTTAACACTGAATCATTAGACATAGTGAAGTATTGCATGTGCATTGGATCCTTGTTATAGTTGACTGACATGATTGTGTAATGTATAAAACAAAAATAGTTTTGTTCAACCTGAAGTTTGTAATTATTTCAGAATTGACAGCAGAAAATGTGAAAGCAAATGTGGGAGCATGTTCTGAACGAATATGATTTATTCTATATTAAGTTTCAACACAGAACGGAATTGAATACCTGCATTGTAATATGTCCTATAAATATAATTTATTCTCTTAATGTGTTGTTTTATCTGATGTTATCTTTCAAGAATCCCTTCCTTTACTTGTTGAACAAATGTCTTGAATAATATTTTTAATAAATTTTTAATTAAAAAAACAAACAGGCACAAGCTAAGATTACTATGTATATGAGAAACTGGTTTGGTTTTGCCTGCACTTCTGAATTTATTTTCAGGTTTAGAAAGAATTCCTTGCTTAAAAGCATACTTTTCTTTGGATGTTGTTATGGTATCCTCAGTCTGAATCTTTCTTCTTATGTTCCAGAATGTAGTACAATCAACAAAAGATGTGTATGGACTCAATCTTTCAGATGTTCCTTCAGAAGATGATCTCACAATATACGCTAGGTGAGATAGACTTCCAGTGGTAATCAGTAAAAGATAATTTGGAACTTAAAATTGAATGAAAGATGCTTCAGTAGAAATACTTGTCACTTAATATAGTCCTAGAAATTAATAAGCAAATTCCATATTAGGAGTGGTTCCATGGTTCTAAGCTATGTAGTCTGTGATTTTTGCATTTTTCAAATGTTAAATTACATTAATTCAAATTAGTCATAAGTGAAATAGCCTCTTCTATAAAAATGCATACAAAACAACAGAAGTTGTCTTTTTTTAAACGTTATGTGTTATTCGCAGAGATAAGTGTTACCTGTTACCTTTTACTCAAATTTAAATAGTTGTGTGACTTTTGTTCAAGGAAAATTGCTTTTCTGAATAATATTCAGCCTTTTTCTTGAAACATTTTGGCCATTTGAGCTTAAAATAAAAAAATGTAGGTTTTACAGGGAGACCTTAAGACCGTTACTAAATCTGGTGTAGACTATGAGGAGAAGAGTTGAGAAAAGTGGCCAGAATAACTCACACTGTAGAAGCATGGATAACTAAGTGACTTTGAGTACTGTAAGTTTCAGGAGAGGGAGAAGTCAGTTTGGCCCTTGCCATTATTGGAGTTTTATGAAATAACAACATGCAAATAAACGTGGTGTGAGGGTTTACATGTGTGTATGTATATGCACGGCACCAAGCATAGTGTGTACAGCATCATACTGCCACTTGTTCTTAATAAATGGTTTTGTGAATTCAAAACATACGTAAGGAAATGAGTAAGAAACAGCATAGTGCAAGACAAAATACAGCTCCTTGGGTGGTCCAGCAAGTTCCCACTCAGTTCCTGCACTTCGAGGTAAACTGCTACAACATGAGGCAGCACGCTGCACGGCACCTGCAGGCTCTCCTCAGGAACTGGGAGCTGCTGGCTTACTGTGAGCAGTTGGAGGTGAGAGTTGGTGAGAAAGCACCAAGGTATCACCTTCCAGCTCCAACTACTTGAAAACTTCAGCTTTTATTCAAGGGTAACTTGGACTTTTATCCTCTACAAAACAGTTGTCACCACTCCTGCAGGAGCCATGAACTGTCAGCTCCCCAAGAGCAATCAGCAAATTAATGGTGTGCTTCTCCAACAAAAGGCAGCGACTCCCATTGTATCAGGAATGCTGTTTCTGAATTGCCATAACCCCATATAGAGCGCTGGCTATGTGTTGCCATTGTTAAAAAATACGTACTTACGCTATTGTTCTCAAATTCTTTCCTCAATATCACAGAATAACACTGAAGCCAAAAAGAAACTGGTTCAAATCTTCCTTTTTTTTTTTAAATTGGAAATTAATTTGAACCTTTTGAAATTTTTTTAACTCAGACCAAAACTGAACTAGAATAATTTCAGTTATAAATGAACTAGAACTGAACCGAAAAGTTACTTATTCAGTTCCCTGGTGGAGGAGATTCTTTCCTCAACTGCAATATTTTTCCTTGAAAACTAGTCAGAATCATGGGAATTCAGTACTAGAAATCAGTTGGAGAAATTTAGATCCAAATTGAAGACCCTCTTAGTTCCTAAAGGCTTATGCAGTTGCCAAGAGAGCAATTGCTTATGCAAGACACCAGGAGTGCAAGTCAATTACATTTTGCTTAATAAACCACTGTTTCAAACACCTGCTTAGAATGTAGAATTAATGGAGTTTGAGAAAAGGGGTGTAAGAAAACTACCTGTCGTCTCAGAAAAACATTGTGTGTATATTGAAGTGAGTACTTGTGAGGCATACATTGAAATGGCCTTGTGTGCGTTTGTTTTTATTTTCTAATGTGTAATCGCAGTGATTACGTTGTTATATTTGAAACCTTTTCAATTTGTGAGAGAAGTTTTAATTCACTATATCTTCTCATTTGGTGATATGTGATGATTAATCCTGACTTAGTTCATTAATGCTCTCAAAACATCATTTTTACTTAAAATCTTTTTCGGTTAATTTTTCCTTAGGGGTAGCTACTTCTCTTGCACTCTTTAGTTCTTTGAAAATTCCCATTTTTACCTATTTCCTACACGTGGAGTAATTTGAAGATGGTACACTTGAATAGGGTTGAGGAGGATGTTTCTCAGTATCTCTGAAATTTTTAACTTCACCTATGCCTCTAACTTTGGTTCTTTATTTTAATCACTAGAAAATGGATGCCAATTTGACAATTACCCTTTGGTATACTGGGTAGTTACTGTTGCTCTGCAAATGGCCCAGTGCAAGCTGGTGTCTACTACGATTCACTTTGTGCAGATGAACAGCTCTGTGGCAACATCCAGAATTGCAGCTACTTCCCATTTTATCATTTTTCAGGCTGGACTAACATTCAGCCTATTGTTACAGTAGTACTGTAAACTCCAGGGGGGGGGCTTTGAAGCTCCCTATTAATATCTTTTCAAGACAAAAAAAAGCTTGCATTTATTTCATTTCCCTCAAGCAATGCAGGTTTTAAAAACAGAACAATTACAAATTCCTTACCTCTTAGCTAACAAGGCACAGTGCTATTTATAGTCTGATGTGCTGATTTATGTGGAAAGTATAGATTTTACTGACATCCTTTATTACAATGTACATCGTTTGAGAATAGCAGCAATTTATTTCACAGTATGATTATAGTTCTCACTTCAAGTCTTTTTCTATTTTTTGTAATAAGGGAAATGGAGATGCAAGATCCTGACTCTACTTGACATCATTGGACATGTTACGTATTTTTTTCTTCATTAGCATCAGGGATTCACAGATTTAAAGTACCTCAGGTTAAGTTACTTTACATCAACTGTTCTATATTAAGTATATATGCAAATTAAAAGTAATTTGAGTCTGTCCAGCCCATTTTCACTGATGGCTGACATCATTTGTGTTAATTCTCATCAAAATAGAGATCACAGGACCACAGATTGGTTGAGGTTGGAAGGGACAGGGGGTCCCTCAATTTGAGGATGTATATTGCGGAGCAACTGTGCATCTTACTGATGTCTGATAACTTGCTTGTGTTAATTTAGGCCTTGTTTGTTCCAGAATATTGGATCATTTGAAGCAATTAATAAAAATATTTGCACCTTTATTTTGCTTATATTTGGTTTTTAAGCTTGTTTCAACAGGAAGCTCCTGCACTAGAGGATGTTAATTGTCTTTATTTCCACTTAAAATTCTCTTATTTAGAAATGTAAGTACTTTCAACAGCCAAAGTCATGTCTCATGTTTCTGAGGCTTTTGTTTCTACAGTATAGAATCTGAATGGAGCAGAAAGAAAAATCACAATAAGTTGTTTTAGGGAATGTGTTGTTCCTTTATCTTCTGTACATGCTTCCATGCAATTGCTTTTGCACTGTTAATTGTCCTCTGTTAAAATGCAGTAAAGATTTCTGAAATAGACCAATAAGTCTATTTTTAAGCTAAGTGTTTTTAACTATTAAAAAAAAGCCACTGTGTCAGAAAATTAAAAACATCACAACTAACATTTACTTCTGTTTTCAGTAGCACAGATGTGTTGGAGAGTGAACAAATTGAGTTCAAGTGTGAGATAACTACATATCCTTGAAACCCTCTGACTTTTCCTCTTAGACTAAGTGAATAAGATTAGGATTAACTAATTTTTTTTTTTTCAATTTTGCTCCAATTCATTGCAAAGAAAAAAGCTGTAACAGTATTTTGCATCTTAATGTCTTTCAGCAGCCCAACAGGTGCTTGGAAATAAGTGTGCTGGACTGACAGTGTTTCAGCTGAATAAACTAGGTTGAATTTGGCTGAGGACTGACTTAAATCAAAAACTTGAGATACTTTCTATTTCTTCTGTTGACTTTTCCCATAGGCTGTTCATCTGACTGATTGCTTTGAAAAAGACAAGAAGTTGACTGTAGCAGGCTGTCTGTTTCATAGGGTAGAGAAAGTTTCTATTCCATGACCTAGGTGACACCAATTAGTAGGCAGATCATTTTCAAGCTAAAATAAGCTGCTGAGTTCTCATATGCACCCCCTGCAAAGTTTTAAAAATCTCTCTTGTTTACCAGAGAGGTAGTTCATGATCAGTAACTGATGTAACATGGCTTAGGCTCATTTTTTTGTGTCATTTTCTTTCATTTGCTGAATTTGGGGGGATTGTTCTTTTACTTTCTTTGATTTATTCTCCTGTCTACTGCTTTTCCCAGGTTTGTTCAGCTGGGACAGAGTCAGCATAAACAAGACAAGAGCAGCCAGCAATTTTGCTCAAAACACCACTTGGATAGGGTTATAAATTTGTAAGTACTCTTTTTCTTTTTCCCTTTAGCCTATTTCTTTTTGCTTTTGTCATTAGACCTGAAAGTCATCAGGTAAATTTGATGTTAAATTGTTTGAGAGTCATACTTCTGTTGCTTTCACTGCATAGGGGGTTTCAATGCATAGCATGAAGAGTTAGGTTCCTACTTCTCCCTTGTAATTTAAAAAAAAAAGTGCATTGTGTTTTGTCGTTTGTTTTTTGGTTGTTTTTTTTGTTGTTGGTGGTGGTTTCGGGGCTTTTTGTAATTTTTTGTAGTGCCAAGATTTTTGTATTCAAAATTCTTAGCAGTCATGAGTTATCACAACACAAAGTGCTGAAGCTACTGAGTTTAAAAGGCAATTTCTTCTTGCTGTGATAGCTTTTGAAAGAGATAGTTTGAAGGGATTGGCAGGCCTGCTTATTCATCGTTAAAAAAACATTCAAAGTTGCAACTCAGTCTTTAGTGTGCAGTTATCTGAAATAATTTCTTCTGAGAAAGCTGTGAGTGCCCTGTGTTTGTTTTAGTGGACATTTGAGGAGTCTTGAGGGGTCAAATGGGATATTTTTATATTTTTATTTTTTTGGTGAGCGGCCAGGTGCTGGAGAGAGTACTCCAGTAGTCAGATGTTAATTTTTCTCCTTTCCCAAGTGTAATTTCCATGTGTTTCCAATTAGTGGAAGTGTAAAAGTCATAGAGCACACAAATCTGTGCCTCCTGTCACTCCTCCTCTGGAAGTCATGTAGGTCATCTTTCTCTGCCAGTTCTACCAAACGTTCTTGTCTGTTCCGATCTGAGAGGAAACAGGGTATCTTATAGTTGGTAATTTTTTTTTCTGAAAGTATATCTTTATACAGCTTAAAAATTTTTTTCAGCTTTTGTTTTGCAGCTTTTTAAAAACGCTTAAATACTGTTTGGACAGTGACAGATTGTTCTTTCAAGAAAAATCATAAATGTAGCCATTCTTCAAAGGCATGTTGCTCAATTCTGAAACAAGGAAGCTTTCTCTTGCTGAGTTTGAATTGCTGCTCTGAATCAGGAATTTCCTGGGAGAATACTAACTTTTTAGAGATAAAATAACGTGAACACACTATACTCAAGATGAGGTCGAGAGAGAGTCTTTTCAGTAATAGCAGCTGAAGCACATCTTGCACTTGTTGGACTGTATATTTCCTTGTTTCTCAAGGAGTACTTGAAGAAATTGAAAAATTATGCTAACTTGTATTAATTTGATGTTAGGTGCATTTTAAACTGAAAAAAAATCTGGCAAATTTGATTCTCCAGTTGTTCCTTCTAGATACAAATGCAACTAAACCCCAGTCCTTTTCATAGTAAAATGAAGTATTCAATCTAAAGCTTTGGTTTCTCATCAGCAGTGAGATATAATTTAGGCTTAGGTTAGTTGCTGTCATTTCCACACTTTTCAAGAAAATCTTTTTCATAGATCCTTTTTTGATCTTAAAAAAAAAAAAAAAACAACCAAAAAAACCCCCACACCTCACAACCTTAAACTTTGTGGCCATTTTTATCAAATACATAAAGCCAATACAAAAAGAAATATTTCTCATTTTTACAATGTCATTTAGTGATATTTATGTACTCGAATATGCATTGGAGAAATACTGAAGAGAAGCTTCTGGCTTAAATTTAGAAACTGTAAGTATAGATTAGGAACAAAAAATGGGTACTTGAACAGGGACTACAGTGATGCAGTGAGATAATACTGAAGAGGGGTGGAGAATGTGGAAGGATATTGAAGTTCCTGGTTTTGTTCATAGAAATTCCATGAAGGAAAAAAGGGTAGAATTTTAGAGCTAAATAGAGCTGGACTACTTTTAGCACAATCTGTTATCATGTATGCAAAGGGAGACTTTGAGTACTGTAGTGTAATTACTGTTGGCTGACACAGTGCACCTGTTCCTGGTTCCATAGTACTCATTGTGGTGTGGTATAAATAATACTGTAGAAAAATATCCTCTCAATCGCTTCCCAAATGCACTTCTTGCATCTTAGGAGTATGAGAAATTTGATTCCCTCCCGAACAGGGAATTGAGTGTTTTGATTCACTGCAGCACTTCTGGAGAAGAGTGCTGTGCCTGTGCCTGTTGTGGCCTATGCAATATAGCAACAATGCTTGTGCACCAACTTTAATTCATCCATAGGTATCTACTCTCCTGTTTGGTTTTGTGGGGCACTGATGATGCTCAAGCAGGAGAACACTTCAGTGACTGATATCTGCAGCATGGTCCAAGGCTATGTTCTCCCTAAATATTTTAAAAACATACGCTGCCTTTAAAGATATATCATATAGTCCTTGTTTTCAAAAGCTCCCTTGATGTTAAATGTGTAATTTTTTTTTCAAATCAAGACTACCTAGGTTCTGCTTGTCATCCAAGTATTGATCAAACAACTCAAACTGAGTAGCAACTATCTACAAGTTACCAGCTAACTATGTACAAGTAGTATATGAGCTTTTTTACTGTTGTTTCTGTGTATATGCGCATTATATACATTATTTTCTCACCAAGGTAAAAGTAATCAAGCAAATTCCAGTGAACAATGGAGCACTCTACATTTTCAATTTTTGTTAATTAAATGCTCTACTGGAGTATTTTTAATACATAATACCACTTTAAAAAATAAAAGTAAAAAGAGCAGTACATTTTCTAATTTTAATGAAGTGTTTTACAACCCTAGTTACTTCTGAAAGCTGTTGCCTCAGTTTAGAGCAATTCTCTTGTTTCATTCAGTACTTCCATATGACTTTGTTAGTATAAGGTCTATTTCTTGGAGGATTAGATTAAAAATAGCTCTATATTTGTAAACCTGGCATTATCATTGCTTTGTAACTGTACTAAAGAAAAGGTTGGTACTGAACTTTTCTCTTTCTGTGTATTCACATCTAGGAGTTCTTGGGGGGTTCCTTATATTGAAAGGCAGAAGTAAATTAATAAAGGATGTTTAGATTGTGAAGTATATTTATTTTTTACATTAAACCCATGCAAAATATCTAAATAGTTTCTTGACACTGCTGTAGAAACATTGAATCAAAAGGCGTTCATAATTAGTCAACAAGCGACTTTGGAAATTACAAGTTATCTTGGATTCTCAAGTGTGTTGGTAGTCTCACAGTACAGTGCTTTTTTTTGCATGCTCTCTGCTTCAAATATGCACCCCAGTATGTTGCTTCACATCAGAAATTGAGACAAACTTCAATGAAAGTGTTTATTCACAAAACAGAGAATTGTTATGAATATTCATGGAAATTATAGGTCAAGAAATTTTTTGTATTGTCATCTGTTTACACTAAGCTTAAATCACAAAGGTCTCTTATCTAGTTGCTGTCTTCTGATAAGGTGGCAGTCCAGGTTTCCTTCTTTTTAAAAAAAAAAAATAATAAATTCTGCAGTTCAGTAAAGCACCTTCTTGCTAGACAGCTCTTTGTCAGAGCAGCATCTAGTAATCAGCAAATTTTTTATCCTTAGTCTCCCCTTTGAAATCTCCCAGAGGGTCTGAATAGACAGTGTATTTTTACCTACAACTCACTTTATTTCTTCCTTTTCTTGGAAACAGGATACCTATGCCTCTTAATTAAAATAAGCATAGCTTCAACTCCTTGGAGATGTAAATATCTGTGTTAAATAGGGAGTCATCTACCTTACTTCTCTCCTTAACTAAAAAATCTTTGCTTCTATGATGGGTGAAATTCTTTCCTGTTTGGTGATAATTTGGATTCATTTTACTTTGAGATGTCCTGATCTCATATTCTTTACAGCTGTATACTAAGAAGCATATATGATCTAAACCTCTGTATACTTCTAAATAAAAGAAAAAGTATGTAGCTCACTATTAGCTCTTGATTCAGAACAGAGATGAGGATAATTAGCCACTTTGGGTTAACTGATCCAACACAGATGTGTCCCAATAACTTTAATTTCTCTTTTTGACTCATATATCCACTGTTCTGGTATTCTAAAAATAGCTTTAAGGATTAGTCTTCCTCACTTAATTTGAATCTTTGCTCTTTCTGACTGTCAGTATTTTAAACAAAGCACTTCTGTGATTCTCCAGCATTTATTGCCTGTGTGAGTTCTCTTGAGATTTACTGGTCAGGCTGTTTATAAACTACCTGGATTTTGTCTTCTGTCTGAAGGTGAAAGATGGCCCCTTCACTGGGATTCTGAATGGCTTTAGTGCTGTCTGTGTGCTTGTCTCTTACAAAATGGCTTGACTAAGCTGCCTGTTACTGAGAGTATGTTCATTTTATATTCTGTGCAAGTGGTTTTAAAGTCACTGTGGGCACTTTCCCTGAAAGTACTTGGTACTTCATGTTAGCTAGAAAAGACAAAAGAGTATCAGGAATGAACACCACATAAAAGGAATCATTTTGTCATTTTGGGCTTGAATGCTCTGTTCATTTTTAGTCACACATCTCAAAAAGAATACTACTGGGAAAGGTCTGGGGAAAAGCAATAGTATGTATGATCAGAGTTGTAGGACTCTCCTGAAGAGAGCTGGCTGGGGACTGAAGGAAATAAGTAAGTCCATGTTGTGATGGTTTATGAAATGCTCTGCTGAAGTTTGGCAGGTGAAATGGTTTGGTATTATGATTTAGGTCACAGCATGACTAGATTTGATGGGAGAAGTTAACGAAATAGCTGAGCCGATTCTAACAGCTCATTGCCACCAAAAGGGGGGGGTCCTGCTCTTTCCTTCCTTCCTTATCATGTACTTTTTCAGTTACTTGTGCAAGCTCTGCTACTTATTACAGTGCTCCATAAATCAGTTCGGCTCATCAGTCTGCAGCAAACTAATTCAGCAAAAAAAGCAAATAGTATCCTGGTAGATTAATGTGATTACTTAGACCAGTGAAGATCCCAGTTATCACTAGGGCCAGCACCGACGAGACAGAGCCACTGGGTCAAACGCAGCAGAGCTTTCTTATGTGGCTGGTGGCAATTTGTTAGATTGGCTCAGTCATCTTGTATAACACCCTTATGCCAGATCAGGGAGCAGAGCGTGAGCTTTTTCCAGGGATCTGGGGAAAATGGTTTTAACGCCTTGTGATTCAGATCCCCATGTATACAGGAAGAACTAGCTTTTTCCCATTCATCTCTTCTGTCAATATTGAGCTCTGAGCTTTTCAGATGAAAAAGCTCATGCGCCTAGCATTTTTGGTAGAGTTGTCAAATGAGATGCTGAATATTATTTTAACAATAAAACTGTTAGCATTTATCTGCCTCATACTGATTTAGATCATAATTTTCATTTATAGATGTCTATAATAAATATGTTTTTAGTACCTGAAGTACACTTGATCTCTGGGTCTTCTATATTTCCTCCCTCTCTACACTGAATCCTGAATAAAAAATCTACATGTCAAATTTCATACCATCCATTGATGTAAAAAAAAAAGGCTGTGATAGTGGCATGCATACCTTCAGAATGATACATGAATTATGATGAAATTTAGCCATCATTTTTCAAAACCCAAGGGCTTTTTTTTTTAACCTGAAAAAATACTTTGAGCTATAAAACAATAGTTCAGTACAATTCTGACTTGGCGGGGACCTTGTTACTGCACCACACATAAAAATTTAGTTTTTCTGTGTCTGCTGTTGGCCTGGTTTAGCATTTCTGTATGTTATGTGTTAAAAAGATAATGCAGTAGCCTTACAAGACTAGAAAAAAAACATTTTGAGTCTTGTAACTGGTCTTAGATTTTTTTTTTTAATGTGTCAAAATAGGTTCTGTTATTAAATTTGCCTCTTTGCAAATTTTAAATGAAGAACTATTGTATCTTTTAGTACAGTGTTCACTGTTAAAATGCTTCAGAAGTTCTGTGTCTTGAAGCTTGGGTTTTTTAATTTTATTTTGGGGTTAGCGGGCTGGTATTTCTCACTTTTGGCTATGAAGTCTCATTGTGATCCTCATGTCAGCAGCATTGAAGTCATATCTGCTAAAAATATAACTGTAACAAAATCCTGTGAAATATGACAGTAAATCTAGTTATTTCTACATTGTCCATTATGGTTTTATTGAATTTGGAATTTTGTAGTATTAACAGTCTCTAGCAAAACCCAGAAAGTACTAAACTATATGCCACCTTAGCCCATCTACTTTTAGACTTTTAAATGAAAATTCTCAGGACCCTTCTTCTGTCTGTCCCTGTCTTGTCTGTGAATTGATAAATTTCTATTCATCAGTTTAAGAGACCTGTCTTCCTCAAGTAATCCTATCTGAAAAAGTAAGTCTAAGCTTTTTCTTTCCAAAAAGAAACACAATATTCCTCCTCTTTTTTTTTTTTGTGAGTTCTTTTGATACTTGTTTTGGTTTGTTCTGTACTACCCCTAGGTTCCTTTGTGTGTTCAATCTTTAAGTTTTGAATTAGTTTGTGGTCAGCATAAATCATCCCTACTTAAAAGATTTATCTTTCCTCAGAGATCACCTTTCTGTATCAGATGTTCTGACCTTCTCACATATTCCTTCTGTCTGTAGAGAAGCTGCTTCTAGTTCGGATTGTAAAATGTTCATTTAGATGTGTATCTGTGTAAAGAGTCTCTTCTTTCTCTGACCTTTGAAATTGTACGTGCAGTTGGAGTTTCAGGTGATTGTTGTGGGACCTGGATGCAGTCCAGGTTTTGCTGCTGGTTGGTTTGGTAAGGCACAAGTTGCAGTACTATTGGACAGAGAAGGTTTCCTGTTTTTCGGTCTTCTCCGCTCACAGAGAACGTGACTGAAACTTTGTTATACGGAGGTGCTGGTGCCTAAGGAAGGAAAATTCTGTTGAAGGCTTTTTCAAGAGCACAGCAAGCAATTTAAAGGATACCATCTGAGGGGGGGAACCCAAATAAACTCTGGGTTTGCCAGAGTTTTGTAGGTCAGATATATTTGCTTAGGATTCAAACAAGGCAACAGAGTACATTTTGTCTCCTTTAGATATCCTTCAGAGACTTGAGGAGAACTAATCCATGTTGAAACAAATGCGGTGGCTTTCTGGTGACTGCTATATTTCTGAGAGCTAAGCACATCACTGTGCACTTTTCCTTCAAAGTATGGAACATCCTCATTGTAACTGAAGATTTTAGCTGTGTCTTCTTTTACTGTAGAGATGATGCTACTCTTGGTGAAACCATAACACCATGAAGCCTGCTCACGAGTGGGGTGAAAATAATTGCACTTTGCATGTGAAGGCTGCTGTCCTTAATGATATGGTGTTTATGTTACTATCTATGTAATTTTCTTTGGGAGGCTATAGAGGTACAGGTCTCTAGGGAGATCTGATAGCCAAGTCATAAATAGTATGCTCTCTTTCATGACTCTATTGTGAGATATTAAACTTATTAAGTAGATTAGATTTTTACATGAATAGTGTTAGAGAAATGACTTTAATTAAATGACTGGATAATACAAGCACTCTACAAATAGTTACAGCTTAATACAGGGTTATTAATCAAAACTGGCATGCATGAACATGTGGTTCTTTCAATATATTTTTATCACGGTGAAGCAAGTAGGTGGAAAATTGAGATTTAGTTGCTAAATACTCAAAATGAAATACACTTTGCTGTCCAGCTTCCATTGTGCCTAAGGAAATTACTTTTGATTTATTAGTGCTTCAGAAATGTCATGTCTTAGAAACAAATCAAGAAATAGAGAAGGCATCAAATTAGTGTTATAGCTTTGTTTTGTTCTTTTAGTTAATTGTTCACTTGCTAGTGGACTAGACAGGCTAGGTACATTTGAGTAAGTGACGTCTTTTGGTGTTAGTGAGAGTGGTAATTTAGTACAGTGTGCTAGTGTCAAATACCATTGCTAGTCTCAGCTCGAATGCTTTAAACTAGATAAATAAGTATCTGCAGAAGCTATGGGTGCTTTGAAAAGCAATCTACTTTTAAAGCATCTAGATATGAAGTTAGATAGACTAATATTTGGTACCAGTTCTGAAAACACCCACCTTAATGTTTTGTAATAAACTAGAATAAGTGATAATGAGAAGAAACTATCACTCTGTTGGGAAAAAAATAGAAAGAAAAGGTTAAGTATGATAGATTTCCATAGTATTATTCCTACAGTTTACCAACAAAAAGTAAAATAAAATGCTGATTTAGCGAGAGCATAATAGCAGAGGTTGGACCCTTCAGAAGAGCTTCAATGCTTTTGAAATGAGTTTTGTGTTGTTTAAGAAAAGCATAAAAATGCAAGCATTTTGGAAATTTTATCTTGATCATCAGGCAGGTAACTTGCTCACATTTTTAGTATTTGTTTACATTCCACTGTAGTGCCACAGAATGCTAAGACTAAGAAGCCTAAACAGGAATTGTAATATAGTCTAAAAATAAGGAAAAATAAAAATATATTCTATGCAGTAAGGCTTCACTTCTTGCAAACTCTTTAGCTTTGCTTTTTTCTCCAATTCTAGAATAGCCAAATGTTTCTATGACATAACCTAGCAAATTCTTGTCTACATCCTGGTAAAATGTAACTTGGTTTTAAGTATGCAACCAAAGTGGGTGACCAATGATTTTATTGTCTCAAATTCAATAGTATACCTGTATAAGTAATTCTATCATTGCAGTGTAAGTATAATCAACTTGAATGTATTGCTGTGTAAAATGGAAAAATACAAATTTAAATATTAAATTGAAAAATATTAATTTAATATGGAAACCTTTTTTATTTTACATACCGTATTCCACTTGTAGTGGAATATTAGGCATACTATACTGCATGACACATTGCGGTCATTTTATAAGACTAATGAACCATCACGTGATGAAACATCCAAAATCCACCATATTTTAATAAAGTAAAAGGCTAAAAGGGGAGTAAGTTTTTTCACAGTTTTAATAGAGATCATGGTTTAGAAACAGTGTCAAACATTAGTTTGTGCTTATAATGCAGCTAGAAGATTATTACTGCATTTCATTTATAGAAGAGCTCTGCCATTGTTCAAGTGTTCCAGTTCTCCCCTGTTTTTTCCCTTTAAAAGCAGAGATTATTCACATTAAAATAAATTCCTGTCTCTTGACATCAGCAGGATGACTGTGGCTTTTGTGGAGTACAGCAACGTTGCAAATATCTGAATCTTCATTGCATTTGGGTGGTCAATGTTTGCTTTTGGAAATAGTGAGCTTTGACAGTAAGTTGCTGCTGTAATTTCTTACCTGAGAAGTTTTGAGCCCAAAAATATGTGCATACGCTAATACAATGTTTAACAATAACATTCTGACTTTTTCAGCCCCTGGCACTGTCTACTATTCCAATATGCTATTATGGGAAGTATTTAGAAAATTTGTCTTCAGTAGCTAAAATAGCAGATGACAAATGAAAAGCTAGTGAAAAAAATCTGAGGTATTAAACGCAATTTTGGTCCTCACTGCATTATCAAAGAGAATGGAGTAGACCTTGGAACTCTGCATTAATGGCAAGGTGATGAGGTTGATCAGAAAATAACTAGTGTATGAGGAGAGATGAAATACACTTGGTTGTCTGATAGTGATGTAGAGGAGGCAAACAGAGAATGACTGTTCACCATTTCTCCCAATGTAAGAATTACAAGCAACCAAGGCCTACGATAACAAATGAAAGGAGTGTCACGTCAGACACAATTAAGTAATGGAACTTATTCCCACAGGATTCTGTAAGTCTCAGAGATATTAGAAAAACTAGTGAAGACCCATGGAAATCAGTTTTCATGAAAGAGTAGTCCAGTTTCAAATTTTGCTTCAGGTAGATTCTAAATCCTGGTTGCTGAAATCTGGGAGGATATACTGGAGAAGGGATTGTTCAGTACCTGTTCTGTTTTAATAATCTGTCCTCAAACATTGCTGCTAGTTACTCCATGAGACAGGCTGCTGGGCCCCATGATGTTTTGGGTCCACCTCTAGGTAATGATCTGATGTAGAAAAGTGTTCAGTGTATGTGGTGGTAGGAAAGTGAGTCTTTCAGAATTGAAATCTTTGTGTTGTACTGAATACCTGGGCAGCTTTGTTTATTATATAGAGTATTTATAAAGCAGCAGCAGTATTTTAATAGCTATCTAGAAACTAAATCGGCTTCTCCAGCTGAAATATGGGCTAAAAATGTATTAAACTGGTGATTTAGAGAACTCTTAAAACATGTATGTCGTTTTTTTCATAACTGAGAAATTATTTTTTTTCTCCTGTTTAGCATTTATAGGTGCATTGCATCCACTGTTCTAGGTAATCATAGTTCTGTCAGGTTTTTTTCTTGAAGTTAATTTCAAACTTTGATTTCCTCTAAATCAAATAGTATTGACAGAAGGAAAAGTTATGCATAGGTTACCTTCAGATGGCAATGTATTAGTCATTGTATGTTCTGTTGTGGAATCGAAACTGATCTGCTATCACACAGGTAAAACATCTGTACTGTTCAACACTGGGAGTGTTTTATAAGTTACTAAAACATTGCTGGGAAATGTACATGGTGTATTAATGAATGCAGCTTTCACAATAGCTGAAGTGCTTCAAAACGAAAATTACTTACTACAAAGATACTTTTAGTGTTTATTCATTTATTATGTATTGAGTATAAATAGTTTTGTTGCTATCGTGCAGTTGGTTGTGGAGAACACATTGCTAGTGAAGAGTTTGGCTTAGAACCGTAGAATATTAAAAACTGGAAAGGACCCTGGAAGTCATGTGATCCAGTCCCCTTGCTCAGAGGAGGACCAGATTTGATGAGGTTGCTCAGGGCTACATACACTCGACTGTTGAATATCCTTAGGGTGGATGGTTCCACAGCCTCTCTGAGCAACAACAGTGATTGACAACCCTCACAGTGGAAAATTCCCTTGTATCTAATCAGAATATCCCATGTTGCAATTTGCATTCCCTTTTTGAAATTTGTCTTTTTATCACACGCTCCCAGAAGAGTCTGGCTCCACACGGACACCCTTCCATTAGGTAGTTGCAGATAGCAATAAGGTCCCCTTTAGCTTCTCTTCTCCAGGCTGGACAAATCCAGCGCTTGCAGTCTCTATTTGTATGCCATGTGCTCCAGCTCTCTAATCATCTTGGTGACCTTTGCTGGACTCGTACAAGTATTTCATTGTCTGCCTTGTACTGGAGAGCCCAGAAGTGGCCACAGTGCTGCAGATATGGTTTCTCAGGCCCTGAATAGAGGGAAACAATGACTTTCCTTGACCTGCTGGCTATGCAGTTTTCAAGAGTTACGGTTAAAAGACCAGCTTCTACCTTATGAGTGAGTCTGACAGTAGTGCTTAGAAAAGGTCTGACAAACTCAGGTTCTTGTAAACCTTCAAACATCATGTATTTCTCATGAGTAGGTTTAAATATTAGGATTCAAAGATAGTATTTATTATATGAAGCTATTTTAAACAATATTTTCATAAAATATCAGCAGTCCCAATGTACAGAGTGCTGTTGCTACTAGTAAGTTGTCTGTTTCCTGATAATTAGATGGAAATTTCTTATCTGATAAATCCTTTCTATATGTTGGTTCAGAGTATAATCACTTGTGCTGCTGGATTGCTAATGGATAGCTCTATAAAGTTTTTCTATTATCTGCTATAATGCATGGCACAGATCTGTTTCAGCTTGGGTACTTACTGACCGTAGCAGATCTGAGGAAGGGTGAAGAAATGAGGACAGAGCAGAGGGAAGTGAGAAAGTATTCTGTAATGTGATTAGTGACAACTTACCTAATTACCCTACTTGGAAAGCTGGGTCTTATCAGGTCTGCAGTAGTGATAAAAATCTAGGTAAATGAATTATCTAGTGGGAAGTTGCCCTTTCCTTGAGTCTCATATATATTTCAAGGAAAAGAAATACTCTTCTCTCTGTGGAAAATTTTTACCTAAAGTTTCAAATATTCTGCATGCTTGATTTTTTTTTTTTTCCAGAATACCCATCTCCTCCTTTTCTCAAGACAATATTTACGAAGTGCAGCCTCCAAGAGCTGATAGGAAATCAATAGAGATTTTTCATGCGCACATTCAGGCTGGAAGAGGAAACATGCAGCCCCTGGGAAAAGATGACTTCCTCATGTACAGAGAGTACATTCGAAACAGATACATGTAAATACAAGCTGGATTCTCCTGCCAGGTCTACTGTACTGATAGGTCATAAAAGTAATTTTAGAAAAGAAATCTAGTTTTGTTATTTTGCAGTAATAAATTTATTATCTACAATTTCTATTTATTATTCTTTACTATTATCCATTTACAGTATTGTGCTTTACAGGAAAAAAGTGATTTAATATCTGTTCTTCAGCTGAAAGAGAAAGTGTATCTTAAGAGACTAAGTGAATAATCAGAGCACCTACAGTCACTGAAGAGTATGTAGCAATTTATGGCAAAGAAAATATTGCATCTCTAGGTTTTTGTATTAATTTCTTGCATTGTTATGTTTGTTAGTAAAGCCAAAGTGATTCATACATAAGAATCAGAAGACAATAGTTTTCTTCTTTGTTCCACAACAGCAAACAATCTCTTTTACAGCAAAATGTTTTCTGATATTTCTTGAGATTTTTAGAAAACTGAGTGCTAAAATGACTGCTTGTAGTTTGCTGCTTTCTTAAGCAAAAGTGAAAAATGTGGCTTATGTCAAAATCAAAATTTGCATCAAGACTAACAAATTTTGTAACCCTAATTTGTGTCAAAACTAATCTCACTGGTGCTAGTAGCTACAGAATCTGTGCCACATGCAGGGTGAGAATGGCTTGTGACTAATTATCATGGGCTTCTAGTAGGAATCTGAGGTGAATCATTGACTGTGTCTGCAAATGAAGGAACGCTCTGCACTTTACTGGGTTTAGACTCTAACAGGGCACAAAACCATCCTGTCATTTTTCTGTATGACAGGCCTACTTTTTGCAGCATACTTTTTCCATCCCTGTATTTGTGCTCCTGTGAGACGCTTTCAGGTTCAAGCCTACAGCCTCCCAAGAAATCAGTATTGGTAAGTGACATGTAGAGTCTGGATCAGCTGGGCTGGTCATGCAAGAGGAAGCAGCAGCTGGGTTAGGCAAGACTGAACATTATGCCCAGTGCTGGGCAAGAAGTGGAGAGGCAGCAGGTATCTGAAATAAGTTGTTTAATTTGGATTTGCGATTAGAAGAAGAAGAAAGGGGGGGGGGGAAGCCTATTATTTGCAGTTACAAGCTAAAATTCCCAACACTGCTTTCTAGCCCTTTGCCTTGAAGAATACTGACAGTATCAGCAGCATCCTTGGCAAACCATGTTATTCTGCAAGGTTGTACAGACCATATTTCAGAATTTTCTGGAATAACTGAATAATTGTTTTAGGGATGTCAGCCAACTGCATGTACTAGATGTAGAGAACATGTTTGTTTCTAGTAAATCGCTTGCAGGCAGCTACTGCAGATTCTTGGCTGCATGCTGCAGACATTCTGAATATGTCTGAATATTTTATGAAGTAAGTTGCACTTTCGTCAGTAATTCAGTGTAAGAAAAGATGCAGTGGGTAAAGGGAAAAGATAGAAGTTTCTTGTGAGTTTCAGGGAGTGACTTGTATGCAGTCAGTGAGAGAATGTGGTACCTCAAGCTATCAAAATATTTTGGTGTCCATTTTCTTTTGTTAATTGATTAATATTGTTTTGAGAGAAATAGATGTATTTTAGGAGACACAAGAATGAAATGTCATTTTAGATAATACTTTACTGCAACTGTCAACTTTTTTTCTTCTCTGCCAAAAAACCTGTACTGAATTCTTTTGTCCAGTATGAAAAATAATTTGAAGGAATAAATGCTTGCTTTGGAAATATGTAGAGCTGGAGTCTTTATCCTAATGAGGCAAATGCATGCTTTTCTCACTGCACTTAAACTATTGCAAAGAATGTTTTCTAGACTATCACAATCCTTATCCTTTTGTTGTTCATAGATACTGGTAATTCATAAAAGTTGCCCTTGAAAGCATACCACTTAACCACAGAAAAGGCAAAAGAGGATGCTTCCTTTTTCAACATCTAATGTTGTTGCAAAATATAAGAATTGTAGTAATTTTACGGCTCTAAGAGAAAATAGGTTCATCCTGCAGCAGTTCAAACACTTCTTGGGAAAAGAGGATTAAAGGGGTTCGTTTTTACAGTTCTGGGAGATGAATGACAACTCAGTCCATTATCCGTACTATAATGCCGAGCTTTTCAGTGTCTCTCTAAATGGGTGCCATGACAGTCCTGTTGTGGCATCCCCTTGAATCCTTCAGTATGTATAACTGCTGCTTGTTTCTCGTAGCTGCTTATAGGGGTTTAAGCCATGTGCATTACTTCATATGATAAGATGCTTGGGTGTCATTGATTACATTGAAATACAATACCAAAATGTACACCTGGAGAATAATGACTTTGGGTTCTTTTCTCGTGGAATTGGGAAGCACAAACATCAGATTAAGACTGTCATTTCTGAGCCAATGGTTCTTTGAAGCCAGTCCAACAGCCTAAGCTCTGTTCTGTGACCCTCTTCAGATTGATACTTGTGTCCTTAGGAGCAGTTATTCCCCAACGCTTTCATTGGTAGTTTCCCCTCCTCGTGAGTTTTGCTTCCGCTTGCAATGCCTGCTGACTTTTTGTTCTCTCATTCCTTTCCAGAGAGACTCAGCTGTGGCCCTGAAATAGGATCCTTGTAATGTGCACGCAGCTGCAGCTACAAGAGGGGAGAAAGTGAAAGAGCTGTATGTAGTTCTGAGATGGCATTTGTGGTAGCTCTTTGTTTTGGTGTTGAGTTTTTGAGATTTTTGCACAGGATCCCAGGAGGGTTCTGCTGGCTTTCACAGACTTGGGCCAGCCTTCACTTGTATAAACTCTGAAGCATGTAACCTGTCAAATGCTCGTGTTTTACAGTAAGGGGAAATACCAGCTTCACTCAGGAGATCATTTCATTCTCCACAGGAGTTTCACCCTGTCAGTACTCCCTGAATAATTACACATCCAAGTACAGTTCACTGAGGATAAAACAGTGCGTATGCCATACTTCAATAGTTGCATGAGTGTTGAGTTATGTGTAAAGTCTTGTTCCGTTTGCTGGCATGGATTGAATTAGATTGATCACCTGGAGCCTGATGTGGAAAAGATATAATTATGTGCTTGGCTCCCAAATGCCTCCCTCTGTCTCCTGCATATTTAGAAAATCTAATTAAAGTTGTCACTTTTGGTGGTGATTTAAAAGTAATATGGAAGTAGTGCAGTACGTTACAAAATATTAATGAAAAAATTATACATTGAAATTGCAACCCTTGCAAATATTGATAATGAGCAGTTCCCTACTGGAGTTCTTAAATCTATATGCTACAAGGACAACTGTTCCAGGTAATGTCAGCTGCTAATCTGTCTACTAGAATCAACTAAAAGAGTACCAAGAAAAGGCACGAAAAACAATGTTTAGCATTACTGTATATTTCTGGAGGAGCAATACATGCTTTTCGCCAAATCTCACCCAAGGTTTGAATGTAACATTTAAATTTCATTCTTTTGAACATATTCATCTGTGAAAAATAAAGAGATACTGTAATAATGATAGGACAGGCAAGCAGCATGTAATGAACCATCTTCGATGGCCCATTTGCATTTTCCCATTCTAGGTGTAGCTGTGCTGCTGGCACTAAAGCCCGGTGTGGTTTTTAGGCATGACAATAGCCGCAGAGTATGTATTTGTGGTGGTCTTCCCATTTTTCGCGTGCAGCATGTACAAGATAGTGTGCACACTGCAACCCACAAATCCTCTCAAAACCCCTAGGCCTTGAGAGAGCACTGTTATTTTGTATTCCCTTACAGCTCAGGTGCTCTTTTTTTTGTAAGGGTAATCTTTTTTATCCTATTTCCCTTCTTTTTCTTCTGGTTTTCTTTTTGTAGTTTGATTTCCCTTCCCCTTTCTTCTTCACCACCTGTAGTTCAGAATTCTTTCTCTTACCCAGAACTTTGCCACAAGTTGCGGTTTGCCCACTATATCCATATCCTTTTGGAGCTTTCACTCCTTGAAGGAAAACTCTGTAAATTTTATCCTTTTCTTGAAACGCCTTAATGCTTTCTTCAGCAACCCATATCCCTCCTTTTTAAATGCAGGCTGTGCCATCATCTGCCCTGCCTGATTTTCTACCTCCTGTGGTGGCGACAGACGTGTGTATCGTCTCTCTGGGGTTCTCTGTGTCTTGGTAACGTATTCTTGAGAAGTGCTTTCTGCTCGGGTACAGGATGTTAGTGCTTGAACAAATTGTAGACATCACTTAAAATCTTTTTCTCTAGAGAAAGTCAAGCACTGCTCTGATTAAGGAAGTAAGAGAGCATTTAAAGTGGTCCCCTCTGATTGCCTTTAGTCCTGCTATAGCAGCACTCTGCATCCTACTGCGTGAAGTCATCCAAGGAGGAGGGAGGCATGCTTTTTTTGCTCATACTCCCAAGAAAGTGGATCCAGCCCGTTTGAATAAGCTAGTGTTGGCACATGTCAAAGTTGACGGGCATGTCCAGTGAGAGATTTTGCAGCGATAAGCCTGGCTTGGGTCGCTTAGGGGTTTTTATCCTTTCAGTTCCGACGCCTCTATTCCCTCCCAGTGCCTCTTCCTCGACATTAACATTGGGGTCAGACATGCAGAGGGCTGGGACTCGCATCGCCGACTCCTGCAGCCGTTACCTGTGCTAAAACCGGCATTAGCCGTGCTGCAGGGTTAAGCTCGAGTGCAGGCTCTGCTCCCGCAGGGCTGAGCCTTCCTGAGCCCCAAGAACAGCCCCTGCCCGGGGAACATGGGGGGGACCCTGCACATAGGCAGAACACGGTGGCCCTTCTGGCTGTGCTGGTTACGAGGGAGGATTCCGTTGTTTCTCAAAGAAGGAAAATAACAAATGCCGATGATGTTATTGCCCAATTATACCTACTCTCTTAACCCTGGGATGTACTCAGAATGCATTTTGTTGGCTTTGGGAGGATGGGTGGTACGCGTTGACTTGTGTGAGGTAAAGCTCAGACTGGAAAGCAGCTTCACATGCTTAAAATCAGCCACTGACAGCTTTCATCTGAGTGCTTTCAAAAATATTTATCTGCATCCATTCCTTAAAACATGCATTATCATATCTCTGATATCTTGACCAAATAGGGTTAAAATGTCTCTAAGATATAAGAAAAAGCAGCTTACAAGCTGTGTTATTTATTATTCTTAAGATAAGCAACACATTACTTTAACGCTGTATCAGGAGCCATTTTTTCTGTGACACAGACCTTCCCGTGCAAAGTGGACTCCAGTCATCACCGGCGCACACCCTCCAGCACTAGCGCTCGCCATTAAGGTGACGGGCGACACTGTTACGAGCTCATGCCGTGTCTGGTTCACGGAGGTGGCACTATATTATGTCTACTGCAAAGGTTTCCTTCAAAATTCAAGCATCCAGATAGAGTTATCAATAACATTGTGTCTTGATCTGGTTTTGCAGAAGTGCTGGTGCTCAAAATCCCACTGAAGTCCAAATACTCTCCAAACAGACAGCTTCTTTATACCCCAAATCCTAAATAATTCAGACCTGGGCTTTTGCTGGACGATTCTTTGGACTTGGGAAGAGAAATAAAAATGTAAAATAAATAAAAAAATACAGAAAGACATCTCTTAATTTTATCATTCTGATGAATGCTATGTTTACCTTGTCCTTCACCTTTCTGTTGTCATTTTTATTGTGTAAGCATTACTGTACTCTCTAAGTGAAAACCCAAACTTACTGCAAACGATGGGAGAAGCCATTACTGCAGGCTTGCATGGTATTTATCCTGTTTCTTACGATTGCTGACAAACCTATGAGACAATTAGCCTAGTAAATACTTACCGTAAACTTTACTGGTGAAAACAGCATTCCTAAATGCGCGCCTTACATGCAGGGCTGTGCTACAGTGGATACCTCTGTCCTGGCCCCTGTGTGTCTGTGGGCACGTTTGCCATCCTTATTTGACATTGTTTGCTGCGCTTGGCGAGGGTGTTGTATTGCTGTTGGAGTTGATCTATGGGAGAGGTTGGTAAAAAGTCTATTATTTTTGTAGCCTTCTTCAGAAGCAGTTTTGTCCTGCCAGGATGTTCAGGTGAGGCATTTTCATACTCCTGCCCCTTCCAGCCTGGGCTGACCTATCTGTCCAGCAGCCTGTTAGGAGCCTTCCTGCCTTTGGGGGTTGTATGGCTGCACTGAGGAAGGCATTGTGCTGGAGATGACTGGTCCTCTCCTGTTCTTGAGCTAGCCAAGAAGACGAGATGCAGTTGAACTCAGTCCTGTCTTTTGCTGCAGCATCCCTCACTGTTGACCTGCCTGGCTCCGAACGATGGGACTGCCCTGCCCTGCCGAGAGGGGACCGCCGGCAGCACCTCCCCGCCTTCTGCAGCAGCAAAAGACCTTTCGTGAAACGTTGTGAGATGCCTGCCCCAAACATCATCCTCTCCCCAAACATGCGACTGATGGAGGCCAAACTGAGTACAGCCCGTGGCTGTAACTGCTGCCTGCAAGCTGCCTAACTCGGGCTCTGCGGGCTTGGGGCCAACCACACTGGCACGTGCAAGTGGTGTTACTCTGCTAAAGGAGACTTGTGGGGTGGGTAATACTGTAGTTTTTCCTATGATTAGTGGAAACTGCCGCTATGAAGGTCAAATTATGCTTTTTGCTAAACCTGCAATCCTGATTTCCCTTTGGGGGTTTTGTTTGCCCGTTACGTTCAAAATTGGTATGTATGCATCACTACTGCATATTTCATTTGGGGTTTTTCTGCCTCAATAATAGTTAACTCTGAGAGAACAGAGTTCCTAAATTGCATTGAAACCCTCCATGGGGCCTACAGAAAGTCGTGTGACTGCAGAGTTTGAAGGGTACTGTCCCATTGGCAGGTGTATAGCAGTTGGTTGGACTACGGGTATATAACACCAACCCACCCTGGCAGATACTGCGATCATCATCTAATACTGTTGAATCCCAACTACTCCAGTAGGTTACTGTTTACTGACTGAGCAGTTGTTGAAGCATCTAGTGAAGATTTGGCCATCTTGCGTTTTTTCTCTGCATAATTAAAAAAACCCAAACAACAACTGAAAAACTCAAGCATCAGCAGCCCAGAATGGCAGAAAGCCTGGATGGGCACTGTCAGGATGCTGGACACGGAGGTGCAGGTTTCTAAGAGCAGACCTGCTGCTTTTTGTCACCAGCCTACGAACGGATGGTACCTGAAGTTCCACAAAGGCCCTTTCCACTTTTCCTGGGATTTCTGATTCAGGTGGCCCAACACAGTAATTCAGCTGTGGTAAAAACCTAACTCAGTGTTATTCTAACAGCATGACAAAGGTGCTAAGGGAGCAGTATATGCACATTTTTTGTCTGGTCTGTATTTCTAATACTTTGTCTTGCTTGTTTTATTACTGACGTATTCAGAGTCACCATCAATAAGACAGTTTAATTTTTCTTAGTTTGTTTAATTTTCCACGTACTTCCCTGGAAATACAGTGTGAATCATGTAAGGAGGAAGGGAAAGAAAAAGGAGAAACTAAGGCAAATGGTAAGATTTTGACTCTCAGTCAGACTTAAACCCATCTCACTGCATGCAGACTTTCTCCACAGCCAGAAATCCCATAACAACAATACAAGTTGTGTGCCACGTTCTTCCCAGGTTTTTCTCTGATCAAACTATTGGATAATAGACTCAGATGCTCACAAGTCCAGGCTAGGAAGCCTGTTGCTGGGCTTAAGGCTCTGCACTCTATTTTGAGAGGGTTTTTTTTACCTCCTCCACAGCAACAGAAGGACAATTCGGTGAAACCTCTCCTAACAGGGGCAGCATTTTAAGGAGGAGTTAGACCCGTCATCTGGTAGAGAATTGTTTTTCCCCCAAACTCGCATAACCTTTCCATAGCATGGCCTAGGTATTTTTCCTTTTGCTCTCCCTTCTCTCCCCATAAATCACAGTCCCTTCCAGTGGACTTAATAGCAGTGGTGAGCAAGAGCTAGCACACATCTTGGTGAGGCAAGGGGAAAAGGAAAAAGGCAAATAAGGGAAGAGCTAGAGTTGTCTGGGTGAAAATAGAGGGCTGGACCTCGGTGAGGTGTATTTGAACAACCAAGCTGATGTACAGGGAAGAGCAGATTGGTGGGGAGGCTGGAACTTAGTTGCTGGGACCTGCAGAAGAGCCGTGCGTGAGCCTGGGCACAGGCACGTCGTTTGCTTTCACGTTCTCAGGCGAGTGGGTAGGGTGACGTTAGGAAGCCGGAGCACGCCGCGTGGCAGAGCCCCAGCTGAGCGCGTGAGCGTGGGTCCAACACGCGCGGACACATGTGGAGCGAAGGGTGTGCTGCCGTGGCGGGGAGGCGGATGGGTCACAGCACGTGTAAAACGAGCAGCAAGCCTGCAGTGGAGACATACCCCATACCCACATGTGCGACTCCCTGACGGCAGTCACAGCCCTCATGTGGAAGATACATGTGCCAAGCCTAATTTGAATTTCCAAAGGTCACACTTGTCACTCTCGGTGTACCGGTGGTCTCATTAACAAGTGTCTCCAGCTGGTGCTGTGCAAGGGCCTCGGGACGTGCTGTTGTCACCGCGCAGCGCGGCGAGGGCTGCCACCGATGCCTCGGGCTCGTCTGCTCTGCTCTCCGCTTAAGGGACGTCATGGGAGAGGGGCTGTGTACCGGGCACGCTACGTAGGTGACCAGATTTTGACCTAGCAGGCGTGTCTTGCTGGATGTTGCATGAAACCGGTCGAGCAGCTGTCTGGAGGTGTAGGTTGGTCTGTAGGACCATTCGATTGAAGTCTGTTTTACCTGACAGCAGTGGCATCAAAGCCGGGCTGTACACAGAGAGGAGGGCTTCCAGGGGCGAGTCAGCTCACCTGTCCTAGGGCAGGGTGAGTTACCCCTCTGCCAGTGCTTCTTTCTCCATGTTGTGCCACCTCGGAGGATCCTACACAACTGGCTTAGCCAAGACACTGGCATTTAAAAAACTAAAATTAGATGAGTCCTTTGGTAGCCTTTATAAAAACTGGCAGAGCTGTGAGGTAAGCAACCAGAGCTATAGCATTATAGTCGACAGCGGGTCCCTTAAAGCCATAAAATCATTTTGTAACCTCTGTCTGGACCACTCCAGACATAGGTAGGTACACCTCTGGTACGATGCTTCTCTAAAATAAGGGTATATGCCATCTCATGTTTCCAGGAGGAGATGGCACTTCAGATCTATCACCAGCCGGGGCACAGAATAGGCTGCTCAGGGTGAGCAGAGCTTGTCAATCATCAGTGGCTTTGGCCAAAACAGGACTTGTCTGTGTCTCCATCGTTGGTGGGTTGTGGTCACCTCTCTACCCATCAGGAGCCTTGTCCAGGGACCAACTCTCCCTGAGACCCAAAGCTTAGCTCGGCTCCTCCTCTGCCTGCTGCCTCGGCTTGGATCTCTGATGAACGTTATGTCATGGAATGGCTTTTCCAGTAACATTTATACCATTAGAGAGTCCGCAGGCCCATCCACTTCCCACTCATTAAATGCTTTTCCTTCAAAGGCTGGTTTTGGGTAGTGTCGGTTTGCGGTGCAGCCTGCTGAGCAAAAGCCACGCGCTCACCTGGGGGAGCTTCGCTCTGCCTGAAGCACAGGGAAGTGTCCACAGCCTGAAGATGAGGCTACCTGCTTTTTTGGTCAGAAGTAATTGCTCACAACTGGGAAACTTCACTTATTTGTCATATAAATACTGCCTGACCCCTTATCTACCTCATGTATCTTGCCTTCGGATGTTCAATACTGTATGTGTCCAACAGATACTGAACCTGCTGGTCTGTTGTAAAAACCACCACTCATCTCCTCCATGCTCCCATTTATTAAATATTGGCTGCAGAGCATACTGAGGTAGCACAAATACCGCATTCGTTTAGTTGTTTCCCAGATGGGCCCTTTACATTTTTTTTCTTACAACTTCTAACTTACAGGTGTCTTTTTTGCCTGCTTTCATTCTACGTATCTTTGCCATTGCTGAATTTATAAATCCTTCTGCACACCTCGAGTATCACAGGTCTGAGCACAGGGCCACAATTCCTACTCCGAGCAATCACAAAACTGCCCTTCACCTTTCCAGCTCTGTAGTCGCAGATGTGAAGCTGGGAAGTTTAGTCAAGGATGTGTTTCTCGCTAGTTCTTCCTCCAGGCATTAGTTTGCTTCTTCATTGTTGTTTCTGGACTGCAGATTTGGGCTGACTTGGAACTAAATGTCTCTGTTTATATCCCCTAATATTTTCCTTCTGTTTCATTTTTTCTTTTCCTCAGCGGAGGCTCAGTGATTTGGCTATTAGCTGTGCCTGTAGAAAAAGAAGCTGCAGCTCACAAAGGCAGTTAACACCCCTTCCGTGCTCTCAACAGGTTGTCGCCGACTGAAATTGCAGCACGGTCCGAGCGCTGAGGGTGCGGTCCCGAAATACCCTTCTAGGGACACTTCATCACATCCTTGTAAGGGAAAAGGCTGTTCAGGAAAAGCCTGAGGAGGCAGAAACGTCAAATGTCTCTTTTCCCACTTGAACTTCATCAAAGCCTTGTCTCCAGCAGTTGCCTCATCTCTCTCCTACCGCCACCTGAAACCTCCGACAGCTCTTCACCCCCATGCACACGCAGGTGGGACCTCTTGTCCGCTCCTGCAGAAGATGGAAAATGTTCCCGGATCCCACCCCTGTTCTCAACGGCGTGAATGTGTTTCAGACTGAGCATCGCTGGGTCTCTGTGCGGCTGTAAGTCAACGCGCGGGCACAGGCAACGGAGAAGGGCCAGCTTGGGTTGGCTCGTGTTTCCATCGCAGCAGGAGGTGGGAGGCATTTTGAAAGCGTGTCACTTTTTTCCACAGAATCCCCTGAAGCTGAACAGTTTTAATTTTTGTTAGAGGATAAGTTTTTCCAGTACAAAATAAAAATATCATTAAAACACCGTCAGTACTACAAAGCGTTTGGTACAATGTGAATTTTCTCAAAGGAACCACTTAACTAGAGCTGATTATTGGATCAGTCTGTAAATTCTCCAAAAAATGTTTATCCTCAATGTAAGTGCTATGACTTTGGGAAGGATACACATGCGTTCCTCATAAGCATAAGATGCTTTTCAGCTTCTAATTATGGAGCAATCACAAGCACCCCTATAGAGAAATTAATGTGCTTTGATATTTGGATGTAATGCATATTTCTCTCTTTCTCAGTTCCTTTCTTTTTACTGGCCAAAAAAAAAATTTGCCAATGCTTTTCTTGTAAGTGCCATGATTTTAGAGCATACGTTTGCGCTCGGTTTAGGGTCCTTTTGCACATTGACCTGTTTGTAACTCAACAGCTGTATGGCCAGGAGCACAAGTAGGAAGTCTCCAGTTCTTGTATATGCCAAGAACTGGCCCCAGGTTTTGTATTCTCAGCCTTACCCTGCTTCTAGGGGCTGTAGCGCAGACTCATGCCAGGCGCTTGCTCTTTGAATCCTAACTTCAAGGCTGTAAACATCCCCTTTGCTGACAGTCTGCTTTTTGCCAACACGGCTCCTAAGCTTTCTCGCACTCATGCTCTCTTCCTCGCTTTCTCACTTCATTTTCCTTCCTCTCCTTTGCAGTGGTTTTTTCTTGCTTCATGGGCTCCATCTCAGATAGTCTTCCAATAACCTCAAGGGGGTCTTGGAGATTTGCTACTCGCTTTAACGTGCTTAAAAGCTGTTGCTCTCACTTCAGTCTGGCAGAACATCCTTCATTGCAAATGACACCAATGTGAAGGAAGGTGCTTGTTGCTTCAGCTACGAAGACTACGGTGGAATTTCAACTCTGGAAACAGGACGGTGGAAGGAAAGTGTACACGTAGCCTTGTCTCTCCCTCATCGATAAGAATTCATTTTTAAGAACATTGATATCTAGGGCCAAGCCTTTCTCATTTAAAGCTTTGTGGGAATACTGCTTTGCGTTCAGTTGGAATAGCATCAGGCCTAAACTGCAAGCATAAAAACTTTCTAAAACCTGTGGTACGTGGGTAGAATTTTGCCATACTGTATACGCGCAGTATTTTCCTCACGTTGTCCAGTGGCACCACATTTAACAGCAGTGAGGGAATGGTGTAACCAGGGACATCGCACTAGTGACACCCTGAAGATTCCCCAGACTACAGACATCCTTTATTGGCTGTAAAAGCATTGATTTTTCAACCTATGTTAGGCAAGAATAACTGAAAGAATGCACTGCAAATCCTGTCTTTCATTTACTTAGTACTCTAGAAAATAAAACCAACAAAACCAATTTCCCTCAGAAAGTCTCTGTAAAAGAAGTGGCCTCTTCCCTGGCCAGACTCCCAGCTCTCTGGTAATTGCTTTCCATGCACTTCACTTTCCCATCTTGTTCTTCCTCTCTTCCTACCTCACCATATGAAAACTATTTCTTTGCTATGCTCACCTGTGGGCAGAACAGAGTGCCTAGGTAACAAAGCCACTATTTCTAGGTGAAGATGTAGGCTGGGAAGGAAGCCAGCGTGGGAAGCAGAAGGAAGGAAAAGCAATTGCCCAGAGTCCCAGTGCTGTGTCTGCAAGCGCTGCGTTTCACGGGGGATGAAAGGAAGCCTGCCCTGTTGCTTTCGTATTGATATGATAAGTATTCTAGCACCTCTTAGATGTTCAGCTAATATTTTATTAAGACATGAAGACTTTGATGTCAGTTTTATTGAGTTGGGGTTCCTGTCAGACATGGTGTGGTCCAGCGACAGTTCTGGGGTAGGACTTGAGGATCTTCTCTCTGGTTCCCAGTGCTGACACTGGCTGATTTCCAGGGATGGATAAAATGGCTTTTGTAAATAGCATTTCGGCATATGGAAAAGAAGGAATCTATGTAAGTGAAAACGCATGGTACAAAGAGGCTGCAAGTGTGAGAGACTGAAAGAGTGAATGTCTCAAACATTGCGGTGGGGCAAGTTCTGCATAACAGTGAACCTGCTTAACAATGAGCCGCAGGTGAGAAGCCGGTCAGCAACGGGGCGCGGAGGCCGTGCCAGAGGGTGCGCAGTTCCCTGTTCGGATACGCGGAGCAGGGCAGCTCACCACGCGTGGCCAAAGATCAAACAACGGTCGTGCCTGCAGGGAGGGAGAAGTTACTCCCCAAACACCCCCCAAGCCCGCCGACCCATTTCCCGAAGGTTCTGGAAGCACAAACTGTGCATGACACCTAATTAGCCTAATGAGTTCAAGTGCCCACCTGAAGGAGTGGCAAGGATGATAAAAGGACACAAACTGAAGCCCCACGCACCCAGCGGAACTGGACCCCTTGGCTGGCTGAACCAGCGCTGGATCCAGGACTGGCGAAATCTTTCTCTTTTCTCTCTCTCTTTTCCCATAATCCCTACACTTCATCCCTTTAGACATAAACCATTGACCAAGTCTGGGACTAGGAGTGGATCCAGCTGCCCCTGGGCTCCTCTCTGAGAAGGAGTCTAGAAAGCAAGGGGGTCCACTCTGAACCTCATGACTCAACGGGAGGACTCTCCTTATTTTCTTCCCCAAACTTATCCCCAAATAAGCAAGGCTTGTAGTATATGTTTGGCGACATATGGTTAGCGCGTTACACAGGTTACCAACGTAGTTTCATGCCAATTATTGTTGTGAGCAAATAAAAGTTGAGTTTTGTGAGTTAAAGGATCCCCGCTATCGTCTCACCTTAATCCTGACCTGGGACTCGGTGAACCTGAGTCATTGTCCTGAGAAACTGGGATGCGACAGCAAGTGATATAGAAAAATAAATAAGGAATGTCTCCAGGTATCAAACACAGATCCTGCTCTGTGCGCAGGCACCAAGCAGCTCTCTAGAAGCCGTCTTTTGTGCTGACGGTTGGGATGTAGCAGAGCATCAAACCTGCAACGATGCTGGTTGAGATAAGCAGCATTTTACAGTGAAATAAACAGCATTTTACAGTGCTCCTGGCCATCTGGAAACCCCAGCTCACTGCCCACTGCATGAAAGACTCTGCATATGGTAGGGGACTAATTCACATGTGTATAAGGAGGCTGACGTCTTCTGCATGCCTTGGGCTACTGCTTGGGGACCTGCAAGTGCCAGGAGTGCGGTGTACGTGGAGGCATACATGGGCCAAAGTCCCATCTGCTGCTTCTCCTGGGAACACCTCAGATCTTGTTCTGTGCTTTTCCTCACATTCTCTCTCAATCGACAATGTTGTTGACTCTCAGACAATGCAATTTTGACACGCTCTTCAGGTGGTTCATGGCCAGAACGGAGTCACTGGATCCACGGCCCTGGCCTTTACCACTTCGGATCACACAGCAACCCACAGTGCTGCAAGTCGTGACCTTCTGCGCCGACTAACCACGAGCAGAGCGTGAAATAGATGTTTCTCTGACATCATCTGGCACAGGGGCACCAAGTCTGGGGAATCTCATGTTTATTCCAGGTTCCAGTGGGAATGTGCTGTAATTGTTCTCCCCATCCTCTTTTCACCTGCCTGGTGTTAACAACCCACTTGCTTTCACTCACGTATTTACACTCTTCTGTCCTAACATCTCCCTGCTGTTCTCTACATCCCTCTGAAGTGAAGCCGGCCCCTTGCATCCCCGACCTGGGGCGTGCTGGGGGGGTAGGCAGACGATGGAGCACACCGATGTATCTGGGCTGTAAAAGGGCACAGGTAAAGGAGACCAGTAGCGTGGTCTCTGGCTCGTAGTCGGGTGGTTTAGGTTTAGGTGGCCGTTGCTGATGGCTTGTGTATTTAGATTGATGGAGACTGCAGGATGGATTTGCAGGAGAAATTTCCGATTTCTTCCCACCCAACCATTAACTATAACGCTACAGGAACACTGTATTTTTTGAGTCGAATGAGTCGAGGCTTAGTCTTATCAGTCATGAAATAAATAACTTTCTGCTTAAGCAATAAGGAACTTGACTTGCTCTCAGAGCAGAGAGTTCAATAAACCATACATTGATCTGAGAAGAAAATCATTAACTTCAGGAAAAGAGGGGGTATATTTCTCTGAACTGGAGTTAGTTCCATTACCACTGAAAGCTGGTCTGCTTAGATAAATTGGCATCTAGTGACTTCGGTCACAGGGAAGATAGGGTCTAGTCAATAGTTTAACAAATAGTTTCAAGGAAAACAGGCATTGTTGACCTAGCCCCAATGAGACAAAGGCCATTGTGGATGTATTGGGTTTGTGTGGCAAGGTTTTGGTAGCGGGAGGGTGACAGGGGTGCCTTCAGTGAGAAGCTGCTGGAAGCTTCCCCTGTGTCCGACAGAGCCAACGCCAGCCGGCTCTAAGATGGACCCGCTGCTGGACAAGGCCGAGCCCAGCAGTGACAGTGGTAGCGCTTCTGGGAAAACAGATGTAAGAGGGGGGAAAAACTGCACAACTGCAGCCGCAGAGAGGAGTGAGAACATGTAAGAGCAACAGCCCTGCAGACCCCCAGGTCAGTGCAGAAGGAGGGGAGGAGATGCTCCAGACGCCGGAGCAGAGATTCCCCTGCAGCCCGTGGTGAAGACCCTGGTGAGGCAGGCTGTCCCCCTGCAGCCCAGGGAGGTCCACGGGGGAGCAGATCTCCACCTGCAGCCCGGGGAGGACCCCACGCCAGAGCAGGGGGCTGCCCGAAGGAGGCTGTGACCCCGTGGGAAGCCCACGCTGGAGCAGGCTCCTGGCAGGACCTACAGATCTGTGGAGAGAGGAGCCCATGCTGGAGCAGGTTTTCTGGCAGGACTTGTGACCCTGTGGGGGACCCACGCTGGAGCAGTCTGTGCCTGAAGGACTGCAGCCCGTGGAAAGGACCCACGCTGGAGCAGTTCGTCAGGGACTGCAGCCCATGGGCAGGACCCACATTGGAGCAGTTCATGGAGGGCTGTCTCCCATGGGAGGGACCTCACACCAGAGCAGGGGAAGAGTGTGAGGAGTCCTGCCCCTGAAGAGGATGAAGCAGCAGAGATAATGTGTGATGAACTGACCACAACCCCCATTCCCCGTCCCCCTGCGCCACTGGGGGGGAGAAGGTGGAGAAAACTGGGAGTGGTGTTAAGCCCAGGAAGGAAGGAGGGATGGGGGGAAGGTGTTTTAAGATTTATTATCCTACTCCGATTTGATTGGCAATAAATTAAGTTAATTTTCCCCGAGCTGAGTCTGTTTTGCCTGTGATGGTAACTGGCGAGTTATCTCTCCCTGTCCTTATCTCGACCCATGAGCCCTTTGTTATATTTTCTCTCCCCTGTCCAGCTGAGGAGGGGAGTGATAGAGCGGCTTTGGTGGGCACCTGGTCTCCAGCCAGGGTCAACCCACCACAGTGGAAAATGTCAGTAAATCCAAGATTAAACAGTCCAGGTTAAGGATGAATCATCAAGAGTTTATGACAGAAATGGCATTTATTTTTAAGATTATTCAATAGGAAAGCACTAACCTGCATTTGGTTTGAATTTTGAGTGGTTTGGCTTACCTTTCACTTATTTTGAGCTGAAAATGTGCCTAATTTAGTGTTTATCCTGCAGAATCTGTGACACATTATTCATCATACAGCATACATGGCACACACAGACATAATAATTACCAGAGCATGCAACCCGTCACAGCCCCTATGCATTTTCCTCTGAAATGTATCCCAGGAATTGTGCACATTTACGAAACACTTAGATGCACGTGCATCTCGGACTGTGGTTGTGTTTCCAGCTTTTCTTCTCAGCAGCAGCGCAGGTGGCAGTGACATCCACTACGCTTTCCTGACCATTTCCAGAATCCTGGTTTTGGTTGCTACGCCTTTTGCTGAACTTCACTGTTTGGGCTGAAATTGTTCATGGCAGGGCAGCAAGAAATTGGAGCTGCTGTTGTTGGTTTCATGCTGTCCCTTCAATGTATGTTACTGTCTGGTATAAGGAAGACAGGGACCACCCTTTATATATTAATATAATACAATATAATATAATGTAATATAATATAACATAACATAACCTAGCATAATATAATATAATAGGGGTTTTATATATTTATATAATTATAACCCAAACTAGATGAGCCGTATTGTTTGCCCCAGCATACCTAGGAGAGGAGCCAGATGGGCAGCCTTTCAATAGGACAGTTTTGTTTGTTCATTTGGGCAATCCTTGCATCATTGCTGGGAAGGAAAAAAATGGCATTTTAAGATCTCACACGTGTCATTTAGCCTTGATTAGGATCCTGAGGGCTCTGTACTATGGGCTTTCTGTCAATGGCACTGCTTAAACACTTACAAACAAGCATGTGCTTAAGTGCTTTGCTGATGGAGGGCCAGAACACTTGGCAGCTTGCTAGGCTGAGCTCTGTCCCTCTCCTCTCTGCCAGGCAAGGCATTGGGAGGGAAGGAGCTCAGCTATGTCCTTCAGTCATAACTATTTAAAAAAATGCAAGGGAGGGGAGAGAATGAAACCAAACCAGCCGACAGGCAGTGGGGAACATCTTGAAGGGGGACTTCTATCCCCTTTATTTTTCTCCGACCTTCTTTACAGCCTAGCAATCATATTGATTTCAGTGGACTAGGCTGCTCTTTGGCGTATATTTAGCATACTGTGGCCATGACTAAAAGCAGTGTATACGCTCATAGATTATTCACAGGATAGGTAAAGAGCTACGGTATGAACCGAGTGAAAGTAACTTGAAGATGACTACGGAGAAGACCAATATCCATCTGAACTCTGAAGATCCAGACTACTGGCCTGACAGTCACGCCAGCAGGCATATCTTTTTCTTCCTACCCTGCCTTGAATAGTGTTTAGGTGGAAGAAAGGAATTTGACTATTTGGCCATCAGAAGAAATGTCCGGCCCACACAGCAGCTGCGCTTGGCATGGGTTGGGTTCCCTGCACACTACGTCTGTACTTCTGGGGGTGATTTCCCAGATAAAGAGACAAGAGCACTGCCATGTGCAGACCTCGAAGGCATTTAATGCAATGTACAATGTATAGCAATGGCTTGAAACGACAGAGGCATAAAAAAAAAACAACAACCTCTGCAGCTGCCTCTTTACTGCAGCAAATACATGAAAGGACAGTATCAGGACTTTTTTTTTTTTTTAAATTTTATTTCCTAACAGGGGATCAAGCAACAGATCAAAATTTCACCTGCATTGAAGTGAGGAACTAGACCACAACAGTCTGATTTCTCCGAGCTGACTATGTGAATGGATTTTGAAACCAGGTGCTTAAAGTGCTGTCCTGGTACTGTGAGCAGAGAAGGGGGTGCACTGGCATCCTGGAAATGAGGCACGGTTGCCCCTGAAGGGCTGTCAAGTAAGGTGCTGTCAGCACTGTTGGAGCAGGGAGCGATTCATGGGCTTGCAGCAATCTAATAGAGGGGAACAGATGACCAGAATCAGCATTTAATAAGTTTATTCAGCATCCTTTGAACACAGCTGCCCTATTGCTGCATTTTTTTTTCCACAGACCTGGAAATAATAGCCTTTATTTAAGTGCTTATATTCAGCCATATCAGCACTGCATGTTCCAGCATTAAGGCTTTGAAAGGGATATTTGATATGAGGTGGTTATTTGCTAAGCCGTCAGGTTTAAAAGTAGATTTTTGGAAGCAGGCATGACCAGAGCTGTTTTTTAAAAGTGACCTGCAAGCAGGTTTTTAAAACTCAGCACCTTTGCTTTTTCACTGTACACTGCCTCATATTCATCAGGAACTGAGTTCATTTCTGAGCACTGACATTCTCAATTCTTGACATCCAGCAAAGTAATTGTTTGGGTTTTTCAGGTGTCCCACCCATGACCTTGTGAAACCCAAAGGTATTTCGGAAACGATAATATCGTAAACTACATCATGATGGTTACATTTGGGCCTCCCTTTTGAATCTTGCATATGCTAACAGTCAAGTACTCCAAAATAAAGTATATTTTGGTGCTAAAAATAAATGACTGTGTAATGAAAGGCATTGTAGATAGCATTAAATGAATGCTAACTGTAATTAAAATGCATTCTTAAATTCTTCAGCTTGGATTTTTGGTGACTCACCCAGTGTCTTTCTCTCTGCATCCAGATATTTTCAGAGCATGGATGAATTCCAAGTATGAAATCTCAATTTAGGCAGGACAAAAGAGACAACAGCAGGTTGGGGAAGCGACCAAAATAAAGGCAGATTTATAGCAGCTGTTTTGATGAAGATGATTCCTTCTTTTCTGCCTCAGCATCTTGACTCCCTGCTCTCACGAGACGAGGGTGTAGCAGCCGTGGCTGGGACAGGCTGCTTTTTCTCACGTGCTGTTGAGTGAGGATTTGCAGCTCTCTCCTCCTGGTGTAGCCTATGCTACCCTGCTCAGCGACCATGTCATGCAGCAAGACTAAAGCCCACTGAAAAGCTGCACTGGGACAGCTACATCCCAAAATCTCTGTTCTTTGTGCCTTTGTATAGTTGCTTGGATAGCTGGTATCCATGGTGCAGACCTGCAAGACTGATGATCCTGTGTCTGCTTCTGTGTTTAAAAATATATGGTCATTATTTCCACTGGGTCCTGGGGGCAGCTCACTGCTGCGAGGAAGCCCTGTTTTAAAGAGATTGTAGGGCACCCGACATCTGTAGAGCCCTCCTTTACAATCCACGCAGTGAAACAGGTGCAGAGAGGTCACTTTCACACATTTTCTTCTCAGCCTTTTACTTCCCATGGGCAGGAGCAAACTATTTCTTGTTGTTATAATTCATCTTGCGGCCCAGAGAGACACAGCCTGCTTGCTACGCAGGTGGGAGTCCTGCCATGGCCGGTGCAGCCCCTACCCCTGTCTGCCTCTGCTCAGCCCAGCACCGAGGGATTTTTGGCTTGTTAGTGCCACTGGCCAGGGTCTGTAGCCTCCCAGGCCACATCTCGTCTGCTGGAATGCCCGGTCCTCAGTTAAACGCCCTTTATTTAAGATCTCTCTTGGTATCAATCGTTGCTGTTGCAGGGCGCTGAGGGTCCCTGCGAGCCACAGGTATGCCAGCTCTGTTGCTAATGCACTGGCATGGGACTGTGATCCAGAGGAAAGCCCTACCTACACATATTTCAATGCAAAATCAACTTCCACCTGCAAAAAAACTGCGCTCCCTCCTGTCCATGACACTACAGTCTGTAAATAAAATCCCAGACTTATTCATGTCAAATCTCAGCCACCGGGCCAGAGGCTTGCAAGGAGTGTGCGTGCCCTCTGACACATTCCCTGTCTTCTCTTGCTGTCCTACTCAATGCATTTCTTTCTATAGCTGTAATTTTTACCATCTACCTGCCTCTGCCCTGCCGAGAGCTGCTAGTCATGCGAGTTTGCTGTCTCTCGGCTCGCTGCCACCCAGATGGAGATCAAGTCACCCCCATGCAGGAATTTTAGGCAATTCCTTGAAAACACAGGGGCAGCACAGTACAGGCTCCCCCTGCCATGGCGAGGACGCTGGGGGAGAAAACCCCAGAGCCAGTGGCCTCTCTCACTCTTTCCTCTGCTCTGGCATGTACAAAAGCAATGCAGCATGAGCAAAGGATGAAATCCCTCTGTACGGGTGTACATCTGGCGCTGGGTGTCCATCCGCAACCAGCTGCTGAGCAGCAGCTCCTACATTTGGAGAGGTCCAAGGAGGGGAAAAGCCTACGTCCTCGAGGAAGAAGGTTTTTCTGTGCCAGTTACCTTTGCATCATGTTCTTTCCCTTGCTTAGCAACTGCATTTTCCTCTCCAGTCGCTCAGCTGTTCACTTCCAGGATTTTTTTAAAGGTCCCTGGTGCTGCACGAGAAAGGAATAAAAGCAAATTTGGGTGGTTAGAAATCAAGGCATCTAATGCAACCCAAGAGACCATCGTTGGACCACCAACTCTGAAAAAGTTTAGATACATAATAGAGGTGGGCAGGTATCCTAACTACTAGAGATTAGATCCATTAGATCACTTATTGGGTAGAGTAAAAAAAAAATGTGTTTTAACTCTGAGTATTGTTGGAGAGAACTGTGAGATAACCAGTAAAGAAAACACCATTAGAAGTCTATTAGCGTGACACCAAAAAACAATGCTTGTTCTTGATTTTGGCACTGCACACGAACTCGAAACCAGTAATAAGGTGGTCATTACAAACGCACTAAGGGATGCTCCCCTGAAAATGAGTTCATGTCTTTTTCAAGCCAGACCTGAAATCTTCCCCTGCTCCCATAGCAGGGCAGCAGCTGGGCACAGCAGGGGGATGTGTGGGAATGCAGGAGTGGCTCATCTCTAAAATTGTACTGGGATACTTTCAGATAAATTAACAAAGATTATTTTTTTCACCCTGAGAGTGCAAACTAATTTAGAAAGTTGTCTGGTCTTGTTGATCTACAAAAGGTCTTTAACTAGAGATGAACTCTGACCTTTGGGACATTTTAAAATAATCATTTGTACGCCCTTAGATAATAAACACAAGCAAAACCACGTTAGCATTTTAAAAGTCAAAAAGATAGGTAAGCATCATTTTTTGAGAGCTCTTACAAAGTAGCTGGTTTTCCTGTCTTTTGACTCTCGTGAGGAATTTACAAGTTTTTCTGAACAATTCAGTTTAGACACCAAAGTTACTAAACAATTTGCTTAGAGAATGGTACCACCTGAGTGTTGGTGAGTAAATGGTGTTGTCCTTAGTGTCAATGAATAGCTCTTTGTGAGATATTTTAATGTACAGTATCAGTGTTTTAACATGGAAAAAGAGGCTAGGGTCTACCTGAAGTTTATCTGGCTAACGTGTAACACAGACTGCGAGTATCAGAAGGGCAATGAACATCATGGAAATCTCTGATTCATGTTGATGATACAAAGGGTGTCCAAAAACCACCGGCACTGGGATGAAGCAGAGAAAATGCCGTGAAGCTTAGTGCTCCGCATCCTCCCGTAGAGCAAAGGGAACTGGGACGGGGCCGAAATGCTGCTGCCAGTCCATTCCTCTGCAGGCAGCATGTGCAGAGCGGGGCTTTGCCTCCTGCCTGGCATAACGTGTGTGGCGAGAGGTGGCACCGTGGGGTGGGCACTGAGGTCCCCCAGCCTCCTGCCGGCGGGGGTCCTGCTCCCAGCTACGGCACTGCTGCAGCGTTGGACCCTGTTGCTATAGGGCTGTGCTGCTGAATTTGTTTTGGCTGGTCACTCGGCTTTTGGTTTGCACCTGTAAGGTGAAAAAAATCGGGATCTTGTGGTCATTGTGAACCTCAGGTACAGGACTGAATTCTCATAGGGCTCTCCTTGAAGAGTAGGACTTGCTCCTTCTCCTCCTTTCTGTGTGCGTGTGTGCGCACGCACAATGTGCAGGTGTACGAATGTGTGTGTGTGTGCATATAAATAAGGCCTAATAATGTCATTAAATTAATTCCTCCTGTTGCTATGGGAACACACACTTACTGTTGCATCAAGCGTGTGCAGCAGAGGCAGGTGATAAGGCCGACATCAGAGCAGATCTTTGGGCTTATCTGCTAATGTGTTTTCTCTTTCAAAGCAGACCAGGAAAAAATCAGACCAGAGTGTCTGAAGCCCAGAGGTGCAAATCAGGAGCTGGTGATCTTTTCCCAACTTGCAGACGAACCAATCTTCACACCTAATATTAGCAAGCCCCAACTGGCATGCCAGCCTGCACCTGGGACCGGGTCCTGAGGAGATGAGCGGTGGGCTGGCAGGGCAGCAGGAGGAGGCAGCACAAAGCGTCTGCCCTTTCGACACCTCTCAGTGATACATCAGGGTGGGGGAGAAAAAACCCCGTCCCCAAAACCCACCCGAGGAGCAGAGGCTTGCAGGGCAGCTAAGGATCCCAAAGTCACGCCTCTTCGTGCCAGGGGGGTTTGCTCAAATCAGCGTCCCCATGCCGGACGGCAAACGTGCACACAACCATCCTCCACCAACAGGCACCATTTCGGAGGCATCCTGGTCCAAAAGGTCTGGTGGTGAGGAACCCCCTGCCCTGACCACCACCACGACCCCCTGTGCTGAGGGGCTGGGAGGTCTCCCAGCAGCAACCTCAGGTTCCTCCTGCCCCATGTGCAGCACGGAGAGCAGTATTTACCCATAACTTCACCGGCAGGGCCACACAGCTGTCTCCCTGTGATGGGAGACAACAGGCTACGGCCCTCTTGCTGAGATGGGCAGGTCACCTCAGGGACATTTTCTTCCTTTCCATCCTCACAGCAGGACCGACTCCTCTAAGGGGAAGGACCTTTTTCCCTTCCTTTTGATTTCTAGTCCAAATCCAAGCACAGTGCAGCGAGCAGCCCCCCGCCCCAGACAGGCAGCCTGAGCTGGAGCCGGGGACACTGACCACCACTCTGCTTGCTGTGGGATATTTGTGGGGACAGCTTTGTTTTGAAGGGTTTTCCCTGTTCCGCCTGTCCCCACCATGGCATGTTGAGAAGCTATCAGCCAGTGTGCTCGGAAGAGGCTCGGTGCTTTTACGGAAGCAAATGAAAAATGTCAAAAAGTGTCAGGCGTCCCTTTAGAAGTGCGACTGTATTTAAATAGTTCGTTATTAATAAAAATATACTCCCAGCATCAAATCAAGTCAACAGCTAAAAAAAGGAAAGTGTAATTGACTTACTGGACCCATTGCAAAACATTCTTTATCACTTTCTTTTCAAAATCATGTTTCATCACACTGGGTTTGCCACTCTCTTTACAATCTTTTACAATCTTACTACAATCTTACTGAAGATTGTAAAGGCTCTGACACAGAGCCGTGCCTTACAAGCCCCTCAAGAGTATGCTTCGAAGGATAACCAAAGCCTGAATGCAGAAGTAATGTGACTGAAACAATACTGCGGACAGAAGAGCAGCTCTGCCAGGTTTCTGTTTGACTTACACTGGGGTAGAGTTGCAGGCAGGGTGTGAGCTGGCCGAGACTGTATCATAGCGTTCAAAATGATGAGGAAATGCAGGAGACGGAGCTGGAGGAATTTAGGCATATTATTTCTTCCAGGCAATCAGATAATCAGCAAACAACCAGTTATCTGTTCATAAACCCCACAAAATGCTGTTAACCCCTGAGTCAGTCTCAGACCAACAAGGCGTGACATGTTTTGGCTCTGGCTCTTGTCTTGTTTCATTTTTCTTTGTTTTTTCTCATTTCCATAGCACTTCAGATGAGGAGGGACCAGCAGTCCGAGCTCCCCTGTGCGCTGCGCCCTGTGGTCAGCCTGAGGAGCCGAGAGTAAGTGGTGGGTAGCCTCCGCAAGCTCCACACATCCCTCCGTCCCTTGTAACAGCAGGGGATTGACGATGGAAGATGAACCCAGTATGCAAACCATATCCTCCCTTACAATCAGCTATATGTGGCTGTGCCAGCCCGGAGCTGCTGCTCAGGACCATCTTTTAGGATGAAAAGAAAGAAAAGGAAAACCTTTGCTATGTCACTTCAGAGGACACAGCTGGCCGATATGTTAGATACTTGAGAAGAAGGTAAATAAGCACCTTGCTAATGATTATAATAACAAAAAAAATGAAGCCAGCTGTGCAGTAGGAAAAAGCAACTCCTTAAGACTCTGTTTTGGAGGAAAAAAACCCTGTTATATCCTTTGCAGGCAAGCAGCTGAAGCCTTGACACATGAGGTCTGAAGACCTAATGCAGAAATGCAGAGGCCTGCAGAAAGCTGTGAAGCAACTCATGAGCTGGAAGGACTCTCCACCCCAATGCAGACACCCACACTCATCCAATTTAATGCTACCCATCCCTCCACGCTCCTCAGAGCCTGGCTTATCATGTACCTTTATAATTATTACTAATTTCCATTTTAACAGAGCAATTTCTGTTCCAAAACTTAGATGCAAGAGTGGTTATCCATGTCAACCACCAACTCTTCCTTTGAGTTGCAGCTCTCCTAGACAGGGCTGCACCCTCCAAGGAGACTTTCTGGGAGTTTTTCCCAAATGGCTCGCCTGGCCTTTAATTGTAACTGAAATCCATCTGCTCAGGTTGCAATCCTTCAACCAAAGGCTCCCGCTCCTCCCAGAGCAGTAGCTTGTCTTCTTGCTCCTTACAACACCACTAATCTGTGCTGGCTCTGAACTTTACCAGTCCTGTTTTGTTGGGCTTTTTAATAATTTTCTGGTGTGTTAATACTGGACAATTTAGAAAAAAGCAATGATTACCAGGAGACATTAGTGAAGGGAAGAGCCTTTGATTCCCCCCTACCCCCCACTTTGCACTATTTGCTGTGATCGGGTTTTGGCCCCTACGCCGTACGCCTTGTTAACACCACGTCACGCAAATCTCTAACATCACAATGTCACGCAGTCCCAAGTCACACGCTTTGGAGAAACCCAAGTGTATTTTTCTGCATAGAGGTGTTGATCCCATTAGAGTGGGGGTCTAATCCCATCCCATAGGGAAAGGAAAAATAATGTAATGCGACCTGTCTTCCGAGAAGCCATGCTGACCACATTAGTTAGGTTTGCAGCATGTAATACTTAGCTGCTAGAGCTACCTGTGCATCTTCTTTTAACCAGGATGGCTTCTCCCCCCAAAAAACACATTGCAGAGTTTTTTGGAGCTTTGTACAACATTTCTGGAACTCTATCTGCAAGAGCACCCACAGAATGATCTGAATGATGTCCAGGTGGCATCAGCACCTCCACCATTAAACTCACGTTCCCAGCCATTGCATCACACTGGAAAACCGGCCGTTTTAAAGCCCTAAATATACATCTGAGTGGTTGGTATTGCATTGTGTTTGCACAAGGTAAATGTCAACAGAGCCTGACCAGGGGTACCTAGGCAACAGCTGATTTTGAGGTCAGTGATTAACTCTTCTTTGTCAGAACGTAATTTACCATCAAATTATCTCTAGCTGAATACAGCACTTTCTGGATTAAAAAAGGCCTTCTTCCTATTTTTAGACACTGAAAGCTATTCTTATTGGTGGCAAGTGATGTTTGCTCCATTTTCTCCTGGTTGAAATACTGATGTTCATGAGGGGAGCAGTCTCTTAGGGACACTGCCCCCCTACTCCAGCATTCCCAAGAAGAGGAACCGAAGGCTCAGCTCAGCCGCTGCACACCGTGCCGCTGTGTTTGTGGCCATAGCAGGGAGCAATTGATTTTTTTTTTTTTTATGGCACATATACACACTTCCTTGATTAGATAGAAAGTGGATGCTACCAATTAGCACATATATCAACAGCTTAGTAAAGTGTCGACACTGAACTTGCGTTTTGCTCCTTCCCTCCCTCCCCAGACCACGTTGCTACCTTCAGCTCTTCAAACAACTCCCTCATTTTTTCATGAGCTTCTAACTAGTGACTCAACCCATAATTCTGAGTTTAAAACTCTCTATATTCTAGCACTGTGTTTCAAACCCATTCTGCTATCTCATAGGGCTTGTTTGAAATAATAGCAAAAACCTGATAGTGTATTTTAAAAGGTCATTCTAGCAGTCACCTCAGGAAACAGGCCACTCTGCAGGGATTCCAGAGATTAAGCAATCATCCTTCTGCCTGGAAAACTACACGTTTGTGATCTACATCAGTCTGAGCATTTGTTTGGAGGGGTCCAGACCGACGGGTATTACAGCACTGGGCTCTGCCCCTGCATTTGGTGCCGCCAAGCTAAGCATGTGCTCACCCGCGGGCCGAGGAGGAGGGGAGTGGGCTGGGTGCCCGCGGGAGGGTGATGGGCTTTGCTTGCTGCCAGCACCAGCACGTGAGCATTGCTTTGCCCATGGGTTTTTGCCAGCCTTTCCTGCTGCCTTAGGAGATGTCACCATCCCGGCCCCTACGCTCTGCCCTGTAAGCAGCCTGCAATGCTAATAACTTCAACCTTGCCAACTTTACCTTTGGTTTACCTTGCACTAAAGCTGACAACACCAGAAAAAAAAAAAAAAGTTTTCTGAGAATTTACAATTCTCTTTTACTGCTGCAGCTAAATAATCATCAATTTGTGTCTTGCTGGCAGGGACCCAGGCTGTTGAGCAATAACAGGCTTGTTTTGAAGTTGCTTTAATTTGTTCTCTTAGAATAAAAGTCTTTGCTAAGTGTTGCCAAGCTGACATGTAAAGAAATATGAAACTATATTCATATCTGGAAGACTCAAATAAAGTATGTAAAGCACTAAACTTCATAATAATAAGGGTGTATATATATATATGTAGATGCTATTGGTTTAAACCCAAGCCATTAATGTCTCTGGGTAATGTCTAATCTGACATGTAATACATTTGGCTGGGAGGTATGGATTTGTGCCTGTGATGCCAAATTCCCAGCCCAAGCACCCCAGGACAACATTCCCACCGGCGAGCAGGGACCTTGCTCTCTCCCCGTACGGCACCCCGCTACTGAAGGTACAGCCTTCCTCTCTGCCCACTTTCTCACCGTTAACAAGATCCTAGCTTTTCTTCTGTGTCTTTTTATTACACAACCTTCTCTGATGTCTAGGTTTTCTTATAGTTTAGTGAGTCAAGCCCATCCAGTGTTTTTTGGCTACCACCTTGTAATTAGGAAGGTTAGCTGAGCCCTAGAAGAGATTGCCTATGGAGATGAGACAAACTCCATCTACACCCACCTGTGTAGTAACTAATCAGCAACTTAGAGGATCACGTGAAACAACACAAACATTTTAGTGAAATAAATTTGCAGTTTCTTTTTACAAAGCTGCAAAAAGGCATTGGTTAGGTAGACTCAGGACTTCCTCACTTAGATGTGCAGAAAAGCCCTTGAACAATTTAAAGGCTAGTTTGAAGCCATTTAAAAACTTGAGCAAAAAGGTTTTGGAAATGTTTAAAAGAAAGAAAACAATAAAAGACCTTGTTCCATTGCACTTGATGACACATCTAATGATGAACTGACCTTTGCCAGTGCTGATTTCTTTCCATTAAAAGAACAAGCAGGGCAAGGAAGGAAAAGTTGCAAAATACGTGTATTTAGCTTCAGTATATTCATCACTAATCTCTAGAAATAAATAGAGTGGACCAGAGGCTATCTTTTTTAATAAAGGTAAGCAATGACCATGCCTTTCCTAACGAACTCTATACAAAACCATGTGCAGCTCTTTAGCATCCAAGTGTTGCTGGCAAATGTTATTCCTTTGGAAGCTAAGCCAGGTCCTCTGGCTTAGCCTGGCTGGCTGGTGGAAGTGGTCTGACAGATGTGGAGATTGCTAAGCAGATGTGTAGATCATTCTTGTAGTCACTGGGTCCCTACCAAAAGATGAGATGAAAGCTCAAGCACCTGAAAAAAAATAAACATCCCTGGGTGGTGAGCACTCAGAAGAGGCACCTCCCAGGGCAGAGTCCCTGCCTGACTAAGCTTTAGAGGTCAAAGCTGCATCAAAAACTCATCCCGGCTGAAGTGGGAGCGGTAGGAGGAGAAGGGCTCGTAGCCTGGGACCGTGCCACTGTCAGCCCCAGGGAAGAACCGGCAACTGCCAAAACGATGGGATGGGTCAGGGAGAGGAGGGGCTGGGTGGGACTCCTACCCCACAGAGTAAAAGGGGAGGAGGAAGACTCTCGGTTAAATTGTTGCAAAAAAGTCCTTTGAGAGCCATAAGTGAAAGCTCAAAGTAGTGTTCGCTATGATTCTGTCTATTTTTCTGTACATTTTACATTTTCTTCTCACTGGAAAATAAATGCATGATAGCTCAAACTCTGCAGGTTTCAACCTAAGGTTCAGTCTGAGTTCATCCCTGACAATAAGTATTTGTTACACTATTTAAAGCAGGTTTTCACCTGCTTATGTGAAGTTTGTCCCTCTAGTTTCTGCTAGAGATTCAGAGACCACACAAGACATAGTACTGCTTTCTGAAGCATCCATAAAATCCATTGGAGAAATGCAGTTTTGCAAATGCAACAGAGTAACCCAGGATTTTCATCCCAAGCACGTGCTAGAAAAAGTGTGATAGTTGTGTTCATGTGGTCCCATATAGCCTTACTGTGCAAGTAAAATAGATTTTATAGACATGCAGGCTGTTTTCTCGACTGTATCTGCATGAGGCACAGAGCAGCCAAGCAGCTGAAGACTCATCAAAGGGGACTGACGGCACCATGAGTGCTCCATCAAGAAGCACAGTCAAGGACCGCGTGGGAAACGCGATGTGTGGCGGAGAAACGGGACTGTGTAGGATGCGATTGAAATTCTAAATGGTGCCTCAACCCCTCTGAGGTTTTTGTCATCAGTAGGTTTCAGAATACAGCATGTTTGCAGGTGGACACCTGTCTAAATCTGAAGCATCAGCCAGGGGGTATCGTTAATGAGGACCTAGTCATCGGTGACACCAGGTGACGAGGCTGAGTTCACCCAGTCAGCAAAATGATAAACTTGAAGAGGTGCCTAAATGCATTGCTAAGTATTTAAAACATCTTTTCACACCAGCTGCATAGAAATCTCTGAAATGTCAGTGCTGGTTAGCTCACCATCTGTGTTATCCCCCTCTCTCCTCCCCTCCTCCCGCCTTTATTTTAAGGCATCTTTACGTTGCCAGAAGAAAAATGATTCTTCAATATTTTCAGCATGTTATTGGAAAGATAAATTCTGAAGTGATTTTTTTTTTGGTCCCAACTCATGCTATGTAAAGCGCATTTAATAATACTTAACATTTACTCAGCCTACTTATTAATCATTAAAGAATACCAGCTATCAAAATAATCCATAGTTAACCAAAATTAAGTAATCACGTATTAAAATTACACCGCAATATTGCTCAGCTCTCAGAACAGATGGAGAAGTCAAGCAGAGAGTTTTTAGATTGTTTATTTCAGCAACTTTTTAATTTTGTTGCTGCTTAATTTTCAGAAATTTGCTGAGGTAATTACTGAGTTATATCATATGCTGCACTTAGGTATGCACTGCTGAAACATAGCTTTTTATTTTTATATCCTCCCATGAGATCTGCAGATCCAGTCTCAGCTAGGAAGCCAAGATGAAAACATCTTGATGTCAGTGCAGGAGGTCTGGCCAGACTTCTCTCTCCGCTGTTCCTTATGGTGCTGTGGTAAATGAGTGTGGCTGTTAGACACCAGCTTTATCTACGCTTTGAATCCTCTTTTTCCCACCACCAGTTTGAATTAAGAGCAATCCAGATGGCTCACCTTTTGTTGGAATGACTGATGCGAGCAATTGTACTAAGAAGATAAAAGGCCCTTAAGGATAGCTCTGGAAATACAAAGAGTTCCCAAGGAGGTGAAACCATTTTAGTAAGCATGGAGTTGCTCACTAACCCTGCCGATGGGTACTGGGCAACATGAGGGACAGGAGGGAGATGCACAGTGCTGCTCGCTGAGCTCAGTAAGAACCTGACATGGACTGTAAGAGCATCCTCCTCTTGAAAGGGTAAAAGTCTGGAGAAATGCAGGGACTAAAGAGCCGGAAGAACTTGGAAAACACCTGACAAGGAGCAAAGTCAAGCTGGACACGTGCATCTCCCTTTCAGAGACACACTAGGATGCTTGAGCAATTCTTTCACTGAGTGAAATACATGACAACAGGTAAGGGGTGTGACACTGGACTGGCTCATAGGTTAAAAACTCTTCCTGTGTCTTACTCTGAGATCCTAATGCTCTCATGAGGTTCCACCACACATGAAATGGTGTCTGCCTTGATAGCATGGGCTCTCAGTGTTTTCAGTTAAGGAAAAAGTATTCGAGCACATAGAGGTTTAAAATTACGTATATCGAGAATATAAAAAGCATACACTGCCTTACGATATACGTGCTATTGCAGAGAGGACCCACCACATACTTGCTTCCCAGAGGTAATAGGTTGGTGAAAGATGTGACAAATCACACACAATGGAGACCTTCCACACCACATTTCATTACTGAAAAGCAGATAAATTACATATTTCTCTCTGTGCTTTATAGATGTCACAAAAATACTGCAGATCTTACAGTTGCATTGTGCAGCCCAGCTGGTTCATGTTTGTAAACCTGACATGCTAAGTTTGAATGGCACCATTTTGAATGCATTTTGAAAAATGTTTGGAATAATTTATTCTGTCACAGCCACTTTAACTAATGTTGAGATAAGCCACCTCTGTTTGGGGGCTAGATTGGAAGATTTCCTCTGGGCACGACCAAAATTTTCCTCTACCTTGGATTTTACTTTACCTTGGGTTTTACCTTACTTTCTTTTGCCTTGCTCTGTAGCATCCGCTTCTGCATGGCGATTCTTGTGGTCTCGGTCTTAATCTTAATCCAAACTAATATTGACCATACCCGACCCATTCTCTACTTGGCAAAGGGAATAAGATAACACTGCATTTTCTGAACTATAGTGGGGGTACATGACCAAGTGCTTGAGCTGGGTAGACCCGCCAACCCCTCTTAAATCTTCTTGCAACCGGTTTTGCTGCAGTCACAAATGCTGTTGTAATGCCTGGATAGGCATGGGAGAATATACGGGCAGCGGGACACCACGCAGGACAAGGGGCTGCGGGCACAAGTTGCAGTGAAAGAAAGTCCGACTAGATAAAAAGGAAAAAATTTCACAGCTGAGGGCAAAGTACAGGCGCAGGTTGCCCTGAGAGGCCGTACCATCTCCTTTCTTGGAGATATTCAGACTTGACTGAATGAGACCCTGAGGAAAACCTTTGGACGGTGGATGCTGTCCCTGCTCTGAGCAAGTGGTGGGACCAGAGAGGCGCCCCAGACCTGACCTCCACGCGTCCCTTCCAAATTAAACTACTCTGAGATTCGTGTTTCAGAAATCTGGGAAGCAATGGCTTCGGTTGTTTACAGAGATACAAAGCGTCTGCAGCCTGTCTCGATAATAGTGTTTAGCCTGCAGGAGGACGCAGATGAGGATGGATGTAATGAGTGCTGACACTCTAATTCCCTCTGAATGCGCCCACCTTTTACCGTGGCGTGGCCTGCGTGCCGCCTTCATTTGGACTGGGAGAGGCAGTAAACACATTTTTCTTCCAAGGAATCTTTCAAAATTGTATCTAAGTGGTTTGCACGCCGTTCCCACAACCGAGAGGTCATTTTATTTCCACGTTCTTTTGATCAGCACTTACAGAACAAAGGTGTTCTACCAGGATGGGGAGCGGGGGGGGGCACCTTTCGGCTTGTCCCCTTAGCGCTGGGGAAGCCACATCGCTGCAAGTGGAAACTGATACTGGGTTCGGTAGCGATGGGCAGGAGGCGGTTATCCTTCGCTTCGTCGATTCGTGCGCGTTACAGCGGCAACACGTCGGCTGCCGGTTCGCAGTGGGACGAGGAAGGAGCTGCCATTTTTGATGCCCGTGCGACTGGGTCTTCTCTGGCCTGGCCTGATCATTTGGGGGGAAAGAGCGCGGATGCTTTCGCTGGTGGCCGGGTCGCGGACCCTCGAGTCCGCATTGTTCGCAGAGGGCGGGCGAGAAGCGGGCGTTTTTCCGCACCGATTCGTAGGGCCGTTGGGAGTCGTTTCCCTCGGGCGGCGTACGAAGCTCCCCGCGGGGCTCCGAGCCATCCCCGCCCGCGCTGCCGGAACGCAAAACCCGCCGCGTTCCCCTCACGAACGCCCCGCGGACGGCGTTCGAGGCGGGAAACACCCCCCCTCCACGCACAGACACACACACGCGCACCGCGAAGCGGGCGGTGGAAAAGCGGGAGCGGCGGACAGCGGGGCCGGGCGGGCCCTCCTCCCGGCCGGCAGCCACAAGGGCCTTCCCCCCCTCCTTCTCCGCTCCCCGTCCCCGAGCAAACCCGCCGGCCCCGCCGCCGAGCGAGGCGACCGCGGCGGCCGCCTCAGCGCCCGCCTCAGCGCCCGCCTCAGCGCCGCCTCAGCGCCCGCCTCAGCGCCGCCTCAGCGCCCCGCCCCGCCTCCTCCCCTGCTGACGCCGGGGCGGGGCGCGGGGCTGTGAGGAGAAGAGGGCGGCCGCCGGGCCGGCGGGAAAAACTTCTCGGTTCTTCAGCACCACAGACAGGGCGGGCGCGGCGCCGCCGGCCCGGTTATGCGCTCCCCGCCGCCGCCCCGCCGCCGCCGCCGCCGCTTCGCCGCCGCCGCCGCCGCCGCCGCCGCCGCCCCCGCTCACCGCCTCTGCCCCCGGGCGGCGATGGAGGCAGCGGCGGTTCTGAACGAGAGCGGAGCGGCCGCCCCCCCCCGGCTGCCCGGCGGCGGCGGCGGAGGAGGCGGCGGCGGCGGCGGCAACGCCTCGCTGGAGCTGTCGTCGCGGACCCCCGCGCCCGCCGCCCTCAACCCTTGGGACGTGATGCTGTGCGTCTCCGGCACCGCCATCGCCTGCGAGAACGCCCTGGTGGTGGCCATCATCTGCTACTCGCCCGCCCTGCGCACCCCCATGTTCGTGCTGGTGGGCAGCCTGGCCACGGCTGACCTCCTGGCCGGCCTCGGCCTCATCCTCAACTTCGTTTTCCAGTACGTGATCCGCTCGGAGACGGTCAGCCTGCTGACGGTGGGCTTCCTCGTCGCCTCCTTCGCCGCCTCGGTGAGCAGCTTGCTGGCCATCACGGTGGATCGCTACCTCTCCCTCTACAACGCCCTCACCTACTACTCGGAGAGGACGGTGCTCTGCGTCCACACCATGCTGGCGGGCGCCTGGGGGGTCTCCCTCTGCCTGGGGCTGCTGCCCGTCCTGGGCTGGAACTGCCTCCGCGACCGCGCCGCCTGCAGCGTCGTCAGACCCTTGACCAAGAGCAACGTGACGCTGCTGTCCGCCTCTTTCTTCCTCGTTTTCCTCATCATGCTCCATCTCTACGTCGAGATCTGCAAGATCGTCTGCAGGCATGCCCACCAGATAGCCCTCCAGCAGCACTTTCTGACTGCTTCGCACTACGTCGCCACCAAAAAGGGAGTCTCTACCCTCGCTATAATCCTCGGGACTTTCGGAGCCAGCTGGCTGCCTTTTGCCATCTACTGTGTAGTGGGGGATCCCGACTACCCTTCCGTGTACACGTACGCCACGCTCCTACCCGCCACCTACAACTCCATGATCAACCCCATCATTTACGCCTACAGAAACCAGGAAATCCAGAGGTCCATGTGGGTGCTCTTCTGCGGCTGCTTTCAGGCTAAAGTGCCCTTTCGCTCCCGGTCCCCCAGCGATGTCTGAGTGACTTTTCTCTCTGTCGTACCGCACCGAGTGACAATCCACCCAGTGCCTGTTCTCAACTTCAAACTACGTCGTGAAGTCGTTGGAAACATGCTTAAGTATTAGCACTTTATACATGTTTGTATCTCTGAGAGCGGTTCGGGGTACGGAGTTTGGGGTTCTGTGAAAAAAAAGCGTGGTTGTATATAAATTTGCACATCACATTTGTAAAGTGAAGACATTCCGATACTGCTTAATTATAGCACCTTATTTCTAGCTGCTGACCTGCCAAAACAGTGTTGCCTTTCCAAAGGGCAGAGAGAAAGAAAGTTGTGTTTGTGTTGTATTTGTATGTGTGTTGGGGGGGGGTGGGAATTAGGGGTGGGGTGTATGTATGTGTGTGTGTATCTATACTTTGCAGCACAATATTGATAAATTATAACATTTTGTATACAAATAAAAACATGTAAGATGCAATATAACTTTGTGTGTTTAGATGCTTTTAGAAACAAGGGAGCTGGCAAATTTGCCAGTTGAGCAAAGTCCCTGTGTTTACTTTCGAAAGCTCCCCATGTAATTCCGCCTAAAGTGATCATCGTTCACTATGGAGATGAAATGCTGCACCAAGAAGGGCACCTTCCTGCTTGCTTGTTTATTTGTTCTCTTCTTTAGTCTGGCAAAGAGAGAGTAACAAAGAGCACAAACTCCTTTTTATTCTCCAGCAACCAAAGAAACAAAAAGCCCAGTCAAATAGGCTGCCGATGACAATTACTCGCCAGGTTTCCAGTAGCTTTTATCTTCAAGCTGTAAGTTAGCCCTTTATGATAATGCTCCATTAAAAAGTTACCAAACTGTGGGCAAAAAATCAGACTCTAAGCTGGGCTCTTTTTTTCCTCTTTTAGTCTAACCTGTAAAATGCCACAATAAATTGATTTTCCTTATCATCCACAGTTCTGAAGGGAACCTGAATTGTTTCTCCCCCTCCTTTTTTTGGATTGCATGCTGTAGAAAAATCATTTAAGTGCATCTTTGCTGTCTGCCGGTCTTGGAGCAGTATACAGTTTTCTGATAATCCCATGTCTTAGTGGCTTCAAAGAGCCCATCACAGGTCAATGTTGTTCAGAGTTCAGAAACACTTCTTCGCTCAAGTTCAAATTCACCAGCAACTGATTTATTTAGAGCAATAACATGCACGGCAGATTTCAGAAGCAGTCTTGCTGCTTATTTAGTTATAGTTATGCTACATTTACATCCCGGTTATGTTATAGTTTATCACTGTCATTTCAATTTGTATTTAAGGGCTGAAAGAGATTGCTTTTATGTACATAGTACCATACAAAAACTTTGGACTAATGTGTTTCCCAGCTTATGGCCGGGCAATGCATCAAGCATTTGCCTGCTGGAGCAGCTGGGGCCACAAGGATCCAACAAGCCTCAGCGAGGCTGTGAATTGGTAATGCTGTATTTATGTGAGTGCAAGTATTATGAAAACCAGTATCATTTCACTGATAATACAAAGATATTTCATTTAAAAAAAAAAAACAAACAACTGTATTCCAGACTCTGCTAGCCCCATTATTTTTATCAATTCTCATAATCACAAATGTGACATTTCAATGGATGAATACCTTCAGGCACGCAGTTCCTCAGGGCACTGTTGCAGTGATGTTACAAATACGATTTAAACCAGATCTAACGGTAGGTCAAAACACCGCTCAGATTAACAGCTCTGAAGTTGCTCGTGAGTAAGCTTATTTTCTCCCCGTCTTTCAAGCCCTCATCTCACACACTACATCTAAGCTAGTGAATAAAAGAGGGTAAGGCCTGCCCTCCAGCCCTGGGGCCGGGTGGCGCAGAGCGTGCCGAAGCTCTTTTCCCCCGCAAGGTCTGGGACTAAACTGCTGGCTGGAGCATCCTGGCCCTCCTCTAGTAACCTGCACAGACTCAGCCAAAGATGCTGCATCACCCACAGTAGCAACTGCTGAAAGAAAAAAACAGCGAGTGCCTCGGACTGGTGAAATCTGGCAAAACTTTCTAGTAAAACTGGAAAACTTGCCAACCGCTAGGCTTTAGTCTCATAAATCCTCGTCGTTCCTGCGTGGAGCGCAGTAAAACTGCAGGGCAGGGTTGCCTTCGGTTCCTGCCCCGTTTGCTGCGGGCAGCGCTGCGTGCCGGGATGCAGGTCCTCACACCCTGGCAGTGACCCTGCACCCGGGTGTGAGGGGCTGAGTAGGACCCGAGCAGGCTCCTGGGAGCCCTGTGCAGGCTCTGAAGACCAGTATTGGCTCTAAAAAGCCCTAGGAGAAATTTCTTCTGTGTACTTTTAGACCCTGAAGTAAGGAAGGGAGACAGAATCTGCTAGACACCACCCCTGATGCCACCTCCCTCCATTCACTCTGTCAGGAACTGGCCATCAGGGACTTTCACCATAAATTCATTAAGCTGTGACAACCTGTATGAAAATTAGATGTAGAAAACTTAGATGGATAGAAGCCTACTTCAGTAATAAACCACTTAATCCAGGAGTGAAAAGGACTTAGGTAAGTTACTTCTCTCTTTTTAGCCCAACAGGTTATTTGCTTTGTTTCATTTTTTTAGTAAATGACAGCATTTTTAGTTCAGCACTTTCCCCGGTGATTTACTGTATCTACAAAATAAAGCTGGATCCCTCCTGTTAAAAATACGACACTTTTAAGGTATTTCCCCGAGCATTCTTCCTCTCTTCTAGGAAGCAAATTTGGGTTGCAGTGATCTTAGCCATTCATTTTGTTGGGACAATACAAATGTGAGGCTTTTTTCCTATGTACCATGTTCAGAAAGCTTTTGCTGACTTACAATTTCTGCGAAAGACTAAGGCAAAAGAGGAGAGAGTATTCTGATGGGTTTTGGTTAGCCCTGAGAGTGGAATCGACGTCAACTCACTTGCAGTAAAATACTGCTTTTCATTTTCAAAGCGAGTCCTGATCTGCAGGGATACCTGAGCAGAATAACATAAAGCAGGCTACATAATCTGTCGTCTCCCCAAATAACGGCTCACTTCAGAAGAAGAAGAGCTGCAATTCCTACATTTATTTGAGACATTTATTTGAGAAAATGGTGTTACATTTGCAGTATCTGGACCCACAAACTCCTCCTGTTGTCAGACGATGGCACTTTTACCTTGGTCACGAAATGACTTGCGGAAGACAAAAATTCCTGGACCCCCCCCTTGCTGGTGGCTGGGCATTGTATCGCCCTGACCCCCACGCAGCCCCGATGGGGACCCAGCTTAGGGGGACAGCCAGGTACTGTGCGTGGTCTTGTATTTCCAAAAGTCAGCGGGCAACTTTGCCCGCACAGAGACTGCAGAACTGCAATGGAAATCGCCATTACCACGGGCGAGCACGGATCTTGCCTCGTCCCCGAGGGCCCGTGGGCTCAGCGGGTTTCACATTCCCATGTCAGTGGGGCAGTCTGTGGGGGGAGAAAACACACACTGAGCTAGGGGCAAGGATCAGGCCCGGTGTTTGGTAATGATATATTGTATGTAGCCTTTACTGAAAATGGAAATGAGATTTCCTGCTTTACCACCCCTAAAAGTGCTTTGGCTTATTCTGAAGTAGATAAAATAATGTCGGTCTTGTTCTAAAGAGCTCCCAGCCTGCTCCCGCTAAAACCGGTGATGCTCTATTGCACATCAGCCAAGATAATGACAGTATCTCATTATAAAAAATCACCATTTTGAGGCAGGAAGTCCTCGGCCTCAGCTCCAATTTTCATTAGAAACTAACGGTTTATTACCAGCCTTGAAAATCTTACGGGACTTGCGGTGCCTCGAAAGGCCAGATCCTGGCAATTTGGCTTGCGTGAGGTACCTCTCTCTGTGATTAGCTCGCTCCTCTCAGCGGGAGCAATTACAGAAGGAAGAGCACGGCTCTGGTGAGGAAGGCCGGGTCGGGAGCCGGGCCGAAAGGTCCCCACGCCGCTTGATTTTCCATGGGCCTTCTGCCGAAATCAGCGGTGTAACGGTGGAAACGAGATCGACTCTGCAGGCTGCTTCGTATGAGTCACCGTATATTAAAAAGCCAGCTGGATTCAAAAATCACAGGTCAAACAAAACCTCTTTATTTAGCTAAGCAAACAAAAGGACAAAACACTTTTAAACCTGAAAAGTGAGTCTGTACATATTTTTATCAATGTAATGATCCACAGGTACTAAGTAACACCCGGCGAAGCACTAGAAGCTCTAATCTCGATTCTGCCGCTCTCATTTTAAAAGGATACATTTTTTTAACGAGGTAAAAATAATTTCTGATAGCGCAGCTGCTCTTAAGCTCTTTAGCTAGCTTTTGTGGCAGTCATTTAAAAAGAAAAAAAGACAAGGGGGGAACCAAAAAAACCATGTTTTCTCCTTCTTGCTGCTTCATGACGGAGACGTGCGACTCGGAGGGCAGGGAGGGACGGAGCGGGTGCAGTTCAGCTCTGCGCGGAGGACGAGCGCACCCGAAGCTCACCCTAACGCCTGCTGGGTTGGCTCGTTTGGGGGACGCTGAGTTGTGAGGTGTCTCCCCATTGCCTGGTCCTCAGCGAGTGAATTCCTCCCTGGGACCCGCTGCAGCCGAAAGCTCGCAGAGCAGCTCCTGAGCTGCTGCTTTTTTGCTCAGGAGAGCCACACAAAACTCCCCTGGGTGGAAAACCGGCATGCCTTCCGCTGCCCTCTCGATGCTCAAGCTCTTCTCTCTGACTACAGAAAGCTCTCCCAGGGGAAAAAAAAAACCATTCCCCCAGGGGCAGTTCCATTTATCGAGGGCAGAAGCTCCGCGTGGAAATAATCCAGCTGCTGCTGGGGCGCCTGGAGAGCCGTAAGCGCTGACTCAGCACTGACAGTAGATGTGGCAACCGGTCCAGCGGAGGCAGGTCTGCTCACGTCAGCTCTGCCTGCTGCGAAGAAGTGACAGAAGGCAGCGGGAGGGGAAGCAACGGCGTGGTCTCCGCGCAGGGTCCACGCGTTACAGCAAAGCCCAATAGTGAAGGGGGTTTTCCAGCAGATTCCCATCCTTTTTTTTATCATTGTGCTTTGTTGGCATCATAATATAAGTGGTAGGAGAGAAAGAGCAAGGGAAAAGACGAATGTGCTAATATCTGCCTTTTAGGGGCCCAGCGCAGTGGTTTCAAGGTATGACGCACAACATGGAAAGATCTCCTCCGGCCGGTACCTCGGATACCTCAGCTGAACGTGGTGCGCCCTTCCAGCAACGGGTTGGTGCTGCGCACAAGGCGAAAGACCAAAACCATTTCTTCACTGCAGCATCGTTGGAGTTATCATCACTCCTAGACTCCTCAAGCAGACAACTGCAAGCGCAGGCAGATCCCTTGAGCTGCCCAACCAACCGTACAGCCTTGTGAAGGAATAAGACATAGTCCAGATCCACCTTTCACCCTGCTTTTGAACACAATTCAACTTCCAGCTGCAAGCCCAGATTTAGCAACCACCTACAAGACAACATGCCTCTTCCACCCCCTGCGTCCCTGACACAAGGTGCTAGGGCAGAGCATCTTCGCACCATCCCTTGCACCTTGCCCTGCACTGTGGGCTTTCTCTCCACCCAGGTAAGACCAGAGCAGGAGCCAGCAACTGCAGCCACCATCGCCTCCTGCACCTGAGCACAGCCAGCATTGGTTAGTCCATGCTCCTTGCTGTTTTCCTTAAAAAGCAGATGTTTTCCTTTTTGTTTTCAAACAAAGGAGCCTATGTTTCTATCACGCATGTTTGGGTCCAGAGCAGGAACGTTTGGCAACCAATTATGGTGCATTAAACGCATGAAAAAGACCAAGACTATTAAAAAAAAGAAACAAAAATTACAACGTCCCAATGGTACAGAAACCAAGAAGAGTCCTCAATGTCTTTGCTACATCCTATTCATGTTTGCTGGTTTTTCCTTGTCTTTCTGTGCGCTTTATGTCACCCACACCGACACACCGCTGCGCTACTGTGCTACCTGACGTGAGCTCTGGTTCATGCCTCCACATCTCCAGAAATCTGTGCCTTTTTATGGGTCTTTCGGTTACTGGAGCATCTCCTGAAGGTGCTGTTTCCTACAGCAGTGTGAGATGATGTGAGCTTGCTCTCGATCTCGCTCACAGCTGGGCACAGCGTCAGAACCTGGCTGATGAGGAAAATACCTGGGAAAATTATCTGCCAATGTTTGACTGCGCTTTGGGTCCCAGCTTTTGCCCATTGCTGGTGCCCACAGGCGTTACAGGAGCTGTTGAGTGGAACTAGCAAATCTGAATAGCTATTAAGGGAACTTTTTTCTGAGTTGGGCTGTATCTCTCTACACATGTATTTCTTTATAACTAAGTAAATAGGAGTTACAGTTCTGTAATCAAGAAAAAGAAACAATGCTGTGTGAATTAGCTCCTAATTCTGAGTTTACCTACCTCTCCAGCTTTACTCAGAAAGGAAAGAGGATTCCTCATTTTCCTTGGTTAGAGTGTAAAATCTGTACGATGGCAGATCTTTAAAGACGTGTCAGCACTTAAAACTGAGAATTAGATGCTTAGGATCAGAATTAGGAAAACAATTTAAGCACCCATAGTCCTAAAGGTGGGCCCTGCGGGGGGGTTATGCCATGGAGGTTTATCAGCACTGCTGGAAACACTTTCTCTAGCACAGGGTGCTTCAGTTCAATGGCACGGGGAGGGCAGTGGCCGGCTGGCTGCGATGCTTCTAGCGCAGGGGCTGGATGGGGTCAGGACGAGGCGAATCGGCTCTGGTGGAAGGAAAGACATTCTGAGCTGGGGCAGTATTTTCATGCCTTTTTTCTCGCTACTCATTGTTTAGCTCCTGGCTGGTTTAAAATAATATTGTTTTTCCTGGGAATGAGTTTCTCCAAGTGGCTTGTTTTTTGTGTGGTTGCTTCAGTCTGTAGCTTAATTGAAAGACTGAGATTTTTCGAGGAGGGTTTGGGAAAAGGTTTTAAAAATTAGCTTGAACCTTCTGTCTTTTTTGAGATAAGGCGCATTTTGTATGGATCAGAACTCATTTTCTCACCAACAAGATGATGGCATGCAGATTAATAATTACATTTAAAACCAAGGCAGAAGGAGAGGCTCTGGAAACATTCTCCAAGAAGTAGATTGTTTAAATAAAGGTTGAGTCTCCTATAAAAAGTAATTAGATCTATGACACACTTTGAATGACTGATTTTTTTTTTAATTATCACCTTCAGTGACACATTATCCTTTGCATCACAGTGAGATAATGTGATTGTATACCTGCAGGCAGATATAATTTGTCACTTCTAGTTGTTGCTGCTTTTTATAGAAAGAAGTGCATCTAGGTAATATTAAGATGTTGTCAAAAGAAGTCTCTTCTGTTGGAAATTGAATGTATCAATAAATGCAGGGACCTTGCTGCTTGCCAATATCACTTTCTGACTTTCGTTACCGTGTTGATTTTTCTTAATGAGTAGGAAGTTAGGTTTTCCTAAAGCATTTATCATTTTTCCAAGCAGTGGTGTATTCTGTTTTAAATGTCATTGTGCAGTGGCAAATAGGGACAATGGGAGACAAATAATTTAAGGGCTTCATCTTTCTGTACACTTGCTGTTCTATAAATGGGTTGAATAACATAACAAAGTTGATTGAATTACACTGTCAAAATAAACACGTCAGAAAGCCTTTTGCAGCAAGAGTTTGGAGGTGAAGTGTGATCCATGCGCCAAGCATAAACCCAAGACTTGGAGCAGCTCCCCAACTTGACGAAGCTGAAGATGGACTCCTTTCTCCTGGGGGTCTGAGCTGCTCCATGGCAGTCAAAGACCGTCACGTGGGAGACAGGCATTTGCAGAGCAATCCATTGTACGAGGCCTCGCATGTAACACTGGAATAGCGAGCCCTAAGAATAATCAGATACTGCCTATTTGTGAACGAGAACAGCTAATTGCATTATTTTCATTTGAAATGAAATTGGAAAGATTAGCATACTTCGCCGTAGTTGCTGTGCTGTCAGACAGCATCACTTCCACAGGAGATGCGTTTGCGGGAAATAAAGACTGTGAAGCACCACAACTCTCCCAGTCATATTTAGGTAAATACCCTGGCTGCTAGCTTGCCTGCTGAAACCCACTGCTAAATTAGCAGCACGTGGCACTTATTGTGCAGACCAGAACATCTCCAATTTTCTTCTTTCATAAGACATTTTTAGAAGTTAGGAAAGGCTCTGGCTCTGCCTTCATTGTCATTAAAACTGGAACATTTTGCCTAACCATAGCATGTCCATAGTATCGGTCAGATCCATAAAAGCTTCCTAATAATACTCTTCCATCCTGCCACGCTTGGTCTGAAATGACCACTTGTTACTTTACCTGAGCAGGCAGAAACACACTGAATGTTTCTGATACTTGAATTGGCAATGCCAATCCAGCTGCTCTATCATGCAGGCAGCAGAACTGGTTTGCTGCCCAACCAGTTGCTTATCCCATTTTCCTGCCAAGCTATGTGGCTGTGTTTCCACCTCTCCAGTGATCCTCTGGTGCCTCAGCCAGTGCTGAGCAGGGCACAAGCCCCCCGGCACCCCCTCCCCATTTTATCCCTGCCACAAACCGAGGGGTGTGCTGGTGGCACTCGGTGCTGTGGGTGCTCCCCGCTTCTGATGAGTCCAGCATACCACTGGAGAGTTCAAGGCATGGAAAGTGTCTTACCCCGCTCTGTGGAGCATCCCTCCATAGTAACAGGTGAGAACTGGATACCTGCATGAAAACCTGGGCTTTGTAATCTTCCTCTTCTGCAGGGCAGAAAATTATGGTATGAGAAAATGAGGTAGCAGTGAAATCTGCTTGGGAGCTACTAAAGAACATCAGAAAAGTCATTTTGCTCCTGGAACGACGTATTTGCATACAAAACATGGATAGGATGCATCTCTTCTGTTCCCATTTTGGGAACATCCATATGTGCCTGTAATTCCTATTGCTCTCTCTTCTTGCCCTGACACCCCTCTCACCTTCATTTCTGCCCCAGAGGTTGCCTTTCCTTCTCTCTTCCCTGAAGGCACCGTGACGATGTCAGGTTTCCCGCTCTTGGCGTGAACTGCCTTTCCTCAAACACGTCTCCATTTTCCTCTCGTTCCAGATGCCGATGCTGCTTCTCTCCGAGAGGTTTCACGTGTGAGGAGTGGGGTGGACGTCACCTTGGAGGGGAACAGTGTTAATTCTGTGCCACTTCTGCTCTTGCTACACTTGGGAAAACTACAAGTGAGAGAGATCCGTAGGTCAGTCTTGCAGAGATGTAAACAAAAATGACTGTGTCTATCAGATCTGCAGTTCGCTTTGTCTCCTCGTGCTCCTCAGAAGCATCTGTAAACGGCCGGAGGAGTTCATTCTCTGTTGTTCGAAATTCTCCTACCACCAGAGGTGAAAAGACAGAACAGGAGTAGTATTTTTCAGGATACCCCGCATATTACCAAGGACTCTGGAGCGAGCACCAAAGGCTTAGCCTGCCTCACTGTTACATGCTGATTTGTGGCCAGGATAACCCTAAAGGACATGCCGTGCCGCTGGGCTACCTGAAGGACATCTTCAAGACGTGCCTTTGAGGTGCGATAGGCAGCGCAATGCCTTGTGGATCATTTGTTCCAGGGTGGGAGCAGAACAGATTAACGTGGCTGTCGTGGTGGAGTCCCCCTCACAGAGCACAGCCAACACGCAGGCGCGTTCAGCTTGGGCTAAAACCACTCCACGAGCTGCTTTTGCACGTATCGGAGAGGTCGGTCAGACCCTTTGGTGAAGGTAAACGCTCTTCCCCTGTGGCAGTGCTTCTGGTGATGGCTCCCTTTTAATACGGACAGCGAGCCTGGCTGCGGGCAGGAGGCAGAGGCGAGGGGGCAAACCGGGCAAGACGGGGAGGGCAACCCAGCACAAGGGAGCTGCGGTAGCCAGCTGGGGAACAAGCCCCTCCGCGGCTCCATCGGGGCGGTGGGTGTCTCGTCTCTCCCACCTGGGTCACACAAACCCCGGGGGGGGCAGGCGATGGGGCCGTGCCGCTCGGGGACCTCCCCCAGCTCTGTCCTGCTGCCTCTCAGAGAGGCTCCAGTCACGGTCTGTAATTTGGTGGCTTTCTTAATCAAAACTGAGACTGAGAAATCCATATTTATGTCCTTGAGTGTATCACCAGCAGGCAATAAAAATATCTTTTAAACAACCTAAGCCAGCTTTTACATCATCTTGCCTTCGCTCCATTCCCAAATGCCTTAATATGATGTTTACAGCTTTTCTGTCCCGGTATCACCTTTCTTTGCTTGCACATAGAAGAGAAGTTGCTGTTCCTGTTTCTCAATATCACTCTCAGGTGACCTCCCTTTAAAATTTATAACCCTGTATAAATCCATAGCAACAATTTCTCAGCTGTTCCAGCACTTTGGGCTATCGATTGGCTGTGATGTGCTCACTGTGCTGTGGTTAACCAGGTCCGTCCCCCCAGTTCACCCCAAGCAAAGGCGAGAGAAGAACTATTGCTCGGCGCAGTTTCCCGTCAAGCTGCGTTTCTCGAGAGCTGCTTGCACACATCATGCATCACGTAGATGTCGTCCATCTTTCTGCAGGCTCCTTTATGCTGTGACCCAGCAGCGGTGGTTTCTAACTTTTAAAAATGTTCCTTCATAGAGAGGTACAGTGGAAACCTTTATGGTTTATATTACTCTTCTTCTGGTTTTAATTGTTAAGGTCTTACCTGGAGCTGATGTCAGCAGCATGACTGGTGAATCTGCAGAGCCTGAGAGCCTTTTTATTGCTCCTTTGTGCCTCTTCTCCTGTTGTTGAGTTGATTTTGTTTCTTTTTCTTTCTACAAATATGACCGCTGCTTTATGCAAATGTCCTCCGTAAGCACAGTGGAGGAAGAAAGCCTGACACAAACCCTAATTCTTCTGTGTAACCTCTCAAGAGCACTGAGCTACTCTCATAAACAAGGGAGGAGAGCTTAGTTTGGGTGAAATTTCTCTGTAAAGCCCCCCGTGAGAGCAATCCCTGTGGGTTGTGCTGCCAGAGCAGGAGGATGTACTGAGTCATGTTTCACAGGTGTCTGTCTCAGCCAAAGTGTGATTCAATTTTTTCATAAATGACTTGGGTGACGGAGCAGGGACAATACTTACTCAGTGTGCAGCTATCGGGCAGCTGGGAGGGGCTGCAGTTACCTTGGAGGACCGACCTGATGTTCAACATGATCTTGCCAAGTCTGAAAGAGTCTGGGGAAAAAAAAGGAGATAGTCTATTGGGGCAAGGACAGCAGCTCAGCAGGAAAATCAGCAGTGCAAATCCACGATGGGGAGTGACCAGCCACACAACAAACCCATGGAGGAATATCATGAGCTGAGCTTGGTCTGCAGCATCGCCTCACCATTTGTGAAGGCTCAGGAGAGCTCCAGTATGTGAAAGGGGCTGTAAAAGTGGAAGGAAATCTTGTGCATCCAACATCCATGGTTTGTAGAAGAACGAATGATGGGCTTAAATGACAGCAAGGAAGAGTCAGGGTTGACACTGGAAAATTGCCAGAAATAAAGGAATGCTGGAACAATCTGTGTAGGGAGGTTGTGGGGACTTTCATCGCTGGAAACCTCTCACAGCAGGTCACAAGCATCCACCAGGAACAACACAGGGAGAACAAGTCTGTCTCCAGACAGAGCAGCAGGTTGAATAAACTCATGAGGACTCCTCCAGCGCTATTTTAGTATGTCACTGTTATAGTCACACGTACTTCTTTAATTTGCTGTTTGCAAATACTTGGGTAGCAGGTAGTCAGATACTATAGATGCTACAGTTCTCTACCTTCTGTTTAGGCCAGAATTCGTGGTTACTTTGTTATGACTGCTGGCCTCCTAGGGCCAGCAATTCTTCTCCCAATTCATACAATGTCTAGACACCAGAACAGAGCCCATACGAGCAGAATTGTTTATGAATAAATATGGCGGGCTTTTCCCCAAAATATTTCCTGCAGAGTGTCAGCATCTTCTTAATCAAGCATTGAGCGCTTGAAGTTTGCTTGTGTATGTATACACACATCTTTTTAAATCAAGTTTTCTTTTGTTGGACTTCGTTGCTTGCAAGCCCGTTGCTAGCAGGGAGCACTACAAATCATCCCTCACGGTAAGAAGTGCTTTGGTACATTTCCTATAATGATTACACCCAGCTGACCTCCAAGTTTTTATCGAGAAATGACTGAAGTCATCTGAGGACAGCTGTACCTGCAGGTACAAGCTGAAGCACTCTTTTTCTTTGAGACACCGTGCAAAAAGGTTATGGAGTAAACCATCTTTCCTCTTTAGCTAAAGCTGGATTTGGAATCTGGTGACAAAGGAATAAGCGTCTGGGAAAAATGTCCCAAGTAAAGTGGTTTCCATGGAGATGTTCTTTATTCCAGGTTATCTACAACTGATGGGAGGGAAGGGTTATTGAATCACTGTGAGCTCCTAATACCAGACTGCCAGCCCCTGTTCACCGCTGCTGATCTGAGCCCTTCCCATCGGTATGGTGTAAGCGATACCAGGCAGAGGGAAGGGCCTCCAGCGAGCAGGGGCTGGTGCTACCAAAAATAGCAGGGGGCGGAAGAAAATCTCCTTGAGATGCTCAGGTCTGTCGTACGTGCTCTGTAGCAACTGGCATAGCACTATAGAGACTGCAAATTAAATCATAACGATGTGGATAAACAAATGGGGTCAAATTCTAGTCCCTGGCATTAGGACACAGCCATTCATTTTAATTAATGGCAATCGTAATGTAATAGTGTCTGACAGCAGAATTAGGCTAGGTGTGCACGTGCGTACATGCACAAGTCAGTGTCTGCCACTTCAGAGGACAGACCTTACGGCTTTGACAGAAAGGTTGGGGTGGGAAGGATCTTAAAGGATCACCCAGTTCCCTTTCTGCTCAGGCCAATCAGGGAACCGGTGGAAACTATCAATCAGAAAATAATGCCAGCCCTCTGAAAAACTTTGGCCAAGCTTTGCTGAGAAAACTGGAGAAAAGCAAAAAAGTCTTCCTGAAGGGTGGTCCCTGAAATTGCCAAACAACTCCACCAACTTCTACAGCTGGTAAATACAAAGGGAATCGATATGTAATAATGTAGCAAATAACAAGCTGATGAGTGAGAAGCTGCATGTGTTCATACCGGATAGATCACATCAGACAAAACCAATAGTTGCCTTTGTCAAAGCTATAGGCTTGGTGACAAGAGTAGACATTTATCTAAATTATAGTAACTTTCGAAAAGGAACCTTGTAGAAAACCTGGGGGGACGCAATCTGTTCAGATATTCATGCTGCTGAGTTTGAATTAGTCAAACTTTGTTAGTTTAAAAAAAAAAAAGGCAAGAATTCAGTTTTCTGGACCCTCTGAGGGAGGCTGACAGGACACTTTTTGAATAAGGATCAGGGGCCAGATGCCTTCCAACACCCACAGAGCTGCATGGTGCATGGATCACCCCATGCAGAAACCCTACTCATTCACTACCCTGAATAATTGTTGACTGAAAGCCTTTATATGGCTTAGAAAATCTGTGTTACAGAGCAAGATTGCTATGACTGGTGTCATTTGGGTGCATCTTTCCAAGGACATGTGAGCCCCAGCACCATCCCATGGATGCACTGTGCAAAGAGTTGCAAGAAATGAATGAAAGAAGAAGAGGCAGAAGGCTTCTTGGGCAGTGGAAATGGTGTGAGGGGGGTCACAGAGACACTTGTTTCTGGGGCAGGCAGGGCAGCGTTTGGCAGTGAGTGCCTGCGCAGACATGGCTGTTACCCAAAAAGGACATTTCTGCCGTGGATGCGGCTGGATACAAGATTCACAGCACCGGGTTTGTCACAGGACTCCACATGTTGCATCCTCAGCAATGAGTAGGTTGACCAAGTCCCTCATACGTGGTCCAGCTCCAGGGCCAGGGTTTGGGTCAGGCTTATGGACTTGACTCATAGGTTTTCATTTTTGGCAGTGCACATCTGTAATGCACTCTCTCTGTACTAGTTCCGCTGCGCGTACCCAGTGCTACTGGTTACCAGCTTTAAAATGGTCATAGCAAAGCACGTAACAGTCATGTGTGATCAGCTGCCAAATAAAATGTTAGCCTTGCTGATATTTTGCCAGAGCATTTACTTTTCTGTGAACATCAGGTTAATAAAGATGTTTAGCACAACCACGTGATTGCAGTAAGAGTCCATATTGTTTTATAGCTGGCGCTTTGTGTTGCCTTTGCCTTGAGGAGAAGGGGAGAGGAGACTTTTACAGCATTTTCTTTCTGTACTATTAAAAATGTTCATGTTAGAAAGGCATGTGACATGGGAATATGTGCAGTTATCAGTGATAGTAAAACTCTAATCCGCAGACAACTAGCCAAAAGACAGCTAGTAATTTAGCCAACATTGGCAGCCTGATTTATTGCAGCCTGTAAAAGGAAAATCTGCGCTTAAACAAGCTGCCAAAATCACGGGCAGCAATACCTCAATATCCGGTCGCTGATAAAGGTACAGCCGCCGCTGTTTGCATGAAAACATTTACGAGAGAGGGATCAGTTATTTCATTTAAAGGGGCTCAGGGAGCTGTTTGCCTTGCCAGCCGGGTTTATTTCGGAGCAGGCTGGCCTCTCGCCTGAAGCCACCCTGCGTCGTGCCGCAGCTCAGCCCTGCCGCCGCTTGCCCAGGTTCACTGAACGGGGCAGGACTGGCACAAACTGGGGAGTAAAACCACCCCACGCACACGCGGGCGGTCTTGTGGGGCAGCAGGCTCCGAATTTATACGTACTCACTGGTTTCCTTCTGTGAAATAGCCTATTCTGCCGGCTCCATGCAGAGAAGCGCCTGGGTGAGCTGGTCACCACGGACAAGCAGCTTTGCCCAGATGGAGGTTGGGGCTTGTCCTGCGAATCTGAGATGCAGAGAGGTCTCGGCATCATCCCTGCCATTCCCCTTCTCCTTCCTGGGGGTGGAAAGAGCCACTCCGTGCAGGCTGCTCCTCCCCAGCTCCGGGCACGCGTTAGGAGACAGGTACGGCAGCAACGAGTAAAAGTCCAGGGATTTCTTGGTGTGCTTGCCTGTAAGATGTTTGTTGTTTTGACCTGAGTGATGCTCTTGGGAAATGCCCCTGTGGCATTCCACCTGTCCTCAAAGACAAGATACGTTTTCTTGCAACGTTTCATGCCTACAGATGAAACGAATATTCAAAACTTCATTTGTAGACCTTAGCTTTCTTGAGTACTGCAAATGTTTTCAGCCAAACTATGCTTTCCTGCTTTCCAGCATTTCCACAGAAGAATAAAGACCATTTCCCAGGCTGCTGCTCTGAAATTTCTGGGAGATGCTGGCACTCAGCTTGTCACATCATCAGCTCCTCTATTTACATGCTTAAACCAGGACCCAGGAACTCAGCCCTGGCCAGCTCCAGGCAGGACTATTTTTTTACATAGCTGTGCTGTGCCTAATGCAGCGGGGGCCAGGACGTCCACCAGCTTTTATCTCCATTAGTGGTATGAGCCACTCTGTCATCTTTATGCAAATGAAAAGGCCAACGTTAAAGTGCCTGTCACCGGGACCACAGAGCTTCAGTGCAGCAGCCATGGCCCGCGGTGGCAGCTTGAGGGTCACGGAGGGTAGGGAAAGCACAGGGAAACTCATTGGGGAAAAAAAAGAGTTTCTGAGCCTCGGGGACCAGTTGTGCCACGTAGTGCCTGAGAGCCAGAAGGGTTCACCTTGCCTCGGCGATGCCTAACTGCTAGTGCCACGGCAGCAAACATGTGGGGTTGGGATGCAGGACACCACCAAGCCTGTGCGGATGCTGGTGTTGGAGCTCTTGTTCCATTGGGGAGTTTGGTCCCACCCCAAGGAGGAGATGTTTGGCCATGCCAGTTGCACTCGTGAATTTACCGGAGGCTACAACCAGGGCTGTGGGCTTGGGGCTTCAAGCGAGAGGAGCAGCCCTGGATGCTTTTTCTCGAGGGTGAATCCGTCTGGAGACGCACCGAGGGACGGTGCCCGCTGCCAGAGCTGTGCCGGGGAGGCTGCTCGGGGACCCTCAGCACCACCGGCCAACCGCTAAAAACAACACTGCAAAAACAAACAGAAAAGGGGAAGGGACAACGGACGCTTCCCCTCAGCCCCTTCTCTCCCAGGTCAGCCCTGGGGAGAGGGTTGGGTTTGGAAGGAGGTCGGTCCGGGGGGGATGCAGAGACACAGGGCACCCCGGCAGCGGGGCTCCGGCACCCCAAAAACGCACCTCCACAGCGGCAAGTCCAGCAGGGGCTTCACCGCAAACCTGAGGCCGTGGTACGGATGCGTAAGTTACGCCCAGCAAAACAGAGCCAGGACATAACGAATTCACGAACGTGTGACTGGCAATTAGGTTACTTGCCAGGTGTAAGTGAAACTTCACGAGATGGAAACCCCGCCTTTAAGTATTTATAAAAGATGATACCACCCTATTAGGAATTAAACCTTCCTTAAAACACCCCTGTGTTTCCTCGACTGTGCTATGAAGATCACAGCTTTCCAGCAGGTGAGGGCCTCTGCAGAAACACCATTTCAGTGCAGAGGAATAGCTGCGTGTGAGGGGTGCTCTGCTCCTCCGCAGGGAACGGCTCACTTATCCTACACCACGCGCCTTCTGCTGTTTCTGGCCAGTCTAGTTTATTTAGTAAATTAGCACTCGGGCTTATTCCCAGTGCCTTTTTCTGCACCTGAGGGCTGTGCTGCTGCTCTGCTGGGACCAGCATCCCTCCGACCAGTTTACGACCACTTTACATCGAGGTGTGGCCTCTGGCTCTGCTGCTCTTGTGCGTTGAAATGCCGGCACTGTCCCACCTGCCTTCTGTACCTGGATCCTAGAGATTAACAGTGATGGGCTCTGTCTACAAAAAGAGCCACGGTCGCAGTTTTTCACAAAGGCCTTTGGAAATGTCCCACGAGATTCTTGGAATAAAAGATGAGGCGGTTTTCTGGGGTTTTTTGCTGGTGCTTGAGGAGAGTGGCTTTGGCCAGTGCCCACCAATGCTGGACCCTGGCTGTGGGTTAGCAGCACGGCTGCTCCTGCCCCTTCCCATGGCAGAGCTGGGTGTTTTTCCACTCAGGAGCCTTTTGCAAACAAAGGGAAATATTCCCAAACCAGCTATCTCCCACCGGCAGAAATGGCACAGACATTTCCGAAAGACATCTTGGGCTCCAAAGCACCATGGCTCCTTTTGGAAAAATTGATCTCAGGTTATCCAAAGTCACCTGGGTGCTTTTTTTTAAAGTGCTCTCCAGCTCCCTTGGTTCTGAATTGATCTGTGGTCTGCAGGAGGCTGAAGCTGGCACGCTGAGGGCAAGGAAATGCTTTGGGTTTTAGGAGCATTTTGGGCAGCTGATAGGGCCAATTGAGTCAATCCCCCAGAGGAGCAAGAGCTCTGCATCAGAGAGGAGCGGACGGGCATCGCTCCTGCATCAGGCTGCTGCCTTCTGCAAAGAAAAGGTGTTGCAGAGCTGTTGCTAGAGAAGGCAGCCCAGATTTATGTTTTTTATTATTTTCCTGTGGTTTATGGCCTTCCCCAGGAGCTGGAGAAGACCAGGTCGGTGGGGCTGTGACACCGGTGCAGCAGGGAGGGCACGGAAGGGTGTGCGTGGGTCTGGCTGCGGTGCTGAGGTCCCCGCGGGTGAGACCCCCCTTTTTGGGGGTCCCCCGGGCTTCGTGCCGCCCGTGGTGCGGAGCTGCTCACAGAGCAATAGCGGTGCCCCCTTCCCCTTCCGAGACCACCAGAGGAGAGGGATTTCTCACTCGCTTTGGGGGCTCTCGCAGGACTCCTGCGGGGCTTGTTGCCCCCTCCCTGGGCAAGGCAGAGGCTGGGGGGAGCCCCACCACAGCCCCCATCCCCCTGAACAGGCTGCAGCGAGCAGCCCGTGGGTGATCTGGGAGACCTGGGAGCCCTCTCCTTCGGCGCGCCGTCCTTGCTGGGGCTGGGGTGAGCAGCAACACTCGGGGGAGACCCTGGGATGCTGCTGCAGGCAGTTTGCTGTCTTTTTGCTACCTATTTTAACTCCTTCTGTCTCTTAAAAAAAAAAAAGAGAGAAAAGAAAAAAGGGAAAGAAAAGAAGGGGAGAGCTAAACAAATAGGAAGAAGCGGTAAATGGAAAGCATGCCATGCCAAACGTGGGTCTGGAAGGCAAAAACACTAAAAATGGCTTCTTTCCTCGTGGAAAAAGCAGGTTAGCTGCGGGGGGTGCCCGCCGGGGGGGCTGTTCCCGGCCGGTCCCCGCACGGCGGGGAAATGCTGCCACCTCCTGATGCGCAGCTCCAGCTCGGCGGAGGGGCCCTGGTCCAACTGCAAGAGGTTTTTTGGGGGGGGATGCTTGAGGCTTTGGGGTTTGTTTGGTGCATGTGAAACACCGTCAGCCGGGTGGTTTTCAGCACGGCCTGAAGGGGTTTATGGTTATCCCTCCTGGGGCAGGCTGCTCAGGGATAAAGCAAAACCGCGCACGCCGTGTCCGGGCACCGACGGCACAGAATTTATACAGAACTTGTGTTCTGCTAATTTGCGGTGCTTGATCAAACGTTATCTGACGGTGGGTGTGAGTGAGCAGGCAGGGAAGCAGCAGCCTTTCCATAACAAACAGTCAAAAGGAAAGCAGGTCTCTTTTAATTACATTTATTTCGTTATGATTACATTTTAATTGTTATTCTTGCACTGAAGGAAGGCAGAGAAATAAGGTGGTAAATGTGGAGATGAATAGCTCTTATGGTCAGCGCAAAGTGGCTTATCTTCTTCTAAAGGTTTATGACCTGCAAAGGGAGAAGGAAAGCTTCAGAAAGCCCAAGGACAGCCGTTCTGCACAGGCAGATAAGTCTTCTGGTGGGTCTGCCTGTCTGCCGTCAGCTCTCCCTGTGCAAAATAGAAAGGCTAAAACATCCCCACTGACATTATGGCAGGAATGGGGTGAAGCCACCGTCCCCCGGGGGTGCAGGCAGGCAGGGCTGGCCCGAAGGGCTGTCGTTTGTGCTGGTAATTACAGCGCTTTCCCTCGCTCTCCCTTTCATCTATTAGATAAAGCGCTTGCAGCTGGAAGATCCCAGCCGGCGTGCGCAAGAGCGGCTGCAGAAAAGCGCACCGAGCCGCTACAGAGCACCCAGCCGCCGGCCACGCTTCTGAGCTGCTCCAACACGGGGCCATATTTTGGGACGCAAAGACCAGCAACCCGCTTTTCACTGAAGAGGGTGTAGATATGTATCTTTAGGAATAAATGCAGCATGCAGTCAGCACGCTGCCTGGGCACAACGGGGATGGCCACGCTCCCCAGCCAGGCAGGGAAGCAGCCTAGGGCAGTGGGAGCATCTCCCCATCTCTCCATCACAGAGAGAGCAGGGGCTGGAATTTCACTCCAGCAATGCAAGAATAATATATATGATCAAAAGGCCTGTTTTTTTTCTGGGGATTGTGAGTCTGCTGAAGGTTTGCTGTAGGAAATAAGAGGAGAAGAGCTGTTTTGGAAAGGCTGGAGTGCCTGAGAAATGGCAGCGATGCACCCCTCTATTTTTGGATAGCTTTCTGTCAACGGCAGCCTGTAGTTTGCTAACCAGCTTCTGATGTTTTAAAACATGGTGCTAGTCACAACTGAAAGTTTGCAAGGGCCTTTTTGTTGCATTTAATTGGAAGAAGTGTTTTTAGGGGCTTTTTGAGCACAAATGAATTGATACATCCTCTTGCCTCGACCTGATGAACAGGGATGAAAGCAGAAAAGGGACAGACTGGGGGGCCTGTGGGCTGGAGAAGCAAGAAGCCACCTTCACATGCGCTCGCCTGTACTTGTGGGTGTTTTAACGGGGCCAGCCCCTGCCATGGCCCCAGTAAACCAGCCACAAGCAGAGGTGAGGGCTGCAATCCTGGGGATGTGAACGGGGTGTTCAAGAGCAGCACCGAAGCGGCTGCGGCCAGCGATGGCTGCAAGTGTGGCTCGCTGCTGGCTCCTTCCCGCTGCCGTCCTGGTCTGTGCAGAGCTCTGCTTCCTTTCATGTAATCAACAAATTAGGTTCTGTAATTTACCTTACAAACAAGATGCTCATACGCTCACTCCCTCCTTTTTTTTTTTTTTTTTTAGAGGTTTAGCAAGCAAACAGTGGGAGACCAAAGAATTAAAGCCATAAAGTAATCTGCATATAATCAGTCATTACCATGAATCAAACCCTCCTTCAGTTCAGCTGGTTATTATTTCCCTGATAATGTAATTCTCTGCGCTGACAAAACTAGGAAATGCTCATTTTCACCAGAATGGCAAATAATTTCCCGCTGTGAATATAATACTGTATCAAGCAGTTTAGTGACCACATTAATCCAGCTAATGAAATTTATGGGGAATATAAGGACTATTAAAAATGGAGAGAAAAACCTGCAAAAGTAATCACCCCCATGCGCGTGGGGAGGGGAGGATATTTTGCCAGCAAACTTCTGTTAAACACCTTCCTACAGGTGTCACTGACTGTGCCGATGCTGGGAGTTGACGTGGATGACGGCGGGGTGTTCCAGAAGGATTTTTGTTTAGCCCGAACGCAGGGTGACGGCCACGTGCGGCTGCAGCCATGAGAATCCCTTCGATTTTCCCTGGTGGGACCCACTCAGGCCTTGTGGCAGCCGGCACCGTGGCCACCGCTGGGGCAGTGCCTCAGCCCCCACACTCCCAAAAATGCCCCCTGGTTGCAGGGGATGTGAAGTCAGCGTTGCCGCAGCTGTGGGGAGCGGGCTGGCTGCACCCCACGTTCGCAGACCCTCGCATCCCAGGATTTCGCACGCTGCAGAGATGTGGCAAGTCGGCGGAAAGTTTCAAAAATCAGGAGGCATCCAAGCTCGGCCTGAAAATCCCTGGGATTCAGGGTGGTAACTTTTCCCTGTGACCTTAGAGATCTCCATCAGAGAGATCCCTGCAGGAGCCACCTGGGAAGCCCAGATATGTTCGGCTGCTTCCAGAGCTGGGCTCTCCCTGTGGGGGGGACAAGGGCTGAGTCGCTGCTTTCTACCTCTGATTCATCCGAAGATGAATCATCTGCACCGAAACTCCTCCTGGCAGGCGCTGGGGTACAGCAACCATGCAGCGAACAAAGTATATAGACGCAAAGGAGTTATCCTAATGTTTTCTTCTAATTAATCACCACTGAATTACTGCCAGGAATCCCACCGGCCAGCAAACGATGCCGGCTCATGGGCAACACCTCTCTCTTTTGGGAGCATTGCTAACTTCTTTGTGCTTTTAAAACCCAGAAGACACAACCCTCTCTGGGGCACAGCGAGGGAGGGCAGCCCCCAGACCGGGCTGCTTGGTGGGTGCCCCCCATCCCTGCACGGGGCCATGTTGGCCACACGTCCTGCTGGCGATGCCTACAAACTGGTTTTGGCTTTGCCGAAAGGCAGCTGGAAAATTTCAGCCTACACCGTTTGCTTGGCACGAAGGGGGAGCGTTAAAGCTACAGCGGCGTGCTGACAGCCGGGCTGCGCGCTGCTTTCTCATGAGGTTAGAAGTCTTGGGCAGTTTGCTGGAGTTTTTTCTGGCTGGTACTGAAATGCAAAATCAAGCTGTGATAATACGGCACTGAGCGTGGATGCTCGCTCCACGGGAGCGACTGGGGGGGCCCCAAGGAGTTCTGTTCTGAGATTTTTCAATTGTGGTGAAGCAAATGCCTCGCTGAGGAGTGGAAGTGGCTAACACGCAGTGTAGAATCGCACTGAAGGGAGATAATTTTTGAAGCTTTTCTTGGATGCTGCCATGAAGCTGTGGTAAAAACTCACAGGTTTTGCAAGAGCAAACACTGTTATTTAAAGGCATTAAAATGGGGGGAATGGAAAATGGAAAGAACTTGTCTGTAGGGGGCCCTCAGCTATCTTGTGTCTGAAAGTGAAGCTATTGAACTATCAGAGAAAGAAACGCAAGGAGGGGAATATTCAGCCCTGTTTGGCGAGAGACACTTGATACCTGCTCTGATCGGTACCCAGATGTTTCCCGTTGCTAAAAGGAAGGTAATGGGACAACTGCCCAGAGCCTGCAAATACTCTAAAAATAAGAACTTCAAAGAAATGGGATGGATGCAATTTTCTTTAGAGGCTGTTACTGATGCTACTGTCAGGGGCTGCTGGCAGTCGGGGAGCACAAGCGATGACTAACATGGCAGAACCCATTCTCCAGGAAAAAGTGTTATCGGGGGGGGAGTAGGGGAAGACATCTGCTCGCAGTGTGGCAGGGATCAAAGAAAAATCACGGGGGCTGCGCAGTATCGGGGCTGGCACTCCAACAGGTGCAGGGCTACGCAGCTCCAGCCTCGTGGGGTCTGCTCCGTGCCTCAGCGCCCGTTTCCCAGGGCTTTTCCATGTGTCCTCTTCTAGCAGCAGCTGGAACGGGGACGGTGTTCCCGTCCCCTGCCTGCTCCTCCGTGGCTGCCTGGTGGTGTGCTGCCAGGCATCCATTAAGCCCTCAGAGGTGACAGCCAAGTCGCTCACAGGAGCGTTCCCTGCACGTGTGCTGTCAAAAAAGCAGGTTCCTGAGTTGCCAGAAACCTGCTTTTTAAGCACTGAGACCTACCGCAGCTCATTAGGGCTGGATCGGGTGAGGGAGTGCTGTCCCAAACAGCTCAAGGGGCAGATGGGGGAACTAACGTCTACCAGGGGCTGGTGATGTGCCCAAGAAGGAGTTGGGCAATCAGTAAGGTCTGTCCCAGCTGCAGCCACAGAGGGTGTGTGAAATGTCTCCCACGGGCAGGCTACTTGCCCCCGAGAGTCATTCAAGTGGGAAAAGTAGTTACGGGTGGAAAGGAGAGGGAAAAAAGCAGCTGGGCAGCCCCCAAAAGGGAGACCGCTGTTGCTGCCCCTGGCCTCTAGTTATGAGTCCTCTCCCAGGGTTTACTCTTGCCACCTGCAAAAGAGAATGAGCGAGTAAACCTCTCTCACTCTAACCTGTAGCTGAGGATCCAGAGCAGACACTTGATGGAGCTCAAGTTGAATTTCCACCAGATCTTTTGCTGATGCAGACCTGGGCTGCAGAGGCTGTGCTGAGGCTTTGCCTCCACGTCTCTCCTCTGGGAACTGCTCTGGTTTGTGCAAATGCTGGGTTTTGGGGCTCTGACTGCTGACACGATCCTGTACTTCTATGGGTACGCTGCTTTGAGCTAGCAACTGTGCAGAGAGCCGTACCCGGCTGTCAGGCCGGGGTTTCTGCACGATGCTCCAAAGCTGGTGTTGACACTCCGTCCCCACGGTAATGTGTGGGCTGGGGAGACCGAGATGTGGGAGCCCACTACAGAATCTGTGTTTCTGTCTGCATCCTCAGGGCTCACAGCCACCAGGTAAGGCGAGCGGGGATGCGCTTCAGGGGTGGCAGCTGCATCCAAGGCGAGATGGTCTCAGCATCGTGGAGAACGTCCATCGCAACACACCTGGGGCCATGGGTACCTGTTTGAACGCTCAGGTCCCCCGGCACCTTTTGAAGCCGACTCTGCGTCAGTCTGTGCGTTCGTCAGGCGATGGTGTGTCAGCGTCCAGCCGAATGCCGAGGAGTGCACCTCTGTGCCACACGCAGGGAAGGATGATTTTATTGACTAAAGGTCTTTTTAAAATGCCTCCTGCTTTTTTAATCCCAATTTAACAGGAGAGAACATAATCCCTTAATGATATCTAGTATCTAATGGCTGCTGTTCACAATACACCACTAGAAAAAGAACCAGAATTATGTCCCTCTGTAATTTTTGTTTCTTCAGTACTTGTTCTCTTCCATTTACCTCTTTATTTTTGGTCTGTCCATGATGGCTGCGTCATTGCTACTACTTTATCTTTTGATAAAAAACCCGAGTGACCAATTTTGCACCTCCCTAGCCATCTGCTCTGGTTCTGCCACCAAGTACCTTTTGTTTCTTCTTTCTACGCTTTTTATTTTGTTCTTTTTTCCCCCATTTTGCAGTAGGAGGTAGATAGTTTTTAACTGTTCCAGATTACAGTTCAAGAAAGGTGTGAAGTTGAACAAAGGTTTCTCTTCACTTATATTAATATTACTGACACGTTAATTTTGTGGCAGACTTTGAGCCTTTGATGTTAACCAGCTGCTGTAAATGTACAGAAGTAAACAACAGACTCTGTAAACAGTTCAATACAGACGACTTGATTTAGTACCTTACAAGACAAAGCAATCAATAATCTATTACGCATGTAATCACAGGCATGAATAGCCCAGCAGCCCTCTGCACAGCATTCCGCCAAATGAGAAGGGCAGTAGGAGACCACACAAATCACTGAGATTGCAAATGCATTGCTTGGAGTAGATCTATAAATGCAAATATTCAAATTCAACAATCATCTCTCACTACTAGTGAATCATGCTATGGCTATCTGGAGACTAGTTGCTATGGCAGAAAGCTGTAGCGGTGGCAGAAGGCCAAGAATCCCGCCTTTGAGATGTTAACTGAATTTAACTCTTGACTTTTCTCAGACAAGGTTCATTACTCCGTGTGACTGTGTCATATTAAATGAGTGCTTTGTCTGCCCTGGGTACCAGTTTGGAAGGGATATTATTAATCACCAGGACAGCGAAGCAGGTCATTATCAACCATTTGTCAATAAGGATTTTTTTATACCTTCAAGTCCAATATGTGATAGCTGCAGTATGTAAGGGCCTTTTTGCTTTCATTTCTTTTCATTTTCTTCTTTAATTCCTTTTTCTTTTTTTTCTCTTTTTTCTCTTTTCTTTTTTTCTTTTCTAACTTGTCTCCTTGCTTTAGGGAAGTTATATCCTGTTCACAGCACCTGGGCGCCCTCGGAGCATACCTACAGTGCAGGTGCAACGGTGTGATGAGATCCAAGGAAACACCTAGATTAAACACCACCAAATTTTAAGCAGCAGTGCATCTGACATCTTTTCTTTAACACTATGATGAGCTATTAAGAAGGACATGTGCTTTGAAAGATAACTGAGAATGGCAGAATAAACCAGATGGTGTTACTGTGAAGACAACTATCAAAGAGAATAGCATATAGGGAAGAACTGCATCCATAGTTATAAAGATGCAGATTCACAAATTGTGACAATCACTTTTCTCCCACAAGCACAGCAAAGGCACTACTGTTGCAGTGGAGAAAGTTTGAATATAGTAGGCTATGTACAAAATTATAGTGGAGGCTGAGATGGTGACAGTAAAGGTGGAAGGGCTGCTGTACGGTATTTCTGCTCCAGTCTGTACCTCTGGAGTTTTGCCCAGTCCCCAAAATAGCTCATTAACTACATGCCCCTGTAAACTGTTCTGTGGCCTGCAGAACATTTCATGTTCTACCTTCAGAAATCTCATTCTGACTTTCAACACTTGTTTTCCTCTGTTACACAGTTCTATCTTTCAGGAATGAGTTGGCAAGGTAAGAGTGTTCTCGCAGTCTCTCATGCTTGCCTTCTCAATAGGCTTTGACTACGTCCTCAGAATTGAAGGAGTTATTCCAGAGAAGGGAAACACGAAAGCCCTGCACAACATGCAATACACTGCTAGAGAGCACTTAAAAAAATGACTTTGCAACATCACCCATGTTCTTTGTCATCTTTCATTAACCATGATTTCGACTGCTGCATCTCCCCTTCTCTTCTCAAGATACATTGATGGTAAAGTGTTTTTAAAAAAACAACTCTAAATCATATAAGCCACAAGCTCCCAATTTCGTATTTTTTTTTTAAACTAATGGATCACAGTAAGATTTCAGCTTTTTTTTGTAGTTATGCATATAGATATCATTTGATGACACACATTTTCCTGTTTAACAGGGGTCCTTAGATCAGGTGAGAATATTTATTGTAACTTTGTAGACCACAGATTAAATCTTTGAAATTCAAGGATCCCTCAGGTATACCAGTGAAAAGCAGGCTTCATTGAAAAAGCAACAGCCAGGAACATTTAAAATGAACCATTTATTAAATCAAACTGTTATTTTAACAGTTACATAAGTTACACAGCATGTTTAAGTCAAAAGATTTCACAAGGAAAAAAAATTAAATTTTTATTATGCAGGCAAAAATAGTACCACACAATATGTACCTGGGAGGGAAGAAGGGAAGGGGAATCTCTAAACATTCAAATAAGGCCATAATTATTTAAAAACAACAATAAAACAATAATAAAACTCCCCAAAGATCCATTTTCCTTTCAGTGTGTTCAGTGCTGCTAACTATATGTACTTTTAGTGTACAGATGTAATCGAGGCAGTGATATCTTGATAGCTAGTAATGTTTTAAAACACTATCAGAAGTGGAATAAGGCTCATTAGTACATACAGCTGCCCTTGGAATGTCAATCTCAGTTGCCTTCATTAACTTAAAATTCACAAAGTGCACAGTTAAGATATGCCAAAAAATTGAAACTGCTACTCTACCAACAGCTGCCCATGCTTAATACTTAGTGGTCTATTGGAACAAAGTATGTTCTTTCAAAAAAGAAGTGTAAGAAAAGCCACTGAAAACATTTAGTTTCAAAGATGCACTAGGAGCTTTTTGTAAACTGAAAAGTAGAAAAACGTGGATTAATTATGTAAAGAAAAGAATACAAAAACCACTAGAAATGACCATCAAACTTTCAAAGAACAAGCACCACAATGGACATTAGCATTCGATTTTGCAGTGTACAGCAATGTAATAATTTTACTCTAACCAATCCACTTCATCAAATTCTGAGTCATCTTCCGAATCACTGTATTCCACAGCAATGCGACGAGAAAGTATAGTAGCAACATCATTCTCAATGCGCTCATGTTTAGCTTCTTGTTCACGTTGCTCTTCAACTTTGCGTAGCTGAATACCTAAAGAACATCAAATCACAAACATGTTACTCTCCTCCTTTATCATTATACAAAGTATTTACCTCATGATTCACAAAATGCTTTGCAAGCAAAAATGAAGGCTGAGGACATTGTCCTCCTCAGATGAAAGTTCTCTGTCAAAGTTTTAAAGAGAGGAATGTCAGAATTGCAACAGCAGACTAGATCATCAGTCCTTCCATCATAATATCCTGCTTCTGATTTCTGATTAAAAATACACCCACATTTTTAGTACCATTGTAAGTGATTAAGCCATTTATATTATTTGCATTTCCAGACACTTTCTGTACTCTCTCTTCATGATTTCAATTAGAAGTTATAGCTATTTGAGTATCCTAACAAGATAGGACTTCTTGTAACCCAGCTTTGATTATGTAATGATCTGGTCTGGGATGACGTATTACTTAAAGATCAATCAGAAAGGAGAAATAACACATCCCAACAGTATGAGAAAGTTAAATCCAGTAACTTAGTTAAAAACATGACAGAGATTATATATTTTGGTTTTATACCCACGACACCGCTGTTGCCAAGTGACAGGCAACACACGCACAGGTCCTTAGGTGAGATTTAAGCTGTAGTAACTTGAGCCTTTGTTTCTTGTGCAAGACTTGGTCAAAAGCATTTTCAGGAATCACCTGACCTATACCAGCAGGCTCTCCTTTATTAGGTTTTTCGCTGACATTCTCTACTAATGTTCACGCACCACTGCTGTACTCAACTGTTGTTGATACTTCTTTAGATTCAATGATGTTATCAATTCATGTGCATATAGATGCTTCAAAAATATTTTGAATTAGTATTATAGCCTATCTACTGATATTACAGTACCATACAGATTCTGTACTGGGTTGCAGGTGCAGGGGAAAATCAGAACAATGTAGTACTTGAAATATTTGAGAAAGATTAACTATTCAAAGATACCACACAGTCAAACAGCAGCACTCACAGTGCAGTGGGGATTTTTCTGGCCGTAAGCACATAAGCTGAAAGGTACAGCTTGTACATACAGCTCCTTGCTAGATCAGCAGGAAAACATTGCCCTGCACCTCCGCCATTCGCTTGCATCCTGCCAGCGGGGAACCTTGCAATGTAAAGACTACTCCACTGCCGTGTTGAGACGTGTCAAGATTAGATACTTAACAGCTTTAAGTCTTAAGCAACAATTTCTGAATGTCATTTATCATAGAATCATAGAATGGTTTGGGTTGGAAGGGACCTTAGAGATCATCTAGTTCCAACCCCCCTACCATGGGCAGGGACACCTTCCACTAGACCAGGTTGCTCCAAGCCCCATCCAACCTGGCCTTGAACACTGCCAGGGATGGGGCAGCCACAGCTTGTCTGGGCAACCTGTTCCAGTGCCTCACCACCCTCACAGTGAAGAACGTCTTCCTTACATCTGACCTAAATCTACCCTCTTTCAGTTTAAAACTGTTACCCCTTCTCCTATCACTACACTCACTGATAAAGAGTCCCTCCCCATCTTTCCTGTAGGCCCCCTTTAGGTACTAGAAGGCTGCTATAAGGTCTCCCCGAAGCCTTCTCTTCTCCAGGCTGAACAACCCCAACTCTCTCAGCCTGTCCTCATAGGAGAGGTGCTCCAGCACTCTGAGCAACTTTGTGGCCCTCCTCTGGACTCGCTCCAACAGGTCCATGTCCTTCTTATGTTGGGGACCCCAGAGCTGAAGGCAGTACTGCAGGTGGGGTCTCACCACAGTGGAGCAGAGGGGGAGAATCCCCTCCCTCAACCTGCTGGTCACGCTGCTTTTGATGCAGCCCAGGATGCAATTGGCTTTCTGGGCCACGAGCGCACATTGCTGGGTCATACTCAGTTTTTCATCCACTAATACCCCCAAGTCCTTCCCCGCAGGGCTGCTCTCAATCCATTCATCATCCAGCCTGTATTTGTGCTTGGGATTGCCCTGACCCATGTGCAGGACCTTGCGCTTGGCCTTGTTGAAATTCATGAGGTTTGCATGGGCCCACCTCTCAAGCCTTCAAGTTCCCTCTGGATGGCATCCCTTCCCTCCAGCCTGTTGACCGCACCACACAGCTTGGTGTCATTGGCAAACTTGCTGAGGGTGCACTCAATCCCACTGTCCATGTCGCCAGCAAAGATGTTAAACAGTGCTGGTCCCAATACCAACCCCTGAGGAACGCCAGTTGTCACTGGTCTCCACTTGGACATCGAGCCGTTGACCACAACTCTTTGAGTGCGACCATCCAGCCAATTCCTTATCCACCAAGTGGTCCATCTGTCAAATCCATGTCTCTCCAATTTAGAGACAAGGATGTCATGTGTGACAGTGTCAAACGTTTTGCACAAGTCCAGGTACCTGACGTCAGTTGCTCTTCCCTTGTCCACCAATGCTGTAACCCCATCATAGAAAGCCACCAAATTTGTCAGGCACGATCTGCCCTTAGTGAAGCCATGTTGGCTGTCACCAATCACCTCCTTATTCTGATATCACTTATATGTTGTTGTAATACACTGATACATGATCAAAATTCCAATGCAAATTGATCTGTTCTGCTTTTATGTAACAGTCTGTGAAAAACAATGTTTTGGTCTTCTACACAATCTGTGGGTTATCAGAAATAGCTACATTTTCAGGTAAACAGAAATGAAGAGATAAGCTCTGCAGATCATCTATAAACACATGTACTTTTTTTTTTTTTTTAAATCTAACTTCCACAGAGAACCAGTTTTGCCATCCAAACTAAACATCTGATAAGTGCAATTACAAATTGAAAAAAATCTGTCTACTTGGCAATGCATACACTGTAGAGAATAGAAAGCAGAAACAGACTTAAGATGCATACCTCTAAACTAACTTCTTACACATGTAAAATATTCCATCTCTCAAAGCTAAAGTGTATTTAGCAAGTTTCTGAGACTGTTCTTTTTGCCCCTTAATAGCCAAACATTACCTTTCCGTATTGCTTCCAGCAGAACGCTTCTAGCATCACTGATTACAGGAAGAGTTGAAGGATGGCGTTTGGGTTCAGGAGCAGGAATCACTTGGGATGGTGGAGATGGAGGCATTAGGGGGGCATGAGGGCCAGGGACAATGGTTGTGGGAGGAGGGTGCAGAACAGGAGGAGGGTGAGAAAGGGCTGCAACTGTGACAGGAGAGGAGGGTCGAATGCCAGGAGGAGGCAAGGGAGGAGGTGGGGGTGGTGGAGGAAGTCCCTGTACTTCAGCTTGTGGAGGAACTGGGTGAACTGGTACAGCTTCGCATACTTGGGCAGCTCTAGTGACAGGAGGAGAGGGTTGTGCTAGGGGAGGAGCAATTGGAGGTGGAGCTGGATGTAGGACTCCAGGAGCTATCTGGAGAGGAGCTGGTGGAGGTGGCACAGCTGGGGCTTGCAGAGCCGCTGTGGGAGGGGGTGGGGGAGGTGGGACTGGGGGTGGAGGGGTGGAAGTCATTGCAGCTCTTAATGATGAAGTTGACAAAGCAGATGGAAGAGGCGGCGGTGGTGGAGGAGGAGGAGTGGGGCTCACAAACACTGGTGTTCTGCCTGTTGCTGGTGACTGAGGACGATTTTCTACCAAGCCAGTAGTAGAACTGAAACAACCAATAACAGGACAAAGTTATTAGAGCTGGAGAGTGGAAAAAATAGTAATAGATTCACTTCTGCAACTTAAGAATATTGAATGCTGGGCATTAAAGAGCATTATGTACTATAATGATTTCAAGGTATTCATACCTCATATACAAGGAAACCTAATTCTAAGTATGGAGTATGCATCAGTCTTCCAACAGACCTCTGCTCAAATTCAGCTATTAACCAAGTTTATGCTCTTATACAAACCTGCATCTTTATCAGAGGTTTCCTATACTATTATAATTCTCCCCTCCCATCTCTAAGTAAATTTAAGTTATTTTTCTGAAGTAAGCGAACTAGCGGTTGATTAACTGCTTTGATTCACTGAACTTTAAAAACAAACCAAAATATTACAAGTGATGAGGGCAAGTTACATTTGAAATACATATTTAAGGTTTGATGACAAGATGAGTAAGGCTCATATCAAAGGTCGTCAATTCTATGTACAGAGTGGTACATTTATATGCTAGATACTCATAATAGTGCAATGAATAGGTGAAATGAAGAAAACAAAAGGGAACAGTAAAATTATTTTCCTGAAACGCCACCAGAGGATTTCTTTCAGCTGTTGTGGAAAATTAATCTAAAGAGCTATGCATTTCTGTGTATAATCTCCTGAACACTAAAAAGACATTCTTTTCAAGAGACTAATATCTTGCCGATATAACAACTGCGTCTGAATTAACTGTCCTCTATTCCAAGTTTTATGTACCTGACCATAAAGTAAGACTTTGGGTATAAAACAACCAACAGGGAAGTTACAACCAGATCCTCACTCTAGAAAATACTCTAAGTATGTATGCAGTTCTGGAAAGGTACAGGGAAATAGAAAACAGAAACACTTGGGGGAAGAACAACAACAACAAAAAAGCACTTAAAATTTGGCCAACATGATCAATACATAGTTTTGACAGCTGACTGTCTTACTGCAATATATTCTTCCTTTCATGTAGGCTGAAACACAGCTCAGTTGTACAAATTTCAGATTTCCAAATTTCCAAAATTCCAAAGCTAAATCCTGAGATTCCAACATCTTTCACAGAAACATCTTCCACACAGTTGTCTTGCCATTTAACTGAGAAGGTGACACAGTCACAATACTAATGGCAAGATGAGGCCTGTCTCCACAATGGCACCCTATGGGGTTTAGATGCTGAGCTTTCTCTCCAACTCCTGTGTGGCCCTGCAGCTGCAGACATGTCAGGGCTGTGGACTGATGTAACCCCTAGGATGTATGTACTGCCTGGGCTGCACGGATATAATACTAATGACTATTAGTGGGGTGGTGGAAAATTAAAACTCCCCATTAAATCTGCATGTGGCTTGACTACTTCATACCTAACACAAGGAGGCACAGGTTTCACATCTCCTGCTCCATGCATGGGAGGTGGTGGTGGTGGCTCATGTGGTCTGACCAACACTCGCTCTTCAGCTCTGTTCAGAAGTTCAGACATCTGGCTATAGGGTAATGCAGAAAGCGAATATGATCCATCCATATGGTCCACATATGCTTGAGATCTGCAGGAAAATAGTGAAAAATGATCCAATGTAACCTTTAGTAAAAGTAAGTATTAGTGCCCTCAGCTACTGTTCTGTGCTTCAGTTTGATTTCTGACTTCAAGTATCTTCTCTGCACCAATGCTGCATATTGTACTTCATGGCTTTTTAATAATTTATCCCACTTTCCATGCCACTGCTTCTAGCAGCTCAAGGGTTTAATGATTTTGACAGGTATATCAGACAATTTCTACACTATGTGTGTGATCTTAGTGTTTATTAGTCACATTATTTTGAGTTAAGTAAACATAGCAATGCAATCAGAAATACACATATACCAGAGTGTATTATGAAACAGACATTATACTCAGTAATTGTTTCTGCTCCTCGATCCCTATTTATATGCAACCATATTCTTTTATAACATTCATGAAACATCCACTGATGTTACAATGGTAGAATTTACAACTAAATAATTTAGCTGAACTTCTGTCAGAGGATCTATATTCCAATATATATGGAGAACTCACTACTTTAAACCTTATAATTAATACTCTTTTATGGTGTGCTTTTGGCCAGCAAAGGATAGGGATGTAACTATTTTTTCGAGGACAGTAAATACTTTTTAATTAAAAAAAACCCCAACCCCCAAAAACCATACCCCCAAACCTCCTAATATTACTTGTCAGCCCTCTTTCCTATCAGATGTTTCTCGGCTGGCAAAATGGACTTGGTTTTGCACAAACACCAGAAGCGTAAACACAGCAGGTGTTTACCATGTCAAATGGTACTTTTAGCCACCAGCAAAGACGTGCTGTGAAATGAGAATCCAACAGGTTGGATTTTGTAATAGACTATAACCAGAAATGTCAATCAAATCTTGAATTTGCTCAAGAGTAAAGAGAAGCTCAGCGTTCTCATTTGAGTTCCAAGCGGACCTTTGTTCACATCACACCCACCATACAGTCTTGGCAGTGTCCGCTTAAGAAAAATCAAGAGACTGGAATAATAGGGATTTTGTAGGTCAAGGCTGGAATGTAGTGACACACCTGGGTGCAAGCTTGCAACAGTGACAGTACACCTTCCTCAAGGAGCAGATGACAACACATCCTCAAGGATACAATGAATTCCAAGGATATAAGCTACTCTTAAAAATAATAAGATAATAACTACTCCTTTAAGGACACACTGACTAAGTATTTTAAAACTGAGTTTTGATTGAGCTAAATCAATGATTTCCAGTGCATTTCAAGAATAGCAGTAGCATCTCATCATTTACCATTTCTCAAGCATGTTCACTATGTAGTATGAATATCTGTACTTCAAGGATAGAAAAAATAAGAAGAAACCTTGATTCAAAATGTGAAGCTGGGCCATTAGCAACTTCAATGTGCTTATGTAAGAGGTTAGCGTCATCTTCTGCGAGCTCCGGACCTTGGGCTAACTTCTGCCACTCTCTCCGTCTGTCATGAGGTGCCCTTGGCACTTTTTCTGGTTCATGAGGGCGATCTAGATTTTTCTGCTGTAGGAGAGTTGTGCAAACAAAACTGACAACTAAGACAGTGTTTTTAACTAGTTGCATTTAAACATCAGCCACAAAATAATGAAAAACAATCCCAATTCAAGGGCAAGAAAAATTTACTTTCAGTTGAAATATGATGCGTAAACCAAAAAGACTTGTAAAAGGTGGAAACCTCAGTCTAGTGGGTAATTAGCTGAATAATACAGAGAAAAATAACTGTGTAAGTAGCTTTTCATTCTAAGTCTGAAATGAAATTATGAATCCAACACTTATATTTACTGTCTCCATGTATGAAATATACAGAATAATGGTGAAACAAAAAAGTAGCATTACCTTTGCAAAAGTGTTTAATTTTAAAATATAAACATTCTATTCCTACTGATTTCTTTCTAGTTTAGAGTAAACATATCTATCAGAATGTCGTTCAAGCTTTTTCACCTGTGAGACTGTCAGAATTTTGTATTATGAAAGAGCGTTCCAGTGAAATTCTTTATTCTTGCTGTATTCCTCCTTTTTTCTCCTTTTTGAGTCATTGCTAGAAGACTTACAAGTTTCTGCAAACCTGCTGTTTTTTATATTAAGACAGCATGAAAGCCCTAAGCCCTTCTATATTATTTTATTATTATTACTATTAAATATTTATTTGTTAAAGTTGATGGAATTGAATGAATACAAATAGTTTTAGTTGAATGAAGATGACTCTGTAAAGTTTGGATTGTTATTAATTGCATAACCAAAAATGTACCATACCTGCAAGCAAACCCTTTCCAGGAAAAAACAACCAGAAGCTATATAAAGCTAACACATATACCTTCTGCTTCCTCTTTTCTTTTCTTTTGTCCTCGGTGTCCTGCAACATTTTTTCCTTCCACAGATCAAAGAAGTATGAAGGATTGGTATAAAACTTCAAGCCCTCTTTTCCATCATCCCTGAAATATAGTGATGCAAACAGGGCATACTATTTATTTGACAACACATGAATTCAAACACTAAGGCAGAGGAAAGACATATTAAGGAATACCTAGCATCTCAGACCCTGAAATATTTTACTGAAGAGCATTTGAAAGATGAACATTGACCTCCTGTGCCATCATTCTTTACTATCTTTCCTTGTATTCAAGGTCTTGATTTTAGAAAAGTAACTTTAATGCAAGCTGTAGATAAAAGAGTATCATAAATCAGAGAACTCCCATTCCAATGACTCAAATGTTGCTCTTAAAATAATGAGCAAATCTGTGTGGCTCCTCGTGTTCAACTACTGATTCAAACTGACTTTGGGACAGCAAACAACATTCATTTCCATTAAAGACCTTTCTTTCTACATACCTAACTGCTTATTTTCTTCACATCCAAGAGCATTACACAGTTTAACAAATACAGGTAATAAAAATGGCTTTTTCTTACCATTGTTACACTGAGGTAAAATTTGAGTAAAGTGGAGTGAAGTTTTAAGGCTTATAATGTCTTCTGCTGCCTGTATTCCTCCAGCAGCTTCACAGTTTTCTACTGTGGCTCCTTAAATAATCAAGTGCTATTCAACATGAGCAAGGTGCCTGCATATAGCATCTCTATTACATAAAAGAAGCTAGAAATTGGTTTTGATTAATTGTATTTTACTAACCTGTAAGGGGTGAGAATGTTAAGTGGAGGAGGCTGTTCACAAATGTCATAAGTCTCTTGCAAAGGAATAGGCAGAGTTTTGCGGTCAAACAGCTGTTGATCTTGAATTGTGGAACTCCGGAAAGCTTTCCTCATTGTAATGTCCTGCAGCGACACTGAAAGGGGATATTGCCGTTTAAAAAACCCACCAAAGATAGTTTATTTGGATTAATCTGGAATTGCTTAATGCTGATTAGAATATAAATATTAAGCATTACTCCCAATATTTTATGTGTTTTACAGCAATTATAAATTCATCTAGCACTACTACCATGGGAAGATATTGTCAGATTATGTGAAAAACATGCTCGTAACGTTCTAGCACATTATTCTCTATTTAGCTTCACAAAAAATTTTTACTCACCTGGATAGATACCAGAACTCTGTCTCTCCAAAGTAGTTCAAGCAGATTGCTTACTGTAGCTATAAAATATCATTCTGTAGTTCAGAAGTACCTAATAACATTTACCCACTGCATTTCACAAACTTTTTGGTACTGAAAAATGACTCTCTATCTTGAGGTACAGATTTTACCTTTATACTATCAGCAAGCCAAACTTTGCATGCCTTGCATGTAGGTACAGTTCCACCGAAATGCCAAACCAGCACATCACTTATGCTACTGATATCAGTGAGTTTTAATGGGAGGCGATACTATGTTCCAACACATGAAACTAGTCAAATGTTGTTTTTTAATCAGACTGTTTAATTGAGATGAGACTTCTCTGTTTAATTTAGGTGAGACACCTTGAGGTTTTAAGCACAGTAGTTAGGAATAATCAATTATCTTTATGTAAGATTCAAAGGAAAACAACAGTAGGTGAATGCAATAGATTAAATAGTGATTTGAAATATACTGACTTACTGCTGTTAAAGCCCACGTAATCTTTTTCTACTTCACAATCATTAAAATTTAGAAAAAGATTAATGGAAAAGTGACCAGAACTGATGAAACTTGCACTTTTAATTCTGGAAACAGTCTACCTGTTCAGTCTCATATTTCTCTCCTTCCTTGATCTTCAGTTACTACATCTGTGAAGTCCAGGTGTGTCTCAAGACTAACTTTGCAGCCAGCATTAGACTTCCACTAGATAAAGAAGCAGCCCTTTTCATTGGTTTGGGCTTTTTTTTTTTTTTAAATCACAAACAATACTGAAAACAGTTTTAAGACATACTAGCAAAGAGAGTATTTTCAGCACATGTATTTTACCTATAAATAATTATGTTTATTTTATACAAACAGGTTGATAGTAGTGCCCCTTTACTCAAGATGAGAGGACACCCCCACTTCCATGTCATAAGGGCCTTTGGCAACAATTTTTTAAGAGTGCATCTTTTTAAGCTGAAAGCTGCATTTTACTATGGCTGCTGTAACACATACAAGCGTACACATACGTATGTGCACACACACACACGCAGAGCTGGATTTCTACTGTATGATCACAAAGGGGCAGAAGGCAGGATTTTTTTCAGAGGGCTTGCAATTCCTGGAATGTTCTATCTTCTTACCTAAGCATATTGGCAACATCCTTTGTGAGGCTAAAGATGGGATTTATTTGATTTTCAGTTTGGCTTTTGAAGTTTATAACAGTTGGCAAGGTTGTGTGTTCCTGGAGAAGTTTCCTCCTTTTTACCCTTAGGTTCTATTTCATTACAGTGTCTTTTATTCTTTTTAATACCTTTAATTAGCTGCTCAGAAGCCTTTTAAAGTATGTGAAAGCAGTATTGTAATGTATGAATATCAGCTAGGAGTCTCAATTTCTGCAGGCATTTTTGCACTCATAAAAAACCATATATATTTTGTACCTGTCATGAAGTATAGGTTGTTATTTGCTGGCAAAAGTTCACAGTTGGAAGAACTGGGGTTCACCTCATCTAAAACCCTAGTCTTAGATTCTTTTATACTTCAGCTGCTTTTCCTTTGGGTTGTTGGTTTTACAAATGTCACCAAATGTACTTGTTCAGAGTTTCTTGGCAATCTTGCAAGTCTTTAAACTGTCTGTCACTTACTGGAGACTATGCCAACAAAAACAAAAGTTAGTATACTTCTTTTTGAACCTGTGTCCATTCTGAAGGCAATAAAGTAAATTAATTTATTGCAATAAATAAAGACAGTTCTTTGTTTTAATATTAAAATGCTCATAGAGTATGTGACATGTACACTGTTCTATAAACTCTTTATTATCATTCCTTGATCTCTTCAGTGAGCAAACGCAGCCGGTCTAATTGATAATCTCCATTTTCTTGTTTAAATATCCACTTTTAAAAAACAGGTAAAAGGGGATAACACACCTGAGGATAATCAATCTCCAACAATAAGCATAGATTACTTTCTCTTTAAAACTAAGCTACGTAGCAAAGGTCTTCAGAGAAAACATACACTGTGGAGTTTCAAACAGCTAACAGCATTTCCTGCACTGATATCCAATGACCGGCATTCACGGAAAAGCGTGCCATTATTCAGAACAACTGACTACATTACGGCAACATTACTAAGGAAATGAAAGAACGTGGCACACAAAGTACTGAGAATCATGACACCGATATAACTTGCCTACAGACAGGGATCAGGTAAATCCCATGTGGCAAGCACAGCGTAATCCTGGGCTGTGCACAGTTTGGCTTACAAAGCCATTTGTTTAGCTTGCCAGCTGGCTAAGAAACAGAAGCCCTGTGTGGCTTGCCACCTCAGGGGGGAGAATACGTGAAAACCTGGCTGGTCATCCAGCCACTTAGCTTTGGCTGATTGACAAACTGGCACAGCAAGAGGACAGATCAAGCAAATTGGATGTATGAATTCAGGTGTGAGAAGAGATGAGACACTGAAGGAGGAGTTGGAAATGATGCAGGTATTTGACTTGATGCTGATAAATTTAAGCTTCCAGTTGCCTAATTCCTAACCTTCGTATAGCCCAAGATCACAAATTTCATATGGATACATTTTCCTGAAAGTCCATCTGCTGCAACACTTGTGTTTACTGCAATGAACAAAATATGGGGTCTGAAATAATTTCCTTAAATGTTGAGATGTTCACAAATTAAGTTAAACATTCATTCAACAATCTGAACAAATGCCAGTTTATCTGTAGTGTGTCTGTTGTTTGGGTTGTACGAAAAGAACTATTGTATGAGCCAGTCTAACCTTCTGTACATGACAATATTTTCCACATAATTGAAATTTATCTCTGTCAGAAAGCTAAGCTACCAAACTTCTGTACATTTGCCTTTGAAAAAGAGATGCCAGTCCATTTTTATTTGTAATCAACAATGAACTGGGAAAAAGAAAAGGTATTTAAATTGCACTCTAGTAAGATACAATAACTGGATTTCTTTCGGGCTGAACTACAAATTAAATAAAAGAACACATCAGTAATATATATCCATAATAACGTTTTACCTCTTGTTAAGCATCTCATTAAACTGCAATCCCCACTTTGTAGTAAAAGTCAGGTGAGGAGCACATAAGCGTATTGACAGAAAGTAGCTACTTTTACATTTCAAAGGTATTAAATATTAACATTTTATTTAACCTCACCAGAAGAAAAAAACCTGTTATTAGATTTTTTAAATTCTTTTAAACTCACTCCAATGTACAATTTACGATGAGGTTCTAGGCCAAAAAATGCCATTCTCCTAAAGGTGGTAACTAAATAAATAATATATATTCCTTTTAAAAGTTTGTGCTCTCAACACTTTCTGCAGAATTTCATCCTGACAGCTTTTAAGACCATGAAATCTTGAATGGCACAGCTATGACTCCTTGAAGAACTGAATGACTATGGGAAATTATATACAAATCAATGAACTCACTTGCCCACAATTCCCTTTCTCTGTTCAAAATCTTACCCAGTGATATGAAAAGTGCAGGGAAGAAAGAATGACAATATCAAATGAATAACTTAGTAATGAGATTCCACTTAAAGGTAATTAATTGGGGGGGGGGTGTGTAAAAATTCTCTTCAGATAAAGATTTGTGTGATTCAGTTCCTAAAGATGATGCCATCCCAAAGTCTGATTTCTATTTCATACGTATGTTTTTTTAACGATTATCCATTTCAACAATGCCTAGAATTGCACATGTATTAGTTTTCTCTGCCATCAGAATACTTCTTATGTCACTGCAGGTTTAATAGTTGCTAAGCAGAGAGACTACTTCTGCAGAACAGAAACTACTCTCCTTTGGGCTTGTCCCCAACACAAGAAATTAAAATTTTCTGAAATACTGATTTAAAAAAATCCATAAAAGCTCAAGCACTCTTTGGATGGAGAATGTATGTAGCTTCACTACTATGTAAACAAAGAGAAGGTGTAAATGTTAGAGCAATCATTTTAAGAGGACTCAGAAGCTGTTTTAAATGCAGCGTGTAGAACCAGGGAGCCCCGAGCAGCCCGTTAGGGAACATGTGAATCACCCAGCTGCATCAAGCAGTGAATCTGCTGGTGAGTCTCAACAAAACCACCATATTATTTACCAAATGACATTTTGTCCAGATCCCTCTTTTTATATACAAAATACAAATTATACAAAATCACGGCTTTACCACTGAACTATTAAGCCTTGGACACACTAATTTAAAACTGATTTACTTAATAAATAATCCATAAATTGAATCAAGGGCTAAGAAAATTGGAGAAAAAGCATGGAGAGCAGTTGGAGCTCAGCCCATCTGCACAGATCTTTGAGAGGGAGGCACACTCAAATCCAACTTTCATTAAGTGGAGATGTGCCAGGAAAAGTGACCTGCTATTCAATTTAATTTAACAGTCTTTTTCTTTATTTGACTTTGGGAGTAAAAATTCTTATGAATGAATTAACAGTAGTGTTCTTTACATTAACATATTACACATGGAGGTCATGACCCAATTTTCATGTGGTCCCTGTTCTTAACTTTGATTACATTTATACTCAAGTCACCAAATTCCTCTTCAGAGGCGTATACTCAAATTCCTCTTCAGAGGCTAGAGACAGTAAGCTGCCCCTTAAAATGGGATTTACTACCCTTTCCTTCTGAGTCTCTGAGGGCTGAGTGTCCTGATTTGAAAGTTGACTGAGTCTCCCATTTTCAGAAGTATACAGACCACAATTAGCTGTCAAGCTTTTTAGGTTTCTCCCCACCAGATGGTATCTCTTTTGCCTATAGCAAAACGTCAAATCTCTCTTTAGCATTAACCCAGCAAACTTCTAAATTACTATCCCTTTTATGACAGGGCAGTATTTCTAGAATGTTTAGAAAAAAACAAGCACATGTATTCAAAGCCAGAATCCTACTGAAATACAATTCAGAACATTGATTCCTTTCCTGAAGTATGCCAGGCTGCTCACCCGTAGCACTTCAGCCACCAAGTTTTTTAAGCTGCTTATCACAGTTGTAACAGATATGCTGTAGAAATCAAAATTTGATACACTGCCTTTGAGATTAAAATCCTCTCCAGTTTGAGATTTAAATAGAATTAGGCAGTTCATATTAAAGAAACACTAAATTAATACCAAAATATACGGATAAAGTCTTAGTTTATGAATTCTCTTTCAGTCATGATACCATTTATCTGAGTGATACACAACTGTTTTCTAATACTTCATTACATTGTACATCAGAGCTGTACTGTGTATCCACATTTCAAAAAAACCAACATAAAAGCTAAAATGCTTTTAAAAATTGTCAGATTTCTACAGATATGAAACTATTTACTTGTAGCAGTACTTCAAGCTTAATGGCACAAATAAATTCACAAAAATGTGGTAAATTAACAAAATCTATTGTTGTATTTATAAAATTTGCATATATATGGAGAGAGTTAGAAATGTTATTTATAAAGTAAATACTGAAATTAAAAATGGTTGCAAAGAAACTATACTCTTAGGGTTTATTTTCTAACTTATGAGGATATCTTACATCGCAGTGCTACTGAAACCATCAACCTTAGTTCACCTCCATAGCAAGAATGTGTTTTTCCAGTCCCAAAAAGACCCCAGATATGATAACTCTTGAATAAATATAGGCTAGTTTCCCATACAATTGAAATGAAGTTCAGTTTACTGAAGAAAAACAGAGGATTTCTTTTCATCTGTATGCAAGTTCAGTATCAATTCTGAAGGGGAAAAAACACATGTATGTAAAAAGAATGTAAAAAAATTGATTACAATATGAAATTAAAAATTCTGAGAAATTGAAAACAGTGTAGTAATTCAAATCAAACCAAGCTCATAGTACTTCTTCTATGACAGAAAGATTCTGCACCAGGAGTTAGTTCCTCCAGGATACAATCCTAAGCTTGCTTTCTTTTGGTTTTATTCTTTCACAGAGATATTGCAATAATTCAAAATGAGAAAACACACAGACTATTAAAAAAATTCAGAGCTTTTTATTACTTTGACTCTACCAGAAACATCTTGTCAAGTATCTACACCTCATTCAATGAATCTGACTCAGGCCATTTTCGTTCATGCCACTTAGCTTTAAATGAACCTTAATTTCTTCCTCTTGTGTAATAGCATTGGCCCAAAGGAACACATTAAATTTTCTATTACTGCCTCCTGGCAAAGAACTAGCAAATGAGACTCATTTTACAAGTATAGCCCACTTTACACATGCTGTTAGCTGAGTACTGAAATTTGCTTAATTCTTGCATAGAGGGTTAAGAAAGGTAAATCCAAATGTTTTCCCACACCTTCATGCATTAATGTCCTCCAGCTATTTTAGCCCAGATCAGGATTAAAATGAAAGTATTTGTGAGGAATTTCTGAATTTCAAGCCCAAAACAGGATACTGAAGGAGAAAGTTTCCTGATCCCTAATTTTTGAGGCAATATAGTATCAAATTTCCTCTCATCTCCTTTGTCCTCATCTGGTGACTCATTCTGGGCAGACGTTTGTGAATAAGGAACACTGGGTATGGCTCAAGGACTGGATATTCTTAGGGTAATAAAAATAGACATTTAATAGTTCCTGACACTGAGGACTGCATGTGTTCCTCTGAAGTACTAGCAGTCCCTGCTATTCTATGGCATGAGAGACAAATCCAGGGTATCAGATTTGGGTCACACTTAGCCACTCTGGACTTGATCAAGTAGACCTCTTTTCAGCCCTGTTTTCTTTAATTGCAGTGTCTGTCCCTTTCTTTAGCTATACAGTTTAGCAAATGCTACAGTATGCATAGTACTGTGAAAAGTTATTGATCTGGTGTATTTGGGACTACATACTATTTAAAAGTATTTCTAGCAATTCTCTAACATCAAATAGTTATGAACATTTAGCACTGAAACCTACAGCCAAACTTGTCAAAGGCCATTTACACAGGAAAGTACAATTTACATCTAGCTGTCCTGTAACATCCTTAGCTGCTTTAACTCAATGATTTAAAATGGTCTCTCCATTTTCCTGACATGTGAATGGTTGCCATATTAGATATGCCATATCAGTACACATCCCATTTGGATTTAAACCAAAAACTAGGCTGCCAAGGGTAAACGTAGAAATGACATTTAACACTCTGGAGTATTACAGCTCTTACAAGATTACAATTGCTGACAATTTGTTACTGTACACAGAAAGGATTTTTGTCATTATCCAATCATAGTAAACATGGTATTTTATTGGAAAAAGACGTATATGTGTATGATGTATGCTCAGTTGTCAAGAGACTTGGAAAATCCCATTAATGTAAGAATTCCCTTAGGCAAGTCATGATGTTGTGGAAAATCGGCTACTAGCTGTGAACAGCTGTCATTCGAAACCTGCTCTAAAATTAATGTAATGCAAAATACAGAATGAAAACTTCCTTAGCTTAAGTTTTCTATTAGTGAAATTTCAACATCAGTAGCTAAAGAAAGCCTGAAGACCATGTTCCTCGTTTGACACTTCATTTTTCCTGAATGACACACAGCTGTTATACCTAGACATTCAGAACTGAAACAGCTTTCTATACTTTGAAATTGGATCCCACAAACAATCTGAAGTTATTTTTCATGATGGGATGTTGCTCTACTTTCTAGGTCTTAGCTACATAGTCTAGAACACCCGAAAACTGTCTGGGGTTACAAGACCTTTCATAGTTCCACCTGTAACCAACAGATATGCAGGAAGGCAAAAAAGCTTCACGGCATTTACATATTAGGTGGTCTATGTTACTGTAGTCATCACAAAGCCTATGCATCATTTAAATTCCATACAAATTCTATCTTATAGGCGTGAGCCATACCTTATTGACTTTTGGAAATACTTGTTTTCTCAGTGCTAACCATTATTTGTAGCACTTAAAGCTATTTAGGAAGAATCCAAGGGGATATATAGCGTCAATAAATGAAGCTATAGAACTGTAACTTCATAGAGAAAGTAAGATGGTAACAAGTTAAATGCAAAAACCCTACTTGGACAAATGGTTATGATCTCATAGGAATTTAGTAGGAAGGTTAAAAAAAAAGAGTAAAGACTTATCTCCAAGCATTAACATAATATTACATATTATTAATATTATTAACACTAATACATAACACTACTGAAGTGACACATACTCCTGTAGCAGTTTTTATGTAAATTCATTGGTAACAGTACTGTTCAGTTACCGTGAAAATGTTGAGCTCAGAAAGCTGCACAAGGCTGTGAAAGAAACCTGTAGCGGAAATAGAAATGGATCTCTTTCTCATGATGCTTTGCTCTGTGTTCTTATAAATATAATTTAAACTATTATTATTTCCATTTCACTTATCAATGGCGTCTGAGTGACAAAATAAGAAATCTTCAATCCAGGAGTTAACTTACATTCCTCTTCCTTTGGATCGAGTTGTGTAACACTGACAGATAAGCGATCTACACGTTCTTGTAAGGAGTTGACTCTAAATGAGAAACTGTGTGCTTCATTGAAAAGTTCACCAAATATATCTTCAGCATATTTACCTGAAATATGAAAAAAAAAAAAAACCCACAATCAAGCATACTACAAGACAGCCAAATGAGTTTGCCCTGAAAAAGATTTCTATTTTAAGTAAATCTAAGATGCATGAGTATCACTTGTAACAACCTGTACTTACTGAGCCCATTCAGAATGCTTCAGAAAAGTAAAGAAAAGTTAAATAAATAATTTGTAATTTATTTATCAGAAATGATTTAATACATTACAGGCCAGATATTCAGCTGGTATAAATTAATTTAACTATGCTGATATGCAAGAAACTAGACTGATTAGTTTCTTGGATATGTATAAAAGGATGATTTCCAGCACCTGAAGCTGCTCCTGTATGAGCAATAACTAATCTTTACAAGTGAAATTTATCTCAACATTTCTCAAAATGAAGCACAGCTTCCACTCCTACTGTACAGAGTACCTGTCAAAACAGAAGATCAGATATTTACATCTAGGTTAATTTGAACCAGCCCATTCAAAAAAACACACACTAAAATAATAAATCCTACTTTGAAGGATCAAAATTCTAGTAACTGACCAATTTATAGTCTGAAGTAAAAGAAGAATCTCCTTTGTTCACTTCAATGGCCATCACACATTTAGCCCAAAAGAGCAGGAGATTCAAATATCATGAGAAAAGGATCAGTAACAAGTTTCTTTTCTACAGAGTACTCCATATAGTGCTTCTAATGCCCCCCTACAACTTGAGTAGTCTGCCAATGCCACTGAAAAAACCCACCAGACTGCCTAGCAAAATTTGTAGCCACATTTCTAAAATACCACTTGATAGCTTTTAAAACGTTCTACCATACTGTGCATATGTAATCTGTGTACTGTTTGTGCACTTACGTTGGGTTTGGAAGTATAAATCTCACAAATTTCTAACTGCCTGGTCCGCACACAAGTTCTGACAGGTACCATAGGAAAGGATAGTTATGAAAATTTTGCCTTTGGTGAACAATACATCTTGAAGTATACATAAAAATGAGGACATTTTTAAAAAACACACATCAAAAGGACAAAAATTCAATCCCTACAGGTGCTGTGGAATCTACTTAAAGATACTATGGAGTAAGCACAAGGCCGGTGCATACCATTTATTAAGACTTAGGTAATAGCAATAGAAAACCAGCATGACTATAAACAACAGAATATAAAAGGGGGTAATAGAAGAAATGTACAGATGAAGAAAATAGAAAGGATCATAAATTCTGGCATATTAAACATAAAACCCAAAAACTAGCCTGAGGAACAACTAGCAAACTAATAATAAATATTCCTTCAAATACGTGAGGAGCAAGAAAGCCTTCCACAGAGTCTGTAGAGCCAGCTGGTAATGAAGGTATAAAGGAGTACTCAGAGAAGACAAGACCCTTGTGGACAAGCTAATTTAACACTTTCCACTGGTGTTCAGTGAAAGGAACTGGCGAGACCCTCCTGCCAGAACTCTCTGTGGGAGGCTCAAAGAAACTGAAGGGACTATGTAAAAATTACAAAACTAAATTGACAAAATGACCCCTAAAATATTAGTAACAATTTGTAAGTCTCCTTAATACACACTGAAAGGTGGCAAGCACAACAGTAAGGTTCAAAAATTTTTTCATGGAACATCTTGAGAGCTACAAGCCTGTAAGCCCAACATCCAGACAAGTTAGTATAAATCACTATGACGAACTGAATTAGTAGACACCTGGATGACTTGTTAGAGAAGAGACAACAAAGCTTTTTTAAAGTGAAATCTCTGAAGGGTTTATAGGCACATGGATGGAGACTATGATCTAGTTAGATATCCAAGAGAGTTTTGAAAATCCTTAATCAAAGCTTTTTAGGAAAACTTAACAGATGGGCCATAATAAAGAAGCGACATGGCACAGATAAATAATTCCCCAAAAGGTACAAAACAGGAGTAAATCACTGGACTTCACAGTTGAGAAAGGTGAGTTTTCATAAGTTTCTGTACTGGACCTATGCTATTCAAGATACCCATAAATGACCTGGAAAAAAAGGAGATTAAAGTTTGCCAATGATACTAAGTAATGGAAAAGAAACACACTGACCACTAGTAAATACACAGAAACCCCAACTGGTCAAAGAGGCTTCCACGCTGGAAAGAGCTGGAGGCTGGGAGATCAGCAGGAACATAGTACATGCTTGCCTTGCTCTCATTCTTGGAGCATCTGCTATTAGCCACAGTGAGAAGCAGATCAAAGGTGCAGCCATTCTTAGAATCTTTGTCTTTAAGTACCAGCCCACAGTAAAATAGAGATGGAAAGTTAGCGAAGTCTACTTAGCTGGCAACTCATCTAACATAAGACTTTCTAATATATGTCTTGAAACTCTGAAAAGTTTATGTTCTTTAACCTGTATCTGAAGCAAGAGAAATTACTTAAAAATGTGATCCACTAAGAGCAAGATTACTAAACTTTTAATACACATTTACTACAAATTTAATGTATTTCAGATAGTATATTCAGATATATTGTTCATTTTAATTAGACAATTCATGTAATATTCAGAGACATGTGAATTAGCATTAAAATCAAGTGTAAAATTTCACGTATAGAATAAAAAGTAAATTGCAGGGGTCCCAAATCCAGTAACTTCTCTTTTATAGGTGTATTTTAAGGCTACAGTTTGTTTTATCTATATCATTTCATCAGGCTTACAACTCATCTATCTCATTAATGAGCTCCAATTGCATATAATCTGTCTTAGAAATCTTTTCATTATCTTGCATACAGCCACAAACATATTGCAAGGAATAATTTGCCTATGTTTATGAACACTAATCCTCAAATGGGAAATACATTAAAAACAACCTGTCATGTTTGAAGTGGTATGCCAACCATAATGTCTCTACCTACATGCCCGTTGGCAGCCTCTTTATTTAGCCTGAAGTATATTTAACTAATGCTTTTTCAAGCAAAGCAAAATGTTTGCTTTTAGTGAAATGTACAACTTTGTTCAAAAGAATACTGTATGTGAATGTATATATGTATACAACATTTATAAACCAGTGTTTATGTTGCTGTCTCTGTGTGTATTCTATATGAATAGATCTTCAATTTTGAACGGATTACAAAAGATAACGATTACAGGTGATAACACTGAACAAAGCGTCACAAACTCAAATAAGTAAAAAAAAGTATGATAAAAAATACATTAGTAAACAAAGCTGATCTCACTCTACTTAATTTATGGGTAATATGTTAGAAGAGTAAGGAATCAAAATTAATTCCATTATATAGAATGGATATTCCAAAGTATTATTAACATTTCAGAAAATTTACATCATTATGGGACTGCTTGATGAAAAACTCTACTCGTATCATGCAGTACAATAAAGCGAATGACAGCTGACTATGACAATTAAAATAATAACGCCCTAGGATCTTGGTCACAGCTGGATACATAATACGAGCTTAGAAAGACCAGTGATCTTGGTTTGGTTATTAAATTAAATGACAATATAGACTTCTGTAAATAAATTATTTTAACATCTGTGAAAAGCTTATTTTACTGTATTTGCAAAACTTGCTAAATTGACCAGAAATATACAAAAATTTGTCATTTTCAAAAGACAAGCCATATTCCTCCAATATTACTAGCTGTTCTCTCAGTCCATCATACTGGCATTTATTTTTATTAACAGAGCACAAGTTTTTTTCATTTAAATAAGAGGAAACATTATTATTTATTTTTAATTAAGGAATGTATTATTCACCTCATTATTCTTTTCACAACTTTTGTCTTGTCTCAGAGGGCTCTATTCACAATTAACCCTTCAGTAAGAAAGGGATACAGGAATGCAGCTCCCTCTGGTGTCAGTCAATATCATTTTTTGTGACAGCGAAATAAAATGTCTTGGAAGCAACGTGTTGTCCTTCCTCCCCTAAGAATGTGCATGTATTTTGATAGCCTTTTTTGAACAATTATTTTCCTGATATTTAAAACAGACTTATGAGCTGAAAATAGAATACTAGCTAGTAGCTACTAGCTGAAAATAGAATAAAAATAATACTGCTCACTGCCTTCCTCATTTTTTTAAATTAAGACCACCAAAACACGTATCATCCACTCCTGTTCATTACCATGGCAGCAAGTGTAAAAAACAACTGATCAGTTTTACAACTCTCCTCTTTCACCATTTGTTTCTCTTAAATTGTTTTATCTCCTAATTTCCCCCCATAATTTCTTAAATATTTGTCGAGCATTGGCTTCCATGCACAAATGAATAATTTCTAACTATGCAATACACTAACATGAGGGGATACTAAGGTAAAAGAAAGGTTATTTTTGTCTTGTTCTGGGGGACTGGGTATGTATCAGATACGGAAGTCAACTACAATCATCATGTAAAGTGAACCTGAACCTTATTTCAGGCTAATTAAACAAAGCATGGCAAAGAGTTGTCTTACAAGTCTTATATATTGTGTTGTACAAATTGCTAGAACCATGCTAACATGCTGCAGGATCAGGGCATAAATTAGCAGTCCCCTTAAAACTCCAGTCTTTAAATTCACCTGAAGTACGCATTCTCTATGCTGTATCCAGTAGCAAACCTTAAGGAAAGGGCATTTAAATTAATCATTTTACAACAGTAGATCAGTTACCAGCAGATTTAGTTACAGGCTCTCAGACAAGGAGTGGGACACAGGTCCTGAAGCAGGACTTGTGGAAGAAGCCACTTCTTTACTATCCTTTTGCATTTTTAAAGAAAAAGAGTTCCAAACTATTCAACTGCATCTAAACCTGAAACAGCATCCTGCATATTGATTATGGCATCAGCAGACTCTAGGAACCATGGTCTAAATTTTAAGTAGCTATCTGGATAAATAAATTGAGCACCTAAAGTGCTCAATGCCATTATACAGCATCATTTGTTGGAAATTCAAGAGGATGACTGGTAAATTTCAAGCCAATGCAAGATGGATCAAGCAGGACAATCAGAATGAGACAGTTGTCCAATGTTGCCAAAAATATTAATCGTAATTAACTTTGCCTTAACTAATCTGTCAAATTTCTGGAGGTCAGCGGGGAGGGGGGCTTAACATGTACACAAACAAAATCTAATCCAACATACTTACCACTGGAATTAAATTATAAAAATGTTTAATATATTAAATATGCCATGACATTATTAAATGCAATGTATAATGAGGTGTTATATAACAAAATTTAATATTATTAAACATTATTTAAATATTAAAATAGTAAATACATTGATATATTGAAATATACAAACCTCAAAATATTACAGTTTAAAAATATAGGTTTGGCAATTTGATTTTTTTAAAAGATGTAGAAACTGATAAAACATCAGAAAGAATAAGCTAAGAATTCAGTCTGTTATCCACCTATACGCTATCATTCCTTGGTTTCTATTATTTCAATCCCATTCACACACTAAACATTTTTGCCCTAAAAAATAAAAGCATAGAACAAAAGCGGCTGTAAAACCTGTCTCATGTCCTACTGCACAATCCCTTCCCAATATACTTACACTATTCAAAATTACATTATTCACTACTGAATAGTTCCTTCCTACACAATATAGTGTATATATTAGAAAATACTCTTTCAGAATAATTAGTTACCCCATAAGCCACTAACAATATATAACCAGGGTCCCTTTATAAAGCAAAACAAGAAAGTTATTCTAAGTCTATTAATACATTTTTCCTCCTCCATTAATTCTGACACATAATTTAACATATCCATTGTCTGTTGATTCAGCTTCAGAACTTCACTACATTTATTTTATTTAATTGAATGATTTAGAAAAAAATCAAGGTATATCTGAGTTTCACCTGAAACCCTAGGCTTGTTTCTCATCATGATCATTTCAATCTTAACAGTTCAGTGGCTAGGAGATGGACTAAAAGCTGGGAGACTGAACTGTCTCCCAGGCTTGGAGATAAGAACCTTGGTAGATCCTTGAGACTTTAGTGGCTATGGCTGAGTGAGCTCTGAAAAGCAATGTACTAAATATTGTTCAGTGATGCTAATTAGGAAGCTACCATTATGAAGGTTAAGGGAAGTCCACAAGGACTGGATTTAAGGATTTTAGCAGGAATATCAGAGTGAGGAAGAGATAACTTGGTTCCTTTAGCCAGCAAAATTGAACCAGGCATTTATCAGACAACCTGATCAGGGTATCAAAAGTATCAAATAAACTGTGTTAAAGGCCATCTCTGAAGCAGGTCTGATGCTTCTTGTTGACATCCAAGAAGAAAAAGTCAGCCTTCAAAAATCTCCAGTCATGGAGCTCTGAGATATCATTTCTTATCTCCCACTGAGGACAGCATCAAGTAAACTGGCTGAGATTATCCACTAGGGATTCAGAATTCTGTGAAAGAGACTGCTGAGAGCTGAACCTGATGTTGAAAGCACCAGTCCTAAAGATCATTTCACAGGGAAGTCTTGTTCTTCCTTTCCTTTTTTAATATCACCTGAATTCACTGCTCTATAGAGGCAAGGAATTAATGACAGGTAGGACTTTTTTCTGCTAACACATAGTTGTTTTCAATGAGAAATTACTGACCATTTGTTCATCCCCTCGTTACCATTTGAGGTGGAGACAAAACAGCATCACATTGCCAATACTGCCACTGCCGGGGAGACAACATCAAGCAATCAGTCAGAAGTCTTTGAGGGGACAGGGGTCTCTGAAAAGCAGAATAAGCCTCTAGTTTTCAAGTCCTTCAGTTCCCTTACCTCATAAGAACACTTTCTTTAGTGTTCCCTGGCACTCATAGTAATAACGAAGGAAGAAGTGTGACTAATGAAGAAAATTCACAGACTATTGAATAGGCTTGTGAGCACAGTGAGAAGGAGGATTCCCAGGGCAGGACCTGCATAGGGATTCTGCTGGTTCTCAATTACTGACTGACGGTCTAGCTGCAGATCTGCAGAGACCTACCTCTGATCATGCAACATGCAGGGGCCTCACCATATGCTGAAGATGTTGCCCAGACAGGATGAAAAAAGAGAGGCTGGTCTTTGAGCTGAAGAGGCCTGGTTCTAAAGATTAGTTGAAGTCCAAACACCTTGTTGGCAAGTATTTATGGAGAAACATTTCCTATTTATTGAATGTTAACACCCTAAGCCATGGCAAACTGAAGGTTTGCCCGAGGTGAGAAAATGTCTTGCAAGATGAGCAGTGTTTAAAACCCTCTAGGGGATGGCATGGTAAGCAAAATTAAGGAAGAAAAGTTAAAAGCATCTAAGAGGGAAAAAAATCGGGGGAAAATAATATGCTCGAAAGTCAGGGTTTCACTCCTGAAAACTAACAAATAAGGGGTGAGGAAAAGAAATAACTAAGAGAACATGGTAAAAACAGGAAATAGTATGAAGAAAATATAGAAAGAGGGGAAAGGCTACTGAAGGTTCCATATTAACTGAAAATTGTTTTCACTAACATAAAAGGCACTCCAGCTTAGCAAACAGAGTTATACAGCATTCTCTTTCTTTATACAGAGGTAGAAGAAAAAAAGGGAAATGACAGCTTGCTATGATTGAATAAAAGGCCTAGTCTGAATGCCTGCAATATAAATATTCATTAAAGGAACACACTCAAAAGGAGAAATGTTGTCCTCCCAAGATGGAGGTGTCAGAGACTGGGGCCAAGAACAAACCTCATCAGTTAGGTTTCTTATGTGGTACTGAGATTCTGTGTACAGGGAACAGCTGAATAAAAGGAAAAACAAGATGGGTCAATAGCTGTGAACAAAATGAGGAGGTTACATTCACACAAGAGAACTATTTATCCATCTTCTAACAATGGCACAGCTACACAGTGCTATCAGTTGTGTTTCATGTATGCTGGAATGCTATGGGCTGACATACACCAACATATACCAACTCAGGCAGTACTGGAGTACTAACATATCTGCAATATTGCTGAAAAAAATAGGTAAGCACTTCTCCAAAACAGATACAGTCAGAAAGCAAGAAATACAGGGAAGAATGGCTAGGAAACTAGAACAGCTGTTGCTGTTGTCCAGAGAGTTTCTGTTGCCACAGTGCTAAGAAAAGCTGTCAGAAGAGAGATCCTTTTATGAAGTTAGAGAAGACTGGGAATAGACAGGGAAAAAATTACTTACTGGCAATTTTGTATGTTGGATCAAGACAGAATGATGTGTTTTCATGCTCCAGGGAGAAAGGCAAGGACTATCACTCAAAGCAGAAATAAATATTTCATCCTTTCATCTCTACTTCTTTTAAAGGTCAAAAAATTTCTCAAACTGAACAATTAAAAGCAACACATCAAATAAACTATGAAAGGATTGAGAATTTGTATGGAGACACATAGCAGCTATTGCTGACATACTGATGTAAAGCTCTTTTCATTTTACATTAAAACACAGGAAAATAGAATTCCTGTCATTTAATAGGTATTGTTTCTGCAAGCATGTCCTACTTACACATAGTATCCAAGATCATAGGAACACAGTCCTGTTCAGGTTGAAAAGACCTCCAGAAGTCATCTAGTCCAACACCCTGCTCAAAGCAGATCCAGTTAGATCCAGTTGCTTACTAATCCAGTCAAGTTATTAGTACCTCCAAGAAGGGAGATCTAATGACATACATGACAAAACTCTACGCTTAGCTTTTCCAAATAATGGTTTTCGGTATCATTTAAAGTACCGGAGGCTCTAATTCTGTCACAGCGCTCTTTGTCCCTATCATATCAGAAGAAAGGTTAAGAACGGTTGGTCTTGAGAGTCTTAATGGCAGGAGATTAATCATCTCTTTGAGGGCTGGTAACTGAAAAATCTTAGAGGCAGAAACGACTAAGTGCTAATCAGGTCAAAGACCACTCATTTAAATTTGCATAACTTCACCATCAAAAGCAAAAGCAGCTTTAGTTTAAAGGAAATGAAACCCAACCAGAACACTCAGTTTCCGTTCTCAGAGCGAAGCCTCGTTTCATCTACAACTTAAAGGCTGATTCTCAAACATACACATTATCCTTACAAAACAAAAAGGCAAGGCCTGCAGAGAAGGTGGTTGCCAGGGGACTGCTGCAAAACCATGCCTGCTGGCTATGACTCACAGGCAACTACTAAAATTTATCTGCGTGTCAGCAGGCCTCGCTGTACACCAGTAACAGTGACACACCAAGTGAAGACCGGTTATTTGGGTTTAAGCACATGAGAGACAAAATTCCTATACCAGAACTCCCAAATCTTTTTGAATTTGTATTGCTACTAGCACAAACACGCAGAAAAGCTAAAAGAATTCTGGAACAAAATACTTTCACAGGTACTCATACCGTTGTAACACCATCTCCATTTTTATAGAGGAATTCTTAATGTTGCTGAGAAATAAGGATTATTTTGCAAAACGTGTTTTATTTAATTGTAGAAAAAAATGGTTTTTTGTTGAAAACACACACAGTATAAACCAAAAACTTACTTCAGTTGGTATAAACACTACCCATAGAAAACCTACCAACACCATGACGCTATTTAGAGGGAAGAACAAAAGATTGAAGTAACAGGTCCTGCTCATCAGTGTTTAATTTACTTATAAAAAGTTCTGAATGATCTATTCTGGGCTTGCTGTTGCAGAGTAAGCCAGTGCATTTTCCCTCCTGTTTTACCTTCCTTGTCATTTCCAACATTGCATGCCTTTTTGACCACTAGTGAGTCACAAGTTCATGACAGAAACTCCTCTCAAGTGAAAACAGCTAATTTAGGGCTCATCCCTATGTATGTACACTTCACGTAGAACCACGTTCCTTTTACAGAAAATGAGTTTACATAATTACGGTTACATTCCCTTGAAATTATTTCTCTGTGCTATACATTAGGCAAGCCATATAACAAATGTGGGAGCATTCAATGGATATTCTTCAATACTTTTTTCCTCCCTTAATTGAGTTCTTTCTGTTCTGGTATTGCTTCATCCTGACCTCCTCCTGAGCACCTGTACACACAATGTCAGGCATAAGCTCTGTATACCAAGAAAACACAGCAAAGGCAGCCGAATCTCAATAGGTAAGTACTGAGACCCTAATGTTGAGTTAGAAGTTGGCTTTTTCTTCAAAATTGAAAAACCAAGTGATTTGTGTTGTTGTTTTTTTTTTCAAGGTCAAATGAAACTTCCAAATGAAAATATCAAATGTAAATTTGGTATGCCACCTACAAAAGGCAATTCCCCTAGATGGAGTATATAATCAAATAAGAATTTTTAAAACAAGCAAACTAAAATATATGAATTCGCTATTAATAAGAGTGACTTGGAAGGGGAGGCTAGTACACAAACGGCTAGTCTGAGAAGGGCTTTTGGCGGAATGAAGCAAGACCACAGATGGTGATCATATACTGCATCCTAATCTGATATGCTCTTGGTTCACTGAAAAGAATTTACATAGTTATTTTCCTTGCTGTTGCAGCAGCTATACTAATAATGTTCATATTTATGTGCTGTAAGCATTCCTGTCTTGATTGCATAATTCAGTGTCCTCAATTAGAGTCTTCAACCTAATAGCACCCTAACACCTTTGAAAGGCTGCCAAAACAGTCACCATACAGTATACCATCAAACCAATAACTAAATCAATCTAATTAACAAATTAGGCTACATCACCTATGACTGTAAGGTACTGATGGAGCTGAAAGGTTTTTCACATTGTAGATGTATATACATGCACATTTTAATATTTAATGTGTTGGTAGTCTTACTAATGTCCTAGTGGTTAAGAAGTGCCTGTAGGATTGGAAATTCAAAATGCTATCATGCTGGTGCATCTGACAACTTGTTAAAGTTGCCGTAACGCAAAGAAAAAACAACGCAGAAACCAGCCTTTCCAGAAAAACTCCTTCAGAATTCTAGAGCCTGAGAAGTATTCACTCCTCTCAAATGCACCGAGGGAAAAATTGTTGACAGAAGGGAGAAGAAGGAAGAAAAATCTCTACCTGTTTGAAATACTATGTAATAATCACATTTCTGAGTTTATTATTTTAAAAGGCAACTACTTTTTTTTCTGAATGACCACAACATGACCAAGGGTTTAAGTTACAAGAATTAAGTAACCAGTGATATGTTCCTCACTATGTCATATTCCCTACTCAAGAATTGCTCTAAGGTTAGCAATTACTGACTTCATTAACTATGAGATATCTTTTTCTGTCACGTTTCACTGGTAACAGAACTATATGGCTGAACAGTTTTAAGATGTGCTGCTGGAAAAATTCCTAGCTTTCTTTCACAGAAGTCCATGCTAGTCATTAGCCACAAAAGGAGTACATTCAAGGCGCAGCCACATTTTCTACTGAGAATTTGAAAAAGTGTTCCTACTTAACCACAAAAACTGTGTCTGTAAAATATATTGGTTCTAAATACAGCTATTAGGACAATGTACTTACTGAGACTACTCAGTTGTCTGATTATATTTGCCAAGGAGATATTGGTGACACATTCCAGTTCATTCTTGATACCTCGGGGCAGAGCTGTGTGGCACAGGTGCCTGGGGTCTATGTTCCTTTTTACCAGCGGCATTCTGAAATGTGTCAGAGGACCAGCAAACCTGTAAAGGAGACAAAATGCTGCTATAAGTTTAATTCTATTTTAAATTCAGATTATGTCTAAAGTTAAATTGACTAATCCTAACAAGATAAAAATACCTCCATAGTACTGATGGAATTCATTGCTCTGTGAGTACATAAATCTTTTCTTCTTTGCCCAATGAAAGACTATTTCATTCTCTTTCTTTAAACCTTTACCTGTCTCAGATGCCAGTGAAGTGACAAATAATTTTTTACAGTTCATGCTTTTTTCTTTTTCCCCCTGAAAAAAAAGACAGGAAAATCTTTGCGGTACAAAAACATTAGAGAATGTTTTCCTTCTTTATGGACTACTTCCTTATTCAGGCCAGGCAAAGTCCAACAACAAATTCCCTTTATTATGAGGTCAAGGTCAAACCAGTTGCTTATTCCACCTGAAAGGTAGATATGATCCATTCATTATGTAATGTCACGCTACTAGCAGGAGTCACCCTTCTAGTCTAAACATTGCTTCTAAATTATACCGAATCAAGGTAAGAAAAGAGAAGATGTTTCCATTCCACCTACACTGCTACTGGCAATAAATTCAGCTAAGAACACATCTTCCAAATACAAAAGTCTCTTCAGTAAACTTCTAGTGCAAAGTCCTCCACGACTCAGAAATCCTACCCCTCCACACCTTTCCAAATCCACATATGTTAAATTAATCAAGAGTCTTTACTAGTTCTGCAGACAGCATAAGAATCATCTCAGGCTGTGAATTCCAGGCTTGTAATTTTCTGCACACACGGCACTGATTGGAAGGAGTTTCCCAGGGGGCAAGTTATGCCTCTCATCTTCTTAGTGCTGCTTATTAAGATCTGTCTACTAAAACTTTTCTTCATGAAAAATGGATTCCTTAAAATTCTGTAATTCTTCCATCATCTGTCATGTAAAACTCTGACTGACCAATGCAAACCTCCCATTTGATACGCAGAGAATGGATACGCTTGGTATTGGTATAACTTAGTCTCACATCCCATTGCAGAAGAGATTACACTTTCTCCAGACAGCAAGGCAGACAAGTTTTCCACAAACCAACCTGCAGTCCTAGTCCCTCAACCAGAGAGCTTGCCACAACTTCACCTGTCCTCTGCTTAGAAGCTTTATCCCAAAATGTTCCCAGGATGCAGCTAGGGCTTCGTGTTGTGCCACAGAATGCATCTTCCCTACAGTATGTATTTAGCCACGGTTATCTTTACTTGGTCAAAACGGAGAGATTTTTTGGATAAGAATAACATAAGACCATGACAATAGTGCTGAAATTTTGCTGACCTAGAATAGCATAGGGAATTAAAAGAGTCAAAGACGACTGTAATGGAGTATTTTCCTCTCACAGACTGCTTAAATTTCTCCTTGCCACTTTTCCTGGGAGTATATTCTTTCACTGAAGCCAGAGCTCATAGCTGAGGGACCCAGGCAGGATCCTGAAGTCTACCTGAGAAACACCTCTGTTTCCAGGATCTGATTAGACTTCATTTGTTGCATTTTAACACCATGTCTCCTGCCCTTATTTTCTTGAGAGAACAATGAAAAATATTTTATGCTTTTGAGGGATAAAAACCAATGAAAATAATTATTCTAGTAACTGGCTTAAGGGAAAGATTATACAGATCCTAAAAGTTTGTAACTTAGTTTCCCAATATTAACAGTAAAAATTATGGAAGTGTGCATGGGGCAGGAGTAAATTATAAGAACAGATTTTTATTTTTATTGTATAGGAATATCCCAAATCTTTCTAGTCCCTCAATACCCAAGTACTAAAAAGCTAGCTGCTGCATACAAGCTAAACGAAATTAAAAGTGCAAATCTGAACACTGTCTCAGATAGAAGCAATGACAAAGTGTTTATAATTAAAGTGAGACTTTATACCTGCTGGTACAAGACATAGGTGTAGCATGAAGCAAGGGAGATCAAACAGGCCCCACCAGCAGAGCTTCTGCTGTCTTAGGAGCGTGCAACCCCTCTCCCCCCAGTGACAGGACCCTGAAGAAACCCTTAACTACAGATTTGTTATCACGGTTCCCCAACAGAAAATAAAGGAACCATTCTGTCACTGTCAAAGAAACACAACAAATGATATGTGAGCAATGTTCTACAGAAGCAATTAAATATTAATTCCAGAGTTAAGCCCTTTCTTGATTACTGCTTTAATGATACTGTTGTATAAACAGCACAGTAGGCAAGTCTTTTAAAAAGAGGTCCAAACAAATATGTAAAGAAACTTTTTTACAGACAAATTAAAAATCTAAATATAAAAGAAACTTAAATAGTCTTTATTTCTATCTATCTAATATAGATCTGGGTTGTAAAGGTAAAAATATCTGTAGATACCAAGCATAAAAGCAGTTGATGGCTAGTGCATTTTTTCTTTTGTTTTATCTTACTATAATCAAGATGTTAGTTAAGTGATGATATTGCTCTCCCTCTTTGATTTTATATCATTCATGAAAAAACTTGTCCAATTTATAGCACGTACAGATAATAAAGCTTCAGATACCCAAGTGACAGATACTTTAGAAAACTGTGCGTAATAGCAATAAAAAAAAAAAATCTTGAAAGTAATTCCAGATATTAGCTAGATTTTAAGTAACAGCATTTGAGTGTGTACTGCCCTTTACCAGTCTGATTTGTCTCTAGAACACTTAACAAAATAGCTGAAAAGATGCAGTATTGGCCCAAATATTTTCTCCAACAGGCATGTAAAGATGCTGCACAAGCAGAGATTAAGCCAGAACTCCCTGGACCTCAAAATGTAAAACTCAGAACCTGAATAAAAGTCCATTTAAGACAATGGAAATTTTCTTGCTTTGACCTCTCCAGAATTTGCAGAAAATCTACTCTTCGACATTTTTTTCTCTCCAAAACTCCACAAATACCATTTTCTAGTATCTGAATAATGCAGTTGTGCCTGTCCTTACCCAAAGATATAGTGTAACAAAAAAGGTAGCAGAGGGAACAGTAAGTATGGTAAAAGGTATAGTTTTAAAACAAGAATAAACTCAGAAGGGAAACAAACAACAGAAGATCTAACTGACACCTTCCAAATTATGCATCATGTTTGAAAACTATGCAAAGCCTGAACAGAGAGTATTTCCCAGTTTCCCACAGAAACAAGAACAAGTAGGCAACAAAGGAAAATAATACTCAAACATGCTTAAAACAAAGGCAGAGGCACTTCACACAATGTTTAATAAATTGTGGAACTCATTGCCACAGGATGCCGTATACAACAAAAGTACCTTCCGGTAATTTGTCCACTACGGACCACATATTCTTTGCAGTTTGTTGCAACCACTAGAAGGTCTTGATGATTCTTCCTCAATCGTATTTAGTGATCCCAGCACGGGAGCAACAGGTGCGCAACAGCAAACAGAACTTTACTGTACCCAAACAATTTCTTCGCTCCTATAAAAGATGTCTTTCCTAACGCAGTTCTTAACAGAAACCTGAAAAATTCTGAAATCACTATATTTACTGTGCAGCTTTAGAGCTGTGAAAGAGGAAAAAACAAAAAAAGGCATTGTTACAATCTAGTACAGCCTTTAGGTTATAAGCAAAAAAATACACACACACCCCCACATACCCTGCTCCCAAACCATACGTTACCCAAGCCACTCAGGCAGCAAAGGAAAAATTCATTCCAGGATCATAAAATCCTGTTACCATGTTGCTCCCAAGCAAGCCCTGGAAATTGTTCATAACCCCAGCCAGGCAGAAGGGAGAAGCAGCTTGTCAGTGCCTAAGAGATCCCTAGGCTGGCAGGTTACATGACACCTCCTTAGAGACTTACAGTTCTCCTGTCGCACAGGTCTCAGAGCTCTCCCTCCCCTCAGCCCCACTGCTCCCCAGCTGAAAACGCAGGGAAGGGAAGGCAATCCTCAAACATGAGTATCTCCTCTTCCCTACTGCCCCATACAAATCTTTGAGGTAATTCTTAAGAAGCAGCGCTAGTTTACACTCGAGTTAAATGGAAGTGCTTTACTCTATAGTGATCTTAAACTGAAACTCCTCTTTACAAGGACATGCGATCTGATCTCTTTGGCAGAGCCGCTATTGACAACTCTTCTCCCTCACTTCCTATGCATCCTTTGAAGCACTCTGAATCCACTCAAGAAGCCAACTCTAATCTTTACAAACCCCTCTGCTACTTCAGTTGCACAATGACTGGCACAACCTCATCGCCCACACATACGCTGCGAGTACGAGTACAGAATACAAATGTGTGTACATAATGACTGTCTAATGTTTTTTATTAATCTATCATGCTTTGATACATGATTTTTTAGGAATTAGGTAACATGCTCCAGTTGCTTTTTCAATTAATTCCTATTACTTAAAAAACTGCAGAACAATGGCACTAATGAAAGTTCATTAATATCTTTTTAGAAGAACAGCTTTAATAGGATTTGACCACACTTCTTTTCAAAAGGCAAGTCCTTTAGTGTGCTGCGCAGCCCTCTTCAGTTATTAGGGGCCTTACGGGTCACGCTTTTCTATCTCTGTCTCGTACTTCTCAAACACTGCTGGCAGCAACTGAGAAACCTGCTTGTGCCTGCACTGCAGGAGCAGCGCTGCTTCCACGGCTCCGACCACGATGGTTTCACCCGGCTGCTGGCGCCCAGAGAAGGCTCTGGGGAGCACTGCTGTAGGAAACAGCTAACGTTTTCCCTTCGATATGCTCCTAGAGAAATATTTCAGAATCGCAAGATGTGTGGAGAAATGTTACATTACTAGAAGCTTGTGAAAAATTTGAAATGTCAGTTGTCATAGTAATGATTCAGGTTTTCTAGCAAGTACAGTAAAACAAGTAGGAATGAAAGCACAACATTAAGGTGGGAAAAACTAACTAACCTGCCCAACAGTTTAACTGCTAATTAAACTATACTTCAAGTTTTACTTTCAGAAGACTAATGAAATTTCACGATCGCCTATCTTTTTTAATGAAAGTTTACTTCTGATTAGGTTACATTTCGTCCTTACTAAACCTGATGTTATTTTCTTAGCATTAATGAAAGACATTCATCTATAATTTTGATATAATATACCAATAATGCAGCACTGACTGCCCTTGCTTTCATGGAGTTAAATTTAATCCCAACAATTTCTATAGCATATCTTTATGCCTTTATATTACCATACTTGTAATTTTTCTTTACCAATGTGCAACAGCAATGCCTTTCATATGCCTCATTTATTTGATCACGTTCTAGCTGCTGGCAGAACAGACCACAGTTTGAAACACAACAATCAATTTAACACTTCCCCCACCCACCCTTAGAAACAGAAATAGAATATACAATAGTTTTTATATTTGCTTGCATCATCATGTACTAACTGCATCTACACTATACAGACTTTGGGACAGAATGAAAGTAGCTAATAAAAATCTGCAAATGTGTTAACAAATCTGGTAAAATCAAAATTCTATCAGTTAACAAAACAAGCCCATTCTCTTATCAAATTTTCTTTTAATTATACCACGAGACATCATGCTATACTAGTTGCAGAAAATCCAAAGATGAAGATCTTGTAATACACACCTCTACTATGAAAAGGCAAGTGTGCAAAGACTTCATGCAGCTTGTTTCTCTGCAGCTCTCACTGCAAGATCAAGGTCCAGGTAAAAGCTTCAGGAAAAACAGACACCAACAGTATGGTGTCCTTCAAGAAACTAGGCTACTACCACCTACTGCTAAGCCAACATAACGATTTTAAAACTCTAAAGGCAATTAACATCCCTTAGAGGGTACATCTTGGAACTGACAAGATGACAACTGACATCTTAAATTGACAATTCAACAGAAATGTGTTAAAATTACAGTTTTGCAATCCTTTCTGTTATGAACCATGTCACAGAATGAAAGATCTCCTTGGAACACTTCCCTCAAATCTCAGTCTTCTGCAACTTGCTCTCAAAAATTTTTCTAACTGCAAGTGACGAGGAAAAGATGACCTTATTGTAACTAAAAAGCAGTGTCAAAGAAAATAAATGCAAAGTATTTTACTAGAAAGTGATGTTGACATCACTGCTGTTTAAGAAGGAGTGTAAAGTGAATTGTTTACATCTTAAGATCTCCTATACTAGATTGTCTATTCAAAAAAGTTTTTACACATTTGGTCAACATAAGGAGCAATGCCTATTATAGCGTATATAAAGGAAGTTGATAATTTATTTTTTATGAAACCACAGTCACTAATCAAATATTTTATTTGTAGTCACAAATATAAAAAATACCATTCCTGAAGTAATACCAATAACAGTCTCTCAAACATTCTCTAAATAGTCTATTGCTGAACTGAAGGTAAGATTATGCAGGGATGGATTAGTATGTCAATGGCCCACTGAAATTTCTATCTCAGCAACATTATATAGGAAAGTATTTGATTTGCAAGATAATAATGAATAGATTGTAAAAAACAATCTAACTTATATAATTATAATATGTATTTAAAATGCATTTGTAATTTTTATTCTGTATTTAATACTGACTGACTTCTGTATTGGTTTAATTGTCTCTGACAATTATTACAGAACAATCTGTAACCATCTCAGTACATCTGTAATGTCAGATAAGCAGAAAACAGACAATGTAGTCACAAAAATGGGTAGGACTTGAGTTCTACTCAAATCTTTAAGGCATAGTTACAGACAGTGCTAAAAAAATTACTTTTCAGCTACTACCATCCAGCCAATCTTCTCCCAGATGTGTATCGTAAGATTGCAATCTCTCCCCATGAATGCGTGCACACCTGCACACACACAGGCACACTCATCTTTAAAGCACATGGAAAAAACATTTTAAAATTATGGGTTTGATTACAGACACAAGTCGCAACTACATCTACTTCCTTGCCAAAATTTCTAAGTTTCACCTTTATTCAGCTAAACAAATAAAAAAAGGGCAGTAATTTTTTACACTGGAAGAAAAATGTTTATTTTCAGCCCTATATTGGTTGCAACTATGATGAAATAATATAGTAAAATGAAGGCAATTTTGGCAAGTTATGGGTGGGAAGAAACTGAGTGATTAATTATTTGTATGCTGACTTTTAAGAGCTTTATCTGTGATAAATTAGCTTTTCCAAAAAATCTTAAATAGTTACTGTGACTGAGATGACTCCAGCGATGGCAGCAGAATTCTCAATATGGATAATGCTGCAAAATATGAACCCCTAGTATCAATGCAGCAAGTACAACTTCTTTAATAGAAGCAGCAGCAGTATTTCAGGGGAGAAAGCTGACGTACCAATTCATAAGGACAGGGACTACCTTCAAGTTTTAGAGAAGGCAACAGCATATTTTCACTGAGTGAAACACTGCAATCTGTGTCGAGTCAACAAGCTACATCTAACAAAATAAAGTACCATAGCATGCAGCCAGCACTTTCTACTGAGTAAGTCCAGCCCTCAGGGCTTCCATACCACTTCCAGTTCTGTTGGAGAAGATCTTTTAAAGTTTGACTCCCTCTACAACCCGCTGTATAGCTTTGGGCTTCCTCAGGGTCCTTACACACTTGTCTGGAATTCCTCCCACCTGTGTTTTGTTTGTGCTGTCACTGGCCTCTCTTGAACCAGTACACAGATGACAGAGGTAGTCACCATCATTTATACAGTCCTCTCCTCCCCTCAAGCCCTAATGAAAGATTTCACTGCAATCATGTGTACAGAGCAAAAACCTAAGGTATCCTAAATACAAGGAGAGAGTACTCAGCTCAATATTGGTTTCTTTTTCCCAATACAGGTGTAAAATACAATAGAGTTAAATAAACAGCATGCGGATTTTGCAAATCTCATCTCTTTTTTTAAGCAGAATTCCTATGAGTGAAGTGGAATTCAAACACAAACAGTTCAGAGTACAGCAGCTTACAAACTGTGGCTTTTTTAGATAGTTTCTTTCTACAAGACTAAGCTCAGCTTGATGTCACATAACTGAAGTTTTTCCCTTTGTTTTCACCCATGATTTTCTGGAATATAAACAAGTACCTACTGATTTGTCAATTTGTTAAGCATCGATTCTTTTAACCATGTTGCTTCCTTCATTCTTCCCCACTACCAACAGCTTCTATCTTACTATGCTAAGTGTCTTTTAAATGTAAGTTGTTTATATCAAATTTAACAAATCTACAGCAAAAGCAAAAAAAGTTCAGCCGCCATAACTGCAGTTATTTGATGTGTCTTGCTAATAACTGTAAATACATTTCTGTTCGACTTAATAAAGAAACTATTTAAATCAAATTGCTCTTGGGAAAAAAAATAATTAAAAAATGAGGTTCAACACTACCTACTCTGAACAGTAGGACTGCTGGGGGCAATAAGACACTAAGCCAGTTGCATTTCTGGCTCACAGACAAAATTCAATGAACAAAGTCAGACATGACACCATTTAGCATGTCTACAGCTAGAAACATTTAGACTCACAAATTGCCTTCACAGTAAGTATTTTAAGCAAAAAAGGAAATTAATAAAGATACTGAACTTTTTTGGGTATAACAACTTACTTCCAAAATATATATAACAAAAAACACAGAGTGCATGAAGAATAAAATTTCTGATTCAAAAAAATCCCTAAGTATATTAAAAAAAAAACCAAACCAAACCAAAACACTAAAGATTTCCAGATGTTAGATCAGAATTAATTGGTATTTGCTTTTTGACCCTTACAATTCTACTTCTCAGTATCTTTAAACTAAAACTTTTGTTACATATGATGATCCAATCCCTTCATGACCTGTGATATTTTTAGTTTACAAAACAGTAAACAATCAGAAACTGAATAGAATATAATTGCATTCTTCAAATCCAAATACAAATCTTAAAGATACAAAATACTAATTACCAATTCTTTTCCCTCCAATATTGAAACTACAGTATTAAACTACAGTGAAGACTTCCAAAACCAATCTTGTGAATAGTTCACAGAAAAGATGAGAATCATTGTCCCCAAACAGGCACAAGCGCTAATGACACCTTACTACAAATAAAAAAAAAAAGATTCATTAAATTCATCTTACATGTTCATGTATTAATAGATAAGTCATGTGGAAACCATTGCACTTTATTGTTAGGATACTAATCAAGGAAAAAACAAAAGTGACTCCGTGCACTTATACTTCTATTAGGCTTTCTGAAGAAGTTAATTTAAAAAATATAAAACATATGCACAATGTATTTGCATTATATACATGCACACACACATACTGCTACCTCTAAATAGAAATCTTTTAAATTATTACATGTAAGATTTGAAAAAAGAGCTGCAAAATTTCTTATCAGCATTACTAAATATTATTCAGATTACCCTGTACTTGTTAGTTTTCTCCTAGTGAGCTCCTGTCAGGTCATTTGATTAAACAATTTTGGAAGCATCCTAGGTTCTAATTTAGGTACAGCCAAGAATGCTCAAATTAATTTTTGATGACAAGTTTTCCTCCATTCCCCAAAGGCTAAAAATGTATTAATGCATAACATACTATGTGATTTGAAATTGCTTTTTGAGACCTATGTTTTATCTGGTGACATTTTTTCTCTCAGCATTAATCTAGTCTTCCTGTTAACAGTTTCTACGTATGGTGCATAACACAAAAGCCCTATGATGGATTGCAACAAAAGCTCTTTATTATAGTCTTGACAGAGACAGATAACTAATCCACTGTTAATTTAAAATCAAAACCTTAGTACCAGAACTAAGGGTACAGCTCCTGTGGGTTTAGCGTTATCTATCATAACATACTGCCTTTGAAAATTTTCTACAATTTTTCTTGAAAATGTATATTCTATACATTAACAGTTACCTGTGTTACATATTCCTTTACCAGTTCAGGGTGGGACCTATTAAACACACACATAAATTTTATAACTTAATTTTATAAAATATACTAAATGCATGTAAAATGAATGCCAAGATCCTTCTATTGCACAGAGACAACAACCTGCTTTTGAATGGACAGTACTTCGTGGCAGTAAATTATAAATATTTAAAGAAAAGGTACCTGAACTTCCCAGCTGCTAAGAAAGGTAACCTGGTAGGTAAGGTAAGGAAGGTAAGGTGTTCCACCCTGGCTACAGCACCTCAGCGGTGCGTTGCCAACTTCCAGAACTCCCCACACCGAGGGAGCCCCCGGGCTGTGGCACTGTTAATCGCAGCCAACATCGCCCACGCTGGCCCGCTTGGAAGCAGGCTGGCCCTCGCTCAAAGGCATTAGAATTCAACACACAGTGCCCTGCCTTAACAACAGCGCTGCCCTTACAAAGGAAACACAGAAGCGCTCACCCCCGGTGACCAAAGCCTGCCCTTTTTCCCCAGACACAAGTAGAGAACCCCCTGAAGGCAGAGCGATTAAGAAATAACTATTCCTTTGATACCAAGCCACAGCTGGTAAATATTAAATTATGATGTGCCAAAAATGAAAGAAATGAGCGGCTGTGCCTGGGTGACAAAGGGAAGGAAGGAGAATATGACAGTCTGGGCCTTTCACGGTGTTGACGACCTTACTGCTGAATCTGAGAAGGAAATTGGATGCTAATGAAATAATAAATAACATCGGGAATCTACAGTAGTAATGAGACCAATGTACAGAAGGCTGGGACTAAGAAACCTCATACAATGCAGGAGCTACTTAGGCAGTTCCCATATCTTAATCCACCAGTGATACACACTATACTAAGTAGTACTCACTTGCTAAACTAAATAACAGGTGTCAACAATGACTATCAGAAGCTTTTCATGCCTCACAACATTACTTGAGATTTGAAGAAGTGATGTTAGCACTGCAAGAGACAGAGATAAACCATGTATTTCAAAACGAAATTTTCACTGCACTTTATGCTATGATACCAAATGCGTAAATGCATTTTATGCTAGGATACCAAACCCATGAATGACAGATTACTCGTTTTAATTTTCACAGTTTTAAAGGAAGAATTGTACATCCCAGCTATCAAGTGGGATGTACAGATGCGTAATAATCACCTTATTATTATTAGCTGAGCTTCTTTGCAGATGAATTTTTCCCCCTTGTGAACAACATTTTGCCCTGTCTACTATTTATGCTACTTAACATGTTTGAACAGACATGCTGTGGGAAAAAGGTATTAACATTCACAGAGAAGTTGTTTACTTTTGAACATAAATGTTATTAAATATTCAACAGTCCAGAAACTCCGATGATTTACATTGTTGAAGGCTAGAAACTGATCATTTCATCCTTCACTCAGTATAATGTCAAAACTCCCCACTGAAGTGAATAAAAGATTTGCAACGTAAAGACTGGAGGACTCAGATGTGCTTGTTTCCTACCCAGTGCAGTGCTGTTTGGGACAATAATTTTTCCAGTATTTTTCCCATTCAGTTTTCATCATTTTAGGTAGGGGGCTTCCAATAATTTCTTGGGTAAACTCTTCTACAACCAACTACATCTCACACACAGGAAAACGTGTCAATTTTCCCTCTTTCCCTCTCAGTTTTGTTCCCCTTTCAGATTACACATATTAGTTCTTATTTATTGTTGTTTGTAACCTTCAGGTATTTAGAGATGTCATACCCTTTCTTTGCTAGCAATTCTACCAAGTTATATATTTCTGTTCTTATTTAGCAGGAAAAAAAATTGAAATGTCACTAATTCCAGTAATGTTTATTACTCTTACTCAAGTACTGTCTAATTTATCAGCATTATTCTAGCAATGTAGTATTCAAAATCGAAAACAGCATTCTGGATGCATTTGTGTTACATGAGCATACCTAAACAAGTCTAAACATCAGGATGGTGTTTAGCCGACAAAGTGCCCTCGTGGCCCAGAAAGCCAACTGTATCCTGGGCTGCATCCAAAGCAGCGTGACCAGCAGGTCGAGGGAGGGGATTCTGCCCCTCTGCTCCGCTCCGGTGAGACCCCACCTGCAGTACTGCCTTCAGCTCAGGGGTCCCCAACATAAAAAGGACATGGACCTGTTGGAGCGAGTCCAGAGGAGGGCCACGAAGATGATCAGAGGGATGGAGCACCTCTCCTATGAAGACAAGCTGAGAGACCTGGGGCTGTTCAGCCTGGAGAAGAGAAGGCTCTGGGGAGACCTTATTGTAGCCTTTCCGTACTTAAAGGGGGCCTATAAGGAAGATAGGGACAAACTTTTCAGCAGGGCCTGTAGCGATAGGACAAGGGGTAATGGTTTATAAACTAAAAGAGTGTATATTTAGATTGGACATAGGGAAGAAATTCTTTACTATGAGTGAGACACTGGAACAGGTTGCCCGGAGAGGCTGTGGATGCCCCATCCCTGGCAGTGTTCAAGGCCAGGTTGGATGGGGCTTTGAGCAACCTGGTCTAGTGGAAGGTGTCCCTGCCCATGGCCAGGGGTTGGAACTAGGTGATCTTTAAAGGTTCCTTCCAACCCAAATCATCCCATATTTCTATGAATACTTTCAGTTATACCATTATTTGTTACTACCACCTACTCTAGATTTGCACCTGCAGAAATTCAATTTTGCAAGTTAGGGTTGTTTTTTTTTCCTGATTAAGTTTTCATTGAAGTTTAAAAACTTGTTATATTTTAATAAATTCTTATATTTCATAATTTCTGCAAGCCATAATTTAAACACCTTAAAACATATCATAAGGAAAAACTTATTTTCCAGACAAAATTAGATCTCCTTTGTAATTTCATAAGCAGCATTTAAACACCTCATATTTATGTATGTATTTTTCCCTAAATTTAAATACTAAAATTAATTCTAGCCAGCATTTACTGTCACTGTCCATGTCTGAGTTTGAGAAATATTCTTGCCAGGAAAGGAATAAATATTGCAGAGAAAACTAATTTTTTTTGTGAACACTGGAACTAATTGAAGCTAGTCCTCCCAAGGCTTTTGTGTCATGGTTGACTGTGAGTTTTAACTAAAGCTGTTCCCATAATTGGGATATCTGTAAGGTGCCTTTCCTCTCTGGTTTCCTGTATCTATTTACATGTAAACGAACACTGTCACCTTTCCATTGCCCATAACATTTGCAAAGACATACATTTTCATAATATATGCAGGAGTTTAACAATGTTTCAAATATCTGTTCCCCTATGAAATTTGTCTCAAATCAGACAGCAGTTTAGAAATTATTGGGATGAAATAGGAATCATAGACAAAAAGACAAAGAATGACTGCATTCACCTCCTTTTCTTGACCACACGTTGGGAAACTTGATGTTTAAAATAACCTGGTTTTGTGCTATGCTTCAAACAACAACTATTTTAAGTTACTAGCATAAATAACTGGAGGCACAAACATGAAATAAGAACATTTTGAAATTCACACATTCTTGTACTTTCCGATTTGGGCTTGCAAATACAAAATCCATGGGAATGAAAACTGCAGTCACTAAACTGGAGATGCCACCTCAGTTTCAAGCAGACACAAACCAGTCACATTTGGAAGCTTTGCAAGGGAACTTACCTTCACAGGGTCAGAAGACTGTTTTCAGTTGTGCGTTCCTCTTACATCAGACTTCTTAATAAAGGGACCATAAACGTACCCCTACAAGGCTTATGGCATCATCATTACTAAATCACTATGACCAAAAAACCTGCACGTACATATTTATGAGGGAAAATAAGGTGTTCCCAGTCTGCAGGGAAAACATCCATGGCCCTCAGGACCCTTACATGTGACAATCACAGTATCTTCTGTGATATGGGAAACTCTGAGTAAACACAAATCACTGCTGGCTCCTTTGAGGGAGTCAAGGGACTACAACATGAAAAGGAAAAGAAAAGAAGATGAATCTGTTTCTTGTCTACAATACAGCAAAAAGATTAGCCCAGCCAGCCATGAGGAAGGGCAGAGCTAGTAAGGGAGTTAATAAATTTGGCTCCTTCTTTCTTAACAACTATTTAGCAAAGGGTAGATAGTGATTGAATAGTGATGGAGAAATGAGATTATCTTTAGCTGTCTCTACAGGGAGCTCTGAAAAGATAGCATGGAATTGCTAGACTTTGAATTAGTACTTATAATTACCATGTAATAAAGATACCTGTTTGCCTCAGAGGTAGATAACGTTAAGAACCAAGGAACTCAAAATAATTCTTTCTGCATTTAAGATTACGTTAACTGTGGATATTCAGAGAATTTAGGACACAGTATTGGAATAAAACTGTATAAAATTCTAATTATCAAATATAGGTGTTGTCATCAAAATGTTGCTTTCAAGCATAGAAAAAGGGAGGAAACTAGCATGGCTGGGAAGACAGCAACAGTCACTTCAGCAGTCTCTGAGGACGGCAGTAGGAAATCACTGTGCCTAGCTAAACGTCTGCATTTCCACAGAATGCAATGAAATCACAGGTGCCTATAAAGAGTAGTCCAGTCCATTTACTTTTTTTTTTTTTCTACCAAGGATGTATGGAACCAACAGGAAATCTAAAAGGCCTCCATGTACTTCAGATTAATTCTGTCTACCCTCTCTGAAGTATAGGCACCAAAGGAAGGATGGTTCTTGCCTCCTGAACAACAGCCTGCTGTTCGGAGAACTCACTGGAGTCTTGGTAAGACTGATTAAAGGATGGAAGCCAGATTAAGAGGATTGAATTCATGCCTCCCTTATTGCAGTAATCAAAAGCATTAAGCCACAGAACATTTTATGTGAAAGCACTTGAAACTGAGCAAGCAAATAAGGAAGCCAAATCTTATCCAGAAATTGGGATATTAGCTGCAAGTGGCAGAACTAAGTTTCCAGATCTTAATCCCAGAAAATAATTGTGCATTTAAAAAAATATATATTGTCATTAGATAAAACCATCTCCAGAATTATTGGTTAAAAATTGGATATGCATCCTTCCAGTTTAATGTCCTGGTTACCTGAAAGGCATTTTTCCTCTATTGCCTAGCCCATTCTCCCCTAGAAAATGGAAGACATAGGTTCAAATCACCTAGCTTGAGTGCTGCACCCATATTTCTCAGTGCTCTAAGTGCATAACCAACCGAATGCTCTATCTGTCAGGGACAGTAATGACCATTCTCACATGAGATGAAATCAGTCATAGATCTAATCCCCAGTTTTCCTTTTCCAGCTTCTCCTGGGAATGACAGAGAATTTAGGAAGCTGTCCAGATAGCTACACAAATTAAGCACCTCTAAGCATGTGTGGGTGACTCAACTTAAATGTCTCAGCTAGGCAGGGAGGAGCCTAATGTATTCATACACATAGTGTTAAGCAGTCTTGGAAAATAAATAGATTTTACTATCTGAGATGCATATATTTTTGAGTGGCTAAATTGCAATCTGGGTAGGATATGTCATCCTTAAACCACAAATCTAATCCTATGCAATGCAGAAGACAACGCTGTATAATTCTATTCATGAACTAAACTAATCAAGCTCCATCTTAAATCTAGTTAAATCCTTGCCCCTGATATTAAATTTAAGCACAATTCACTCCTTAGATGACAGGAGACAATATGCCAATTCCACTCTAGATTTTTTTTTTCCCATTCTAAAAGTGTTCTTCATTGCCCATTTGCCTTAGAAAAATCTCTCTCCAACTGTACTTCTGTCCTTTACTATCTTCCCAGTTTTACATAACTAAAACATATTATAATTAAATTTAAGATAATTAAACCCAGGCAACAACATGCCTTTCTAATGGAAGGACAAGTTGCATAGTCAAGGAAGTTCAGAATACCTTGATTATCACATGGACTTTGGTTCAAGTCAAGAGCTGTTCTTCAGAGGCTGATTCAGATTATTTTATTAACTTATAGATGAGAAGACTGTCCAGGAGACTGTAGCTAGTATATTGATGAAACACCAGTCAAGAATCCACATATTCCAAAGACATGCCTGACAATGAGTGGTTGTGGAATTTAGCATGGGATTCAGCATAGGGGCAGGCTGTTAGGTGGCCCAGAATACCTAAGGAGCTCATCAGTGTGTGGGAAGAGGGTGTAGGGAAACACTAGGAAAAATCCATTGTACAGATCACAGCTTGAAGAAGGTAAGCATAGGTGGAAGACAAGCCCAGAATGGGTCTGCTATTCCCCAGGGATTTGCATAGGAGTTAGCAGAGACTTTTTATCAATATTGCAAAGTGATTTGCAGGGAGCCTTTAACTAATAAAGAGAAAAGAGCTATTCTTTTTACACCACTAAAGGGATACTTTATGCCTAAGAACCTATCAGCCCCAACAGCACACAATGATAATGGTCAGATCACTACAGACTGCAAGGCGTTTTCTGCCAGACAAAGGATATAGAAGTAAGTGTCCTGAAAACCAAGAGATGTGGGCCAATATCTCTATTGAAAAGACAGTATCATTGTGTCTTGCACATTATCTTGAACCAGTAAATACAGGCATCCAGAGTTCCCTGATTCAAGATCTCTTTCTCTTTGGCATGAGAAAATAATTGCAGTAAATTCTTTTCTTGAGATGGGAAGGATTAATTCCATCTCTCTCTGGTTAGAAGAGTAGCTTCTTGTTATTTCAGTCGTTTGTTTAAAAAAAAAAAAAAGAAAAAGAAAAGGTAACTGAAAAAAGATGGATATTTTAAGGCCAAGGGCCGCTAGGGAATCAGACTAGATGTAGGTGTTACTGAACAGAATGATGTTGAATACTTCCTTTCAAGGTGAAACTGCTTCAGGACTGATCCCAAAGAGGTGTCAGAATTAGAGCTAAAGGGAAGCATCTCCTAAGCAAAGATACAAGGAGATGTCTGAGGTACAATGAACACCGAGCACAAAACTTGTCTGCAGCAGTGGAATTGCCGTCTCCTCCACTGAGGGTTACAAAGTCTTAACATGCCTTTGAAACTCAGGAGGTTGAAGAAAACATTCAGAAAAATTAATCTTAGAACCAGAAGAAAGACTCCAAAAAGGATACCAAGGTAGCTACTGAATTCTTAAAAGGAAAGTTAAACCAGCACCCAAATAAATACCCTCCATCCACAAAAAAGAGACATGTTTTGGCAGCACATCTATAGATGAACAGCCATGTCAGCAGAGTCAAGTGATGTTTACTGGGGGAAGTAACTCCAGAATTATGTCTCTAAAAAGTAGACCTTGTGTTAAAGGAAAATTTATTATGCAGCAGAGAAACTTCATGCTCTGTGTTCATTACGCTTTTGGTGACAGAAAAAGAAGGTCAAAGACAAGAAGCAGACAAAAAACAGCAATTGGGAAGGAATCCCCTGACCTCCCAATTCAAGTATTGCTAAAAAGTGATTGACTTTGAGTTATATGTGAAGCCAAAGAATTTTAGGAAGGATTAGTCTTTGCTTACAGCAGTTCTCATATCCCTGAGATAAGGCAGAGTCCATTACCCATGTGAGAACAGAAGAACAGTTTCCATTTGAGCTCACTCGCTCTGTGGAATTATTCTTTCAGTGCTGTAGTCTTACACCGTAAGATTTCCTTCACACTGTGACAACTGCTTAGGCCAAAGCTTTCAAGAGGGTTGAAAACAAACATCATTTCAGGAGCAGACTAACGATTCGGGTAGCTACACAAGTTCTTCTAGTGTCCTTGCCTTAGTACCACCAGGGAATGAAACATACTCTATGTCTCTGATTTACAGATGTCTGAGACAACCAACCTGCAGCATTCTTCAGAGTATGTCACTGGAGGCTTTGAAGACTCAGCAGAAAAGCAACTCTCTCAACTCTGGGTAACTACTGAACTGGAAAAAGTATGAGCAACCAAGAAAGTGGCTCTAGGTATGGCAAGTATATTATGACACCAAGGTCTGTAAAGCACTGAGATGTAATACTAAGAGCAAGTAACAGGGCTACCAAAAGCATCACCTATATCCATTGAGCAAGAGTATCCCAAAGTTTTCCCTTCTTTGGCTTGTACCTGAGTGTCAATCAAAAATTTTGGAAGTGAGGAAATTCCCTGCCACGCTTCTCTGGCTCTTTGCAAGCTAATAAGTCTTAGAGCAGTTTTTAATGGAATGAGGAAAGCAAAGCCATTGATCATACTTAGTAGAAAAATAGCTGAAGTATGAATAGAAACAGCTTGGTTGAGAACTTGTCTCTGAAATACACAGTGGTCTCACAATCAGAAGCAGTCTTATTTGTTCTTGATGAAAAGTTTGGCTGAAATGAGAAAACTTTGAACAGTTAGGTCTAGGATCTAAGCCCAAAACAATGGATTTTCTCAGAAGATTACATCTAGAGCTTCTCCTTGAATTCTGCTCTTGCATCTGGCTCAAAGCATCTGCAAATGCATTTGCCAGAGACATGGTACAGACATGGAAACGTCTGTTCCAATAATGAAATGTAGCAGTCACTCAATGTACAAACTTTAAAGCTCACAGACTTAGCTGAAGATTACTTCACAACAGTAAGAATTGAACTTCTTAATGGGAAAGGGTGAACCCTGAAGAAAACCGTACCATTAGTAGAAGATCCAGAACCAAATAGACTGGGAGGGGGGGGAACCAACCAACAAACAATAAAAATTATACCACAAAAGAGAATGCACTAAACAAAAGCTAAAAAAAATTAGCCAGAACTGCCAAATGCTAGAGTTTACTGCCTACAAATTATTCTGGCACTGTAGTTAAGCATTTGAAGCTCTGACCTGGCCAGACAGTTGAGAGGAGTGAAGAGTCTTTGCATCGTGTGTGTGAGGGCTGACGGTACCCTCAAGAGTGCTACTGAAGATAAACACATCTTCAGTTTTGAGAACTTTGGCATATCCACAGCTTATTTTTGAAAGGGAAAGGTAAATGCCTATGCAAATACTATTTCACATATTGTATCAGAGGTAGAATTCCAGTGATCAATGCCAGAAGACTAATAAAAACAAACCAAGGAGTTTTCTTCCTCTTTAAAATAGAGCTCCTATCTATAGTGTCTCTTAGAGACATTGGTGGATGAGAGTATAAAGGCACCACTGTGACTAGCATCTCCAGGAAAGTTTCACAAACATTCACACAAATTGGAAACATTCATTGAGGTGCTGGAGCATGTCCAAACAAGAGCAACGAAGCCGGTGTGGGGCCTAGAGGACAAGTCTTATGAGGAGCGGCTGAGGGAACTGGGGTTGTTTAGTCTGGAGAAAAGGAGGTTAAGGGGAGACCTTATTGCTCTCTACAACTGCCTGACAGGAGGTTGTAGCGAGGTGGGGGTTGGTCTCTTCTCCCAGGTAACAAGGGATAGGACAAGAGGAAATGGCCTCAAGCTGCACCAGGGGAGGTTTAGACTGGATATTAGGAAAAATTTCTTCACCAAAAGGGTTGTCAAACACTGGAACAGGCTGCCCAGGGAAGTGGTTGAGTCACCATCCCTGGAGGTATTTAAAAGACAGGTAGATGTGGCGCTTAGGGACATGGTTTAGTGGTGGACTTGACAGCATTAGGTTTACAGTTGGACTTGATGATCTTAAAGGTCTTCTCCAACTTAAATGATTCTATGATTCATACAAAGCTTAGTGGGAATATTCATACAGCAAATTCAGATAGTTGTCTGTCTTTTGTCAGTAAAAACTAATACAATGAAATTAATTGAAAGAATATTCTTGTTGTAAATTCTTGATTTCAATGAGATAGCACCGAATAATTTTACATCACTAAAATTCTTAGCAATGAATTTGAAATAATCTAGAAATAAGCTAAATTTCCCTTTTTCCTAATAAATGTAAGAAAAAACAGCTGTAAATAAAATTCTTGCCTTACCCTATACACCACAATGACAGATACAATGAAGAATGCTTGGCTTCTCTGCAAGATCTTAAATCAAAACATTTATCAAAAGGCTAGAAAATAACCAAGAAGGAAAGTAAAAAGCTTGCTCAAAAAACATACTACCTTTAGTGCAATCCAAAAGAAACTAATGCTGCTGACAGCAACAAGTAAAAGCTAAAGCAGCCACCAAATGCCATTTGTATTTCTTCCAGATCAATACTACAAAAGAAAATAGACATGGCTATGCACGTAATAGAGTAGATAACAAGTTCCTACTAATAGTCTGGAGATACTTTGCAACAGTAAGCAGGAGAGAATACCACACTGGTGACAAAACTGATACTGCTGTTTAGTCACTGAATAAACACTTATTTTTACATATAAATACAATGAAAGGTCCCAAAGATGAGATCTAAAATCACAGATTTAAAAAAGAAAACTTAACTTGGTTTGACATAATATGATTTCTGCAGATTTCTCAAAAACCATACCAACTTTATCTATGTTTTTATAATCCATAACCTCAATTTAGTAGTGTTCCCAAAGGGCTAGACTCTCATGTGGGGAAAAATACTACCAGAATTCACACCTGAACTGATGACTAGAAAGACTAACAAAATTACCTACTCTGACTCACTGCAGCACACAGGTTGTAGAAATGCTCCTAAATTTTTTGCACCAACACCAGAACTTCTGCTTTGAACTACATGCATGCAAGAAGTGGAACAAACAACAGAACACCTCAGATTACCGAATACAGGCATATGCTAATTTTCCAGGAAAAAAAGCCATATGCAAACAGTTATAAATAAACCTCTTGTGGTTATGTCATGTCTACATTTTATTTTCCAATTTAAGTTCCTGGCTATAACTGAAGACTAGTACCAGCTTAGATAATTAATATTTAACTCACATGGCAACTCCTACATGCTTGGAGTTATTCTATTAGTACTGAGATGGTCCTTGCCGCGTACATGTTTAGATGAACTAAGTTTTAACTCATATGGCAACTCCTACATGCTTGGAGTTAGTCTATCAGTGTTGAGATGATCCATTCCAATGTACATGAGTCAGGGGGAGGGAGGGGCAGAATAACCTGAGAATGAAAGCAACAAGAAAGGAAATGTTTCAGAATTTATACCCTAATCATACGCTGAACCCACTTTCCTCCAGAGAACTAACCAGAAATAAACTAACTAAAAGGAAAACAATAGGAACAAGAAAACCCTTCTCTTTTGCTATTAAGCTACATCACAAGTCCAAAGCATCTTCTTCCAATACCCAGTTTATATCAGGCACCACAAGGAGAATATTTTGCTAGTGTAAGAGGAAAGGGAGAAAAAAATAACAAAAAGCAACCTTGTACCAGACTTTACAGTAATACTATTAAATTATCATTGTGCAAATATTTAGACAACCTTATACATAAATAAAAAGGCTGAAAGTGATCATCCAGCACTTGTAGTCATACAGTCATTCATAATGAAGGCTATAAGTTTACTGAGCCATAATTATTCCTCATATAGAAATTATTCCCTACTATTGCTGTAACTCAAAAATATTACTACTTCTTGAAGAAAGAGAAGCATCTTGTCACATCATTAGAGAAAATAACCAAATGATTACACAACACTTGGAGCAAAACTGTTAACTTTAAGACCAAAGATAAGAAGAGGAGGTTCTTGTTCTTTGTAGACCCAGTCAACGTAACAGCACAGTAACAATTAAATTGAAACAAAAAAGCTTTAGGAACAGGCTTTTCTCACTACAAGAGCAGATAATTTTACTTTGAAGGTACTTTGCTGAGAATGTTTCATTTAGATCTAAGTTTTCAATCACTGCCATATTTTTTTAGTGATTTCTAATAGCTGATACTGAATGAGCAGGATGTGGAGAAAGTAACTTTCTACAGTTCTCAGAAGTTTGCATGAGACTGATATATTTTATGTCTTCAAGAAGCCCTAGTTTCCTACCTGCCACTTCCAACTTGCTTACAGGTCACCTGTTCCTTCTAAACATAACTGTAGATGAGAACACCAATTTTAAAAATCCCCTTTCAGCTTCTGGTCAGGATTGCTGAAATAGCACTGAAAATATGATATTGGGCACCCCTGCACACGAGGCAGGTACAAAGAGCATGAAGCCTGCTGAAATGGCTCCACAGGTGAGTTCCTTGGCAAGAAAGCACTCTCACCCAGAGACTCCATCTCCACTTCAGGAAGCCCTGACATCTCCTACAAGATAAAGACACTCCACTGCAGAAAGCATGAGGAGCTCTACCAGGGCTTTCCAAAGGTGACTCCCCTAGGGACAGCTGGCAGAATTTCCTGCTGCTTTGAGTCACTTTGGACAGACCTCAACACAACAGTTGGACTCTTTAACCAGCCATGCTCAGCAGAGCATCCTTCATGTCTCTGTTGGCTTTCCTAACTCCTCCGGGCTTTCCAAGGGGGAGGGAGGCAGCAAAGGCACCTTCAGCCAAAGCACTCCTCTCTTCAGCCTGCCACCCTGCAGAGGTGACTTGGGAATATCTGTCTCTGTGTTAAACCCATCCAGGTGCTCAGGAGACTGAAGACTGCAGGAATCCACAATAAGCAAATCCCAAGAGTGCTCCTGTGGGAGTTTTAAAAGACTCTAAGAATCACAAAGCTGAGTACAAGAGCAGGGAAAGTTTCAGGTCATCTACAGTCCATTCTTCCATTCTAAGGAAGGATCAATTATATGCAAGTTATTGCTAGCAAATGATAGGTTAACCTGTCCTTAAAAACATCCACAGATGTCTCAGAAAGCCTGGCAAACTCCCAAAGAAAGTTGCTGCAATGTTTCACAAAAACCACAGGTCACCTGCATACTTGAGAACAAGTATCTTTCATCATACCTGGGAATAAATCTTATTTCTCCCGAATAAAAATACTGGGCAAACACAGGAGAAAAGAAGGACGTGCGGCGGGAGAGTTCTCACAGCAAAAATAGCTTGTTAGGGAAACAATGGAACCCCTGGAAAACTGTACCTTGGTTTTCTGCCTGTCTCAAAGCTTCAACCACGCAAGCTCTGGCAAATTTAGCTTAAGCTATCAGTGGTATCTGCTGATGTACTGAACTGAGAACAGGTAAAAAGTAGACAAATCTCCTGCCCTTGCAAAGGGGCATCAGATAGGTGGGACAGACAGCAGGGAGCAGCATCTTAAACCTCTGTGACAAACTCTAACAGAATTCATTTGTGAAGAATCTCAGTCATCTATGTCAGCAGCATAAATGCCAGCCATTCTAGGACTTGTACTGACTCCACATAACTGCCAAAAATGTAGCAAATCTAGAGTCCTTTATCCCTTTCGTACATAAGGAAGATGGTTTATATAAAAATATTATGTCTTTATTCAGCAGCTTAAAAAAAAATTTAAAAAATCAAATCTCAGATACACTTAAGTCCAAGCCAAATATGACAGAATTTGAATAGTTCTGCTGTTAACCCAAACCAAACTCATTTCTCAGATCACTGGATGGCTCATGGAATGGATAAACAGTCCCTGCATCTTCTACCACTCAGCTGAAATCCAGGATACACTGGGAGTCGCTGGCAATAACTACTATGTAATTCTTCTCAGTCACCTGTGCAGAAACAATTAATCAAGTAAATAGATGATAAAACTCCATCGCTCCAATAAGTTTATCCACAATGGCCCGTATCAGAGCAGCTACACAGGGGTGAAAAAGCCCAGTGAAACAACGGAATTATGTTTTTAGTCACAGACTAGGGACATCATTCAGAAACTCAGCTATGCTGAGTCTTTTCTATGTTGGTGCAACAGCCTTAGGGCAGCGAGGATGACTACTTAGGAAGAACATGTTTGCCTTCGCCAACTACTATACCTCTTAAAACACCTCTTATATGGAAATACCAACCTTAGTCTGGAAAAGAAAACCTGCCTGAAAAGAAAGGCAGCCAGAAGAATAAACTGAGCCTGCCTCTTTATGGTGACGATTTCTGAACTTTTAACACAAGCTCTGTTTCTGAGACCGCTTCCTACATTCAAGGTTCCAGTGTTAGTATCAGTTTCTAGTTGTGCACTACCCTCAGTTACCTGCATTCAAAGTACAATCAGATGCTCTCTGATTTATCACTTTAAATGTGAATGCTTTTAAAACAGCACTGTAAAGAACTGCATATAATCATCATACTCCATACCAAGATGCATTTTATTCACCTCTGTAAACTGAAACAGGGAGAGAAAGAGACTATTGTCAAGCATAATTATGCACTGCGCAAGTATCCTGGGAAGTTGGAATGTGCTTGTTTCTGACTGAAAACACTAACACTGTCTGGCACGGCTGTCCCAGCAGCAAGGTCCCTGGATCTTCTCCTGACATTGTAATGAACAACCTTATCACTCAGCCGCTCTCCTGTCATTACTGCAACAGCATCTTAAACTGTGGGATTCGGATGAGTCTCTAATAAACCTTGAAATGCACACAGAGGACAAATATTTCTAATAATTTCCAAATAAGGAACCTCATGAGGGAGGGCAGAAAGTAAGAAGTATATTAGACTGCTAATCCACCTCTAGATTCTCCCGCCTAGAAAAGGCCCTGATAGTTCTTGTAATTGTAATAGGGCCAATTCAAAGTAATAAGCAATGGTGGTAAAAATATTCAAAGTATTTTTCAGGGATTAATTAAAATAATTCAAAGCAGAAAAATCAGTACATCAACAAAAAAATTAAATTTTTCATCTACTGTATTATTTCAAAAATAAACATATGCACTACCTGGGAGGCAAATTTCAATAGTTACAAATATTGTACACACTCAAAAATGTAATTCTTAACTTCAACTGGTAATGTTACTGGATTCTTCACTTACATTTTCCTGTTTAAAAGAGCAAAGAATGGGCAAATTTCACAGTAAAACTAAAAGCAAGTGTTAAAGCTGTATAAATGTTCTGAGAAATTCAAGCTAAAGCTGTTACCAGAAAGTATATAAAGTGAACACTATATTCAGTATTTAATACATTTTAAATTACCATCTCTGGCTGGGTGCATACTACATTTGCCACATTTCTGTGTTAAAGAAAGCATTTCACTTTTTCAGTATTAAAATAGACTCTTTTAAGATGCTATATAAATTAAGCATGAAGTAACTGCTTGTTCCTATGCGCTACAGGAGATTTCCTCATGCATTAATGGAACTTATATATAAAATAAGACAATTAGAAAATCTTGAAACAGTTTGTTACATATTTTAGCAGCTTGTTTTCTGCATTTGTAATACTATTTTTAATTCCTTCTGACAATACAGAAATATAAAGAAAATGGAAAGACTTCATTGTACAGCTCTGAAGGGATGCTAAATTTCAAAGAATTTGGAGGGTGGAGTGAAGAACACAGATAGTGTGAATAACATAAGTAAGTACTATTTAAACTGTGAGCTTCCTGGAGCTTGTTCACTGAAATGAGGATGGTTAATCTTAAGTATCCAGTAAATTCCATGGATCAGCTGAAAAGTCTTCTGACGCACAGATTAAAGAACTTTCACCAGGCATCCCTAGTTCATGCATGGGGTAACTGCTTCAAAACACCATGTACTAAATCTGTATAGGTAGAGAACACTCTCTACAAATCCTGGTAGCATAATTCTAAATTGTTGAGTGTGTTAAATTTAAATAAAGTTAATCCAAAAAAAGGCCAAATTATTTGTGTGAGTTCTCATAGTAGAATACACAGAACAAAGGGTAAAGAAGTGATCATGAAAATTGCAAAGGTTTTCTTTTTGTGCTTATTATTATTTTTACTGCAGTATCATGTTGAGACTCTATTTAGTGCTAGATGCTGAATAAAGACATTACTCCTGCCCTGAAGATCTTATTTAGCTTTAGAGGCCACATCCCAAGTAACTGTGCAATCCTGACCTCCTGGTACCAGACTCACCTAATACTAGAGATCAGAAGGAGGAAATGCTGATTATGTGACTTGGTTGGTTGGGTTTTTCCTAACTAAGACAAAATGCCATTTCCTTTTTTTGAACAAAACAAATTATTTTCCCCTTAAAATGAGAGAGATATACATTTAACATAAAAATGTTCAGTCAAGTATGTAGTTCTAGTGTTACTATTCTGGCTGATCTGTTCAGCTATTTGTTCCATTTTATTATTGTGGGCTTTCGACAGAAGAGCTGGAAAAAGTACACATTTGCATATCTCCACATCACCAGCATTTCTACATTAACAGCATGTACTATACAGCTCATACTTTTAGTGCATAGCACTTAAGACATTTCATTTTGTACTCTTCCATGCCAATTTTTCTTTTCTAATTTTCATTTTATATACAATTACATTTTAAACTATGTTTTAAATGCTTAATTTTATCAAATTATTAACACCTATGTCTCGATATTTATGGAATGCATTAATGAAGCAGAATACATTATTTATACTTTCAGCATTAGAACAGGAATTGAAAATTCAAAGGACCATTTTAGATCCATTTCTTGTCCTCAATAAAAACATTAATATACCAGGCATACTGGAAACTTTGTAAAAGGAAGCCTGGGGACACAAAATATACAAATAAAGGTAAACTGTGCTAGGTATACAACAGAACTATGTATCAAAAGAGAGTTTAAGGTCAAATCTAAGTATCAAACTAGCATTTCAGTGACTAGCAGACAAGCTGCATGGATTGAAATTTCAGATAGAAGTAAAAAGTTTTGCTGCATATTGCTACTTGCCCAACCATGATAGTGACACCAATCGCAACAGGGGCATCACCTAACAGACATCAGAGATGTAGCAAAGGCAGAGCATTCAGTTGTATTAAACATGATGTAGATGGAACAAACATCATAAATATGACTTTTTTAGATCCCACTGATTTTTTAGATCAGAGGTTGTTTCATGGTTAGCATCACAAAACAAGAAATACAAGCCATGACATGCTTGCACTGAGGAATGTGTAGAGCCGGTCCAAGACCTCCCAGTGAAAAGTGCCACTGAAGCAGTGACTATAATGTACTTAAAATCAGTACCACTGCATGAGTAACAAAGGACAAGAAAAATCACCACAGTTGTGCTTATCTTCAGAAGGTGGAAATATGTAAAAATGAGGATGACTGTTAAAAAAGCCAGAAGGGGCTCCTAAACCAACTGAATTCTTACAGGCAGTAGTAGAGACTACTGAAGGATACCATATTGGAAGCACAGTGCCAGAGTACACAACTTACTAAAGCAACCTGGTGCAGGGTAAAGTGTAATCAGCTGACTAAACAACTAAGTCATTAAGTCACTAAGCAGAGGTTCAGTTTAAAATGAAAGTAACTATGGAAGAAGATATGGTACAAACACAGAAATTAACATATCGCCTAGGCTCCGTGGTATTCACCCAAGCGTTCTAATGAAATACAGGATGAAGTAGCCAAATAACTACAACTTTTTTCATACCTAAACACTGGAGCTGACAAATGCAACGCCAAGCCTGAGAAACAAAAAAGTTCTGGGGAATACATTTGGATAAGCCTGAGATTTGATAATAGAAAGTATAATAAAGGACAGAATTAGTGGACATCTCACTAAATACGATCCATCAGTGAAGAGCCAATATAGCTTCTGTAAAGGCAAGTCCCACTTTACAAACCTGCTGAAGTTCTCTGCAGGGGTTACAACCTTATGCACAAGAGTGATCCAGCTCACACAGCCTACTCACTTTAAACGGGCTTTAAACAAAATTCCTCACCAAAGGCTTTTCAGGAAACTAAGCTGCCAAGACATAAAAGCAAAGGTTGTGGTATGGAAAAATAACTAATTAAAATAGAGGAACCAGAAGACAGGAGTTCAGACTCAGCTCTCACAATGGAGGGAAGGCACTTGCACAGGGGGCTGTACTGGGAACTGTCCTTTTTAACACATGCAAAAGTAACATAGCAAGGGAGAAGGAGAAAAGGATGGCAGTACATCAGCGAGTTGACAAAGTCTACTGATGGTACATACTTATTGAAGGTAGTAAGGATGAGTGCCTTAAAAAACAACAAAAACACCTTATCAGTCTGAGTGATCAGGTAATAAAATGGCTGGTGAAATTCAATTTAGATTCATGTAAAATGATACATGTATGGAAAGCTAATCCTAGCTTCATATATAAAACAAGAGGCTCTGAGTAGACCAGTAACACTAAGGAGCAGAAGAGTGGGGTTATGCTAGATAATTCCATAAAAGCATCAGCTCAATGCCTGGTCATACTAAAAAAGCAAATTAGGAAATTCAAGAAGCATTATGAAAATTAGGAAATACTAGGAAAGGAAAAGAGTATAAACTAGAAAAAGGTCATTCTATGTAATTCTATAAACTTATGTTTGTTCCATACTTTAAATATTGCATGAAGCTTTTGCCTTTTCGTCTCAATAGAGGACACAGTAGAAGTAGAAAGGGTTCTGAGAGGGCAAGAACGACCTACGGTCTGAATTGCCCCCGTACAAGGAATGCTCAAATAGATTGGGACTCTTCTGTTTGCAAAAAATGTGAGTTTGGGAGCTGCTATGACAGAGATCTACAAAATCTTTAGTGGCAACATCTTAGAGATTAAGTATTCACGGTTTCTTCCAATAAAACAAACAAATGGATATCACATAGAGGCAGGAGGAGGCAGGTTCAAAGCAAACATGGTAGGACTCCAAACAACGAGCAGCAGCCCCCTGGACTCTGTGCTGGGGACACTGAATGCAAGAAGTTCACATGATGAGGTCAAGGAAAAACAGACAAGCACTTGTGAGAGAGATTCACTGCAGGTAGCTAAACAGACTAACCCCCAAAAGTTTACAAAATCTTCATGCCGAAAATGCTCAGAAGCTGAAAGAATATTAGAAGTATCATATGGGCTAATCCTAGTCTCACTCTTCTCTAGGCATCTGCTGGTGGCTACTGTTGAAGTAAGACTACTAAACAAGATAGTTTGGTACAGCATTCATTATTTGGTTAGCTACTTGGGTGCAACACTTTCTGCAAACTACTAACAAACAATTCACATTACAAAGGGTGAGATAAGGGGGTACAATCGTATCTAATAACCTTACATAAGCTTAAATATTTAAAAGATAAGCACTCAAATTGCATTCCACCATCCCTGAACTCATGTTCGTGCAGAAATTCCTATCCTTAGAAGCCCAAACCGTTCTTGCAACTTAGTTACTGAACCTATGAAAGCTAGGTAAGATTACTCGTACGCTAAATAGTTTATTTATAATCATTTATTTGAAATAATCTTTCTTCTGGATTTTACGTAGTCTCCTTTTTTTATTTCCTGTTCAAAACCCATGTACATTTATTCTCATCTTTTATCAATAAAACTGTAATTTCTAAATATTTTCTGTATATTACTGTAACACATTCATTTGTCATATCATGGCTGTATTTTTCTCCTCCTGATTTTGTCATTAGATTGCACCATTAAGTACAAGATTATGTAAAATTCCTGTTATCTACTATGAAAGCCCAGTCCACTTGAGACACATGCCTTGAATGTTTGTATCTTCCAAGTTAATATCCAATGGGCAACAAAGGAAAAAAGGTTTAAAAAAAAAAAAAACACAACAAAAAAACCCTGAAGCCTAAACCATTATACTGGCACTGAAAACCTTGACATACCATTCTGCAGAAGGGAACCTTTTAATCAGAACTTGAACTTCCTTCACGTTATACACAGAAGGTCAGCTTACTTTAGAGTAAACCTCTCAGATGGAAGAATTTATAGAATATGGGTGATGTTCATCATTCCTTCTGTTAATACAGTGCTTCAGAGCCACAGCTGTAGACAAAGGCTCTATTGTGCTGCTCTGTGTTGCTCAAACAGCAGCATACAGCCAGACTTAGGTAAGAAAGTCCAACATGACCAATCCTATCATATGATTTTTCTTTAACCAAGTTCCATTGGACATCTACTGCAGGGCTATAAAAGATAAAACTTTAATTGAAAGCTATTTCAGAACGACACAACTCTGTATAGTTAAACACTCCTTCGAATTGCCAATCTAAATGTATTCATGCCCAACCTTACAGATATTTGTTCTTTTGCCAGAACCATCGTTTATCTTAAGTAATTCTTCTTCCTTCAGTATTTACCCTCTGATGTACTTACATGGGAAGGGGTGTCACAACTCCTTTAAACTTTAACTTTGTACATCAAATAAATCACTCTCCTAGTCCTTAGCTGCATGTATTACAATCTTAATGTATCATTCCTGAATACAAAATTTTACATTAGATCTTTCCAGTGCTTTATAAAATGGCACTATTTTATTCCTAGCTATTTCAGAAATACTTCATCTAATACAGCCTAATATCAAATGTGCCTTTTACAGAATTCAGATTCATTTTTGCTTGGCAATTATCATCTGGGTTGGCTAGCGCTTCTCAGGTTTTCTCATGCACTCTTCTACTGATAAATGTAAAAATGCTTTTTTTTGACATTTGCACTTTCTATTACATTTCACCCTAATCAATTCAGTCTTCAGAATTATTCAATCTTTCCTCTATAATAGGATCTTTCACTATTTAATGATGTTTTTCACTGCCTCATCTACAAATTCCATCAACATCTTCCCACTTTCTTTGTACTGATTAAGACTGGTATCTCCAAGAGTCTTGCAACAGGAAGCAAGAAAATAAGAGACAGAAGAACGTAGACACAAATACTGGCATTAGTATCGCCTATGCCTGTTTAGGTAGGTATTTGACAACAAATCATAGGGACAGTTTTGATGGACTTTAATGAAGTATTTTTACAAATATTAAATAGTGAATACCATTAACATGACCATGACAAGCAACACAGTTCTGTATGACTACACATGCAAATTGCACCTGGAAAGTTTTCTTGACATACACACTGTCCATTTTGTAATATACTATGCACTGGAAACCTTTTAATTTTTTTTTTTTATTGCTTGTGTTTCTTTTCCATTAAAAAGACATTCAACAGGAATCAAAGATAAGGCTGCTTTCAGAATCTTTAAAGAGAATTTTTTATATAACTGAAAAATGGAATCTTTTATTCTGTAACAGATGTGCCTGAAGTGATCTCACTGAATTAACTGTACCACTTTTAACAGCTCTTGCTAAAGTGTATCCAAGGGTCAGATCCAAATAAAGGTGTGTGTAACAAATTAGGTGGCTAGCTCTATGGATGGAATTCACAGGTTCCATTTAGTACATTCCTTGTTGTCCTGGTTTAGGCTGGAATACAGTTAATTTTTTTCTTATTAACTGGTATAGTGCTGTGTTTTGGATTTAGGATGAGAACAATGTTGGTAACACACTGATGTTTTAGTTGTTGCTAAGCAGTGTTTATACTAAGTCAAGGACTTTTCAGCTTCTCATACTACCCCACCAGCAGAGGCTGGGGGTGCACAAGAAACTGGGAGGGGACACAACAAGGGCAGCTGACGCAAACGAGCCAAAGGCATATTCCATACCATATTACCTCATGCCCAGTATATAAACCGGGGGAGTTGGCCTGGGCGGATTGCTGCTCAGGAACTAACTGGGCATCGGCCAGTGAGTGGTGAGCAATTACATTGTGCATCACTTGTTTTGTATATTCTCTTCTTATTAGCAGTATTATTTTACCTTCCTTTTCTGTCCTATTAAACTGTCTTTATCTCAAGCCACGAGTTTTACTTTTTTTTTCCCCAATCCTTTCCCCCATCCCACTGGGGGGGGGGGGGGGGGGGGAGTGAATGAGCAGCTGTGTGGTGCTTAGTTGCTATAGACTTGTCTATTCAAATTGTCTATACACTGTATGTACATTAGGTATAGAAAAATAGTATTCACAATACTCAGTATCCTGAGTAGAGGAAATATGTACAACCACCAAAACGAAATGTGCAAGAGAAATGTTTCTGAAATTTTACCTCTTTTATGGATTTAGATACCTAAGCTACACTTGAAATAAGCACCTCAAATTAAGTTAAACATTTCCCACATTTAGTTTTCTCAACCATATTATCCGTATCCAGACAATTAGATTAATTGATGTCATTACCCATTTCTTACATAACAGCCTAGGCACTAAGAGGAAACACAGGTTCACTAAGCAGAAACTCCCCATCTATTCAGACCCATCCTTCTCACTTTCTAGTAGAATGCCTTAAGCACCAGGACGGAATCATAGAATCACTCAGGTTGGAAAAGACCTTTACGATCATCGAGCCCAACTGTCAACCATGCCCACTAAACCATGTCCTGAAGTGCCTTGTCTAGGCGCTTTTTAACACCTCCAGGGATGGTGACTCAAACACTTCCCTGGGCAGCCTGTTCCAATGCCTGACAACCCTTTTAGTAAAGAAACTTTTCCTAATATCCAATCTAAACCTCCCCTGCCGCAACTTGAGGCCCTTTCCTCTTGTCCTATCTCCAGCCACCTGACAGAAGAGACCAGCACCCACCTCACTACGACCTCCTGTCAGGCAGTTGTAGAGAGCGATAAGGTCTCCCCTCAACCTCCTTTTCTCCAGGCTAAACAACTCCAGTTCCCTCAGCTGCCCCTGATAAGACTTATGCTCCAGGCCCCACACTAACTTGGTTGCCCTTCTCTGGACACGCTCCAGCACCTCAAAGGATACAGGCATTACTACCCTGTATGTTTCTGAAATCCAGCCAAGAAAAAAATGCTGTGGTTTGGGCTTAACTCCTTACTGTCTGTGCATCGAATGTGTTCAGTTTATTCCTCCTGGTTTGCTTTCTTGGAAGAATGCAGCAATACAAATGTCCACCCATGGTTTCTAAACAGCCTTTACTGGAAAGTCAAGACACCTAAGCATGCTGATGGCTGTACCTCCAGGCCTGGGCTCAGCACAGTCTTCAAAGTTTTTGAAAGTTTTTACTAGAAACTTTACACACTGGTGATAGTTAGATTTTTCAGTTATTCATATCACTCTCTTGACCCTGGAAATCTGAATTCCACGCAAACTCAAAGCTGGGAAGGTATGTTAGGGGAGAATAGCTGTATACATGCCTTCCCTGTTCTTACACTTTGCCAGTGCCATAGACGGAGTATGAGATTTGTTTCCTCCATTTCGGCTTGGCTCTGCACAGCTCTTAAGCAGCACTTCACACATCTGTGTGTTTCTGGAAATACACTGTTCAGTTCTACAAATTTAATTAAGTTGGATATTTTACATGTATTTTTCCTAACATTAGTGATTATTTTTTTTTCTAACTTTACTGTTACTCTACGTTAACAACCTCAAAATTAATGCTTTGTCTGGAAGGATGGTATTTTCTACTTCAGGAAACATTTCAAGTATAGAAGACAAATATATTTATCGCCTCAAAAACTAGCTGTCATTTGCCATGATAATTAAATATGTGTAATGCAGTGATGATAGGAAATGTCAATAATAATTTCTTCAGCACCATACTTTCTTTAATACTTTTAACATATGATGAACATATACATTTTTATATACCTGTGCTTAATCAAACACAGTCTCTAAAATTTTAAAGTGCCATTTATTTTTAATATACTTATTCTCTAATCCCCCCGCCATAGTAGATTATCCCACTGTAAGGCATATCTCAACAAAATCATATGTTTTAAGGCTTCTGACAGTTTCTGTGGCTACTTCTATCTTGAGTCAAGGTTGTACATATGTTGTATGTACAGTTGCACATAAAAAGATTTCTTCCATCCCTCTTCCTCCTTATGAAGAGAAATACATGGAGCTTACTATCAACAGGCAAAAGCAACTTTACATCGTAAAGGAATTTTTAAAGCTTATGAAAATAATTACTGCAGTATAATAAAAGCTATGCCATTACAACTGTAGGGCATTCTCCAGTTCTGCAACACAGAATATATATAAGCATACAGATGCAAGTGGACACACACAACACAAAACCAGCTGAAGGACAGATTTCTTGTCACAACATGGTAATATTGTGAATTGAAGCCCTTACTATACAAGATAGTTTTGTGAGTCTTGTCGGTCAATTTTTTGCCACCTGTAAGTATCCAAATTTCTAGAGCCTTATGTCTACATTTGAATTATAAAAAGAACAAAACCACACACCCCCAAACAAGCAAACCACAAATTATTCTTCACTTTACTTCCCAAAGTGCAGTTCTGTTAGTGCTTAGAAGATTTTCTAAGAGTGCCAACACTTTATTTACTGTTAGGAAGTAAAAATGGCTTCTATCATTCCTTTTTATCACTCCATCTATTAACACCATTTCTTGGTGGTAGTAGAAGATTTGAAACAAACAAACAAACCACCAAGTGTAGACCAAGGCATAGAGAAAATATTTTTGATTTGTGACTTGCTTAGGCACACCCTTGTGAAAATAAATCTGGCTTAATCCTCTTGCCTGAAAAAATCTGAAACCTCTTTTCAAGCACTTTAAAAATGCAGTCTCTCTTTAATAAGCACTAGCAGTGAAAGCAGCCCTATGGAATGAACATTTCAACCAATCTGCCTTAAATATTCATTGTATCTACTAGATTAATGAAAAAGGAATAAATATTCGCATGATAAGCTGTTTCCACGGATAAAATTAACATTTGTTCAGGAAGCAGTGCTACTCCTTCCACAAACATCCTAGGAGACTTCTGTGGAGCAACCTTCCCAACAGTTCTGGCAAAGAAACGCCAGCTGACTCTGAGGAGGAAAGTAAGGGAAAATTATGAAGCTCTTCTTCCCTAGAAGACAGATCCAAGGGATACAGTTTGCAAAAGAACTGATAGTTAATTTAAGACTATGAAAGTAGCATTTGGTCAGATCTGTGAACAACCGAGAACACAGGATGATCTCATGGCTAACCTAAAAAGTGAATTTATCTTTACTTCAGACAAATTCAGAATCCTAAATCAAACCCTTCCAACAACCCTGGGCAACATATGTATTTGAAAAGAGTTTTACAGAAATTCTGGACTTGGGCATATACCTCTGATTATCAACTAATACCAAAAATAGAATACATAGTGAAGTAGTTATGACAATAATTTTTTTCAACACAATGTATCTCACTCTCAATTTTGCAGGGTGCTCTTCAACCTGCCTCCAGTAGAAGGAGTCTCTTCAAGAACAGGGACTCCCAATTAATGGTACATGTACCTCTTACAATACCTTCAGTTCTTGAGAGCTGTACACAGTCCAACACAAAACAAAAAAAACCAAACCCCCAAAAACCAGCTTGGGAAAGAGTATCTTAAAATGTGGATTCTGAAAACTGATATAGAAAGATCATAGTCACCCTACCTTAATTAGTTGATTATAGACAGATGAACTAACAGAAACAGATCCACATTTAATTTTTCTTCTTCCAGGTAGATCATAATATAACTAGTTACAAAAGGCCATTTCATCCTTTCCTTGGGTGATGTTACCAAGATAAAGCACCATTACAAGCCAACCCTAAAGAACTGAGTTGTATTTACATAATCCTAAAAGCAAACAAAGATCAAGAATTTGTGAGGAAAAGGAAACACTACTGTTTCTAAACCTTCCTGAAATGAAAAGGCTTGGGAGAAGTACTATTTCCTTCTTTTTGAAAGTTACTCCCATCAGTAGAAGGCACAAGCATCATCACACCCCAATTACTCTCTTTTGTTACTGATATGCACGCTTACCTACATTTTTCTAAGACACTAGTATTTATTGGCATAACCTAGAGCGTAGGCTCACACATTGTTTCATAGCCTAGATGCCAATTCTGCTAAACAAAATTAAAAAAAAAAAAAAAAAAAGCATACACACCAGAACTGTAGTCATAAACATATACATAGAGTCCTTAGTGTTATGACTGTGACTGTGCCAAGCAGCCAGATTAAAAGCATGTAAAATGATTACATCCTATTTTTTAATAAGCTAAGGAAATATACAGGTTTTTTTTAAGAAAGTTTAAGATGTCATAGCTAAATTAGCAGACATAAAACTGCTTTCAAAATTACTACTTTAAAAAAAAAAAATCAATTAAGAGTAATAAGGTTACCATACAAAGAATAAAAGATGTGAAGGCTGTATGTAGTTTTTTGAAATCATTATGTAATGCAGTTATTCAGTGTTGCAATACAGACCACAAACTGGTCTAGGACAAGGTTATCATCTCAATTCTATTAAGATAAAATCATGATGAAAATCATGAAACAAAAATGTATAATGTACAATTTTATAAAGCCCACCCTATAAAATAAGATATATTTACCATGTCACACAAAAATATGAGATACGTATTCCAGAGAAAAAAAGCCGAAGTTTGCTTTTGGCATCTTTGTAGATGATTACCTACCTTTTTCTTCCTGCTCTCCTTTTAGCAAAGGAGAGCTGAAGATTTCAGATAGCTAACTCAGGTATTATTTAAATATAAAAGAAAAAGAATGCATGAGATCCCAACTGTCGTATTAAAATAAAACTTCATGCTCTATTACAATGTCTGAAAGGAAGCCTCTCAATTAGAAATAAGAGATCACAGATTCCCTATCCCAAAAGCCTGTGGAAATCCCAATTCTACAAGCTGATCTAAAAAGAATGTTTCTGTAGTCCTACTCAGTCAAAATAATTTGTAGGAATGAGACCAAAAGTCAAACAGATATAAATTTATTAAAGACAGAAGGAATTAAAAAAGAATACATACTGTGGTCAAGACTGACAGTCCTTATTTTGTACATACAAGGCATTAATGACAATGGGTTTTGTCTTGATTAAAAAAAAAAAGAGGAGGGGAGATTATATTCAGGGGTCCAGAGTTCCTACGTAGGGCTAGTTCTCCCTCTGTATCTAATTTTTACCTGCTATCTGTAGGATGAGTAGTTTGCATTTTTGCTGTATTTTATCACAGTGATGACAAGCCTCCACAGGCAGGTTGGTTGTGGTCTTTGTTTTGTTTTGTTTGGTGGTGGGTTTTTTGGTTGGTTTGGTTTGGTTGTTAGTTTTTTGGTTTGGATTTTTTGTTTGTTTGCTTGTTTTCCCCCAAAAAAGCTTACACAAGCTTTTTGATATCACTATCTATTGTGCAGAGCCTTTCTTTCCATTATTTTAAAGCCTTTTACAGAAAAAAACATTCATACACTCTCAAAATACCCAGCTCAGTTTCCTGTTTCTGAGAGTGGCTACATATGAATGTCTAAGGAAGCCATCTAAGAACAGTGCAAGTAAAAACACATTTCTGTTACATCTTAGCAACTTTTCACCACCAGCAATTTAGGTACTCCCTAAATTATAAATTGTATCCACATTAGTGATTCCTAACTGGCTATCTAATAATTTTCCTAAGGCTTAGGACAAGTCATACTGTCAGCATACACATCCAGAAGCAACTAATGTCAAAACTTAAGCATTACATGAAAAATTACTCCCTTGTTTTAAAACATTTGCATCATAATTTCATTACGCTGAACACTAGCCTACTTCAGAAAGCAGCTTCTCAGCCACATTCTTCAAACTTTTGAATGTCTTTTTTTCCAAGCTGAAAAATTCTAGTCCATTCAGCCTTTTCTGTAGAAACTAAGGGAAAGGCTGTTCAGTTCTAATAGAATTACCTTAGAAAATTAAAAGTCAAAGATACAATCCCATAACTGTGAAGTCTATCAATATTGTGACCATTTTAATACTGCTTGAATGCAGTGGTAGGACCTAGTCAAAATCACAGAATAGCCAGAACATATAATTACATCACATGTTCAGTCTGAAATCTGGGGTTGGTTTTTTTTTTCCACTAAAATAGTGTATGGTTGGGGGGGTGGGGAGGTGCTTAATGGACCATCCTCACGTCTTTTCTCCATTATGCCTCAGTGAGTCTGTACATAATACATTATTTTATTAAAGCACCAGAGCAAGATCAAGCGGAAGCATGCTGTCTTTTCCACACGTGGTCCAAATCGAATCATGGGTATTTCTTACAGGGAACAATGCCATCTTCTTCCTACTATGCATAGCTCCCAGCTGCTCATCTCTCCCTTCTTTTTCCAGTCTTTGAGCACAGTAAATTGAAAATCAGAACTGAAAGAAAACCAAAACCAACCCACAAATAAAACACCTCTCTGTAAATAAAGACAAAAATCCATGTATTTCAAATCATTATGCTTCTCTAAGGATTTTCAATCAACTAAAAACCCAGCCATTCACCTAGAATTAAATAACTAATTCAGGCTGAATAGCATGGTCTTTCATTAATTGTTTCTGCTATTTTGTGAGTATAAAAATCAGAAACACAACTGTTGCCTCTGGACTATGCAGGAGTTCAGCTTTTTCATAGCAGGTCACCTCCCCTTAAAAACCTTAAACCTTATCATGACAGGGGCACTATAAAAATTCTTAGTTACCATATTTGTGTCTATTTTGAAAAACTGATTTTAAAAAAAGCCTGCATGTAAATTACATACAACTATTCACATTTTGTTGTGCTAAAGTATGTAAGTCCTACTCTTCCTTCCAATTCTACTATTGCATATAAATGCAACTGAAGTGCTTTGTGCAACTCAAAACAATAGTTTCCTTGTACATGCAATTTTGCCCACTTCAGGTCTTCAACTATGCAACTAATTTGCTGATTTTCAAAATAACTCAGATAACACTGATTTAAAAGTTAATTTAGTTTCCTGACTCCTCCCTTACTATATTTAATGATGATGAAAGTGGAACCACTTTTACTAGAGCATAAACTGTTTTCAAGCACAGTTGGCAAGTTTCCTTTCTTCATGGCCCCAGATGATGTCAAACTAGTATCCAAGTATTTTATTTGATGTTATCAAAAGGAAGAGAATGTATTTACTATCTTTTTAAACAACATTTTGGGATGTTGGTTTCTTCTTTTTTCCTTTCATTTTTAAAGAGTTATATAACCCATGGTTAGAATGAGAAGTACCAGAGACACCTTTCATGGGGACAGACAATGAGGAGGAAAGGGGGGTGTTATTTGTTGGTGGTTGGTTTTGGGTTTTTTTAATCAAACAGCTTGTGTTCATCTGTCTTGAGAATGATAAATCCGATTTGAGATCAAATTATTTAATTTTCCTTTGTCCATATCCTTATACCTATTTCTTTCTTCATCTTATTTCCTCATGTGTTCTCTCCTTTTTCTTTTTTTTTTAGTTGAGTAACTGTCTCTCCTCTGCATTTCAATTCTGTTTTGGCAGCTTGGATCTCTGACTGTTCCTTCTTCCAGTTACCAAAAAGCTACACGTTGCTGGGTGAAGAGAATGCATTACCTCACCCAGAGTGCCAAAGGAACAGAAAAGAGGCTTAGGTCTGTGATCTGTTGTCAGAGCTTCCGCAGCCAACATTAGGACTAATACAAAATGTGGATAGGAAAACGAGATCATTTTTTTAAAGACATCTGTTGCTTTCCTACTGGCAACATTTTCTGTGTATATACACATAGATCTCAACTTTCTAAACCACTCAATTTTTTTCCCATGTCCTGTATCTGTTTAAACTAGCCTGACGACCTTAAGATTAACATTGTGCACAATGTAGACTGCCTAAAGTTGCATTTACTGAAGTACTTTTCATATTTAAATGTTCATCTTTATTGTACTGAATATGCTTCATGATACCTTTTTTGTTTGCAGAAATAAAAAGACGAATAACTGCTAAATTCTTTGCAAAGAGGTGGGGGGGAGTGGGGAGGAAAGTAAGTCTTGAATTTACAACACCTGACAAAATTCTACAAAACTTCTGTTATTTCAAATGTATTTTAACAACTGTTACTGCCATTGCATAAAATACAGAAAATGGGCAGACAGAACTATTCACTATATTTAGAGGAACACCTGCTAACACATACAAACCCTGCTTTTCAAGTTTCCAATCACACCATTGAGAATAATTGTCTGAAACCAAAGTACACTTAGCTATAATTAGCTGTAAAAGTGAAAAACATTTTTTACATGTTTTACTTCAAAACCATATATACTGATATGATACACCTATTACAGAAGAACAAGTAAATTTAGATCTATGTGCAAGTGTGCGCACAACTATGCAACTAGATCACTCAGTGAAGTAAGCATAATTTCATCAGCTGCACGGGTTTATGTCAACTTCCAAAAACATCTCCCATAAGACGTGCACAACCTGAAACCGCCTACCATTGCAGAATATGATGTGCTGCAACACGATTTTCAGTGTTACCTCATTCCTCCTTCCTTCCCCCCACCACCCGCCCATTTTCTAAGGGAGAAGAACAGAACAGTGAGGACAGTCTTCCATTTGATAATCAGCATTAAAAACAATCAAAACAAGCCCACACGCTGTAACTAGCATATGTATGAAAAGCCATGAAAATTTACCATTATCTAATAGTATAGCCAATGTGACACTAGCTGAAGTGAAAGCTAGTTAGCAGCTAACATGAAGGGATATGATTATTCAATACAGTTCATTTATTGTGGAGTCATCAAAATGGATCAGCATAGAGGCAAACTATCCTTATCCCACTGACAACCTCTCCATGTTACTGCTGAGGAAAAGAGAGCAGTGGAACTTAGGTACTTAAGTTTACACCAGTTACACCTGTTTTATGAACAGAAAACAGTTACTGATCTAGAAGCAAACAGTTACTCTCAGATGCAGAAATTGCAAACAGCAGGGATAGAAGGTAGGTCATTGCGTGTGTAACAACAGCTCCTCAAAGAACTGCAGCTACAGGTGGTTAAGTTGCTTGGATCAATTCATCATACTGACCCCACTCACAGTGATTAGCAAGAATCCTTACTCACTTTCTAAATCAAGTCTGATCAACATATGGATCTAAAATTCACAGGGAGACACAGAATCACAGAGACATTTGGTTGGAGGGACCTCCAGAGGTCATTTACACCAACCTCCCACCCAAGTAAGGATTATTGCCAGCACTAAACCAGGGCAGCCTTGTCTTTGATTCATCATCATGTAGAGGCCTGAAAGAACAAAGACTACAATCTCTCTGAGCAACCCGTTCCAGTGCTGCATTATCCTCCTAGAATGTTTCCAGAAAGTTTAAAAAAGTCCACGTTTGAAGTTGTAAAAGCTCAGTTCAGTAGAAAAGCAAGTCAGAATAACTTTGGCCAATAAATCACTGAATCAATGCAGTTAAAAAGGACCTCTGAAGATCATCTAGACCAATCTCCTCAAAGCAGGGACTGCTAGAGCAGTTGCTCCAGGCCTTGTCCAGTCATGTTTTGAGTATCTACACAGACAGAAAGTCCACAATGTCTGGACCACCTCTTCCAGTGTTTGATCAGACCCACAGAGAGAAAGTTTTTTTTTATGTTTAAATGGAATTTCCCGTGTTTCAGTTTGTGCCCACTGCCTCTTGTCATGTCACTGAGCACTGCTGAGAAAAGCCTGGCTCCATCTTCTTTACTGCCTTCTGTCAGGCATTTATACACATTGATGAGATTCCCCCAAGCCTTCTCTCCTCTAGGCTAAACAACCCCAGCTCACTAAGACTCCCTCCGTATTACAGATGCCCCGATCCCTTAATCATTCTTGTGGCCTTTCACTCCAGTATGTCCATATCTCTTCTGTACTGGGCAACCCACAACTGGACCCAGCACTCCAGATGTGGTCTTGCTAGTGCTGAGTAGAGGGGAATTGTCACCTCCCTTGACTTGCTGGTGACCCTCTGCCTAACGCAGCTCCAGACACTGTTGTCCTTCTTTGCTGCAACAGCACCTTGCTGCCTCATGTTCAGCCAGCACCTCCAGGTCCTTTTCTGCCAAGCTGTTTTCCAGCCAGTCTGCCCCCAGCATGTACTCGTGCCCGGGGTTGTTCCTCCTCAGATGTAGGACTTTGCACTCTTTGTGGAACTTCATGAGGTTCCTGTCAGCCTGTCCAGGTCCCTCTGAACAGCAGCACAACCACCTGGTGTATCAGCAGCTCCTCCTAGTTTTATATATTTTGTTAAGACCATCACAAACATTTTTTCATGATCTTTTGAAGCAGGCACACTGAAGTGTGTACAAATCACAGTGAAGAACCAAAAATAAAATACTAAGAAATAACACCAAGGCATTTGGCTGAGCTTTATGATTGTAATATCTTTCCATCCATTAAATAAAATGCAAACAATAACCATCATTAGAAGTCACAGGTACTTTACAATATGCTTGAGTACAGAACAGAAATTGTTTTATATATTGTATTAAACGAATCACATGAGCTCTGGATTTTTTTTCTAGTGTTTATTCTTTAATAAATTGTTACAGCCTGCTGGACAGATGTGTAAACATACTCTGGTGGTTTCTCTGTTTACATGTACAGTTGGCACTAGGCCAAAAATCAGGAACTAAGAGAACTGCATCTATTTCTACATAAATTTTATTGTGAGGCAATCATAATATAGCTTTTGTTCTCTCTACAAATCCACCAATTGTTTCTCTGACCCAGTTAAAGATAGTGACTTTAAAGTCTCTAGCACTATCAACCCCAAATACCTCAATGGTTTTGTTAGGTAGGAAAAGGCAAGGTTCTTATATTAACACTTCCTCAGCTGAAGGGAGTTGAAAGAGCAGAGACACTTCTGGGAAGCTTCTTGGTTTTGGAGTACAGTTTGTATTTCTCTGCAGGTGCTGACTGTCCCTCCCTATTCTCCTCACTGCCCAGGAAAAAAAAAATTAAAAAACCCAACACAGACATCAGACACATATATACCTTTATTTTACATATTTTTAGAAAAAAATAAAGACTTATTTTAAAGTAATTTTGGAGCTATTTTCTTTCTGAACATAAACCATTCAAGCATCAAGTGCTTTGTTAAATTAAAATATATTTGATTCTTATATTCATCTTTGCAAAACTCAGTATGCCTACAGTAATGCATATGCCCAACAGGAACACAGCAACTGGTGAAATGTTATTAAAGAATGCTTTTTAAAAGTTTCATGGTTTTAATGTATGAACGTTAGGCAGCATTATTAAATTCAGTGTTTTCCCTGTAACTATACTACAGCATTTTAGTCATTACAATATATTTAGAGACTAGATTATAGCTTTTATTAGTTCTCACTGCAAACAGTTAAAAACTCTTTATCTGCATTTTCTAAGATAAGATTAAGGTAAGATCCTTGAGTGAACAAACATACTTCAACTTTCTCCATTTCTTCTGTTGTGTACATCTACCTAGTTCTTCGAATCAGAATGGTTTGCGTTGGAAGGGACCTTAGAGATCATCTAGTTCCAAGCCCCCTACCATGGGCAGGGACACCTTCCACTAGACCAGGTTGCTCCAAGCCCCATCCAACCTGGCCTTGAGCACTTCCAGGGATGGGGCACCCACAACGTCTCTGCGCAACCTGTCCCAGTGCCTCACCACCCTCACAGTGAAGAACTTCTTCCTTACATCTGACCTCAATCTGCCCTCTTTCAGTTTAAAACTGTTACGCCTTGTCCTATCACTACATGCCCTTGTAAAAAGTCCCTCCCCATCTTTCCTGTAGGCCCCCTTTAGGTACTGGAAGGCTGCTATAAGGTGTCCCCAGAGCCCTGCCATGGGCAGGGACATCTTTCACAAGATCAGGTTGCTCAAAGCCCCATCCAACCTGACTCCGAACACTTCCAGGGATGGAGCAACCAAAACTTCTGTGAGCAACCTATTCCAGTATCTCTCCACCCTGTCTCACTTTACAATGTGTGTGTATATATATATACACACATACACACACACACACACATACTCTAATTTTCACCTCGTACTTTTAAGTGGCTTAGTCCTTGTTCCAAACACCTTAAAATGTGACACAAAATGAAGAAGCCTGTCCTGGAGCCAGCTGAAACTGTTCAACCTGGGAGCAACTCCTGGTGCTTTCTCACAGAAGCCACCCCTGAAGACCCCCTGCTACCAAAACCTTGCCACATAAGCCCAATACAATACAACAAAATCTGATCAATTCATTCAGCTATAGATCACTTCACAGAAGTGATACTTCAATACAAACACAAGCAAAGTTGTAAATGTCGTCTCTGGGGACTGGAGAGAATAACGATATCTCAAAAAGGGAATAAAATGAAATTATGAAAGAGATGCTGGCAACAAGAGCAGGAAAAAAATCTGAGATGTAACAGGCAGGTTACAAGATCAGGTAAGAAGAAATAGCAGAAGGAGGAGCACATAACAGAGTTCTAACATGGAATTTATAAAAATTATCATTCCATTGAGTTGCAAGATAAAAAATCAGAGCTGGTAAATTCAAACGATATGAGAAGACTCCTGATGTTATGACAGCTCTCCCTTTTTCCCCTGAATGCCTTCAGATTGCTAAGGACATCATGTGACAAGAAAGCATTGGGCTCCCTCGTAAGAATTTTTACTGTTACCTTTGTATGTAGGCCTCCAGGACTAAGATAACTACTAACAGGTGCAAACCCTGCTCTTTCAGTGTGGGCCAAGCCCTACTTCTTCACATCTAGGGGGAGAAGAAAGGGCAGATTGTGCCAGATTACGGAATTGTTTCCTTAATCCGATGTATTTGTTTTAATTTTTCACATTTTTCCCCTTTCGGGAACCATCCCTTTCTAGTAAGTACCCTTTTCAGTAAGTGTTATTCATACACATACCAATAATAATTCATTAAAATTTAAAAGATCATATAACAATAAAAACATTAAATGGTCTGCTCTGTAAAAAGGAAGGTCAACCATTACTGCCAATGTTTTAAGACTGCCATTTAAAAAATAAAGATGTAAAATAAATATAAAATTATTAACTTAAAGAACTCATAATAGCTTTTGACAAAATGATACATTAAGAAGATGGGCTTTTTTGGCTTCATTGCTCTCTTTTCATTTACTTGAAGATAAAAGTTCAAAATTTGTACGATGTTATAACTATATTTACAATGTTCAAACTGCTACTCACACCGAGTCACTTGTAATGCATCTACATTAGCTTTTTCACAACTGTAACAGAAATATAGCCACAATGCAGAAAGTTTTTATCCTCCTTCAATTTTGAGCATGCTCAGTTAAAGAACATAAATGCATTAAGAAAGTCATCTCCATTTACATAGTGAAAATCTGGATGGCAAAACAGATAAAGACTACACAAGATTTTGTAGACAAAGCTTTACATTAGATATACAAGATTAAAGAACAGATTATGGAGCCTCAAAGTTCAACAAGAAGTGCAGAGCACCTCAACTATGGGGAAAGGCCGAGAGAGCTGGGACTGTTCATCCTGGAGAAGAGAAGGCTCAGGGGGCATTCTTACCTACATATACAGATATCTGAAGGGAGAGCACAAAGAAGACGAAGCCAGGCTTTTCTCAGTGGTGCCCAGTGACAGGATCAGAGGCAATGGGCCCAAACTGAAATACATGAGGTTCCCTCTGAACATCAGGAAACACTTTTTCACTGTGAGGGTGACCAAGCACTGGCACAGGTTGCCCAGAGAGCTTGTGGAGTCTCCGTCCTTGGACATATTCAAAAGCTGTCTGGACATCGTCCTGGGCAACTGTCTCTAGGTGGCCCTGCTTGAGCAGGGGGGTTGGACCAGATGACCTCCAGAAGTCCCTTCCAACCTCAACTCTTCTGTGATATAATATGATCTATCATATCATAATATAGTGCTCTTCCTAATCTAAATGTATACAGGAATTTCTCACAGCAGAGTACAAAGAATGCTAGAAAAGTGTTCATGTTTGAAGACACCTGAATGTGACTGTAGCATTCTTATTTACATCCAAGTGTTAAAATAAATAAAACAATTAAAAAAGGCATCTAAACAATTACACAAGAAAAAACAAATCTGCCAAAATTTGTCACCCTCACACTGTTCAAATTTCCAGAAACTTTTATTGACATTAGAATGAAAATTAACATCTTAATTTACTAAAATATTCAGAGCCTTCTAATGGCATCATAATGCTAACCTAATGCTCACTGAATGACTACTGTTAATAGTGTCTACACCAAGCAAGTGTACTGCATTCTTTATAATTCCACAGAAAGCCTTCGATAAATTTTTTTACACTCCTGAAAAGCAGTTACAATTAATTTACCCAGAGAAGCGGCAGGAAAGAGACCTATCTTCAGTAATTTCAAGTAAACTTCAGCTATGCATTAGCGGGGGGGGGGGGAAGAAAAAAAAATTACCTGAGCTCACAAAACATACAAAATACATGCACTTTTTTGTTCTGTAAGCAAAGCAGCTCTCTGTACAAACTACACAATTCCACATAAATTGCTACAACCACAGCTTTGCAGCTCTGAGTAACATCAACCATTATGGTATCTTCTGCTTGCTTAGAATTTATTACTCTAAGAATATAAATGCAGGTAGGCAGACAAATTCACTCTATCTGCATCAGGGATATAGATGCTATTCAAGCTCATAAATGAAGAAACTTAGCAATAAAGATTAATGATCCAATCCTGCAAGATGATGTAATCTTCAAATGCATTTCAATGCAAATCAGGATAAAACAATCCTCACAGGTTTATATTCCAAACATCAGCACATGCACATGCACACAAACCTCCACAAATCCCAAGTCTCTGCCCTGATCACAAGATCACAGGCGAGAAAACAAGATTCAACATTGTTCTTCAGAAATCATTCTGAACTCAACACATATAGTATGTGGTTGGTTAGATCCAAACACTGAGATAAAACCACGATCACCAGAATACTTTCAGCCTCTTTGGAATACCACCATTTCCCGAATGACATAATTCAAGATACACATGCAACCTGCCATCCTAATTCACCTGACATGAAGTCCATGCTCTTTATTTAGGACCTTTCAAACACAGTAGGCAGAAAGAGACTGCAGATGAACCAAATTGCTCTGTAGCTGCAGTCTGCTCCTTACTGACACCTGTCTTTCTCTCCCTCCATGTGAGAGATGCACATTCAGTCCTATGACAGAGTGGAGACTCCAGAAGAGGGAGAAGATGGAAACAGACTGCAGCTACCTAACTCGTCATCAACATATTTTTGATGGTCCTCAGGAAAGAATATGATTGGGAGTATACTATATAAATTGTTGTGGTGCCATTTCTGAATGCTGCCTTTCCAATAGACACAAGGAGGAACCTATGTTGGTGCTTTTCTTGTACTGCACATGTGCAATAAACATTGGTCCTCTCAGAAATATGGAGACCATGTGTGTCCTAAAAGTGAGCATATGACAAGAAGACACCTGTGAGAAACACCCCCTATAGTTGAAGCTATATAGTTCATACGGAAGATGGAGAAAAGCCTATCTATGGTAAGTTTTGAGAAAAACAGAGGTCCTGTACAGCTACAGGAATTTTTCTTACAATTCCAACTAAAAACTGTACTACCTTACAGAAAGACATCAATTCTGACAATTTCATTTCTCATTTGTAGACTATGTAGGTCCCTTAAGGCTTCTGTCAGTAAGCAAACTGTCCATTAGATGCCCACTCTTGATGGTAACATTATCTTTTAATTTCATCAGTGAAACACCAAAGCGATGCTCCCCGCATGCTTTTCAGTCTTTTTTGCCACTGAAACTGTAGACTGTTTCTGTCAGGAAAAAAACCAAACCACTCCACAAACATAACACAGTAAGAGCCCTTCCCTTAATTACAACTTAACTCGGTTGTCAAGTTTCAGCTTTAGTATCCAAGTATCTTTTGAGAAATATGTTTATGTCAGCACTGTTCTGTAACCAGGAACTTTGCAATTGTCTGAAATGAAACTTTGAAATGAAATTCTGAATGCCAAAAAATGAAAAATAATAATTTTGAGATTAGGGCATAAGGAGTCAGGGGAGTTGGCTCTTCTTCCAAGCTTCTCATATTGTGTTAATTTTAAGCAGACCACAAAGATTCTCCATCCCTTTAGCTTTTTGATATGAAAGACAACAGATAATTCCCATGTTTCTCACACATTTTACTAAATCCAATTAAGCCTTGAAGTACATAAATACCTTTAAATAAAAGATGCTGTGTAAGCAGAATTCTTAGAAGACCATCTGAACTGCAGAAATATTTCACAGGAAAGAAGAAACTAAACATTCAGGTTGTAATGTGTTTGGGGTTTTCTTCATAAAATAAGCATTTGTGATATAAAAGTTGCTAACATTTTCTATATCTTATTTTGAAAAGTAAATATTTCCTTCTCTATGTTATGACATGAAATATTCTGCTCATTTTAAAAAAAAAAAAACCTACTTCCATAAATATCCAGTATCTCTCTGCAGCAGTTGCTTAATGCATCAAAAGTTACCCTCAAAATGATGCTGCCCACACATAATGATTACTCATTTAAACCAGAAACTTTAAAAGAAGGGTGAACACTATCTTTATACCAAAAGAAATTTAAAGAAAAAAAGCCCAAAGAGTTAAAGGAGATAAAAGGAAAAAAAATCACACTTGTGGTCATAGCCTGAGAACTTCAGCTTCTATTTCCTCACTGACAATCAAAGAAAAGGGACTACAGCCTGTGTGCTTGGTAACAAAGAGATTAATGTACATCAAGCTTCCAAGCAAAAGGATTTTTCTTTCCAAAAGGTTTTAAGTTTCTATGAAGAATAATTCATGGCAGCAACAGGTTTTTGATCACAAGACACTGACTCAAAATTAGTCTATTTTCATTCTTTAAGCTTAGGAATTTCCTCAATTCATACATGGACGCACACCACCCATTACAGTGCCCAGCTCTCATGCACTGCAGCAGCCACTTCCTTCATGCTCCAAGACCCCAGATTCAGGTGCCGTTGGCTGGCCTGATTAGCCCTACCAGCATTGTCTGCTGCTTGGGATCACAGAGCACAAGAGAGGCCAGACTGCACTGCAGCCAAAAAAAAAACCAAACCCAAACCAAACCAGTATTTCCCAACCTCTGCCCTTCTCCACTGCAAGAGCTTTGGTGGTGTTTTTTGTTTTGGTTTTGTTTTCTTGTTTGTTTGGATTTTTTATAGCTATACCAGCCCCTCAGATGATCTCACATTAGTCACATATGAACATCCTCTGCTCAGCTCAGTCTGCCCCTCAGTCAACCCGGAGCAGTTTGGCTCTGTTTGCATACATCTTAAAGCTTACCTGTATATTAAAGTCTCTCTTTTTAAAAAAATGTTTATTCTGTGTGTATTTCTATATGTATCTTACTGTTGAATCAATCTGGAGGTACTTTTATCTTTAAATAGATTTTATGTTCCACACCCCCAACCCCCAAACATCAATTCACAGCAATTCCTTCTATTAGAGACAGAAAAACATTGAAAGAATTGTACGTGCTCAAAGCTTTTGTTTGCTTTTGCTGTGGTAATTACTATCCTTTGTATCCAACTACACCCAGTAAAACTAAATTAAGACCAAATGATTAAGATTTCACACATAACATAGCTACCCCTATGCACAATGTGAAACTGAATCACCTGTACCTTCAAAATAGCAAACACTAGTTAGTGTATTTTCCATATGCTTGAACTCACATGGTGAAAAAAACTTGTAAATGAAATTGGCATCCAGGGAATTCCCTAAACACCCAGACTAGTGATACGTTACATTTTCTCATCTATGTACCTAACTAAAGTGCTCATCTGGTGAGATTCCAAAAGGCAGAGCTGATTTTTGCCTTTCTTCCCCCCACTCCCTTTTTTTTAGTACTCACTTTTGCTTTTCTCCTGATGCCCTTTCAGGTTTCATCAAAGTGATTTTGGCTAATGGGAACATCAGTAAGTGAGAAAAGATACCTCCTTCTCCCAAACTCTGAACTTTGGTGTAATATTAAATAACAACAAAAACAGACAAGCTGATCTGAAATGCCTTTACTACAGCAGTATTTGATCTGCCTCAGATTTCCGTAATTTGCTTTGGCTGCTAAGCAACAAATTAAATATGATTTGGTATATTTAAATGCATTATTCCTCCTACTGCTCTTCTGACTGAAAAAATACAGTTATAATAATGCTCTTGTCACAGAGCAATAGTGTTGAGGAAAGGTCCTGCACTTCAGCAGGTGTATTAATTGTGAGCAAAAGAATACACATCTGTATGCCCTGCAGTAAAAATCAGGAAAGAGAGAGAACACAATGTTCTACAATCTATTTCCGGAGTCACTATTGTCTAGATTGTCATGGTACCTACAGGGATTACAATTTTGCCTAAATTAGCTCATGGCAAATTAATAGGTAAGACAAATATAAGATGGATAAGTAACTCCACGTGGGGCTCTCTGTTTGAGATCTACTAGTGTATTGGGAATTCCGTGCTTCATTCCAAGACTTTACACACGTGGACACTACACTTCCAGCTGAGAAAAAAAACTGAACAAAATCAACCTTCAGTATCAATCAAAAATGGCCGCTGCCCCGAAATCAGAAGCACCACACTTGCTAGGCTTTCAGTTGCACTAAGCTACTACTGTATCAAAGCAAAGAGACCTAAAATTTAATGTGGATTTCAAGTAGAAGTGCATAGGATCACAACAGGCCTCTGTCTTCCAATTTGTATGCACTACAAATTCAGAAAGACAGTTTTTCAGAATGCAAGAGACCACCCGTATCTGTTCACCTTCAGTTTAAAACACAAAATAAAGTGCTGTCAAAGGTGGAAAATGACCTTTGAGTTTGGAGAAGGAACACCCAGCTTCCTTTCACATCCTTAAAGCAACTATGTTAAACATGAATTGGAAGCAAGTAACAGCATTTGGTGTGTGGGCAGGAGGCTTGCATTGCTACTACCAGTGTTTGTGGTGTATCTACTGAAATAAGCACTTTAAGTCTTAATCTCACAGTCTTAATTGGTAAAACGGTAACAAAACTATCAGAATCACAGGAAAGTTGTATTTGCGTACATCTTTGTATCTACTTGCCAGACAGAAATACTCTTGCATTCTTCATCTCAGTTGCATTAACTTTCTGTGCACTCACTATTCAAATTATTTGCTATTAACTATGTTATTACTAGATGAACATTAGCCTGTAATAACAACTCTGTGAGGAATATTTTCTTTATTTATCTACATCACTATGATGGATGCTTTTAATTTCAGCTGCAATATTAAAAAATATAAACTGCTAGATTAGGTTGTCAGAAAAACTTCCAATTTTTTTTTCTTTTAAAATTTTAATGAACAGATTAACAAAAATTAATTTCTTCACACACAAATATATCACACCTCATTCCTCCACTTCCTGTTCAAATTATATCTTCAAAATACGTAACTATAAAAATACTTAAATATAAAAGCGGCAAGGGGCTTAGCTTGACCCCATTAGTTATATAAAAAGAATCCCAGTATTAACTGTATTAATCAAAACAAAGTATGTCAATAATTGTATTTGAAATACATGGGTATAAAGCAGGTTTTACTGCAGATACTCACAATGTGACTGTACCATTATTTTTGAAGTATTTGTCTAATTTTCCTCCTTTGAAAGCAGTTGGTATTTAGATCCACAAAAAAGGAGGTATTTATTCATCTATAATGCAGATTCAACACCTGTAGTATATGGATGGACAGTCTACTGGGATGACATCCTTGAAAGCCAATACAGACTAATACCACATTAAAGTGATTGTGTAACCACTGGTAGTGCTACTACTAAGAAATTTCAGGCACACCACTATACAGCTGTTCAGTAGCAATAACTTCTCATCAGTACAAAGATGAAAATTAAAATAGAAATATTCCTTTTCTCTTTAATTTACAAATCTGGAAATTTGGCTTTTTTTCCTAAGATAAAAATCTAAAAAAGCCTTTCTTTGAGGACCAGGCCTTCAAGATGTTCAGGGCCATTTTTCCCTTTGATGAGTCATTGATTCCCAAGTCGTCTTTAAGATTACCACAGATTGTAAGCAGAGTTGTACAGAACATCTAGCTCTGATCCTGTTTTGACACGGTAAAAAAAAGAAAAAGAAAAACAAAACCACCAACAAAAAAACCCCACAACCAAAATCATTGTGTAACAGTAAAAAGAGGGACATGGAGAAACTTGAGGAGCGAGTCATCTGAAACTGTGAAGTTCACCAAGAAGTACAGGGAGGTAGAGCTGCTCCACACGTCAGTACAGGCTGACAGCTGACTGCCAAGTGGCAGTCCTGCTGAGAAGGACCTGAGGGTTACAACAAACCCTAAGCTGAAGACAAGTCAACAATGCTTTTTCATCACAAACAAGGCAAACGGCACACTGGGCTATATTAGGAAGAAAAAGAACAAGAGAGAAACAAGAACAAACATAACAAGAAAACTTACCATTCCCCTCTAACTCAGCACTAGTAAGGCAATACCTAGAATACTGCTTTCGGGATTCTCATTTCAAAAAGACTATTAGGAAACTGGAGAGGGTCCCCCCGGATGGTAAGGGGCTGAGAACTCACAGCCTCCAAGAAGACTGGGTGAGTTAAACCATTTCAGCCAAAAGGACTCAGGAGCAATTTAGTGACAGCAAATGACAACTACGGGACAGGAGTTATAAAGACAATGGAGTCAAACTCCTCTTGGTAGTAGCAGACATTTAAAAGTGAATGGCCATAAATTGCAACTCAGAAGGTTCAGACCAGACTTCTGGAGAAAATTCCTCCACAGGAGGGTGGTGCAGGGCTGGAGCTGGTCACAGAGGAGCTTGCAGAAGCTCCATCCTCATCAGTGTTCAAGACTCATCCAAAGGTACCTGGCCTGGCTTAGTGCTGGCCATAGTTCTGAGTTGAGCAGGAGTATGGACTAGCTAAAATGAGGTCCCTAGTCATCACACCTATGGTTTTATCTTATGAAAAGACTTTACAACTGCTAAGGGATTAAAAGAATACGTGGAGGCAGATATAGAAAAACAAACCTGATTTTCCTGGTGTATGATAATTATCTAAGAATTGTAGGACTATCTCCCCTTATAGTAGTTGTATTCAATACAAAATGAAACAGGAAGTTTGGAATTACCACTGAAATAAAATGTGTCCTTTCACCTGAAGCACATAACATAAAAAGCAACAGTCTGAATTAAATGAGTCCTGATGCTATATTAAAGGATTATTTTGTGAGAAGAATGTCATGCAAAACAAACTGCCCCCATTACTTTAACTTCTTAATATAAAATATGTATTTCATTCTTCTGGAAAAATAAGCAATTACAGAAGTCTGTTTGACATGGCATCAGATTACTGGTAACTAACTTATGCATGCAAACTGCTTATTTGATTTTAGAACAATCTCCTTCTACTGTCTTACAGCACTGACAGCACAAAATCTCATTTCATTTTAAATGTCACCCTTATTGCCCATTTTATTCCAAAATCCCTCATCCCCAAGTTCATCAATAAAGCTTCCCCATCCATAATGCTGCACTTACAATTAAGAAGTTAATTTAAGGATTCACAGAATAGGGTGTCTCCAGCTTGGAATAACTTATTTGCCAAAATTATTTTCTTCTGAAAAACAGTCCAAGTTTAAGTAGAATAAGGACCATTTACAGCTATGACTTTAGAAAGAATGTTTTAACTGTGTGGAATACTCATAATTATTTCTGACAAAAGCCCAACTGATAGGTAAAGTCCAATTCCAAACCTACATAGATGCCCGATTTTCTTACTCCGCTAGTTTAAAGCTAAGCATACTGTGATGAAAATGGAAAAGATTACTTGTGTCATGAAAGAGAAACCTCAGGAATTCCCTCCCCCCACCCAGCTTCCCCAGTCTACTTCTTTTTATAAGGAGTCTGATACTATTGAAATCAATTGCAAAACCCCCTTGATTTCACAAGTGCAGAAATAGATTGAAGAGAATTCTTGGAAAAGTTTTGCATAAATCTGCAAAGAATGCTTAGGTAATAATTTGATAATCACTTTTTAAGCAGCACAGACAGAAATCCTGCAGTTTCTTCCCTTACCTTTCTACCCCCAGCATACAGGTAAAATTGTCTGAGAAGAACAGAAGATTAATCCAAGTAAAACATAATCCAGCAAACAAAGCCAAAAAGACCTTGGGTGAGTACCCAATCCTGCTTACTGTAAGACCATACAACTGCAGGGTGACGTGAATGCAAGAACCATCAGCAGGGCCTGCCTAACAAAATTGGTACCGCAAGAATTTCTTGGCAATCTACGTTCTTACAAGCACATTTCTGAAACTCACTGAGCCTACTTAAAATACTACATCCATATAAAATCCATATTTGTTCAAAACAGAGACACAGACAAGACACAGAGACAGGGTTCCTGCCTCAAGTTCAGTGTCAACAGTGCAAGAATTTTATACAACACGATATTAGCTTAAGTTACTCATGAAGTTACAGATTGTATGATGTTCTTAAAACCACACATTCCTGAGGCCTTGTGCAGACTGTTGACATAAGGCACTGAAGCCTCATACCCACACTTAAACAACTGGCTCTGCAAAACCTTGCGTTGCCATCTTTAAGGAAAAAAGCATCTACCAGAAGACAAGATGAAAACCTAACTGATACTCTGAGATTACAAGATGAATGACAATGGCTAATAAGATACTAGTCTGGCTGTCTAGATGTTCTTTTGAATAAAACAAATATGGCCCATAAAGAAGCTCTACTAATACCTACACACCTTTCAGATCTGCATAGGCTTTCTAACCTCAAGTTGTAGTTTAACCTAGTTTTGTATCCCATATCCCTCTTCCTCCCTCAGATTTTTGTAAGACTGGTTGTAAATTCAGATGATTTTCTTTTCTTAAACGAGCCCCTGATGTAGGATGGATAGGCACTTTGATCCTCTTCATCCTTAGTATTTTTTTTATCTTTCTCTGCTTGCTTTTTTCCTTCCACTTTCTGTTTTCAGTCACATTTTCCACCAATTATATTTGTATACAGGATTTTGTTTCCCAGAAGGTTATTTTCCTTTCCCTTACTGCTGTTCCCTATTTCTTCTCAAATGTACACACCAGCATGTTAGAGCTTTCTTCCAAAGCTCCTTCACCTTTTATTTTTCCCTAAATTGTTTATCAACACACCAGATTTATCTTCCTTTCTCCCTTTTCCAGCTCCCAGATCACTTCCTTTTCCTAGTACATCTTCTATCCTTTAATCCCTCTCCACTCATTAACTTCAACACTTCTCAGTGTATACAATCTGTGTATATATATATTTATATATATAAAGCTCTCTATCAACATTCATTATATCATTAAAGAAAACCTTGAGAATATTACTACCAATTTCAAAAGGGTTAGGGCTTTAAATAATTTAAGAGAAAAACAGGCATTTTTTAAAGTGAATTTTCCTGAAGGAGAAAATCATACAGAAGCCTCCAGTGCCCCTCAAACACAGTAGATACTTGAAAAATCATGAATGCTGCTTTTTTTTTTTTCCCTATTCCATCTAACACCTCCTTACAGTTTCTTGCTGCACTGCTTCACCCATCTTATCTTGGTGATTAACTTCTGTGCCTTCACAGATAATGCCATCTATTGATCCTCATCCATACGTCCTGCAGCCCCATCACACCAGGACATGATCACACACAGCTATGAACATAATCACTCTCATTCCATGCTGAAAAAAACCAAAGACCTTCCCCATTTTGCACACATGGAAGACTGACCACAACAGGAGTTTCCTCATGTTTTCAAAACTGTTGTCTTCCTGATATAAGTAGGACAAATTGGTAAGTATGACAGTGATCATACTCCCCTTCTCATCATTTGTCAGGTTTAGCTATTCTCCAAGGACAGACAGAAGTTAAGTAGATAAAACACTACTTGAAAATAAAACCAAATGCCAAATAAATGGATTCAAAGCATGAATGACTAGCCTGTGTTCTTGTTTCAGCCTTTCAGGTGAAAGGGTCGGGGGGGGTGTTGTTGTTTTTTTTAGCTACAAGTTTTCACTCGCCTCTTACTTTGGTGGGGGTTTTTTTTCCCTTCTTTAATAGTCATCCATTTTCTTCCCAAAGATCTATCACAGCAGGCTTGGGAAAAGAACTTTGAAATCTCCCCATCCCATCCCCCCACAGCCCACCTATGCTAGAAAGCTAGGTGGTTGTGATAGCACAAGAGGCCCTTAAACCCAATTTTTTCATCTTATGACAAAACTGCTGTATCCATAGTCTGTAACTGGAAAGAAAAGAAGTATGACAAGGCTTAGAGTCTGACTTTCCACTTTGAAATTTTCTAATAACTACCAAGGGAAAAAACCAACTACACTGGCAAGCAAGCAAATATTAAGCTGCTTTTTACCAGAAAAATTATGTCTTTTTTGTAAAAAGCACAAGTTTATTGAAAGACAAGATTGCATTTGAACATGCCAAATGACATATAAGGGTAGAACAAATTGTGAGTAAAGAGCTTATTTTGTACACCATCTTAGTAGATGTCAAGAGCATATTTTGTTTTGCTAAATCTGGCTCATTCCAAAAAGCTGTAATACTTTAAAAATTGTTTCCTGAGAAGCCCACATAAATTACGTGTTATAATGGTGATTTAGCAATATCCAGAAATAAGACTATTATTGTAGACAACAACACTCGAGGTTTCCTTTAATTTGGTGGCAGAATTTTTAAGACTCAGCTGGGAGCCTGAGCAAATTTCTTCTGGAATATAACTGCCACACATGATCCTGAACTGCTCACTGTTCATGTTAGTAATTTCTTCTACTTTCCCACATCTTCTTCTTCACCTGTTAAACTTCATTTCTAGTTATTGGTTTCTTCCAATTTTGAGACAATAATGGGACAAAACCAAATAGTTTTCTTCCTTAGTAACACTGCTGCCCAGGCTTTGAAAAGAGCAGAGAAGCTCTGAACATTCTGTTTGGCCTTCATTATAAGAACTATAAATACTATGTGCTGTTACATGATATTTATCATAGTTGTGAATGGTCACACAGAAATCCTTTAGGATTTCACACACACATCACCTATCACCAAAGATGACTGGTTTCTCTGAATTTGTGCATGTTTCTTTACTTTAATAAACTGTTACAGTAAAAAAAATCCCAGGATTATGGCTTTATTTTGTTCTCATTAAATACAGTTCTGCTTAGAATTACAATGAAAGCACAGGCAAAAGTTTTTACCAGTAACTGCAAAGTTTTGTTTAGAAAGGTATTTTTTCAAGTCCTATGTTTTCAGTCCAAGGATCTGCAGGGTGAAAATAAAAGCCATGTTCATATGGAGACTTAGAATAGATTGTGTAAACAGCACACGGATGGAGAGCCTGAGAACTTGCCATCAAAATTCAACAGCTCCAGCACAAGAGCAGCCTTGGTCTTACCAAAGTGATAACAAGGATGACAAAGATGTTGTGTCCCTTGCTTGTTATCAAATGCATTGAGTTAGTTAAAAACTTCTCTCCTGAGCAAGCTTTACGTAGCGTAATGTAAAAGCAACACCCTCCCCAAAAAATCCCCACATGTCTGAGAGTTGTTGATAATTTAAAACAAAAAAAAATTTAATTTTTTAATATGTGACATAATGAATTCAAAATTCCAACAGTAAATTTCACCTTCTCTTCATATCCCTACTTCTTTAAATTATAGTATTTGTTACAAATAAAACAAAATGTTTCTTGTCTTTAAATTCTAGAATTTACTGGTCAAAATATAATTCCTTTGCTATCCTCTTGATCTTGCTACAGATTTCTAGCTTTCAGTTTAAAATTCAACTGCTAATAAATGCCATTTTTTGCTTCGGTCCATAATGATGAACTCCTGCTTACGAAAATAAGCACAATGTAACACATCTTATTAGCACTCCTACCTTTAAAATTTTCAAAAAAGTGATAAGCCTTACAACTAGAATAACGATGAAAAGAAAATTATGTGTTACAATTTACAGCAATTAGATTAAAAAAAATTCCAAGCAATATCTTTAATTTACAACTCATTATTTAGGCTGTTAAAATGATTAAGCCTTCCACATACATTAAGGTGACCTGCCAATGTAAATAAGCATAGCTTGACACCTGCTGTAAGAGTTTGTAATACATTTACACACCTAGCCTTGTGTACAATATCTACACATTAAAACAAGTCCTGCATGTCATCACTCTGCTTTATCATGCAGAGAAGACTTACATCCACAAGAAGAGAACAAAGCATTTTAGTTACCAGTTCACTTAGCAAGGAACGAAAAGGCAAGAACTGTGAACAGTAATTTTCCACAACTGAGGCTGTTGTCTCTTGCTCAAACTAGATACTACCTCAGCAAGTAAAACACTGCAATTTTGTAGAAGAGAGAAGAGAATGGTGAGATGAGGAAAAAAAAAATCAGAAGATAAATGAAATGCTTGTTTGTAGTGTTCATCTGACACAAAAAACAGACAAGGACAGAATAATATAGCAACAATATCTACTAAGAAGAGTTTAAGTTACAGTTTGCTTACATTTTTTATCTAAAAGATCAAAAAGCAGAAATCAACATTTTGCCAATGTCTGCTAAAACATGCTGTCAAGTTACATCAATTTTTATTGTTTGGAGGAGAGTTATTTTTAGAAGAATCTAGAATAACTGTATTTAGGCTTGAGTTAAATTAGCCTGTTCACATTGCACGCTACTTCTTAATACTTGTGACACTAGCTGTTGTCTTTCTTTTATGGCCACCTTCAAAAAAATCCCATTAAGAAAACTACACTCTTGAGATCAGAGAGTAGAGCTTTAGAAGTTGTTTAACAGCCGAGTGAATGCAACTACTATCCCAAGCAGTAATGTGTATTGCAGAGGTCAGCCAGGGCTGAAGTGAAATGTTCATTTCAATTAGTTTCTAATACCTGAAGTTCAAAATGTTCTGACAAAGAGTAACTTACGAATTCCATGAAATATCCATTATATACATGTCACAACAGAACATTAAAGTGACTGAAGGTTCTTCTGCTCTTAAAAAGCAGCAGTCACACAACATCTGCAGAGATCTCTTTCTCCATGACAGCAGCTGTCAATCTGAGGGGCCTTTAACGTTGGACTGAAGCATACTGTAAGGGGTGACCCCTTACAGATAAGGCTCTCTCTGGGGCCATTTTGGGTAGGTGTGACAGACCATGGACGGCAAAGCTCTGAGGTGAGAAGAAAGGCATTAGCCAGCATTCTCTAAGGGAAGGTCATCACTGCCCTTTAGAAGAGCAACAGTTTTATGTACCTTCCTTTCTCCACTGAGAACAGACAGTGAACCTATTGCCTCTTTCCATTCCTCATTCTCAGCTGTGTTCTGTGGGTATGCACAGAGGTACAACAGAGCAGGGATAGACAAACCAAGCTGTTGTTTCTCAAAACACAGTAAACAGAAGCTCAGCAGCTTCAAGGAAAAAGGTTTGAAAACTGCTAGTTTAAGAAGTTCTATTTACATTCTTATTAGCTGCCTTACAGTAGTGGAAGTTTGCAGCACACCACCAGATTCAGGGCAAAGAGATTAAGGATATCAGGCACTGAAAAAGGAGGAAGAACACCGATAGGTGTTAATTTTCCTGCTCAAAATTTCTCTGTTGCCTATAGAAATAGATCACCTTTATAAATTCATGCTCCATTGCAATAAAAAAGCTGATAGTAAATCAGCACTTCTGGAGATGACATATTTAGAAAATTGAGAGGAAAATGGCATGACTTTAAACCTCACACATCCAGGAAAGAACACGATCTTTCTAAGACTAGAGTTTGGGTGAGGGAGAGAAGTTTGTAATCTCACATGAAACATGATTCCGCATCCTAGCAATTCTTCTTTCCCTACCAAACAATGATATGACAGTGACCAGTCAGCTTCATTTTTATTGTTTGTCCCCAAACAGCATTCAAGATTACTGATAGGCTGTAAAACAAACTTAAATTACCCAAAATGCATCTAACAACTTTGCTTCAATCAATACTGAAATAATGGGAGGAGGGGAGGTATTAAAAAACCAAAACAAAACAAAAACAAAAAACCACCAGTGTTTATTTTCAGGCATACTTCATTTTTCTAAGAAATGCACTGAGAAAGGGACACTATGACTCCATTTCCACAGATAGAAGCATGTCAGCTTTCATTTAAAAGATACATTTTTTTTCAGTACTGCATAGACAGCTTTATTCTCACACAAAAAAACCCAACTTGCTTCTATTTACATGTCGTGGCAAGCAACTTTGCATTATATACCATTCAGTCAAATCTGATCATACCATTAAAGCCTAAATCTAATAAAACCTTTATGGTACGTCTACCTGGACAGCTGAAGACAGCTATCCATTCAGGTGTCTGGAAATGAGCCAGCACTGCCTCGGCCCCATCCTATGCCCATGGCAGTATGGACTGCCTTTCAGAGAAGAATTCTCACTTAAGCTTCTAGACTACCCACATACAGTATGATGTGGAAAGGGTATAATCTAGAAATCTATGGATGACAGCAAAGACAGGTGAATTTTATATTCCACCGTTTTCTAGATTTCATCTGTCAGATTTAAACCTATAGGCAAGCTTCTTTATCCACTAAAGATGAACACAGCTGTTTACATTCATTCCTTCAAAGAATGAAGCAGATGTCCTCATTTTCCCTTACAAAATATGGCCAGGAGGGAGGGTGCCCATCTTTGATATTAGGTCTGTCCCCTACAAAGCGGAAGCATCTTCCTTGGCTTTCTCAGAGTTCAAAAGCATACTTCCTACTGCTCATGGGAGAGAATACGTATATTGAAGATAAACTATAGGCAAACACAAATCAGAAAACTATTCACCTTCCCTTTGCAGTTGTTCCACTAACCACAAAACAATTCAAGATTCACAATAGCAGAAAAAGAGCAAGCATTACTGTATGACTCAGTGGTTAGGACACACAATACATCCTCCAGAGAGCCTTTCTGTATTTCATTTAATAACTTTCTAAAATTCTCTGTTACTACAACAAAAAAAGTTACAAACTCAGAACACAGACAACACCCTTAAAAACTGAATAAAGATGAAATATATGTTCTCAAGAAGTCTGACAGCGTTATTTTCATTTTATTTGTTAGAAAAAAGTAGGTAGATACTAAACAGGACAAAACATCAAGGACTGAGTTGCCTGACAATTTTTAGCCACAGTCCAAAGCAGCAAGCAGTTGACACCTTTTTTAAATGGTAAGGTCCACCACCAGTAACATTCAGTTGCAGTAGCCTGATTAAAGCCTAGCAATCCACCACCTTCTTCTTGAAAAACAAGATCCCTGAAGTTTGTGTTTTCTATCCCAAAGTCTCATATACTGGACTCACCATATCTCAATTAGCACTAAAACAAGGCCAAACCACTTTCTCTCTCCTTTCATTTTCAGGCATGTTACACGGAAGAGATGAGAATGTACCCAAGTCTCAACCAAGCTGACAGGCATTAATTGCACTCCGCAACTTTCTGACAAAAATCCAAGCTGCAGCAGAGGGAATGAAACACACTGTGTATGAAAGAGGACAAAAATTATCATTTTCTATTAATACTTGACAAATTATAGCTGGTTTACTGAAAGTATAAATTCTAAACTTACTGAGCTTTAGGTTAGTTTTCATACTTGATAAGGGAAACTTCCTAACTGTTTACTGAGAAGTAAAGTATCTTCTTAATATTGCTGGTTGTACTAAAGATTCAGTACATTAATTTTTCCAAAGCTAATCAAACTTACCAAAAATTATTTTCCCATATAATACATACTAGTTACCTAAGATTTTTGAGTACTGGTTTCTGAATCTTTAGGAAAGTCTGAAAGTGGCATCCCAGAAGAACACTAAAATTATTAAGGAGGAGTCCTGTACCATGATCTAATTCTGATTTCATCAACAAAAGACAACTTGTCATATATTTGACACATGAAAATTGAAGAAGAAATGACAGTGTATGTAGGGGGGGAATTGTTAAAGGCCGTGCTTTTCTAAACAGGTTTTCATGTTGACGTTCTTCAAAATACACTTCCATAATAAGCTCAATATGCTAAAAATAAATGCAGTTTCAAGAAAAATTGAAAATCAAGACTTTGCAAGAATATGACTCAAATTTGTACTTTTGATGTAAAAAGTTTGGAACACAAGTGGTTGGTTTATAGAAGAGTTAAACAATGTAATAGAAGAAGCTAATACACACTTAGATCCATTTACTCCTTGTTTATCCTTGGTAGTATTAATGCTAGTTCTGATGATGAGCTTTATAATGCGCAAGCACGTCCACTGAAAATAAGTTTTGGCTTGTATTGGCCTCGGACCAGAGTTAAACTGGATGCCATTCACTCACCTGCCCAACTCATGCACGAGCTAACTATATTTAATAGACAAATTTCTCTCCCTAGCTGCACAAAACCAAACAGTATTAGCAATACTTTTACTTTCTAAATATGTAATAATTACGATTTAATTTTTACTATAAACTTTCACTATCTTTGGAAAACAAGTGAAGCACTCGATTGTAATTACACCTATGCAGCAAACGCCACAGCATTTGTGACAAAAAAAAAATGATTACATATCAGTAATTACCATCATTTTGTCCAATTAAATCTAGAAATTAATTTACAATTTTATAGTTTTTAAATAGACCTGCATGTCACTTATTAAATCTTATCTCCAGAGCTTGCATAATTCTACCCCAAATTAACACATGCATTACAGTGAGACTACCAGGTACTAGCTATAAATTTTCATTAAGAAAATTAGGACAAAAGCCCACCAATCTGAACAACAACATGATTATTATATTTATATTAAAATGCTTCATTGTCTGTTTTAGGCATCCTAAAATGTCTTAACTTTTTAAAGGGCTGTAACTCTGTGCACAGAACATGCATTTTCTTTCTATAAGACTCCAGATATTTCAACATTCCTGCAGTCTTACAGATATAAGGTCCTCACACAATATATATTTTTCTGAAGTGTATCTTTCGAATCAAAGTACTGTTCCCAAGTACAGGTGAATCAGGCTTCTCCAGAATACTTTCAACAACAATGTCCGAAGGGTTTCTCATGTTCCAACATGAATTCAAAACCATCTATCATTTTGCCTGCAACTCAAGCTTAGAGATAGCTGAGTACTCTAAAAATAAGGCTAACAGATGCATCTTGGTATCTAAATGGACATTAGTGTCTTGAAAATTAACATAAACTGCTAACCTGCAAAATAGTGTATAGGCAAGTTGCAAGGCAGAAAAAACATATGAAAAGCCTCATGTTGCAAGTCAGACTGTTGAGAAAGGTGGGAAACCAAGATTAAAAACTCTTACAGTGGATGTTTGAAAGTGTTGCAACGCGAGCTTATAAATTCCTGAAAAAGGAGGCATAAAACAGGTAGAGAAGAATTTGTCCCTTCAGAGTCTTTCTCGGCCTTCTAGACAGTCACCATCAAGCAGAGTCCTTCACTCTCTCTAGCTAACATGCTTCAGAACAAAAACTGACCAACAACCAGAACAGTAAATCAACATCCAACACTTTTTATGACTGCATTATACAGTTCTTATGGTTTTCTTTCCTAGCTGTCTCCATTTTAAAATCATATCCTTACCTCTTTGCTTAATAAAATTAATCTTTTTCCTAAAAGGATTCTTTCTCTAATGATACAGGTTTCAAAGGAAAAATGACTAACTATGAGTAAAGAAGCTCATTATAATCAAGGATGGACTAGAATACGTACAACAAGCATATGGTTTGGGATTCTGAAAAAATGAAACATTTGCTTTCTTACCACATAAAAAGGACTGGATGCTACATTTGTGCTCTAAAATCAGCTTTGGTAGCCAGTGCCCCATACGCAAGCACTAAGCTAGGGGAAAGTGCTTACATTTCTGAAAATACTCAGACACAGAAGATGACCCATTTAGATTGTTTCTATAGACAAATGGCTTTGCTTTTCAATGTATTCCCAGGCACAATGAAAGATAGAATTAAGGGACTATTTTATGTGACAGGGCAAGAGTCTGAAAGTATTCAAAGTAGCAAGGATTTTTCTCTACCAATAGGTTATTCTACATGAAACCTCTTACCAAGTATCACTTCAGGACAACAGTAACTATTAAGTGGCTATTTCCCATGGGAACTCTCTAATGTCTAGGCAGAGAGCACGTTCAGTTGCTGTCAGAAGTTCAGTTAATAAAATTTTTAGGCCACTAAAGTACATACATTTATCAAGATGTCCAACCATTGGGCCACACTGATCCACCACAAGAAGGTCATTCCAAGCATAACATGCTATGCTGTATTAAATAAATCAACAGACACTCACAGGGATGGTCCACAGGTTTCAAGAGAATAATCTTTTGGCAACACTGATCAGATCTCTAATGAATACGCAGATAGTAAACTTGTGAGGAACCTAGAGTTTACTAGAAGACAGCCTATAAACATACTAGTGCTTCAAGAATTTATCAAACATAGTAGATCTTAAGAACCAATCCCATCTACCTCAATTGCAATAGAGAGTTTGGTATACAAAGGCATCAGCTAAGGCCTGAGGAGCCATAAGAGTTCCTCTTCCCCTTCAATGTAGTATCACTACTATAACATTTTTTCATGAACACTGCCAGTATTTGTAAAGATTTGAGTAATGAAGCCCCACTCTGAATTCTCCTGCAGATCAGACAGATGACTGTATAGGAGGAATACAAATCCATCCAGAGCTTAAAGACATGTACATGAGTCATCTTGGAATAAAATAATATGTTTATCAGCAGAGTAGCCGCAGGTATGGAACAGAGGTCCAGTTCTCCTCCAATGAGAAAAAACAGTAAGAACAAAAATCTTTCTTTGTTAATAAAACATTTTCTCCTTTCCCAGACAAATAACTAATTTTTTTTTATAGTCAGAAGTAGAATGGATAAAAGTCTAGCTAGATAGGCTAGCCACAGATAATCCCCATATCTGATTTCCATTACTGGAAACATCATAGGTGGTAGAAAGTATGTTCTTTTTGGACTGATTTGTACAGAACCTCTCCCTGTATCATGTAACTTGCTGAAGGTAGATTTACTTGAAGTTCATTCCCATGGGAAATGAAAACTGTTAACTTCTTTGTAACTCAGATTTATTTTGTTTTTAATAGACCACTCATGCTAGCTAGACCCACAGAATGCATTCCATTGTCTTGCCTGGGGATGCAGACAGTATTGTTTCAAGTGGGTAGGCACATCCGAAGTTTCTAGAGCAGAACAGTCTTGAATCTTCAAGACTATGGAATAACATCAGTTCGTTCTGTATATGAATGATATGCATATGTATTCTGCCATATAATGCCATTCTTCAGCTGCACTGTAGATCCTTGCAACACCAAATACTTGTATCATTTTTTATGTATTTTCAAAAGAGCAAATTCAAATCAGACTGCCATCAATGCCAGAAACTTTCATTACCACCTCCACAGCAGTCTAGGCCACCTATCACTTCTGAATTATTTGTAAGATATGTTTTTCTCCTGCTATGAAGATCATATGATCATAGCACCTTTGAGGTTGCCCAAAGCAGGATCAACTAGAGCAGGCTGCTCAGAGTATTAAGATGTAATAAATATCACTGTCTTGTATTACCAGCAGAGACTGACATTTGCCACAGGGCGTAGCTGGGAAGCACAGAAGTGAAATTTCCCTCCCCACAAATTACACAATTTTTGTAAAGGCCTTGCTCCTGAGGAGAGGCTTCCAAAGAAAGAGCACCTATGACAAACTCAACTTGTATTTTTGGTTGTGTTCTCAAGCCTAGCAAGTTTCACAACCGCACATGGAATCACAATTGGAAAAGTTTGCCAATCATGGCCTTCTCCTTTAATATCAACAAAAAAGCAGAACCAGCTGAGCGTAAAAGACCTCTCTAAGCACTTCTGCACACACATTCAGTGGCTAGTGACTGAACAAGATTTAACAAGTTAAGCATTTCCTTTTTTAATGGAAAGCTGACTCTGCATGCCATTTTTACAAGAGCTGGTTGAACTACTTAAGTTCACACATATTATAAAGTTACAAATGACTTGTTATTTTCCTTTTTTTTTTTTTTTTAATTACTTGAAGGCCTGTGCCAAAATCACTACAGAGGGTGCTGGTTTATCTTATGATAATGAGAATCTTTTGTGGAAAACTGCTCTCGGCTACCAACAATGGCTCTTCAATAGCGACCCTGCTTATCTGGTATAGCTGATCTGGCAGACAATTTATCTGAATCCACATCACCATCCTGAATGTGCCTGAAGGTAAAAGATTCTGGATCCTTAAACCATGAACAGTATCACATTGTAGATATAATAGCTGACAACTTTGATTTTGGCCACTTCATAGCCATTGCTTTTGGCCACTCCATAGCTGTTGCTTTAGAGGTGGCAACTGGGTGCTGCTGGACAAGCAGCTGTAATACAGTATTTAGCATAAGTACAACCAGTAAAGTACCTCAGTGTCAATCACTCTTCCAATTTTCCATAACCTATACATCTATTATGCAGAGCTGATAGTAAAGAAAAGGGTTAATCTGAAAGAGGACTCCACCCCCAGAAAGGACCCTCGTGTTCCTTTGCCATACACCTTCACTATAAGCTTGCTGGATTGGCCTATGATGGCTTCTCTTCAAACATCAATTTTCATCCATGGTTTGTGTTCAGACTGGCCATCCCCATGCTACAAGCCATTTCCATATTCAACATATTGGTGTAAGAGTTTCTCTCATTATCCCTCTGATTTGGACTGTTCCATTTTGCATAAAACAGTTCATTACATCAAACAGCCAGAAAATTACTCCAAAGACCAGAAATTATAAAATTCACTTCAGCTATAGAAGACTGAGAATACCTCACTCCAATTGATATTTGAGCTATTTATTTGAGCAGTCATCTCTGATTAGAAAGAGCAAAGTTTGAATTATTGGTTTGAAGCAAATAAAGCAAGGAGTTTAAGCTGGTTCTGTTATTTAAGAGAAAAACTCTAACACTGAGTGACAGATACATACATACATATATATGGAGAGAAATACAGGTGTATTGAGTGGAAGCAGGGAAAAATTCTCAATTCACCTCTCCTTGCAAAAAAAGTATGGTTTCAATAAATTGTCTTTCACTGAATGCAGCTTTTTTCTTTTACATCTGCTGTTGGAGAGCATAAATTCACATCTATTTTATAACTTCCTACTCCTCACTTGTTTGATCTGCACTTCATTTCCTTGGGTAAATAACTCCAATCTTTTCAATCTCTTGAAAAACTCTGCCATATCCTTCATATCAAACTCTCTACAATACTGTGATTTATCTTTTTTAAACTAATTGACAGTTAAGAACACACTTTGAATAGCAGATAAGAATTAAGGATTTTGTATAGAATGGCACTTCCTTCTCTATGCTTTTTTCTCCACTTCTGATTACAGCTATAAATTGGGTAATGATACCTCAGCAAATTGCAATGATGCCCAAATTTTCTTGTTATATTAATAGTGTTAATTTAAGAACTTCTGAGACATAAAAATGGTATCATATTTTCTGCCTCCAAAACAGCTTTGCATACACCAACAATCAGTTTTACTTGTCATCCTGCTGTCCTTTCACACAGCTTGCTTAGTATTTCTGAATCTGACTAAACAGTTTTGAATCCTCAGTAAATACTGCTACTTTATAAATTAAATTCTACAGATGATTAATAGAAAATATTGAACAGCGCCTGATTTAAGACAAAATGTTAAGCTTCCTATAACTTAACATTTATTTCTGTTATTTCCTCTCAGACACTTTTGTGACCCATGAAAATATTTTACCTCTCAGATCATGGCTTCTTTATTTAATAGCCTGGTGTGCAGAACGTCCAATTACATCTTTAAAAAGTATATGTAAATTAGAACTATATTAAAATTTAATCTATTATGCTATTACTGCAATCAAAAACCCTAGTAGATTAGTGAGGCACCATTGTCTTTGCAGAAGCAGTACTAACTACACTAGTAATACTAGTTAATATTACGGAGTCTACCATCAGTCTTTGTTGTCATGATATACTTCTATCTACAGGCAGTTGCCACTGTAAGGGATGAGAATTACCTGTGCATGTTTTTTCTTTAAGAGCGCCCAACAATTTTCAGACCTTTTTCCTATGCAAACAAAGTTTATGAGATCACTTACAGAGTATTTGTTGGAAGCTCTCCTTCAGTAACTTAAAATCTATTGACCAATTTCTACCAAACTGGAGTCAAGTACATTGAGGTTCTCCAAATTTGTGAAAACAAGCCAGATAAAGAACAGAGACCCTATTAATACTGCCAGTAAATGAATGCGGCTTACCACGGAGCAGGAAAAAAGGGAAAAAACAGTACAAATGCCCTAGCTATAAGAAATGCTTCAATAGAATTTAATGCCTTTTGTTAGATGCCAAAAAAACTCACCTGGCTTTAGAATATATTCCTGTTTTCTAATAAGTTTTAAGTGTCAGACAGTTATGGCATTCATAATAATCTACTTCTGTATGGAGTCTGCTGTCAGAAGACTAAATTCAGGTCGCAAGCATAGCATCTAAGTCAATCAACAGCAAGGTATCAAGTCATTGAAAACTATCCATTATTTCTGCTATCCATTAAGTGTTTTGTTAAAATGTAACTACCTTCATTATTCTGCAGTTCTTTGTGTGTATAAGGTAATTTATTACACCAACACACTAGCATAAGTAAGCTAGCATTCAATTTAGCTTCCCACCCCCAAAAAATATAGGCACCTAAATTAATTAATATATTTTTAGAAATGTATACACTTTTGATGACTTTTCTGTCCTTTTAATGATTAAAAAAACATTTTTCAGAGAATTAAGAAATGCAATATTAAAGATATGAGACTTTCTAATTATGCTAATTAGTTTATTTTCCTGGAAGCCTGTAATTAATGTTTTGCTTCCTCTCTGATACATTCTTTGTTCAACTTTTGTTATAAGATGCAGGTCACAGCACCGCATAAGCACTTGAGTAGTTCGAAGAGGCTACACAGCTTCTGACCTCTAGGGAGGAGGTGACTCTGCAAAAAAAATTCTGTTTGCAAAGTCATCTGAAATAAATATGACAATCTAAGTTGTTCCAGTCTCATCCCATATCTTTTTTTTCTTTGAAACCATGTGTCCTGGTTTCAGCTGGGACAGAGTTAATTTTCTTTCTAGTGGCTGGTATAGTGCTATGTTTTGGATTCAGTATGAGAAGAATGTTGATAACACACTGATGTTTTCAGTTGTTGTTAAGTAGTGTTTAGACTAAGTCAAGGATTTTTCAGCTTCTCATGCCCAGCCAGCAAGAAGGCTGGAGGGGCACAAGAAGTTGGGAGGGGACACAGCCAGGGCAGCTGACCCAAACTGGCCAAAGGGGTATTCCATACCATTATGACATCATGCCCAGTATATAAACTGGGGGGAGCTGGCCTGGGCAGATGGATCGTTGCTCAGGACCTAACTGGGCATTGGTCAGTGAGTGGTGAGCAATTGCATTGTGTATCGCTTGTTTTGTATATTCCAATTCTTTTATTGTTATTCTTGTCACTTTATTATTGTTATTATTATCATTCCTCCTTTCTGTCCTATTAAACTGTTCTTATCTCAGTCCATGAGTTTTACTTTTTTTTTCCCCAATTCTCTCCCCTATCCCACTGGATGCGTGGGGGAAGTAAGTGAGCGGCTGCGCGGTGCCTAGTTTCTGGCTGGGGTTAAACCACGACACCACGTCTTGTAAACATGTCAGACGACCTCAAGATCCCTCCCAAGAAATTTAAGAGACTGATTCACAGATGTACTGGAACACAGAACTCCTATTGCAATCTGGCGCCTTGATATCTTTGAGAATCCGGGACATAGTCCAAAAAAAACAAAACTGGAAAAGAGGTATTATCACCCTTGCAGCAGTCAGAGGCTCCAAGGTGGCAGAAAAAGCAGAGCATGAGTTATAAAAGGTGCTTCACTCTCCACACAATTAAATTAAATAGAGTACATTAAGATGCATCAGACACACAGGCAGAACGTTATAAAAAGGCCCAATCCGAATGCAGTAACAGTAACCTGATAAGACTTCCATCATGACACCTTTTCTCAGCAGCCAAAAGCATAGGAACAAAGGAAAAAAAACTTGTTTTCTTTCAAACTCTGCATTTCCCACAGACAATAGAGCCTCATATTTTAGTTCAATCCTCTGTCTGATAAGTATCTGGCTTTTTTTTTTTTTCCCCTTCCCTCCAAACTGCAGACTTACAGATCTTGGTGGATGAGAAGTGAGTGTATATGCAAGTGGGTTGATAGTAGTTTAAGAGTGTTAAAAGAAATATATATAGAAAAAATAAAGCAAGTGGGATTATATGCATCATCTTCTGTGGGGAAGAAAAACCAACAGAAAACACAGGGTATGAGATAAAGCACATCCATCAGGGAAAGCAACAAAAAACAACTATGAAAGAGCAAGTAAAGGGAAAAAAAGTAGTATAAAATACATTAGAAGCACAGGGAAACAGATTTCATTACCTACTATAGGGAAGAAAAGACTGTTATGAAGGAGAAATTGTGAAATGTTGAGTTAAAACTTAATATATTTTACCCCAGCTTTTTAAGGAAATTAGTCACATGTAGGAAGCGTTTGGGGGGAGAGGGGGTGTCCCCCACTTGGAAACTAGCTGGGTGAATTCAATCAAATTTGACAGAAAGGTAGAGGTCTCAAAGATAATTGCCTAAGAAAATGCTAAGTTCATGAAATCAAGATACTATGAGTGTCCTGGCCAAGGGAAAGGCTGCAGTACGCCTTAAGACCTTATTAGACATTAAATGATCCACCATAGAATAAGACTATAAATGTTTCAAATGGGGGGGGGGGGGGGGAGGAATCCATTAGAGCTTACAATCATCTGTGATATTTAAAAAAAAAAAAAAAAGGGGGGGGGGGTAAGAAGCCAGGCTTCCACTGCTCAAGGAACTACTTTTTTAAAAAAGTTCTTCCTCTCCCACCTGGGGAAAAAAGGAAGACATGGTAATACTTGGTATAGTATTCACCATCAGGTGTAGTAACAGACAGGTGCCAAAAGGCCCTTTTTATATGCAAAAGTGCTGTACAAAGCAGGACATTTTTATCTTCCTTTGGAGAAATCAAAGCAAGAGAGGCAAAGTGACTGCAAGGAAAAACATCAGTGGAAAAGCTGGATGGAAAGAAAAGCCAAGTAACCCAAATCACCTTCCACCCACTACTCCAGTCTGCCTTCAGAACCAGCAGCATCCAACGCACAACATAATACATTTTCTGGAACCTGATTAAAACAGAACATACTTACACCATACAATAATCAGTTAGAAGCCTTTTTTTTAAAAAAAAAAAAAAAGCTGTATCACTCTCTTGATTTGTTTTACACCGATCAACCCCTTCTTGAATTCACAAATATGCAGTTAATAGCCACTATGTGTTAACATATTATCTCAACACAAATGATGAGCAGCAACTCCTCGGCTTTTTCAATAAAACCAGATTTTAGATAACCATGTATATTATCCATCTACCCTTTTAAAGCATAGTCAAGTCAGTATTTCATATTCAAAAATGGCATCTGCATGCTTGCTAAAAATTAGTCTCTGCTACAATTTAAGGAAAGAGAAACTTCAGACGGTGTTCTACTGGATACCTTCTTGTGTGCTTGCTTATATACTAGCCTGATAGTACCAGAGAGGCAACTAATTTAAACCAGTGAATGATTTTCACGGGTTCTACAATGAAAGCATCTAGAATCCCAGATGACTGAATTTTGCTGGCAAGCAATCTAGGATGCTTGGACACAACGAAGGTGAACACACTTAAGCAAACTACCAAAGCTTTGTCAATTAAATGTTTCCGATTTAAGGACAGCAAAGCAGAATTAGTTCAATTGTTTTCAACACAATTCTCCAGATAAAATACCGCAGACTCGTTGCACAAATAGATCTTGAAATATTTCACTTTTCAGGAAGCGCACCTTTCAACTTCAGACAACACCCAGCATCTGCACGCCAAGAGAAAAAGGAATGCAGTCATATGGAATCAGTTAACAATTACAGACAATAAACAAATCTACTGCAGTGAAAGATCCACTTTTGATATTAATAAGCAGTGATTCACACGAAGCGTCATATAGCTTTCCTTACTTATCGATTCATCACCCATACATTTAAAAGTCAACTCATTACCATATGAAACGCTAGTTAAACGTAGTACATTTCAGCTGTTGGAGATGCAAACAAAAGAAAGGTCTCAGTGTTGAAAATGTGGGACTTTTACCTAAAATCCTGTTTCTAGCATACAAAGAAGAGGCATGTCCACGTTTAATAAAACAGACCGAAACGCAGCACCTCGCTCCACTCCACGCTGTGAACACTTCCTATCTGTCTTTAGGTTTATTCTATTTTTTTGGGTTTTCCCAAAAAGAATCCAAGTTATATCTTCCCAAGCCAAGGTACCCGTTTAAAACCGTGACTGCCGAAAAGGGTGGAAAGCCAAACTGGAGCATTTAATCTGGTTAAATGCCACCGTGTCGCAATTAGATGTCACTGTACGTTCACTTCAATTCCGAAAGCACATGCAGCATGAAAGGAAGTCACGGCGATGTACCGCTCCAGGTGCAAGCGCATGCAACGCATACACCCGGCGTTAAAGCGAGCCCTTCGGCGCTCTGTACTTTCTCCCCATTCCGCCCGCGACCGAAGCGGGCGCAGAGAAAGGCGTTCTGCCGGCCGCAGAAGTTGGAACCCACGTCCTTCTCCCGCTCCCAGCCGGCCGCGATCCCCAAGCCAGCCTAACAATGGTAGCAGTGTTCCGGCGGCCCGATCCGCCGCCGACCGCATCGAATCCCCCCCCCGCCCCTTCGCCCGTCCCCACCTCTGCCCTCCCCGACCCCGACGAGGGGAGAGCGCCCCTCACCTCAGCCCGGCCCCGCCGCCGGCCGCTCGCACCTGGCGGCGGCTGACGTCACCCCCGCCCGGGCCGCCTGCCCGCTGACCCCGCTCCCGCGCGGCCCCACCTTCCCCCGCCGGGCGATCCCCCTCCGCCGCCGCCGCCTCGCCGGCTACGGGCACACGGGGCGGCGAGGAGAGGGAGAGGGAAGCGCCGAGCTCCGCCACGAGTGCGGCCCCCCCCTCCTCCGCCTCACAACACGCCCCCTCCTCTCGCTGCTGGCGGGGGGACGCTCCCTCCCTCTCCCCCTCCCTCCCGCCGCCGCCGCTCCCCTCACGGTCGCGGACAAAGGGGAGGGGGCCAACACCTGGCGGCCGCCGGTCCCTTTGTGGGGCGGGCACGTCTCGCAGCGCCGGGGAAGGGGAGAGGGGGAGCGGGCTCGGCAGCGTCCGCCCCGGGGGCGGGGGGGGGTCCCTGAGGGAAGGAAGGGTGCGGGGGTGGTGGTGGGGAGGGGGGCACTTACTGGCCGGCCCGGCTGCCGTCCGCCGCCTCCCCCTCTCGCCTCACACCTTCACGCCGCTCAGCCTCAGCCCCTCCCTCCTCCTCCTCCGCCGCCTCAGCCTCGCGCTGCCCCCGCGGCCGTTGGGAACTTCAAACGGCGCCTGCCATTCCGCGCGCGCCGCGGCCGGCCAGCCGACCGACCGACCGGCGGCTTCGGGGGGGGGGGGGTGAGGGGGAGGGAGGCGGCGGGGGCGCGTGCGGCCCCGGCGGCGGCGCGGAGCTTCCCCCGAAGGCTTCACAATAGACACAGGACAGCGCGTGTGTGTGTGTGCGCGCGGGAGGAGGGGCCTCTACCCGGCGCGCCGAGGCGGGAGGGAGGGAGAGCTGTTTACCCGGCGGCCGGACCCGGCCCCCCAACTCCGGCGACGTGAGGGAGGCTGAGGCGAGCCCACCCGCCTTCCACCCCCCCACCCCCACCCCGCGGGCGGCAGGTGGTACAGTCCGACCCGCCGGTTCCCACTCCCTAGCCATTGTGACGTGCCTGAAGCCGGCTGCTGGCGGCCAATCAGCGGGAAGGGGCGGGGCCCCCCGCCGCACAGCCCGTCCCCCCCCGGGCTGACCGGGCCGTGGGCGGCGGGAGCCGGGGGTGAGTCCCGGGCTCCCCGGTCGCGCAGCGACCGGCTCCGCTGCCGCCTCTCTGAGAGATGGCGAAAACCCTTTGTGTGCGGGAGGAGGCGCCCGCCCTCTCTGTTGAACGTTTTCCCCTGCCGTTAAGCGAGGTGCGGGTGAGCGCCGGTGACAGGCCGTGACGGGCGGGAGCCCGGCGCCCCCGTCATCGGCCGCCGCGCGCTCCCCGGGAACGGGCCAGCGGAGAGGTCCCCCTGGCGCTCGTCTCCCCGGCGAGAGCGGTGCCATGAAATTCCTCGGCTCCGGGCGGCAGGACGGCAACAGCCGCCGCCATGGCGGCCCGTGCCGCGTTGCATGCTGGAACTTGTAGTCCCGCGCGGGAGTCCTGAAAGGTTAAGCGCCAACAACTGCGCAGGGAGACGACCCCCCCGCCTTAAGCGCCTGTATATCCCACAGAAAACCACAGTTTATGCTTTAAAGCGTATCTGCCACTTTAATGAGCTACTCGTAAAGCGCAGCCCCAGCCCGCTCGTCCTGCGTGGGAAGGGGCACGGCGAGCTTCCGCGGAGCTGCCAGGACCCGCTCCTCCCGTCATCCCCCGCGCCAAAGATGTCGGCGGCGATCGCCGCGCTCGCCTCCTACGGCGGCTCCGACTCGGAGCCCGACTCGGAACCCGAGGCCGGGGCCGGGGCCGGCTCCCAGCGCGCCGCTGTGCTCGCCAGCCGCGACGCCGTGCTGCACCTCCGCCCGCCGCCCGCCGCCCCCCCGGCCCTGGCCGTGGACGCGGCCCCGGAAGTGGCCGTGAAGGTAGGCGTCCCTCCGCCGCCCTGGGGGACCGGGCCCCGCGGCGCCCGCCCGCCGCTGTGGCCGCACCGTCGAGCCTCGAGCGCTGCGAACGGCTTCGGGGCAGCCCCGGGGCGGAAAGAACCGGGGTACCGGCGCCGGAGGGGGGACGTTGCCGCCGCCCGGCCTTGCCCTGCCCCGCGGGAGGGGACGGGCGTGTGTCGGGGTCCCGGGCCGGAGGGTCCCGGGCCGGAGGGTCCCGGGCCGGAGGGTCCCGCTGCGGCCGCGAAGCTTATCAAAGCGTGTTATCTCTGTCTCAAAGCCGTGCCTTGCTTGGGCGTCCTCAGATGCTCTTGTCTTCTGTTCCCCCGAGTTTAAGGTGGTTTTCTGCGCGGTTCGCTTTTGCGATTCCAGACGCGGGGGAAGGTGCTGGTTTGGTTTGGGGGTTTTAGTGTAGGCAACTCATTTCTCATCCAAAGCAGGCGTCTCACCGCGGTGGCTGTCACTGGAGTAGCGTGTTGCTTCCAACTGTTCCGAAAAGTTTCCTACTTTGTGACAAAGAGGTGGACGGCATCTTTCGCTTTGTTGCCATTAGTTAATTCATATGCTATCGCGACTAATCATATTTGCGTGTGCATGTTATATCATATGTATTGACTAGATGCGCATTTTCTCATCCCTTAGAGCCTTAGAAATATCTAACTTCTTGAATTGCAGCCTCTGGCAGGCTGTCTTGTACAGGCTTTGGAAGGAATGCTAATTAACATCTGTAATATCTTTTGAGTGTGAATGATGATAAGTAGCAAGTAGTATTGGCTGGGCTCTTCACCACTCTTAAGGCTGTAGCAACAGGTTTTCCCTTTGCCATGGCCAGCACAAAGGTTTATGCAGTTGCTTGGTGGCTGACATCAGGGAACTGATCTGAATTTAAAAAAAAAAAAATATTCTGGTGGAGTTATTTGTCCTTGAATCTGTTCCTTGTTCTGGTTTGCAATGTACCTGCACAAATGCTTTGCTGGCACACTTAGATGCCCAGTGCTGGAGTAGGAACAAGCAGCTGGAGGAAAGAGTTAGGTGTCAGTCGCGTGTTCTCTTCAAAGCTGTTGACCAGGCTATGCCCTGAAAGGGGTATCCACCAGTACAACTGGGACTGTCTCTGTTGCAGACGCTCTGCTAACCAAGATAAAAAGGAAGTGAGGGTTTTGAGCATCAAGATGTTTCATTAAAATGTTGTCTTAACATTCTAATTTGAGGTCATAGATGATGAGGTGCATGTAACTAAAAAGATCAATTACTTCAAGCTGAGGCTTTCTGAATACACAGCATACTGGAGCTTCTTTTAGCACCACAACTTTCTTTGTGGAGTAACAGATCATTTCCTTGTACAGCGATATCGGGCTTTCTTTTCAGACTTTTACGGTTTAAGAAAGAAGTGCTGGTCTCATAGACAACATGCTCTCGACACCTTCCGTGTCTAAAAATGATGGCATCCCACCAATCAGCAGTGAAAGCTTGCCAGTCACCCCTTCAGGAATTTACCCTAATTCTTTAAGATTAGAAAGTCCTTACTGAACAAGTGTAAAAGACATGATGTTTGAGTGTAAGTCACAAGAATTCTTTAAGTACAGGGTTGGAAAAACAGCAAGGTGAGTGAGAAGGAAGGCAGAGTTACAGTTCATTAGTATCACTTCACTTGTGCAAATGTTCTGTCATGAATAAGGATCAAGTACTCTTAAGTGCATGGATATGTGTTACATGAGGGACCAGCCATGGATAAGAAAAGATCGTTGTCCTGGTTTCAGCCAGGACAGAGTTAATTTTCTTTCTAGTAGCTGGTATAGTGCTATGTTTTGGATTCAGTATGAGAAGAATGTTGATAACACACTGATGTTTTCAGTTGTCGCCAGTAGCGTTTAGACCAAGTCAAGGATTTTTCAGCTTCTCATGCCCAGCCAGCAAGAAGGCTGGAGGGGCACAAGAAGTTGGGAGGGGACACAGCCAGGACAGCTGACCCAAACTGGCCAAAGCAATATTCCGTGCCATGTGACATCATGTCCAGTACATAAACTGGGGGGAGTGGGGCTGGGAGGGATCACTGGATCGCTGCTTGGGAACTAACTGGGCATCGGTCAGTGAGTGGTGAGCAATTGCACTGTGTATCACTTGTTTTGTATATTCCAATCCTTTTATTATTATTGTCATTTTATTATTGTTATTATTATCATTCCTCCTTTCTGTCCTATTAAACTGTTCTTATCTCAGTCCATGAGTTTTACCTTTTTTTTTTTTTTTTTTCCCTGACTCTCTCTCCCCATTCCACTGCGGGGGGGGTGGGGGGGGAGTGAGTGAGCAGCTGCATGGTGCTTAGCTGCTGGCTGGGTTAAACCACAACAATGGTGGTAAGAAGGGAGGCTAGAAGGGTCATACAATAAATATAAACAACAGCTGCGCACAGGTGCATTTTTGGCAGTTGAGAATGTAAATCTTAAGTGGTTGGTGTTCTGCATCCTAGTTGTAATCATTGTACCTGTTTCTGGTTCAGGATTTTGACCTGTTAACTTGCACAGACGTTATGGGTTCCTCACTCTCTTTATTAGCAAGGCATAATTGTTAGCACACTCAGCTACAGCATTTGGGTTTTTTGTTGTTACTTAAATGTGCATATCAAATATGGCCCTAAGAACTTACTCCAAGATGTATTTCTTTATTCTACAGAAATCTGCTGAGTCCTTGCCTCAAAGTACATCATAAATATATAAAATCATATTTCTGTGAAAATAACTTTTCTATAATTGAAAACTGTACTAATGGTTTGTAACTGTTTTAAACGTTTGAAGGGATGGCTTTTGTTGCACCCTTTTCTTACAGTCTGCTTATTAAAATAGGCCTATTGCTGATCTTGATGTTAAATTACCCATAATATATAGCATTGAGTTATAATTATTGGTTACTTCAATCCAGTAATACTTCTACTTTAATTTTAAATTGGAAAGCTGACTTGGTGAAAGTCTCCTACTCTTTTTAGCACCACTAAAGTGCTGAAAATGTTACAGTACCTGAGGGAAGACAACAGAGCAAGAAAGTGTGCACTTCTGGTCCCTTCATCCAGAAAAGAATACGGTATAACTGCAAAAAGTTATAAGAAGGGCAGTAGGGCTGAAGAAGGCTTCTGTGTGAGGAATTAATTGAGGAAGCCAAAACTGAAAAAGAGATGACTGAGGTCAAAAGTATGACAGGGACTTACAAAATCATTTAATGGCATGGGGAGGGGTTGAATACTCGCTGCCTCTTCCAGTACAGCAGCTATAAGCTAACTGGTAGGAGCTGGGTTCAAAACAAACAAAAGGATGCAGTTTTTCACACAACATGTATTTGGGCTATTCCCTTGCCAAGAAATATTGGGTATGCAAGAAGTTTACACTGTTACAAGGAGTCTGGACAAGTACTTGGAAGAGATCCATTGAAGGAAGAGGTGTCAGTAAATACACAGATTTCTTCAAGCTCACCAAATCTGACTTGAAAATATTTGGCTGTTGGGAGAGCGCGGAAGTAGTATCATGTACACTTGCCCTGTTCTTACTCTCCCCTAGGTGTCAAGTTATCGTAAGGCTGATGTTTTCTTTTGTGGGGAGAGTGGATAGGTTGATCAAGGTATTTTCTTACTCCAAGTACATCATCAGGTAGCTGGTAAGCATGACACTGTTGTTGATAAAGGCTGTTCCACAAAGGGAGGGGAGCCCACTTGTCCACAGCCAAGGCTAGGAAATGTCTTCCCTCTAGCAGTGGTCATCATGAGGGGTGGGACATATGGAATAGTTTTGTGGTGTCCTCAGCACTTGCACCATGAGAGCTGGAGGTTCAGTACTTCTACTTGTCCATTTCATCATGAGTGGACTTTCATTCAGAGAAAAGTCAGGTCCTGTGACTTCTGCACAGATTTGTTTCAATTCGTTGACTTCTTGATGTAGATGCAGCTCTTCTCAGCTTCCTGCTGGTAGTTGTGTTTTTTGTATGGAAAAAATAAAGTCCTGTTCTCCTTCTTGTCTCTAAGATAACAGTAGGTTCCCCCACTCGTGGCAGAAGCAGATCTTCACAAAGCATAGCTCAACCATCCTGTCTGACTCTGGAGTAACTGCACTGGCTAAGCACGCGCCATCCTGGTGCTTTGGCACTGTTTTTCTATGGATGTTTTTTGCCTTAATCAGCTTCATGGTGAGATTTAAGGCAGTTAAAAGCAATAGTAGGTGCAGCCTTTTTCACTCTGTGGTGTCTCCTATAAGCCACACATGTGGCTTATCTCCCTTCCTCCCTCCCATACAGCAACACCAGTGCTTTCTGCTACTGGTCAGGCCTCACGCAGGCAGGGGCTCTTGTTGTCTGTTGCTCCAGCTACTTTAAGAAGAAATAGAGCCCACCTGAAGTAAGGCCTTAGGCCTTTCTGCTCTGTAAGAGCATCTTGCTGCAGGATGGGTAGCTCCAGGAGGGTTGTGTTGACTGGTTATTGTAGGGTATGAACCTATCAAGAACTTGAGGCACTAGGTATGAATTGGCTGTAGAGATCCCCTCCCCAGCATGGCAGTGCCCGTGATACTGGGCTAGGCGGGCTCTTCCTCTCTTGTGCTCTTAAAGCAATCAGTTTTGTGAACTGATTAACTATGGTCAACACCGCGAGAAGAAACCCAGAATATGTTTAAGTGATGGAAGTCTGATGGTCTAGAGCTCCTTTGCTGTTAGCTATCCAGAAACTAGCTAAGTAAAGTGTGTTTGTTAGTGGTGGCTTTTATGTATGGAGTTAATTAGACTAATTAAGAACATAAACTGAAAAAGTCAAATACAGATGCTCATTTACTTGGTCCTTAACACCAGTGCATTATGAATGTTCGTTCAGTGCTTTAATAATGCTGGCTTTGATTTGAAAGTAGAGGCCAGCATGTGTTTCAAGTCCTATAATATAGCGGTTTCCTTTTTTCACTCTAAACTTCTTATTTTAGGATTCTAAGTTATATTTTGCTAGTGATTGCCAAAACCAATTGTAATTAATTTTCCTACAGCTTCTACTGATATGAAAAATCACCCTAAGATTGTTCAGGAAGTATTCACCTTCACTATTGAATTAAAAATGCTGAAGGAAATTCAGGAAACTGCACATTCTGTGAAGAAATCACTTTTACAGGAAATGTTGCAGCTATAAGCTTTGCTTTTGGAGAGAACATTTACTGTTTGATCTCCATCAGCTCAGGGTGAGACTTGGATGGGGGCAGATTTTATGATATTTATCTACAGTGTCTTGTTCACTGGTTTTGAGGAGAGGATACTCAACTGGGCTGAAATCAACTAGGCTGGCCTGGCCCAGTACAGGAGCTGGAGGGTTTGTGTTGTCTTTAATGTGGGAAGGGGTTGAATGTCTCAGGTCTAATTCTCTGTTGAATCTAGTTTACCTTTGGCAGTATGCAGATGTCCAGAAAAATACTACTTCAGGGGAAGAAATAGACTTCAGTCACATTTCTTAATGTTCTTCAAAATCTAATCCCTGCCCAGCTATGAGAGAGGAAAGATACAAAGTCAGTGTGTGACCATTCTGTAGCAGCGATGAACATCAGTGACTTGGGAGGTGTTATTTGTTAGGAATCTTTTGGCTTCTTTTAATATGGTGGGTTTTCCTGCTTTCTTTGACACAAAATATCTTGTAGAGAATAGATATTTAGAACTTGTCATCCTGCAAGATGCTGGGAATCTAGCCTAGTTCAACAAAACCAGTTAACATATGCTTTTCTTGCAGGTTTATTTTTATTCTGTTGAAGTTAGTGGGATGGCCATTTACTGTTAAGAGTGTACGAATGGGTAGAATGACTAAAAGCTGGTAACAACCAAATCTTAATGTTGGGACTTAACTGTAAATGCCATTCATCTCTTGGTACTAAACCTGAAAATCTTTAGAATAATACTGTGTATTTGACAGCCCAAGTGGTTTATGCAAGTATTGGTAAGTGACAAGTCGCTTAAGCCTCTGGCTCATGGGATGGGGTCTTAATTTACCACGTTTTAGTTTAAAGGATAATTAAAACTAATTAAATCTTACACAAAGCAGCCTGCCCTTTTTAGCTATTTGGCTAATTAGTGATGAATTTACCTGAGGAGAGGGAACATTGTGGGTTTATTGTCTAAAATGTCCAGGAAAAAAAAAAAATAACATATAGACATCACAACTCTTTCCTTGCATGATATGAAATTAGAAAACTCTGACCTTTGCTTTGTTCTAACAAACTTTGTGTTTAGACAAACACTTGAGATTTAACTGTCAAATTCTGTTTCTAAATGCATAAACGGCTCTCATTAAACTTACTGGTGGCCACGTATCAGAACATTGGGGATTACAGAATTTGGCTGAAATTTAAAAATATTGTGGATTAAAAGGATTTTGAGTTGCCTTAACATAAACCATTATATTCTTTCTAAGGAACCAAATTAGTATCCAGTGTTGCAGTCCATGCTGCAGCTTGTTTCTTTTATTTAAGGCTTTGCTTTGATGCCTATTACAGGGATTTGGCCTGTGTTTAATTAAAAAATGTTTTTGTTTTGCATACACATAGAAGAAAACTTCTAGCAAGCTTTTTTCAGATTTTTTTTTTAAACTATTGAACTATTTTGCATTCTATAAATCAAGTACTTTTCATAGATGGTAACGGGTTTGGTTTATGGCAATAAGGTGGGTTTTTTCCAACGAAAAACAGGGCTGTGGCACGTTTAAGGAACCTGTAAGAAGGAAAGCTAATCTGATTTACTGTGTTTGTAGTCTAAAAATCCCTTTCATTTCCTGTGCTCTTTCCTATGCTGACTTTTAACTGGCCAAAGGGCCTTTATAGCAGGACTAAAGGAGAACACCCTGGCAGGAGCTAGACCTTTTGTGTTCTTTAGGGAGTTACAGTGAAGCACCTGCTTGTCTACACTTAGCGTCAAAAGCTTCTTTCTGTCTCAAGGTAGATTCCTTAGGAAATGCTAATACTCCAGAGTACAGCCCTGAGTGCCATTCCCCTGTGATAGCGTGATGCTGTGTTGTAGGATGAAAGAGGCAAAAGGAGAGCATTTAAGTATCAAAGAAATTTTTTACCTGATCAAATCACATCTGAACTGTAAATCAACCTGATACTGAAAGTAAGTAGGCATCACATCTATTTAAAAAAAGCAAACAAAAAAACCCCAACCAACACACCAAGTAGTTCGGTGATAAGACATCTTCTGCTTCTCTTCTGCCTTGCATCAGGACTGATACCTGGTTCTGTCTGAAGAGACACTCATTTAACCTGTCTACCAAACTTCAGTGGATCTATAGACTGAGCAGTTTTGTCTGCCCCTTATTTCTACTAAGTTGCATAATCTAAGTATTTTTTAGGCTGAATTAGGTTGTTCAATTTTTCTATACAGGTCATATTTTCTTACACCTCTGATCATTCTTGATTTTCTCTTTTAGACCCTTTTCAGTAGCATGTCTTACCTGATATGTGGTGCCCAAGGTAGTCACTGTATTTCAGTTGGGCACTTATTACCAGCACTGAGAAGAGCAGAGGTGACGTAGAGCTGAAGTTTGCAGCTCATTGTATTATGTCTTCCAAGAAAGCCATATTCCATAAAACGTAACTTCCTAAAACCTTAATTTATCTTCTCCAGGTTATATGGGGTGTGCCACCTTTAATGATATTACAACATGCCATAAAGCCATATTTTCCGAGTTGCAGCAAACACAAGCTGCTTCTCTGCCAGTCCTACAGCTGAACTTTTATCTTTCTCTGGAGGAATACTCTGTTTAAATTGACAGATTCTTGACACACACACCCCTTTTTATTATTCCTGTGCGTTTGTGAGTGGGAAGCGACCTAGGGTAATACTTAGCCCATCACTGAATTCACAGATGCCCCTCTCTTTCAGCCTGGCTACTGATAGTCTTCCATCCTGCAGAGCCACTTGTGTCACACTTGGGACATAAGCTACATGATGAACTGCTCACCTTAGGCTTTTAGGTAAATCAAGACATATCATGTGTGGCCAAAGGAAAAACTACAGCACAGCAGAGGGACGTGATCCCTTAGATTACCTTATCTCAGTCACAGCTCTGCCAGACTGCTGCTCCTGTGATCGGTTGTACCCAGTGATCTTCACCATGTGCAGAGATTGCTGATGAGTTCTTTCCTCTATAAAAAACACCCCTAACAATCCAGAATGCCCCAATGCAGATAGCTTGCCAATTTGTGAGATGATTGATGGACTAGGCTAATATTTTAATGTTTCTGCTACCTACCAGAGTCTCGTAATGCTGTACAAAATGGCGTTTATTGGATGTTGACCAAAGGATAATGTGTCTGCTGCAATTCAAACTCTTGCCATAGACTAAGATTTCAGAATATGTTGTATCAATACTTTATTTTCCTATCAAGATTTCAATTCTTTAAAATACTGAGAAGGTGAAGTGGGGAGTTGGGACACACTCAATTATATAGTTTAAAGTGAAACGGCATAGTGAAAAGATAACCATTACGTGCTTCAGCAGCATATTAACAGATCATTTGATGCCCAGATACGTGAAAGCATGAATAAGGCTGGAGCTCTTGCAGAGTGTAGCTCTGATATATTTAACATGTGCTTCAATTTCAAGGCTCGGTGGTTTTCACACAGAAAGACTATGCCTGTGGTGGTCTAGGAGTGAACATATTGTGTGGCTTCCAAGTGACTCAGCACTGTTCCACCAGCAGCGAAGTAGAACCAGAATTGCTATAATCATCCAGCAGAGGATCAGCTTTCATGGCACAATCTGTTTCTTTTCTCAATTACCAAGCGACATATAATAGGACTTAACAGGGAGAAAAGAGGAGGAAAAATAGCAGAACTGAAAAATTCTTGGCACTTCTGCAAAACTGGATTTTTCTCACCTCTTCAGTTTAAAGAGCAGGAAAAAAAACCTGTGTCATAATTTCAAGTAAACTGATAACTGTTTAAATGTCACTGACAGTTAATCAGATAAATTTTGCTGTATTATCAATGATACTAATTTTTATTTTCTCAAATTATAAGATTGGTGGGTACGATGTGAAGTCTAGCTGGCAGAGCAAGCTGTATGATGTGACTCGAAAAAGTTATCTATGGAAGCTGTCCTCAGGTCATGGAGCTGTGAAAGCAAGTGTAAGTGTGTACGTAATAAAGGTTAGGAAATGGTTTTGATGTGCTCCTCTTCTAGCTGGGTTTGGGGGGGGTGTCTGGTTTTGTTGCTGAATGACTGGATTAGGCCTGTTGTGCTGTTCCAAGGCAAGTTCATAGGGTATGAAAGTCAGGGCTGTGAATGTACCTGTAGCCGTTGTCATCCAAGCTCAGTGAATTGGAAAGGTCGTGTGATGAGAGAAATGAGGTCAGGTTGAAAATTGGCAGCACTAAGGGCTCAAGCAAGAGCAGTGCAATGGCTGGATCTGCCTGTTAAAATGATTGATACACAGTGAGAGTAAAGCTTTCTAGCTGGACTTCACAATTCTACTAAGACAGTGGTCTTAGAAAAACAACTGATGGGATTGCTGATGTAATTCTCTTAAAAAAAAAAAAAATACACCTTTTTTTTTTTTTTTTTTGAGCAGTTTTAACCAAATATAATCAGGCAACAAGCCAAAGATCTTTAGGTACTGTTTTTCTTCTCTGTGTTCTAGAAAACCAGGTTTTAAAACCTTTTAAGTCTTCTAAGCAAATTTGTTTGTAATTGACCTGCTGTTGAACTGGGGAGAAAAATGGCTTCTGGGCACAGCAAGTCAGAGAATAGCTAACAATATTAAGTAAGTAAAGAACATGCCATTTTGCTCTTTCAAGATACTATAATATAAAGCAAGATTGAGTTTGTTCGAGGTAATTTTCTATTAATGAAGTGACTGCTAAAATTCGATCCTCTATTGTCACTTCCTTTTGTGAGTTGCAAATGCTTTTGGATCCTATTGTAGGTGAGCACTGATTAAACACTGATGCTAAGACAGCTTTTTCAGTATAATTACTAGGGATATTATCAATATACTAGTGTATTGTAAATTCCTTTCAAATGCATTTATTCTAGAATAAAGATGCAGGAAGCAATACCAGTAATAATACCGCAAAATAACATTCTCCTTCATTAACTGAGCCCTTAATGGGGGGCGGGGGGGGGGGGGTTGGAGTCAATTAGGATCAGTGTAAATGTGCCTTTGTAGGGCTCTGTAAAACCAGGTCTTCTTGAGCACTGCCACCTAATCAGCCTTTTTCTTTCCCATCTTCTCTTTCTACTTCAGCTGCATGTGCCTTTCTGAGTTCTTCCCCTTTGAGTTGCTTGAGAAGTTATTCTTTTGGTTAGCCCCTCTCTCTTGTCCCTTCATCTGTCATTTTTGTCACAACAGGCTTGGAAATGTGTTTAAATACTGAAGCTGAATTGCGTTTATACCTTTTGGTAAAAACTTGGGAGATAAGGGATCATTGGATTCTTTGAAACTCATTGTTACAGATATGTTTGTGCTGATGTCTAATATTTTTTTTCCCAACTGTCTTTCAAACCAGTTACTTGTGACTTCTACCTTTTGTAGAACTTTAATTTTCACACTTTTATATTAAATTGGTGACCATTTTAATTGGTTTTTCTTTACAAGGTCTGGTTTTCAAACATCCTCAAAAAAAAAAAAGCTTGCCTCCAATCTTGCTACTGTTTTTAAAATATATGCATGTAAAAAAAAAGTAATAATAAACATGCAAAATTCCACATGTATCTTGGACAAATTTCTCAGTGAGGACCCAACATTGGGTTTACAATCAATATTTTTTAAAAATAGAAACTTTGGCCAAGCTACTCTTCTCCTTTCATAGTGCTGAAAGTGTCAGCTTGAGCTACAGCCCTAATTTGGTCTGAAATGGGGTAATGTCATATATTTAACAGTCTGTATGTGAAAAATGGTTTATTAATATGTCCGTTTTATTTCAGGAAGATGTGGAAACAGGAGTCCACCTTGATCCTGCTATCAAGGAAGTTCAATACAATCCCACTTATGATACCATGTTTGCACCTGAGGTAAGAAGCTATATTGATCTTTAGAGCAGAAATGCCTTTGGCTTAAAGGGCAGAGGTTCTATAAATCTCATTAAATTCATGTAAGACATACCTTCTTTGGATGCTTGCTGTGTTTTGGAATCTAGTTTGGGCAAATAGAAAAAAGATTCTACACAGATGTGTTGGTATTTTTAATGCTTGAATTTTAATATTCTGTATAAAGCTGTTCTAAGAAGAATCTTAAAATGTTTGTCAGAATTATAGCTATGGAAATTAAAAATCAAGCTAGGAAAATAGCATTATAAAGATGTTGAGTAAAACATGAACTGCATTAAAGCAGTCTCTTACTATTTATTTTCACATTTTTGCTATTTACTCATTGTGCTACTTAGAGAAAAATGAATGGTTGTAAGTCTTGTGGATATATGGCTTTTAAGAGGACGATTTAAAATTAAGATCCAAGTACTTTCAGTATAACTATTCACATCAGTGTTAAGTATTTTAGTAACTTAAACTATGCTAAATGTGTGTAGTGAAAAAAACATTTTAGGTTGAATTTGGACTGCCTGGTGCCATGTGAACCACTCTATTTTATTATAACTGACAAGGCTATCTGAAAGATAAAAATAGCTGCTCAAACATTTAGCTTTTTTTCAGTATTTAACTTCTTTGTACAGTTTGTCTTCTGTTATACCAGGGATTAGCATTTTAGGTAGACAAAGGTTACATCCATCTGAATTTTCTACATTAGTTATGCTTTAAGTTTAGAAAACCTTCTGTGGAACCACATAAATTGGCCTTCTCATAGCAAGCTTGCATTTTGCAACATACCAAAGCCATGAAGTGTGTGAGCAAAAATACTAATTTAAACTTACTACAGTGTTACTTTGTGTATGTGTTTTAGTTAGGGAAGCCTAATGCAGGACAGTCTCGGGTGTCCGCAAAGGTGGCTGACAAGCATAGGGGTTACAATTAAGTTTAGTCTGGTATTAGTCTCAGTGTATTACATTTGTTTGTATTCACTGTTCTTTTCCCTAACCATGGTATGGTCAGGAAGACTGGCATTTGTCACCTCACAAGAAGAAAAGGAAGGCAGGGTTTCATAAGCGTATTTCCTGGAATAATACAACAAGTCCCCAGCTGCTTTTTAAATGCATGAAAGTATTGTTGGCAGTGTAATTTCTGTATTAAGTACATGAGTTTAGTAGGACCTGATATCTCTTTCTTGATATCTTCCCCCTTACAAGGGACAGTATGCTGTGGTTTTGTCTTCTGAATGCTTGTACTGATCACATACTGAGTGGCAGTGGTTTGTGTCAAGTAGTTGATATTGATTTGTCCTCTGTACCAGTAATACAGGCTAGAAAGTTCAGTTATGAAACGAGCTGTTCAAAGCAACTGTGTAAGCAATTACTGTGTAAAATAACAGACTAAGAAGCTTATTCAGTAGTCATAAAGAAATATAAAGTTGAAGTGACTTTTGCGTTACAGTTTTTGAAAGGTCTATATTTTGGTTTTTTTCCTGAAAAAGTACACACACATAAATAAGAAATTAGTAATTCTGATATACTTTCTTTTAACATTGTTGATGTAGTTTGGACCAGAAAACCCATTTAGGACTCAACAAATGGCTGCACCTAGAAATATGCTTTCTGGATATGCAGAGCCAGCTCACATTAATGATTTCATGTTTGAACAACAAAGAAGAACATTTGCAACCTATGGTAAGTCCTTAACAGTGGAATTCACCTCCATCTTTATCATGCCTGGACAAAACAAGTTGTTCTTTATAGAACAGTTAATAGGACTGCAAGTTCTGTAAATTGCTTTTTAACAGACTTAATAAAATGGGGCAAAGTCTTTGAGAATCCATACAGCTGGAGATCATAGTATTTATTTGGGAAATCTCATTGGTAATTTCCTCTGAAACTGTAATCAAGTGTATGACCTCCTACCAAACCCTTCTTAATTAATCCTTCCATTAGTTGCATCAGTGTAGAAAACAGAAATCAGAATTTCACACTTTTAATACAACAAATAACTGTAGATCTATTATGTAAATAGATTCTTTCATGTGATTCTAACTGAAGGTAGCTCTCTGAAAACCAAAAAGAACACTTACTGAGTTGTGAGGTTCTTCAGAGTGGTTGCCTCTAGTTACAAGCTGAATTAACAGGAATTGAAAAAATTGGGAATACATTGCTAAAATATTCTTAGCAAAGACAGACCCAAAGAACTCAATATTGGTGGTCATTACAGTTGCTGCTTTCTCATCTTGGAAGAACCTTTTCACTTGTAAATAGTTGCATTTGAAAAATGAAACATTTGAGTTTTGGAGAGGCTTGAGTTTAAAATAGACTTTTTATGGATTGTAACAAAAGTGGATTTTTTTAATAGGGGAAACATGGAAAGACTATGGATTCTAAGCATTCTTTTGGACATGCTTGAAAGAACAAAACTGCCGTGTATTACATATAACAGTGGTTAGTTTTTCTTCTGTGTTTTGTTGTAAGCTTTCATTTCTGTTTTAAACTTGACTACAAGTGCTTGTCTTGCAAATACGAATCTTTGTTTTCAAATGAAGTATCACTTTATATTCTTCAAATTCAGTCTGTTAGGCAAGTTCTGATACTTCTGTGTAAACTTAGTGTCGCAACACTCAACTTTTTGCACAACTGTCACGGTCCACTCGGTGGACTTGTGATGGTTTGTTTGCTACGATCTCGGAAGTGCAAAATTAAGGTGACCAACACCAAAGGGGATAGCAGTAATCACACAGTAAAACTTTATTGTATTGCCTGTGAGGAGGCACGCGATAGTTAGAGATGGGTGAAAGAAAGGAGAAAAGTAAAGTTAAGTTTAGAGAGAGGAGAAAGAGAGGTTATAGCTACCACCGCTGATCTCACGACGTCCTAACGGTCCCGGGTCCAGCTGATGCTGCGTCGTCGATCGTCGTGGTCCTTGGTGGGGAAGCTTCAAACTTCCATTGTTCAGAAGTCATCTTTTATGCTTAGTAACACACCTTGCTCCACCTCTGCCTCAGGAGTCTCCACCCTTCTCAGAATACAATTATCATATCTCCGCCCTTCTCGAGCGAGGCTATCACGCAGGCATGGGGTCAGTGTCCGAGGCGTGGTTAGTCTTGGAGGCGGGCAGCCTTCGACCAGGAGGTGTGTTTTGGTATTGTAATGAAGCAAAGTTCGTCTAAAGTTCATGATTTCTTCGTCGGTGTTACGCCAACAGTGGCAATTCATCCTTTTTGACAGTAGCTATGCGGTTATCTCTAACGGTTCCAGCCAGGTACCCTCCAGGAGCCTTGTACCGCACATTCTGTCCTTGGGACCGGCCGCTGCGCTCCAAACAGGCCGTTGTCAGGTAGCGTACTGTTCATGTTCCTGATGACGATGTTGAGACAATGCTGATTTTCTGACCGACTCTTACAACAGACTCACGTCTTTCTTTATTCGTATCTACATTCAAAATACTACTCCCTGCAAACTGTCATGCCTCAAAATCACCTCCCTACACACAAGTCCCCTTAAATTCATTAGGGATTTATGCATGCATGAATGCACTTACTGCATTCTATGATGGATGAGATTGGGACTTTATTGCTAACATCTGTGAGAGCCATGTATTACAGTGAAACCTGGAAGAAAAATTTACCTACAGAGACTGTAACATCCTCAGTTTCTCTTTGTATTTGGGTTTTATTAGAAGTTTTCCTGTAAATGTTAAAAATTGAAATATATTTAAGACAGGGTTTTTTCTTTTACAGTTTTAGCTAATAGGTACTTTTCACTGAGTTGTTAGGATGTGGAATATAAGCAAAATGCCAATATTAAGAAATGGTTGTCTAGTTCCATAGCATAACTTCAACTTACTTGACAGCAATTTTGATGTTAGAACTTGCCAGACAATGCAAGTAGGAGCCTACTCAGGATCTGAATAGACAGATTAGAATTTGTTCTGTGAAATTAATGTTGCATTGTGTGGATTGTGCATTTTTGTGTGTGTAAAATAGATACTGGAAAAAAGGGTCTGTAGGCATGTAGTGTTTGGTTGGGGGTTTTTTTGTTTGTGAAATTTAGTTTGGGGGAAGATAGAACAAGTAAGTCAACTCAAAGCTCCTACTATTGGTTTATATCATCAGTGTACAGCAACTGCCTTGAAAGCTGTATTACAAGAGAGTATAAAAATACATTTTTAAGACTCATAACATTGGCAACTGTGCAACTATCATGTGCAGCTTTCTAGAAAGGTTCAACAGATAATGATCTGGGTAGGGTGAAAATGGAGCTATGAAAAGGCTGAGATATAGACAATTTAAACTGCAAGAACAAGCACTGAGAAGCTGAAGTTCAAGCTAGCAGATGCGGTAAATGGGCATGATATCCTGGCTCACTAAAAGGCCTGTTAAAAACAGCACTTCTTTAAGTTGTCAAAAAGTTGTCTATTAAAAAATTTAATATTCTCTTTTCCATTTGGAAGGATGTAATATCTTCTCAGAAAAGACCAAGTATAAAAATGCAAGTGTAATTGCTAGGCATAAATCTAAGTCATACATGTTTTTAATGACAAAGTCATAACAAATTGGAAGAACAGAGAGTACACTTCTTAATTAAAAGCTGCAGATCTTGAGACCTCTGGCCTCTGTTAGGCTGTTTAGCACCATTGTGCTAAGGCAGGAGATCTCAAATAAATCTGCAATGGCTAGCATGTAGATAAGCAGTGACTATAAATGAAGGACGAGTGTGGTACAAGACAAGAGGATAGTAAATGAGATCATGTATCCAAACCAGCTCAACTGCTGCAGAGTCTTTCAAAACAAACAAAAAAAGTCTTATAGATCATCTTGAAAATCCATACATACTCAGTGAGAAACCTATATATTAATTACAAACAAAACCCAAGTATTTTTTGGCAAACAGTCTTTCTCATCTACTTCTCTTGCAATAAATATTTACTGTTGAAAGTACTTTTTCCTTGTGATGCTTGGATAGCTCAGAACATCCATGCTGTCATTGACTGAGTGTCCTTCCAGCCCTTTATCCTATTAGACAGGTGGGCAGCAATGGGTACCTAGTAAGGAGTGGAAGAAAGAAGCAAGCAAATAGTGATAATGTGCAGTCTCTCAGCCAAGGGCAATGTTTCTGTATTTATTAATTTTCAGTGAATTTGGGGGTTTTGTTTTTGAGAAATGTGTCCAGCTGCTTCTTGAACCCATATAATTTTTCTGTGTACTTAGTAGCCTATTGCAGGCAGTTCGTCAGCTTACGAGCACCTTGTGTGAGGAAGTACCGCTGTTTTGAACTTGTGGAACTTAACAGCCTTCTGGTTTGCCTTGATATCCCCTAGCCTCTTGTGTTGGAAGACACAATGAGCAGTCACTTCTTATTCACCGTTTCTGTGTCGTTCCTTATTTTATAGATCTGGGCCATAACTTCATTTCGGTCTGCTTTTTTTCCACCAGAAAAGATCTGGTCAATCTTCTTGTTCCTCTGTTGCAGCCTTTCCGTGCCTATAACTATGCTTGTTTCTCATCTATGTCTCTGCTAGCTCCACTGTATCATTCCCAAGATGAACAGCAAATCTGTGCACAGTGTTTAAACATGTCATCTTACCGTGAATTTGTACTGTGGCTTAATAAAGCGAGAGGCTTTTTCCCTTCAGTTTCTAAGAATTCTTAATGTTGCATTTTTCTCTAAGACTTTGGGTAACTTTGCAAAAGCTACTTGCTCCCTTTTTCCAGATCATTTACACTATGTTGAACAGCATGGACCTGAGCATGGATCTACCAGCACCTTTCCTGTGCTGTGGAAACCAACCGTTTAGTCTTGCCAGTGTTTTACTAACTTTTTATCAATTGACCATGTAAAGACCTGTGGGGTTTTTAAAGTGTCTTTGAGGCATCCTGTAATAAGTCTAACTCAATTTCGTAAAGGTATGCAACATCAACCAAGCTTTGCTCATTCACATGATTGTCACCTCAGAAAAATTCCGGAGGTTTTGTCATTGAAATTTACCTGTACAGAAAGCTGTGTTATCTGCTCTGCTGCAATATATAACGCTCATCCAAGTGCCTACTCATCGTTTTCTTTATTATAGTTTCTACTGCTGGAAACTTCTAACCGTACAAATGTCTGGCTGGCTGACGTGTAGTTCCCCAGATCTCTGAAGCACCTTTTAAAAGTTGGCATCATATTTGATATGTTCCATTTCTGTCATATTGAGACAATGTTAGGCAAGAGTTTTTTTCACTGTGTTTCCGCTTTAGATCTCTTGGATGACTGCCATCTGGTCCCCGTGTTTTGTTACCACTTATTTGACTCTTTAGTCTCCTGACATTTCACTTTGAGGTAGATATTTTGTCACATTACCCATAAAGAAAGGTTCTGGCACAGGAGCCTGCCCAAGCTCCTCCATAATGAACATGTGTTTTAAAAAATCTCACTGATGCTCTCTTTTCATTCCTTGATCATCTGTTGACCCACATGCTGCCTGGAATGCTTTCTGCCCCTGCAGTTTTTGACAAAGGACAAGTGTTAGGTTTTATACCTTATGTGATTTTCTCCTCGCGTTTGGTTGGGGGGCTGCTTACTGTAGTGTTTACTTTGCTAGAGTTTGATTCTTTGTATTTTTCACATTTGGATACAACTTCAGCTCTCTGAAGAATAGTTCCTTATTTCTAATAGTTTCTTTTGACATACTGTTCAGCTGTGCCCACTTCCTTCTGGTCCCTTTAAAGTCGTCTTTTAATAGCTGGCAGGCATTAGTTCTTTTTCAACTGCATGGTGTCTTTGAAGTGTCCCTGCATTTGGAAGAGGCTTTTACCCTTTAGTGCTCGCTTTCGTTCCTCTTTAATATCTTCTTTACTTAATATAGCCCTCCTGTTTTGAGATTGAGATCATTGTAGTAAATGTTTTTATGGCTTTCTTTGCTTCCTCAACAATGTTGATTTATACTGCATTATGGTAATTTGTAAAATGTGTGTCCTTAGAAAAAATGTCTTAAAATCAGGTTTCCTGCATTGCTCAATTGGCTTTTTTTCATGTGAATCTCTAACATGACTGCTTCATGGTACAAGTACATTGTGTAAAAATGCTGGTTTCATCACATCTTGGTGTGAGATTTGCACAGTCTACTACAGGGAGCTGACTAAAATATGTCATTATTACTGTGCTGCTTTACCTAGCACCTGTTTAATCTCTGTTACCATTTCATGGTTATTGCATCTTCTGGCTGAACGATCAGTTAGGGAGTCCTGACAACTATACTCACCACTGCTTAAACCTGGAATTTCAGTCCAAAGGATACTTTAATGCTTGTTAATGCTATTAACTTGTTAATCTGATTTGTCTTGAAGCTTTCTGTAGCATACCGCATTTTTTTCCCCAGTGGTATGACTACTTATTTCTGTAGTCTTTCTGCCTGGTAAAGAGTATTCTATCCAATTATGTCAGTATTGTCCTACCAATTATGTTTATGAGTTTAAAACAAGATACTTCAATTTCACTATGTATTATTTTTAGCCTCTGCCATTTTGTGTACATGCTTGGGTTTTCCATTTCCCTGCCCTCAGGTTAAATAGGTTTCTGTGCTTATTGCTATCCCTGTTATCTGAGGTTTCAGATTTCTGTGCTACCTTTTGCTTAAGGATATGGCTTTAAGATTGTGTGTCATTCCAAATGGCTTATTTTTCTTTAACTATTGGCTATCCCCAACTATTTAATCAAAAAGCACTCTTTGAACCTTCTCAGTACCAACAGCCTTTTAAATCCAGATGAGACCTACCCATCTCAGTAAAGTTCCCTTCATTCCAGGAGTTTGGAGAGGTAAAGTTGACACAGGCACTGGAGATGTTTTCCACATTGGGGTTAAGATCTGCAGCTTTTCTTGGCAGTAAACAACCTCTTGAGAATGAGCTACCCTTCCAGAATATATTTTATACAAATTCAGAAATACCATAACTTAATTGATTCACTTTTGTACTGTTCCTCAGTCTGTGGAAAACTGAGGAAGAGCGTGCTGAATGCAAACCTCAGATCTCTGACAGGTCAACTGGACCTCAGCTTCTTTATCAAGAATGTCTCTGTGATACTAGCATGTGGAAGTAGTCAGGTATCTGCTGCTGTCTTTATTCCTTAGGATACAAAACGTTGTTGGGGCATATAATACACAAAAGGGAAAGCCAAATCTTTGACTGCTCTAGTCATTCTCCTTCCTAGACACTGGATTCTTAAGTTGTCATTTCCTCCCTGATGCCCAAGAGGTGGTGAATCCTTGTTATTGTGAATGCAAACCTGCTTCTCTTGTCTCCGGAAGAGTCGGGGATATTCTGGTCCTGTATCCACAGACAACAACTTGAAACGAGTGATCTAGTCTCAGATCGCTTGAGTGAGAATTGCTTCAAGGTCATTCCTATTTTTATAGTATTCTGCACAGTTTTAAAATCTACATAAATATTGCAGTTGTACCCTTTTCACAAATGTAGTAGTTGAGATTTTATTGATACCACCCTGAACCTTCTGTGCTGCAAATTTAAACTATTTTTCATATTCCCTTCAGCAGCACTATCAAGCCACAGGTCATTGTTGTCTTTAATGTTTCACGTATTGAAACTACCTTTGGGTCCATCAGTTTTTTACCTTTTGTCCTTCATCTCTCTTTAGACTGACAAGGATGTTTCTTCAATCTTTTCTAGACCTTTTCCCCATCCCAATGTTTTGGGTTTTTTTTTCTGTTACCCTCAATTTTTATCAAAATTTTTCTTCAAAATACATTGCTTAAAACTGCACATGCCAATCTAGATTAGGCCTTGATTGTGCTGTTCCATGTTTTACATAGTTTTTGCTTTGCAATAAATCTCAGGTTTCCTTTTTTTTTTCCTCATTGGTGTCAGACTTGTGAAGTGTATCAACACCACTGCCCTTGCAGCCTGTTTTGTTTTTTTTTTCCCCTATACCTAATCAGGTTTTTTCTTCTTTTTTTTTATTTGTCATTTAAGCATGTCTTTGCTGAAGTGAAATATTTCACACTTGTCTTTGCTGTCAGCTGCATGTTTTACAGGTATGTGATCCTTTGCTGATGGCATAATCCATAAAAATACTGAATAAAATATTCCAGGCAGGCCATTTTATAATCTTGTATAAGATACTCTCCCAGTCTGATAGAAAGCCATTAATAATTACTCTGTGAGTGTCTGTCCTTTTTTTTAATTGGTAACCCATTTTGCATCTGCAGTCGTAGGTAATCTACTGCATTTTGAATCCATTGATGTAAGGCAATCTTCTTACATAATTTCAGTTATTAAAGAGAAGGCTTTCCCTCTAGAAAAACAAATTTCTCTTCACAAGCCATTATGATGTAAATGGCCAAAAGCTTAACTAGCATTATTTTTCCAATGTTGTAGTCCTTGGAGCATGGCTAAAAAGACCAGGAAGTCCTAAAATACAAGCACTTGTTTATTCTTCTGTATCTGTACCCTCAGCAGCAGCAGTCTCTCTTCTTGAAAATTCCCTTTTGAGCATTGTTTAAAAAAAAAAAAAAAAAGGCAATATAATCTCCTTAATTATGTGGGCATATATAAATTCTCAGTGTGAAGCAGAATTATGGATTATTTTTTACATGCTGCACACAAACTGTTCATGAATATGGTAAAAAACTAATTTTGTAGCTATTTCAGCATCAGTACTCATCCTAGAAGTGGACTGCTTCATTCCTGCAGCATTTAGTATTTTAAAATTTCACCTTCACGGGATATTAATGTCCAATTTAATAAGAAACAGTCTTCTGTCCCTGAATCTCTAAGCTCTTTTATGAGTATTCACTAACTTGGTTGTAACAGGATTACTTCATCAGTAAGACTGATATTTTAAGAGGTTAAAATGACTCGGACTTGGAAATAACACTTTTGATTTTTTTTTCATCTACTGGTATTACATGCAACACCTACAGTCACTATTACCTCTTACAGTTGTAGGCACTTTATTCTCTGATTACTTTGATTCTGTAGAGAGGCCAGTGCAGTCAGAATGGGTTAGTCCAGCTGCATTTTTCCACATACCTGAGCTACCTTGGGTCTCTGTATGCTGCATTGCACAGTACAGTGTAAACGTACTTTAATTAGCTGTCTTTCTGGAATGCACATCAAAGTCTGATTATTTAACCAACCATTTTCAGGTGCACTGAAATTATGGATGTAGGTGGAATTGTACCTTTCCTTGCTAAAATGTGGCATGAAGTATCTACCTCCTAAATAAAACTGAAGGAGACGTAGAAGTCGGGGCACATTATATGGCATACCAGCTGAGTAGGATAAAAGCAAGCTGTCTTTTGCAGCTGCGTTTCGGAGTCCTAGCCAGAAAGAAAAGATTCTCTTTCACATATCCACTAGAAAGTAGAAATTGTTCAAAGCGTTTCTATGAGAATGATGCTGGACCAAATTCAACCCAGCTATAAGAAGTCTCCGCTTCCACGGGAAGCTGTGCTTGGCCCAGGGGCCCTATTCATTAGAATACTGTCCCTCTTTTACAAATACTGAGCAAATAGAGTCCCAGAGACTGTGTCAATACAGTTGGAGGACAAGTAAGCCACTGTATTGATTTTGACATAAATCCAAAGTAATATCTTTCTGCCATTAACAGAAACCTTATAACTTGGAGGAGAACTCATTGAAATAGTGGCTTGGTAAAAGCAGGCAGTTAAATTAGCAAAAGTCTAATTCCAGTGTCTGCTCAGTTTGGTTGTCCATGGAAATAAATCCTAAAAATAGTCTAGAATAATTTTTTTGTGGTTTGGTTTAGGTATAGTGGAAATTTATATTTCATAAGAGGGCATTGTCATATATTTCCCTCCCTGTATCATATTCATGGAGCATCTGGGCATATGTTGTTCCACGACTGGGTCTTACCAGGTTTGAAGCTCCAGAGCTGCTCTGCAGATGGATTTTTCTATTTGTATGGGAACGCTTGCTGCGTTCTTCAAATAGCTCTTCTACTAATTTCAATAATTATTTTTTTTCCCATCATCTGAAAAGAATCAACTGGACCATCTTCTAGGACAGTAGTCTTTCTGAGAAATATTTGGGGAGGTGATCTCCTTTGGTTATTGGGATGATGTTGATAGGTTCTCAACTTGTATGCACCCCAGTGCTTTTATGGGCCATTGGTCTCTGGGGTGGACTGGATAATCTCCCACTGTTCGTGATTGTCTCTGTGAATCAACAAAAACATAAGAATTAGATTGTATGCTGTAGGATTTCTTTGATTTTGTGTGTGTGATTACTTTTACTGGTGGTTTAATATCTTCATTGCTGCTTTTTTTTTTTTCTTTTTTTCCTTCCTGGTACAGAGAAATTCTCATTGGGTTGTCAAGGGGCATTTTGTCACTTGAATAATATTTAATAAAAATTGGTGATATGTCCACCAGGGTGCAGTCTTTCCCAAAAGAAAAGCCATGGTGGTCAGTAACTGTTCAGTGCACCTGTTCCTTGGGAACTTTATTTGGCTCTCTTATTCTTGTAGGATCATGCTATCCTTTTCAGGAGAAATGGAGAAAAACTGTAAAATACGCATATTAAAATGAGAACCTCAGTATCAAAAATTGTAAATATCCTGAATATCTATGAAATGCTGGTACATTTTATAAATTATTTATAGGAGTAAATGCAGCAGTATTTGCTGTTTTCTTAAATGAGACTCAATAGTTGTAATCAGGAAATGAAGATGTGAATACTTAATCCTTTTAAAAATCAAAGGCCATTGCTGCTGCTTCTGCTACCATCCACGTTAGTTAAAGCAACTGCTTTCACATTGAAGGAGCAACAAGCTTTCCCAACTCTGGCAGGAGGAGGATGAAACGATTTCTTCTGGGGGAGACAGAGTATGCACAAAGCCCTGGAAAACTTCGTTTGCTTTCATTTTTTCCCCATCTCTGTCGTCTTCCTTCCAGCTGCCGCCATCCCCAGCACTGCCAGAGGCGACCCAGCGGAGGTGGTGGGCAGGGCAGGGGGCTGCTGAAGCCGGCGGGCTCTCTGTGTCCAGCAGCAACGGGCTGGTTCCAGGGTGACTTACTGGGTTTGCCAACCAAGGCACAGTGCCCCAAACTAAAGCAGCATCTGTTTAAAATCACGTGTCACTAACATAAGATTTTGAGCTAGTCTTTTCCTTATGCCATGTTACAACAAGAAGAGGTTGCCATGGCATTCCAAAATCTTATGTTTGTGTTTACAGCAAACTGGTCTGAATTCGGTGTTGACCTCGCTTGGAGCAGGGTGTTGGGCCAGGGGCTTCCTGAGGTCCCTTCCCACCAGAAAGATTCTGTGACTTTGCTTCCTGTGACTACCCTCCCTTTGTGACTTGTCTTATCTTAACTGTGCCCCGTTATATTTATTTGCTTCTCTATCTTGTGCAAATTTAAGCATTTTGGCAGCAATGCATACGCAAGGGCCTCATGGTAATACTTCGTAGTAATCTCAGGCCAAGTGAAAAGTGGATGGGATTTCAAAGTATCAACATTTCCTCATCCCTAGCTCCTTGAGAGCCAACGGGAAGAGATCTGGGGGTAGGTGGGGGCAGAGTAATAAAAGCTGTACAAAACCAAAAAGCTTGAAATAACAGTATTGCATTTCTTCTCTTGTTCTAGGTTATGCATTAGATCCCTCTATAGATAACCCTGAAGTTGCTACCAAATACATTGGTTCTGTAGAAGAAGCTGAAAAAAATCAAGGTAATTAATTCAGACTTGCAACTGATGACTGTTTCCATTTCTTCTTTACTAGGAAATGGAATAGGTATTGGCAAAGGAAGGAATTATGATAGACTTACCCATGTCCAAAGACACAATAAAGAAAGATGTGTTGCAATTGTAATGTGAAGAGGGAAGAGAGATACTGGAATGCTTTGTTTTCTTGAAGTAGCAAATATTTCAGGCTATTATGTCAAATTTCAAATTAGAATTTGCAGTTGGAACCTAGCACGTGCCATTGCATGAACAGAATTGATCTGTATATTTGAAATAGCTTTTTGGTCCTCTTAAATTCTCTCAGCTAAAATTGTCATATGTCTACATTGGGATACCAGTACCTTGGGCTAATCACCTTAACTGTGCTACTCAGTAGTGAACTGATCACTCTGTATGCAACCTCTAGCACTCCTGTTGGGAATCGCATGTTATCTCTGCTTACCAGAGTTAAGCTCTTTGGGTTATTTGGAAAAGAAAAAGCATTGGAAGGTTGCCAAATGGTAAAGGCATAGCATGCCACTGGGAGGATTGCCTACCGGAGGCATGGGGTTTGTAATTAATACTTTGATACAAGGTATTTAACACTCAAAGTGACTTGTTTGCATTGGAAAATTGAACCTGTGTAAACTTTATGGTTATGCTTTCCCTTGCATGTCTTTTTCTAACATCTTATTCACATGAGCATACAAAGGTTCTTTATTTCTGTGTCCTATTCCACGGAATATATCCAAGGTTATTTCAGTCTTTCCTTCCAAAGTAAGATAAAGAAAATAGACTTATTTTGGTATAGCAGCTACAGATGTTAGACAGAAATGGCTGAGATTAAATCATTTTAAAAATAAAAAAAATAACTTTTCATAATGGAATTTTAGTAATTTATTTTCAGAAAACACTTGATTAATGTACAATTCCTTCATATGATCATTATTTCAATTTTTACGTAGCCTGTTCCCCTTGTTTATACAAAGTTCTTTTAGGCTCCTTTGCACTAGATGAGTATTACTGATGCTGTAGGAAAACATTGTTTGAAAATTGCACAAAATTGTTTATACAAGCTTTTGAAAAACTTTTAAGTCATCAGTTTAACATCTTTTAACTTTTGATTTTTTTTCCTCCCATATCGATATTATTTAATGGTTTTGACAAATTCTGAGGGCACAGCATTTGTGAAAAGCTAGCACTTATATGAAAGAAAAAGATAGTGGTTGGAGGTAGGTGACTCTGTCAATGGGGACAGACTTTTTAATAGGGTGTGTAGCAATAGGACAAGGGGTAATAGTTTTAAGCTAAAAGAGGGTAGATTCAGACTAGATATAAGGAAGGAATTTTTTACAATGAGGGTGGTGAGACACTGTCCCAGGTTGCCCAGAGAGGTGGTGGATGCCCCATCCCTGGAAGCATGCAAGGTCAGGCTGAATGGGGCTCCGAGCAACCTGATCTAGATGAAGATGTCCCTGCTCATTGCAAGAGGGTTGGGCTAGATGACCTTTAAAGGTCCTTTCCAACTTAAACCATTCTATGATCCTATGAATTTTTACTAAATTAAAATACACAGTTGTGGTTGGTGTTTGGGGAGACCTCTTACTTTCATTTTGGGGGGAACTGAGAGGGGGGGAGGGGGATCAGAAGCCAATTGTTAGGACTTTACTTTCAAACACTGCACTATCTAAAGTATGAAAATTGATGTATTCATACAGTCTGCAGACTTATTGTTAAAAATGCATGGGAACATCCATGCTTAAATCCTCTAAGAAACCATGACACACAGTTTAAGTGGTTCTTCTGTTACTGTACATAGTTAGCAGTGTTCATAGAGAAAAGTTAGCAATGCTTTGGCCAATTTTGCTCAAACACTTTTTCCATTTTGCTATGTATATTGGAAGGAGTGGTGGTGGTGGTTTTTTCTTTTAAACTGACTATGGTGTGATCTGTGATGTTGTATTTTGTGTTAGCAACTAGGCAGTGTATTGTTTCCTTGTTCAGGGTTAACGGTGTTTGAAACGGGACAAAGGAAAATTGAAAAAAGGAAGAAATTCAAGGAGAATGATGCATCTAATATTGATGGTTTTCTGGGACCATGGGCAAAGTATGTCGATGAAAAAGAAGTAGCCAAACCATCAGAAGTAAGTACTACTTAAACACAATAGATACAAATCATTAGTATATTGCAGTGGTTTTAACAGAGATCAAGCTGCACTAGTAGTTTGTCCAAGCAGAAATTCCATGCTATGTTTTAGGGTGATAGAAACATTTCAGGTAATATATCCAAATAAGGTGTTCCAAATATTCTGCATTCAATTATTTGCAAGACTGTTTGGAAATAAAATTCATTGTATCTGTGTGTAGTCTGTAGAGTCTGATTAAAAGACGTTTATAAACAGAAGCAGCATGAAAATAACTGAAAGTAAAACCTGTTTAAAAAAGAAAAAAAAAACAGCCGAACAAAAAAAAACAATAACACACCCCCCCCAACCCTCCAACCAGCAAACATCCTTCTTGTTCAGTCAGTGATGCTTAGCTGTAGTCTATGAATAAAAAGATGATATTTAATTCTTTTCAGTGTACATAGCTTTTCAAACTATTCTAGTTTTCATGAAGGTATTCTCTTTATTGATGCTTAGAAATATTTCTAACCTCATTTAGCAAATAAATGTGTTCTTAATAGTAAGTAAATGGTAGTACAGTTCTGGATTTTGTTAAGTACATGTGAACGCTGAATTTTTAAAAGATCATGTTTTATTTTTCCAGGAAGAACAGAAAGAGTTAGATGAAATAACAGCCAAGAGGCAGAAGAGAGGAAAACTAGAAGATGATAAACCTGGAGAGGAGAAGACTATATTACATGGTAATGGCATCTTCCTGCCTGTTCTCATTTTCTTGTTCACTGTGTTTTCTTGCCTGCTGTGTTAATTAGTAAGGATGGCAGACAGCCTCAGCAGTTTTGCTGAGGCACCTTGATGTTTCTGTATTAGAGATAATAGCGCTCACAGGCATAAGCATAAAGGACAGGGAAAGAGATAAACTTGGATTAATTCCACTTCATACTGTGAAGAGTAGTGTGGAAATGTCATCTTTCAGGATACTGGTTTTATTTATTTATTGTTAATGTTACCAGACGCACATATCCCTTTCCTGTTTTCCAGAGCAGACATTTTAAAGTTATGAGTTTGGCTTAGTTTCAGCTTCAGAATTACTGCAGTTTTATGTGTCAGTACTTTCATCAGCAGGTAGTGCTTTGAGTTATGGCTTACATACAATTTAGAAAATCACTTGGACTTTATACTTCCTCAGTTCTTAATGTAAATGTTCTTGCTGTCATACTATGAATAATTGTATATCAAATAATTACCCAATGGAAGCCTATAGCATGTGGTACCTTCAGAGAAGATGGTTTGGTAAGTAAGTAAAATTAAGTGATTTTTGGAAACTGTTACTTCAAGTCTCTGCATGCAAAATAGTCCTGCCTTATATTGCTTGGCACAGTTAGGTAAACTGAGTCTGTTTACCACTTTCTACAGCCAGGCTCATACACACAAGATGGAGCATCCTTTCTTACATGCATTAAGGAAGAAGGGGCTATGAGATATGCGCTGCTGACATTAGTACTTCATTCTGTTCATATGTAGTAGATCGTGACAATATTTATTGAACAGTGACAAGCATAACAAACCTGAAATTTTAGCCCTTGAGCCTCCTTTAGAATAATTATTTTGTATCCAACTTTTCATGGTCTCTGCCTGAAGTTTCACAGTGAAACACCTTACAAGATTAAAGTTTAATCTTCTCGGACACAAACATTCTGGAAATATGCCACTTTGTAGACATGTGTAAACATTGATACTGTGCAGGAGGTCACTTGTGCAACCAAAACTGCTATGACAATATCCCAGAAACTGAGAAATTAATTTAGTCGGTGCACAGCTTAATGTCATGGCTATCCAACACAGGTCTACTCTGAAATATCCATTTCCATGCTCAATGCATCCCTGCACATCTGACTGTCCAATCACTTCTTAAATCTAGTTAAAGAGCAGGTTTTAGCTGCTGCTGACTACTATTAGTTCACACTGCCCAAATAGATCTTTTTTTTTCTCTGATTTGTAATTCTGTTGACGTGACTGACACAGCACAGAATGCAAATTGCAAGCAAATGCCGGGGTTAGAGTTGCACATTATAATCCGTCTAGAGTTAGTGTAAGCAAACCCTTGTTGGCTGGATCTTGCTGTTTGATGATGAGTAAGATGTGTAGGTGGGAGATGGTGTTAATGTTCAGGTTATCAGGTTCCAAGTAGGCTTTGCTGAAATGACTTAATTTGAGCTTAACTGATGTCAAATAAGATTCCACATCTGTATCCTATGAAGTGGGCTTTTCTTCCCCCTCTCCCTGCCACCCCCACCCCCTCCTCATAGCAGAGCAGCTGTGTTGAGAAAAACCGTAACTGTGTGTGGCTGTTGAGCCTTTTGAAGATTAGAACCTCTTAAATACAGGGCTCTTGGATTCTCACAGTTCTGTATTTACCTTTCAGTTAAGGAAATGTATGACTATCAGGGGAGATCTTATCTTCATGTTCCTCAAGATGTTGGAGTTAATCTCCGCTCTACAGTGCCGCCTGAGAAGTGCTATCTTCCAAAGAAACAAATCCATGTGTGGTCTGGACATACAAAGGTAGGAAGTCATGTTTGTGAGCATGCATCATAAAAACCCACTGCACTTTGTGTCTGAAGCTAGTAACTTCTATAACTGAAATATCAGTAGAAGGAAGGAGTATTTTCATCTTTACCACATCATGCATGTAGTTGGTTGGCATTCTGCATACACTTTTTCATTAACATAGTGGCTTCCTGACTTCCTTTAAAGAGACAAATATTATTCAGTGACTTCGGTGGGATTTGGAGTTATTTCCTAAACTACTACATGAATAAGAGTAAGACTAATTCTAGACATCCCTGAAAATGTTTTGGGTTTGGTTTTTGGGTTTTTTAAACAGTAAAAGTACTTAAGGGCTATTTCATATCAAGCTTATGAAAAGTTATGTAGGTTTTGTGATTATAATGCACCAGCATTACAGGTTTCCCAAATACAGCTATTACCTTGAGAGAGTTTTCTTTGATGCTACTTAACATCTACAGTTTCTTCTTGTGCCAGAGCTCATAACTATATACATACCTTTGGTATTAAAAAGTGTTTCACTGATCAGGTTTGTAAAGCTTATACTCAATTTGCTGCTTCTTTTGTCTCTAATTTTCAGTATTGCTTGAGGGAATATGTTGTGCTGCATTGGACAGCACCTTAATGATATCTGAAGAATGGAAGAAAGGAAGACACAGTGAACACTTCTAGCTTTTACCCTTTTTTAGCTGAGTCACAGCTCTAAACTCTTCTTTAGTGATTGCTGCATCAAAGAGCTTGTAGCTGCAACTATCGGTGCTTTCCAGAATAACACGTCCTCCCCAAAGCCCTAGTCACGCCTCTGCCTATTATCCTGTTAGAACGGACTGATGTGTAAAGTAGCTTTTTCCTTCAAACAAGATGAATAACAATATTGATGAGAGAAGCAAAAGAAAAATGGGCTGACAAACCTAGAAAAGCTGGGGGATATAAGTAAATAATAAAGAGGATAAAGCACCCAACTCCAAGTAGGGGTGGGAGGAACTGAATGGTATATGAATAGAGTAATTGGCGTGAAATGGAAAGAAGGGACATCAGACCATGAGTATTTGGTGGTTCTTTGGACTTCCTCTGGAAGGAGTACCTGAAATACAGATAGATGGGAAGATGCTGTGCCCAGGGAGTCTGAGTTCAGTGGGTAGAAGCCACTGGTAATACATGTGAGAAATGGAGCCAGCCAAAAACTTTTTTTGTGGAAAAATTCCTCATCTGCCCCAGTAGAAAAGGCTTGTTATACAGAAACAGTCACTCAAAGCCATAGTTTGTATTTCTTTGCTGTGTTTACCACAGTAATGGTGTGAGTGTTGAAGGAGGGTACATATACAGCTGTTGAAGTGAATCAATTTGTTGCCAATAACAATTGTTCGAAATGCATCACTGTTTCTAAAATGGAATGTGGGTAGGTTATTTCCTTTCAAGATACAGTGTCTGTATGTTTTATGAAGATAAGCTTTAGCTTTTTGCTTAGAAAAGAGGGCAAGTGAACTGAGGAAACATCTAGATGCTCCACTTACTGTTTAATTTTGTCCTTATTTACAGGGTGTCAGTGCAGTTAGATTGTTTCCTCTCTCTGGGCATATACTGTTGTCTTGCTCTATGGATTGCAAAATTAAGGTGAGTTATTTTTCTGTTTTCATGTGTATATTTTATACCATCATTGAATGCAGACAATGCATTTTAGACTACTTAAATATTTTGTACTTCTGCCAAATACTTTTCGTCTGTGTTAGTTTTATTTTTCTCACTTGATTTTTAAATTACAAATTCATTGGAACAAAGATAAAAATAATACACAAGACTGGGTGTTAGAACAGTGTTAATCATTTCATAATAGAAGGTCACAAGTTCCTCAGGTTATTGCCTTTGTTAATTCATTTTCTGTGAAGCCTGGTTTTACTACTAGCAATAGGTTTCTGCTGAAGTGTTTTGCTGTAGCATTTGTGGTCTTGAACTAATCTCATTTTATTCCAGCATACAGCATATTGGGAAGTTGATAATTTTTTCTTTTTTATACTAGAAAAACCCTAGGGCGTTAAAGTTGGAATATGGTATGGAGGTTTTAGTTACTTTAAGGGGGTTTTGCTAACAAGAAGGTGATAGAGCATTCTTGTGAATGTCTGGGTAGACAGTCGTGATTAATCAGTAGATATCATATGTTTGTAATTAATTTCTTAAAAGATGTTGCCATATATGTTTGCGCTTAATTTCAGCATCATTATTGTTTAACAACTGACATCTTTCCTCCTCCTCCTTCTTTATTTTCCAAGCTGTGGGAAGTATATGGTGATCGAAGATGTCTACGAACATTTATTGGTAATAAGTCTTTTTTTTAAAAAAAAACCCTGATGTATATTTAAAACAACTTCATGGAAGGATATGATTTAGGTTAGCTTATTAATTTATCATAGAGAAGACTTGTAGGCATCCAAGGCAAACAGTATTCAGTATGATTTTGGCAATAAGAATTGAAAAAGGTGCAAGTTTTTAGTCAACCTTTGTCATTATTCCAAGCAATTTAATGTTGATGTATAACACCTTACAACCCTTAAAACAAAATATTAGTGTACTGCAGTCATCAATACTTTATGCGAGACTCCTTTCCAAAGGCAAAATTGTGAAAATAAATTGCCCCATCTTCATGTTGAGAACAGCAGCCCTCTGTTTTTATGCAGTGAGGGCATCTCATGGTCTGATGATCCCACCTTAAATAGGTGGTGTCTTCTGTGCTGAGTTTCTAGTGCAAAAGCATGGCAAATTTTTTTTTTTTTTTTTTTGGTTCAGGTGCTGTCTGTTCATGTAACAGGTGATTTTTAAAGCAGATAGCTGAGAGAGAAATACATACTTCTTAGCAGCTTTGAATGCAGAACGAAAGTAGCTGATTCTCCTTTTGAAATGGGAACATTTCTAGAACACTGAGTGAATATATGTTGAGTAACAACAAAGAAGTCTTTTTGCACCTAATATTTCTTATGACAGCAGCGTGATGAAGCTGCTCGCTCAAAAAAGATCCTCTCAATAGACTGCTCTTTCTGAACAGTTTGACTGGTTTTCTCAAAAGGTCCTTATTACCAACCAGATTCACCTGCTATTTTGCTATATTTAAGTTACTGTGCCAATATTTTAACTAAAGAGATCTCCTACAAGTCTGATGCAGTGGACAGATGAAACTATTGGGGTTGAGGGGTAGCAAGGTTAACACCAGATGAAAGCATTCTTAATTTTCTGATCTAATATTTCCCATATTTTGTACCTGTTTTATAATTAGAAATGTTTCTCCTGTAAGTGTATCTCCTGTAGTGTTTGTCTCTCCTCTTCTTCATTAGATGTTGACATTTATTATAGTGTTTTAAACTTTTCTTGCAGCTCTTAACTGTGACCAGAACAATCTTTGAAGCCAATAGTACTTAAAGTTCTGCTTATATATCAATTTATGAAAGATGATTTAACTTGAATAATGTTTAAAAAAAAACATTAATTCTGAGCATGAGTAGATAAAAGTCTATCATTGCATTTTTTTTCTGTCTTATAGGACATAGTAAAGCTGTTCGAGACATCTGTTTTAATAATGCTGGCACTCGGTTTCTTAGTGCTGCATACGACCGCTATCTTAAACTTTGGGACACTGAAACAGGTAGGCTTGTATTTGTAGACACTGTTATTTGGCACTGTGTTTAATTGATAGTAAATGTCAAGATATATTATCAGTTGGGTTGTTTCCAATTATCCTTAATATCATCTGTACTTCAGTGTTTAGGCTTTTATTACAGGATGAATAGTCTTTTTTTCCTAAACATTTTGTTAGCTGTAGTGGTGCAATTGACACTGCTTATATATCTGTATTTCATATACCTTTTTATTTGAGAAGTTTGATAGTTACTTGTAATGTTAGAACAATTTTCAGCAGAAAGTCAAAATTTACCAAATCAGTTAATTGCATGTTTACATTTACAGGCATGAAATTAAGTAATGAAATCACAGTTTTGACCTAAATATGCTTAATTTAGAAGAATTATTTCACTTTATTTTTCGGTTAACTTGAACTTGAAGAGCACTCCAAATAAGAAAAGGTGGTGGAAACTGAGCTACTGGTATAGGGAGCTGGAGGGTAGGTCTAATGCTCTCACAGAACTGCCTGGGAGATTCTGCTCCAAATAGTTTCTTAAGCTAAAAAGATTTTTGTCAATATTCTTTTAAACTTAAGTCCATTCCTAAGATAGGAAGTTTCCATGTTTGAAAAAGACATTAGCTTTCTTGGCTAGCAGTGCCACTAGTCTTATACAGGTGACAGCCAGAAAGGTATAAGTCAAATTCTCCAGTCTTGAGTTTGAACTCAGTTATTTAGACACCTGAAAAACATATTGAGCTTTTGGATTAAAACAAACTCCTGTAAGTTACAGATAACATGCAGTCAAGGTACTTATGGCTGAGGCTATGAGAGGAGGTCAGTGGTTTGTTTTGCAGTTGGATTACTGTTATCCTTTCCTAGACTTAGGATTGAGGAATTCTTGCCTCAGTTTAAGTCTCTTGTAGAGAAGACCTTTGATCCTAAGGAGGTGATGGTTTGCAAAGACAGTGGTCAGCTTGTGATATCCTGACCAGTCCTGATGTCCTTGATATGCCCTGATGACATACAGGGTACTGAGCAGTTATATTGTTTGGAAAGCTGTAGTAAGGTACAGAACAGTTTGTATGTGTATGTGTTCATACAGGTGTGTGCATACAAACGTGAAAGAAGGTCTAATCAAAGAGCAGGGTAAATTCTACCCTCTAATTCTCTCAAGAGCTTTAAAATAAGTATTTTCTGCTGTTAGTAAAGTAAAAGTAAAACAAATAGGTTTTATCACAATCTACAAAGAGCTAATCAGCCCATAGAACTTCCAACCTGATGCACTATGAATGGCTTTTCTGTTGCAGGGCAATGTATTTCAAGATTCACAAACAGGAAGGTTCCTTATTGTGTCAAGTTCAATCCTGACGAAGATAAACAAAATCTCTTTGTTGCAGGAATGTCAGACAAGAAAATTGTGCAGGTATGTCTACTTAATATCTCTTCCTCTAAGAATTCTGATATTTAGTAAAAAACAAGGTCTTATCCTGACTTTTTTATTTGTAGTGGGATATTCGAAGTGGTGAGATTGTGCAGGAATACGATAGGCATTTGGGAGCTGTCAACACCATTGTGTTTGTGGATGAAAATAGAAGGTTTGTGAGTACATCTGATGACAAGAGTTTAAGAGTCTGGGAATGGTAAGTTTAAAAATTTTGAATTTTAACCTAAAGTATATTATGAGCAAACTGCAAAGAGAGTTTATTTTTAAAAGTATACATAGCACATAAGACACTGGAGTGTACTGAGCTCTAGCTAGCTGAGGAAGAGCTAGCTTTAAAACCCTATTCTGGCTTAATGCTTGAGAAGCTTCATAGATTTCCTCTTCCCCCAAAGAAAGCATAAGACAGTCCTGTCAGCCTGAAGCACGCTGCACTCTATTAGTGATCTCTGTTCTCTCTCCTTTCCCTGGGGGTGTATTGGCCCTTAAATTAACCTTTTAAAGAAATGTCTGCTCTGTTACATTAGTGTGTGTCAGTTTTGAATGCTTTGAACTTGGATGTGCATAGTATTATATAGTATTTGGCCCATGTATGAAATAACTGGTTTAGTGTAGCTTCATTTCTGGTTTTCTGGTAGTCTGGGTTTTTTGGCAATCATTGTATTCATACTATGTGTATCAATAGATGACAGAAAAGTGAAAGTCCATCCAAGAAAAACTCATAAGAAACATCATTTTAAATGGCTTCCAATTTTTAACATATCTGGGGAGAAAACAAATCTCTCCTATCTGAAATGTTTTCCACAAGGTTCTAGGTACTAAGATTTTCAGCTTAGGACTTTTAAGATTTCTCTAGAACTTCAAATTTCTTTTTGAAATAATCACTCCCATATCTTTAGGTATCCATTTCCTTTTGCTGTTCACACATGCAAAGCTGTTGCACAATACGGACACTAGTTTGACAGCTCTGTGACTAATCAGTTCCTTCCTAGCTTGCCTTTTTTTTTTTTTTTTTTTAAACCTAGGCAAGAGACTCCAATCTGTGGTATTTGAGTGTTACCCAAGCAGCCAACAAAACCCTCAGCATGTCTGTGATCGGCTGCTATCATTGCCAGTAGCAGCGGTGGTAATGACCAAAGTCTGGGAACCCAGGCTTAGGCTAGACATGCAATGCTGTCACCATATGTCACTCCAAGAGAGCCTCTGTCAGTACTTCATAATTAGACCCATGCATTTACTGAGCTCCTTAAAGAAAAATCTGTACAATATTGTATCTGCTAAGGAATGTCTCCTCTCTGGCAAGTGGGAGGGTGATCTCACTTGCACAAATCTGTTACTTCCTTGAGATTGGATTGCCCTTGTTTTGTGAGCTTTGTGTTGATGGCTGAAATAAATAGCGAAGTGGGTGGATTTAGTCACTCTGTGGGGAAGAGCAGGAAAGGCAAAAAGGTTCTGGCATGGGAACATCGCAACCTGATTGTTCCAGTAGCAGAAGTTTTTTCCTTCTGAAGCAAAAATATGTACTGAGCTTGCTGCACACTGAAGAAAGAGCTCCCTTGGTCAGATAATGGGGAACTCAACTGTAGGCAATATTCTGTAATACAGTCGTTGGCAATTTTTTTTGTTTTATAAAAAGCAAATGTTTTGGTTTTATAAAAAGCAAATATAATGCTGTCTGCCTAGACACGACTCAAAAACCTTTCTCCACAACCTGCCATAATATATGTTAATGGGTCTGTAGGCATGTTCCTTTAATTTCAAGATCCAGATTTTTACAAGGCAATTAAAACTAAGTTAATATATTCACTACAGAAGCTTTTAGAGCTTGAAAACCTCCATGGTAAATTATTTCATGCTGCACCTCAAACCCTTTTCTCCTAAGTTCATAAGGAAAATTATTTGCAACTTAGGGTGATTTGGTTACTGCACCTTTTGGCATGTTTCTTCGTATGTTCTTCAGCACAATATTTCTTCAGTATCCTACAGAAACAAAGCAGAAGTAATTACGACCTGAGTATGGCCTTAAAAGCCAGTAATTAAAGCTGGTCTAATTGCTTAGCTTCAATTGTCTGGAGGAATTTTCTAGTATGTTTTGTAAACACTTTGACTTGGCCAGGGCTGGTAATGGGATGCCATGTCAGACTTCATCACAGTGAGGAACTTCTCCCCTGAGAATTTAAATCTCCTTTCCCCAAGAGTTTATCCCATGCATACATTTCACTGTGCTGTACACTGGGTTGCAGTTGGTTGCTGAAAGTTCAGACTGCAAGTATAGCACAGACTCTTGCAGATTAAATGGTTTCTTTAGGAATCTTAATGGGAGTACTTTAAAATTTGTCTGCTTTCGCATTTCATGTGATTGTGTTACAGCAGGGACATTAAAGTTGGCATGGGTATCATATTCTGTGTTCTTTCTTCTAGAAATGCAAAATGTTATTTAGTTTTTGCCCGTTTCATACGCATCTGGTCCTACTTGGATAAACAGTGAAATGATTTGGGCAATTGGCCTTGGAAGCTTCTATTTCCTTTTACTTTCAAGTCATCTAGCAAAGCAAGAACTATACAGTGGTAGCTTAGTTATTATCCTGAGAGGCTTAAGAGGTTCGTCATCTCTGTAAAGCTATACCCCTCAACTGGCCTTTTCTCTCCATCGTTCCTGGTAAAGATACCATAGTCTCTGGAGACAGCTCTTCATGATGTGTAGATCCCAAAACTGGGTTGGGTTGCATTTGGGGTTTGTGGTTTGGTTCCTCCCACCTCCCCCATACCCCTTCTTTCTTTAAAAGGATTTTTTTTCTCTCCTGGTTGGGGAAGAAGTTGTATTAGAACCCCAGAGTATCACGTTCCTAAATCTTGGCTAGCAGATACTACTTTTGATATTTAAAACTTTTCAGCCTTAGAAATGCTATGAAGTGGGGAAAGGACTTGAAGATCTTTACATTTAAAAATTTGAACAAACAATATATCACATGAGTGTTGAGGTCAGGCAACCATGACAGCATCTTTTAAAGTTTTTTTGGTTTTTTAGGGGAGCAGGCTGACATTACTAATTTAGCAATTTGACTGGAAGCAAATGTGAAACATAAATGTATCTCTATTTTGCCTAGTAGTTTAATGCAGCGTATCCTGCAGCTGTCCTAAGCGTGTCTGGTAGGTTTCAACATAAAGCAGAGCTGTCTTGAATAAATTCCAGTAGATGAGCCTGCCTTCATTTGTAAAGGGAGAGAAGGCAGGACAACCTGCGCTGCATTTAAATTTCTTACTGCAGTACAATTCAGCATTGGAGATGCATCTTCTGTGGTGAGACTGTTTTTTTTAATGGGGCTTCCAGTGGGATTGCTTTTATCTGGCACTGAGGACTCCAGATGACTGGTGGGCTCAGGCAGTGTTGGATGGTGGGAGCTGATCAGGATCTGGCCTTACTGCAGCAACGACCTTGGGTCCTGTTGCAGGTGGGGTTTGAAGCTGTTTGGGTACTGATGCAAAGGACAGGATGGGGCACAGGGGGGCTGCACCTCCTGTGCTGTCATGTTGGTCAGCCTCAGAGATTATGTGGGCTTTTTGTTGCTATTCCTTTACAGATTTACTGTCCGACAGTAGTCTTAGGTCTGCCTGCTTGGGAGCCAGTTATTCCTGTGCATGCTGGTATCCACAGTGTATTAAGTAGGTTGCCCTTCTTGCTGAGGGGTAAATGATTTTAACGTTTATCTCACAGGAGCGTTTGTGTTGCTTCCTGACAACAGAGCAGCTTCTCACCCTGCTGCCCATGTGCATGTTGCTTAACACAAGATGACGGGAAATAACTTACAATTCTATTTTATTGTAGAGTAATTACCTTGCTAATGTCAACAGCATTGCCATCCAGCAAGGCTCGGTCAGCTAGTACAAGGCAGCCACCCACGCTCTCTGTTCCAATAGTGTCTCAGCAGCCCTTCTCGTGTGTGAATTAGACAATGAAGTCATAACCATCCCCTTTGTATTAATTAATGTTGCTACAGAACATTTTGCATGTGTTTTCTGCTGAATACATTAATCAAATCTATTTTCTGCTGGAAATTTCTTTTGCTTAATGAGAAAGACGTGCATGCCTTCCCTTTTTACCAGTCATCTAGTGTAGGGTATGAAGAATACTGTGAATATGCACGGACCGTTAGTAATTCAATTTATATAGTCAAAACCAAATGACAGTTCTGTTGAGTAAGGATTAGACTGTACTTGGTTGTTCCCTAGGCCTTTGTACAGGACAGTGTATGTTCTTAAAATACACTGGCACATTCCTGTATGCAGTTGAGACCAGCGAGTTCACAGTTCAGTTCAACTGTGGACATTTGGAATTGGTTGGCATCCCATTTGGGGAAATCAGGAGGAAAAGGGCATTGTTAGAGAGATGAGAGAGAGACTCCTGTTTTCCTTTCCTTTATTTAAAAAAAAAAAAAAAAAAAGCAGAAATATTCTAGTTAAAACTCAAGTCAGTAAGACATTCGAATAAGATATTTGCATGTATCAGTCTATTCTTGGTACCTATATAAGAATTTGTAAAAGCTGCCATTAAACTGGAGGCAATAGTGTATCTTTTGTTACAGTTTTACTCTTAACAGTTGGAATTATAATCCTGCTTTAGACTCTAGGCCATTTGATTGGGGTAAATTCACTCTATCAGAGGTTATCCTGTAGATGGCTCCACAGCTGGAGCTCTCTAGGTGGGCATTCACAATATTTTTGAGCTTTTGCACATTCTTCCTTTGGACACCACCATACACTCTCCATGGTTCAGTGGCTGAGTACATCAGCTGACTGGAGGCAACCCTTTGGAACATCTCCATGTCTTCAGAAAACACATACTTCTTCCTTTTGCAGGGACATTCCTGTAGACTTCAAGTACATAGCTGAGCCAAGTATGCATTCGATGCCAGCCGTGACTTTGTCTCCAAATGGTAGGTTAACACTTTACTGCCTTCTTAGGCCTAGTTTACATAGGCATGTCTTACTGATTATATCTCTGTAATGTTGCCATGTTGCATCCGCCTGTCACCCCATGCTACCCCTCCCCCCAAATCAGTGTGTTTATCAGTTTATTCCAAGATTTGGCTGGATCTGGTTTTGATTTAAGAGTCTTAAGAAGAACAAGTATGTCAAAATGAGGGGTTATATCAGGATACGTGTATCAATTTAAATTTAGACCTTCATCCAGACAGGGCAAAAGGACTCTTTCTTTTTACAGAGCTACGATGTGCTCTTTGCTGTATTTAAAATATTAAGACAAACAATGGTGGGAACTGACAATGGCTGCAAAGTACTAAGCAAGTTCAGCAGTCCTTGTGGTGCCACTGTTAAAGCAGAAACTGATGTTGTACGTGATCCTGTTAATGCTGTTCCTTTCTGTTCCAAATATAGCCCAAATAACTCTTGCATAAGAGAAATCCCAAATTATCTCAGTGTTTCTGTATGTTAATGTTTCACTGGTGTTCATGTTCTTCAATTAGAATCAAACTGAAGGAGGATAAAGGTTTAGTGCCTCCAGTAATCAGTGAAAATCCTTCTAACAGGTCAAAATCTCTGTTATCTCTTTTGGCCAAAATTAAATAGCTTTAGTGTCAATATTATTGAAGTGTTGCCAGATTTACAGTTAACAGTCTCATTATGCTGAGTAGTGGTAGATCACCTTGTTGCACAGCTAACATTTTAAGCCAGCTATCAGCATCAAATTGTATTTGCTTTGCAGTATAAATATTTTATTCTTAACAATAGAAGTGGGTTTCTAAAATAAAAGGGAAGGTTCTGGAAAAAGACATTTAAAAATGTTAGCTTCCCATGCTGGCCTTTTTCAACCCCTGTTTCTGAAATTGCACAACTTGCTGTATTCCCATCCAGTTTTTCAGTTCATCTCATTCTTCCATATTGAAATACTGGATTTCTCATTCTTTTTCCAGTTCTGGCTGGCCAGCATTTGAGTGTTTGATTTCTGAGATGAGACAGTAAATGATGTTAGGAATGAAGTAATCATCTTTTCAGCTCAAGACATCACCTGTCACATTAACTAACATTATCTCGACGTGCAGTCATCCAATATTACACAAAACAAGTTCTTTCGGAATAGTAATGCTACAGATTGTACCAGAAACATCATGCATCATTTTGGAGTTAAATGAGTCCTTTAAAGAAAAGTAAATTGAGAGTTTTACAGATCTGGAACTTTTCTGCTTAGGGGCACCGATTTATGAATCTCATCAATTAAATTTTTCCTCCTGAGTGATGCAGGAGACAGACCTTTTAAAAAGTAGAAGAGGAGAGTAACATGCTTGGGGTATACACTTGATTTGTTTCTTTGAGAGGCTGAAGAAAATCCTCAAATTCCAAGCTAGTAGCTGGAAGTGTGCCAGATTTACAGTCAAGTCAGCACATTTTATGTTATCACTGTTTGTGTGAAACACTGGAAAGACAGTGACAGTATGCAGGGTTCAGGACAGAAGTGTCTCTTCTATGGTGTTCTGTAGCACATCATCTTCACTGGATTCTCAGGCAGGAGTTAATGCACTGCCAAGATGCAAAATGAGGTAGAGTTAAGATTAGAAAAGCCTGGGGTTTTTTCTTTCACTAAAGTATCTATTAAATTGCATTCCATTAGGGCAGAGAATACTAAATAGTTGGAAAAACATAAGGATTTTCAGACTCCTCTTACCTTAGACCTGTTTTTCCCATAACGAAAATAAGAGGTGACCATCTTAGAGTACCCACAAAACAGGTAATCAAAATAGATTGCAGCTAGATGGGTTTTTTTTCCCCTCATCTGAATTACTTGATTGTGTGCACCAGCAAGCTTACTCAGTAGCTTAAAAACTTACCAGTGAGTCAGTGGGGTTGATGGAGCACATTTTTGTAACAGGCAGAGCTTTTCTAGAGTCCTGAGTGCATTTTGTAGTAATAGGCATCCCAAATCCTGTCAAACGTAAGGTTTTGCCTCTTGGCAGTTGTACCAGGCAGAAGCAATATCAGCTGCTACCTAGAACCCTGATACATAATGAAAATCTGGATTAAGATAGTGCAAGAAAAGTTATAAAAATATCTTAACTGGAATGTTTTAAGTCTGTTTTTTCAGGTGCAGCACTCTGATACCACCTTTATTTATTGCACTTGTAGGGAAATGGTTGGCTTGCCAGTCGATGGATAACCAAATTCTGATTTTTGGAGCTCAGAACAGATTCAGATTAAACAAAAAGAAAATTTTCAAAGGTCACATGGTAGCTGGCTACGCTTGTCAAGTGGATTTTTCACCTGACATGAGGTAAGTTTTTGTGTGAATGAGCTTCATCCTAAAACTTGCTGGCACAGATGCTAAATTTCTTTTTGAATCCTCTGCAACATTCATTGATGCACAACCATCCTATTAACTCAGCATCAGAGCTCTCTAGCCAAGCAGCAGAACGGAAAGTTTACTCTTGTCATTTGATAGGACTAAGCTATACTCAGTGGTTGCTCTGAGCAATATTTAGAAAACAGTCCATGTAGTCCAGATTCCCCATTCTGCAAAGATTATTTACACTGCTGTTGAACCATCCAGAGACTCCCCTTGTTTTAGCCGGCCCTGGTACAGCGCAGGAGGCTTCCACTTCTGACTTGCATCTGGCTGGTTTTGTGCATGGTCTGCAGTACAGGGTCTGTTCCCACAATATGCACTTGTCCAGAATACCTGGGATTCAGACTTGACAGGTTTTCCCAATATGCAGGTCTGGTGTGGGTGTCCTAATTTATTTTTTCAGAGAACCATCTTTTTCATCTAATTTGCTTAGTAATGTGCCCATACATTTACCACTGTTCGTACACAAGTTATTCATTACTATAAAAACCGGAGAATAACGTCAGCAAAACTGGAGGAAAAAGTGGAGAGAAGTGTCTATAAATTTTAGAGAAACTTCTGGCACTTTCTCTTTTGCTGATGTATTCTCTTTAGTTCCAGTAACACAGTGTATGGTATAATCACATTGCTTAGCACATTTACCTCGCAGTTGATGAATCACCTTCTGCAGGACTTGCGTGCTTTAGAGCACAGAATGAATGCTAATTCTTTGGTAGGTATGTTTGCAGATTGTCAGACAGGCAGCTCACTGGGTGAAGCTCTTTTCCATTGCTCAATGTAGAAGTATTATAATACAAGCAGTCTTCACACATGATACAGCTTTTATTTTAATCCTCTTAATATAGCTATGTGATATCTGGAGATGCAGATGGAAAACTTAACATCTGGGACTGGAAGACAACAAAACTCTACAGCAGATTAAAAGCGCATGATAAAGTCTGTATCGGTGCAGTGTGGCATCCACACGAAACATCTAAAGTCATTACGTGTGGCTGGGATGGTCTTATTAAACTATGGGACTAAAGAGGATGCTACAAAGATCAAAAGATGCAAGTCCTGCATACACCTGAGACTAGAGTGAATTCTGCTGTAAGAATGGGTAGACATTTGTAATACTGCAGTTCTCAGCTAGCTGTATATATGCAATAAAAAATGGGAAATCTTCAGAAGATACAACTGAAAGGATAGAGTTCTAAATATGACCTCTGAGTATGAGAAGCTGAGGTCATCTGAAGCATGCAGAATCAAGTGTTAATTTGTCATGTCACTGTTTGTGTGAAACACTCTTGTAAAATAAAAAAAATTTTAAGAAAAACTATTTTTGTGGTTCTGGCTGTCAGAGATGTGGGGAATGAAAGAAGAAAACCAGCAATCGCGTAACTCTCTTCCTAAGAAGAAATCTTTGATATCTACTGCAATAGAGCTGAAAAACATACATTTGTTTACCTGGTTTTAGGTGGTATTTTGTTGTCCCCAAAATACTTCTACATTTGTAGAACACAAACCCACTTGCTAAGATCTGTTAATTCACAGTAGAAATGAACTAATTGGAAGCTAGCAGTTGTCAGATAAACTGTGTCAACCGAAGACTGTATTCATAAACTCTGGGGTTCTGTCTGTATTTAACAATAGCATCATGCTGATTACTGAGTTTCATCTTTGCAAGTAGTCCTCAATTTCAAGATTTTGCTTGCAATAGTTGTGTGTTAAATGTTGGGTTTTTTTCTCTTCCCATATGCTGTTATGTTCCAATAAGCATGACATATTTAAAAAAGAAGTGAATGTGTCTTGTTCAGTTTGGAATACATTGTATTATAAGCCCCATAAAGGTTTTGACAATTTAATGTATATACGTCACACTTTTTCTCTTTAAAGAACTTATTTTTAATAAATCTTTTTATAAAATGTCTCCTTATCTTCATTCAATTCTTGTGTCTAGCAGCATCCATATAAAATATTCCTTACCATTTGGTATTTTAATTTGCAGTTGTACCAGCATTCAGATAAACTCATTCTCTTGCATTAGTTTTGTATGAACAGCACAAGTTGGAAGCAGAAGAAAAGCCTTTCAACTCCCTATCTGCTCTCTTTTTGAGCACGTAATGGAAAAAAAATATGGGATGAATTTATCCCATTGATCAGTCTTTAATTAGTTTTGAATTACACTATGTTGTTTACTATAAATGCAATCACTGCTTATCAATTATAAACAATAGCAGAAGAGTAATTGCCTTAATTTGACAGCAGGATAGAAGATAAGGCAGTTCCGTAGATGAGATGCAAAGAATCTCAAATTGTGTAGACAGAAGGAAACGAGTTGGTTGTTCTGTGGGTTTTTGGTTTGGTTTTGGTTTTTTTGATTGATTAACAAGACAATTCTGTTCTTTCGAAGTGTACTCGCTGAAGTTAGGCCCTTGTGAGTGAGCATGGAGCTTACATGTTTTTAGACCAACTGTCTGAAGCTCAGCTTGAGCATCTTTCCACTGTCCGTCCATGCTGTCACATAACTGCACCAAGTTTACATGTTTCTGTTTACTTTCCCTTCTTGGTAGCCTTGTGTACCTGAAAAACCCCACAGACTGTTTTCACAAGCGCTGTACTGGTGGTAACTGGGTATTGCCTAGCCTTGCACCCGTGCAAGTACTGAGACAGGGAATGTTAGAGCCCAGAGACAGAGGAAAGCGCCGGTCCCGTGTGTCCCGAGGACTGTGCCCTCGGCAGGGAGAGGAGGCTGTTCCTCTTCGGAGGCTCTTCAGGGCGCGGGTGGGAGTGAGCTGCTGCCACGTCGCAGAGGGTGAATTTCCAACGTGGTTTTCTTCGCAGGGAGGACTCGACTCCTGAGCTGAGAGTTGAGCTCTGGTGTGCGCTCTGCCCCTGGTGCTGCTTCAGGAGAAAGTGGGCTGAAATAATTTAGAACTGCTTTCTTCCTTCAGATACATTAACTAAATGGATATGTGGCCATGTGCCCTGACCATGAGCCCCTTGTAAGTATAGGGAAGTGGGGAGGAGAGGAGGAATAGAGCGGATACAAAAACTTCTCGCAGGAATGTATATTAGCTTTCATATGAGAAACACCTTTCCCAAATGCTTAAAAGCTTTTAAATCATAATACACAAAATGCTTGGCTCTGTGGTTGGTACTGTGTTTTTCCACATCACCTACCAGGCAGAACTTTATAAATATATATATAGTATATACAAAGTATAAAAATAAGTGTATAAACTTTTGTAGTAATATACTAGGTGTTGTCTTTGGGGAACAAAAATAAGAAATGTTGACTCAATAAATTCTGCTGGAGTTGATGAATTGGGATTAAATGTTCACAACAAGCCCAGAACCAAATTTCCCTTAGAAACTTTCAGATAAAATCCTTTGTCCCTCTCAGTTGGTCACCGTGTTAATCTTTTGTGGAATTTCTCACATCTGCATTGAAGCCTGCAGGGGGAATTTTTATGAGGATAATTTCCTCTTGTCGGCTCGAGAGTCGCAAACTCCAAAGCTCACGATGTCAGCTAGTTTGCTGTGCACAAGGATAGACAGCGCGTGTCTGTGCGAGTCTAGACTTGTCTCTGCAGCAGCCACCTGGGAAAAGATTTCTTCCTGGGCTAATTAACTCGAATCATGTCCTCCTCTTATCTTCCCAATTTCATGTTTTGCCAGAAATTGGCCTGTTACAGATGTTGGTCAGAACAAGTCTAGACTGAGACCCCTAGGCTGAACTCAGTGTGTGAGCAGACAGAGCCAGGGGAAGAAGCAGCGCTGGGGGGAAAGGGAAGAGTGTATTTCGAGTTCCCCCAATTTTTTCTTCTCTAACCTTAGGCAGAGAACGCAACAAAGTGATTCGAGCTGAAAGGAGCTTCTTGGGAGGGCTGGAGGCAAGGGTGCTACACTGCCGGGAAGGGATACATGCAAGCTGGAGTGCTGGGCTGCTCTCACAGCATCATCATTTTGTTCCCCTTGATCATGCATCTGTAACTTTCAGAAATGATGTGCCAATATGTTGACACTTTTATTAATACCAATTACTTTTACAGCGGAAGTTTTACAGATAAGTGAACTATATCTCCATCATTCTTGGAGTTCTGCCTGGGAAACTTGATAGTTCCTTTGGCCTTGTGCCATCTTTTTCTTGGACTTTTTTCATATGCAAGAGGGGGAAATATCCCACATATCCTCATGCAACTTGCTGGTAAGAAGGCTGTCTTTCTTAAAGCAGATGGTCTTAGCATCTGTCTTGCTCAGAGTTTATAATTGTCCCCAGTAAGATGGTGCTGCTCAGTCTTCGCCCTCATTACGAGGAACAAATATCTAAATTACTGTACATCCAGAAAAGTCCAAGATTGTCTTGTAAAAAAGCCAATTTCTAGCAACAGGCAGATGTTCAATATACTGTTTAACGCTGTGGTCCTTAAGGGCTGATTTAAACAGTCAGCCTTGCAGCTCTGGCAGCCCAATAACACAATGTACTTTCCTTCTTTCTACCAGCTGGTCATTACAAAATCCTGCTCCTGTTTGCTAGGAAGACTCCATATGACAAGCAGCCTGCACGAGGGGGAACACGTGGCGGGGGGGAGTTTTGCTTGGAAGACTTTAAACAGTTGAACCTATACACCAGAAAAACCAGTTGCCAGGGAGGTTGTTCCTCTGGACACTGCTTAAGGACTTGCTGCTGTAGGTTGGCTTCACTAGCATACACTCAAAATTAAATCTCATATCTTGCAGTAAAATGTGTCTTTTCTGTCAGGCTTGCTGATAAAAAAAAAAAAAAAAAACCCCAGATACACCATGGCTGTCTTGCAGGGCTCAGAGAAAACTGCGTGTGGCAGGATTATGTTTACAGAAGCTCCTTGCAAGTTTAAAGTTTTTAGAAACAAGTTGCAGTGACTTTCAATGGGGCATGGACCTCTAAATTCACCAGGTACACTGGAAGTTTGACCTCAGACCCGTTTGTTATCTTGTTGTGTGATAGAACATTTAAACTGTGTTAAATGCTAAAGCACCGAGCCTTTCTGAGTCTCCTTTTAACCTTCTGCGCTTCATGCCACTGGGAGACTGCTAAAATGAAATGTTATTGCAGATGCGTTGGGTCTGTTGTTCAGAATAACAGGTTCTCGTTAGGCCTTGGGGTTTTTTGGGTTGGTCTGAAAGATGACAAGACTAACTGAGCCTGTTTCTCCTCTGATTTGGGAAAGGAAGACAGCACAAATCCTCTAGGGAGCCATTTCAGTAATAGGAACTTTACGGAGCTTCACGACCACTGACAGTTACCTGGACGCGGTTCTGCGAGCTGCACATCTGTCCCGTTCTCTGTCCAGTTCTCCCAGCATAACTGCCCTGTGGTTGGTGTCTTGCTCTAACTCCCCAGCTAGACTCTTCAATCGTGGAATAAGGCTTTCTTTTCAGTGGAGTTTAAACTCTTGCAAAGCAACATTTAAAAAAAAAAAAAAAGCAAAAATGCCCTGTCCTGGAAGAGCTGTAACAATTTAAGTTCCTACCTTAGCTTGCACCAGGCTGATTTCCCCATGCAGCTGTGACTGTGCTCGCCCAGGCTAGTTGTTTATATTTTGCTTCTCCAACCTTATACAATCTTGCTGCTTCAGGTCCTCCGTATATATTCTGTAAAACGTAATCCCTTCCAGTATTCCTTGCTCAGGAGATGAAGAGGGAAGTCAGACTCTGAATAAGTCAGTTGTCAGGCCAGACATCTACAGGAAAAAGAAGGCCCATTCCCTTGAGTTTTCAAAACCACACTGAGTTTTGTCAGAACAGTTTCTCTGCAACAAGCTCCTCTCTTTCTCTGCCCCGGTGCCGACCCTTTGGGAGTACCTTGGGGCAAGGGGGCGAGTTGGTTTTCTTTGCTTTTTGTCATTGTTCCTCCAATATTAAAAGAGCGGAATAACATTATGGAATATTTCTTCAGACGCTGGATTCTCCTATTTCTTGGAGCAATTTTCCTTCCCTTCGTAAACAAGAAGTGAGAAGGCATTTCGGGACCCATCCTGCCTGGCAGGTCAGTTTGGGGGGTCCGCGTGGGGTTGTCCGGTGAGGTCCCAGCCCCTGCGCCGCGGCTGCTCCTGGCTGGTGTCGGTGGAGAGATGCGGCTGCTGCTGCTGCGTTAGGGGTCTGACACGGGTCGGGCAGCCGTCCCCACCTCCCTGCCAGGGTGGTGGCACCACTCGAGATATCTGAAGGTGGATGCAAGAGTGGGATTCACATTGTTCGGGTTGGATTCAGAAATGGAATTTCAAGTACGGGGTGGGGGGAATACCAGCTGAGGCACAGGAGCACTTTAATTACTTGCAGAAGTTTTGTACGGTGTACACCACTGCACTTTCTTTCAGGAAACTGCTGAAAAACAGACAAGTATGGTAGTAATCCACCAAAAAGAGCAGGGACATTGATTGGTATTCATGTTTGAGTTGTCGTTTCTAGGCAGCTCAAAGCAAGCTCCTGTTTTCCCCTTGTGTAAGGTCCTGCCCATCAGGACAAGGGCCATAGCACAGGCTGTCTCTGCAAAGGTCGCTTTCTGAACCAGCTGAAACTCTTTACAACAGGCAGGTCAAACTGTGAACAGGGACTTCTATTTAAGGGAAAAGATGCATTCCTTATCACAGGTGATTCCCTTCAAGTGCCAGGCTTGCTCTGCTCAGGCTGCCCCTGAAAGCCAGTGGAGGGAGGCAAGTATAAATACGTCTCTGAATGTAGGTCAGCTCTGAACTTCCACCGGCACTAAACCAGGTCTCTACTGACTGCAATTAAATGTCACATTGTGTTAACAAGCAGGAAGAAGTCAAGAGTGATTTCCTACTGAATAACCCTGAGGATCCTTTCAAGCGCAAGGGAGCGGCTAATGAAGCTCATGAAATCAAAGTTTTTGAATGAACCAGATGGTCTCAGCTGTTGAATAATTCACCAGAGAGAATGAGTGTTATTTCTTCAGGTGTGCTACCGGGTGATACGTCTTCTTGGCATCTGCCAAGAAAGGCCAGACATATGTTCCCTTCACGCTTTCTTTGATCTTTCACAGCTGAGAGGCGCTTGTGAAGAACAACCCTTCAGAAGTCACCGATGGCATCAAAGCCTGGGGCCAGAAGGGCACGTGATAAACGTCAGGTTTCGGAGCGTGGCAGGAGGTCAGACCTTTCTTTGGTCAAATTTTGGAACCTCCAAGGAAGCCAGTGTGAAATTCAGAAAGAGACCAGTTTCCCTGGAGAAGTGTGTTAGTGTCCTAACACATCCCTCTCCATGCTGCTGTGGGCTCCCTGTGGAAAGCCCATGTTGTGGTATTAACTGTGGTAGTTTGGGGGATTCACATCTGTTGCTGCTCTCCATCTTCACCAGGTGACCTGTAAATTCTGATTCACAAATGTGTGTGATTTATAGGTCGCTGTGGGCATCTCTGAAAGGGAAATGCCACACACACACACAAGGATCTGTGCAAATAAAACTGCCACTACACGCAGGCCGTCTCTGCAAAGATCCGTTTTAGATTGAGCTGAAACATCGCCTGGTGGAGGTGTCCGACTAATGCGATAATGACTCCGCTTCAGGAACGCGACCCGGTCGGTATGTCCTTGTTAGCTGGGGTTGGTATTGGCTGTGGCTGCCATGAAGGACCTGAGGTGTGGGCAGCAAGGAGGGTCTTGGGCTGGGTTTCGCCCGGCGCCAGGCTGGAGGTGATGGGCTGGCTGCGCTGGAGAGCTGATGGGGATACCCACAGGGGTGCAGGGAGATGCCCAACGCACCTGGGGACCGATGGCCAGAAGTCTTGGGGGCAGAGTGGAGCTGGGCAATACCCGTAACGGTGATGCTGAGTAGATCTGGGGCAGCGGAGGGTGCCGGGGGCACCCGGTAGACGGCACAGTATGGACACGTGGCTGAGGAAAGGGGATGCGCCACTCTTCTGCAATGAGCTCCTGTGCAAGTGCATCGCTGAGCACGTTGCTGGAAGGTCAGTCCGGAGATGCGCGTTTGCCGGCTGCCACCCGATGACTTGGGATGCTTTGGCCTCTGTGCTCCCGCCCTGGTCTGGGCTGAGCACCTTCCTGGGCTGCCGGGCAGTAGGAGTTTGAAGGCTGGGTCTGACTTTCTTCCTCAGCTGCTGCCGAGGGCAGGGCCCCACAGTGGGTCTCTGAAGAGCCATCTCTCCCTCCCTCAGACCAACCAGAGGCAAAAATAGGCTTTACTGCATTCCCTGCAGGAGATGCTGGATGCTGCCCAGGCCAGGCACTCGGGAATATTTTAGCGATGCCAGGACAGGCCAGTGGCCCTTTCTTCCTGCCCGGGCACGGCCACGCAGTTACCAGTCTCCAGGCTGTGGCTATAATGGAAGAATGCCTTGCCCACACTGGTTTTAATGGCGCGCTCCGAACTTAGCCCTTGAAGAAGGGAGCAGCTACTGTGGTTTCTGCGCAGGTCTGATCTGGGAAGAGATGCGGAGCGCAACGCTGGCATGCGGTTACTGCAGGGAGATCGTCTCAACAAGCTCCTCGCCTGCTTCACGGTCTCCAACGGTCCGCTCTCCTCCCGAGCTGCTCCCGGGCAGTGCAACGCTCCCAGCAAGGAGCCATCCTCCAGGAGCAAGGCGGGCTCAAACACGGGTGCCAAACACGGGTGGGCATCCCCGAGGTAACCGGTATGGCTGAGAGCCAGCACGTAGCAGTACCTCTGGGGGGGCTGGCTGGTGGATCTTCAGCTCTGGCTGAAGCAGCACGAGGCTGTGGGTGCCAGCGGTCCGGGATTCCCACCTTTCTTCCTCCACGCAGTCCCTGACGGGCTGCAGATACCGCCTGAACAGGGCGTACGGGACCCTGCAGCAGGTCGGGGCCGATCGTGCCGGGGTATGGCAGCGGGTGGACGCAGCCTTACCCCCCCGCAGCATCCCTCAGCACCAGCCTGCCCGCCGGGATGGAGTCAGCACCGGCTGGTGCCCCCGTGCACGCACCCGGCAGCTCAGTCGTTAGGGGATGGGAACTGAATTCGTTTAAGGGTCCCTCCTCTAGGTGGAAGAGATCAATTAAAAGAGAAGGGGTAAGGGCACAAAAGCAAGACCTCAGAAAGGAAGGCTGTAACTCTACTTTAAGAGAGGCGAAATAGAAAGGCACAGATAGATAGTGCGTAAAATGAGCTGTTCATTTTCTCCCATAATATCAGATAACTGCCTTCAGAGTGATAAACGGCTTTTATCTATCCTGTATCTGAGATAAGGTTTCCTTAAAAATTACCATAGTTATTGGAATCTTTTCTTGCAGAAGATACGTATTTGCTACAGCCTGAATTGTTCCTGACACTACCTGGCAATCCTGAGTAAGAGATTAGCTGAGGGCTTACTAAACTCTTAACCAAAGAACCAGGGTGGACCGCTACTCCATTTCTGTAATTTACATATACATCACCATTTTTTCTTCAGGGCAATAAATGATGGAAGATGTGCATCCCTTTAGAAATTTATCTTCTGAGAGAGAGAGAGCATATAATTTGTTTTCTAACCTCTATCTATTGGTTTCTTAAACAAATGATAATAAGCTAGTAGGCTAGTTAGTTACTCTAAGCCTAATCAGAAGGAAAAAAACCTGTGCAGTGCTACAGCCCATATGTTTATGCTTTATTAATAAATCAGGACTCTCGGCTGGGCTTTTGCCACCCCATTATTTGAAAAATGGGAGTTGAGCTATTCTGCGGTGTAGCAAGCGTGATCATTCCAACAAGCTAGATATTGGTTTAGGAAATCCTGGCACCCTCTTGCATTTTAATTAATCTCCTCATGGCCCTGCATCGTTAAACAACCTCCATACTTAATGTACAAGGGTTGCAGCAAGCATGGCTGTCACAGGGAAGGCATTTCCTACTCATTTTCAGAGGTCGTGGATCTCTCGAGTTGTGTATTACCTGGCTCAGGGGCAGCAATATGTAGCTTGGCCCCGAGGAAAGTGCTTTGCCCAACATCTTGGACATGGGGAATCCAACACATCTGCAACAGGTCCTCTTGATTTTGAGCGCTGCAGAGCTGAGGACACGGCGGGCCCCCGCAGCACCCTGCTCTGGGTGACTGCGAAGCCCTTTGCTCCCCGGTCCAGGCAGGATGTGCAGGAGCAGAAACAGAAGCTACGTTTACAGAATCACAGACTATCATCTCAAGTTGGAAGGGACCCAATAACGATCATCAAGTCCAACTCCCTGCTTCTCACAGGACTACCTAAAACGAAACCATATGACTAAGAGCGTTGTCCAGATGCTCCTTTAACAGGTCACCCTTCAGCCTTCTCTTCTCCAAGCTGAACAAGGTAAATGACCTCAGCTGCTCCTCGTAAGTCTTGCCCTTGAGACCTTGCACCATTGTCCTGGTTTCAGCTGGGATAGAGTTAATTGTCTTCCTAGTAGCTGGTACAGTGCTGTGTTTTTGAATTTGGTATGAGAAGAATGTTGATAACACACTGATGTTTTCAGTTGTTGCTACGCAGTTTTTAGACTAAAAGTCAAGGATTTTTCAGCTTCTCATGCTCAGCCAGCAAGAAGGCTGGAGGGGCACAAGGAGTTGGGAGGGGACACAGCCAGGACAGCTGACCCAAACTGGCCAAAGGGGTATTCCAGACCATGGGACGTCCTGCCCAGTATATAAACTGGGGGAGTTGGGGGTGGGGGGATCACCAACAGTGGTTGGTGAGGAATTGCAGTGTGCATCACTTGCATATTCTAATCCTTTTATTATTACCATTACCATTATTAGTTTCTTCTTTTCTGTTCTATTAAACTGTTCTTATCTTAACCCACAAGTTTTGCTTTTTTTTTTTTTTTTTTTTTTTTTTTTTGGAAACAACTCCCCCCCCCATCCCACTGGGCAGTGGGGGGAAGCGAGTGAGCAGCTGTGTGGTGCTTAGCTGCTGGCTGGGGTTAAACCACGACAACCATCTTGGTCACTCTCCTCAGACACACTCTAACAGTTTGATGTCCTTCTTACGCTGAGGCACCCAAAACTGCATGCAGTGCTCAAGGTGGGGCCGCACCAGTGCAGTGCAGAGTGGGACAATCGCCCCCCTCAACCAGCCAGCTGTGCTGTGCTTGAGGCACCCCAGGACACAGTTGGCCCTTTTGGCTGCCAGGGCTCGCTGTTGACTCATGTTCAACTTGCCATCAACCCAAACCCCCAGATCCCTTTCCGGGGGGGCTGCTCTCCAGCCTCTCATCCCCCAATTTGTACATATAACCAGGATTACCCCATCCCAGGTGGAGAATCTGGCACTTGCTCTTGTTAAATTATACCAGAAAAAAATGGTATCAGGAGGTATTCCCCAGCCTTGACACAAACGGGCAAAGATGGGCTGGCCAGGTCCATTTTCTAAACTCTTTCAGCTTCCCAAACAAGGTGACCGCATCCAAGCTGTCCTTGGCTTGGGCTGACTCCATGGCTGTGCCTAGGAATCATCTGGGAGAGTCCTAGATGGCCTCAGCCAAAATTGTACCAGGGATTTCATTAATTAAGCAGATATAGCCATTCCTGACTAGCACAGGCACAGCTGGGATCATCACCTGATCAGTAGTCCTCCTTCTTCCCTAAACGAGGCGTTTGATGTGCAGAAGCCCTTGTTAAGTCCCCTTAGAATTAAACTCCACTTCAGCAAATCCTAGTGTAACTAAAGAAGAAGATGGATTTCCTTCTAAAAGGAAAATAAAAATGGGGCAGCAGTAAATCAGAGACTCCATACAACCCAAGGCACTGTCAGCGTGACTGAAAGGCAGTAGATTGAAAACCAGCGTGCATTTGTTATAAAAGAAAGGGTTTGACATTTAGCCACA